>NC_072417.2:93905000-95325000 GCF_028858775.2 Pan troglodytes
CTCTATACAAAAAAAACAAAAAAAATCAGCCAGATGTGGTGGCACATGCCTGTGGTTCCAGCTACTTGAGAGGCTGAGGTGGGAGGATTGGTTGAGCCCAGGAGCTGAGGCTGCAGTGAGCTGTGATCATACCACTGCACTCCAGCCTGGGCAAGAGAGCAGGAAAACGCCTCCCCCAGCATACACAAAGGAAGGAAATTCTGACCCATGCTACAACATGGATGAATCTTAAGACATGCTAAGTGAAATAAGCCAGTCGCTGGCCGGGGATGGTAGCTCATACCTGTAATTCCAGCACTCTGGGAGGCTGAGGCAGGCAGATCACTTGAGGTCAGGATTTCAAGACCAGCCTGGGCAACATGGTGAAACCCTGTCTCCACCAAAAAATACAAAAACAAACAAACAAACAACAAAACAATTAGCCAGGTTTGGTAGCACATGCCTGTAGTCCCAGCTACTCAGGAAGCTGAGGCATAAGAATCACTTGAACCCTGGAGGCGGAGGCAACAGTGAACCGAGATTGTGCCACTGCACTCCAGCCTGGGCAACACAGACCCTGTCTGAAATAAATAAATAAATAAATAAGCCAGTCACAAAGGGGCAAATACTGTATAATTCCACGTCTATGAGGTATTTATTTTATTATTGTTATTATTTTTGAGATGGAGTCTCGCTCTGTTGCCCAGGCTAGAGTGCAGTGGTGCAATCTTGGCTGACTGCAACCTCTGCCTCCCGGGTTCAAGCGATTCTCCTGCCTCAGCCTCCTGAGTAGCTGGGATTACAGTAGCCTGCCACCATGCCCAGTTAATTTTTGTATTTTTAGTAAAGACAGGGTTTCACCACATTGGCCAGACTGGTCTTGAACTCTTGATCTCAGGTGAGCCACCCACCTTGGCATCCCAAAGTGCTGAGATTACAGGCATGAGCCACCATGCCTGGCCCTATGATGTATTTAGAGCAGCCAGAAAAATAGAGATAGAAAGTGGAATGGAGGTTGCCAGGGCTGGGGAGGGGAATGTGGAGTTGTCATTTAATGGGTGCAGAGTTTCAGTTTTGTAAGATGAAAAGAGTTCTGGAAATGAATGGTGGTGATGGTTGCATAACAACGTAAATTAACTTAATGCCACTGAACTGTGCACTCAAAAATGGTAATGATGATAATTTTATGTGTAGCTTACCACAATTCAAAATAATAAAAGGATGGGTGAGGTAGCTCACGCCTGTGATCCCAGCACTTTGGGAGGCCAAGGTGGGTGGATCACTTGAGGTCAGGAGTTTGAGACCAGCCTGGCCAACATGACAAAACCCCGTCTCTACTAAAAATACAAAAATTAGCCAGGCATGGTGGCGGGTGCCTGAAATCCCAGCTACTTGAGGGGCTGAGGCAGGAGACTCACTTGAACCTGAGAGGCAGAGATTGCAGTGAGCTGAGATCGTGCCACTGCACTCCAGCCTCGGCAACAGAGCGAGACTCCATCATCCTAGGCCTTGCACAGATGAGGTGGGGCCTTTGATTGAGAGCTCAGCGGGGACCACCATGCCCCCTCCCCACCTGCCCTGAGACATCCTCAGACCAGCCTCAAAGGCCCACAGCTGGATTGGCCAGCCTCACCTTTGCATGCTGTCGGTGGGAGTGGAAATGGATCCAGCCTCCTTGAAGGTGCCACTCAGGAAGATGTCCAGGAAATCTTAAACATGCGTGAAGGCAAGAGCTCCTGAGTGGTGGGTTGGGATCTGAACACAGCCCCACCTGGTTCTAGCACAGCCCTGGTCCTCATTCTTCTTGGTCCAGCCAGGCACCGTGGGCTACATCATCCTAAGAAAGGGGAATAAAACCAGAGAGGGTAGAGTCAGGGCCTGGATCCACCCTGATCAGTCTCCCATCCAGAGAATACGAAAGGCAATGCCAGGAAGATGTTCCAAGGTCAAATGAACCATCTATGAACTCACGCTTCCTTCTACGGAGCCTGTGGCTTACGAAGCACTTTAGCCGGGCGTGTCTCTTCCATTTTCCTGGAGCCGCCCTGACCTGGGGAACACTGACCTCGTCTCCCTCTCTCTACAGACTTCTCCACTTAAAATGGCCAAGACAGGGGCTGCCTTTTCTGGGGGTTCTGGGGTATTCCTGGGGGAGACCAAGGCTGGGGGCGGGTTGATGGTGGAGGTGTAGGGTGCCCTGAACTGGGAGTCACACTGTAGGCTCCGCAGCAGCCGGAAGAGGGCTCAAAATACAATAAGGATAAATAAAACTCAGGCTTCCTTTCTCTCTCTGTCTCTTTTTTTGAGACGGGGTCTTGCTCTGTTGCCCAGGCTGGAGTGCAGTGGCACAATCTTGGCTTGCTGCGGCCTTGACCTCCCATTCTCAAGCGATCCTCTCACCCCAGCCTCCCGAGTAGCTGGAACCACAGCACATGCCACCACGCCTTGCTAATTTTTTTCTATTTTTTGTAGAGATGGGGTCTCACTATGTTGCCCAGGCTGGTCTTGAACTCCTGGCCTCAACCTGTTTCCTGCCTTGGCATCCCAAAGTGCTGTGGCATGAGCCACACTGCACTTGGCAGCCTTCCTTTTTTTCTTTCCTCTTTTTATCAAACCAATACAGGCAGGTGATTTTTTTAAAAGTCAGATTTTTAAAAAACCTAACAGTACAAAGAGGTTTATAAAGAAAAGGATTCCCTCCTGCTCCGCCTTTCTCATCCCCGGAGGTAACCTCTTTTGACGGTTTCCGTTTTAAATGATGATGGTGGTCACCTCCTCATGTCCAAATAATATGGCTACTGTGCTGTTGCTTGATTTATGGACCTTAGAAATGGCCCACCGATTTCCCGCTGCGATCGATGAGGACTCAGCTCGTCGGCACTGCCACTCCCAGCCCCAGTTCAGTTTCCGAGTCTACCTCTAGTTCGTCGGCTGCTTACTTGCTAACTTGGAATTCCATCTGAGACCCAGCCTGAGGCCGTCACCTGTGGGCAGCGTCTGCTCTCCTCCTTGGGGATGGAGGGTACCACCCTTCCTGGACCCTCTCATGGTTTCCTCAGCTCCTGTCTGCTTTTCTCTGCCAAAGTTGGAAGTTCTCTCATCCTGCTCTGCAGGGCAGCTGCCTCCATGCCTGGTGGGCAGAGAGGGTCTTTCACTCCACAGCGTGCGCTGCAGTGTTCACAGCGGGTCCCGCACGGCCAGGCATGTCCTCCCCACGTCCCCAGCTGCGCACTGGACACGCCCAAGTCACACTGGCTTGGACCCTTCCTGATGCGCCACTGCCACGGAAGGTCCAAACCGCTTCCGGCTTTAGATGGCTTTCTGCTTGGCCCACGCCTTCCTCATGCTCACCCCACTTTGTGGGGAGTAGCAGCTGTGGCCCTAATGTGCCCCTGTGCCACCCTGACTTTAGGTCGTGGACTCTGTCCAGGCTTCTCCTCAAAGTTCACATCAGCATCTTCATATCTGGACCAAAACTTTCTGGCACAGACTTTTGTTGTTTCTGGGTTTCTAATGGCCTTTTTTTTTTTTGGCGCTGCCTCTTTGGTTGTGCCCTGGAGTCCTGTCGCCTCGTGTACTTCAGCCTTCGGGTTGAGGCCGAGGTTCCTGTTGGACTGGGGGTGACTTTTGTCTGCCCACGTGGGTGGCAAGTGAGGAGCAGCATGAGGTTGGCTCTGGCCAGAGCCGAGATCTTCAGGGCAGTGGCCAAGCCCTGGGTGCAGGGGCCGCCCGTGCCACCAACCTGACGCCTCCACTACCAGAGGGAGAAGCTGGTCCAAGTTTTATGGCCGCTGGCTGTCGAACCTGGACCCACAGAGCCAAGACCCTGTGCTGCGCCCGCTGCACCCTGAGCTGTCCAGAGGCCCAGCCCCTCCCTACACCGTGTCCTCCATGGCCCAGAAAGCACTTACGCACATGCTCACACAACACACACACCACACTCAATCCACACACATGACACACTACACTCAATCCATACACACCACACAGCACACACAAATCCACATACATACACCACACTCAATCCACACACACTATACAGCACACGCCACACTCAACCACACCTCCCCCACACACACCACACACAACACTCATACCTCACATCACACAACACGCTCAATCCACACACCACACACACTCACACCATGCTCAATCCACACACGCCACACACAACACTCATACCACACATCACACACCACACTCAATCCACACACACCACACATCACACACTATACTCAATCCACACACACTACACAGTACACACCATGCTCAATCCACACACCACATGCACATCACACTCAATCCACACACACCACACACACTCACACCACCTTCAATCCACACACACCACATACCACACTCAAATCCACATACTTACACCACACTCAATCCACACACACCACACACACTCATACCACCCTCAGCCACACACACCACACTCAAATCCACACACATCAAACACATACCACACACACACAACACACAACATTCCTACCACACACCACACATACATACCACGCACACACACACTCACACCACCCTCAAGCCACACACACACCACACATCACACACACACTACACACAACACTCATGCCACACACATCATACACACCACTCAATTCACTCCCACACACATTCACACACCACTTACACACACACCCCACACTCAATCCACACACACCACACACACTGACACATACTACACACAAACACACACACACACACACGGCATGGGCACCTCTCCCTGGGCTGGTGGGAGCGGAGGCCCCTCGAGAGGAAGGCAGGCCCTGTGCCCAGGAGCATCCCGTCTGCAGAAGGAGTCTGCCCTCCAGCGGGAGGAGTGAGGTACCGAAGCCAGGCCCCTGTGAGACCCCGGCAGGTGGGCGGTGAGGGAGCTCGCAGGTGAGGAGGGCGTGGGCACTGCAGGGCAGCGGGGACAGCCTGTGGAGCCGCCAGGAACCAAGGCAGCAGGCCTGGATGCCGGGTGCAGGGGCTTGGGCTTCATGGAGACCAAAAGGGCTCTCTGGAGGGTCTTGAGAAGGAAAGGGCTGAGGCCAGACTCCAGCCTTCTTAGAGCTCATCCTGGCTCGGAGTGGAGAATGGGCCTGGCAGGTGAGGGAGCTGCCTAAAGGCAGTGCGCGCTGAGGCCGCTGGCCAGGGACCTGGACCACCTGCCGTGGAACAGTGCGTACTGAGGCCGCTGGCCAGGGACCTGGACCACCCACCATGGACAGTTACACTGCTTCCCTCACCCATCCTCTGGTGACACATCTGCCGGTGACACATCCTCTGGCTGCTGTTAGAGATGGAATTTCACTCAGTCAGGCCTGGGGCAAACCACTCAGAGGACACAGGGGGCCAAGGGAGCCCAGGCAACTTCCTCGATTCGCACCTCTGTACGGGGGATCCAGGTCACTCTATTTTCTCACCATTTGAGGGGCCGGGTGCAGCCATGCTGCCGTTGCCCTGCATAGAGACAGGTGGCTGGGCTCGGTGGCTCACGCCTGTAATCCCAGCACTCTGGGAGGCTGAGGCAGGTGTATTGCCTGAGGTCAGGAGTTTGAGACCAGCCTGGCCAACATGGTGAAACCCTGTCTCTAGTAAAAATACACAAATTAGCCGGGCATGGTGGTGGGTGCCTGTAATCCCAGGTGCTCAGGAGGCTGAGGCAGGAGAATTGCTTGAACCTGGGAGGCAGAGGTTGTAGTGAGCCGAGATCACACCACTGCACTCCAGCCTGGGCGATAGAGCGAGACTCTGTCTCAAAAAAAAAAAAAATAGAGACAGGGTTTCACCACGTTGGCCAGACTGGTCTTGAGCTCAGGTGATTTGCCCACCTCAGCCTCCCAAAGTGCTGAGATTACAGGTGTGAGCCACCGCGCCTGGCCCCTTTCTAGTCTTCTTAAAATTCAGTTTTCTGTCAAGAGCAGCAACCCAACTTTAAATTACTGTGGTCTGGGACTAAGTCACCTTGGTGTCATCCTGGTGTCACCCTGATGTCATCCTGGTGTCACCCTGATGTCACCCTGGTGCCCCAGCACCTAGCAGGGCGCCAAATTGGTTTTTGCAGCAAGAATAAGTGAGTATGGCACTTACAATGGAAAAAAACCCAATAGACTTTATTTAATTAAAAACATTAACTTTCTCTGGCAGTCAAGGTTGGAGCCACCCTGGAGAGCCGGGCGTGGCAAACACACAGGCCCGTCTGGAAAGCTCTGCCCGCGGGGCTCCTGACCCAGGTCCGGCACAAGCAGCTCAAGGTCAGCCTCAGGGCCTGACATCTCCCAGGAAGAATCCAAAACACCCCCGCTCCTCAGCAGCACTGTCCTCACTTGCACACCGTCCTCGCCTGCGCACTGTCCTCGCCTGCACACTGCCCTGCGCCCGCACACTGCCCTGCGCACTCCCAACCTGCACTTAGCAAGGTCATGCCCTGAGGTTTCAGAACAAATCCAACTTTCACGACAATTTGACTAGAAAATACAGGCCAAGAATCCACCCTGGGATCTTCGCTGCAGTATAGATTTTCTTGTTTTTGCCCTGAACGAGTCAGTTAACGATTCAGATTAACAAGAGATCTGAGCCTGGGAGTATCTGGGAGTCATAGAGAGAACAGCTACGGGCCAGGGCCATTAGCCAAGGGGCTGCTGGTGCTGGGAGGCCTGGGGCAAGTGGACGGGCGCACAGGCCAGCTTTGAGGGGGATGGGGTGGATGACTCTGAGCCCAGACCAGACATCTCCCCACCTCAGGCGCTGTCTCACGTGCCGCCTTGTGGGGTTAACTTTGAATGTCAAAGCCCATAATTTTCACTAGGGTCGCCTTCCATCCTGTCCCTTCATTTGAGAAGCGGAAAGCAAGGCACCTGTGTGGGACTGGCCCAGGCCGTGCAGTGGCTCCCCAGGTGTCCTGGTGGCACGTGGGGCAGGAAGGTCGCATCAGTCAGGGTTCCCAGAGAGGCCGAACCACCAGGATGTAACACACACAGGGATGGATTGTCAGGAATGGGTTCATGCACTTGTTGGGGCTGTAAACCCGGAGTCTGCAGGGCAGGCTGCAGCCTGGACACACCCGCGGGAGTTGATGTTGCTGTTCTGAGACTGGAGGCAGGTTCCCTCCTCTCCCAGGAACCGCAGTCTTTCCTCTTGAAGGCCTTTCCTGTTTTGTTTGGCTTTTTCACAGTGTTGGAATGTACATTTTCTTTTTTTCTTTTCTTTTGAGACGGAGTCTCACTCTGTCACCAGGCTGGAGTGCAGTAGCATGATCTCGGCTCACCGCAACCTCCGCCTCCTGGGTTCAAGCGATTCTTCTGCCTCAGCCTCCCAAGTAGTTGGGACTACAGGTACAGGCCACCACACCCAGCTAATTTTTGTACTTTTAGTAGACATGGGGTTTCACTATGTTGGCCAGGATGGTCTCAATCTCTTGACCTCGTGATCCGCCCATCTCGGCCTCCCAAAGTGCTGGGATTACAGGCGTGAGCCACTATGCCCGGCCCTGGAATGTACATTTTCTTAGCAGAACTTATTAAGAACATAATTACAAAAGAATTTCAACAAGTCAATGATAGCATACAAAAGAAAGAAGGGAAAATATATTTTATTTAGACAGAGTCTCTGTCACCCAGACAGGAGTGCAATGGCGTGATCTTGGCCCACTGCAACCTCCACCTCCTGGGTTCAAGGGATTCTCCCACCTCAGCCTCCTGAGTAGCTGGGATTACAGGCACCCACCATCATGCCCGGCTACTTTTTGTGTTTTTGTAGAGACTGGATTTCACCATGTTGGCCAGGCCGGTCTTGAACTCCTGACCTCAGGTGATCCACCCACCTCGGCCTCCCAAAGTGCTGGGATTACAGGTGTGAGCCACTGTGCCCAGCCAAAAATATCTTTTAAAGTACTCATTATTTTCACTTTGTTGGGAAGGTGGGTATTTATATTTAATAGTTGAGGGAATATCGAATGTTTCTTTTTAATAGATGCTAAGCAGGACAGTTAGTAACTGACATGTTTAATATTCAAAGTTAAAATACTTGAGAACAAGTATTAGGTATATAGGAAAATGGAATGGAAGTTTCTCCACGTTTGTCTTTCCATAGCCAAAAGAGGAAGAAACTTTTCTTCTGAGTCTCTCGGAAGAAATTCCAAGAAGACTAGAAGCCGCTGGCATGAAGAGTAAACGTCTAACTATCAAAACCATGGCATGAAAGCCCGGGGCCCCTGTAGAAACTGCAAAATTTGGAGGCCGTGGAATTTGTGATAATATTGCCAGGTGAGCGCATCTCGAAAATGATATTGGCAATTATATTTCAGTATAGGTTGTTATAACTAACAGAAATGAAGAAAACCTGGGAGCCGGGACCGCGGGGGAAGGTGTCCCCGGCGTTTGCCGCCTGCTGAGCGGTTCGGTTCTCGGCTCCCTGGCAGCCGGCCTTCAGGTCGGGCGTCTTCATTGGTGACTTCTGCTTCGGCCCTCCCAGTGTGGCCGCTGGTTGGGCTGCACTGCTGTGATCCATCATCATCTCCTGAAGCTGCATCCTGTCCTGACTTGTCTCCACGCTTGCACACTGAGAAATGCAGCATGTTGATTCACTTGCTTAAGGAATGTCACACAAATCACAGCATTCTGAAATTTCTTGGTCGTTGTAACCATCTTGATTGGGAGATGAGAAAATGCCTGAAGAAGGAGTACATAGAAAAGAGTTCTGGCCAGGCACGGCGGCTCACGCCTGTAATCCCAGCACTTTGGGAGGCCGAGGCAGGCAGATCACGAGGTCAGGAGTTCAAGACCAGTCTGGCCAAGATGGTGAAACCCCGTCTCTACTAAAAATACAAAAAAATTAGCCAGGCATGGTGGCACACGCCTGTAATCCCAGCTACTCCGGAGGCTGAGGCAGAGAATTGCTTAAACCTGGAGGGGTGAAGGTTGCAGTGAGCTGAGATCATGCCACTGCACTCCAGCCTGGGTGACAGCGAGACTCCGTCTCAAAAAAAAAAAAAAAAAAAAAAAAAGAGTTCAAGACCAGCCTGGCCAACATGGCGAAACCCTATCTCTACTAAAAATTAGCTGGGCGTAGTGGTGCGCACCTGGATTCATTCCCCAGAGCTGGAGGTGGGTCCTGAATCACCACAGGCCTCATGGATGTCCCGCTCTCCCCTGTGTCCTGAGTCTCTGATGGTCAGGCCCCAGCACCCAGCCATGCCGCCTCTGAGGAATGGCCACAATGGCAGGTTTGGAAGGCGGCCCAGACATCAGAGATTTCTGTAATAATTCGAGATCATTTGGGGTCCAGCTCCCAGGCACTGTCTCACTTCATTCCTGAAGTGTGAAACTGTGATATTAGGAATTTGAATGCAGCCAGTCCCTCCTGACTGCTGGCGCCTGTCCTTTCAGGAGGGTGATGCAGGCCACTCCGTATCAGGGTGGATAACTCTGGGACCTGTTTTTTAACCCTTGATATTTACCGACTTTGGTCAGTTCACCAATCCCCAGTCTCAAATTTGCGAAAGTAAATGCTATGCCCTTTTCATAGAGCTGTCATCCATAAAAACTGCCACTGTGTTCCCTCACTCTGTCCCCCAATGAGCCCTGCAGCAGGTGGCCTGCTGCCACGCTGGGAGGTGCTCTGAGGACAAGCCCATGTGTGCTGGTGACAGCTGCAGCCCCTTCCCTCTGTGGTCCTGCCTGGCTGCTGGTCCAGAGTCCCTTCCCCAGCCCAGGATGGCTCTCCATCCCTTTGGGTGCCTGAGAGAGCAAACACCTGGCCTCATATCACCGGCAGTGGTGGACTGGCTGGACGGTGCTGGGAGCGGGAAGGAAAGAGGGGCAGAGGGCATCTGAGCCTGGATTCCTGCTCTTTCTGCCAGCTCTGACCTGGACCCACACCTCCTCCCAGCCCCCATCCAAAGCAGAGAGGAGGCACAGTCAGAAAGGGAAAAGGAAAAGAGGAAAGAGGGGTGCAAGGACCAAAGTGGCACGCTTCAGGTACCACAAAGTGATGAGGCTGCACCCCAAACCCCATCACCATAATCATCTGCTATGGACTGAGCATGTTCATCTGTCCACCACTGCATCTGGCTCTCTGTATAAATTATCTCACATACAGAAGCAGGTCACAGCCCACCTTGTGCCTCCCCTCTCTTCTCTGCTGCCCCCTTGCAATCATGCAAACTCATCGTCCATCTTAAAAATACGGCTGGAATGGGGAGCATACCCCTTCAAATATCAGTCTCTTAATTGAAAGATGTGCAAAGACACAGTTCGTACTCAATGCTTCATTCTATTAATTTCTGCATTGTTGTCTATTTGTAAAGTTATGTGTTCATAACAAACTCTTTTTTAATGTTATGATTTGGTTTTTTGTTGTTTTGTTTTGTTTTGTTTTGTTTTGAGACAGAGTCTCGCTCTGTCACCCAGGCTGATGTGCCGTGGCATGATCTCGGCTCACTGCAATCTTTGCCTCCCAGGTTCAAGCCATTCTCCTGCCTCAGCCTCCCAGGTAGCCGAGATTACAGGTGCCTGCCACCACGCCTGGCTAATTTTTGTATTTGTAGTAGAGACGGGGTTTCACCATGTTATCCAGGCTGGTCTCGAACTCCTGACCTCAGGTGATGTATCTGCCTTGACCTCCCAAAGTGCTGGGATTATAGGCATGAGCCACTGCACCTGGACTTGTTTTACTGAAATCACTGCAGCAGGCTTTGAGTGCCTATTAGTGACTCACTTTCACTGAGCAAGAGGTAGATTTTAGGTCTGCAACACAGCACATGCCCTTGACAAGCTCACAAACTTGTAGGAGGGATAGGCCTAGACCTGTAGACCATGTGTAGGAGGGACCAGGCATAGCTCCCAGGGAGGGGGCTGCCCATAAGGTGGTCCCCTTGTCCAAAGTGAAATGGCTCATATGACGCAGCCTCCGCTGTTCTGAATTCTGCCTCTAAAGAACCCAGAAAATGCTGTCCCACAAGAGGATTCCTTAGGTAATGACTTGAGTCCATGAGTTCTCCTAGAAGCATTTCTCAAGTTAGACTGAAGAAAACATTTTCTTTTGAGCCAAACTTCCTTTCATTGGTATAATCCTATATAGGTAGCCAAAGCCCTTTTACTTGTATCATCTACTTTTATTCTTACAACAACCTTAGGGAGTGGGTAGGAAAAAAACCTACTCTCACCCCATCTCACAAATAAGGGAAATTACAAGTGTATTGAGTGGTGAATTTTGGGAAAGAAAGTCTGTTCCTTGTCCAGAAATTCATTTATTCATTTATCTTTGCATCCATCCATGCATTCATCCATCTACCCGCCCACCCATCCACCCATCCATCCACCCATCCACCCTTCCACACGTTCACCCATCCATCCATCCATCCACCCATACATCCATCTACCCACCCATTCATCCATTCAACCATTCATCTATCCACCCATCCACCCACCCATCCATCCACTCATCTATCCATCCATCCATCCATCCATCCATCCATCCATCCATCCATCCACCTACCCACCCATCCATCCACCCACCCATTCAACCATTTAGCCACCCATTAAACCATCCATCTACTCATCCATCCATCCACCCATCCATCTATCCATTCACCCACCCATCCACCATCCACATTCATCCAACCATCCATCCACCATGTATGTGTTGGGTGGGTCCCTATTAACCAGTCCCAGGGCTATATGCTGGAGGACGAAGGAGGCCCTAGCTTTCAGATAACTCCCAGTCTGGAATGTTTGGATCCTGGAGATTATGGCAGTGGCTCATTTTCTCCTTAACAACTCAATATTATTACCTTACCCAAATACAGTCTGAGGACAGGCAAAGCAGGAAGCAGATTCCTTTCGTTGGATTTGGGGTGTGGGTGCAGCTGCAAGCAGTAAGGCACAGAGAAGAATACTGGTGTCCCATAAGCCCCTGAGGGTCACCACACTAAGTGCTGGGTCGTAAGTTGTATCAAATGTACTGCCTGAGCCTTTAGTCAATCCTGTGAGAGGATTTCTGGTCTCTCCCTCAACACTAAGAGGTAGCAAATCTTCTCTTGATGGATTAATGGATCTAAGAGTCACGAGGGCTCCTGATTTATAGCCTGCATTCACGTCTGCCCTCTGCATAGCCTGGCAGAATCTTAGAGGAAAGTTCTTGGGCAGCAGGGTCAAGTAAAGGTTGTTATTTTAAAGAGAGGGGAGAACATTGTGTCAACACAGGAAGGATGTCATGAAGAATGGGACTTGGCAGTTCCCTGCGGCTGGGAGGAGGGTCCACATAGTACGACAGCTTTCTGCCTTCCCAATCCAGTCACTCATCCCTTTTAGAGCTCAGACTCTGGCAAACAGACTCATAATAACCCAACTCACAAGAGACTGAATGATGGCAATGTGCTTCTTCCTAGTAGGAGGTAGGTTCCCAGATCTGCAGCCAGGGCCTCTGGCCTGCAGTAGGTCATCCCCCCTGGAGCCGAGCCAGGAAAGAAGAGCCTTTCATGTATGTTACCACATGTAAGCCTCTTACAGCCAACTCCTTAAGGAGCTATGACTGAGGTTCACTGAAGGGGCAGGAAGTATCCCAACGTGGCCCAGCTTGCCAGAGAAGAGCTGGACTTTAACTCAGGCCCAGGGCTATTTCCCGGCCTGCCTTCCTTCTTCTCTACCTGGCCCAGTGGCCCACCATAGCCTAGTTGTTAGACCCTAGAGGTCAATAAACCTAGTCTCTTCCCTGGAGACTGAACTGTAGTCCAGAATTGAGATTGTGGGTATGTGACACGTGATTCCTGGATACATAAGACAACACACAGAGCAGAGGGATTGATCCTTGCATTTTCGCAGTCAGGAAGATGCTGAGCTGTGTCTCTGACGGTGAATATAGAATTGTAACCAAGGGAGCTGATGTTCTCAGGAGATGTTTGCAGCCGGGTGGAGAAGCTCAGTGCATGCTTTTGGGGCTACTTCTGGTTAAATAATAGAGAATAAGTGAGCCCACAATGTAGAGATAATGTGAGCGAGTGTTTTGTTGCGTAAGGATGTGAGAGTCTGAGGGTGTGTGGCATGGATGCAGAATGTGAGATTATTGGAGAGAGTGAGGCTGAGGAGGCTGCAGCGCAGGCTTGGGGGATAATTGGAGGATGCAGTTCCCAGGGAGAGAAATAAGGAGTCCAGTCATGGTTAGAAACACCAAATGATTGTACTCATTATTTCTGGCTCAGTAACAAATTACTCCCAAACTTAGTGACTTGAAACAACTTTGGTTATTATGGCACAGATTTGGCAGGTCAGGAATCTGGCTGGGAGAGCTGGTCCCTCTGCTCCGGGTCCTCCCAAGGCCATGGTCATCTCAAGGCCCCTCTGGGAAGGACCCTCTTTCAAGCTCATTCACACGGCTGCTGGTGGGTTTCAGTTCCTTGCAGGCTGCTGGACCGAAGCCTCCCTGGGTTCCTTGCCATGGAGGCTGCCCCGTAGAGCATCACACAACACGGCAGCTTGTGTTGTCAGAGCACGCAATCAGGAGGGCCAAAAGAGAGGGGACCAGCAAGGCGGAGAGTGACAGCAGGATGGAAGTCATAGCCATCCGTCACTTAGCCATGGAAATGGCATCCCATCAGCTTTGCTGCAGTCTCTTCCTAGAAACGAGCCACTAGGTCCAGCCCACGCTCAAGGCATGAGCAGCAGGAATGGGACCACTGGGGCCTGTCAGAAGCTGCCTGGCAAAACGACTAAACAGGAATCAAGCATTTGCTGTGTGGTGGACACCAGCTAAGACTTTTATGTGCACTCTGTGCTATGACCCTTCACAAAACCCTACCAGGAAGAGGTCCTGTTATTATTCTCATTTCATAGATGAGGACATTGAGGCTCAGAGAGGTTGGGTAACCTGCTCGAGGTCACACAGCCAGAGAACAGCAGAGCTGGAACATGAACCCAGGCCTGCTGACTACAAAGCCAGGACCTCTCCAAAGCAGAGGTCTCCCTGTCCTCCCTTGCAAGCTTGGACAGGAAGTGGGGCGAGGTGGGGCCGGGAAAGCCGCCTTCCCAGCCAGCCTGCCTGCCCTCTGGTTCCACCGTCTCTGATCTTTTTCCACTGTCTTTGCTCGTTTGACTTTTCCCCCATTGTTCCTACTTTCTTCATCCAAACAAATCCTGTCTGCTCACATTTCAATCTTCCAGCTGGGTGCCAGCCAGAGTCCTCCCTTCCCTTGAGTATACAAGATTGGCATGGCCCCATGCAGATTTGCCACAAGCAGAGTGGGCTGCTGCCTCCGCATGGAGCGGGGGGCACCAGGGGACTCTCTTGCTGTCCCCAGTATCTCCCGAATGGCCTGCCCCCACGCCTGGGTGGTCACCATTAGCAATCGCTTCATTTGGGTTATAGCAGCGAGGATGCTGGCGGTTCCTGCTGAAACCAGGGGAGGCAGAAGCAGCAGCAGGCAGGGAGGCCTTTCCCTACGCACACCTGAGACTCCCAGATTGCTTTGGTAGCCAACAGCCAGCTGGGAGCTGGGCCTCAAGGAGTTGGGATATAGGACAGGTCACTTTAAAAAAAAAAAAAAAAAGTGTGGTAAGGACCGGGTGCGGTGGCTCATGCCTGTAATCCCAGCACTTTGGGAGGCCAAGGTGCGTGGATCAAGAGGTCAGGAGTTCGAGACCAGCCTGGCCAACATGGTGAAACCCCGTCTCTACTAAAAATACAAAAATTAGCTGGGTGTGGTGGCGGGCGCCTGTAATCCCAGCTACTCGGGAGGCTGAGGCAAGAGAATTGCTTGAAACCAAAAGGCGGAGGTTGTAGTGAGCCAAGATTGCACCACTGCACTCCAGCCTGGGCAAAAAAGCGAAACTCAATCTAAAAAAAAAAAAAAATTGTAGAAACATACAAATAACATAAAATGTACTCTTGTACTCACTTTTGTGCACAGTTCCGGGGCATTCGGCTCATTCACATGATTGTGCAGCCTTCACCACCATCCTTCTCCAGAGCATTTTCATCTTCTCAAACAGAAACTGTCCCCATGAAACATAAACTGTCCACCCCACCCACCGCCCCCAGCCCCTGGCAGTTTCCATTCCACTTTCTGTCTCTGCAAGTCTGACTGTGTTAGGGGCTTCATGCGAGTGGAAGTTGACAGGATTTTTTTTTCTTTGAGACGGAGTCTTGCTCTATCGTCCAGGCTTAGAGTGTAGTGGCTTGATCTCGGCTCACTGCAACCTCTGCCTCCCACGTTCAAGCGATTCTCCTGCCTCAGCCTTCAGAGTTGCTAGGATTACAGGCGCCCGCCACCACACCGGGCTAATTTTTGTGTGTTTAGTAGAGACAGGGTTTCACCATATTGGCCAGGCTGGTCTCAAACTCCTGATCTCAGGTGATCCACCTGCCTTGCCTCCCAAAGTGCTGGGATTACAGGCGTGAGCCACCGCACCCAGCTCAGCATTTGTCCTTTTTTATTTGGCTTCTTTCGCTTAGCATAATGTCCTCAAGGCTCCTCTGTGTTGTAGCCTGTGTCAGTGTTTCATTGCTTTTCAAGGCTAAATAAGGTTCCATTGTATGGAGACACCACGTTTTGCGTATCCGTTCACCTAGCAATGAACACTTGGGTTGCTTCCGCCTTTTGGTTGTGTATAAAGATGCCAGGAACATGGGTGTGCAAATATTTGTTCAGGACAAGTCACTTTTGGTGATGAACCAAGAAGGGGACAGGTGTGGAGGGTGGGGCTGCTGGAGCTGCCAGCCTTGGAGGGAAAAGCAGAGTGGGGGGTGGTGGGCTGGAGGAGGTCTGGAGCCTGGGGGAGGTGCAGGGGAGGGAGTAGGGAGTGGGGATGAGGTGGGCAGCAGCAGGGATATCTGTAGGAGAGGCTGCCTTCCCATGATACCACCTGCCTTGGGCAGAACTATGTTTTCTCCATAACTTGGGTCTCCCTAGCATTCCAAAGAGGTAGGGATATTTGGGGAACCTGAGAGCTGTCAAGAAACAGCTGTCAGGCAGCCAAACCTAGACTTGCTGGCCCATATTCAGGATTGCTTCCAAGGTCGGGCTCAGCCAAGCCTGGCGGGAAAGAGGCAAATGCTGGTCACTGTCCGGCAATGCATGATGTGGCAAAGGGACTGGGCTGCTGTGATGCAGAGCACTGCTCATATGCATGGGTCAGCTAATGCCTGGTAACAGACAGGACCTCAGGGGCTGCACTAGCACTCAGGGCTTAGCAAGTTTCTGTATTGGCCAGTTATTGGCACAATAATGATGAATGCCAAACCAGTCCCAAGCTCGGGGGCTAGCTCAGCATCACTGATTTCCTGGGCCTGTGGCTGGCATGGCTCTGCCTCACACCACAGATTGGGCTGGGTCTCCCACCCTCCTGGGCTCGCTCGGCTTACTGAGGCAGCTTCTTGTCCTGGTGACGGCAGAGGCAACAGAAGGCAAGCCCACCCACGCACGCACGTCTGCAAGCCCCTGGCTTTGCTCTGCCTGTCTTGCTGGCCAAAGCTAGCCTCAAGGTCACACTGGACGTCCAGGGTCAGGGAAGCAGATTCTACCTATGTGGGAGGAGCTGCAAGTCACATGACAGAGGGCAGGGACACAGGGAGGGGTGAGAATTGGGGCAAAGCTGCCACCTTTCTGGAATGTTCCAAAAGAAGATGGACGACTACTGCTCCTCGGCCCTGGAAGGGAGAGTTCTTTTTTCCCCACTATAAAGTTTTCTGATTCCAATTCCAAAACGCTATGACTCTTAATCAATGCCTGATGAACCATACTTGAGCAAACATAATTTATTCTCTGTCAAGATCATCCTGAGGGGATCGGGTGTCTTTGTTTCCCTCCTAAATCCCCTGCGAATTCATCTTTTTTATTCCAGGCTTACTAGGAAATAAAAGATTTTGTCTGAGGGCTGATGGGTATTAGCAGAGCTATGTGGAGCTTGAGTCGAAACTTGGAATGTTTGTGGATCAAAACCGAGCTGTGCTGGCAGCGTCTGGGAGGAGGGTGCACTTGCTGAAACTCTGCCCGAGTTGTGGCTGTCAGCTGCCTCGACTGCCAGACCAGACTCGCTGTTTTGGGGCCGGGTGGGGGGGGCGGTGGGGGGAGTGTTGTTATGGATTGTGCTGGAAGGTTTTCTTGCTCTTGGCTTTTTTGGTGAAGGGCCTGGATTACTGCAGAAAATCCAGCTTATGTGTCCAAGGGCAAAGCAGGCCTGTTTATCTTTAACTTTTACATGCTTCACACATCTCCTGAGGTTTGACTCTAAGCAGGATTTGTGTCTTCCCTGATGCAAGAAAACAGGAGGCAGGCACTGAGCTTGCAGGAGGCAACACAGCCAGTGCACAGCTTGCCATATGCTTAACGTGGCTCTAAGAAGAGAGGGTTGTTTTTTTAATATTAAAAATGGCTATGGGAAAATCTGCCCTAATGCTATTAAGCAGTGCTGACATGAGATGTGTGTGGCTGTAACTTTCTGATTGGATTTGGGATCTAGGCTGCAGCCAGCCAGACGCTGGAGACACATTCCTGAGCCACCTCAGCCCCTGCCTCTTTGCCGAGCTGCGGCTATTCTTTGGGGCACGCAGGTAGATGCAGAGAGACTGAAGTCTTCAGAGGTGGGTGTGCACAGAAGAGTGATTCCCAGATCAGGGAAGATTTTGGCCACCAGATGACATTTGGCAAAGTCTAGAGGCCTTTTTAATTGTCACAATTGGGAGGAGGGAGGTACAGTAGCATCTGGTAGATAGAGGCCAGGGACGCTGCTCGACGCCTACAGCAGATGGACTCACAGCCAAGAATCATCTGCCCCTAACATTATTCAGCCTTAACTTACAAAGGAAGGAAAGTCTGATGCATGTGTGCTGTGGTTTGAGTGTGTCCTCTCCAAAACTCTGTGTTGAAACTTCATGTCCATGTGTCCTAATTGCCTTAAGAGGTGATTAGGTCAAGAGAGCGCCTCCCTCCATAAAGGGATTAGTGCCCTTATAAAAGGGCTTTGAGGCTGGACACAGTGGCTCACACCTGCAATCCAGTACTATGGGAGGCCGAGGTGAGTGGATCACTTGAGCCCAAGAGTTCAAGACCAGCCTGGGCAACATAGTGAGACCCTGCCTCTAAAAAAAAAAAAAAAACTGGGTGTGGTGTCACATGACTTTAGTCCCAGCTATTTGGGAGGCTGAGGCGGGAGGATCACTTGAGTACAGGAGGTCGAGGCCATGGTGAGCTGTGATTGTACCATTGCACTCCAGCCTGGGAAACAGAACGAGACCCTACCATAAAAATACTACTACAAATAAAAGATCTTTGGTGAAGGGAGTTTGTTGAGTTTGTTCCTCTTGCCTTTCTGCCCTCCGCCACGTGAGGACACAGCGTCCCCCCCACCAGGAGGAGGCAGTGCTCCAAGTGCCATCTTGGAAGCCAGGCTGGACCCTCTCCAGATAGCGAACCTGCTGAGCCCCGGATTTCGGACTCCCAGCCTCCCTGGCAAAGGCCCGTGTCCTCTTCCAACATGGTCTAGTGGCTACATCTTTGGGAGGGGGCGAATGCTGAGGCCTCACATGGTGGACCCACTCCCTCTGGCCCTTTGGTAGGGACCCTAATTCCATCTGTGAAGGCTCCACCCTCGTGACCTCTTCACCTCTTAGTGTCACCTCTTAATCCCATTACAATGGTGAGTAAATGTCAACATATGAATTTTTGAGGGGACACCATCATGCAAACCATGGCAGTGGTGCCGGCTACGTAAGTAGCTATGACTGCAGAGGTCACCATGGTCATCTCACATGCATGTCACTCAACCATCAAAACTCACCCAACAGCAGTGGCCCAAAGCCCCCCACCCTGCCCCACTTGTACCCACAGGCACTCCAGTCCCAGCTCCAAATTACATTTGTGCAGCCTTATTTCTCCAAGCGGCTTCCCACAAGCTTGAGATGCAGGTGGTCGTCAGGGAAGGTCCTCATCTCTCCCCATTGGCCAACCTGGTTTTATATCACCTGCCCTGAAGTCCCTCTGCCAGAGGAGAGCCAGTGACTGTGCCAGGTGCTTCCTCAGACACACCCAAGCTGCCGTCTTAAAGAATCACCCCGTCAAGCTCTGCCACATTTTGTCATCCGGCCCCACACTTCCTTCAGCTGTATCTCCCACCGTTCCCAAATCCAACAACGGCGCCTGTGCATGGCCGGGAGCGCAGAGAGGCAGGGGTGGGAGTTCCCCCAGAGCCTGGCTCCAGCTCACAGCTCAGACACCCCGTGGCTCTCCTGCCCTGGGCCCGGATGAGTCGGGAATACAGGACTGCTCTTCAAGGTCCCCCCTTCCCCGTCTGCAGCCAGTCAGCCTCTGAGTCCTTATCATCTGTTTCCCAAATAGTTCCAGATCCCTCCCTCTCTGCCCTTCCCCCCTCATGCCCGGGTTTGGGCCACCATTACAATTTACCTGGATTACCTCTGCAGATTCCCAGGCTGCCGTTGGCAACAGTGGAAGGTGCAGATGGGGGCGAGGAAGATGGTGACGCACTGCCTCTGTCCTTCTCTGCTCTGAGTTGGAGCCAACCCCGAGGTCTCCTTGCCCCTGGCACGCCCAATCTCATTGTCATGCACCAGAGAAGTGGCCGGGAAGCTCCCCGGGGCCTGGTCACTCGGTTTAGTCAGCTCTGTCACTTCCCCCCCTGCACCTGCTCAGCCCATTGACTCTCTGACTGCACCTCAGCCCCTGCCCCCCGCCAGGCAGTCACCTGCACTTCTGCATCCTCCAGGGGCCTCTCTTTCCCACCTCAGGGCTCAGTGCAAACGGTGCCTTCTTTCTCGAATGTGGATAATGGAGGAAAAATGTTGCTTCCCCACGAAGCCTTCCCAACCGCCTAATTTGGGTGCAGTGTCCCATCCTGGGCCCCTAGCCCCTGTTGCAGTGCACGGTGGTTGACGGCCCATCATCCTTCTCCCCTCAGGACAGAGGCCGTGTCTTGCTTGTGGACCCTTGATCCTGTGTGAGGGGCACGTGCCTCCCAAATGCCTGAGCTCAGCCTTCTCTAGAGGCTTCTTCACTTCGTGGGGATCCTCTCGGTGTGTCGGCCACATGATTCCCCTCCACTGATTCATCCAGCAAATTCATTCCCCTCCACTGATTCATCCCTGAGCATTGACTCTGATGGGCACCAGGGCTGTAGCAGACCCAGGCAGACCTCGCTTTCACTGGCCTCTCCTGCCGAGGAGAAGCAGACGATAAACAATGGCTGGGCTATGGCGCAGCCATAGCCAGACGATAAACATTGGGCGGTGGCGGCGCAGTGGAGAGAGATCAGACAGGGGGAGGGCACAGAGAGAGGCTGAGGGGGCTATTTTGGGAGCAGCCATAGAAAACTTCTCTGAGTGACGACGTTAGAGACCTCAAGGAAGTGAGGGAACAAGCAAGTGTTGCTGGCGTTGGGAACAGCAAGCGCCGGGCTTGGGGTGGCCCAGGGAGAGCACGGGTCAGCACGCCTGGAGTTCGGCAGCGTCAGGGAGGTAACAGGGTCGGATCCTGTAGGGCTTGGGGGTGATGTTAAACGCTTTGGAATCATCCTGCATGAGATGGGGTCATTGGACGTTTTTGAACCCTGGGGGTTCCTCCTCTGATTTAAGCTTTATGAGACCCACTTTGCCAAGTTCCCGCTATACACTCTATCATTACATCCTCACAAATTGCCTGGGCACAGTGGCTCATACCTGTAATCCCAGCACTTTGGGAGGCCGAGGTGGATGGATCACTTGAGGTCAGGAGTTCGAGATCAGCCTGACCAACATGGTAAAACCCCGTCTCTACTAAAAATACAAAAAAATAAAATAAAATAAGTGTAGTGGCAGGCACTTGTAATCGCAGCTACTCGGGAGGCTGAGGCAGGAGAATCGCTTGAACCCAGGAGGCAGAGGTTGTAGTGAGCCAAGATCATGCCACTGCGACAGAGTGAGACTCCATCTCAAAAAACAACAACAACAACAAAAATAAATCAATATATGGGTAATCTTTTCCCCATTCTACAGTTGAGAAAACTGAGGCTCAGAGAGAAAGGGTAGTGACTTACCTGAGGGTGCAGAGCTTGAGTGTGTTGAACTTAGCTGGAATCTGGCTCAGATTCATTCTAAAGGCCCCACTCCAGCTGCCCTGCAGTAGGAATGGCTTGACCACTCTGCTCCACAGGCCCAAAGACAGGATGGGGTCAGGGCCAAAATGAGTGGTGGTAAGGTCCAACTCGGTTCTTCGAGAAGTAAATCAGCTCCTGAGACGTCGGTCTTCCAGCTGCACCCTGTCACTATTGAGACCTAGCCAAGCACTTGGGGGCAATTATATGGGTGGCTGTGGCTGTATTGGAAGGCCTGAGAGAGGAGGGAGTCACAGGTGACCCTCTTGAGCAGGAGACTCGGGCCCAAGATTCAGGGACTGCCACCTTGGTGACAGTGTCAATGTTGGATGATTTTAGGTAAATGATGCCTTCACAGAGGCCTTTAACCCAGCGGAAACCAGCTTGGCAGGTACATGCTTTTTTCCTTCCTTTTCGGTTTCATTCTACCAACCTCCCTGATTGGGTTATAGGTGGGGTTCTCCGAAGCTCCCTGGAAGGCCCCTCAGGCTTACTCGGGAGTGTGGAGGTGGAGGGGATTATTTGCTCACTCCCCAGGAGCAGAGGAGGGAGACTGTCCCTTGATTGGGGGATGCTCTGAGAGATGCCGTCTGCTGTGAGGCGGGAAGAGGAGGGGCTCCCCGGTCCTCCCGGCTGCTCTTCCCACCTCTTTTGGGAGCATGGGATGGAAGATGCATAAAAATTCAAACCATCCTGAAAATAAATGAAAGGAAAATATATATATCCAAGAAGGAGATAACCATAGCAATCACTTTCACTCAAAGGTAATAAAAATAAGGATCGTAAACATAAACTCGGAAATTGCAAGCTGCACTCCCTGCCGACGTTTGCTGCCATGAGAGAGCACATTCCGAGGGAAGGCAAGGACTTTCCAGACTTTCCAGGACACTCTGGACATGTCCCTCTGATTGAAACCTCCAGAAGGAAAAATATGGGAGGAAAATAGTGAGTTATGGGGGGGAAATAAGGACCCAAACTATGACAAAAATGGAGAACACAAATTATGTTTACAAACGTTTCCCTGGCTGACAGAGACTCTGCCTGGAACAGATCACATATCATAAGGTGGCCACCTTCCCGGGGGTGGGGGCTCCTGGGTGAGTACAGAGTGTTCTGTGAGTGACGGCCCCCCCTCCCTGCCTGCCCCCCTCCGCCAGCCTCATGGAGCTGCACTGGAGATGGCTCATTCTGAGCGTCAGCTGCCGCCTTCCTCCTCTGCAGCCATCAGACCGAAGCTGCCGCCGTGACAAGCAAACCAGACAAGATGCACCGCGGCAGCTGGGCTGTCTGCAGAGGGCCGTCCAGGCCTCCTTGCTAGAAACATGCATTTTAGATGGACAAACGGAACATTTTGTCCTCTCTGCCTTCTGATATTTGTCTTCTGCCAGAAGAGAGCTAGGACCCAGGCATCAAACTACAGCCAGTGAAATGTTCCTAACTCCCTGCTTGGGTTGCATCCTGCGACGGCCGCTCATTGCCCGACAAACGCTTCGTCCTGCCTGGGCATCATCCTTCAGCTGTAACCGGTGATGCGATTCCCAAGCACTGTTTAAACTTTCCAGTTAACAATGAGACACCACTGCTCACTTAGCAGATTTGCAAAAATCAAGATAATAAAGCTAAGGAAGGCTGGGTGTGGTGGTTCAGGCCTGGAATCCCAGCACCGTGGGAGGCCGAGGAGGAACGATTGCTTGAGCTCAGGAGTTGAAAGTTGCAGTGAGCCGCGATCATGCCACTGTCCTGCAGTGTGGGTTACAGAGTGAGACCCTGACTCAATAAAATAAAATATAAAATAAAATAAAAAATAAATAAAGCTAAGGAGGAAAACCAAAACATGGCTAGTCAGTTTGGGGAAGGTGGGACGACACGGTGCCCTCATGCCGGTTCGTTTGCAAACTGGAATGATCTTTTCGGAAGGAATGTAGGAGCGTCTCAGGAATCTGTAAGAAGTTCACAGCCAGGCGTGGTGGCTCACGCCTGTAATCCCAGCACTTTGGAAGGCCACAGTGGCAGTATCATTTGAGCCCAGCCTGGGCAACATGGCGAAACCTTGTCCCTACAAAAAATACAAAAAATATTTGCTGGATGTGGTGGTGCATGCCTGTGGTCCCAGATGCTCAGGAGGCTGAGGTGGGAGGATCCCTTGAGCCTGGGAGGCAGAGGCTGCAGTGAGCCATGATTGCGCCACTGCACTCCAGCCTGGGTGACAGACTGAGACTCTGTTTCAAAAAAGAATAAGTTCCCCACCTTGATTTGCTATGAGCTGAATTGTGTCCCCCAGAAATCCAGTTCCAAGTCCTAACCCTGGTGCCTGTGAATTTGACTTTATTTGGAAATAGGGTCTTTGCAGATGTAATTAAAGTTAAGATGGTATGTCTGCTGTCTTTATTTTATTTATTTATTTTTTCTGAGACAGAGTCTCGCTCTGTTGCCTAGGTTGGAGGGCAGTGGGGCGATCTCAGCTCACTGCAACCTCCATCTCCTGGGTTCAAGTGATTCTCCTGCCTCAGCCTCCCAAGTAGCTGGGATTACAGGTGCACATCTGGCTAATTTTTGTATTTTTTTTTTTCCAGTAGAGACAGGGTTTCACCCTGTTGGCCAGGTTGGTCTCAAACTCCTGAACTCGAGTGATCCGCCTGCTTCGGCCTCCCAAAGTGCTGGGATTACAGGTGTGAGCCACTGCACCCAGCCGTCTGCTGTCTTTATGAGAGGAGAGACACATAGGGAGATGGAAGGCCCTGTTAGGATGGTGCCAGAGGTAGGAGGGATGCAGCCGCAAGCTGAGGCATGTAGGAGGTTGCTAAGGACACCCTGAAGCTGAGAGAGGGGCACAAACAGATTCTTCCTGGGAGCCTGGAGGCAGCAGAACCATGCTGACATCTTGATGTTGGAATTCTGGCCTCCAGAACCGTGGAGCAATACACTTGTTGCTTTAAGCTACCCAGTTTGTGGTACTTTGTTACAGCAGCCCTAGCAAACTAAGACACTCTATTTTTATGTTTTTTGAGACGGAGTCTTGCTCTTTTGCCCAGGCTGGAGTGCAGTGGCACGATCTCAGCTCACTGCAACCTCTGCCTCCCGGGTTCAAGTGATTCTTCTGCCTTAGCCTCCCAGTAGCTGGGACTACAGGCTCCCACCACTAAGTCCGGCTAATTTTTGTATTTTTGGTAGAGACAGGGTTTCACCATGTTGGCCAGGCTGGTCTTGAACTCCTTACCTCAGGCGATCCACTCGCCTGGGCCTTCCAAAGTGCTAGGATTATAGGCGTGAGCCACCGTGCCGGGTTACAAACGAATACACTCTTTTTGGGCTTTTACTTTCACTTCTAGGAAGAAATATTGTAGCTCATTATTTTCCACATATATTTTTATTTCCACATAGTCAGACTATATTTCCCAGTGTCCTCTGCAGTTAGCTATGGCCATGTGATCGAGTTCTGGCCAATAGAATGTGGCCAGAAGTGACATAAACGCCAGACCCGGCCAATGGAAACCTTGTGCTCCCGTTCGGGGGTCTGTGCCCCCAAGGTTACCCCCTAACACCTACTGAACTACTGTATGTGTGAAAAATGGCCTTCTATTGATGCTGGGGAGTTACTGTTCCAATACTTAGCACAGCTTGGCTAATGCAAGGAAAAATCAGAGATAAAGAAAAGCAAAGAGTCACAGGCCAGAATGTTTCCATATTCCACATCATTTACTGGGGGCAGCAGCCGGGGCACAAGACAAACTCACTTTTCTTTTTTTTTTCCTTTTTTTTGAGATAGAGTTTTGCTCTTGTTGCCCAGGCCGGAGTGCAATGGCGCGATCTCGGCTCACTGCAACCTCTGCCTCCCGGGTTCAAATGATTCTCCTGCCTCAGCCTCCCTAGTAGCTGGGATTACAGGCATGTGCCACCACAACTGGCTAATTTTGTATTTTTAGTAAAGACGGGGTTTCTCCACTCCATGTTGGTCTGGCTGGTCTCGAACTACTGACCTCAGGTGATCTGCCCACCTCGGCCTCCCAAAGTGCTGGGATTACAGGCATGAGCCACCACACCTGGCCACTCACTTTTCTTTTAATATTCAGGGCAGCATGACCCCAAGTCTTTGTCCTTTACATTTCTGGGCAGCCATTCCTTTTGGGATGTCATAGGGGTCCCTTTAGGCCCTCCCCAGATCAGCCTCCTGCCCCACTGCTCCCTCCATCTGGGGTTTATCCCATTGCTGTGGACAGAGAGAGTCGTCAGTATGCCTTGGGGCCAGTGTTCACTCTGGGCTGTCTGAGCTGTTCAAACTCTCCCTGCCAATGTGTGTTCCCTGCTCCTGTTTCTGCTTCTAGCAGTAGCTCCTTGGGGTCCTGCTCATTGGAGTCATTTGACAATACTGGGCCAGGCATGGTGGCTCAAGCCTGTAATACCAGCCCTTTGGGAGGCAGAGGCAGGCAGATCGCTTGAGGTCAGGAGTTTGAGACCAGCCTGGCCAACATGGGGAAAAGCTATCTCTACTAAAAATACAAAAATTAGCCAAAAATCGCTTGAACCCAGGAGGCAGAGGCTGCCGTGAGCCAAGATCGTGCCACTGCACTTCAGCCTGGGCAACAGAGTAAAACTCCGTCTCAAACAAAACAATACTATGTGCCCACACTGCATACCAGGCGCTGGCTCTCTGCAGGGGGTAAAACGGAGAATGAGACAGATATGATCCCTGTCTTCGTGGAGCTTCTATCTGGCGGGGCAAAGGGACATTAAAACAATGTTTAATTAGAATAGTGATTAGTGCAATGAATACAATGTATAGGGTCCCATGGGAGTGGATACAAGGTAGGGTGACTATGTTTTATCATCCAAATCAGAACACCTTTGAGAATGTAAGAGGACACTATTAATAATTATGCCAGAGGAATGAGTGAAAACCAGGGCTGCCTCAGGGAAGGCAGAACCTCTGGCCACCTAGGAGGAGACCAACCCAGTCCCCGACAAGCTGTCTCTGAGCAGCTCCCTCCCAGCTTTGGACCCAGCCCTGACCAATAGCTCGGGGGAGCCCACACAGCTTGGATGAGTTCTCCCAGGCTTGACTGAATCTCACTCTTCAGAAAACACCTTACCACCTCCTTCAGGGCCCAGGTGGGCTGGAAACAAGTTCCCTGTATGTGATTAACACAATGGTTGAGAATACAGGACGAAGCTGTGAGTCTCACAGTTTGCTACGCATGGACTCACCTGGGATTCCAGGCTGACTCTGGGCTGCCATCCCCTAACATTGTGATGAAATGGGTGCAACTGGGGCATCTGGAATTTTATTGATTGATTGATTGATTGAGACAGAGTCTCACTCAGTCACCCAGGCTGGAGTGCAGTGGCATGATCTCGGCTCACTGCAATCTCCGCCTCTGGGGTTCAAGCAATTCCCGTGTCTCAGTCTCTCTAGCAGCTGGGATTACAGGCCCACACCACCACACCTGGCTAAGTTTTGTATTTTTAGTAGGGACGGGGTTTCACCATGTTGGCCAGGCTGGTCTCGAATTCCTGACCTCAAGTGATCTGCCCGCCTCTGCCTCCCAAAGTGCTGGGATTACAGGCGTGAGCCACCACACCCGGTCATTATTTATTTATTTATTTATTTATTTATTTATTTATTTTTGAGACAGAGTCTCACTCTGTCACCCAGGCTGGAGTGCAGTGGCACGATCTCCACTCACTGCAACCTCTGCCTCCCAGGTTGAAGCGCTTCTCCTGCCTCTGCCTCCTGAATAGCTGGGATTACAGGCATGCGCCACTACGCCCAGCTAATTTTTATAGTAGTAGAGATGGGGTTTCACCATCTTGGCCAGGCTGGTCTCAAACTCCTGACCTCAAGAGATCCGCCCGCCTTGGCCTCCCAAAATGCTGGGATTACAGGCATGAGCCACTGCACCCAACCGATGATCTTTTATTTTCAAAATGTTTCAGAATAATTTTTTTTAAATGTCAAATAATTTTTAAAAACATGTGGCAAAAAGAAAAGGAAAAAAGGAAATTCACAAAATCAGAACACTGATTCCTCTGCTTAACTTTTATTTTCTTCATTTTTGGGAACATTTTCCAATTTCCTCCAACAAGCATCTATTACTTTTTACTTTTAAAATTTAAAATAAAAATGGTCAAAGTATGACGTGATGCTGTTTAAAATGTCAAGTGGTATTTCTGGGATCATAATACCAGTGGGTCCCTGGCCTCCCCATTTCTGGTCCTGTGACCGTTGGTCCACATGTCTGGGCAGAGTGAGACCCTGTCTTTAAAATACATCTCAGCATTTCTACACGTGTCTACGGTCTTTTTCTTTGCGTTTTAAAAACCAGGTTACAGGCCGAGCATGGTGGCTCACGCCTGTAATCCCAGCACTTTGGGAGGCCGAGGCAGGTGTATTGTTTGAGCTCAGGAGTTCGAGACCAGCCTGGGCAACATGGTGAAACCCTGTCGCTACAAAATTAGTCGGGTGCGGGCTAGGCACGGTGGCTCATGCCTGTAAGCCCAGCACTTTGGGAGGCCGAGGTGGGCAGATCACTTGAGGTCAGGAGTTTGAGACCAGCCTGGCCAACGTGGAGAAACCCTGTCTCTACTAAAAATACAAAAATTAGCCGAGTGTGGTGGCACACACCTGTAATCCTAGCTACTCGGGAGGGTGACACAGGAGAACTGCATGAACCTGGGAGGCGGAGGTTGCAGTAAGCTGAGATTGTGCCACTGCACTCCAGCCTGGGCAACAAGAGCGAAATTCCATCTCAAAACAAAAACAAAAACAAACAAGCGAACAAAAAAAGTGATTGTGCTACAGTATTATGACCACTACAGCCTCACTAGGTGATAGGAATTTTTCAGCTCCATTGTAATCTGATGGGACCACCGTGCTATGTCTAGTCCACCTTTGACCACAACTGTTCTGCCGCTCATGAGTGTTACTTACAACATCCTTATGAAATAGACACGGTTAGTTTCCCAATGTTACAGATGAAATGGGGCTGGGGTAAGTCCAGCTCCTCTCCCAGAGCCTCAGGGCAAGGAATTGACACAGTGAAAACTGGAACTGAGGCCTGTGTGACTCCCAGCACAAGCAGGCGCTGGAGGGCCCCCGGCAGCCACTTGCAGGCTAATGGGTGCTCTTGCCCCATGCTGGGCACTGTGCCACACATTGCGAGGGTCTGCGCTTAGCATCAGGCAGCTGTGCTTGGAATCTTTGCCCAGACTTGCTCAGTGGAGAGATCTTCAGAAAGTTATTTCATCCTTCTGCGTCTCAACTTCCTTGCTGATACAATGGATCTAGAACACAAGCTCTTCCCAGGGGTTATTAGGAGGGTTACAAGTGTTAATTCTCAGGAAAAAGGCTTGGCTCCCCATCAATACTCACTAAGTGTTAGGATTATCATATTTTACTTACAGGCATATTTCTCTAATCTCCCCTATGAAAAGCAGAAGCAATGGTTGGCCTACCTTTGTCCCCCCAGGATCTACTGTTCAGCTGAGAGCTTGAGAATCACTGATGTTATGTAAATAGTACATAAAATAACAAGTGGGGAGTTTAAAAAGAGACAGTTGGTCACATTCTTTGTATTTTCATAGATTATTAAAATGAAGGGTTACAAAAATTCATTTTGCATATTATTATTATTGTTATTATTATTATTATTGAGACGGAGTTTTCGCTCTTGTTGCCCGGGCTGGAGTGAAATGGCATGATCTCAGCTCACTGCAACCTCCGCCGCCTGGGTTCAAGCGATTCTCCTGTCTCAGCCTCCCGAGTAGCAGGGATTACAGGCATATGCCACCACGCCTGGCTACTTTTTGTATTTTTAGTAGAGACGGGGTTTCAACATATTGGTCAGGCTGGTCTGGAACTCCTGACCTCAGGTGATCTGCTCACCTTGGCCTCCCAAAGTTCTGGGATTACAGGCGTGAGCCACCACGCCCATCCAGTTTGCATATTATATATTGGATAATAAATTTTCTCAATATAGTCTCAATCATATAAACTTTCCTCCCCCACCCCATTTTTCTTTTTTTTCTTTTTTTTTTTTTGAGACAGAGTCTCACTCTTTCGCCCAGGCTGGAGTGCAGTGGCACTATCTCAGCTCACTGCAAGCTCCGCCTCCCAGGTTCATAGCATTCTCCTGCTTCAGCCTCCTGAGTAGCTGGGACTACAGGCGCCCGCCACCACGCCCGGCTAATTTTTTGTATTTTTAGTAGAGACGGGGTTTCACCGTGTTAGCCAGGATGGTCTCGATCTCCTGACCTCGTGATCCGCCCGCCTTGGCCTCCCAAAGTGCTGGGATTACAGGCGTGAGCCACTGCGCCCAGCCCCATTTTTCTTTTTCTTTCTTTTTTTTTTTTTTTGGAGATGCAAGTTATTTTATTAAATTCTCAAATTACCCTATTTGTGTGGGCCATCTGTTTCCTACCTGGACCTTGACACATTCAGAAGTCAACAGGACACTGTCCGAATGGGTTTTGGTTAGTAACTTCCTTATAGCCTCTCTCACTGTGGCTCACCCATCTGTGTTGTTCTCCTCATCCATTCAGGAAATGAGATTTTTTTTTTTTCTTTTTTTTGAGACAGAGTCGCACTCCATCGCCCAGGCTGGAGTGCAGTGGCTCGATCTCGGCTCACTGCAAGCTCCGCCTCCCCGGTTCATGCCATTTCCCTGCCTCAGCCTCCCAAGTAGCTGGGACTACAGGCACCCGCCACCACGCCCGGCTAATTTTTTTAATTAATTAATTTATTTTTCTATTGATCATTCTTGGGTGTTTCTCGCAGAGGGGGATTTGGCAGGGTCATAGGACAATAGTGGAGGGAAGGTCAGCAGATAAGTGAACAAAGGTCTCTGGTTTTCCTAAGCAGAGGCCTTCCGCAGTGTTTGTGTCCCGGGGTACTTGAGATTAGGGAGTGGTGATGACTCTTAACCAGCATGCTGCCTTCAAGCATCTGTTTAACAAAGCACATCTTGCACCGCCCTTAATCCATTTAACCCTGAGTGGACACAGCACATGTTTCAGAGAGCACAGGGTTGGGGGTAAGGTTATAGATCAACAGGATCCCAAGGCAGAAGAATTTTTCTTAGTACAGAACAAAATGAAAAGTCTCCCATGTCTACTTCTTTCTACACAGACACGGCAACCATCCGATTTCTCAATCTTTTCCCCACCTTTCCCCCTTTCTATTCCACAAAACCGCCATTGTCTTCATGGCCCGTTCTCAATGAGCTGTTGGGTACACCTCCCGGACGGGGTGGTGGCCGGGCAGAGGGGCTCCCCACTTCCCAGCAGGGGCGGCCGGGCAGAGGCGCCCCTCCCCTCCCGGATGGGGCGGCTGGCCTGGCGGGGGCTGAACCCCCACCTCCCTCCCGGACGGGGTGGCTGCCGGGCAGAGACGCTCCTCACTTCCCAGACGGGGTGGCTGCCGGACGGAGGGGCTCCTCACTTCTCAGACGGGGCGGCCGGGCAGAGACGCTCCTCACCTCCCAGACGGGGTCGCGGCCGGGCAGAGGCTGCAGTCTTGGCACTTTGGGAGGCCAAGGCAGGCGGCTGGGAGGTGGAGGTTGTAGTGAGCCGAGATCACGCCACTGCACTCCAGCCTGGGCACCATTGAGCACTGAGTGAACGAGACTCCGTCTGCAATCCCGGCACCTCAGGAGGCCGAGGCTGGCAGATCAGTCGCGGTTAGGAGCTGGAGACCAGCCCGGCCAACACAGCGAGACCCCGTCTCCACCAAAAAAATACGAAAACCAGTCAGGCGTGGTGGCGCACGCCTGCAATCGCAGGCACTGGGCAGGCTGAGGCAGGAGAATCAGGCAGGGAGGTTGCAGTGAGCCGAGATGGCAGCAGTACAGTCCAGCTTCGGCTCGGCATGAGAGGGAGACCGTGGAAAGAGAGGGAGAGGGAGACCGTGGGGAGAGGGAGAGGGAGACCGTGGGGAGCGGGAGCGGGGGAGGGGGAGGGGGAGGGTTCGAGTTCTTTTTCTTTTTTATTATTTTTTGAGATAGGGTCTCTGTTGCTTAGGCTGGAGTGCAGTAGCGTAATCTCAGCTCATTGCAGCCTCCACCTCCTGTATATAAGCAATTGTCATGCCCCAGCCTCCCAAGCAGCTGGGATTACAGGCATGCACCACCACACCCGGCTAATTTTTTTGTGTTTTTTACATAAACACAAAAACCCCGTTTTTACAGACGGGGTTTCGTCATGTTGGCCAGGCTGGTCTCGAACTCCCCACCTCAGGTGATCCGCCTGCCCCGGCCTCACAAAGTGCTGGGATTACAGGCATGAGCCACTGCACTTGGCCCCTTTTTTCTTTTTAATTCTGCCATGGGTACAGACCACATCTTTGTGATTCTACCTTTAGGATCTGGGGGAGGAAGGAAGGGACTCCCAATAATGGAATGTTTGACCTCCAACGGACACTGTACCTTCATCCCTTCTCCACAAAGAATCCGTAGGGCCATAGACAGCAGCGTCTGATGCCGTAAAGCCTTGCAGATGGCTCCCCGAGTCTATCCAGACTCATCGGTCAGGGCGCCCAGGCTGGAAGGCCACCCAGCGGGGACTGGGCCTGGGCACCTGCTCTCCCAGCTGCTTTGCCCTTGTCTTGCTCCACATGGCAGGCGTCTCAGAGAGGCTCTTCACTGCCCTTCGCAAAACAGCCCAGGGTGGGAAGGAGAGGCTGGGGTGCAGGTCCCAGCCCCGTGTTGGGCTCTCAGGCAGTCCCCTCCCTGATGCATTTCCTTCTCGGCTCTGTCTTTGCCGTGTTTTCCTTGGCTGGCTTTTTAAGGCTGGGGCTATGCAAAAATCCTCACTTCTGAGGGAAGAAATGTGGACAGTGGATGAAGTTTATTCAGTAAGAGGCACTTTTCACCACAGTCCCTATGCTACCCAGGGACCCTTTTAAAAATGGGAATAACTTTGTTTCTGCTAATTGATCTACATGCTTATTATATAAAAAAACATGAATAAAATAGAAAGGTGTGCTGCAGAAGGTGAAAATCACATGCATAAATACCACCATATTTTTAGACGGGTGGAGAGGGGGAGACAGCCTTGCTGGGCTCCTGGCAGCCTCACATTCCCAGCTGAAGGCGATGCTGTGGCCGTGTTACCTCCTTTTCCTTCCTCTTCTCACCTCACTGTCAACAAAGCATCTGACCTGCAGGCGGGAGTGGCTTGGGTTTTACTAAAAACAGAGTCATGATGCTCAGACAAAAGCGACGTTCTTCATGTCTATTTTGGTTTCCTTTAAGTTAAGCATAGATTTTTCTGGAAAGGACCGGAGCTGGCTTTTCTCCCTGCATGGAAAACAACAGCTCAGCGAAGCACCTGGTTTTCTCAAGTTCCCTGACCTCCAGCCTTGCTCCTGATTCTTGATGACAAAACACATTCAATGCCCTTGATTGATTTAGCAGAGAAGTGGCAATGCTGCAGCATGGAACGCAGCCCATTCTGCCTGTGAATGGAATGCCTCGCCTGTGATGGTCTTCTGTTTTGGGAAAAGATTAGGTCAGTTGCAGTGGGTCAATGCTGAGCTCGGAGACTGAATATCCAGCCACCTTAGTTCTTCCTGGTAAAGGCTATTTATCTGAGCCATTTATGCAACCCCCACCCCCTGCATTTCTCCCTGCATTCATTTCTGCCTTCTGTCATATTTGCCCCCCACACTCAGGTTTTTATATTTGTTCTCTTGCTCACTTTGCTGTATCTTTAATTCCATTTGTCAAACAGTCCAAGTTTTAGGGCAAGAAGGAGTCATCTGGTCTACCTTTACATTGTAGGACAAGGTGCCCCACTCTGTTCAAGCAGGCCAAGGGTTATTCTGCTTTTTTTTTTTTTTTTTTTTTGAGACAGAGTTTTGCTCGATTGCCCAGGCTGGAGTGCAGTGGTGCAATCTCAGCTCACTGCAGCCTCAAACTCCTGGGCTCAAGCCATCCTCCCACCTCAGCCTCCCTAGTGGTTGGTACTACAGACGCATGTCACCATGACTGGCTAATTTAAACAATTTTTTTTGTTGTTGAGGCCAGGTGTGGTGGCTCATGACTGTAATCACAGCACTTTGGGAGGCTGAGGCAGGTGGATCACCTGAGATCAAGAGTTCAAGACCAGCCTGGCAACATGGTAAAACTCTGTCTCTACTAAAAATACAAAAATTAGCTGGGCGTGGTGGTGGGCGCCTATAATCCCAGCTACTCTGGAGGCTGAGGCTGGAGAATCACTTGAACCTGGGAGGCAGAGTTTGCAGTGAGCTGAGATCATGCCACTGCACTCCAGTCTGGGCAACAGAGCAAGACACCATCTCAAAAAAAAGAATTCTTTTTTTTTTTTTTTTTGTCGAGACAGGGTTTCCCAATGTTGCCTAGGCTAGTCTCAAACTCTTGGGCTCAAACAAACCTCCCACCTCAGCTTCCCAAAGTGTGGGATTACAGGTGTGAGCTACTGCGCATGGTCTGTTCCACTCTTTTTGGATCCTAGCTGGGCCTGGAAGCCCCTTCAGCCCCACATCTGCAGGCTGACGTTCACCACCAGCAGGAGGCTTTAGTGGCACGTGGTCTTACAAACACCTCTGTGTTCAAGTCTTGAATAAGTGACTGTAAGAGACTCATGGAGCAGGTTGTTGCCAACACCCTCCCCCACTTTCTTTCTTAATTTCTGCATTTTTTAAAAATTAAGATGGGATCTTGTTCTACTGACTAGGCTGGAGTGCCGTGGTGCAATCATAGCTCACTGAAGCCTCAAATTCCTGGGCTCAAATTCCTGCTTCAACCTCACAAGTAGCTGGGACCACAGGTATAAATATTAAAATTTTTTTTTTGGTAGAGACAGGGTCTCACTATTTTGCCTAGGCTGGTCATGACCGTTTTCATAGCTTGAATCAAACCAGGTTTGTGTGTTTTCTGAGATTCCTAACATTTTGTTTTTAAGATTAAAGTATTTTAGCTGGACACGGTGGCTCATGCCTGTAATCCCAGCACTTTGGGAGGCCAAGGCGGGTGGATCGCCTGAGGTCAGGAGTTCAAGACCAGCCTGGCCAACATGGTGAAACCCCGTCTCTACTAAAAATACAAAAATTAGCCAGGCGTGGTGGCGGGCACCTGTAATCCCAGCTACTCGGGAGGCTGAGGCAGGAAAATCGCCTGAACCTGGGAGGCGGAGGTTGCAGTGAGCCAAGATTGCGCCACTGCACTCCAGCCTGGGCGACAAGAGCAAGACTCTGTCTCAAAAAAAAAAAAAAGGATCTTATTTAAAGTCTCTGTGGACAATAGATGTCCTTGCTTGTGAAGAACTGGAGACATTGGAAATTGGAACTGCAGCCCCAAGTGGCCAGCCCACCACATGCCACAGTCATGGAATCACCCAGGTGAGACAAGTCAGCCCTTGAATTTCCAGCCTGCCATTACTCACAGATGCTCACTGCCTTTCAAAAACCTAGAGCCACTTCCAAATGCTTGGCTGGGACTTGAAGAGAATCATCCATGACATACTAGAATGAGGTTTCTTTTAAATGTCAAGATGCCATAAAATGATTCAGGCCCATCCTTGAACCTTCAGGGTGAGAGCTGGGCAGTCACAAGCCCCTTTCTGGTCTTTACATGAATCACAGAATTTCAAACTGGAAGGATCCTTAGAAATTCGCCTTCTCCAAGTTCCTGATGTCACAGATGTGGAGACCAAGGGTGGAGGAGGGCAGACGCTTTGCTGAAATCTGCAGGAATTGGTGGCAGGTTGGGGACCACAGAATGTGTGTGTGTCTTCATCCTCAGTCCAGGACCCGAGTGGCCCCCTGGCTCAGGGTCACGTGTGTTAAACAGTAGAGGGTGTGTTTTGTTCTGCTGTTTTGAGGAGAAGGTGAGTCTCTTTCTGCTTTGTCAGATGGAAGTCTGGACAATTACTTCATAGCATTCATTCATTTGCCACAGATATTGATTAAGGGCCCAATATGGGACCCGAACTGAATCACTGCAGGAGACTTTAGAGCGAATATTGTCTAAGACCTCCAAGTCTGCCTGGCTGTGAACTATCCTCAGAGCGACCTGATTTAAGAATTCAGATTCTGGCTCTCTTCCTTGGTGCTGCCTATGGAGGGGGCAGCCATCTCCTCCTTGGCATCATGGCCACCCTCAGACCCCCTGTGAAGCCCAAGATCATCAAAAAGAGAGCCAAGAAGTTCATCCGGCACCAGTCAGTCCGATGTGTCACGATTAAGCATAACTGGCAGAAACCCAGAGGTATTGACAACAGGGTTGGTAGAAGGTTCAAGGGCCAGATCTTGATGCCCAACATTGGTTATGGGAGCAACAAAAAAACAAAGCACATGCTGCCCACTGGCTTCCGGAAGTTCAGTCTACAGCATCAAGGAGCTGGAAGTGCTGCTGATGTGCAACACTTCTTACTGCGCTGAGATCGCTCACAGTGTTTCCTCCAGGAACCGCGAAGCCACCACAGAAAGAGCCGCCCAGCTGGCCATCAGAGTCACTGACCCCCATGCCAGGCTGCGCAGCGAAGAAAACGAGTAGACAGCTCATGTGCGTGTTTTGTGTTTAAATAAAACTGTAAAAACTGCAAAAAAAAAACCTCATGCAGATTCTGAATCCCGGTCTCCCTGCTCCCCGATCTGGGGCTCTGGGTTGGAAGCTGGGCATCCTGAATTTTAGTTTCCTGGGCGATTCTGACCACCTGGTGGGTTTGGACTTCAACGTGCTCACTGACATCTTCGTTTAGAATTTCAGATACGAAAAATGGATTTCCCAAGGTCACACACGTTATAGGTGAGGAAACTGAGTCTCACACAGATTCAGTGGGCTTTCCCAGGTCACAGAGCTAGTTAGGGATGAATGGGTTTAGCGTTGCTGCTTTTCTGTAACTGTGACTTCCTGCAAGAGCCGCTGGAATGCAGCTGTCTACAGCCACCGGAGGTGGGGAGCAAGGTGACAAGGCAGAGGACAGGAGTGATTTTGTTGCCTTCAGATGAGAACGGGGTCTTCCTAAGACCCTGCATCCCTGAAGCCTCTGCTGGTGACTGTGAGGATAGTCTCTGCCAACAGAGAGGGTGCCCTGAGTTTCAATAGGAGAATTGGCTCCATGGGGTGTAATAACCAAACGAATGTGCGGAATGATGATGATTTAATCCTGTAGCCTTTATTAAAGGCTTGCTTTGTGCTGGGTGAGAAAGGTCTGGGATTGTACTCTTCATTCTCATTTTGAAAGGAACACAAATGCCATCAAGATTTTCATATGCATGGCCACATGTGTCTAAGCCCCGGAAAACCATCCTGAGAGATCAAGACCATCTTGGCCAGGCTGGTCTTGAACTCCTGACCTCATGATCCACCCACCTCAGCCTCCCAAAGTGCTGGGATTACAGGCGTGCACCACCACGCCTGGCCTCGTTTTATTCTTATTTATTTATTTATTTCTGAGATGGAATCTCACTCTGTCACCCAGGCTGGAGTGCAGTGGTGTAATCTCGGCTCACTGCAACCTCTGCCTCCCAGGTTCCAGCTCTTCTCCTGCCTCAGCCTCCCGAGCAGCTGAGACTACAGACGCACGCCACCACGCCCAGCTAATTTTTGTATTTTTATTAGAGACGGCGTTTCACCATGTTGGCCAGGCTGGTCTCGAACTCCTGAACTCGTGATCCACCCTCCTCGGCTTCCCAAAGGGCTAGGATTATAGGCGTGAGCCACGGTGCCCTGCCTACATTTGGTTTTATAGTCCACCTTACACAGTTCTCTATACATTGTAAATGAGCCAAATTTCCTGAATTGAAAAAGAGAAAGTCACACAAGAGGCTTGCCTCCACGCACAGACATGTAGTTTTAGATGTCTGCACGTGAAGCTATATCAAAATAAGAATAAACTACTGCTACCAAGAAATGGGAAAAAAAATTTAAAAAGGATAAACTGCTCAGAAAACCAAACAGATTAAACAAAAAATTGTATTAGATGACATTTTTTTTCATCGAATCTTGCTTCAGATTCTTCTTCTGTTGCTTCAGACCCTTCTTCATCTGAAGAGTCTCGCTCTGTCTCCCAGGCTGGAGTGCAGTGGCACGATCTGGGCCCACTGCAACCTCCGCCTCCCGGGTTCAAGCAATTCTCCTGCCTCAGCCTCCTGAGTAGCTGGGATTACAGGCGCGCACCACCACGCCCAGCTAATTTGTGTATTTTTAGTAGAGACGGGGTTTCACCATGTTGGCCAGGCTGGTCTCGATCTCTTGACCTCGTGATCTGCCTGCCTCGGCCTCCCAAAGTGCTGGGATTACAGGCGTGAGCCACGGCGCCCGGCCTTTCACTTGGTTCTCTATGAAAAAATTAAAGAGAAAATCTGATTGACACTGTGGAGGATACTATACTCCAAAAAAGTACTATATTTTCTAATATTATCAGTGTTTTTAAATATTTTCTAATATATCAGTGAAGCTTTTGCCGCTTTTTCAAAATCTGGAAGAAACAAGGCGGTTGATTCCTTTAATTTCAGGAGCATGTAACTACATTTATAATAACAATGTTTTTGAAAAAATAAATTAAACCGACAGTTTCATTTGTAGGATTGACTTTAATAACACGCCTCTACTGAACAAATGGCGATTAACTGGGGAAAACGGAATTATGGTAACTGAGGTAACGGGGTCGGGGACTCCGTCTCCTTCGCTGCATGCTGGGTGGCAGGGAGAGAACGCTCTGAGGAGGTTTGGTCTGTCCGCCACGCCGTAGGCCGCGGTGCATTCTGGGTCCTGGCAATATGGCGTCCTCCTTGATGGGCTGATGAGATGAGTTTCACTGTAGCTCCAAACCAGAGGGCAAAGCTCCCCTGACCCAATAAGCCCACGTTGTCCGTTTCCTCCGTGGTTCCGTGTCGCCCGTTTCTCAGGACTCGTTCTCAGGCAGGAGAGAGCCTCGGAGCTGAAGGCCAGGACCAGCCAGGCCGCGCGGACCTGAGGTTGAGGAACCGGGTGCAGGCGAGCACGATGGGCCGGTCCTGGCTCTGGTTGCAGCAGCTCAGACGAGTGCGGGACCCGCAGGGCTGAGAGTGGCTGGAGGAGACCCAGGGCCCTTTGAACCCGATCTCTTGGCCGGAGACCTCAGCCCAGTCGGCCCAGTGGGCGAACCGGCACCAAGAGCGGCCTGTCTTCGGAACTGCTGAGGCGGTGGAGGCCGAGAGCAGGGTCATCGTGAGGCCTGAAGTCTCTTACGCTTTTGGTAGCTCCCCTCGCAGCCCCTCTGGAAACGTACAGCCTCAGGAGCAGCCAGTGGCTTGGGACCTGGGGTGGTGTGTGTCTGCGGAGCTTCTTGGGCTGCCCCATTTCCTAGCGGCCCCCACCTCCCCACTTCCCGCTCAGAGTTAGAGATAAGGATCTCAGACTTTTGCCTGAGTAAGGGTCTCCGCACTCTTTATCCATTTGGTTTTCGATTTCCCGTTTTTGTTTCTTATTTCACCAATTCTGGTACACGCTAGTTTTTAAGGCTGGAGGTTCTCGAGCGCTTGCTGCCAAGGACTCCCCCACCCCCTCCCCCACTGATGGAGTCCGAAATGCTGCAATCGCCTCTTCTGGGCCTGGGGGAGGAAGATGAGGCTGATCTTACAGACTGGAACCTACCTTTGGCTTTTATGAAAAAGAGGCACTGTGAGAAAATTGAAGGCTCCAAATCCTTAGCTCAGAGCTGGAGGATGAAGGATCGGGTAAGTGGATTCTGAAGGCACCCCTTGAACTTGGTAGTTTCCAAGTTTACAGCCCGAAAAGTGTCCTTGGGAAAGCGCCGACATTTCCCCCTAGCCACACGTTGTAAGTCAACTAGAAAGCAAAAGCCATTTCAGACTGCAGTTTTTGGTTGAAAATGGAAAATGCTGTTTTGGTTAGTCATTATTCACTGGGTAGTGTTAATTCAATTCCAACTAAGTTCTAATTCAGATAATAAAAGTTAAGCAAATTTGAAAATACAGCATTGCGAGTATTTACATGCTCTTTGGCATACTACTTAGTTCTGTTAACAATTAGAGGAAGGACAACATGCGATATAATGCTTATACCCACATGATTAGTCTACTTTTTAAAATATCCAAGCTGGGTGAAGTGCAGAAGTCTGATATACTATGCTAGGAAATGAGATTACTGGAAAATGTTCAACTAGTAACAAATTAGTGCAAAGTTATTATAAAGTTACACTGAACTTCATTCTAGTCTTCTAAACAATTTCTCTTGAAGCTAGATTTTCCTCCTTTTATGTAGTGTCCTGTTGCTGTAACTTGGAAACAGGATTTCTTTAATCGTGAGTTAGGGTATGAGGCGTCGAGACTTGGGTGCAGGTTTTAGGGTGTCCGCATGGTGTTTGGAGTGTGGAGAGTGACTCACAAGCAGCTGGTAGGAAAGAAAACAGCCGAATTTTGTTGAATTTGTCCTTCATAAAACACCATCTATTTCCTGGTCTCAAAAGCAAAAGGGTAGTACTGCTTCTCCTCTATGCACACTTATAATTTGTCTTTTTGTAAGTTATTTTCTCCCTCCAGGCTGCTTTTATTTGCACATTTCAGTGATATAAAAGAGGAAGTTGGTGTTACAATGTTTGATTTTCTCTAGGCTTATGTATATGTTTATGGAATATTATTATTTTTTAGTATATGATGTTGAACATATATAAGATTACACTTCTGGGCTGGGCGCGGTGGCTCACGCCTGTAATCTCAGCACTTTGGGAGGCCAAGGGAGGCCTCCCAAAGGCAGGCGGATCACCTGAGGTCAGGAGTTTGAGACCAGCCCGGCCAACATGGTGAAACCCTGTCTGTACTAAAAATACAAAAATTAGCTGGGCTTGGTGGCAGGTGCCCGTAATCCCAGCTACTCGAGAAGCTGAGGCTGGAGAATCGCTTGAACCTGGGAGGCAGAGGTTGCAGTGAGCCGAAATCGCACCATTGCACTCCAGCCTAGGGGACAGAGTGAGACTGTGTCTCAAAAATAAATAAATAAATAAATAAAACTTCTGGTAACTCTAGTCAGTCAGTCAGTAGTAACCAGTTAGTTACTGACTTGGCTTACTTCTAAAAGGTTAGGAAAATTTGTTTCATCCAAAAGCATTTTAAGGAGTTAAATAAGTTAGTCATTGGGGGAGGTTGTATAAATTCTATCTTATGGACATCTTTAGTACTAACTATATAGTTAAAAGCTTTTGTGGTTGCTATACATATATGAAAAGACTTTTTAAAAAATTCTGTGTGGAGGGCAGTTTTTTTGTTGTTCTTTTGAAATGTGGTTCCATCTGCTGTCCTAAACCTATGTTCCAACTGTTTGAAACTGATTAATGGGTATACGTTTGACCTTTTAATTAAAACATTAATTTGTGAATGATCAACATTCCCTAATAAGCTTTTCACAGGTTGTTAAGAGAAACAAAAGTTCTGTGACTCTTAGTAACTACTGAGATTGCTGCTTAGAAAGGAGCTGGGGAGAAAGTTTGCTGTATCTGTTTTTCGGTGGAGAAAATCAGCAGCTAACATCTTCAGTTGAGTTTGTGGGAGTTTGGAATCTTGTCATCTCTTCCCTCTTCCAAAGGTCAGGTCCTTTGGAATCTTGTCATCTCTTCCCTCAAGGACCGTATCACACATGCTATAGTACAGAAGTTGCAAACTCAAATGATACTGAGCGGGGATGGTAGCATAAGAGAATGAAACAGGCCACATTTAAGAAGAATAATGGCATAGGTTCAAAGATAAAGACAAATGGCAGCTGACATTTGACACAGTGTGTGTGACAGTTTCTGGAGGGTGGGAACAGGGGCTCCCTGATGCCATAACTGAAGGGGCAACTGGGCCATGGCCAGGCCTCTCTCTTTGTCTTTGAGAAGTCAGCAAACTTTTTTTTTCTTTTATTGTAAATATTCATACTAATTCAGATTTATTACCAAACACATTGCAGTCCAACACTGCAGGCTGAACAACCCCATTTGTGGAGTGTTTTTCTGTTTCGTTTTTTTTTTTTTTTTTTGAGACAGGGTCTTGCTCTGTCATCCAGGCTGGAGTACAGTGGTGAGATCACATGGCTCATTGCAGCCTCGACCTCCTGGGCCTGAGTGATCCTCTCACCTCAGCCTCCCCAGTAGCTGAGACTATAAGTGTGCGCCAGTATATCTGGGGTTGGGGAGTCTCACTGTGTTGCCCAGGCTGGTCTTGAACTCCTGGGCTCAAGCAATCCTCCTGCCTTGGCCTCCAAAAATGCTAGGATTACAGGCATCAGCCAACACGCTCAGCCTGGGGTGGTTTTTTGTTTTTTGTTTTTTTTTTTTGAGATGGAGTTTCGTTCTTGTTGCCCAGGCTGGAGTGCAGTGGTGTGGTCTTGACTCACTGCAACCTCCGCCTCCCAGGATCAAGCTATTCTCCTGCCTCAGCCTCCCAAGTAGCTGGGATTACAGGCGCCCGGCTAGTTTTTTTGTATTTTTAGTGGAGGTGGGGTTTCACCGTGTTGGCCAGGCTGGTCCTGAACTCCTGACCTCAGGTCGTTCACCTGCCTCAGCCTCCCAAAGTGCTGGGATTACAGGTGTGAGCCACAGCACCTGGCCCTGGGGTGTTTTTTGACCAGTGGGTTACCTACGTAAGAATCTCTGTTACCCAGGCCTCCAGGCCGCACAGTCCCACTGTGCTGGAGGTAGCCTCCAGTCTGGTGGAGCAGCATGTTTGTAAAGTGAAATGTGTGGGCGTGGTTGTTCTGTGCTAGGAGCTACATCAACTACTTCCTGGTGGCCACTGACTGTCCTAAATGCAAGCTGAGATTTTGCTGCTTCTTGTGGTTAATTTGCAATTCCATACGCTTTTCTTTTGTACATATATTCATGGTTACTTACTGGCTCCTATTTAGTAGCCTTGCTACAGATTCCTCAAATTGACATCTTTACCAAAGTTGACTGACTGATGACTCCCAAGAAGTTTTTTTGCCACCCAACACTTGGCATCCTTCCAGAGCTACAGCCCTTGCCCGCTCTCAGTTGGGATTCCTACCATCTTTGTTTTGAATCAGTCTTGGTTTTCAAATGCCACTTTTACCACATTTTAATTTCTAAGTTACTGTTGGTTTAAAATTATTATCAAGTTAGTTTGTTGTTTGGTTAATTCTACTATGTATAGTGAATGAGGCATACATGTATCCATAGTGTTTTTAGCTTGCAATTTTCAAATAACTAGACATATATGAATTGTAGTTCAAAATGAATCATTCACAGACCTTTGGCTAAAACAGATATGTATATATCTGCCCTATTTGTGTTTTTGGCTCACTGCAACCTCCGCCTCTTGGGTTCAAGCGATTCTCCTGCCACAGCCTCCCGAGTAGCTGGGATTACAGGTGCCCACCACCATGCCTGGCTAATTTTTTTCATATTTTTATTAGAGACGGGGTTTCACCATGTTGGCCAGGCTGGTCTCAAACTCCTGACCTCAGGTGATCCACCCGCCTCGGCCTCCCAAAGTGCTGGGATTACAGGTGTGAGCCACCGTGCCTGGTCTAACTGTGATACTTTATAGTTATCACAGAGTTCATTTTCCTACTGGAAAGTGGACAGTGGGGATAACTGGTCTCAGATGACTCTTTTGCCTGGAATATGTGGGATGGAATCATGGGTGCTTGAGAACTATTGCTCTGAAAGTGTTGACAGACATGCTATGTCTACACGCATGTAGACTGACAGACACACTGTCTACATGCATGTAGCACCCCTGGCAGACACATTCTGTGTACACATGTGTGGTGTCATTGTCAGACACTATTTCCATGCATGTGTAGGACCACCGACAGGCATGCTATGTCTACATGTGTAGGGGATGAAATGGTTAGATGAAGAAGGCTATTTTGTAAACCATTCTCTAGACTCAGTTGCATTGCTCTGTAGCCATACTTTGCATAGGTCATGGAGGAAGCAGAGTAGATCTGTTCAACTAATACATGGACTGCCAAAGGTTTATGCGGTCTTTTCAGCAAGGGTAATAGCAATCCTTCATAATCTACACTACCCCCTCTGCTTTCCTCACCTTGCGTCCTCTCCACATTCCAACTGCGCCCTGTTCCACTCCCCTGAGACTGGTCTCCATATGGCCCCAGTTTGTTGCTAAATCTAAAGTTCTCTTCTCTGTCCTTCTCTGTTCTTATTTCACCTCTCAGCAGCATTCCACAATGTGGACCATGGCCTCTTCATAAAGCTATTTCCTCACTTGCTTCTGTGTCTTCACGAAACTCGGATTTTCCTCTTAGGTCACTAGTTGTTCCTTCTCAGACTCCTTTGCTACCTGACACCTAAATGCAGGGGCACCCCAGGAATTGATCTTGGACCCCATTCTCTGTTCTGGGTGTGCCCCTCCCTAGCAGATCTCATCGGGGCCCATGATTTTAAATAATGTCTACATGCCAGTGATGCTTAAACCCCCAATCTTTAGTTCTGATCTGGCCTGAAATGTCTGTCTCAGATGCCTACTGCCTGCTTTTTCTTAGTTTTCTCCATCACCACTTGCCACAACCACCATCCACTCAGTTGTTCAAGCTGTAAGTTTAGAGTTTATCCTTAATTCTTTCCTCTCCCTCTCTTTATCGCCCCATCCAATTCATTAGAACCCATCAGCGTTACTTCCAAAGCATGTCTTACATTGGCCTGCTTCATTTTGTCTCCACTGATGCAGCCCCAGTCCAGGCAGCCACCGTCTCTTGTCTGGACACTGCATTTGTGTCCTGACTGGTCTCCCTATGTCCATTCTTGCCCTACAACCAGTTTTTCACATAGCAGTCAGAGGGATCTTTTATTTATTTTGAAATGGAGTCTCTCCCTGTTGCTCAGGCTGGAGTGCAATGGCGTGATCTCGGCTCACTGCAACCTCCACCTCCCGAGTTCAAGAGATTCTCGTGCTTCAGTCTCCCGAGTAGCTGGGACTACCAGTGCATGACACCATGCCCGGATGATTTTTTGTATTTTTAGTAGAGATGCGGTTTCACCATGTTGGCCAGGCTGGTCTTGAACTCCTGAGCTCAAGTGATCCTCCCACCTCAGCCTCCCAGAGTGCTGGATTACAGGCGTGAGCCATCACACCTGGCCAGAGGGATTTTTTGAAAGTGTGAAGGGGTGGGTTGCCCCTCCACACCTGTGGGTGTTTCTCATTAGGTGGGATGAGAGACTTGCAAAAGAAAAAGAAACAGAGACAAAGTATAGAGAGAGAAATAAGGGGACCCAGGGAACCAGCGTTCAGCATATGGAGGATCCCGCCAGCCTCAGAGTTCCCTTAGTATTTATTGATCATTCGTGGGTCTTTCTCCGAGATGGGGATGTGTCAGGGTCACAAGACAATAGTGGGGAGAGGGTCAGCAGACAAACACGTGAACAAAGGTCTTTGCATCATAGACAGGGTAAAGAATCAAGTGCTGTGCTTTTAGATATGCATACACATAAACATCTCAATGCTTTACAAAGCAGTATTGCTGCCCGCATGTCCCACCTCCAGCCCTGAGGCGGTTTTTCCCTATCTCAGTAGATGGAATGTACAATCGGGTTTTATACCGAGACATTCCATTGCCCAGGGACGGGCAGGAGACAGATGCCTTCCTCTTGTCTCAACTGCAAGAGGCATGCCTTCCTCTTCTAATCCTCCTCAGCACAGACCCTTTACGGGTGTCGGGCTGGGGGACGGTCAGGTCTTTCCCTTCCCACGAGGCCATATTTCAGACTATCACATGGGGAGAAACCTTGAACAATACCTGGCTTTCCTAGGCAGAGGTCCCTGCGGCCTTCCGCAGTGTTTGTGTCCCTGGGTACTTGAGATTAGGGAGTGATGATGACTCTTAAGGAGCATGCTGCCTTCAAGCATCTGTTTAACAAAGCACATCTTGCACCGCCCTTAATCCATTTAACCCTGAGTTTGACACAGCACATGTTTCAGAGAGCACGGGGTTAACAGAATCTCAAGGCAGAAGAATTTGTCTTAGTACAGAATAAAATGGAGTCTCCTATGTCTACTTCTTTCTATACAGACACAGTAACAATCTGATCTCTCTTGCTTTTCCCCACAAAAGTGTGAATCAGATTCTGTTACTTCCTTACTGGTGGTCTCCATTGGCTTCCTCTGTGCTTAAAGTAGAACTCAGACTCCTTGCTGGTTCACAAAGCCTTCATGATTTGGCCTCTGCCTGCCTTTTCTGCTTCTTGGATAGAAACTCCTGGAATGCTTTTCTCTCTGATCTTTGCACACCTGGCCCCTTCTCGTCGTTCATACTTAGCATCTAGGTCCCTTCCTCAGAGAGGCCCACCATCACCCCATCTGAAGCAGCCACCCTGTCACTCATAAACCCTCCTGATGGCTATTTATTTCTCTGATATTTTTCTCCCTACTTCCTCCTGGAGATGCGAGCTTTTCATCATAAAGCAAGGACCTAGTCTAGTCTATGCTAGTCCATAGGACAGCACTTGGCACATAGTAGGGATTCAACAAAACTATACTGATACAAAATGGATAGTTACAAAAGGCTTCCACATACGTTATCTTTAAGGCTCAACAGCACCATAAATTACCTAGGGATCATTCTCTCCATGTTACTGATGAGGTAACTGAGGTTTTAATTGAATGGCTTACCTAAAGTTACATAAGTAACATGGCTAGCAGTGAGAGGAAGTGGAACCTGTGCAGAGGGAGAAACAAAGTTTAGTTCAAAACAAAACAAAACAAAACAAAACTGTATCATAATGTCTCAACTGAAACATTTATGTTAAGAGGTCACGGGGTTGAAATAGCAGACCAGCAGACCAACATTCAGCAGACAGAGAAGGATGCTCAGTCTGCTCACAGCATGTGCCCTGTGCACTGGGGCTTCCCCTAGACCCTTGCAGGGATCCACAAGGTCAAAACTGTTTTCATAATAATGGAACACCATTGGCCTTTTCCACTCTGTTGATACCTGCACTGACAGTGCAAAAGTGATGAATCAAGACAGCGGTGCCAAGCTGTACTACTAGTTCCTGATTTCTTTGCCATGCACATGGAGAGAATGTCCTTGCTAATAAAGCAGTGAAAATGATGACTTTTACTAAATCTTGACTATTAAGCACACATCTTTTTCAGACTGTGTGTGCTGCTCCTTCTCCTGCAGGCAAAGCCCAGTGGCTGCCTGGAGGAGGAGCATCTGCTGCCTTCATGGACGCAGCACGTCCCAAAGGAATTACCGACAGGCCGCCTCTGGATGTTCAGGCCTGTGTCCGCGGCAGACGTGTTTTTGAAAATGAACTTAGTGAGCTGTCACTTCAAGGAATACAACTGACAGTATTTGCTGCCAGTCATGAAATTTGAACCTTCAAGTGAAAATTGGTTTTGGAAAACTTGTATCTGCCGCTGTGAGACTGGCAGCTTCCCAAGACTTAAAGATGTTTCTGGTGAGATCCATAGTGATATTAATGAATGGAATTAATGTTGTAGAATGAAATGTGCCCACATTTGGAATAGCTGCATAATTCAGTGAACAAATATTTCCAGATGACCAATCCATGATATTACAAAATCATCCATAGGTAAAAGATCCGTTCAATGTTAGACCAGTGGATTTTAATGTAATAGGGTACAAAAAGTTCACCAGAGGATAGGTGTTTTTTTTTCTTTTTTGTTAAGACGGAATCTTGCTCTGTTGCCTAGGTTGGAGTGCAATGGCGCGATCTCGGCTCACTGCAACCTCCGCCTCCCAGGTTCAAGCAATTCTCCTGCCTCAGCCTCCTGAGTAGTTGGGATTACATGTGCCTGCTACCACGCCTGGCTAATTTTTATATTTTTAGTAGAGATGGGGTTTTGCCATATTGGCCAGGCTGGTCTCGAACTCCTGACTTCAGGTGATCCACCTGCCTTGGCCTCCTAAAGTGCTGGGATTGCAGGGGTCAGCCACCACACCCCGCTTGATGTTCTGTTGTGTGCGTGTGTGTATTTTTGTTGTTGTTATTTGTTTGTTTCACAGTTCACTGCATCCTTGACCTGGGCTCAAGTGATCCTCCTGCCTCAGCCTCCTGAGTCGCTGGGACTACAGGTGTGAGTCACCATGCCTAGATTTTTTTTTTTTGGATTTTTTGTAGGGATGGGGTCTCACTATGTTTCCTATAGTGAGAGTTTAAATATTTTATTCAAATAGATTGCAACAGATCTTTAAGAAACTACCACTTACTCAATTTTGTTGTAATATCAAATAATAATATTCTCAATTATTTGGATATTCTGATACTCCTGCCATTATGTATCTTTGTGAGGCCAGATTTTTCTCACATACTTCAACCAAAACAGTGTATTTCAACCGATTGAATGTGGCACCAAAAATGAGAATCCAAGGTGGGGTGCGGTGGCTCACACCTGTGATCCCAGCACTTTGGGAGACTGAGGCGGGCGGATCATGAGGTCAGGAGATCGAGACCATCCTGGCTAACACGATGAAACCCCGTCTCTACTAAAAAATACCAAAAATTAGCCGGGCGAGGTGACGGGCGCCTGTAGTCCCAGCTACTTGGGAGGCTGAGGCAGGAGAATGGTGTGAACCCGGGAGGCAGAGCTTGCAGTGAGCCGAGATTGTGCCACTGTACTTCAGCCTGGGCGACAGAGTGAGACTCCGTCTCAAAAAAAAAAAAAACCAAAAAACCCCCCAAAAAAACAAACAACAACAACAACAACAACAACAAAAAAACAAATGAGAATCCAGTTGTCTTCTATGAAGCTGGATATTAAGGAGATTTGCAAAAATCTGAAAAAAGCCACCTGAGACAAGTGACAAGATAACTGACAATTTTTGAAAATATAGTTATTTGTAGAAATGTTATTTATTTGAATATATAATAAGTTTGATTTTTAAGTGAATTCATAAATATATCAATTATGTTTTTCTGTTTTACCCTTCAATACGGAAAATGTTGATAAATGAAACTCATAAAAAAGCTCTTTGAGGGTCTTCAGGAACCTTTAAGACTGTAAAGGGGCCCTGCTGCCAGATGTTTGAGAGTTATTAGTGTAGTTAGAAGAAAGTGGGCCTCATCCTTAGGAAGAAGGGCTTGAGGATATCAGGTGGCTGGTCAGAAATGTCAGGCAGGGCCTTGAAGTGACATTAGATAAGAAACATAAAGGCCCTAATCTGTTGCCCTCTTTCCATTCGCTCTGCCTAAAGAACTGTTGAGGTCTCTGGACTTGGAGCTGGGAGGATGTTTGTGAAGAGCCTGTGTGATTGTGAGGGCAGTGGCCTTACATGTGGCCACGTAGCCCTCCATCAGGGCCTTCTATTGCTCCAGATTTCTAGTGTGTGTCCGGAGGGAGATGCACCACCGCCCACCCAGTAGCTCTTGTGCTGGGAGTGGAGGAACACCCAGTCTGTCTGAAGGAATGTCCACTCTGTCTGGCAAGGAGGAGGTGGCCAGAGGTTCAGCCAAGGTGGACAGCTCACGGGAAGTGTCCTGTCTCTCCAGGGCGCTGCTGCCTAGACAGACTGACAGACACGGTAGCACCAAATTATAATACGCAAGTATAGGTATCAATCATAGTAATTACAGGTGAGAATGACATTATTACGGGGAGCATCTTGATTTAATATTAAATAAGTAAATCATTTGCATTGAACTGCATTTATGAAAGAAATCATTCGCACTGACCAGCATTAAACTCCCAGCAGCCAATGACTTCATGTAGTTTGTGATGGGGAGCTGTCCCAGGATTCCAGCTGGGGAGTTGTTGTGCATAAATTTGTGTTTTGAAATACCTTATTGGCTATGGATGGAGTGGGGCGATTGGAGAGGGGCGAGACTGGAGGTGGGGGCACCAAGTGGAGAGGAGTTGTGCTAATCCAGGTGAGAAGCCCTGGGGGCTGGGCGTGGTGGCTCACTTTTGTAATTCCAGCACTTCGGGAAGCTGAGCTGGGAGGATCTAAAAAGTTTTTTGTTTTTTTTTTCTTAAATCTAGGTAGATACTTTGTGGTTCCCGAGACTCACATGAGACACTCACATCAGCGCTTGTGTGATTGTAAGGGCAGTGGCCTTACATGTGGCCACACAGCCACCGTCAGGGCCTCCTATTTCTCCAGAATTCTGTCTCACCTCTCCAATCCCTCTACTCCATCCACAGACAATAAGACCTTTCTAAACACAAATTTATACACAACAATTCCCTAGCTGGGCTCCTGGGCAGCTCCCCATCACCAACTACATGCTGAGCCCAGGAATTTGAGATCAACCTAAGCAACAAAGTGAGGCCCTGTCTCTACAAAAAGTAAAAAATAAGCCGGACATGGTGGTGCGCACCTGTGGTCCCAGCAACTCAGGAGGCTGAGGTGGGAGGGTAGCTTGAGCCTGGGAGGTTGAGGCTGCAGTAGTAAGCTATGATTGTGCTGGTGCACTCCAGCCTGAGTAATAGAGTGAGACCCTGCTTCAATAAAAACAGCAAGAAAAGAAACCTTGGGAGCCACAAAAGAGGCGGCTGCAGTAGGAATGGAGGATAGAGCATGGATCCTACTGATTTGAAGAAGGTAGAAATAGAATGTGAAGTGGATGGGTTCCAGTGGGTGGAGTTTGTGGGTGTAGTGTGGACTGGCTGGCTGGTACAGTTCCGCTCTTTTTATTTGCTCTTGAAGTGGATATACTTTTCATTAGTGAGTCTCATGTGAGTTTCAGGAGTCACAAAGAGACCATCTACCTAGATTAAAAAAAAAACAAAACTTAAAACATGCTGGCCGGGCACGGTGGCTCACGCCTGTAATCCCAGCACTTTGGGAGGCCGAGGCGGGTGGGTCACCTGAGGTCAGGAGTTCGAGACCAGCCTGCCCAACATGGCGAAACCCCGTCTCTACTAAAAATAACAAAAAATGAGCCGGACGTGGTGGCGGGTGCCTGCAATCTCAGCTACTTGGGAGGCTGAGGCAGGAGAATCGCTTGAACTCAGGAGGTGGAGGTTGCAGTGAGCCAAGATCTTGCCACTGCACTTCAGCCTGGGTGACACAGTGAAACTCTGTCTCATTGTTCCTTTCTGAATTGCTGTGGAAGACTCTTGAGATGGATAAGAACATGCCCTCCTCATTATCACCCTGTGGAGTTCTAGAGCTAGAGTTTTAACAAGATAGCATGTGGATTACACATAGGAGGTGTCCTCCAGTTTCTGACTCTATCCTCCTCTTATTCAAATGACTTTAAAAAGGAATTTTGAAGGCTAAGGTGGGAGGATCACTTGAGGAAAGGAGTTCAAGACCAGCCTGGTCAACATGGTGAAACACCCATCTCTACCAAAAATTTAAAAATTAGGCGTGGTCGTGGATGCCTGTTATCCCAGCTACTTGGGAGGCTGAGGTATGAGAATCACTTGAACCCGGGAGGTGGAGGTTGCAGTGAGCCAAGATCATGCCACTGCATTCCAGCCTGGGTGACAGAACGAGACTTTGTCTCAAAATAAATCAATAACTCAATAAATCAATCAATAAATACAAAAATAAAAAGGTATTTTGGTCATCTACAATACTTGTTTCAGGAGAGCTGAAGTCTGATACCTTTCTCTAAGTCTAAATATATGGAAAATGGCCAGGCACAGTGGCTCACGCCTGTAATCTCAGCACTTTGGGAGGCTGAGGAGGGCAGATCACTTGAGGTCAGGAGTTTGAGACCAGCCTGGCCAACATGGTGAAACCCTGTTTCTACTAAAAATCCAAAAATCAGCCGGGCATGGTGGCAGATGCCTGTAATCCCAGCTACTCGGGAGGCTGAGGCAGGAGAATCACTTGAACCCAGGAGGCAGAGGTTGCAGTGAGCCAAGATCGTGCCACTGCACTCCAGCCTGGGCGACAGAGCGAGACTCCGTCTCAAAAAATAATAATAAATAAATACATAAATATATGGAAAATGCCATTCCAGTAAATATTTGGCATTGCAAATCAATGCTTTAACTATGTTCTAGGCTGGGCACAGTGGCTGATGCCTGTCATCCCAGCACTTTGGGAGGCTGAGGCAGGTGGATCATTTGAGCTCAGGAGTTTGAGACCAGACTGGGCAATGTGGTGAAACTCTGTCTCTACAAAAAATACAAAAAATTAGCCGGGCATGGTGGCATGTGCCTGTGGTCCCAGCTACTCGGATGGCTGAGTCAAGGGGATGGTTTGAGTCAGGGAGGTCAAGGCTGCAGTGAGCTATGATGGTGTCACTGCCCTCCAGACTGGGTGACAGAGCTAGACCCTGTCTCAAAAAAACCCCTGAAACCCTTAAACTTGTCACATATTGGTGGGTGTGACTGCAGAGAATTGTCATGCCTTCAGAGGCCAAACAGGAAACAGCTGAGGAGGAGACAGTGGCGAGAACAAGTTTGAATTTTACCCAGCTGTCGGTATATTTTTCAGGTGCGTTTACGTTCTTGACTAGTACTTTTTGTATTTTAAAATGTTGATGTAATTTCAAACTGACGGAAAACCTGTAAGAATAGTATCATGAGCTTCCCTATAGCCTTTGCCCAGGTTCGCAGATTGTTTACATCTCGCCTTGTTTACTGTCACCCTCCATTTACATATTCAGACTGAGCTGGAGATGCTGTCCCCCTTCTACTCCTAAACACCGAGTCTGTCTCCTCAGAGGAGGCCATTTTCTTACGTAAGCACAGTGCAGTTGTGAGAGTCAGGACCTGTATCATGGATATGTGCTCCCGGCCCTCTGTAGTTCAGAAGGTCAGGTGTTGCTGCCTGCCCAGCAATGTCCTCATTATGCCCCACCCGTCACCCAGGATCACACGTTGCATTTGGTGGTCGTGTCTGTGTAGCCTACCTTAATCTAAAGGAGTCTCTCAGTCTGTTTTAGACTTTCTTGACCTTGATTTTTTTAACTGTGAATTTACCATCTCGACCATCTTTCAGCACACAGTTCAGTGGCAGCAAGCCCATCCACATGCTTGTGCAGCCACCACCAGCATCCGCCACCAGCAGCCATCTCCAGCAGCTTTCCATCTTCCCAGACTGAAACTGTCTCCATTAAACACCAACTCCCCATTCCCCTTCCCCAGCCCTTGGTAACCGCTCTTCTGCTTTCTGTCTCTGAATGTTTTGGCCTTGCATGTAGTAGAATGTCCTGAATTTGAGCTGCCTAGTCTTTCCTCATATTCACACTGAGATGGGGCATTTTGGGTAATGATGCGCCTTTGTCAGTGAATCCCATCAGGAGCACACGACGGTGCTTTGTCCCAGTACTGTCATGCTCATTTGATCCATTACCTTCAAGCCGTTTCTTGCTGAGTGGCCGCCTCCTGACTGATGCTGCCCTTTTGCCATACCTGTTTGGGAGCACGTCCTGACTTTCCAGCACAACTAGAGGGCCCAAGCTCACTCTGTGCCCTCCCTGCCCCAGTCCTGGAATTAGCCTTTTCTCCAAGGAGCCTGGTTCCTGTTAGTGGCGAATGGCATTGAGAAGCCACGAACGTGTGCATTTAGAGCTGGGCTGTGTGCTTTGCCCTTGGTGTGGCATGCGTCTCCTGTTGGTTGGCCCTCTGAGCAGGAGAGAGAGGATGGCGCTCTGTCTTGTTTACCTCTGTTTCTCTGTGTATGCTGGAACCATGGATGTGTAGAAAGAGCTCCAGTCCAGCTCCTCACCATGATATGTTCTGCCCTTCCCCCTTTGCCTGCTACCACTCCCTACCCAGCCATGGGAAACCAGCTCCATTGTCCTCATTTAATCATGGGCTCAAAGCTGGAATGCACAGAAGGGAGCCTCGGAATGGCTAACCCTGGCCACTTGGGAAAGCAAATGCTGCAAGAGGTTGACTTCCTTGTTTTCTGAGGTAAATGTTACATATGGTGAAATGCACAGACCCCAGCTATCTGAACAATTGGCTCATGCTGTCTAGAAATGTCAGCATTCGTCAGTGTTTTGTGGGAAATCACTGTTGTTTTACATAGATGGCACTGCACGTAGGGTGCATGGGGTGAAGGGGACGGAAGACGTGGTCATGGCCCTGTAGGAATTTACATCTTATAAGAGAAAAACAACATCCTTACCCACAGCTGAGTAAAAAGCACAGTGCAGTCATGATCTGCCCTTGAGTAACAAGGTAGCGATTTCAGGAATTCTGCAGCTGGACACTGAGATGGTGTCTGTTCTGCACCAGAGACTTGGCTGAGCTCCTAGCTGGATGGGCTGTGGAGTCCATGGTGGCTGGACGAAGATCTGTGTGCTCAGGTGGAGTGGTTGGGGGAGCAGGGCGGAGGATGGACAATGAATTCACAAATGACTGATGTATAGAATTTAGTCATTCAGCTGCTATCATCGAGCCCCTTCTCTGTGCTGGGCACTGGGCTAAGTGCTGCAGATACCGTGGGGAGTAATTCCTGCATTGAAGGCGTTTTCCAGGCTATCAGGGCAGATGGATGACAGTGCAGGAGGCAGGGTGTGAGGTGGTGGTGGCTGGATGGGCCGGACGGAGAAAGGCCTTCTGGAGGTGGGAGCGCTAAGCCAGTAGCTGAAACAGAATGGAAGGGAGGGGGTGGAAGGTTCAGCTGGAGGAACGGGGATGTGCAGGAGCTGAGAGGTGAGTGAGCAGGGTCTTCAGGGAAACGCCATTGGGGGCCTCCTGCAAGGGGCCTTCCCTCGTGCTGTGGGAGCCGCCTCATGTCCGCCCGGTGCCCTGTGCCTGCCATTCCCTCCCCACACTGCCACTCCCCAGCACTTGCCTACGTGTTTGTTTTGTCTCCCCCCTAGGATGTTGTATAGAGAACAGAGACTCTGTGTTCACTGCTGAGTCCGAGGCTGTTCCCGGGGTGACTGGCAGTCAGTAGGTGATCAATAACTGTTTGTTGAGTCAAGGAAGGGAGCAGAGACCCTGAGAAGAGAAGAACTGAGAGATCTGTGAGCCGGGGGGCTGGACAGGACAGATCCTGACTGGCTTATAAGGCCACAGGAATTTGGATTTTATCTTAAGGACAAGTAAGAAAGCTTTTAAAGCAGGGTGGTGACATGTTCAGAATGGCATTTTATTTTATTTTATTTTTGAAATGGAGTCTCTGTCGCCCAGGCTGGAGTGCAGTGGTGTGATTTCGGCTCACTGCAACCTCTGCCTCCCGGGTTCAAGCAATTCTCCTGCCTCAGCCTCCTGAGTAGCTATGATTACAGGCACCTGCCACCACACCCGGCTAATTTTTATATATATATATTTTTAGTAGAGATGGGGTTTCACCATATTGGCCAGGCTGGTCTTGAACTCCTGACCTCGTGATCCCTCGGCCTTGGCCTCCCAAAGTGCTGGGATTACAGGCGTGAGCCACCGCGCCCAGCCCCAGAATGGCATTTTATTTTATTTTTATTTTTAATTTTTTTGAGGCAGGGTCTCACTGTGTTCCTCAGGCTGGAGTGCAGTGGCACAATCACTGCTTACTGTAGCCTCGACCTCCCTGGTCTCAGGTAATTCTCCTGCCTCAGCCTTCCGAGTAGCTGGGACTACAGGCATGTGCCACCATGCCTGGCTGATTTTTGCATTTTTTTTAGAAACAGAGTTTCACCATGTTGCCCAGGCTGGTCTTGAACTCCTGGACTCTAGTGATTCACCACCTCAGCCTCCCAAAGTGCTGGGATTACAGACGTGAGCCACCGCACCCAGCCCAGGATGGCATTTTACAAAGATCCCTGTGGCTGTAGACTGGGGTGTGTGAGAATGTGTATACGTGTCTGAGTGTGTACGTGTGTTTGTGTGTGACTGTGTGAATATGTATGTGTGAGAGACTGTATACATGTAAGTATGTATGTGAATATGTGTGTGTGAGTCTGTGTGTATGTGTGATTGTGTACATGTGCTTATGTGTATGCATGTGTGTTTATGTCTGTATGTATGTGTGTACATGTTTAGGCGTATGTATTTATGTGTCAGTGCATGTGTATTTGTGAGTATATGTGTGTGTTAGGGAGGAGCATGGTGTGGGGTGGGGAGTCTCTTGAGGGTAGGAGGAGATGAGGGTCTGGTGGCAGCTTGGGCTGGGAGTGACAGGCCCAGCAGCCCCAAGAGCCCCTGGAAGCAGAATTGAGACCCTTGGTGACTGCTTGGGTGTAGGAGGATGCAGGGTGACACGCAGCCTCCTAACTGGATATAGGAGAGAAAAACAACATACACCAGGCATTTGGAAAGCCAAAGAACACGTGTTTGCTTGTGAAAACTTAAGGAATGTTTTGGTGGGATATGTTGAAATTGTTGCCTAAAACGATGGCTGATCTTGTGCCCCTCAGTGTGTGGCCTTCGTTTACCCCTGCTTCCCCTCACTCCCCTGCTTGGGGGCTGGGTGGTCATGACAGCCTCCCCAGTACACAGTGAGCATCTTTTAGTTTGATGTTTTCTTGGAGAGCTTTTTATTTTATCCTTAAAAGTAGATCAGACAAGGCCGGGAGCAGTGGCTCATGCGTGTAATCCCAGCACTTTGGGAGGCTGAGGCGGACGGATCACTTGAAGTCAGGAGTTCGAGACAGCCTGGCCAACATGGCGAAACCCCATCTCTACTAAAAATACAGGAATTACCTGGGTGTGGTGACGCACACCTGTAATCCCAGCAACTAAGGAGGCTGAGGCAGGAGAATCACTTGAACCTGGGAGGCAGAGGTTGCAGTGAGCTGAGACTGCGCCACTGCACTCCATCCTGGGCAACAGAGCAAGACTCTGTCTCAAAACAAAAAACAAAAACAAAGTAGATCAGACAAGCAGTTTAAAGATATATCAAAACAAAAGTACTGTGAAAAAGTTAAATCAGATTTTTCCTGCATTTTCTGTAAGTCCTTGCTAAGGTCCAGATTTAGTTTTCAGCTAGGTGTGACCGTCGCCTGCCTTGTTGCCGATGTCCTGAAGATGCTTCATGTTGGCACATGTGGCTTCATCGGGTGGGCTACCATCCTGCATCAATAGTGGGCCATTTCCATGGTTTCTGGTCTGTTGCTGGTCTGGCTTGGCAGGTGGCAGAGCCTGGGTCAGACCCGCAGTTTGGCCTCAGGGCTCAGGCTCCAGAGAACCACTGTGCAGCCTTTTACTTCATACACACAGCTCTTTTCACCAAGATGTGTTTTTACTGGGTCAGCAGGCATGAATGTTTTCCCTGAAGAGTTTATTTATTTATTTATTTATTTATTTTTAAGACAGGGCCTTGCTCTGCAACAGGCTGGAGTGCAGAGGTGCGATCATAGCTGAGGAGGCTGAGGCGGGTGGATCACAAGGTCAGGAGTTCGAGAACAGCCTGGCCAACATAGTGAAACCCCGTCTCTACTAAAAATACAAAAATTAGCCAGGTGTGGTGGCGGCCGCCTGTAGTCCCAGCTACTTGGGAGGCTGAGGCTGGAGAATCGCTTGAACCCGGGAGGCGGAGGTTGGAGAATTGCTTGAATCCAGGAAGCAGAGGTTGTGGTGAGCCGAGATTGCGCCACTGCATTTCAGCCTGCATAACGCAGCGAGACTAAGTCTCCGAAAAAAAAAAAAAAGATAATAAATAAAAAATAAGGGAGGTAGTTCTGTTTTCTTTTTTTGTTTTGAAATCAAGATATTTGTTTCAGTCAGGTTCTTTTGGTTGCAAAGAATAGTCTCACTTAAATGTCCCTAAGCAACTATGTTGCCTAAGGATGCCCAGGGCATCTTAATTGCTGGATGAGTTGCCACAAAGTGAACACTCTCACAACCAGATCCAGAAACAGAACAGCCCCGCCTTGAAGATCCTCTGTGCCCCCAGTCGTGCCCACCCCTCCCCAGGAAGCTGTGCTCCTGATGTCCAGGGTTGTGTGACCTTACTTTTGCTTTTGGTTTCTCTCGCTCAGCATTGTCTGTGAGATTCATCCATGCTGCTCTAGTAGCCATGCTCATTCACCCCCTTGGACCGCAGTTAACTCACCTGCTGATGGACATTTGGGTGGTCTCCAGCATTTAGGCTACTAAAATTGTGCTGCAGGGAACATTCACATGTCTTTTCTTTTTTTTTTGGAGACGGAGTCTCGCTCTGTCGCCCAGGCTGGAGTGCAGTGGTGTGATCTGGGCTCACTGCAAGCTCTGCCTCCCAAGTTCACGCCATTCTCCTGCCTCAGCCTCCCGAGTAGCTGGAACTACAGGCGCCCGCCGCCACGCCCGGCTAATTTTTTGTATTTTTAGTAGAGACGGGGTTTTACCGTGTTAGCAAGGATGGTCTCAATCTCCTGACCTTGTGATCTGCCCGCCTCGGCCTCCCAAAGTGCTGGGACCACAGCTCGCATGTCTTTTCGGGAACATGTATCTAATATATCTCTGGTGTTGATTCCTAGGGGTGGAATTGCTGGGAGATAGAGAATACAAATGTTCAGCTCTAGGAGATACCGCCACACCCTTCTTATTTTATTTTATTTTTTCATATTAAAACAACATTTATTTTAGGGTTAGGGGTACATGTGCAGGTTTGTTATATAGGTGAACTCATGTCACAGTAGTTTGTGTACAGATTGTTTTGTCAGCCAGGTATTAAGCCTGGTATCCAATAGCTTTTTTTTTCGGATGTGCAGGTTTGTTATATAGGTGAACTCATGTCACAGCGGTTTGCGTACAGATTGTTTTGTCAGCCAGGTATCAAGCCTAGTACCCAATAGCTTTTTTTTTCGGATCCTCTCCCTCCTCCCACCGTCTCAAGTAGGCCCCAGTGTGTGCTGTTCCCTCCTTTGTGTTTGCATGTTCTCTTCACTTAGCTCCCACTTATAAGTGAGAACATGCGGTGTTTGGTTTTCTGTTCCCGTGTCAGTTTGCTAAGGATAATGGCCTCCATGTTCCCACAAAGGACATGATCTTATTTTTTTGTGTGGCTGCATAGTATTCCATAGCCTATATGCACCACCTTTTCTTTTCTATATGTTGATCTCTGGCATGTACCACATTTTCTTATCTGATCTGTCATTGATGGACATTTAGGTTGATTCCATGTCTTTGCTATTGTGAGTAGTGCTGCAGTGAACATAAGCACGCGTGTCTTTATGGTAGAAGGATTTCTAGCTTTGTGCGAGAGTCCCAGTTCCTCCACATGCTTGCCAATACCTGGAACGCATGTTATCTTGAAAGTTTTGTAGAAAAACACCTACAGTCCTTACCCTTGAGACTTGTACAGATAATACTAGGAAGTGTCTCTTACATGGGAGAGTCTTTTTGTAACTGTTGGATGACTGCGCCAATGCCATCAATGACTTTGTGAGGTTTGGTGGAATAAGGAGCTTGGTAGAAGCTGGATTGCTGCGGAATAATTGTTAAGAAGGCAAAGGGAAGGGGAGGTGGTGGTCACACACCACGGGGGGTGTAGGAGGAGCAAGGTGGGCTGGTGACTGAAGGAGGCCACAGTAAAACAATGTTTTCTTTGAGAAGGAGCCAGTGCAGGGGAGAGTCAAGGCAGGGGAGAATGTGGTGAAGCAAGCGGCACTGCTGAGGAGGGGTTAGAGCCCCAGGGCTGGGAGGCGGAGGGAGGCGTGCACTGCTGAGGAGGGGTTAGAGCCCCAGGGCTGGGAGGTGGAGGGAGGCGTGCACTGCTGAGGAGGGGTTAGAGCCCCAGGGCTGGGAGGTGGAGGGAGGCGTGCACTGCTGAGGAGGGGTTAGAGCCCCAGGGCTGGGAGGTGGAGGGAGGCGTGCACTGCTGAGGAGGGGTTAGAGCCCCAGGGCTGGGAGGTGGAGGGAGGCATGCACTGCTGAGGAGGGGTTAGAGCCCCAGGGCTGGGAGGTGGAGGGAGGCATGGGTGTGGGAGCTGTCTCGCTCTGTACTTTGTATCTCTTTATAATTTGCAAACATTTTAAAAGGTGGATTAATTTCCCTAATCCTGACAAAGGCCCTAGCAGGCATATTTTGTTACAGTTGAGTAAACTGAGGCTATTTGGAGAGCACAGCCAACCTTACCAAATTCTTTGGGTGTTAAGCGGTGAGCCAGGAGCTGCATCTAGCGCTGGGACAGCTTTGGTGCCCAGTTTCTACACTGCTCTTGCTTAGTTTTGAGTGCAGCCTTTCTGGCAGTTTCTCATTGGTTTAAAGTCCCTCCTTATGTGGAGTCAGACAACTTTGATGGACTTGAAGAATTGAAGAGGCACATAGTTTTTATCTAAGGAATGGGATTTGGAGTCCCACTGACCTTTCTCCAAGCTGGTTCCACGGCTCTCTACCTGTCTGCTCCTGGTCTGAGTCTGAGTGTTTTCATCAGTCAAGTGGGTCTAAGACTCCTCCTGCATAGCGCAGCTGTAGGGATTAAGCAGGATAATATTGAGAAATTCCCTGGGACTGCTTGACTGTAGTTAAGAGCCCAATGTTTGGTGCCTGCCTCATGCCGTGGTCAGCTTCTGTGCAGCAAATAGAGATAGCACGGTAACTCTGTGTGTGCTGTTATGGAGAGGTTTCCCAGATGTTACTAAGTAAAAACAATGCAAAACAAGGCACAGAACAGATTTTATGGTATGAACCTATTTGTGTTTTTAAAAAGGTATATGTACACATAAATAAAATAATTATATAAAAAATTTATGGAAGGTATACACTTATACACAGGGATGGGAGGTAGGGGTAGGTAGAATTATAAGAATGTATATTTTCCTGGCTGGGTGCGGTGGCTCACGCCTGTAATCCCAGCTCTTAGGGAGGCCGAGGCAGGCGGATCATGAGCTCAGGAGATCGAGATCATCCTGGCTAATACGGTGAAACCCCTCCTCTACTAAAAATACAAAAAAAAAATTAGCCCAGTGAGGTGGCAGGCACCTGTAGTCCCAGCTACTCGGGAGGCTGAGGCAGGAGAATGGCGTGAACCTGGGAGGCAGAGCTTGCAGTGAGCCAAGACCGCGCCACTGCACTCCAGCGTGGGCGACAGAGCGAGACTCCGTCTCAAAAAAAAAAAAAAAAAAAAAAGAATGTATATTTTCCTGTACTTAATTTAAAAAACTTCTGCATGATTATTTTAGTGTTAGTTTAAAAGCAACAACAAAATATTACCCTTATGATATGTTCTCTATTAGCTTATTAGCTGTACCTCTTTTTTTTTTTTGAGACAGAGTCTCACTCCATCACCCAGGCTGGAGTCCAGTGGCATGATCTCGGCTCACTGCAACCTCTGTCTCCCAGGCTCAAGCGATTCTCATGCCTCAGCCTCTTGAGTAGCTGGAATTACAGATGCATGCCACCACATCTGGCTAATTTTAGTATTTTTAGTACAGACAGGGTTTCACCATGTTGGCCAGGCTGGTCTTGAACTCCTGACCTCAAGTGATCCACCTGCCTCAGCCTCTCAAAGTACTGGGATTACAGGTGTGAGCCACCATGCCCAACCTATACCTTTTTGTTTTATTTTTTTTTGGTGGTGGTGGTTCTAAGATTTTCAATATTATATCTTTAAGTTATCACAGTGTACCTTCAAATGATATTATGCCACTTCACATGTAATATAAGAACCTTATAGAAGAAGGGTGTACTGCTCTCCCCCATCCTTTTGCTATTAATGTCATACATTTTATTTCCACACATTTTAAACCCCACAGTACATTGTTATTACTTAAAAAAGGTCTGGCTGGGTGTGGTGGCTCACGCCTGTAATCCCAGCACTTTGGGAGGCCGAGGCAGGCAGATCACGAGGTCAGGAGTTCAAGACCAGCCTGGTCAACATGGTGAACCCTGTCTCTACTAAAAATACAAAAAAATTAGCCAGGCATGGTGGTGGGCACCTATAATCCCAGCTACTTGGAAGGCCAAGGCAGGAGAATTGCTTGAACCCAGGAGGCGGAGGTTGCAGTGAGCCGAGATCGTGCCACTGCCCTCCAGCCTGGGTGACAGAGTGAGACTCTGTATCAAAAAATAAATAAAATAAATAAATAAATAAAAGTCCATTATCTTAGAAATAAATTTTAAAATAAGAATATCTTTTATATTAACCCACATATTTCTATTTATTTTTTCTTTTTTTTTTCTGAGACAGAGTCTCACTCTGTTGCTTCGTCTGGAGTGCAGTGGTGTGATCTTGGCTCACTGCAACATCTGCCTCCCGGGTTCAAGCAATTTTCGTGCCTCATCCTCCCAAGAAGATGGGACTACAGGCATGCGCTACTATGCCCAGCTAATTTTTTTGTATTTTTAGTAGAGATGGGATCTTGCCATGTTGACCAGGCTGGTCTCGAACTCCTGGCCTCAAGCAGTCTGCCTGCCTCAGCCTCCCAAAGTGTTAGGATTACAGGAATGAGCCACTGCACCCGGCCCACATATTTCTGTTTCTAGGCTTCATTCCTTTTATAGCTCTGAGCTTGAATCTGGTATATTTTCCTTCAGTCTGAAGAACTTTAACTTTGCTTATAGTACTGGTATTTTGGTCACATGTTTTCTCAGCTTTTGTTTGTCTGAGGTTGTCCTTATTTCACCTTTATGCTCCTAGCACTTCAAGGATGTTCTGTTGTCTCAGGCTTGTCTTGTTCCTGAAGTCTGCTGTCGGTCTTACTTTTGTTCTCTAGTATGTAATATTCTTTTTCTCCTCCAGCTACTTTAAAGATGTTTTTGTCATTGGAATTTAGCAGTTTGATTACAATGTACCTTGGTGTAGTTTTCTTTGTGATTAGCCTGCTTATGGTTTGTTGACATTCTTGGATCTGTAGGATTATACTTTTCACCAAAATTTTGGAAAATGTACTGCCATTATTTTTCCAGTTTTCCTATCTCTCCCCTTGTTCCTCCTCAATCTTCCAGAGCTCTATTTACATTTATTTTAGATGCTAGATATTGTCTCACTGAGGATCCCCATTCCCTCCATCTTTTTTTCCTCTGTGATTCAGTTGAATTGTTTCTGTTGCAATGTCTTCGCGTTCTCTCATCTATTCTTCTATAGTATCTAACATGCTCTTTATTTTATTGTTACAGAGACAGGAGTATCTCACTATGTTGCCCAGGCTGGTCTTGAACTCCTGAGCTGAAGTGACCTCCCATGGTGTCAGGATTACAGGTGTGAGCTGCAGTGCCCAGCCCTACCATGCTCTTAAGCCAACTCATCCGATGTATTTCAACATTTCAGATGCTATTTTTTTTCTTTAAAAGTTCCATTTGGATTTCTTTCTTCGTATTCATGCTCTCTTTTAAATCCTTGAACAAATTTGTAATATTGTTTTAAAAATCTTATCTGTTATTTCCTCGTCACTCTCATTTTTGGGTCTAGATGGACTGACTTTCTTGTGGTTGTGGATCAGGCTTTCCTGCTTTTTCTTACCTCTAGTAATTTCTGATTGGATGCTGGACATAGGGAGTGTTACGTTGTTGAGCATCTGCGTTTTGTTTTCTGCATTTAAACAGTGTTGAGTTTTGTTCTGGCAGGAAGTTTACTTGTAGATCAGCTGCCTTCTTATAGGGCTTGTTTTCTGTCTTTTAAAAACAGGTCTAGGCCGGGCGCGGTGGCTCACGCTTGTAATCCCAGCACTTTGGGAGGCTGAGGCAGGAGAATCGCTTGAACCCGGGAGGTGGAGGTTGCTGTGAGCCGAGGTTGTGCCATTGTACTCCAGCCTGGGCAACAGAGCGAGACTCTGTCTCAAAAAAATGAATGAATGAATGAATGAATAAATAAATAAAAGCAGGTCTAGGTCAGGATTGGAAAACTATGGCCCCTTGCTTGTTTTTATAAATAAAGTCTTCTGAAACACAGTCCCATTGTTTGTGGATGGTCTATGTTGATTTCATGTGACAGTGGTAAAGTTGAGAAGTTGAGGCAAAATCTATATGTCCCACAAAGCCTAAAGTATTTATTATCTGCCCCTTTACAGCAGGAAATTTGGTGACCCCTAGTCCAGAGAAGCCTTTACTTTTGGTCTAGTTTAGCCCTGTGCCTAACGTTGTGGCCTTTCTGAGTCTCCGTGAGGGTTGTGGGTGCTTCATGAGGTCCCTTAATTCTTCCTCGTTGGAGCTTGAATGTTTCTCACCCTGCTCCGCTTCTCCTGCCCCTGTGGCTGCTCTTTGCCTGGCCTCCTGGAGTCTCACCAGCAGCACGCCCTGCCTTGCCTTCAGCCAGGGACTCAAGGAACCCAGCTCCGTTTCTGCCTCCTCTGTGTGGCTGTCTCCTCCTTGTTACTCTGCCGCTCTCATTCTGGCTGCTGTGGCCATCATGAACTCAGACCTCTCTCTCCTCAGCTCAGTGACTGTCACGGTCTGCATGGGCCCCTGTCTCCATGCAGAAAGCTCCTGTGTCACGGGGCACACCTCATTTGTCTTCCCTCTCAGGGACCACGTTCCTGTAAGACTCGTTGTTCAATGCCTGAAGAAGTGTTTTATGTATTGTGTTCAGTTTTCTAGTTGTGTGTGGTGGGAGGGCTAGGCTGTTCCTACTTAGTCCATCTTTTCCTGGAAGTGGTAGTCCCCTCAAGTATGATATAGAAGGGGCAAATGAAAGAAAGTGCCAGATAGATGAATGATGCACGACGGGATCACCTTTTATTAAGTAGGTTAGAGTAGCTGATGGTTGATTTTTTTATTTTTATTTTTTATCTTTTTGAGACAGAGTCTCACTCTGTCACCCAGGCTGGAGTGCAATGGTGCAGTCTCGGCTCACTGCAACCTCCGCCTCCTGGGTTTAAGCGATTCTCCTGCCTCAGCCTCCTGAACATCTGGGACTACGGGTATCCACCACCATGCCTGGCTAATTTTTGTATTTTTAGTAGAGATGGGGTTTTACCATGTTGGCCAGGCTGGTCTCAAACTCCTGACCTCAAGTGATCTGCCTGCCTCGGCCTCCCAAAGTGCTGGGATTACAGGCGTGAGCTACCGTGCTCGGCCTGATGGTTGATTCTTTACAGTGAATAAGTTGTTATGTATTAATGAGTTGTTCTTTCACTGAACCTAATTATCCCCCCCAGTGGAGTTTCACTTTCCAACTTACACACAGCATTAATATTTAAGATTACATTGGTGTATCACATTAATAGTACAGATTAAAGTTTGGAAGAGTTCAGCTTTCATGATCCCTAGACAACTAATTTGCAAGGCTAGATTTAGAGTTTCTCCTTTCTCTGATAGAAACATTTGCATTTCACTTGGGCTTTATAACGCCAGGTAGGTCAGAGGTTGAAACTGTAATAATTGTTAAACACGTAAGAGGATTTAAGGATAAAATCCTCCCCTGTTTTGGTGTTACAGATCTAAATTGGGCACTCAGTCATGTAGTGCTAGAGTGCGGGATTTGGCTGGCTACCTTAAAGGTTTAGTTAATTATACAGAAATCCTCTTTCAGTGTTAATCATTGTTCATGTCCTATAGAAAATGGTCTAATTGTTCTTTTCATTTAGCTATTTTGTTTAAGAAGGTCCTTTCTAGTCTGATTTGATTTCTTTCTTTTTTGAAATTAGGAAGTAAAGAATACAGAAAACATCTATTTACAATTCCATCAGTATTTATAAAAACATCTGTGTGCCCCCAGCCCAGTCAAGATATAGAATATTTCAGTACCCTAGGACTTCTTTATGTGTCGCTCCTTGATCCCAGTTACTCCTTTTCTTAAAGAGGCAAATACTTTTCTTCCTTTTGTTGGCAATAATTATCTCTTCACTTTTCTTTTGAGATCGGGTCTCATTCTGTCTCCCAGACTGGAGTGCGGTGGTGTGATCATAGCTCACTGCAGCCTCGACCTCCTGGGCTCAATTGATCCTCTCACCTCAGCTTCCCGGGTAACTGAGACTGCAGGTGCACACCACCACACCAAGCTAATTTTTGCATTTTTTGTAGAGACAGGGCTTCACCAACCCAGGCTCGTCTCAAACTCCTGAGCTCAAGCAATCTGCCTGCCTTGGCCTCCCAAAGTGCTGGGATTATAGGCATGAGCCACTATGCCCAGCCTCTTCACGTTTCTTAATGGTTTTCCTACCTGTGCATCTCTAAAAGTTGTACTTGCGTTTTCGTGTGTTGCTTCTTTTCTCAGTATTGTATTGATAAGAATCAGGTGGTTGAGAAAAACATTTAGGTATGCTGTAGGGATAGAGTAACTATTTTAAATTCTTTTTAAAAAAAAATCAGGTGCTTGAATATATGTTGTTTACATCTATGTAATATTTCATGTGTACATCACAATTTACTTATCCATTCTACTGCTGAACAATGTTGAAATTAGCATTACTTATTTATTTTAGAGACTGCGTCTCACTCTGTCACCCAGGTGGGAGTGCAGTGGCACCATCACGGCTCACTGCAGCCTTGACCTCCCACGGTCAGGTGATCTTCCCACCTCAGCCTCCCAAGTAGCCAGGACTACAGGCAGGTGCCATCATGCCCGGCTAATTTTTCTTTGTATTTTTTTGTAGAGATGGGGTTTTGCCACGTTTCCCAGGCTGGTCTCGAACTCCTGGGACAGATGAGCATTCTTATATATTCTGGTACACCTAAGCAGGCATAGGATATAAGATAATTATATATTTTCTTCTTTTTTTAAAAAAAATGCCTGTTCAAGTCTTTTGCCCAGTTTTCTGTTGAGTTGTGTTTTTCTTAATGATTTTAGGAGCTTTTATATATTTTGAATATGTATTATAAATACCTCCCAGCCTGGGCAACATAGTGAAACCCCATCTCTCAAAAACAAACAAACAAAAAAATTAGCCAGGCATGGTGGTGCACACCTGCAGTCTCAGCTACTTGGGAGGCTGAGGCAGGAGGATGGCTTGATCCCAGCAGTTCCAGGCTGCAGTGAGTCGAGATCGCACCAGCACACTCCAGCCTGGGTGACAGAGTGAGACCCTCTCTCTAAAAAACCAAAACCAAAAACAAATCTCAAAATCTTTCCACTCGGAGGCTTGTTTTTTCATGTTCCTTATGGGGTCTTTTGACATTTTCCATTTTAATATGGTCTGATAATCAGTCTGTTCCTTTAAAGGTTGGTGCTTTTTTTCTGTCTTATTTAGGAACTCTCTTTCTCCCTTGATGGCATGAAGTTAATCTATATTATCTGTTAAGGCTTTATGCTTTTTCTTTCCTGTTTAAGTTTTGTATAAACTTTGTGTATGGTTTAAGGTGGGGATCTAGTTTCCCATGTGGATATCTAGTTGTCTTAGTAGATTTTTGTGAAAAGCTCATCCTTCTTCCTCAGTTGCAGTGCTCTGTCGTAGGCCAAGTGACCAGTGTAGGTCTGTTTGGGACTTGCTGTTTATCCCATTGATCTGCTGGTGTCATTGGTCAGCCCTAGCACCACTCTGTCTGCTTTAATTACTAGGGCTTTATAAAAAATGTGTGAAGGAAGCACTTGTTTTTCTTGAGAATGTCTTGGCTATTCTTGTTCTTTTGTTCTTCATATAGGTTTAACAATTAGCTTGACGAGTTCAAAGAAAGAAAATTTGGGGGGTATTTGATTGGGATTGCACTGAGCCTATACATCAATTTGGACAGATTTGATATCTTTTCAGAATTGAGACTTCTGGTCCACACACATGGCATATCTCTTATTTAGATAGGTCTTCTTTAATTTCCCTGAATTAAGTTATATACTTTTCCCTGTAGAGGTGTTGCCCATCTTTTGTTGGAATTCTTTTAAGTACTTGATATTATTTTGATGCTGTCCTAAGAGGCACCTTTAAAAAATTTAAGTTTTTAGCCTGTTATTTGGTAGGTATATAAGAGTAAAAATTATTTTTGTATATTGCTTTATATGCAGCATTCATGATATCTCCATGTCATCAGGAGCCCCGGCAGCCATGCACACAGCTTCCTGCCCCCTTGATCCTGAAGAGTGTGTAAGGCTGCTGGGGATCGGATGCAGTTATGTAAGGGGTGTGGATGCAGAGGAGCCAGCCGTGGTTTCATGCTGGTCTTGAGTGTCATTCTAATCATGAGGCCACCTTACACCCCTCTACTCCAGGACATCCCACGGATCAGAAGGCTCATGGGAACCCAGATGGAGAACCAGCTCCTAGCACTGGCCTTCCCCATTTATCTTAACTGGTGCATTTCCCGGGCAGCAGGGCTGCAAGAGTCAGCCCTACAGCTGTCTGCCCACATGCCTGGGTCAGGGGAAGTTTTGCACTTCATGTCAATTCTTGAGTTCCCGAGAGTTCGTGTCCAGGTTGGGAATAACTTGTTCCACAAATGCCTGGTAGAACTTGCCCATAAAGTCATGTAATCCGAAAGTGTTGTTTGTAAAAAAATTTTTAAAGTTCTGATTTAAGCTTTTAAGATGGTTTTTTTTTTCTTTTTGAGTCAGTTTTGGCAAGTTACATTTTAAGAAGACTTTATCTATTTCATCTAGGTTTCAAATTTGTAGGCATAATGTTGTTTGTAACATCCTCTTGTGATCTTTTTAAAGTCAATGGGATTGTAGTAATGTTTCCTTTTTATTCCTGACATTGAGATTTGTACGTCCACTCTTTTTTGTTGTTGTTTTTTTGAGACAAGATCTTGCTTTGTCACCCAGGCTGGAGTGCAGTGGTGCGATCATGGCTCACTGCAGCTTTGAACTCCTGAGCTCAAGCGATCTTCCCCCCCCTTAGCCTCCCAAGTAGCTGGGACTACAGATGTGTGCCACCAAGCCCAGCTTATTTAATTTTTTTTTTTTTTTTTTTTGTAGAGACAGGGTCTTCTTATGTTTCTTAGGCTCGTCTTGAACTCCTTGGCCTCGAGTGATCCTCCTGCCCTGGCCTCCCAAAGTGCTGAGATAACGGATGTGAGCCACCATGCCTGGCCCCCTAGTTTATTTTATATCTTATTATTTCCTTTTTTCTACTTTCCTTGGGTTTGTTTTATTACCTTTCCCACCATTTTTGAGGGGGAGATTCTTGAGATGAGTACTTACCTTATTAGTTTTCAGCCATTTGTCTTTTCTAATGTATGCACTTAGCATTTAGAAATGTAAATGCTTAATGGCATTCAACAAGTAGTAGTTTTTAAAAATGTATTTATGTATTTCAGAGACGAGGTCTCCCTGTGTTACCCAGGCTGGTCTTGAATCCTGGCTCCTTCCGCCTTGGCCTCCCAAAGTGCTGGGATTATAGGCATGAGCCACCATGCCTGGCTGGATATACAGTATTTTTGTTCAGTTCAAATTATTCTCTAAATTTTATTTTGACTTGATCAATTTATTATTTAAAAGTGTTGTAATTTTTAAACATAGAAGACTTTTTCTAGGATTTATTTTTGATTTCTTAATTGCATTTTGATCAGTAGACATCTGTCAGCAGGGCAGTAGCAGGTGCACCGCACGTCTGTAGGGGGAGCCATCCACACCGTTGCCGTGTGCGAATGGCGCCCCCTCGTGTTATGGATGGTGTAGGTTGCACCACTGTGTGCACACGTGTGCATACATGCATGCACACGCTTGGAATTTCAGCTGCTCTGTGCCTTATAGGCCTGTGCGTGGTCAGTTTTTGTAAATGTTCCCTGTGTACTTGAACACGATGCGTGTCTACAGCTGTTGGTGCCACCTTTTATACGTGTCCATTAAGTCAAATATTTTATTTGTGATGTACAAATCATTTACACTTTACTGATTTTTTTGACTGTTTGTATCAGTAACAGAGAGGTGTATTAACACTTCTCACCATCATTGTAAATATGTCTATTCTCCTTATTAGACATATTTAGACAGAATTCTCTGCCCATTTGTGCTTCATTTATATTTTGAGGCCATATTGTTGTAAACCTGTTGTATCTTCCTGGTGAATTGGAGTCTATATTGTTGTAAAGTGACTCTTTATCCCTAATAAAACTTTTTGCCTTACAGTCTGTTTTGTCTCAGGATAGTTACACCAGTTTTCTCTTGGTTAGTGTCAGTCTTGTTTATTTGTCCTTTTATATAAGTCAACACTTCTGTAGCCTTGTATTTTTCATATGTCTCCTATAAACAGCTTGTAGTTGGATTAAAACAGATCAGTCTGATGATTTTTGTCTTTCAGTTGGAGCACTTAGTCTACTTACAGCCATTGGGGCCTAAATCTGCCATCTCTTTTGTGCTTTCTATTTGTCCTTCCTGTACTGTTTTTTTTAAATGCCTTTTTATAGATTGAAAATATTTAATTTCTTCCCTTTTATTATTTTTGAAGCAGTGCACTGTTTTTCTCTTGTAATGTTTTCTTAGAAATTACAGTAGGAATACTGAAAAAAGTACAACGTCCGTCATGACCTTTATTCTTTTCTTAGACAACCCAAGACTTAGGAAATTATTTAATCCATTTGTTTCTTGTATGTGAGTATTGCTGTGTACAGTATTTTATTTTTAACATCCCAAGTTACCATCCTTGTTTTCGGCAGTCATTGTTCTTTCAGGCTGATGCACATGCTTTTGACTCTTTGCTCTCCTTTCCTTTAGCGTCTCAGAACTTTCCTATGGGGCCACCTACTTTGACTGAAAGACTTCAGAATTCTTTTCTCATGATGGTCTACTGATGCCACATTCACTTCGTTAGTCTGAAAATATCTTTTTTGTTTGTGTGTTTTTGTTTTTTTGAGACAGGGTCTCGCTCTGTTATCCAGGCTAGAGTAAAGTGGCATGACCTTGACTCACTGCAACCTCCACCTCCTGGATTCAAGCCATCCTCCCAACTCAGACTGTTGTGTAGCTGGGACAGCAGGTGTGTACCACCACACCCAGCTAATTTTTGTATTTTTTGTAGAGACGGAGTTTTGCCCTGTGGCCCAGGCTTGTCTCGAACTCATGGGCTCAGGCGATCCACATACCTTGGCCTCCCAAAATGCTGGGATTACAGGCGTGAGCTCCCATGCCTGGCCTCTGAAAATGTCTTTATTCAGTCATAATTCTTTTTTTTTTTTTGAGATGAAGCTTTGCTCTTTTTGCCCAGGCTGGAGTGCAGTGGCACAATCTCAGCTCGCTGCAACCTCTGCCTCCCAGGTTCAAATGATTCTCCAGCCTCATCCTCCCAAGTAGCTGAAATTACAGGCATGCACCACCATGTCTGGCTAATTTTGTATTTTTAGTAGAGATGGGGTTTCACCGTGTTGGTCAGGCTAATCTTGAACTCCTGACCTCAGGCAATCCATCTGAACTGGCCTCCCAAAGTGCTGTGATTATAGGCATGAGCCACCACACCCGGCCTCAGTTGTCATTCTTGAAAAGTATTTTTCCTAGGGATGGAATTCTAGAGTGATGTTTTCTTTTAGACTTTGAGGACAGCTGGGACTACAGGTGCATGCCACCACACCTGGCAAGTTTTACATTTTTTTTGTAGAGCTAGGGTCTTCCTATGTGGCCCAGGCTTGTCTTGAACTGCTGGGCTCAAACAGTCCCCCTGCCTCGGCCTCCCAAAATGCTGGCATTAGAGGCGTGAGCCATTGCGCCTGACTCTCCAGCTTATTTACAGTCCTTTCCATGGAAGTCACTGAAGAATTGGATAAGTGTACAGTCTATACTTTTCATCAAGCAACAGATAAAGAGGTAGCAGCAGGGTGTCATGGCCAGGGTGTCAAACTGTGTGGAAGCTGCAGTCCAGCTCTGGAGCTGGGCTTCATGCCCATCTCCAGTGCCATTCTCTTCGAAGGGCCTTGGACCTGCAGCCTTCCTGGAGGGAGAGGGTGAATAGCCAAGATGCAGAATGGGCTTTCTTTGTAATCTGGAAGACCTACGCTTAATGAAGCAGTGTCCGTTTGAACACTTCTTAGGCCTATGCAAACATGTTTAGGTTATTTTAGCTGATTGAAGGCAAAATATGGCCTGACGCTGTCATGTGCGGTGCAGTCAAATGCGTCAGACCCTGGCTGTGCTCATAGAGTGCAGCATCCAGACTGAGGGCGGAGACAGCCTCTCTGCTCATGAGCTGTCTCTAAAGAAGCGCGCCCTCTTTAAAAAGATTGCACGTTACATTGAATTTATTCAAGGTGCGTGGCTGAGATAGTGAAGGGATGCAAACCGTCATCTGAGGAACTTCAGTCAGGGAGCTGGGTTGTTTAGTGTGGAGTAAAGGATCTTTCATGAGTGAGTGGTGGGGGGGTGGTACATTTCACTCCAGATGTCAACAGTCATTGCGATGTTGGCACTGCTTTGGTCCTGAGTTTCAAGGGAGGAAATTGAAGGCTTGAGAGGTGAAGTAATTTGCAGAAGGTCCCCTGAACTCAGGCCTGACTGTTTCCAAAGTGGCGTGTGGGCTGAGGGAAGACAGGGGTATCTTGCAGTCATGATTTCTGACCAACACAAACTGTCCAGCTTCCCAACATGGCCAAACAACAGGACAGACGTGGCTGCTTTCCATGGGCTCTATTGCTTCTGATTTATGTGTGTCTTTTCTCTTTGAGTTGAAGCATTAGAAGGTGTATCCACCAAGATGCAGTAAAGAAGACAGAAAACACACCAGGTATCTCAACCAAGTGGATTTAGGTAGGGAATTGGTTTTACAGGCTTTCGAGGGGCTGAAAGGGCGAAAAGGAAACCTTGACTGAGACAGTAACTACAGGAGGCAGCTGCTGCCGCTAGGGCTGGGGGAACAAATAGAAGAGGCTGGGGTTACTTAAATCTAGATGGCTAGAGAAGGGGCCCAGTAAGCTGGGGCTTGGGCCACTGAGGTAGGGACACAGCCTGGCGCTTGCTGGCACTGCTGCTAAGTGCACAGTGCAGGGGCCGGGGAGCAGAAGGAAGCGGGAGGGCATGGGGGCGGCCAGCAGCTGGGAAGGGAACCATCCTCCCTCCTCGCCTGCCAGCCTCCCTGGAGGATGCTGGACAGGTTTGAACTTCATGTGGTAGCAGTAATTTTAAGGTTTTGTTTTGTCCCCTTGCAACTCTCCTTACTTGCTTTGTCCCCTTGCAACTTATAACTACCTTACACAGGTACTCTGCATTGGTACTCTGCACAGGTACTCGGGGTTGTTATTTACATATAGGATCTGAGCCTCCTGTGCTTTGCCCGAGTTAGGGCCTCAAGGACTTTGTGGATCCCTTCCTGATCTTTTATTTATTTATTTGTTTATTTATTTATTTATTTTGAGATGGATTTTCGCTGTTGTTGCCCAGGCTGGAGTGCAATGGTGCGATCTCGGCTCACTGCAACCTCCACCTCCCGGGTTCAAGCGATTCTTCTGCCTCAGCCCCCTGAGTAGCTGGGATTACAGGCATGCACCACCACTCTGGCTAATTTTGTATTTTTAGTAGAGACAGGGTTTCCCCGTGTTGGTCAGGCTGGTTTCGAACTCCCGACCTCAGGTGATCCGCCTGCCTCAGCCTCCCAAAGTGCTGGGATTATAGGCGTGAGCCACCGCGCCCAGCCCTTCCTGATCTTTATGGCAAGAGGTTTTTGCCACAACAACACTTCACACCTGACTGAAGCCCGGGGAAGCCCACGTCACGATGGCTGGAGGCAAGGAAGAGGATCTAGTCTTTTCTCTCTCCCAGAGGCGGGAGCCTTATGTCCACATCACTGTGAGCCTGCTGGCCTTGCCCAAGGACTATTCTTTTAAACTAAGAGAGTAAATTAAGATATTTCCGAGGGGTCTGGGATCCATGTAAATGAAAAAGTTCAACCTTTTTTGTAAGCCATGTTCTTAAAAATCTGCATGTGGGGTAGTTACGTGTCACTCACTAGAGTCGAGGATTTCAGCGCAGGTCTTTTTGAAGTTCTGAGATGAACTTCTCCCCCTCTTTATGCTTCTCATTCCAAGGATGCTGAGTGTGGGATTATTCCTCATGCAGTGCCGCCTGGGGAGAAGAGCCTCAGCGCGGCATCTATCATGGGCTGCTTTGCTTCTGTATTGAGAAAGAGAACTAGAATTTTAAAATAATTGACTTACAACTACTTAGAAAAGAAAGGGCCAATTACTATGTGCAATCGTGGCTTCCTCACAGTCAGGCATGTTTCCTGATCTCATCTCCTTTTTCAGGAGACTCTTTGGAAATACATGCATATATTTCATTATTGGGAAGTACCGATAATTTAACCACTTTTGTGCTATTAGACATTTAGGTTGTTTCTGATTTTTTAATATTATAACTCATGTTATGATGAGACAGTGTATAAATCTTTGTTCAGATTTCTGGTTATTTTCTCAGTATGGTTTCTGGAAGTGATAGAAATAACTGGATAAATAATAACCTTTAGGAGAATTGGCACGTTTTGCAAAATTGCTGTTTGGGAAGTTTGTCCCATTTTATATGCCCGCTCGTGGGGTCTGAGGGAGGCTTTTTCCTGGCTCGGCTGCCAGCCCTGGGCATTGCCATTCGAAAATACCTTTGCAATTAAGTAGACGCTTGACCGTTTCATTGTTTTAATTATACTTTTCGATTACTAGTGTAGTTGAGTATTTTTACATATGTTTATGGGTCAGTTTCATTACGTTTAATTGTTTATGCCCTTCGTCCACTTGTAAGTAAAACAGTGAAGAGTGACCCGTGTGGGGTTTTTTTGTGTTTTGTTTTGGAGACAGGGTCCCACTCCGTTGCCTGGGGTGGAGTGCAGTGGCATAATCACAGTTCGCTGTAGCCTCGAACTCCTCAGCTTCAGCAATCTTCCCACCTCAGCCTCCCGAGTAGCTGGGACCACAGGTGCATGCCACCATACCCAGCTAATTTTTTATTTTTATTTTTTGTAGATACGGGGTCTCCCTATGATGCCCAGGCTGGTCTCAAACTTCTGAGCTAAAGTGATCCTCCCATCTTAGCCTCCTAAAGTGCTGGGGTTGCAGGCATGAGCCACCATGCCTAGCCTGTGTGGCCTTTCATACTAGGTGAATCTGTGGCCACCCACATCCTGAGAATTGTTTTGTTCCTCTTCCAACCTAGAGGAAGGTCCCCTTGGAAGTGTGGCTTGGGGCTCAGTGATTGAACCTTTCCTATTCATCATTTTCGTCAGTGTGTTGGATACAGATTTGGAAGGCGTGATTACTGACTGCTGATGATATAAAGCTGGGAAGGACGGGTACTAATGTAGATGAAAGACTCATGATTTACTCCAATCTTGAAAGGATGACATGCTGGCAGATTGTGGTAAAATGTAACAGAGATACTTTGAAAGTCCTGCATTTAGTCTTCCCTTTCTCTCCCTTGCTCCCTTCCTTTCTTTCTTCCTCCCTTCCTTCCCCCTTTATTTTTCCCATCAATTGCATAAATGCAGGTAAACATTTAGCCATTCCTGTGAAAGCCCCTGTGTATGTGGTGGCCTTAGTCATTGTCCATTTTTGGGCCTGTGGATCCCTGTTATTCTCTGCAGTGGAGACCGCACATCGGGCCAGTGCATGCCTGCTATTCTCTGCAGTGGATACCGCACATCAGGCCAGTGCATGCCTGCTATTCTCTGCAGTGGAGACCGCACATCAGGCCAGTGCATGCCTGCTATTCTCTGCAGTGGAGACTGCACATCAGGCCAGTGCATGCCTGCTATTCTCTGCAGTGGAGACCGCACATCGGGCCAGTGCATGCCTGCTATTCTCTGCAGTGGAGACCGCATATCGGGCCAGTGCATGCCTGCTATTCTCTGCAGTGGATACCGCACATCGGGCCAGTGCATGCCTGCTGTTCTCTGCAGTGGAGACTGCACATCGGGCCAGTGCATGCCTGCTATTCTCTGCAGTGGAGACTGCACATCGGGCCAGTGCATGCCTGCTATTCTCTGCAGTGGAGACCGCACATCGGGCCAGTGCATGCCTGCTGTTCTCTGCAGTGGAGACTGCACATCGGGCCAGTGCATGCCTGCTGTTCTCTGCAGTGGAGACCGCATATCGGGCCAGTGCATGCCTGCTGTTCTCTGCAGTGGATACCGCACATCGGGCCAGTGCATGCCTGCTATTCTCTGCAGTGGAGACCGCATATTGGGCCAGTGCATGCCTGCTATTCTCTGCAGTGGAGACTGCACATCAGGCCAGTGCATGCCTGCTGTTCTCTGCAGTGGAGACTGCACATCGGGCCAGTGCATGCCTGCTGTTCTCTGCAGTGGAGACTGCACATTGGGCCAGTGCATGCCTGCTATTCTCTGCAGTGGAGACTGCACATCGGGCCTGTGGATCCCTGTTATTCTCTGCAGTGGAGACTGCTCATGGAGCATCTGATTTTCTTCTGGACCTTCTATTTTGAGCTGCATTCACAGAGCACACCTGAGAAATGGTGGCCAAGGGGATTGATCTAGGACCCTGAGAAACCTGGAAGCAGCTCCCCTTAGGGAGAGTTGCAGAGGGCTGGGGATGTTGAAGGAGAGAGAAGGCTCTGGAGGAACTTGGATACTCCTTTCCAGGCTGAGAAGTGCCGCCCTGGGCACTAGAGAGGGAGAGCTCTGGCCATGGCTTCTGAGGGCCAGCTGCAAGTGGACGCTGCCATGGGACAAACAGCCTCATCTCACTCATTGAACATTCCAGGAGGAACTAAATGACCCCTCTCAGGATGTCATGGGATTTCTATGTTGCTGGAAAGATGCTTGTGGTGGAAGCATGGGTACTAGGTGGACCTGGATTCAGAGGACAGCTCAGCTGATTCCTGGCTTGTGGACTTAGATGGGTTGAACCTTTAAACACTCAGAACATCAGTTTCCTGTAAGGTGGGGTAAGAATGCGTGTGTACTGTGATTGATGTGAATAAAAGGAGCACTGTTGCCAAGTCCCTGAGTGCAGACCCAGCAGGTTGGAACCACTTCTTTTCTGTTCCCTGAACAATTGGACTGTGTGGATGTAGATCCTGCTTCCCTGAGCTGCATGGCCCTCTCTGATCGCACATACATGTGTGCATCTGACACATATGCTTGAGTGTGAGGGTGACAGCGGTCAGACAAATGGGCTTTTTTTTTTTTTTTTTTTTTGAGACGGCGTCTCGCTCTGTTGCCCAGGCTGGAGTGCAATGGCGTGATCTCGGCTCACTGCAACCTCCGTCTCCTGGGTTCAAGCGATTCTCCTGCCTCAGCCTCCCGAGTAGTTGGGACTACAGGCGCCCGCCACCATGCCTGGCTAATTTTTATATTTTTAATAGAGACGGGGTTTCACCATGTTGGCCAGGATGGTCTCGATCTCTTGACCTCGTGATCCGCCCGCCTCAGCCTCCCAAAGTGCTGGGATTACAGGCGTGAGCCACTGCGCATGGCCAAATGGGCTGTTTTAAATCTATTAGAAAAAATTTTCACAATTTTTAGTCTCTATTATTCTTTCTTTTTTTTTCTTTTTCTCTTCTTTTTTTTTTTTGAGACGGGGTCCCACTCTATCGCCCAGGCTTGACAGAGTGCAGTGGTGTGATCTTGGCTCACTGCAACTTTCACCTCCCAGGTTCAAGCAATCCTCTCACTTCAGCCTCCTGAGTAGCTGGGACCCCAGGCATGCGCCACCACGCCTGGCTAAATATTCTCAGTTATACTTTCAGTACACGTAAAGGCAGTTGTCAACCAAGCTGTTTGTTAGAAAATGCTAACTGTGGTCCCTGTCCACTGCCTCTTTCCTGTTTTTTTTTTTTTTTTTTGAGACAGAGTCTTGCTCTGTTGCCCAGGCTGGAGTGCAGTGGTGTGATCACCGCTCATTGCAGCTTCTGCTTCCTTGGTTCAAGTGATTCTCCCCTGCCTCAGCCTCCTGAGTAGCTGGGATTACAGGTGGGCACCATCATGCCAGGCTAATTTTTCTACATTTAGTAGAGATGGGGTTTTGCCATGTTGGCCAGGCTGGTCCCAAACTCCTGATCTCAAGTGATCTGCAAGCCTCAGCCTCCCAAAGTGCTGGGATTATAGGTGTGAGCCACTGCGCCCAGCTGTTCACTGCCTCTTTGTGAGGCCTGTCCCGCGTGGGACCTTGTGAGCTGGTGGAGGCCTCTTGAGGGCTGGCAGGAGCCTGTGCTACCTCTGGGCCCAGCACCTATGCTCCCGGGAGCCGCCCCGCCTCTTGCCTTCAGTCTTCATCTGTACTGTGAGGATCATCCACTGGCCTCCCAACTCGGTAGTGAAGGGGGAATAACAAGGACGTCTCTGGAAAGTGCTGCAGGTTCCCCTGAGGAAAGCTATCGTAGAGTAGAAACGAGAATGCACCCCTGGAATCAGCTCTCCGATGATATGCAGGTGCAGCTGCCTCCAGCCCTGCCGTTGGTCAGGAGGAGGCAAGGGGTACCTAATGTGCTCTTATTTGGCCCATGATGAGTGGAGAAAGAGACCTTTGCCCAGGTGTCCATGTCACTGAGGCAGTAGCGGAGGGTGTCCCCCAGCTCTGCAGTGGTCACCCTCTGCCTCCTGTCCTCGGGCAGCTGCCTGTGGCTGCAGGCGGTGAAGGTGCTGTTGGTTGTTTGCTCCCAGCCCTGGCTGTGGGGCCTGCTCTGCAGAGGTCAGGGGCATGGCGCAGGGGGACCCAGCAGGGAGCTGGAGCCAGGCAGTGCGGGCTGAGCCAGCCGAGGAGACCCCCGCTTTTATCTAGAGTGTTGTCATCTGATGCTGAATTCTTTCTCAGCTGTGAAGGGGAATCAGTGTCCTGACTTGAATTGCACTTTGATGGGGTTTTTAGTTTCTGTGTGTTGGATTTTTACTGAGAGCTCTAGAGAAACTAGTCACCTGGGGGTTTCAGAGGAGGGTCGTGAAGTGCTGAATTTTTCTTTGAGCTTTTAAGGTCAGAACTCAGGGGAGCTAAAAAAAAAAATGAAAAAATAATAATTTAAAGCTTATAAGGTGACTCATAAATAACTGCCTTTCAAGATGAGTGGAATTCTTCTGGGAAAAAGCCCTGTGGAAATTCTCCTGACCACCGAGAGCAAAGAGGACCGCTACTATAAAACCTCCAGAATCCTCATCTGTGGATGGAGGGAAGACTGCCAGGAGTGCGATTTTTCCTTTATGTGTTACTCCGTTTACCATGTCTCAGTAAAATGGCAGAGAAAGTCCTTTTCCCGTGTTTCATTTTTCCCACAACCTTTCCCCTTTCGACTTCTTTGCGGCTTCCCATTATCTGAGACTGGCCCACCGCGGAATTCAGCTTCACGGCCCTGTCCGGATGGAACGTGGACACCATCATGTGTTTACTGCTTTTCTCTCTTAGCCACTTAGAAACATTGTTACCATGAGAAAATGGGAACTATGCTTTGATCCTTGAGTTAAATCGAGGCTGTGGTAGCTGGTGAGTTATGAGGCTTTATTAAAATAAATGATCTTGGATGTGTTGGGTATTCACTGACAAGATGTTACCAGAGCTCAAACATTTAAGATAAGCCACATGTTATTTGTATGGATTCATAAAATATAGAAAGAGCGTGAGCTGGCTATGGCTGGGTTTTGTATCCTTTCCCCCAACTCTGTTACACTTTTCTGAAAGAAAATGAGACTTTGCTTGTATGTGAATAGCTGTAGAAAGCTAGGGAGGGGTGCCATTTGGAAATTGAATTAAAACCAAATTATGTAAGAATGTGGTTAGTTTTATAATATCCTGTTCTTTTAGTGCTTTGGTTTATTATTATTATTATTATTATTATTTTTTTTTTTTCTGAGACGGAGTCTTGCTCTGTCGCCCAGGTTGGAGTGCAGTGGTGCGATCTCGACTCACTGCAAAGTCCGCTTCCCGGGTTCAAGCGATTCTCCTGCCTCAGCCTCCTGAGTAGCTGAGATTATAGGCACGCGCCACCTCGCCCAGCTAATTTTTGTATTTTTTAGTAGAGACAGGGTTTCACCATGTTGGCCAGGCTGGTCTTGAACTCCTGACCTCATGATCCATCCGCCTCAACATCCCAAAGTGCTGGGATTACAGGCGTGAGCCACCGCGGCTGGCTGGTTTATTATTTTTTCCTCAGTGCCGTGGAGGCGCACAGGGCTGCTGCACCCGTTAGGGTGGCCCTGGGTCCTGCAGCTCCGGGGGCACGGCGCACAGCACTTGCATGGGGCGGTCCTGAGTGTGCACGCTGCTACGTCGCTCAGGCTTATGTGCCTTAAGCAGTTGCATAGTTTAGGCACAGTGCTGCTTCTCAAAGTGAATTCTACTTGGAGCCACTTATATATAGATTAGATTTTATAATGTGTAATATGAAGAGGAGCCTGGAGGTATACTTAATTTAGGAATTATATTATTTTTGGTTTGGGTTTTAAAGTATTTGAATGCCTGTTAAACCAATTCTGTAGTGGCTAGAGGTTCAAAATTTGTAGTATTTATGAAAAATACTCATTCTAAGTCCGCTTCCTTTTATAATTTAGGTATATACGCTCTCTGTTCAGAATTCCTCAATACAACGCATTAAATATTGTTCCGAGGTCTTCTGAGCCCCGTTCTCAGTGGTGGCCGTGAGCTAACATTTCCACATCTGTCATAATGTTGTTTGCAGTTTGTCGGGAGGCGCTCTGCAGCCAGGCAGATGGAGGGGCCGCTAGGCAGGATGTTGAGAGTCTGTGAGGGCATCAATCCCCCGTTTCTGGCATAGATTTAATTGTTTGGTTCAACTGGGAAGCCATATATTAACTTCTACTTCAACCCATCCTGATCTCTCCACAGATGCTAGTTTTATACAGGCCTATTTTTCTCTGAAATTGAGCCTGAGAGACAAAAATCCACACTTGGGCTGTCATAGATTTTGGTAAATTGAGTCTTGTGACTGATTGGTGCCTCCTGCCTGCCCCGTGATCCTGTATGTAGTAACCACGTCGTGATCACAGGTCATGGACTGGGGAAAGTTGCCTCCAAAGATGTGGGTGTCTGTTTTTCACTCCACTTTCCATTTGGCCAAAAATTCAACACTTCAGTTTCTGTTTCAAAAAAGTAACAAATAATTAAAAGGAAAAAAGCAGTAAAAAAGTTTGGGCCATCGTGGTGCTCTGGTACCCACCTTCCTGTTTCTGCCTGTGTCGCTTTGGCTGGGCAGGGTCCGGGCATGGCAGCCCTCCCCTCTCTCCTCCCCCTCTGCCATGGGGGCCTGCGGTTCAGCTGCCAGGCGGGAACTGAAGAGCAGCCCCAGGCGCTGCAGCTTCCTGTCCTGCCCATCACGGTCAGGGACGCCGGTGTCCGTTCCTTCTACTCCAAGTCTGTCCCGAGTTTGAATGTTCAGATGCCACCAGCAGCTCTTTAGGGTCTGGACCAAACGTCTGATTTTTCCTCTACTAACCTGATATGTTTCTCATGGCCTTTCTCGCCTTTTTGCCATGTGTGATAGCTGTTCCTGTTCCTTGCACTGGATTTTCACGGGCTCGCTGGCAAGCAGGTGCTGCATAGCATGCTCAGCATGTAGCTGTGCTCCGCGTCTGCCGGATGAACACACGAGCCGGTCATGGGCCACGTCAGCAATGTTCTCGACCTTTGTAAGCTTCGAGAATGTGCTGTGTGTACAGAAGGACGCGCAGCCAAGTATGCGGTGGAATATCCAGAAACAACACGGGGCTTGTCGGGTGCAGACGGGGCGCCTCACCGGCCCGGCGCAGCCCCGCTCGCCCCTCTGACCTCCCCCGCAGTTCCCCTTTCCTGGTTGTGCAGCATGCACTCGCTTGCCTTTTTCTTTTCTCACAGTTTTATCAACTGTTTGTGCATCCCCGAAATAATACAGCTTTGCGTGGTGTGGAAACGTATATAAACATTATCATAGTATCTGCGCTCTTTTGTGTCTTGTAAGACACCCGAGATCGATTCTGTTGCCGTGTGTAGCGGCGGTTATTCTTGCTGTTGTCGTGAGCCATTGAATACAGTGTCGAACACTTGGGTTGCCCAGTGTGTGTGTATGATGAATAGTGCTGCTATAAGCGTCTTTATAGATGAATTTTGGTTAGCACCTGTGTGGATTTTCGGGAGGTAGCTGCCTAGGAGTGGAATTGCATAGTGATCGGGTTGGGTTTTAGCTGAGGTTGTTTCTGCTGCACCACACTCCGGCCCACACTGTTACGCATTTTTACTGTGGTCATTCCTGTGGGTATGTATTATATCATGGCTGTAATTTACTTCCCCCTGGCCCCGACTTTGAAAAGTTGTATTTATTTATGAGATACAGTGTGATATTTTGATAGATATATACATTGGGGAATGATTAAATCGAGCTTATTAACACAACCATCACCCCACATATGTATATATATATATTTTTTGGTGGTGAGACCATTTACAATCTCTTTGCAATTTTAAAATATACAGTGTTATTAACTATAGTCAGCATGCTGCATAGTAGATTTCTGAACTTACTCTCTGTCCAACTGAAGGCTTGTGCCTTTTGACCAACATCTCCCCTACCCCTTCCACCCACTAACCTCTGGTGACCACCATTCTACTCTGCTTCTGTGAGTTTCGTTTTTTTAGATTTCTCATGTAAGTGACATCATGTGGTGTTTGTCCTTCTGTGGCTTATTTCACTTAACGTAATGTCCTCCTGGTTCATCCATGTTGTTGCAAATGACAGGATTTCCTTCTTTTTTTTTAATGGCTGAGTAGTATTCCATGGTGCATGTATATCACATTTTCTTTATCCATTCTTTTTTTTTTTTTTTGAGATGGAATCTCGCCGTGTCGCCCTGGCTGGAGTGCAGTGGTGTAATCTCGGCTCACTGCAACCTCCGCCTCTCGGGATCAGGCAATTCTCCTGCCTCAGTCTCCTGAGTAGCTGGGATTACAGGTGTTCACCACCACGCCTGGCTAATTTTTGTATTTTTAGTAGAGATGGGGTTTCACCATGTTGGCCAGGTTGGTCTCAAACTCCTGACCTCAGGTGATCTGCCCTCCTCGGCCTCCCAGTGTTGGGATCACAGGAGTGAGCCACCACGTCTGGCCTATCCACTCATTTTTTGTTGGACACCTTGGTACATTCCATATCTCGGCTATTGTGAACCACACTGCAATGAACATGGGTGTGCAGATGTGTCTTGAACATGCCGATTTCAATTCCTTTGGATATATATACCCAGAGGCAGAATTGCTGGATTCTATATGGAAGTTCTGTTTTTAATTTTCATTTTCTTCATGACTAATGAAATTACACACCTTTTCATACTCTTACTGGTGATTTTGTTAGGATCTTTTGTGATGTACCTGTTGAGGATTTTTGCCCTTTTCCTGTTGTATTGTTTCTTATTGATTTGTAGGAATTCTTTAAACATTCTGGATAACGTCCTTTTAAAATGTGTTTATATGTGGAACATTTCTTGTCCTGTGAAACATCTCTGTGATGCAGTATTTCAGTCTTTTTATGGTCTCTTTTGATAAACAGAAATATGTAGTTCTATTCTAGTTTAATGTGTAAGTGCTTTCCCTGTGTTTTATGCTTGTGTTGAAATATTTTCCAACCTTAAGGTCAAGATTTTGTCCCATAATGTATCCTAAAAGCTTCATAGTTTTGTTTTTTACATTTAGGTCCCTAACGAGGGTGACTGCCAGTCCCTGTGTGCCCAGGGCAGTCCTAGGGATGAATAATTACCATGTATTAATAATCACACCAGTCTATGGCCCATCCGGCATTGGCTTTGCATATGGTATGAAGTAAGGGCCCAGTTTTGCTCTGTTGCATATGAATTTTAATTTGTCCCAGCTCCTTTCACTTGCAGGGACTATAATGACTCCTCTGCAGGCCGTCTTTGCGGGAACCGAGGGCTGAGACGCGCCTTTGTGCTGTTCCGGGGGTACTTCTCTCTGTGTGCCAGCTTCACACTCCTGTCTCTGTGGCTGCTGATGGTCTGAAAAAGCACATCTCCCCATTTGGATCCTCCAGAGTTTCTTGACTCCCTGTGTCCCTTTGCATTTCCATAGAAATTTTAAAATCGGTGGGTCAAGTTCACTGAGAGGCAGAAAAACATATTGAGGCTTTGATTGTGATTTAATCATATCTGTAGGTCCATAGATCATTTAGGCAGAGACTTGACATCTTTTCAATATTAAGTTTTCTAATTTTTCACGTAGAAGTTTTTCACATCTTTTGTTAGATTTATTCTTATATACTTTTGTTAGATATATTCCCAGAATTTTAAAATGCTATTTTGATGAGTCTTAGAAATTGTGTGTTGTTTGTTCTGGTGCATAGGAATGCAGTATACAGTTTTTGTTTTGTTTTTTTTCAATCGACTGATTTGTATCCAGCAACCTTACAGAATATTTTAATTTGAATATTCACATATTTATTTGGATTTCTATAAACACAGTCATGGTCTTCTGTAAATAATGACAGTCCCTCCTACCCCATCTTTATACTTTCTCTCTTTTTTCTATCTGTGCTACACTGACCAGGACTAGTGTTGAATAAATGTGGGGGCATCCTTAACTTTTTTCTTATCCCAAAGGGGAACACATTTACCCTATTAAATACGATTTTTTGGGCTAATTTCGTAGGCAATCTCCATCAGATTAAGGAAGGTTTCTTTCTTGCTTATAAGCGTTATTTCTTTAATGAGTGGTTATTGAATTTTAGTAAGTGCTTTTTTGTGCATCTATCAAGATGATCATATGCTTTTTCTCCTTTAATTTGTTAGCATGGTAAAGTAGGCATGCAGGTATGTGCACATACGTGCACACAGTGTCTTTAATGGTTGAGCTGTGTGTTAGCATGGTAAAGTAGGCATGCAGGTATGCGCGCATGCGTGCACACAGTGTCTTTAATGGTTGGGCCGTGTGTTAGCATGGTGAAGGAGGCACGCAGGTATGCGCACGTGCGTACACACACAGTGTCTTTAATGGTTGGGCCGTGTGTTAGCATGGTGAAGGAGGCACGCAGGTATGCGCACGTGCGTACACACACAGTGTCTTTAATGGTTGGGCCGTGTGTTAGCATGGTGAAGGAGGCATGCAGGTATGTGCACATGCGTGCACACAGTGTCTTTAATGGTTGGGCCGTGTGTTAGCATGGTGAAGGAGGCACGCAGGTATGCGCACATGCGTGCACACAGTGTCTTTAATGGTTGGGCCTGCCTTGCATTTCAGGTATAATCTGTCTACACTTTTTATGCATTTCTGGGTTTGGTTTAATATTTTTGTATCTCTTTTTTTAAAGTAAGTGACCTGTAATTTTTTCCTGTACAGTTTTTGTTGGGTTTTAACACCAGGGTCATGCTATTCCAAAAATTTGAGTTTGAGGAGTGTTTTTCTATTTTTTTTTCTGCCTCTGGCTTTTAGCAAGATTTGTAGAACTTCCAGTTACTCATCTGGGTCTTGAGTTTTCTCTGTGGAATGATTTTTTAAAATTATGATTTGTTTCTAAAATGATTATCACGTCTTCTATGCCTTTATGAGTCAGTTTTGGTGAGTTGTGTTTTTCTAGGAACTTGTCTTTTTCTTTGTTACTTAAAAAGTTTAGTGGCCTAGAGTTGTTCAAAGTCACCTCTTGTCAATGTGGATAGTTCTCCCTTTTAGAATTCTGTACCGTGGTTTTGCCTGCCTGCCTGCCTGCCCGGCCCCCTCCCCTCCCCTCCCTTCCCTTCTCCTCCCCTCCCTTCCCCTCCCCTCTCCTCCCCTCTCCTCCCCTCTCCTCCCCTCTCCTCCCCTCTCCTCCCCTCTCCTCCCCTCTCCTCCCTTCCCTTCTGTTCCCTTCCCCTCCTCTCCTTCTTTCTTTTCTTTCTCTCCTTTTTTTTTTTTTGGAGACAGAATTTTGTTCTTTCTTTCCTTTCTTTTTTTCTTTTTTTTTGGAGACGGAGTGTTGCTCTGTCACCCAGGCTGTAGTGCAGTGGCATGATCTCGGCTCACTGCAACCTCTGCAACCTGGGTTCAAGTGATTCTCCTGCCTCAGCCTCCCGAGTAGCTGGGACTACAGGCGCACACCACCACACCCAGCTCATTTTTGTAATTTTAGTAGAGATGGGGTTTCACCCTGTTGCCCAGGGTGGTCTCGAACTCCTGAGCTCAGGCAATCCACCTGCCTTAGCCTCCCAAAGTGCTGGGATTACAGGCTTCAGCCACCGTGTCCAGCCTTTCTTTCTTGATTAGTCTTACTAGAGCAGGCATGGGGATGATAGTGAAAATGTTGCTTTTTATGAATAAAGCACAGAAGTGTGTGCAGTGCACAAACAGAAACATCATATACCTGCGATGTCAACATTTCATGGGAGGGGGATTAGGGAAAAGATTAGGGGAAAGATTGGGCGATAATAAAATAGAGGTTGAGAGTCACTGCATGAGAGGCTGGTTCTTTTCAGGGAACCAGCTTGTGGCTTTGTGGATCTTCTTTGTTATGTGTTTGCTTTCATTCTGTCAGCTTTGGATCCTTCCTTCCTTTTACTTTCTCTGGGTCTGTCTTCTTGTGATGGATGCTTACTCATCCTCAGCTTTCTTTCTTCTCTTATATTTGTATTAATGGCTATACTTTTCCCTCCCAGTGCAGCTTTGCTTTTTCCCACTGGGTTTTATTTGTCTCTCTCATTTGAAGTAGGCTGGAGCAAGTGTGGCCTAGTTCAGAAATAGAAGGCTGGTTTGGCTGTAGCTGTGAGTGAGGAGGAGAGCAGTAGATTAGGTAGGAGAGAGAGGCCTAGACTAAATTGTGTCTGGGCTTGCAGACCTGGGTAAGGAACTAAATACAACTCAGGTGTGCTAGAGATCCGCTGTGTGGTTTCATGCAGGGGGTGTTGTGATCTGCTTTATATTTAAGAGACTAGAGTAAGGGATCGTAGGGGTAGGAATGGAAGGGAGAAGAGTGCTCAGAGGCTGCTCTAGTGCAGGGGCGAGACGCTGGAGGCTTGCCCTGGGTGTGATGGCAGTGGGAGGACAGGTTCTGGATTTGTGTGCATCTGGGAAGGGAACAGGATATGACTGCCCAGTTCAGCAAGCTCGTTTAGGATACTTTTATTGGGCAGCTCATTAACTGTTCTCTGTGGCCCAGTGGATCTCAGTAAGCTGGAGCTTTGTAATTTTCACTTATCTCTATGATTGTTTAGTGTCCTAACAGAATGGGAGATTTATTTGGGTAAAGAGGGCCTAGAAACATTTAAGTATTCCCGTGATGCTGGCCATAAATACAGAAAATTTGGTGCAGTATGTCTTCACATTCCTACAAATTTAGTGTAGTTCAGTTCTCAAACCATGCTGGTAGTATCCTGGGGGTCTTCAGGACCCTTTTGGGGGTTTGTGAGGTCGGTTGCTAGGACAGGCCTGCGTTTCCCTGGCGCCTGGATCTGCACTGATGGCGGGCGCAATGGCGGGCGGTGCTGTCGGAGTCTTAGTGGCTCCCAGTTGACCCAGTCGTTGCATCCATGATAGCCTCATAACTGGCCGCAAAAACACACTACTTGTGTCAAATCTGGGCCCTTCTGCACGTGTTTTTACCCCACTGAGTGCCTTTGCACAGACTGCGATCTGCTGGTTGCTGAGGGACAGGCACTAGTGGGATATGGGAGGGGCCTGTTGGTTTTCCCCGTGGGATGCTGCTTTTCCCTGAAAGAATAAGAGACAGGATGAAGTGAGCTTGTCACTTCAAGGAAAACAACTGATGGCATTTGTTGCCAGTGATAAAAATTGAGCTTTCAACTGTAAATTAAATTAGAATTTTAAAAAACCTGTATCTTCCGCGGTGAACTTGTCAGGTTACCAGCTCCTGAGGCCTGTTCTGATGAGACCGCGGCGGCCATGCTGGGTGTGTTTGATGCTGCAGAAGAGCTCTGCACAGCTCGGTGAGCCCATCTTTCCACATGACCAGTGCGTGCTGTTACAACACCATGTGTGGGTAAAGAGCCACTTCAAGCACCAGCTAGGACAGAGGGTCTCAATGTAACAGAGTATGAAAAAGCTACTGAAACAGTTTCCTTATCCAACAAACCGCTTGTGGAGTTTTGGTGTGTATCAAACAATACTGACAATTATTTCAAAAGACTACGTATACATGTGCAGCTCCATATGTGATGCTGGATTTTCTTCCTGTGCTTCAGTTGAATCAATGTATTACAGCAGATTAAATACAATTGCAAAGGTGAGAATCCAGTGACTTCTATTCCTGAGCCAGACAGTAAAGAGATTTGCAACAATGAAAAACATTGCCACTCTTTTCACTAAAATTTTTTGTTTGGGAAAATAGTTTCATTTTTAATAAAAATGTCATTCATGTTAACCTGTAACAGGCTTTTTATTGTTAATTTGAAATGAATTATCATTTCAATGTATAACATGGTAACATTTGGTAGTGATAATTGGGAAGGGGGGTCTTTGGACTCCTCCGTGATTCTAAGGAGTATAAAGGGACCTTGAGACTGAAAAATCTGAGAACTACCGGTTTATAGAAGTGGAAGCATTCAGTGATATTGCCGTTCGTTCCTTTCTTTCCTTCCTTCCTTTCTTTTTTTCTTTCCTCTTTCTTTCTCTTCTCTTCTCTTTTCTCTTTTCTTTTCTTTCATTCTGAGACAGAGTCTCGCTCTATCACCCAGGCTGCATGCAGTGGTGCGATCTCGGCTCACCACAACCTCTGCCTCCTGGGTTCAAGCCATTCTCCTGCCTCAGCCTCCCGAGTAGCTGGGATTAGAGGTGCGTGCCACCATGCCCGGCTAATTTTTGTATTTTGAGTAGAGATGGGGTTTCACCATGTTGGCCAGGCTGGTCTTGAATTCCTGACCTCATGATCCACCCACCTTGGCCGCCCAAAGTGCTGGGATTACAGGCGTGAGCCACCACGCCCGGCCGTGCAGTTCTTTAAACGTAGGAAATGAACTTTGAGTTTTGAGTTCGATACCAGCGTTTCTACTATTAAAGGTGGACTTTCTCTGTCAATGTTCTTGGAATCTTATGCTTTCCACGAAGTCCTTGCACTTGTGCAGAACTGTATCCCCTTAGCCATGTGAACTGCACGGAGCAACGCTGTTGCAGGATTTCCTTCTGCCTCACTCAGAACATATGTGCTCTTTGTGTGAAGAAGCTCGTCAGGCTGTGAGCACAGCACAAGAATAAAGCCTTTAGAACTCAGCAGAGAGAACCAGCCATTACTGAAAATGGAATGTTTTAATTAAAAATATCCATCACCGGGTGGCTCTTCTTTTCCTTTATTTCTCAAGTGTGGCAAATGTTAATAACAGTGGCTGCACTGTGGCTCCATGGTAAATTGCCAGTTGGTGAGTAGGATTTCTCCCATGAAGCTTAGAGATGAACCCCTGCAACATCTGTTCTTGTGACAACGAATCCCTTTTTTACTTTGGCTTATGCATATTTCAGAGGTTAGAGACAGGAGGCTCCTTCTAAAAGTGTTCAGTAACTGCCTGGGCTGATGTGTGTGCCTGAGAGTCAGAGAGAGAGAGGGAGAAAGAGAATGGGGGCTAAGGGGAACAGGAAGGGAGAGAGAGAGAGGGAGAGAGAATGGGCACTAGGGGGAAGAGGAAGAGAGAGAGAGACGGGGAATGGGTGGGAGCATATGAATTCATTGGTAACCCTTTCACTTTCTTTTCTTCCTGTATTAATTGATGGGTTGACCTTATTAAGTGGGTTGATTTTGGGGTTTCTACTGCAGTGTAACAATGAGCATGCAGATGGATTTTCTGATTGTTTACAAGGAAATCAACCTTTACACTAGCTCCAGCTTTTTTCTTAAACATCTAGTTCTATTAGAAAAAAAGCAAAAGCACAGCAGATAGAAGTCTTGAAGCCTGCAGTAAAACACTGTGGCTTTCCATTGTGAGGACGTGCCTGTTCTTTATTACACACAGGCTGCTTCTGTGATCTGCTGAGTTGGGCAGTGTCATCTTAGCAGACAGGTTTTTTTTTCCCCCCTTAGATGGGGTCTCGCTCATTCGCCCAGGCTAGAGTGCAGTGGCATGATCATGGCTCACTGCAGCCTCAACCTCCTGGGCTCAAGTGATCCTCCCACCTCAGCCTTCTGAGTAGCAGGGACCACAGGTGTGCACCACCAACATCTGGCTAGTTTTAAAAATATTTGTAGAGACCAGGGCTCTCTGTGTTGCCCAGGCTGGTCTCAAACTCCTGGGCTCAAGCAATCCTCCAACTTCGGCCTCCCAAAGTGTTGGGATTTTGGGCATGAGCCATCGTGCCCAGTGGCAGGAGGGTTTTTATGTACATGTGCTTGCCCTTTGTCAGGGGGGTGGGGTGTGGCTTTGGTTTTGATATTTTCACCGGTACTGCCAGGCTATTTTGATTCTTCTTATAGGAGTCTTGACCGTCAACCACCTGCCATGCTGTTTGGGATGCAGTGTTTTGAGGATATCCCTGGGGACTTTACTAAATGGACCTATACAAGTTGATAGGCCTTGACAACTTTTCTCTTACTGTAGTTTTTGTTTTATTACCATTTAAAACTAAAGGCTAGGGAGATGAGCCGTCCTAGATTGAACGTGCTTATTAGCGTGGATATGTTGTGAAGAAATGCACGTTGGAAAACATTGTCCTCCAGAAGCAATTAACTTGGCAGCTATTTTGTTTACATTTTCTATGATTAATATTTACATTTTATTATAAGAAAATTGGTTTTTTGCTGCCTTGAACTCATGCTCACATTTTCCTGGTTGAGATTGGAACCAATAAGTAAAGAAAATTGACCTATCAACCCTTTTAAATGTTAGAAACCTAAGTCAGAGAGAACTGTGTTAAAAGAACTGTGTTTATCTTTTTGGTTAAACCTGTTGTAACACTGTGTGGTTAAATTTTCCCTTTGTGCTCTCTTCCCCTAATCGTTCAAAGGATAGTGGGCACTATTAGGTTCGACTTTTTTTTTAAATGTTTATCTTAGTGGTGGGTCGTCTTATGGGCTAGTCATTTGTGGGCATAGGTTGGGGTGTGCAGGGTTTATGGCTAATTATAGGATCACATGTAGTGGTTCTCTGTGATCAGGAGAAGGATACTAAGGTTTCTATTTTACTTATTTATTAGGTTGTGTAACTTTTTTCTTTTATTCTTTTATGCTTGATGATGGTGTTGGTGTTTAGGAACCCCTGTTTAGAAAGCATTTTGGAGAAAACCTGATGCAATTTTAAGTTTGATGATGTCGATATCTCATTAGATAAGGCCTTGATAAAATAACACCTTTTTCTCTTATTTCAATGGCTCCAAAGAGAGGCTAGCTTGGAAGTGGAGTGGTGGTGATCAGGAAGGGACTCACCACCACGCCACAGGGTTGTCACATATTTTCCTCAAAGCAAAATGTAATTTCCTCTTAAAAGAGGATTTAGATCCTGGCATTTTAGCAGCTGTTTTTAAGGCCTGGAGCTTTGGTATTCCTGGCTGTTTTGGGAGGCAGTGCTGGACAGCCGATTCGTTCAGCAGGTGTTGGTTGTGTGCTGACTTTTGTTTGGTAGTATTTGGTCTGACATGGGAGGGAGTTTGCAAGAAGGTTACAGCATCATTTCATATGGTTGGAACCCCAAGTGTGGGACTAGCACACCTAAAACAGGGACGCACAGAAAGGGAAGGCAGCTGTGATTAAACATTGAAGCTCGTAGTACCAAGCTCAAGCCTCGGCATTTGGCAGTAGGAGAGGTGCAGAATGGTTGGGAGAGCCTCATAGAGGGGATGGAACTTGAGCTGGGACTTGAAGAAGGCTGAGAGAAGGGACAGGGAATGCGGAGTTTAGGGAGGGTGTTCACACAGATTTTGAGAGGAAACCGAGCATGGCTTTTTCGTGGAACTGTGTGAGTGTCTGCATGGCTTGGGTGGGGATGACTAACTTGACTCAAATTGCTCATCCCTGGGCCAGACTGCGGTAGCCTGGGGACCAGGTGAAGGAATCTCAACCTTATATTGTAAAGGCAATGGGAGCAGTGAAAGTTTTAAATAGGTGAAAGATAGGCTTTGTTTTCTCTTTTCTTTTTCTTATCCTTTTTGTTTGTTTTTGAGACAGGGTCTTACTCTGTTGCCCAGGCTGGAGTGCAGTGCGATCTCGGCTCACTGCAACCTCTGGCTCCTGGCTCCTCAGCTACCTAGGTAGCTGGAACTACAGGCATGTACCTTCACACCCAGCTAATTTTTCGTTTATTTTTTGTAGAGACAAGGTCTCACTATGTTGCCCAAGCTGGTCTCGAACTCCTGAGTTTAAGCCATCTGCCTGCCTTGGCCTCCCAGAGTGTTGAGATTACAGGTGTGAGATGCTGTGCCTGGCCATGTTTTTTTTGTTTTTGGTTTGTTTTTTCCTAAAGATTCATCTGACTGGATGTGGTGTTTCACACCTGCAATCCCAGCACTTTGGGAGGCTGAGACCAGTTGATCCCTTGAGCCCAGCAGTTCAAGACCAGCCTGGGCCACATAGTGAAATGCCATCTCTACAAAAAAATTAAAAATATTAGCTGGGTGTGGTGGTGCACACCTGTAGTCTCAGCTACTCAGGAGGCTGAAGTGGGAGGATCTCTTGAGTCCATCAGGCCGAGGCCACCATGAGTCGTGATCATGCCACTGCACTCTAGCCTGGGCATCGGAGTGAAACCCTGTCTCAAAAAAAAAGATTCGTCTGCTAGAGATGTGGGGCGTGTGGAAGGAAGTAGACCAGTGGATATGGTCACCCGAAGCATGATGGGAATTCCAGATACTATATGATGCCATTTCAACATGGAGGAGTAGAAATGGTGATGAAGGTAAAGAGACCACAGCAGAGAGGCGTCTAGAAAGAAATTAACGGCTCTGACAACTTATTTAATAGAAGTGGTGGGGTGTGGGGGCAGCCCAAGATAACAAATATAATTTTCAGGGCAATTCATGGAGGGAGGAAGAATCAATTCAGATTTCTGGGTTGTACCGTTTTTGATATTGTATTCTAAGATGGTCATTGCTTCTTATTAGGAGACAAAAAGGTTTTTAAAAACATGAAGGTCATCTGCAGTTTTTTGGGGTGAGAGAGTCCTCAGGAACGTTCGCATTTGCAGATGCCCAAGAGCCTTGAGTCCAAGCTGCTGATCTTTTGCGCAGGGTGGTTCTGCCGCAGTCTGCGAGGCTTCTGGAGGGCCTCGTGAGCTTGCAGCTCTGTGATCCTGCTGACAAACTGGTTTCTTTCCACATGTGGAATCTGTGTTTTCCCTGCATGGAGCAGTGAATGGGGATATGAAAGGCACCGGACATGAAGCTGATACCGTCACAGTAGAATCCAGAAAAGCTGCTCAGTAAAACAGCTTGTACGTTAACTGTTCAGACGTTAGAAAAGGCTTGTATTGCTTATTGACCTTAAACTTTCTTGATTCTATCTATCTATCTATCTATCTATCTATCTATCTATCTATCTATCTATCTTTTTGAGACTGGGTCTTGCTCTGTTGCCCAGGCTGAAATGCAGTGTTGTGATCACTGCAGCCTCAACCTCCTGAGCTCATGCAGTCCTCCCACCCCAGCCCCCCGGGCAGCTGGCAGATGGTGTTGTCCTCACATGGCCACAGGCAAGCTCTTCTTATAATGTGACCTTGACACTTCTGCCATTGTGAGTGGGATCCCTGTTCCCTCCCATTGAATCTGGGCTGACTCGGGACTGTAGACAAGGTTATAAAGGGCTCTCCCCTGGATCTGCTGGGGCGTGTGCTGTGAGGAAACCCCGCAGCCATGCGGTGAGGCCCTGTGAAGGTGAGCCACCATGCAGTGATTCCAGCCCCCAGAAGACGCTCACCCCCAGACTTAAGTCTTCCCAGCTGAGGCCCCCTGAGACCTGTGGCGCCCTTTCCTAATTCTTGACCATGGGACCTGTGAGCATAATGAAATGATTGTTTTGTGCTGCTAAGTAAAGGGAGGTTTGTTAAGCAGCAGTGGATAACTTGAACATGTTTTGGAAGCTGGAGCCGGGTGTGGCCATAATCAAATCCCAATGCCTGCAGCTCTGGCTTTGGGATGGGGTGTTGGGCAGAAGCCTCCCGGCCTCCAGGAGAGTGCTGCTGGCTGCCTGAAGGGCCTCCTAGAAGGTAATAGGGTCTAGTATTTTAGCCTGTGGGTGGCACATGATGACTGTCCCTGCTACTCTGCCAATGTGGGAAGGCACTGCAGACGGTGTCCACCACATGGGTTCCCTGGATTTGGTCCTCAGCAGGCTGGGCTTGGCCTACTGGCTGCCTTTTGCCTACCTCGGAAGGAAAGGAGGGAACGTGTCATTGCACGCTGGAGGAAAGGGGCCCCTTGTTAGGTGGTGGTGGGAAGCCTGGTGTCATTGTTGCTATGGGAAAGAGGAAAGTATGTGTGTATTTAATGAACTTGCTCATCTAGTTTAGGAGATTTCCAGGCAGGAAATTCGAAGTGCCACCTGGCTTCTCCTTGGTGTAAAGGAAGAGGACTTGCTGGGTTCAAAAATAAGACTGTCTCTCATTCCCAGCCTCTTCTCCAGGCTCCTCAAGTGAAGAAAGGGCTTCCGGCAAAACGAATCTGGACTGGGCTGTGAGCTCCGTTCCTAAGGCTTCAGATTGAGATCCAAGTGCAGCGTCCGGCCTTTCAGCTGGAGGAGAGGCCTGCAGATTCTTGCATTAAATCCCCAGTCTGGCCTCTAAGAGTCCAAAGGGCGTTGTCATGCCACAGCCTCTTCTGGGAGCCCAGGAAGTAAAGGGCTTGTCTCTTTATGGGTGTGGCTTGTCTAATGGAGGAGATTATGAGTTAATACACAAAAAGCCCACCAAGTGTTTTTAAAGAAATTATGTGTCTGCCTGGACTGAAAGGAGCAGAGGCAATACAAAATGAAAATAAGTCTTTGGGCCCCCAGACTTCTGTGAGGAGGAAGCAGGCTGTGAAAATCACCCAGCTGTAAATGTGGGGTACTTTTCATGGAAAATGAAGTATATCTGAGAAGGCGGAGCTGAGATCCCAGAGAACAAGCCCCAGGTACCAGGACAGAGCCCTGATGGAGGTGCTGGCGCTGTGTGCCTGCCTCGAGTGGCTGTCCTGGGTGGGACATTGTGTGTGGGGTGTGGGTGTGTCTGGGTCAGCTCTTTAGACCTGGATTGGGAAGAACGGGGATGGAAGAGGGGTGGACTTGAGGAACTGCATGTTCCTGCACACAGGCTCCTCAGCTGGGCAGGGTTTAGGTGACGAGACCCCAGACTTCAAGCTGATAGCAGTAATTGGACAGGCCTTGGGGGCCCTGGGGAGGTGTCAGGTTCATTTTGCATGTGGGAGGATGTGACGTGTGGTGGCCAGAGGATGGACAGTGGCAGATCGTATTTTCCAGAGATGACCGCAGCAGTATCTCCCGCCCCACATGCCTTCTCTGCAGTGTAACTGTGAAACGCCTTCCATTGAGAGGCGAAGTTGCTGTTCCCTCCCTTGGATCTGGATGGGCTGTGACTGGAGGGGAAATGGCGCTCTTGGCTGGTGTGCTGAGGACGACATACCGTTCACCTGGTTCTCTCAGAACCCAAGACCAGCCCCATCGGAGAGGCTGCCAGAGGAGGCCATGGGAGGAGGTGGTTTCTCATTAACAGCGACCACCACTGTCAGCCGCCAGATGTGTGAGTGGTGAAGCTTCTGGCGGTGCCAGTGCCAGCCACTGAGCCATCACCAGCCTTTGCATCTTGCCTGCTGAGGACCCGGTCATTGTGGAGCAGAGACAAGGTGTCCCCTCCCTTCCCTTTCTGAATTCCTGCCCCTGCACAAGGTGTCCCCTCCCTTCCCTTTCTGAATTCCTGCCCCTGCAGGAAGGAGAAAATGATTGCTGGCCATCACTGAGGGTTGGGGCACCTGGCTGTGCAGCCGCAGCGCCGGCGGGCCGCTCTCCCACATCTCAGGGGCACGCAGGTTCCGTGCCAGGGATGGCTGGTCAGGCCCCGCAGATGGGCAGAACTTCTCATCCCACACATCCCAGCCTTCTTTAAACTTCCCTGGCAGATTATTTTATGGTTTTGCTGCTGTTGGTGAAGATGGTTCAGTTTTCTTTTTTTTTGGTGGGGGGGAGTTTTATAACTTTATTTGATGTATTTGATGATCAGCGATTAGTTCTCATCCACATTGACTGTCTGTAGATTTTTGAACATGGTAACAGGTACATAGGTAACCAAAGTATAGAACTTATTTGGTGAATCTTCATCCTCATTACATTTTCTGGATAACCACGCACGGATGCGGTAGGGGACATTCCTTATTTCTTTGGCCCAGACAGCTTTGTTGAGCCTGGTATCAATGCACACATCTGGAGTTGCCGTCTCCTTCATGTCAAATTTCCGAATCTCTTTGAGTGCCCGAGGGGCACGCTTCATGAAGCCCACTCCGTGGATGCGCTTGTGAATGTTGATGGTGTCTTCTCGGGTCACCACCTCGTTGATTGCAGAACGGCCATTTTTCTTCTTGCCATCCTTTTCTGCGGGAGCCATTCTGCCGGGTCCAAGTTGGAAAGGAAAAGGACAGTTGAGTTTTCTTGGGTTGTCCATTGGATGATCATCCCAGATGGGTTTTTTGTACTTCTCGTGTTCACATGGTTTAGGGATGTTTTTCTGATGAGTGGTGGAAAGTAGGAACTATTCATGGTGGCTGGATTTGGCGCCTGTCTCCGTCATCATGCTGTTTATTTTTGTCATGAAAAACATCTCTATCAATAAGATTAATCTCACTTTTACCCAGACAATGTAACCTGTAGACTTCGTTGAGTAAAATTGGAAATAATTTTAAATCTAATTTATCTTGTTGTCAAACCAAGAGAAACCTATCAAGAAACCGCTAAAGCAGTGAGAGCTCAGAATGAGGAGGTTGTGGCATAAAAGGTGATTTTTCTGGGAGCTTCACATCTAGGCGATGGTCTAATTTGTACTAAGTGCGAACACGCATTGAATTCAGGGAACTGGGAAAGCACGCGTGTTTGACCCTGCGCACTTTGCAAGAAGCTCGTGGGGGTTGGTGCATCCTTTGAAGGGTTAAGGGAACGAGGGGTGAAAAGTTGATTATTGTTTGGTTGTGCAAATGTGGTGCTGGGTGGAGTCCCCAAGACCACTTCCTGCTTCGAGGATTTACTGGGAGTACTCACAGGACTCAGGATCTAATACTCATGGGCATGATTTATTACAGTAGAAAGATAACGAAGCAAAACCAGCTAGGCGAAAGGGTGCATGGGGTGAGGTCTGAAGGGAACCAGGCACAAGTTTCTGAAAGCCCTGCCCCCATGGAGGCTCACAGGAGGGGCTAATTTCCCCCAGAACAAGGTAGACCAATACAAGGTAGTGAAACGTTGCCAGCCAAAGAAGCGCATCCGAGACTTAGCCCCCAGGGTTTTTACTGGAGGCTGGTGACAGGCAGCCTTTGCCAAAATCCCAGCCTTCTGGCAGGAAAGCAGGCATTCAGCATAAACCATATTGTTGGAAAACAGTTGAGGCACAGCGAACCCCACTTACTAGTTAGGGTGGTGGGAATCCTCCAGAAATCCAAGTCCGCAGACCCCAGCCACGGGCCACCCCTGTAAGCAGGGCTTTGAAAGGAGGGCTGCTGGGGCCTGCTTTCTTAACCCTCTTCTGCACAGATACCAACTTATCCTTTCCTTTCTGATTAATGTCTCTCAAACACAGACGGGGGAATAAAAACCTGAAAACAAGCGAATATTGACATGTACATCACCACTTTCAGTCAGCTATTTTCAACCAAGTGCTGAAGTATAATACAGTTGTAGTCACAAAGGGGAAGTAGCAGGTATGTTGCAAGAAAAAACTTATTAGAATTGTATGTTAACTTGGATAGAAACAGAACTTTTCTGAGCTTATGTGCTGTGCAGATACAGAATGCTGGCAGAGTTACTTCTGTGAGAACATCATTGAATTACAATTAAATATTAAGTACCTATAAAATATCTTTGCATTACAAAAGTGGTTAAAGTAACTTTCTCAGTCTTCGTAAATGTAGATAGTATCTTTGGACAAAATAATGAGTTAGTCTTTTGATGGAACAGGAGAAGCAGGAGAAAATTGTTCCAGGAGCAGGGTTGCTGACGATGCCGTCCCTGTTGGTCCAGAAGGTAAAATCCTCCTGTGTTAGTCTGTTCTCACGCCGCTAATAAAGACATACCAGAGACAGGGTAATTTATAAAGGAAAGAGGTTTAATGGAATCACAGTTCCTCATGGCTGGGGAGGCCTCACAATCATGGCGGAAGGTGAATGAGGAGCAAAGTCGCGTCTCACATGGTGGCAGGCAAGAGAGCTTGTGTAGGGGAACTCCCCTTTATAAAACCATCAGATCTTGTGAGACTTATTCACTATCATGAGAACAGCACAGGAAAGATCCATCCGCGCGATTCAATTACCTCCCACCAGGCCCCTCCCACGACACATGGAAATTATGGGAGCTACAATTCAAGATGAGAACACAGAGCCAAGTCATATCTTTTTTTTTTCCCCCTTTTTTTTTGAGAGGGTGGGTCTTATTATGTTGCCCAGCTGGTCTTGAGCTCCTGGGCTCATGTGATCCTCTTGCCTCATCCTCCCAAAGTGCTGGGATTATAGGTGTGAGCCACCACACCTGGCTGATTTTCTCTTATGGGTTGGAGTAAGGTATGGCCAAGACGGTTAAGACGATCCATGTCCTGTGGGATGGCCCATGTTTCACCAGCACTCAGATGCCCTGGGGCTGGGGGCTTATGGGCAGTTTTGCTAATTCTCAAAGTTAAGTTTTCAGCTGGGTGAAGAAGGAAGAAAGGCTGTTTCGTTGAACTCAGTGTTGAGGAGAGCAGTGACTGACAGCAGTGGATGTGCTCTCATCCTCCTGCTTTTACTGGGAGAGGGGCTTTGTGATGACAGGTGTATAACCTCTCAGGTTTTATTTCTTTTACATTAAGAAAAAAGAAGGTGGGGAGGTGGTGGGTGACAGAGCAGGTGATACGTGAGAGTCAGTGAAAATGCACTGCTGGGAGCTAGAGAGCCTGTGCAGGGTTTTTCCGTTACTGTGTCCGTGATGAGTTGAGGAAACCGTGTCTCAGTTCTGGACCATGGCCGAGAGGAAGTGCATAGTCTTAAGTCTCTTATCTAGTGATCACTCAACACAAATGGGGCGTACCGGCTGCAAAACAGAGTTGGGTACCAGTGAGGCCTAGACCACCTGGGCGTTTCTCTTCCAGAGCTACAGTTCCTAGGTGTAAAATAGAGCTGGTGATATACACCTTGCCAGGTTATTTGAAAATGCAAAACACCCAGCACAGTGCCTGACACATGGGAGGCAGTCACAGACCCATCTGTGCTCAGTTGCTCATGATGAATGCCCGTTATGTCTCAGGCACGGACTAGCTGTGCAGTAAGAGGGAGCTCTGAGTCAGACGGAGGGTGGATTTGCTCTTTGGGCACTGGTGTAGCTCTGGATCTGATTGTCCTTCATTATCTAGGTTTTGGAAATGTGAGTCATTATGTAAAGCTTGAGGTGTTGGTAGGTGCTAGGTGAATCAAGTGTGGTGGTGGTGTTTTCTATGCGTGTCTCTTACCAATAGACTTTTGTTTTTGTTTTTTGAGATGGCATCTCGCTCTGTCGCCCAGGCTGGAGTGCAGTGGTGCGATCTGGGCTCACTGCAAGTTCCGCCTCCCGGGTTCACACCGTTCTCCTGCCTCAGCCTCCCGAGTAGCTGGGACTACAGGAACCCACCACCATGTCCGGCTAATTTTTGTATTTTCAGTAGAGACGGGGTTTCACCATGTTAGCCAGGGTGGTCTCGATCTGCTGACCTCGTGATCCACCCGCCTCGGCCTCCCAAAGTGCTGGGATTACAGGCATGAGCCTTTTTTTTTTTTTACGGTGCCTGGCCTTTTTTTTTTTTTTTTGAGACAGGGCTTTCTGAGACTCCAGGTGTGGTCTATCATGCCCTGCTAATTTTTTTATTTTTTGTTTCTTTTAGAGATGAGTGTTATGTTGCCCAGGTTGGTCTGGAACTCCTGGTACCAGTAAACTTTTTAGGAGGTTTCCGTTAGCTTTTGAAAATTTTTTACCTGATCTTTAAAAATGAATGCAGTTGTGTAGCAATTTTTAAAGTGATTGACAGTTTTTTCCCACCCTACCTTTTCTTGATTGAAGCAGTTGATTAAGGACTTTGGGAGTGGTCCTATTGTTTCTTGTATTTTTCTGATTTTTGTTTTAGTGATGACACTGTGGGAAATCATTTGTCAGGGGCAAATTTCAATCTTCTGTCTGAATGGATCCGTCTACTTATCTGTCCATTTATTTATTCACTACTGTTTACCTGTCTGTCCAACCACCTACCTACCCTTCCGTCTGGCCATCCATCCATCCATCCATCCATCCATTAAAGTTCTTTCTGGGGGTGTGAGTATCCGTTTAATTGCACTGCATATCTACCTACAAGTCATACCTCTTAGCAATCAGCAGGCAATGAATCGGGCCATTCCCTGGTTGAAATTCAACTTGAGATTTCTAGAGGGAGCTACTCAGGTTAAGGATGCATTATCTAACAAGAAAAATGAATCTACAGTAGGTCGTATTACAGATGCAGCACATGAAGGCGCCCACACATTACTTCTTAGCAGCTGAGTGTGAGGTGCATGCATGTGAGGCTCAGACCCCACGGGCTTAGGGCATCCTTCAACTTTTTTTTTTGAAGAGGAGTCTCACTCTGTCTCCCAGACTGGTCTTGAACGCCCCCCTTGCCTCAAGTGATCTTCCTGTGTCAGCCTCCTAAAGTGCTGGGATTATAGGCGTGAGCCACCGCGCCCAGCTTTCTTCAACCGGAAAACTATTTAAACATTTTATTACTCTGTAGCTGTTGGCAGTACCAGATTTTATTTACAACTGAAGGTAGTTTTGGATCTAAAACCACAGTTTTGGTAATGTTCAAAAAATGGATCATTAGTGGTTTTAATGTCATGTATCAATCGTTTTCAGAGTATCTTTTATATTGCTCTTCTGTATATGTTAGCTTACTAGTTGATTAGTGTTTCTGTAACCTGTCCTGCTTTCTAATCTAGCCACTAAGTGGTTGGATCAGGATTTACACTCAGCTATGCCTCCTTTAAAACTGATGTTTTGTCCCTCATCTCCCTAAAGTTTTTAATGGCATATATGTGTATATATGCCATTTATATATATATATATATGTAATTATTTTTAAGTTCATTTTGCTTTTATATCTCCCCGATTTTTTGACATTGTTTCTTTAGAGAAATTTGGCCACAGTTTTTAGCACTGGGTGCTGCAGGACGAGGGCTGGACCTGCTGCTTGGAGCTGCAGTCCTCATCAGGTACCTGCTCGTTGTACCACCTGCACCACCACCCACATGCTCCCCAATTTTTTAAAGTTAATTATACCCCGTACTGAAGGTAAAAATATGCATACATAATTTTTATTATAATGCTACTTAAACATATAAAACCCAAGGCTAGGCATAAATTCCTTATGGTTAGAGGAATTTTGTGCAGCTGTAAATCCCAAACATACAAATTCAATCCAACTACAAAGGCAGTAAATGAACACAATTAATTTAATGTGACAAAAGGATGTAGTTTTGCTGACGGTGTATTGCTAATGTTGGGTTTCATGATACAGTGTATTTGTATTTAAGATTTTTGCTTGCTGTCACTTAATTCTTTTGATTTTAAGAGTGATAGACTCTCTCATTTTTCAGTTTACTGAGCAGGGTTCCCCCACTCCTGCCACCTGCCCCTGCCCGACGGCACAGCACAGTGACAGCGACTTTTCGTGTGTCCATCTAGTACTTTGTTCAAATGGCAGCAAATAGGAATATACAATCTCATTTCCCTCCTTTCCTTAGGAGAAAAGTAATATTCTATATGTATTATTCTTCAATTTTCTTTTTTCATATAACAGAATATTCTCGAGGTCTTCCCTATGAGTGCATGGAAAACTTTGTGGGCCATCATTGGAGTTGCCGTCTTTACAGCTGTTGTTTTTTCTAACAATGTATACTCTAATCTCATTAGAGGTTTGTCACCGATAATCCAGATTACGTCTTCTTTGGCCCTCAAACAACCCTCTGAAGTAGGTGGCGGTGGGGGTATCAGGAAGAGAAGAAACTGAGATTCAGAGAGGTTAACGGACGTGACTGAGGTGACAGATGGAAGTGTGTGGGGACGTGGCCCACCCTAGGTCTGTGTGCCTAGACAAAGGCCGGGTGCATTGCTGCCTTCTCAGGGCCACTGCCACCTGCTGAGTCCAGCATGCTCGGGGCACTTTCCCCCCGTCTTGGTGATGGTGCACTGAGGCCCACCCGCAGTAGCTGACCGTGTTGGTCTTGACTGTGTTGGTCTTCAGAGTCCTTTGGTGTTTATTGAGTGCCCTTGGGCAGATGAGGGAACAGGTGCTTCTGCGCGTGGTTCAGATGGAACCGCTATAGTCTGCAGATAACTGAGCACGAAGCTGAGGGTGGTCAGATGCCTATTAGTCGCAAAATTTGCTGACCCAATGTGAGAGTCGGGAATGAACAATGCCTTTTACTGACCTAGGAGGTGTTACAATGACAAGAAGAAGTCAGAGTGGGCAGGAGGCACTAGGCCAGGAGAGGAGAGAGTTGGGAGGAGGAAGTGGCCATGCTGCAGGTGCCCTAACAGATCCAGGGAAGCATGGAGAGCACAGCGTGGCCCGTGTGGAGAGGGCATCACTAGCCTGCCTCGGGCTGCAGGGGGCGGGGAGCACATGCGGCGTGCAGACCTTTCCTTAGGTTTGTGCTGGGTGCTCTGCTCTCAGGCCCACAGAATTCTGCACTGTGAGCAGCGCAGGTCGGAAGAGGCATTTGGAAATGCCTCGCTCTGTCCAGGAACTGCAGTAAACGTTCTAGCTGTTAACTAGAACCCACCTTCTGGCAGATGGTGGGTTTCACACTGAGTTAAGTAGCTTCACGACTGCTAGTGGCTGGAAGCTTCCAGATTAGTAGTTTAAGCCAGAAAACAATGTTGATACGTCTTGAGATGTGTATAAATCATTTGATTTGGCTGGGCAGGGTGGCTCACACCTGTAATCCCAGCATTTTGGGAGGCTGAGGTGGGCAGATTATTTGAAGTCATAGTTCGAGACCAGCCTGGCCAACATAGTGAAACCCCATCTCTACTAAAAATAGAAAAATTAGCCGGGCATGATGGCGCACGCCTGTAATTCTGGCTACTCAGGAGGCTGAGGCATGAGAATCGCTTGAACCCAGGAGGTGGAGGTTGCAGTGAGCTGAGATTGCACTGCTGCACTCCAGCCTGGGCGACAGAGCGAGATTCTGTCTCAAAAAAAAAAAAAAAAAAAGATTAAGGTGTTGGTTGTGTGTGTGTGTGTGTGTGTGTGTGTGTGTGTGTGTGTGTTTGTTAAGAGAGCCATTGTAGGCTACATGCATGTGGTAATAGACTTTAAAGGGTAAATGGAAAATGGTAGCTTACAACTGACATTTAGCCAATTGAAAAGTGTAGGCCAGGGTGTAGATAGCACATTCCCCTGCAGTGCCTGCTGGGTCCTGGAACGAGGCCTTCCAGCAAGTCGGTTCTCACGTCAAGGGCATGTCCTGAGGGTTGTGGGGCCTTGGCCATCAGGGAGAGAATAAGGTTTTCTCATTTTCGACTTCAACTAATGGTCATAGAGTTGCTTTTCTTTTCATTTATTGGTTTACTGTCCTTTCCTCATCCTCCTCTATCTCTGTGTCCTCCTTTATCTCCGGCTCTTCTCCTCCTCCTCTTTCTCTTCCTCCTTCTCCTTCTCCTTCCCTCCTTGCATTTGTTCATCTTTACCACATTCATTATACACCCAGCAAAATGTGAAACCTTTCATTTCCTGTTCCTGGTACATGCAGCAAAAGCTTGATTATACAACATTATGATGATATAGACAGAAAACACGTCTGAATTGTGTTCATGGAATATGTAGCATTCCCATGGTTGTCAATTACTGTAGCTCATTACGGTGAGCAAGTATGTCTTGTTAGTAAGAAGGTTCAGGGAGTTGAGATGACGGGGCTGAGATGCTGCCTGCTGTCTCCATGGTATGGGCAGGTAATGGTGCAGGGGGCGTTTATGAACTGGTGTGGAGGTGCCTAATAGGGACCCTGTGCTTGAGGAAAGGGCAGAAGGCTGATGGCCTCGTGGCTGTACTCCCGGGTGCTTCTTGCTGGGCGGCTCTCACTGAGCGGGAGTGAATGGGAAGGGAAACTTCCTGATGTGATCCTTCAGCCGAACCTAGGGATGATCTCCACGACAGTAGACCCTGAGGAGCACCCCGTGCCACCCACCAGGAGAAGCCCAGAGGAAGTGATACCCTCCCTGACTTGTTAGAGTGCTTCTCTTGAAGGAAAGAAAACCCAGAAAGTTCTTTTTGACTTCTGTCATACTGAAGGGTATCATCATCTTAGACACCAATTTAGCATGAAGGGAAGATAATGTGTCAGACACTTGAATATTGTTGCACGTCTGCTTTTCCAACTGAATTTTCGAGTGCAGATATATGTGCAGTCTGTTTAATATAATGGGTTTTCGATCTTGTCCTTTCTTGGAAAGTAAAATGCTTTTTATTACCTGGAAACTAATTTCAAGCAATAGATTGCATTTTTCCTGGGAGTCTTGTGGTCAGTTTTGTTTTTCCAATGCAGATTGCCTCCAAATCTTTATTTTGAAAACTTTTCACACAATTGGAAGACCTGAAAGAATGGTACCATGAACACCTCACACTCACCACTTTGACACAAGGCTTGTTTGCATTTTGTCGTATTTGCTCTTTCTGTCACACTTTTGTTTGTTTTTGAATCATTTGAAAGTAAGTAGCACATGTTATTATTATTATTATTATTATTATTATTTGGGATGGAGTCTCACTTTGTCGCCCACGCTAGAGTGCCGTGATGCGATCTTTGCTCACCGAAACTTCTGCTTCCTGAGTTCAAGTGATTCTCCTGCCTCAGCCTCCTGAGTAGCTGGGATTATAGGCACACACCACCACACCCAACTAATTTTTTATTTGTACTTCCAGTAGAGAGGAGGTTTCACCATGTTGGCCAGGCTGGTCTTGAACTCCTGACCTAAAGTGATTTGCCCAACTCGGCTTCCCAAAGTGTTGGGGTTACAGGCGTGAGCAGGCGTGAGCCACCATGCCTGGCTAGTGATTTTCTTCCTGAATACTCCTGCACACATCTCATAAGAATTCAAACATCATTCACCCGTCTAACCATAATACCAATATCACTCCTAAGAAAATTGACCATACTTCCACAATATTATCTAAATAGTTCGTCTGTATTGAAATTTCTTCAGCTGTTTCAATAACATCTTTTATAGCTGTTTTTTTTTTTAAAAAAAAACAAAATCTACTCATTATGTTTGTTTCTTTAGTCTTTTCTAAATGCGGAGCTTTTTTCCCCCCCTGTAAATGACAGACTTCTTGCGGAAGGGTCCTGCTGCTTGTGTTGGAGAATGTCCCACTTAGGTTTTGCTGAGTGTTTCCTCATGGCATCATTTCACTTGTCTTTTCATTGCCTGCATTTCCTGCAAACTGGAAGTTCAATCTAGAGGTTTGATTGTATCCACATTAAGTCTTTTTGGCAAGAACGCTTCATAAGTGTTGTTGATGACTTCACATTGCATTACACCAGGAAGTGATCAGTCTTCAACTTAGAAGATTTGCTCTCACTCTAAAATAGGATAGTTTTAAAAATAGGCATCTTTTTTAAGGGAAGGGTTCTCACTCTTTCACCCAAGCTAGAGTACAATGGTATCATCATAGCTCACTGTAACCTCTAACTCTTGGGCTCGAGTGATCTTCACACCTTACCCTCCCACGTAGCTGGGACTACAGGTGTGCACCACTATGCCTGGCTAATTAAAAAATTTTTTTGTAGAGACAGGGTCTTGCTGTGTTGCCCAGGCTGGTCTTGAACTTTTGAGCTCAACAGATCCTCCCACCTAGACCTCCCAAAGTGCTAGGATTGCAGGTGTGAGCCACTGTTGGGCCTAATATATGAATCTTAATGTTTACTCTGTCTTATTGTCTAGTTATTAAATTCTGTGTTGTAAATCTGACTTGCTTAGCTTCCAGTGTTGAATTATCTGAAGCCATTCTGATTTGCAGCCTTTGCTTTGTGGCTCATTCGTTCTCTGAAGCCTGTGTCTTATGTATAAAGAAAGGTGTAAATACTCTTCTTCGACTTTTAATTGAAACTGATTTGGAAATCATTTGTCACAACCTGGGCAACATAGCGAGATCTTGTCTCTACAAAAAATACAAAAAAACTAGCTTGGTGTGGTGGCACCCACTTGTGGTCCTAGCTACTTGGGAGGCTGAGGTGGGGGCATCACCTGAGCCCAGGAGGTTGAGGCTGCAGTGAGCCGTGATCACGCCACTGCACTCCAGCCTGGGAGGCAGAATGAGACTTTGTCTCAAAAACAAACAAACAAAACTTTTGTCAAAGATGTAAGGCCATAATGTGGATGGAAATTTTAAGGGGAAAGCAAAATATCTGAGCGTGTATGTATAGTTATAAAAAGAACCAAAAGCACCTCAAAGTCCATAGTCCGTCAGCATCAGCCTCTGTCCACAGAGCCAGGGGCCCCCCTTGGATGCATCTCCTGTAAGATGAAGGCCCCCCTGCCCCGGTGTGGTGTGTGGCCTTCAGTGATCGTCATCATCCTGTCCGAGAGTCCTGCTGGCTCTGCTTGGAGAACCTGGCCACTTTCCTGCCTCTGCTCCTGGCAGCCTCCGTGGCCCGTCACTTCTTGTTTGCCTGTGAATTCTCTCTCCAGACTCGAGTGACACTTTGCCTTGCAAAGCTTTCCCCAGTGCTGTCAGACAGGGTTAGTTCTAAGTCTTTCCTGAGAGGTCCGTGGCACTCTGGGCATTTCTGGAAGGAAACTTACGTGTGTCTCTCGTCCCTGGAAGGGACAGGGCACGTCTTGTTCACAGGGCACCGCGGCCCCAGGACCTGACTCTGATGCCACAAGCATTTAATGAAGACATTCAAAGTGAACATTCAGAATCTCTGTCTCTTCATACTTCTTTTCTTGTGCTTATATTTAATATGTAGTAACATCCATATATGGACACTTTCAAGAACTAACAGGACACAGGTGCTGTCTATGGTTGAATGACGCTGTGTTGGACTCGGGCTGGGCTGTGTGTTGTGTGGACACAGGTGCTCTCTGTTGTTGAATGAAGTGGTGTTGGACTCGGGCTGGGCCGTGTATTCTGGATAAGTGGCTGTGGAGCACGATGAAGCGTCTATCGCACCATCATCTCTGCACCCAGATGTGGCCGTGCTGAGTGGATTCCTGCCCCAGATCTTGGGAAGAAGGTTGGCTTTCCTCCTGGTGTTGGTGGAAGGCCTCCCCGGCGACACTGCTGCACTCCACTGGGGCCTTTCATTGTCCTGTCCCTTCCTGACAAGGAAATGGCTGGACACTCTCTTCATGTCAGCACCCCTAGGTGCTGGGGGCGCAAAGATAAGCCAGGCCTGGAAGACCCACCCAGAGCCAGGGGAGCCCACCCCCAATACACATACTCACCAAGCCACATGCTGCGGTTGGGGGTCCCAGAGGTGTGCTCAGGCCAGCCTGTGGGGACAGCAAAGTGGCCTCCCCGAGAAGGGGGCCTGTCCTCAGTGTTTCAGAGGGCTCACCTTGTCTCATGCTTGAAATATTTCCTGAAGAATGCCATTTTCGAAATTTATTTTCTAAAGAAAAAAATCCAAATATTGAAAGGCTCTGCTTGAATTTTTGTTAACAATTACTATATCAAGAAAATATTTCTGATTTAGGTGGCTCCTTCGGAATATCTGATTCCTGTGCTGGCTTCTGCGTTGCCTTTGCAGGCCTGTGTCTGTAGGTGAGGTTTTCCTGTTCAGATGGAGCTCTGTGGTGGTAAATGTGGCCCTCTTTGTTTTGTGTTACATGTTTCTCTCAACTTCATGAGATCAGACCAGATAGAGAATGTTAAAGAAAAAATATTTCGGGCAATTAGAATTGCAAGAATGTCAAGAAGAAATATGTGTAGTGAATAGCAGGCTGTAGAAACCATCTCACTGCTCAGATCTTAAAATCTGTAGCCAAGAGAGGCTTTGAAGCACCCAGGGAAGATGCATGTGCCACTCTGCATTTTGTAAAATTCTGAACCATGGACTTTATTGTAGTGCTCGCTTTGCCGACAGCTGCTTTAGTCGTCGATAATCCCCAAGGATACTTGCGTGTGCCGTTGCCTTCGTCACCAGGACTTGGAGGAAACTGCAGTGTTGCTATTTGTTATTTCACGTTGATATTTCCTTCCACCTTTGGCCTTGTCCTGCGGTAATTCCTCATTTAGGATTCCTTTGAATAGTTGGGTCATGGGGAGAGTTCTGACGTTATTTTACTAAGGTGAGGTTTGCTAAGCCATCGTTCTTACGTAGATGGCAGAAAAAGCCATTCGGAGAAAACATCTGAGTCTGTTCCCGCCAGGTTAAATAGAAAGGGGATTTGCCAAGGATCTCCAGAAGACCCGAGAGCCGGTCCCTGACGTTATGGTAGGCTTCAAGGGGGCTTCTGTAGCTGCTGAGCAACTGAGACAGTGGAGGAGTCCTGGAAGACCTGCCACCGCCTCCTGAAGAGCCAGGTGCCTCTGCCACACAGCTCACAGGGTGCTCACCTCCCTGTGGAACGGGGGCCTCGAGTCTCAGGGTCTAGAATTGGATCTTGTAGGTGCATCTGATCATAGGAACCCAGGTCACATGCTGGCCCCTTAGCTGCAGGAGTCAGGACACAGTCTTTTTTCCCCCACCTTAGTAAGCTATGAACCGTAGCATAAGAAATTGTCAAATATATGGAAGGTGTTGAGAAGATTATGGGTAACTACAGATGGCAGATGTCTGCCGCGGTTCCCCATGGGGCATCTTAATGGACGGCTTATTACTAGGTTTTCAGCTGTGCAAGACCTTTGATTCACCCATGCCTTTCATCTCTGACACGCACTTAGCAGCACATGCTGTTACCTATTCTCTTTGAAATTGAGGGTTCTTTCTTCCTTGTCCCGTTCCACTCTTGCCACACCTAGCCCAGGCCTTCTTATTCCACCGTGACAGCTTCCTGGCTAATTTCCCTTCCTCCATTCTTTTTCTTCCCAAGTAAATGTTAGCCCTTGTCATTAATGTTAGACGTCATCTTCCTGAAAATATCCATTTAGCCAGGTTTATGCCGTGGCAGCTGCAGTGGGGCCCGGAGGCCCTTCTTCCAGGCCTCTGTTATTGGAATCCACCTCCCGCGTCTATTTGGAGCTATGGGGCCTTTGGAACGGCTTCATGAGATGCGTTGGCCCAAGCAGAAGGCTGGTACAGAAGCAGAACAAAGCTCTGAGCATTCTGAGAGTTTTCTGTTGAGAAATGCCATGGGCTTATGTCTTCAGCCTGCCTGGGAGCCCTGCATATTTTTACTTGCCTTGGGGTTGATTTGATGAAGCCTGTACCATGGGTAACATATTGCTGGATAATGAAGAGTGGAAGGAAAATTAGCCCTGAATGAATGACTCAGTCCCATGATAATGTGGCTAATTTTAATTTGCATCGGGAATAGTAAAGCTGTGGCCCAGTGTGTTATCAAATAAATCTCTAAACAGCCTTGAAATCAATCCATTTATTGAAAATTGAAAATCTTTTTTTTTTTTTGAGACGGAGTCTCACTCTGTTGCCCAGGCTGGAGTGCAGTGGCACGATCTCAGCCCACTGCAACCTCTGCCTCCCAGGTTCAAGCAATTCTGCCTCAGTCTCCCGAGTAGCTGGGATTATGGGTGCACACCACCACGCCTGGCTAATTTTTGTGTTTTTAGTAGAGATGGGGTTTCACCATATTGGCCAGGCTGGTCTCGAACTCCTGACCTCGTGATCTGCCTGCTTCGGCCTCCCGAAGTGCAGGGATTATAGGCATGAGCCACCGCACCCGGCCTGAAATTTGAGAATCTTGTTCCATGAAATAAATTTTAGAAAATTAGCCAGACATGGTGGCGCATGCCTGTAGTCTCAGCTACTCGGGAGGTTGAGATGGGAGGATCCGTTTGAGCCCTATTGAAGCAATAGGCTTCACTTTGTATCTTGAACTGGGAAGGAGTGGAGAAAAATATTAGAGCCCTTTGCTATACTTACTTTACGAAGACCAATTATTTGTTGGTTTTTAAGGACCAGAGTTCCCAGGAGTAAGTGAAACACGACTCGATCTCTTAAGTGTGCCCAATACTGCCAGCACAACATTCCTCACACCGGTCCAGCTTGCTAGTTACCTTGGATACTCGCCCAAGCTTCAGCTGACTGCGCAGGTTATTTTCTAGATCTTCAGGGTATAAAAACAGTTGTATAGACACACATGCACAACCATGAAAAAAATTTTGACTATTGTGGTAAAGTCATTTTTATCCCTTCTGCCCCCCCATGCTTATAGAAATAACATGTTTATGGTAGATGGAAAGTGCATACACAGAAGGGCCAGGTACAAAGAAGAAAAGAAGAACCATCCACCTTCCTCTGAAGAGGTCAGAATCACTCATGACATCTTGTGTTTTCATTTGGTGCGACCTTATATTTGGAATCACAGTTGTGGGTACAGTTTTGTACCCTCCTCTTTTCAGTTATGTTTGAGCATGTCCTGTGCCATTTAATATTCTTTGAGAACATATTTTTTAAACAGCTCTACTGAGATACAATTCACATACCCCAGAGTTCACCCATTTACCAACAGAGTTCACCAACAGTTGCAACCTGAAAGTATGTTTTTGTAAAGGACATATACTATTTTATCATGTAACACTGTTTAATATACGCCATTTAATTATGCCCTTCAACGTGGAATTTTAGGCTTCCATAGGATACAGTTTATCGTATTTAGATTTTATGCTGTTGAATGACTTGGAATTAATTTGTAAGTGTATATATCCTCGTATTTTTGCTCCGTGACAAAGTATTTTTATTTTAACTTTTTCTTTTTTTGTTAATTTCACCCCATAAGGTGTTTCAGGTAGAGGCAAATCCCACGAGTATCCTTGGGGATTATCGACGACTAAAGAACAGCAAAGAAATGGTTCCTAGCTCCTCACGCAGTCCTTGGTGGGCGGTGGGCTGACTGGCTGCGCACACTAGGCCTCAAGGTAGAAGCGGTTCATTTAGAGACCCCCAGGCATAGTCGCGTGGCTTCGCGCACCCGCACCAGGGCTGACCGTTTGTTTTTGGAGGAACCACAAAAGGATTCAGTATGGAATTCCTTAAGAAGGGAGTTTCTTTAGTTTGCTTAAAATAGTTACAACTTTTTTTTTTTTTTTTTTAAAGACGGGGTCTTGCTCTGTCACCCAGGGTGGAGTGCAGTGGTGTGATCTCGGCTCACTGTAACCTCCGCCTCCCGGGTTCAAGCAGTTCTCCCACCTCAGCCTCCCGAGTAGCTGGGACCATAAGTGCGTGCCACCACAGCCGGCTAATTTATTTCTTTTTATATTTTGTAGAGACAGGGTTTCACCACGTTGGCCAGAGTGATCTCAAACTCCTGACCTCAGGTGATCCGCCAGGCTTGGCCTCCCAAAGTGCTGGGATGACAGGCGTGAGCCACCACGCCTGGCCAAAACAGTTGCAGTTTCTATAATAAACTTTTTTTCCCCCAGAATAAAACTAGCACCTTTAAAGTGAGCTATAACGATTCCTTTTATGAAACTTATTTTGTATGCAGTTCTTATTTTGACTTTCAGAAATCTAAATTTCTCAAGGGTCTGTGATGTTGGAACTAAACTCATACCAAGTCCCTTGTGCAGTTTGCGTGGTGCAGGAAGGGGTGAGCCAAGTGAGGACTGTAGCACTCACGTGTGCGAAGGTCGCCGTGGGCGAGGCCTCCTCATCCCTGAGGCCGAAATTTTCCTCTTCTCGTTTCCTTTTGATCAGGATGTTCTACAGGGGTGGAGGCAGATTTTAAAAGCAGTGATACATAGACAGAATTTGGCCTAAAAAAAGAGTAGTACTTAAATCTAAATGAGGCGTCTGGCTCAAGGTAACGAGCTGAGCTCATAGATTCAAGCACCTCTCCCCTCATTCCCAATTCCCATTGAAATGAACAAAGGAATATAAAAATAGGGAGTCTCCCAAGCTAACACAGTTGCTGCTGGTGATGATGATCTTGTTTTGGACTGCAGGGTTTGGTTGCAGAAATTCAGTTGGATGTGCTTCCTGCGGGCTTGGTGCTCACTTTGTAGCAGTGCTTGGGGATGGAAGTGAGGGGGCAAACTGGCTTTTCCTTCTCTTGGACAACTTGGTTACCCGCCTCCCCTTCCCTGCGAGGTATATCTACTCTCTTTGCTATATGTTCTAGTTTCTGACTCTCTTTATAAATTATGCATTTGTGTAGCTTCGGCTTTGCTCCGAGTTTCTGCTTGATGCTGTGAATCCTAATGAGCGCTCCCGGGAATTGGGTGGCTCTGCCTTCAGACAAACCAGGGGATAGTGAATGTTGTGACCTGTGTGGCCGGCCCCAGTCTTGCTTTGTGTTTATTTTCCACAACTCTCAGTTGTTGATGTTGGGAGGATAAGTGTGAGCCACACTCTCAGTGTGGGGGACAGAAGGCAGTGATTGGGCTGCTGAACATGTTTAATTTCTTCATTCTGCATGGTGACTTAGGTGTCACTGCACGTCAGCCTGTGAATTTATACCCAAGCTTGTTTGTGCCACCTGATCACCTGTATCTTTTTAAATATATATGATTGTATCCAATCAGTTATGAAGGAAGACTCCAGTAAGGAAATCCCTTGTGATTTGCTTTGAATTCTTTGGGAGGTGACAGGCGTTAATAGGTTTTTCACCTGTGAGGTGACATGCTCTGAGCTTACAGGCCTTCGAATGGAGGTGATCTGGTCTGCAGGCCCTGTGTGCAATTCTGAAACCCAGAAGCTCTGAACGCTGGATTATTTCCACAGCTCATTTGGTGGCAACGCTTGGCCTGAGCTGGGGTGAGACTGGACACTCTTGATTGATTCCATGGAGAGTGGAAATGTTAACGTGGTGAGTGTTGGGTGCTGCTCCAAACCCTCCTGGGTGTGTTAACCCTCCTGGGTGTGTTAACCCTGCTGGGTGTGTTAACCCTCCTGGGTGTGTTAACCCTGCTGGGTGTGTTAACCCTCCTGGCTGTGTTAACCCTTCTGGGTGTGTTAACCCTCCTGGGTGTGTTAACCCTGCTGGGTGTGTTAACCCTCCTGGGTGTGTTATGTGCGACAGGGCAGAGGGATCGCATTATCCTTTCACCAAGCTGAACACTGTGGAATTTCAAAACCAAGCTGGCACCAAAGGAGCATCAAGAACACTGCCCAGGCTGTTATAATAACATCAGGACCCCACTGCTTGACGGCCCCCAGCCTCTCCCACCTGGAATCCAAAGTGCCATGGAGATCTTTGAGCTGGGGCACAGGATCCTTAGGCGTGTGCTCCAGCCTTTAGGGGGTGCCTCCAGGATGGCTGGGAAGACCAGTCATGAGTCAGAACTTCAGAATCTGAAAAATCCTTAGCACCTGAGAGGTCATCTGTCTCCACCCCCTCACTTTAAGGATGAGGAAACTGTTCAGGAGGGATTGAAATTTACCGTCATGTCCAAGGCCATGCATTGTTAGTGAGCATTTATAGTTTTATAGTTTCTCAAAATGAAAATGATATTCTTTTCAAATTCAAAATTAACCTATGGGGATATAACGTTGTCATCTTAAATTACATTGCATCGGAGGAAAATGTCTTAAAGTCAAAAAACTTATGTAATATTATGCAGTTTTTGGTACATTAAATTTGATAGCCCTTACATTTTAAACATTCTGTAACTGTTATTAAAAAACATTAATCAAGAGTTTTTGGAACGAGGTTGCCATAGAAATGAAAATACAATGCCAAAAAGACATTTTAGGTATAGCTAAGAATTTAAAAACTTACTAAATTTGAGGCCAGGTGTGGTGGCTCACACCTATAATCCCAGCACTTTGGGAGGCGGATGCTGCCAGATCACCTGAGGTCAGGAGTTCGAGACCAGCCTGGCCAACATGGCGAAACCCCATCTCTACTAAAAATACAAAAAGTTAGCTGGGCATGCTGGCAGGCGCCTGTAATCCCAGCTACTTGGGAGGCTGAGGCAGGAGAATTGCTAGAACCCAGGAGGCGGAGGTTGCAATGAGCCGAGATCGTGCCACTGCACTTGATCGTGGTCAACAGAGCAAGAGTCTGTTTCAAAAAGCAAAACAAAAAACTTACCAAATTTGAAATTAGGCTCACAGTGTTAAAATTTGCAGAGGAGCAAGACTTTTTTTTTTTTGGCTTAAGGATATGTGATAGTACTGTCTTTTGCCCGGTTTTGGAGTGAAATTGGTAGCTAGATATTAGAGCTAACACGTTGTTCTAGTTCATGTGTCAGTGTATTCGCGAGGTGCTTTTCTTGTTTTCTTTAAAAGTATAATGCAGGATGTAGGGTTAGGTGTGTATTGTATAAACAAGGATGAATGAAATTAATTTATTTCTTGTCTTCGTTCTTGTCTTTAATTTCACACATTCCAGCTGAGGGCCATGCCTTCCTATTGCTGGCCTGTAAAGAAGTCAGAAATGGTCTCTCTAGGTAGCATTTGGTGAGTCAGGAAGACCACACTTACTGACAGGCACAGTGAGGTGAGGCCCCTTAGCCATCCCGTGGGACTAAAGGATGATTCTTGGGCTTCTATTAATACTTTTGTGTGAGGGACTCAGAGATCTTCAGAGATACTTTTTATAATTAACTAGAGCTACTCATTTGACTGAGAATGTTAAATGTTAAAAATTTAATTAGCTGCATTTGTAGAGGTGGAGGGAATATGACTTGTCTAAAATGACAGCCGAGGCAGCAGAAACAGGAATCAGTCAGAGGTGTTGGGAATGCCGTATCACCGCCCTGTGTCAGCCTCTGCCGCCTCCCCAGCCCCGAGACGCAGAGGAGGAAGCAGACCCAGCAGCCGCAGAGCCTCTTCACCCAGCGAGCTTGCCCTAGTCCTGGCTGCCCCACTTGCTCGCTGCCTGGACTTGCAGCTGCCCCTTACTCCCTGGATTCCTCGCTGGGAGGGGAACGCCACCACCTAGTTCATGGCCCTATGGTGAAGGATGAAGTGGACTGTGTGTCTACACTGCACGGCTCAGGGAATAAGCACTAGCCCAGGGAGTCACCATTGATCCGAAGTGCTGGGACTGAGTCCCAAACCTGGCTGTGAATTTCCCGGGGGCAAGAAAGAACAGGGTTGTGTGGGAAGTTACTGAGCATACATCAGCCCAGAAAAACAGCTCTGCCCACCTTTTCCTGGGGCGCACGGAGCATGTGGATAAACGGGGAGAAAGCACTGCCAGACAAGCCCCAGGGCAGCGGCGGTGGCACTTGGCCACGGGAGCAGCAGGTGGGTGTCTCAGATTCGGCCCGTTAATGCTGTTTCTTCCACGGGCTCTTGCTAGAGGAGCCTAACATCAGTTTAAGGCCTATTCTCTTTGCAGATTAGGGACAAGATAAGAAGCCAGTGGGGAACCAGTTAAGCTGTGGGGAAGCACAAGGTCTATTAGAAGGCTTCCCTTCCCACAGAGGGACCCTGCAGATGACTGTAGGCAAAGCCAGCCTCTTCCTTTAGGAAGCAACTTGGAACTTGCGCCAGGGTTTGACTCAATTCCTCTCCATATTACAGAGCATGAAAGGAACACCCTTGATTTAAAAGTGTTGTGAGACAGGTGTTAACAGCTGTTCACCATGGCCACAGGAAGACCACAGAAACGTTTCCAGGAAATGTCTAGTTTTAAGCAGTTTATCCTCAGAGGCTGAGTTTGCTATACAATAATTGGGATTTGGGATTATGGATACTGATCACTTAAATGTTGGAGGATGACTAATTAAATACAGTGACTTTTGTTGTTCTGATTTTTAGTGCTTTCTCCTGATAATAGATGAGGGGCCATTTGTCTCTTACGCTTCATCATGGAGGCTTCTGTTACATGTCTGTGGGAAGACATTCTTCTCCTAGTATATCCACGGAGGCAGAGATGCAGTTCCTTTAGAAAGTGATATTATTGGCTGGGTGCAGTGGCGCATGCCTGTAATCCCAGCACTTTGGGAGGCCCTGGGCTGGTGGATCGCTTGAACTCAGGAGTTGGAGACCATCCTGGGCAACATGACAAACCTCATCTCTACCAAATATACAAATAAAATTAGCTGGGTGTGGTGGCACACCCTGTGGTCCCAGCTACTCTGGAGGCTGAGGTGGGAGGATCGCTTGAGCCCAGGAGGTGGAGGTTGCAGTGAGCCAAGATTATGTCGCTGCACTCCGGCATGGGCGACAGAGTGAGACCCCACCTCAAAAATGAAACAAAACAAAAAAAGAAAGTGATATAATTAATAAATTTTTTTAACTGTTAAGAGAGGAGGCACTAAAATGCTTCCTTTTTCCTATACAACTTTAAATTCTGTTTTGAATAGAGAATCTTATCTCGATGTGATAAAGATTGTACTTAAAATTAGTCACCAGCATCATTCTGAACAATGAAACATTTATGTCTCATGAAAATCAACTGCAAAGATCTCCACTGTCATCATTTTGTTATTATTAGTGTTATTTTAGAAGTTCTGATCAATACGCTAAGATCTAAAACCGAAACAGGAGGAATGATCTATTGGAAAGAATGAGACAGACTTATTATTCTTAGATAATATAGCTGTATACTTTCAAAACCTGAAAACAATCACCAAAAAGCAATTACATTTAACTAAGAATTTAGTAAAGGAACTAACCATTTTTCTTATATATCAGCAATTATCAATAAGAAACTGTTATGGGGAAATACATATATTTCCCTGAAACACTCATGAAATATCTGGAAATCTTAAAAATTAAAAATACTTTTATTGGTGATAATTTTTTACATTCATATAATCAAATCAGAGTAATTGAGATACCTATCACCTTAAATATTTATTGTTTTCTTTTTTCTTTTTATTTTTTTTGAGATGGAGTCTTGCTCTATTGCCCAGGTTGGAGTGCAGTGGTACAGTCTCGGCTCACTGCAAACTCTGCCCCCCAGGTTCAAGTGATTCTCCTGTCTAAGCCTCCGGAGTAGCTAGGATTACAGGTGCACACCACCATGCCTGGCTAATTTTTATATTTTTAGTAGAGATGAGGTTTCACCATGTTGGCCAGGCTGGTCTTGAACTCCTGATGTCAGGTGATCCGCCCGCCTTGGCCTCCCAAAGTGCTGGGATTACAGGGGTGAGCCGCCGTGCCCAGCCTATCTTTTCTTTATGCTAGGAACATTCGAATTATTTTCTTTAGGTATTTAAAAAATGATTTATTCATTTATTTATTTTTAGAGATGGGGTCTTGCTGTGTTGCCTAGGCCGGAGTGCAGTGGCTGTTGGCAGGCACAGTCATTTCACACTGTACCCTCAAACTCCTGGGCTCAAGTGATGCTCCTGCCTCAGCCTCCTGAGTAGCTGGGACCGCAGGTGTGCACCACCACACACTTCTAGCTGCTTGAAATGTACTCTCAATTAAATTAATGTTAACCGTACTGTCAATTAAATTAATGTTAACTGTCGTCGCTCCACTGATTTATGGAACACCAGGTCTTAGGAATAATCCTAATAAGAAAGGCACAGGACTTACTCGTGAAGAAAACTATAAAAATGTTACTGAGAACAGTTAAAGGAACATTTGAATAAATGGAGAACCATATTATGTTCTGTATAGAAAAATAGAATATTATGAGGATGTTACTTCTTAACGTTAAGTTAAAATTAAACTTCATTGCAATTTTAGTTCAGTGCAATTTTAATAAAAATCCCAATGGGATTAAAAGATTGAAGAACTGATTAATTTGAAAAAAATAAGTGAATATAAATAGCTAAGTAAAATTAAAATTTGAGGGTGAAAAATGACCCTTCCAAGTATTATGAAATATAAAGATAAATTAGTTAAATTAATGTAGTACTAGTAGAAGTATTGGTTGATAGGTTAATGGGATGAATTTGATTACCCAGAAATAGAATTTTGTCTCTGTGAGAATTAATACATATATCTGTGCACACCTGTGAGTTTGGGGCAGATTATTTAACAGGGATTGACACAACTGGCTAGTTTTATGAGAAAAAATTAATCTTTATCTTGTATCATATACCAGAATAACATCCAGACGGCTTAAAGGGTCAATGTAAAACAGAAACACTGTACCAAAATACATGTCTTCCCTCATTCAGCAGATAGTTAGCACCTGGTCCGGGCCAGGGTTTTGTTCAAATGAGTGGACTTGAGTCTCTGGCCCACTGAGGAGCATCCATGGGCCGGAGCTCTGCCGGGAGGAAAGGACAGGTGCGATCGCAGCGTTCCCCAGCTGGCTCCACCCCGATGGGCAGTGTGGAAGGTGTGTCGAGGGGTATCCAGAGAAGGCCTCCCCAAGAAATTGATCTTTAAACTGAGATCTGAGGAGAGAGTCAGAGCCGGCCAGGTGACCCGGGGGAGGGGAACTCCCAGCAGAGGGAACTGTGGATTTGAGGGCCGAGAGGTGAGTGTGGCCAGGCCGCAGTGTAAGTACGAGGAATGAGTAGTGAGTAGATGGTCCACGGAGAGTGAACAACGCAGGCAGTGAAGGCACTCTAGGAGAACCAGGCAGCATCACTGATGTGAACGAATGTAAACTAAATCAATACGACAGCTTTTCTCATTAAATGATTGATGGTTTTAAATAACAAGAATTTTACATCTGGTTTAATATCTGGTGGGAATGTAAATTTGTGTAATTTTTTTTGCAAAGGAATTTGGCAGAATGTATTGAGTGCATTAAAATGTTTATATCTTTTGATCAAATAATTCCATTTCTGGAGATTTATCATAAGGAAGCCTGAGAATAGCCCTTCCTGCCACGTCCCTCTCACCACCTGCCCCCTTTGCTGTGAAACCCTGCCTTCAAAGAAGGGCGTTACTCCTGCACTAGGGCTGGGGTAGCCAGGTGACAGGCGGAGGACTGGCTGGAGGGCAGGTGGGTAGGGAAGGGGCTCAGTGTTCTGGGGGACATTTTAAAAGCTGGAAAAACACATAAACGAGTTCCATATTGAAATATATATATATTTTTTCTGTTGTGTTTTCAGATGAAGACAGTCAGTGTTGCCTTGGTTTTGTGCCTGAATGTTGGTGTGGACCCTCCCGATGTGGTGAAGACCACGCCCTGTGCACGCTTGGAATGCTGGATCGGTGAGTACGCCTCCCTCACGCGCTGCCACAAAGGCCGTCTGGCCGGCTCTGGCCTGGGCGGGGCTCGCCAAGCCTGTGGTCTGGTCCAGGGGCCCGTCTCCAGCTGTGCAAATCTGAGGGGTTTTTCTTTCTGGAGTCACATCACCTTTGAGTAATTTCCGATGCGCTCACCTGTGATTGGTAGTGGAGAGAGTGTTTCCAGAAAAATCAATACAGTGATGATTATTGGCTTATATAATTTTCTACTTTATTTTTTATTTATTATTATTATTTTTTTGAGACAGAGTCTTCCTCTGTCACCAGGCTGGAGTGCAGTGGCATGATCTTGGCTCACTGTAACCTCTGCCTCCTGGGTTCAAGCCATTCTCATGGCTCAGCCTCCTGAGTAGCTGGGACTACAGGCACCCGCCACCACACCCAGCTAATTGTTGTATTTTTAGTAGAGATGGGGTTTTACCATGTTCGCCAGGATGGTCTCGATCTCCTAACCTCGTGATCCGCCCACCTCGGCCTCCCAAAGTGCTGGGATTACAGGCCAATTTTCTACTTTATATTTGTTCTGTCTGGCACACATAGTATCTATGTACACTTAAAAAAAAAATGGAATGACTGATTCCTGCATGGAAATGTAGAAAAGGTAAATGGAACCACTTCCAGCAAAGCGTCACATAATGGATCATGGCCCATAATAATAATGGCCATCATTTGCTGAATGCTTCTAGTGTGTCAGACGCCACTGGAAGCACTTTGCAATGCTCACAACAACCTTGTGTGGTAGGGTTTACTGCTAGTCTCCATTTGAGAGCTGAGGAACATGAGACATAGAGATTAGTAATTTGCTCATGGTTGTCCTGTAAGTAGCAGAGCTGTATGCAGTTCAAGTCCAGAGACTGTTTTTTTTTTTTAATTGTGGTAAAACATACACAACACAAAATACCATTCTAGGAATTATTATTATTATTATTATTTTTCATTCTAGGAATTATTAAGTGTACAATTGAACGACATGAAATAATTCATAATGTTGTGCAAGCATCCTCACTGTCCATCTCTAGAACCTTTTCACCATCCCAAACAGAAACTCTGTCTCCATTACACAACTCCTCATTCCTGCCTTCCCCTAGCCCCTAGTAACCACCATTCCACCGTCTGTCTCTATGAATTTGTCATTCTAGGGACCTCATATCAGTAGACTGATATTTGTCCCTTTGTTTCTGCCTTCTTTCACTTAGCATAATGCCCCCAAAGTTCATCCATGTCGTAGCATGTGTCAGAATTTCATTCTCCTGCCGCAGCCTCGCAATAACTGGACTTATAGGCACCTGCCACCAGGCCCAGGCAATTTTTGTATTTTTAGTAGAGATGGGGTTTCACCATTTTGGCCAGGCTGGTCTCAGACTCCTGACCTTAGGTGATCCACCCGCCTTGGCCTCCCAAAGTGCTGGGATTACAGGCGTGAGACACCATGCCCGGCCGAGATACAATTTATATACAGTAAAGTTCACATTTTTTAGCTGTACATTTCTTTAAGTTTTGACAAATATGTACAGTCATGTAACAAATGCCATAATCAATGTATAGAATATTTCTGTCACACCAAGGAAGTTCCCTTGGGTCCCTTTGTAATCGATCCCCTCTCATTTCTCTGGCCTCTGGAAACCATTGATCTGATTTTTTCCTTTTACAGAATGTCATTTAAGTGGCGACATATAGTTTGTAGTTTTTGTATCTTGCTTCTTTCCTTTAGCAGAATTTATTTGTGATTCATCTGTGTAGCTACGTGCATTAGTAGTTTTTTTCCTTTATTCCATTTTTATGGCTCTCTCACAATTTGTTTATCCATTTACTAGTTGACAGACATTTGGGTTGTTTCTAGTTTTTGGCAATTATGAATAAAATTGCTATAAGCACTTGATCTTTGTGTGGACATATTTTCTCTGGTTAATATTTAGGACTGTGATTATTAGCTCATATGTTAAGCGTATGTTTAAACTGTTTTTTGTGTTTTTTTTTTTTTTTTTTTGAGACGGAGTTTTGCTCTTGTTGCCCAGGCTGGAGTGCAATGGCACGATCTTGGCTCACCACAACCTCTGCCTCCCGGGTTCAAGCGATTCTCCTGCCTCAGCCTCCTGAGTAGCTGGGATTACAAGCATGCGCCACCACGCCTGGCTAATTTTGTGTTTTTAATAGAGACAGGGTTTCTCCATGTTGGTCAGGCTAGTCTCGAACTCCTGACCTCAGGTGATCCACCCACCTCGGCCTCCCAAAGTGCTGGGATTACAGGCATGAGCCACCGCGCCTGGCCAAGTGTATGTTTAATTCTTTAAGGAACTGCTGAACTGTCGGTTTTTTAAAGATCTTTAAAAATAATGAATGTCTTTTATATTTACCTTCATATTTATTGTTTTGAGGACCATTCATTTCTTTCTGCAGTTCCAAGTTTCTATCTGGTATCATAATCATTCTGCCTGAAGAATTTACTCTAACATACCTTGCAGTGCTGGTCTGTAGGCATTAAATTTTCCTAGATTTCTGTTTGGAAAATTCTTCATTTTGTCTTTGTGGTTGAAAGGTATTTTTTTGGGGTATGTAATTTTCTGTTGACTCTTTTAGCACTGTCTTTTAAAACAGTCACCTGTTGTGTTCTGGCTAGCAGTTTCTGAGAAGTCTGCTGTAATTCTTTGTTTCTCTGTATATTTTGCTTCATTTTTCTCTGGCAACCTTCAAGATGTTCCCTTTATATTCTCAGTAGCTTTATCTATAACCTATTAGTTTTTTGTTTGTTTGTTTGTTTTGGAATTTATTCTCCCCACCCTTTTTTTTCTTTTAGAGATGGGTGTCTCTCAATGTTGCCCAGGCTGGGCTATACTTGAACATCTGGGCTCTAGTGGTCCTCTTGCCTCAGCCTCCTGAGTAGCTGGGACTATGGATGCACAGTACTGCACCTGTGAAATTTATTCTTTTTGGGTTTCTGTGAGCTTCTTGGATGTGTAGTTTGATGTCTTCATTTTTGAAAAGTTCCCATTATCTTTTCAAATATTTATTGTTTGTTTTCTCTCTCTTCTGGGACTCAGCTCTCTATGTATTGTGCTGTTAGACATTGTACCGCAGCTCTTCCATGTGTCTCTCTCTTCTGGGACTCAGCTGTCTATGTATTATGCTGTTGGACATTGTACCGCAGCTCTTCTGTGTGTCTCTCTCTCCTGGGACTCAGCTGTCTATGTATTATGCTGTTGGACATTGTACCGCAGCTCTTCTGTGTGTCTCTCTCTCCTGGGACTCAGCTCTCTATGTATTGTGTTGTTGGACATTGTACTGCAGCTTTTCCATGTGTTTCTCTCTTCTGGGACTCAGCTCTCTATGTATTGCACTGTTAGACATTGTACCGCAGCTCTTCTGTGTGTCTCTCTCTTCTGGGACTCAGCTTTCTATGTATTGCGCTGTTGGACATTGTACCACAACTCTTCTGTGTGTCTCTCTCTTCTGGGACTCAGCTCTCTATGTATTGCGTTGTTGGACATTGTACTGCAGCTCTTCTGTGTGTTTCTCTCTTCTGGGACTCAGATCTCTCTGTATTGCACTGTTGGACATTGTAGCGCAGCTCTTCTGTGTGCCTCTCTCTTCTGGGACTCAGCACTCTATGTATTGTGCTGTTGGACATTGTACCACAACTCTTTCATGTGTCTCTCTCTTCTGGGACTCAGCTCTCTATGTATTGCGTTGTTGGACATTGTACCGCAGCTCTTCCGTGTGTCTCTCTCTCCTGGGACTCAGCTCTCTATGTATTGTGTTGTTGGACATTGTACCGCAGCTCTTCCATGTGTCTCTCTCTTCTGGGACTCAGCTCTCTATGTATTGCGCTGTTGGACATTGTACTGCAGCTCCTCCGTTTGTTCTCTCCCATGTCACAATGAGCTTTTGTTAGTCTGCTGATAAACCAGCCAAGGAAATTCTTTTTCTCTGATACTGGATTTTTTATTTCTAGCATTTCCATTGACTATTTTAGTTTCCATCTCTAGGGGAAATGCATATTGCCTGCCTTTCCTTCTAGAGCCTCTGCTATGTTCATCATGGTTACCTTAGAGTCCTTGATCTATAGTTCAGAAAACAGGGTCAGCCCTGAGTCTGAGTCTCCTAATTCCTTTATCATCTCTTGACTGTAATTTGCTTTTCCTTGCTTTTTTTGTGCTTTATAAATTTTAATTGCATGCTGGACATTGTGTGTAGAAGAACAATAGCGAATGAGGTAAGTTGCATAGTCTATAGTTTAGTAAGTAGTTAACTGGGGTTGGAATTTGTTGTAATGGTTATACCCACTGCAACAGCACTCTTAGTTCTTAGCGTGATTAGTTGGTGCTTAGAGTTCTTAGAGTGATTAGTCAAGGTTCTCCAGAGAAACAGGGGCAGTAGATGTGTGCCTGCATGTGTGTATAAGTATGTATGTATGTATGCATGCATGTCTTGTGATCTTGAGGCAGAAATTTCTTCTTTCTCAGGAAAACCTCAGTTTGGCTGTTAAGGCCTTCAACTAATTGGATGAGGCCCCCATATTACCAAAGAAAATCTCCTTTACTTTAAGTTAGCTGATTGTGGATGTCACCACGTGTATAGAGTACTTTCACTGTGGCACCTGGGTTCGTGCTTGATTGAATTGCTGAGTGCTACGGCCTGGCCCAGTGGACACATAAGGCTGACCAGCACAGTCCTCGTGCATTAGGTTGGGTACAGGCAGGCCAGGGGGTTTTCCCAGGGCTCCTGCTCCACCCCTAGCCTGAGCTGTGCCTGCCCACGTGCCTCACTGAGTGGTCCCTGGCTTTGCCTGTCTCCTGGCACAGGATTTCCATTGCTAGTTACTCAGTGCCAGGCTGTGGAGTGGTGGGAGTTCTCTGTGGTCCTGGTCTCTCTTTAGTCTTAGGCAGGCCCTGGGCATCTGGGCCTTGGGCGTAGTGCGGTTGCAGTGTTTTCACCTGTCCCTCAGTGATGGCAAATGTCTGCCTCGATTCAGTGTAGAATTCTGTGCCCAGGGCGTGTTCTGCTCCTATCCCAGGAGTAGGCTGTTTTGCACCTTCCCTCACCCCATCCTCCATGCTCTTCACCTGTGTCTTGGGACAGTGTGTTCTATGCCCATGGTGAGCAAGGTAGGTTTTGTCTGTACCTCCTCCCACTCCCCAGGTACAGGAGTGTGTGCCTGTTCTTGTGGACTGAGGGTCTCCTGCTTTGCTTCCTAGGGGAGGAGGTCTCTGGGGGCAGGTGGACTTCAAGCCTCTCCACACTCTGTGCTGCCTCCAGCGGATGCTTCTCATGAAGTGGGGGTGCAGTGGGGGTGCATGCAGGAGACTGTGAGCGCCCCTTGTGCCTGGACCCCCTGTGTTTCCACACGGATATGCAAGCCCACACTGGGGCCTCGAGGACACGTTACCATCTTAGCTGGTTTCTTGTGCAGACCTGCGCTCTTCAAAGATGGGCTGTGCATGTGCCCCGGCTTTCTCGGAGAGGACGGGCCTGTGGGATTCGGTTTGTCTGCCCTGCGGTCTCAGCTCCCTTATGAGCTCAAGAAAAGTGATGATGTCGGTGATTATTCAGCTTTCTCATGTTGATAGGATTGGAGCCACTCTTTCCCCCCAGCTTTCTACATCCTAAGCAAAAGCAGAAGTTCCCTTTATTGCTTTAACAAAAATTACAAATTATTCTCAGCCTGGGCAGCATAGTAAGAGACCATGTCTCTACAAAAAATCAGAAAATTAGGAGGGCAGGGTGGCTGATTTTGAGATGACAGGCATGCCTGTAGTCCCAGCTACTCTGGAGGCTGCAGCAGGAGGATTGCTTGAGCTTGGGAGGTCGAGGCTGCAGTGAGCTATGATTGTGCCAGTGCACTCCAGCCTGGGCAACAGAGTGAGACCCTGTCTCAAAAAACCCCAAATTCTTCTCATCTAAATCTCATCTAATCTGAATTGGAAATAAATGTTGTTTTTCCTGCATTATTTGGCTGTCTCACTATGTGAGGGTGTTTTAGGATGACAGTTCCCTCACCCCTTCCAGGCTGCTTGTCCCCCACACCCCATGATGGAGCAGCCGTGTTTTGTGGCTGATTTTCTCAGATGCTCTCTTGGCTCACTGCTGGCTCCCGGTGACTGTGCTGGTTGAAATTGACTTCTTATTAGCCACCGTGGACTCTTTCCACTTCATCCGTCCCTCGTCACAGCTGAATGTAATCAGTTGTTTTCTCTTCCTCTACAGCGATGCTTATGTTAGGCTTTTCAAACAAGCCTTCCTCATGCGGATCCCTGTGTGTGCTCCGGGGACAGGACGCGCAGGCCCTTCGGGGTTGTGTAGGTGGTGTCATCTGAGGATCCAGTTGCTCTTCCCTGCCTGAGGAGCCTGCGCTTTTATCAGAGCTCACCGCCCTCTCCCACACAGTCTCTTTGATCAGTATTTACACAGTGTTAATGAGAATGGAAAAACTCCATGCTTCTTTCTTGGTGTGAAAGATCCAGGAAATGAGATTTCTAAAAATTGAGTTTTAAAAGTTTTCCTGCAGTTTAGGAATATCGTCTACTTTCTAATAATTTCAAGTGAATTTTGAGTTTAGGAGGGCATGTGCCTTTTCTAAGTTGGAAAAATTTTATTTGGCCTTTATTAAAAAACGGGTAGGTTCCTGGTCCTGGTGATGGTGGTTTTAACAATATGGCATAATAGAACAAGAAGCCTAGTGATTTGAATCAGCACATTTGCAGGAGTGTATAGCAGCCCACTTTTATTTTTTAGTTTATTTACTTTAAAATTTTTATTTTTGTGAGATAGGACCTTACTCTGTTGCCCAGGCTGGAGTGCAGTGACGTGATCATAGCTCACTGCAGCCTCAAACTCCTGGGCTCAAGCCATCCTCCTCCCTCAGCTTCCTCAGTAGCTGGGACTGTAGATGTGCATCCCCCACGCTTTTAAAATTTTTTGTGGAGACAGAGTCTCACTTTGTTGTTCAGGCTGGTCTTGAACTCCTGGGCTCAAGTGATCCTCCCACCTCGGCCTCTTAAAGTGTTGAAATGACCGGCATGAGCTACCACACTAGGCCCATTTTTTATTTTGAAAAAAAAGTTCCACAAGTTGCAAGTATAGTACTAAGCTGTTTCCTTTCTGATTCACTGAGAGAAGGCGGCTGACATGGTGCTTCGGCACCTCTGAATTCCTTAGTGTGTAATTCCTGCCAGCCGGGAGTTTCTCTTTCCAGATGACAATGCAGTCACCAAAATCAAGGAACATTCGCGTGGACATGTGACTGCCACGTAAGCCTCCGCTGCATGCAGGTTTGCCAGTGTCCCAGGAATGTCCTTTGTAGCGCCAGGATCCTGCTCAGCCATGCGCCATCCTAACTTCCTCTCACTCAGTCTGAAGCAGTTCCACAGGCATTCTGTGACCCTCCTGACCCTGGCGCTTGAAGGTGGCAGCCTCTTTGTTTTGTAGAATGTCTCCGGTGTCTCCTAATGATTCCATTTAGGTCATGCTTCGCTGGCAGGAGCATCACGCAGAGCTGCCTGCTTCACGTGGGCTGCACCAGGTGATGCGGGGCTGTGATCTATCCATTACTGGTCATGCAGATCTTCTCACCTGATTCAGCTGGCGCCTGCTGGACCTCTTGTGAAATTCCCCTTTGTAGTTGATAGGTATTTTCGGGAAGAAGTGCTTTGAGATTGTGCAAATATTCCTTTCCTCGTGACTTTCAATTTCTTCATTTTGAACTCATGGCCTCCATTTTCATTCAGTGGATTTAGAATCCAGTGTTATCCTTTGGTGCCGAGCTTGTCTCCCTCTGGTTGTTGGGAACCCATTGGGCCGGCTTCTTTGGCTTCTGTCTTGTTTGCATCATTCGTGGAGCATGTGCTTACTTTGTCTCATCTAGTCTTTTTCCCAGCCTCATTCCTCTTAGTGGAATGTGGTGTTAGAAACTGAGATCTGGGTGCCAGGTGTTCTCTTTGAACTGGCGTGCTATTGCTCCCGGGACCTCTCTCGCTGGACAGAGCAAGGAAATGCATGTGTGTGCATACTATGTATGTGTGCATACTGTGTGTGTGCATATTGTGTGCGTGTGTGCATACTGTGTGTGTGTGCATACCATGTGCGTGTGCGTACCGTGTGCGTGTGCATACTGTGTGTGTACGTACCGTGTGCGTGTGCATACTGTGTGTGTGCATACTGTGTGCGTGTGCGTACTGTGTGTGTGTGCGTACTGTGTGCGTGTGCGTACTGTGTGTGTGTGCATACTGTGTGCGTGTGCGTACTGTGTGTGTGCGTACTGTGCGTGTGCATACTATGTGTGCATACTGTGTGCGTGTGCATACCGTGTGTGTGCATACCATGTGTGTGCATACTGTGTGCATACTTTGTGCATACTTTGTGTGTGCATAGTGTGTGCGTGTGCATACTGTGTGTGTGCGTACTGTGCGTGTGCATACTATGTGTGCATACTGTGTGCGTGTGCGTACCGTGTGTGTGCATACCGTGTGTGTGTGCATAGTGTGTGCATAGTGTGTGTGTGTGCATACTGTGTGTGCATACCGCGTGTGCATACTATGTGCGTGTGCTTCTCTCTGTACACATTTGTCTCGGGGTTTCTGTACCTCTCTACATGTACATTCATGCCTCCTATTCCACCTCATGGGGGTTTTCCATATTTGTAGCTGCATCTTCTGACAGTGACAACCTTGGTATCCTTTGTCCTTATTGTATTGGCTAATGTGGTGCCTCCTCCTGTGTGAACCCTCTTCTCCTCTCTGCCATTGCTGCTCCTCTCAGACCCCGTTATCCTTTGCCATTTCACCCCCAATGTCTGCCTTTCTCACTGCCCTGGTCCAACACCCATACGGTCACCTTTCTGCAGCCACACCTCTCCTTCTTCCTCTGCACGGGCTCAGGGCCCAGTCAGACTTGAGAGCTCATTCCAGGCCAGTGTGGCTCCCATCATCCTGAGACAGATGCCAGCTTTGTCCAGACCCACCTTGTGGCTTTAGGATTGTTGAAGAAGGGATTTTAGCATTTTCAACAAGTGCTTTAGATTTCAGGCCTGGCCAGCCGAGGGAAGGATGATACACCAGTAACCAAGACTGGGATGGGAGCTGGGCCGGCTGGCATAGGTGGTGCTTGTAGGAACCTCCAAGTGGAGCCACCATCCAGTGGAAAGTGGATCTGGTGGGAGAAGGGAGCTCATTGTAGACCAGAGGACCCAGGGGAGGTCAGCGCCTAGTACGAACTAGACCAGAGGGTGTCGGGCAGAGGCAGGGCCCTGAGGGTGCAGAGAGGGGTGCCAAAGAGGAGGACCAGGGTGGTTCCGGATGAGTGCATGGAGGAGCTTCTGGTCAGCATTGTCAAGGCTGAGGTGGTGTCCAGGCTGATTGTAGCGACCTGAAGAGTGAAGGCAGATGAGGTGGTGAAGCTTGTGGGGCAGCTTGGCCAGGAAGGTGAGGAGTGGGGTACTAGTGTTGGGGCTGGGCTCAGTGATGGGTTTGCTCTGCCTTCCTCAAGATGAGAATGACAGGGGCCATGGAGGAAGCCTTCCTTACAGGGATTGGTGCAATCAAATTACTTACAAACATGTTACCGTTTAGAAGGCAGACCTCAGGATTTTATATTTGGTCTTAGCATTTTGAGGTCTATTACTAGAAATCGAGATTTTTGTGTTAATCAAGACTCCAGCTTTATTCCTTCCAGCTGTGCTACACATTTAACTGTTTTGGGCCTCAGTTTCCTCATCTGTAAGGTGGAGCTAGTGATGCCGTGTACCTCATGGCAGGGTAGGGGAATTAACTGGGAGCAGAGACCTGGTTTGGTGCAGAGACTGGTCCTCACCTCCCCCGCCCCAACTCTAGTCCCTACTTCTACCCCAACATCACAATACCTCAAACACCCCGACCCCTACGTCACGGCGCCTCAAGCATCCCTACCCCTGCAACACTGTCTTAGTCTGTTGGTGCTGCTGTAACAGAATACCCGAGACTGGGTAATTTACAAACAACAGAAATGTATTTCACGCAGTTCTGAAGGCTGAGGAATCTAAGTTAAAGGCACTGGCAGGTCTGGTGTCTCTTGAGGGCCCTGTCCATCTTCCAAGATGGGGCTGTAACACTGTGTCCTGTCACGGTGAAAGGGACAGAAAGGCAGAAGTGCGCGTCTAGTTCCCTCCAGCCCTTTTATGAAACACGATCGCCTCCTGAAGGCCCCATCTCTTCATACTACCACATTGGGCTTCCGTTCCAACACGTACATTTTTGGGGACATATTCAGAACATAGCACTAGCCCCAGTATCCCCACTCCAGATCACCCACACCCCCCAAACACACCCCAGTACCCCCACTCCAGATCACCCACACCCCCGCAACACGCCCCAGTACCCCCACTCCAGATCACCCACACCCCTCCCCAACACGCCCCAGTGCTGCATGGCGAGCAGGGGCCAAGGTGCTGCATGAGCTGCTTCCTGAATCTGTGCCTCTTCCGCTGCTTTCTGTGGGGCTGACTACGAAAGAGGGCTGCAGTGAACACACCTCACTGAGCCCCACTGCCGGGCGTGTAGCCTTGCAGGACAGCCGCTCACTCAGGGTTGAAGGTCTCCAGCAGATTCTGGGAGTAGATGCACGGTGCTGCTTATTTCGTTTTACAAATTAAACATCCAATATGCAGGTAGCAATGTGTGTGAATCCCCTGTGCTTTATGTAGAACCCTGAGTATGGGGATCATTTTTGTGCAGGGTGGGGTGGAGCGGAAGGTGGTCTGTGCTGATGTCAGAGGGGTCTGAGAAGCTTGAAAAATAAGGCTAACTGTGTGTGCCTGAACCACGCAGGAAGACAGCACTCCTTCCAGAGATGAGGGAGAGCAGACGTCATGTCTGTGAGCAAACAAAGGGCCCATGCCCAGTGTGGCTCTGGGTGTCATGGCCTCCCTGCTAGGTCATCCGGATGAAGCCTGGGGCTGTGGAGTCAGCTCGTGAGAAATGGGATCCAGGTCCTGAGTGTGCTGGAACTGGCGAGACGGGGTCACAGCACACGCCTGCGTTTCCAGCCCTGCCCCTGCCGACGGCTGAGACCTCTTTTCCCACCCCTGCTCCGCCCTCCTCTGGATAATAAGATGCTGTTCTAGTTCATAGAAGTGACACTTGTCCCTTTTCAGAGAAGCAGGGGAGAGGCTGTTTTGTTTTATGGCCCAACATTAAATACTACAACAGTAATACTAAAAACAATCCTGCTGAAGAGCTGCGCGTGCCCCACTCTTGGGGAACTCTGCTGTGGCAGCAGAGTGCGGATGAGCTGCATGCTGAGCAGGGAGTGTCATTTAGCGGAAATGGTTTTGTGTGCCAGCTAATGGTAGCTGTGTATCAGAAGAGGTGAGAATGCAAAGGTTTGTCAGATGTGTGGAAATTCTGTCATCCCAAGGGAACGTTTGGGAGGCTCTTAGCTTTGTTTTTCTCTTCTTAATGCAAACACGTGAGCATTAAGAGACCTTGGGTAGATGAGCTGAAAATAGTCGTGATCGCCCTTGGCGGTGGCTCGTGGGTTTACAGAGCACTTGCACAGACTTCGTCACTGATTCTTGCAACCATTTGGGATTCATAGACCAGTCAAGTTGGTTAACAGATATTGGTTAGGTGGAAACGTATATGTCGAGCATAGTGCCATATACAAGGAACTGTAAGCTGTGCTCTTGCTTTCAAGGCACTGATAGTACACCTGGGGAGGTAAGACTAGGATCCATGCAGTAGAACAGAGACCAATACGAGGTCAAGCTTGAACGGCCTGGAAGGCCAGAGAATGCTGCGGTAGAGACGTCAGGGCAGGCAATGGGAGGCAAGAGCAAAGAGCTGAAGGAAGAGCATGAGCCCACATTCTGAGGTCCGAGGGGCTGGGTTTTGGCACACCAGCTGGGCTCCCTTTGGGCCTGGGGGGTCAGTAGCACCCGTTAGCCACGGCCAGTCATAGCCCTATGCTCCAGCACAGCTCTGTGCCCACAGCCGAAACCTTGGCTCTTTGGGGCTTATGGTTTAAAATGCTGTTTTCTTTTCTTCCTTTCTTTTTTTTTTTTTTTTTTTTTGAGACGGAGTCACACAGGCTGGAGTGCAGTGGTGTGATCATGGCTCACTGTAGCCTCTACCTCCTGGACTCAAGCGATCCTCCCACCTCAGCCTCCTGAGTAGCCGGAACCACAGGCATGCACCAACATGCTGATTAATTAAAAAAAAAAATTATTGTAGAGACGGGGTCTCATTTTGTTGCCCAGGTTTAACACACTGTTTTCTCTGCCAGTTCCATTGGTGTCTCAAGGTGGTATCTCTGCTTCCCCTCTGAAGGAATCTGAAAGAAGAGGGTTAACTGCTTGGAGCCCACCTCTCTCCTATATCTACTTTCCAAAGTGAGGACAGTTTTTTAAAACAGGACATGTTCATCCCCTTATATCTGCTGAAAATCCGTCTAGCTCTTGGTTTTTGTATAATACAGCAATAGGCAACACAGGAACGTAATTTTGTAGCTATGTGAGGAGTGAGGCCTAGTGTTAGAACGGGGCCAGACTGTAAAAGATCGCTCCTGTACGGCTCCCGTCCTAGCCCCACAGACGCTGCAAGGGCCGCGGGTCCCGGGCGAAGCTTTCCTGTCCCAGATGCCTGCAGCTGTGTGGCTCCAAGCTTTGCGCCTGAGCTGAGGAAGATCACACGCCTCTCACTGTATACAGGACTAATTATTACAAAACAGACAGGGATGGCATTATGGTTAGGAAAATATAGACTCATTAAAAATCATTTCTAATTTCAAAGTAGCCCCTTTGCTATTATGTATTTTCTCAGTCAAAAATGAGTTGTTTAAGGCTACACAACTTATGAGTGGCAGAGTCCTTGAAAACCACACAGAGAAATTTGCACTTCATCTAGTAGGCAGCACTCAGTTAATATGTCAATTAACAAATGTTTATTAAGTGTCTGCTAAATACAAGGCACAAAGAACTACAAAGATTGTCCTAGCAGTGAGTGCTGGATGGGGCTTTCAGTGTGAACTTTTCATTGAAGGATAGCACACAGAGGAAACTGCACCTAACCCGGGTGTATCCTAAACTGATCATACCCATGGACCCCAGATCAAGGAACAAGATGACCATTGGCCCAGAAGTCTTATCTTGTCCCCTTTGGGTCCCCTCCCCCAGCCGCACTGCTGGGTCTCCACTCTTGACAGCTTTCCATCTAAATGGAGCACACAGCCGGCCCTGTGGGCTTCTGAGGGGAGGGGGTCAGCCTGCGCTTATCTTCAGGGTGGACTGAGAAGAGAAAGACTAGGTCATTGGTGGGCCTGTCTGTGCCTGGGGCACCACTCTTTGGGGCCATTGGGTCAGATTGAGGAACCCAGCTGGGAGGTGGGAGAGTCTCAGTAGCATCGTGAAGGGCTGCGGATTGGGTGAACACGTTAGCAGTGGCTGGTGGAGTGCCAGCTCTTTGGAAGGTGAAATGGATAGGACGGGTAATCAAACTGGGTACATAGGAAGAAGATGGAGAGGTTTAAAAAGAAAAAGCTGCACCTCTTCAGGTTGGCTGAATGCCAGCACTATCAATAACCTTGGAGCAAGTCATTTGACTGCTTTAAACTTCAGCTTGCCCTTCTGTCCCATGAGGTGGGTTGGACCAAGTTCCTTTCCGTGTAAAGTTCTAAGTATCTTGAAATTCAGAGGGGTTATGCTGAAAATCTTGCAAATAGGAAAATTTATAAAGAGCTAAAAGTTTTATGCAAATACCATTTACCATCTCCTTTTCCATCCACCTACCCATCCATTTCATTCATCAATTTACCCACACACTCACTCGCCGCTGAAGTTTCATTAGTTCTTCCCCAGATTCCCCTTAAATAGAAGCTCATAAAGGAATTAGAAATGTTTTATAAGACACAACTACAGTTTTACATTTATGATCTGTCCACTTCACCCCACATCAGACTGATACTGTTGTCAATAATATCTATCGGGGAATTTAATTTTAGTTTATTTAAATTATACTTAATCAAATGCTAAATGCATCGTTTTATTTGACCTCATTCTTTCCCGTGTCTTCCTCTGCTTCTGATTTCAGCTCTCCCACCCACTGCCCTATTCTTGGGAGGGAACCATACAATTAACTGACCACAGGGATTCCCAGTGGATAGGCGGTTATAGCGCCATGTAGCTGGTCACAGCCTGGTGAGCAGCTGACAGTGGCTTCACCCCTCCTGGGTGGGCAGGTGTCCTGACCTGAGTCAGGGTAGGGAGAGTGGGGCCCCTGCCAGGCTGCCTCTACTAACGAGGGCCCCCATGTCTCTGCAGGATGTTGTGAGGGATGCAGGGAAGTGGCTGCCTCCTGCCAACACTGGGGAGAGGGTGGGATGGGAGAAGGGCCTGGACTTTCCAAGGGGTGAAATCCAAGGAGGGGGTACTCCTTGAATGGGAACTCCCTCCCTTCTTCCTCTGTCCGTGGTTCACTGGAGAGCATGCATAGTGTGAGCCACCGCTGACCGTTGTGATGCATGGACAGTTTTCTGACCATAGATGACAGCCGCGGGCCGCGACCATGCTGGTTGCTGCAGTTAAGTATGGGTGACTGAACTCAACGCCTTCCAGCCAGCCCTGTGCGTTTACTTTGCGCCTCCTCATGCACGTGGCAAGGCCGCTCTTTTGCATCTGTTTGTTAAAGCTGTTTTTTGCTTTCCTTTGCCTTGTTTGTGTACTTCGTGGCCCCTATTTTTTGTTTTTCAGATCCCAATCCAATCCTATCTTGTGGGTCTGATCACAGCACAGTTGATTTGGGTCACTATGATTTTTTTGAGACCTTAGAACTTTGTTCCTGAGAGAAATGAAGACCAAACATGTAACATCTGAAGTCACAGATTACGGATTATAACAAATTTACCACAATTCTTTCAGAGAAGTTAGATATTACCTGATTTTTACCAAGCTTTTCTCAGCCAGAGGTGTCCATTGAATTAGAATTTCCAGAAGGTGAGGGCCTGGCATCTCTGTTTTGAAAAGCCCTTGATGACTTTGACCTATCTATGGGCGAAGGCCCTTTCCAGTTGTAAAATCTTATTAATGTCATGATTTTTATTTTATTTTTTTATCAGAGTAACATACATCTAGCTAAAAAAAAAAAATTAAATAATGCCAAAAACTATACAGGTGGCTCTTGGAGCTCTTGCGGGTTTGGCTGTAGACGACTGCAGTAAGTGAGCCACGTGAACGTTTTGGTGTCCAGTGCATGTAAAAGTTACGTTTACACTGTACTGTAGTCTGTGAAGTGTGCAGTAGCATTGTGTCCAAAAGAACATACACACTTTATTTTAAAAACTGAAAAATGTTAGTGATCACTGGAGCCTTAGCGAGTTGTAATCTTTTAGCATTTAATTGGCTGACAGAGGGTCCTGCCTCATGTGGATGGCCACCAACTAATGGAGGGGGGGTGGTTGCTGAAGGTAGGGGTAACTATGGGAATTTCTTAAAATAAGTCAGTAACAAAATTTGCTGCATTGATTGGCTCTTGCTTTCACGCAGCATTTCTCTGTAGCATGTGGTGCTGTTTGATAGCATTTTACCCCCAACAGACAGACCTGGAGTAGTGGGCAGATGTTTTCTGGAAAATGAATGACATGAGTCTGTCACGTTAAGGAAAACAACTGACAGCGTTTGTTTCCACTGATAAAATTTGAGATTTCAAAAAAAAAAAAATTTTGGAAACCTTATACCTACCACTATGAGCCTGGCAACTTCTTTTTTGTTGTTGTTGTTGTTGTTGTTGTTGTTGTTGTTGTTTTTGAGACGGAGTCTCACTCTGTCGCCCAGGCTGGAGTGCAGTGGCACGATCTCGGCTCACTGCAACCTCTGCCTCCAGGGTTCAAGTGATTCTCCTGTCTCAGCCTCCTGAGTTGCTGGGATTACAGGTGCCCGCCACCACGCCCGGCTAATTTTTGTGTTTTCAGAAGAGATTGAGTTTCACCATGTTGCTCAGGCTGGTCTCGAACTCCTGACCCCAGGTGATCTACCCACCTTGGCCTCTCAAAGTGCTGGGATTACAGTGGTGAGCCACCACACCTGGCCGAGCCTGGCAACTTCTTAGTACTTAAGACATTTCTGATGAGATCATGGTAATGTTAATGAGTGTGGATTCTTAAAAAAATATTGGGGAATGAAATATACAAGATCTGTATAGTTCCATGAGCCGATATTTTCCAAATGATCAATGCATGATGATACAAAATAATCTATGGGTAAAAAATCCACTCAAGGTGCAGCAAACAGCAGTGAATTTTAATGTCATAGCATACAAAAAGTTCGTTGATGTGGTTTCAGATACTACATCTCATATAATCTGAAGGAAATTACCACTTGATAATTTTTGGTGTAGTATCAAACAAAAAGAGTCATGATTATGTAAAATAGCATTTTAAGATACTCTTCTGTTTTCTAATGATAGATATGTGTGTGAGGTAGGGGTTTCCACATATGCAGTCACTGAAACCATGAATTGCCACAGACGAATGCAAAAATGGATGAGAGTCACCCATCCTTGATCAAACCACATATTCCAGAAATTCGCAAAAATATGCAAAAATGCTGCTCTTCTCACTAAACTTTTTTGGAAAAAAATAGTTATTTTTGTAATAAATATTTATGTTAAAATATAATGGGTTATTGTTTTTAAAATGAATGAAGAAAAATATTTTTAAAATCTTAGCTGAATTTCACATAGAGTAGATACTGATAGATTCAACAACATAAACCAAAGCTCTTTGAGGTTTTCAATAATTTTAGAGTGCAAAGGGGTCCTGAGACCAAACAAGTTTGAGGACTGCTGATTTAGAGTTAATTGCCCTGGAACCCACTCCTGAAATAAATGGGTAAATCCTGGACATGAATGTACGTTTGTGAAACGGATTTTTTTGTGGGCATACTGAGTGCAGATGAAAATTAATTAAAAAGTATCACTTCTTTGTCTTTTTCTCTCCTCCTTTTCCTGTACCCATGAGAGCCATAGTTTGAACAGGAGGAAGCATATGCTGTCACTGCAGAGCTGCCTTCTCAGAGAAAGCCTGAGCAGGAGCCTGAGAATAAAACAGTGCAAGTGCGGGAAAGCTGCAGGTGCCAAAATACAAATGAACGTGGGTAGAATAACAGCATTCACTTGCCCGTGATGTTAAAACACTGGCTTTCACGGCGTGTCAGCTTGTTTGAGCACCTTAGCTGTTCAGTAAATCTGGTTAACACTGATCAACCTTAGGCGTTGTGTTACTTTTAGTCAAAGGTGACTTTGAAGTTCGTTATATAAGGAGAAACTGTGGAAGAGAGGCCTAGCAGAGGAGGAAATGCAGACGTAAAGAACTTTCTCTTTTCCATTGCTTCCTCAGATCCTCTGTCGATGGGTCCTCAGAAAGCTCTGGAAACCATCGGTGCAAATTTACAGAAGCAGTACGAGAACTGGCAGCCAAGGGTAAGCGTGCTTCACTTGCTCTTCCCTTTCCTTCTTACAGGGAAACTCCAGTTCCTTGGTTTCCAACACTCTTTGGATCCAAGTGAGAATTCTGTGCACACCCTGCCCTTGTGCGGCATGGCGCCTGCGCACTGCGTTTCGTGTGCCTGCGTTCTGCCTGCTGGCTATTGGTGGCTGTGTTGTCTTGACAGTGTCCGCATTATTGTGAGTCTTGCATGGGACAGTCCAACTTATTTTGCTTAAGTTTGTTCCAGATTTTTAGAAAAGAAAAAGTATTCTTTTCGCTCTTAACCATGGTTTTAATTTTTCTCAGGAAATGTATTTTCGATAATTTTTCTGCAACCTCAACTAGTTAACGCTATTCCGCGTGTCTTCAGTTTTCACATAGTTGAGAAAAAAACACCCAACTGTCAAAAGATAACACTTATTATATGCTTTGCCTTTGATTCAAAAGATAAGGTTCTTTTTAGGGAGCCAGTTACCAATTAGTGTGTGGGGTTTTTTTTTTTTTTTTTTTTGGCTTATATCTTACAGTTTTTTGTTTGTTTGTTTAAAGAAAAGTGGCTTAGAATATAACTGTGTCAAATTGCCTTTAAGATCTTAAGTTACTTGTAATCCACCCAAAGACCTTTAGCCTTTCTTATTAACTGGTTTGGAGATTTAATAAATTTAATAAAAAACTAAGAATCTGGGCACTTATGGAAGTGCCCTATATTCAGCTTTGCATGATAGATGGACTCGAGTTACCTAAAGGAAATAATGAAGAATGCAGGTTGAGAAGGTGCCTTACCTGCGCGTCTCCTGCAAGTTTTACTCTCCCCTTTTGGATGAAAGCCTCATGAAAACACATGATTTATGGAACCTTTTGAACACTTATTTGGTTGGAATTTTGATTTGTGGATCATTTATCCACATGATGTGGGATTTAGAGATTCCTTATACATTATTTACATTCTTAGAGTAAGAGAACAGCCAAAAATGAAATTTTTCCTGCCTTTAAAAATGCCTTTAGGTCATTTCTGCTGTTGCTTCCAGTCGTGAGCTAATTGTTAGGAAGCATCTCTGTGTCTTAGGGTGTACCTTTGTGCTTGCATTGCCGACTTGTCAAGTCAATAACAACAGACTTTTGTTCTTTAGAAGGCAGTGGCTTCATGGGTTCTTGATTGATGCCTAATGGCTTGACTTTTTCCTCTCTTAAATTGGTTGCCTCTTGATGGTTTGTGTAAACATGCCGTAGCCTTTTTCTTGAGAGCGCAGTGTGTTTGGGGATGGCATGAGGACTGGAGAGAGATTTGGATGGTGGAGTCCTATAAAAATGTAGTTGAGATGCCTCGTGTTTTCCATAGATAATAGCTTCTTTGAAGACTTTGAAGGTACCCTAGGGTCTCAGCATGGTGAGACGGGCACTTACAGGAGTGTGGGGCAGAGTGGCAGTATTAGAAGACATGGCCGTGTTGGCACGTGGCATGTCGTTAACCAACACTATGGGAATTCAGAGGAATGCCTTTCTGGCTACTTCTGGCCATCTCCTGGGTTTGGCTTTGTACCTTTGCGTTTTACTAGATACCTTTGTTTAAAAAAGAATGTAACCCAATAAATTCAGATCTACCAATTGTGTTCTTTCTAGAATGAGTCTCTGCTATTAAAACTAGTTTCTTCTTTTCCAAGAATTATTAGATAAGGAAATATAGCCTTTCAGAATACATGTGTTTAATATTTCAAGATATTGTATGTGTATTCCATTTGCTCTGATTTACAATTGTTTTTTTTTTTTTTTGAGTGCTAAGAGTTGATTTACTGCTGGCTTTATTATTAGTTTCGCTTGGTAGATATCAGCTAGTTGATGCTAGATGACAGGAAATGGAATCTTCTAAAGTGGCATCTGTTATTTTCAATCTAAATTTCTGTCTACGAGCAGATCTCTCCATGGCATTGAGAAGCGGCATCATGATGTAGGGAAGGCGACCTTTACATGTAGGTCAGTGATGACAGCCAGAAAGATGACAGTGTAGACTCAGTACAGGATGGAGGATTCCCTGCCCATGACAGTGGCACAGTTGTATTCGGACAGCAAGCACAGGTGCAAAGGGGTGCAGTCCTCTGAATGATCTGTAGTCTGGGAAAATTTGTTAAAGTTGGCCAGATTTCAAGAATGGATGTGCAAAATAATTCTCTGAGTAAGAGATCGTTTGAAGGGCTGGTGAGATGGAGAATGTGTTAAGATTACAGGATGCTTCGGAAAAGGTACCAGCGCAGGCGGGATCCCATCTGGGCTGGTTTATAAAGTGGAATCTGGAATAAAGTATCCGCTGCAGCCTAGAAGGAAGCTGTTCATGCACACAGAGTGGGATCTTTTGTCCCCATTCAGGAAGCAAAACCACAACAATGGACACCTAATATTTGCTTTTCGAATGCCAACACCATTGCATTCATTTTTTAGTACAATAAAAATGTTTAAAAATTTCCTGCTACTATCCGTGAGCGGGCCTCATCTATTTTAGAAATTAGCCTAAGGTAACGGATGTCACAGGATACCTCTGACCGGCTCCCTGGTGTGAGCGTGGGGCTGTGCCATATGCACTGGGTAATAATAGCACCTGCCCCGGTGCGCGTGGCACACTGCTCCTCACAGCTTTCCGTGGGTTACAGGACAGAGGGAGGGAGGCCTGGCATAGATAGCGTGGCTCTCAGTGTGGGGCAGACCTCATGCTGCCTTCTAGAGTTTGCATGAAACAGGAGGCACTTAGCAAACTCAGATGTTTGTGTGCAAGGGGCCTGGTTCCTGACTGTAAATCAGGGTCCTTTGAAACATTGCAAGGCTAGACACGCACCACTTGATTGCACTTTACAGGGCTCTTGAGTTTCTGCAGTAATAAAGAGAGGTTGATGTGCCATCTGCAATAAAACAATGGGGGCGTTATTAAATTTCCCAGACCTTCAGTGGAAAGACCCATATATCTGGTTTTCTCTTTCTCTGTGTCTTTATTGCAAGAGTGGAAAACCTTGGGTCATTTAATGAAAATGAGATTATTTTCATTAAAGTTTGTCGGAGTCGTTGCCTCCACGCTGGCATGGATGGGAGCAGAGTAGGAAATGCCTGTTTCCTCAACGGTAGCGTCCATCCAGGAGGTGCAGAAAGCCGACCCCGGAACCCCCGTCGGCTGCACCAGAATGGTGCCTGGAAGCCTCTGATGATTTCCTTGCTGGTGCTGGAACGCTTGGACTTGTTCTTCATTTTTCTAGCTTTTGATATAGGTGATTCCAGTTCAAAAGGAATTGAGAGAAACCATGGTGATTCTATTTTTTTCTGAAGGCTGCCAGCCACTATCTGGCCCGTATTTCCTTGCTTAGGCCCATTGAGCCCTTTTCTAAATAATTTATCAGTTTGCCACTGATGAAATGTTTCTTCTGATTAAATTTAAGGCTTTGCCTTATTACCTTGTAGGTGTATAAATTTGTGTTCTGCCAGAGATTGGAGGAAAATGCCGACCGTTGTTTCAGTGGAAAATTCTGCAGTAAAACCTCACTCATTCCATCATAAGTCTCAAATGAAAGTTTTATTGGGAAATGGGAGTAGGAGATTATTATAAAGCTGGGACCATACAGTGAAGAATTTATCTTTTTAGAGAATTTTTCTAACAAATTGGGGCTACTGGCAGTTTCGTACAGGATGGAAGTTAGGAGCTGGAGCCTGTGGAAAAAGACAAGCAGGAGGGGCCTCGCTCTCTGTGTCCTTCTTTCCCCAGAGAGAGTGGACAACACCAGAAGCAGAGGCCACACCTCTTTACTTGGGGTGAGCTTTAATTCTTCTGGTGCCTTAAAAATAAGTTTCTATGGGAATATCTATCATTTACTAAGGAAGATGAAACAGCATGGCGGTGCCTCCACTGACCGAGTCTGTCCGTCGGGCAGGTGTGTCTAGGGGAGGAGGCAGAAGGCACTCCTCAGTCACGGAGCCACATTGTTGTGGGAGCTCATTCTCATCTTGTCCAGGTCTGCGAGTAGTGAAGGCAGCAAGTCCTGTGTGGCGGCCGTGGGGCTTCCAGGGAGCTGAGCGGTCAGGTTGAGTCAGTTTCCATGTGGCGGACAGTTCTTACTTATCCATGCACAGCCCTGGTTTGTGGATTACAGTGAACAGATTTTGAATGTCAGCTTCCCTTCAGTTCACCGTGCTTCTCAGATGTGTCACAGTTAATTTGTGGTTAAGGGATGAAAGTTGGTTTTACCATTAGATAAACATGTTTTTTATAGTGCCTAACCCCAAGCAGAGTATGTTCAAGGAGAGAACAAAACAGCTCCCAAGATCTGGTCCATTAGCTCAGTAGAAATTGTTATTGCATTTCTTATTGAAATTGTTATTGTAAATGACAGTCATCCTTTCGTGGTATTGATAATAGAGTTATTTGTGTGCTTTTATGAGATGCTTTGAGTGAACCGAAGCTGATGACTATACCTCCTGTTGGGAGGAGGGGGTTTGGGGAGCAAGGGGGTTGAGAAGGCCAGTGGTGGGCAGTTTTGGTTCTACTTAACAGGTGTGTCTTTTGGATTTTAGGCACAAGTGTTATTTGCAGAACTGAATGTTTATGTGTAATTCCATGTTGTTTAGGGGTTTGGAGTGAGGATAATTGGAATCCAGGAGTCTTCTCCTTGTCCCTGAATGGGGCTGCTGCTTGACGTGTCCACCTCACGGGGAGTGTCATGTGGCCATGTGTGACAAACTGTGAAACCCTTGGTATTGAGTGCTCACACTGCTAGGTGTGGTGGGAGGCGCCTAGTCAGGCAGCCGGGTTGGCTTTGGGGAGCACTGCATGGATGGCTTCTAAGATCCACTTGTCTTCTTTCCCCTGGGATGATTAGACAGGCCTCTGCTTTGTGGGCAAAGCAATCGGTATCAGCACAAGTCACTCGCTTGCTTGTGCCCCCCACCCCCAAATGTTTTGGAATGAATTTTATAGATGGATGCTGATATGGCTTGGCTGTGTCCCCACCCAGATCTCATCTTGAATTGTCACTCCCACAATTCCCACGTGCCATAGGGGGAACCCAGTGGGAGGTAATCGATCATAGGGGCGGGTCTTTCCTGTGCTGTTGTCCATAGTGAACAAGTCTCACGTCCCTGCACGAGCTCTCTCTTGCCTGCCACCATCCATGTAAGATGTGACTTGCGCCTCCTTACCTTCCGCCATGATTGTGAGACCTTCACAGCCATGTGGAACTATAAGTCTATTAAACCTCTTTCTTTTGTAAATTGCCCAGTCTTGGGTATGTCTTTATCAGCAGCATGAAAATGGGCTAATACAGATGCAGTCAAGACCCATAAATCAGTGGGTTCTACCTTTTCTTAGGATTTTCAGGCTCAGATATGGATAATCGGGGAAGAAGCAGCTAAGTTGCCCTAGGACAGTACTCCACACCTGGAGGTGCTCCAAAGCTATTCATGGAACAGCCCAAGGTGGACCGTTACTCGCTGTGACTCCTGCTTGGGGCATTCACGTTGCGACATTAGTTCCAAATTGACAGTCCAGTTCAGCTGGTGAAAATGGCCCTATAATTGCGATTGGCAGCATCCCCTGGCGTGCGGCCCTGATGCCATTACCATTCCATCATCCATCCCGTCTTGCTGTCTGCCCTGCCACCAGCCCTCCCTCCTCCTGCCCAAACTCACCTGACTTCCTTCTCTGTGGGTCCTAAGGTTAGGCTTCATCCACCTTGAGTTTCTGTGACAAGCTGCCAGTGAGGACTCATGGGCAAAGGCAGAACTGTGGGTGGATGGCTCACAGCTTGCATAATTCAGTACCTGGTGTGAAGCACTTTGCCTGTGTACTCATTAAATTTGCAGGACGGTACAGACAATATCTTCTGGTTGTCTTGGGGTTAACTGTGGTGTTTTGACAGTTTCACTTAACTGCTTACTGCCCAGAAAGTTAAGAACTGTTCCTATGATCAATGTTTTTACTTATATTTTTGCCTTGGCCTCAGCAGTGCTCTCCCACTTCGTCTTCCCTCCTTTCTAGCGCTTCTCGGCTGACAGCTTTTCCACGTGCGTGCCGTGTTCAGTGAGAACTCTGATTCATGCTCTTCAGCCAGAAGCCTTCGTAGTCAGCCCTGCCCACGCACTTCCTGCCTTGCCCTGTCCCCAGAGGCCATGGTATTGGAAGCAGCTTCCTGGAAGCAAGCTTAGATTATGCAAAGCAGTTTATTCCGGACTCTAGACCAATTGCACCAGAGCATAAAGGTGTTGTCACCTTCTGCCATCCCTCCGAATACCTTAGTGACATGACCTATACATTCTTTTAGGCACACCAAACACATTACAGAAAGAAGAATGAAAGAAAGGCATCGTTCTGCAGCCTCCTGGAGGATGGCAGCCTGTTGTGACTAGACTCCTCAGGGTTTCAGTCCATTAGAGCTGGTCCCGGAGGGGACCCCTGCTGGCCAGCCCTGTGTTGGACTCTTGCTCTCCGAGGCCACCTAGGGGATTCACTAGAGAGCCCATTTGGGATTGAAGAGCACGCGTGTTGACTAGAGTGGGTTGCAGCATGGGCCGCAGCCCGTTTAAACACTGCCCAGGGAAGATTGGTGGAGTCCGCCTCCTCCCTTCTGCCTCGTAGGTCCGCAGAGTCGTGCTGGGCTCACCGCTCCTTCCCTTTCTGGGCGGGAGCGCCCCTCTCACTGGTAGGGGAGCTCCCCGGGAAATGTGGTCTCCTTTCTACCAGTGCACTGAGGGGTGGGGTGGGGAGAGCTTAACTGTGGAAAGAATGCGAACTGGTTTAGTTCTGGCTTTGCCACTTCTTAGAAATGTAACTCTGGACAAGTTACTATTTAAACTTTTAAAATTTGTACATGCAAATGAGAGTTAATGGACAGAATAAAAGTATATAAAGCATTTGCACCAGGGAGGCCGTGGTGGTTGGTCATCAGATCCTTACTTCCCATCCCTTTCTGTCCCTTATCCCTTCCTCTCCCTCATGGTTGAGGTGGTGGAGGCCCCTCCCAGAACATTCTGCCCAGGAGTCTTGCTGCCTTAAGCCCCTCCCCATCCTGCCTTATCTCCGGTTTTATCCTCTTGCGGGGATAACTGCATTCCTGACTCTTCCTCTATTAATTGACCTACTTGAAGTGTAATATTTTTAGAGAGAAATAGGGGCTTAACTCTGTCCTTAACAGGCCTCTCGAGGATATTATCTCTCATCATCATGTTCCCTTTAACAAGGGAGTTGTCTGTGTGTATGACAAATTGCAAATGAGGACCCCCCACCGTCAGGCTGGGGACTAAAACTGTAGCTCAGCTGTTGTCGTTTCACAGATCTCACGTGCCATGTGTGTTTCCTGAGTTAACTTGGGGACCGTGATACAGAGCGATGCGGAGATGGCTCTGAAGGACAGGCAGGTGCCAGGCGAGGGATGGAAGTGCTGCTTCTAAGTCAGAAAGTGGAAGGTGTGATGATGTGTTAAAGAATGGAAAGCTAAATTTGGAGGTGACGATGAGGAACCCACCGTATGCTCGCCATATGCAACTAGGAAGAGTTGTAAAATCCTGCTCCAGCCAAATTGGAAAGTGCTGATCAAGGGGGAAACGATCAATAACAGATTGGAGGGGGACGGCCACTTCAAAGTGTCTGTGGTACTTGATTTCATTTTGCAGGGGAAACCATATGTCACAGTGGTGTTCATGAATTTGGGTGTTCACAAGGGCTTCTGTACAGCTCCCTCCCAAATGTCCGCGATTTACTTGTTGGTATGACACATAATGGAGATTTTTAAAAAATGGACATACGAAGCACATAACGTCAAGTTCACCATTTTAAAGTGTACAACTTGGCTGGGCGCAGTGGCTCGCGCCTGTAATCCTAGCACTTTGGGAGGCCGAGGTGGGCAGATCACCTGAGGTCAAGAGTTGGAGACCAGCCTGGCCAACATGGTGAAACCTTGTCTCTACTAAAAATATTTAAAAAATGGCCAGGCACGGTGGCTCACGCCTGTAATCCCAGCACTTTGGGAGGCCGAGGCGGGTGGATTGTGAGGTCAGGAGATCGAGACCATGGTGAAACCCTGTCTCTACTAAAAATACGAAAAATTAGCTGGGCGCAGTGGCAGGTGCCTACTGTAGTCCCAGTTACTCAGGAGGCTGAGGCAGGAGAATGGCATGAACCCGGGAGGTGGAGCTTGCAGTGAGCCGAGATCACGCCACTGCACTCCAGCCTGGGGCGACAGCGTGAGACTCCATCTCAAAAAAAAAAAAATTAGCTGGGCGTGGTGGGGGGTGCCTGTAGTCCCAGCTATTCCGGAGGCTGAGGTAAGAGAATCGCTTGAACCTGGGAGGTGGAGGTTGTAGTAAGCCGAGATCACGCCACTGCACTCCAGCCTGGGTGACAGAGCGAGACTCCATCTTAAAAAAAAAAAAAAAAAAGTGTACAACTCAATTGGCTTTTAACATCTTTGCAATCTTGTGCAACTGTCATAACTGTCATACCTGTCTAGTTCCAGAACACTTTTCTTACCCCAAAGGGAAACCCAAAGCCCATCGGCAGTCATTTCCCCTCCCCCAGGCCCAGGCAGTCACCAGCCTGCCTTCTGTCTCTGGAGATGCCTGTTCTAGGTACTCCACACAAATGGAGCCATACAGTATGTGGCCTTTTGCGTCTGGGCTCCTTCCTTAGCATCTGGAATGTTTTCAAGATTCCTCCATGCTATTGCATGTATCAGTAATTTAATCCTTCTTGTGTGTGCATGTGTAGAGATAGGGTCTCGCTTTATTGCTCAGGCTGGTCTTGAACCCCTGGCTTCAAGTGATCATCCTGCTTCAGCCTCAACTCTTTCTATAGCTGAAAAACATTCCATTGTATGGCTATTCTACATTTCTATTTTATGGGTTCATCTGTTGATGGACACTTTCGTGGTTTCCACCTTTTAGCTATTTGAATAATGCCGCTATGAATATGTGAATGCTAGTGTTTGTGTGGGCCCCTGCCCACTAGTGGGGTTGCTGGGTCATATGGTGACCCTGTATTTTACCTCCCTGAGGCACTCCCAATCTATTTTCCACAGTGGCTGTACTATTTGTCCATGTCTACTAGCAGTGTATGAGGGCTCCAATCTCTCCACATCCTGGCCAACATTTGTCACTTTCTGTATTCTTACATTGTTATTATTATGATAGTCCTAGTGGGTATGAAGTGGAATCTCATCATGGTTTTGGTTTTCATTTCCCTGATGATTAGTGATGTTGCCATCTTTTCATGTGCTTATTGGCCATTTGGAGGAGTCTCTATTCAAGTCCTTTGTCCATTTTTTAGTTGGGTTGTTTGTCTTTATTGTTGAGTTCTATGAGTTCAAAATGGAGACTTTTAAATTGAATAAGGTATAATTTCTGTTGTGAGGACTTGTTTCCTTTCCAAATAATATGTGTGGTGTCTGCTGAGAGCTTCATGGTAACATTTAATTCTTAAAAGAGCCTTTGTCTTGATAGATTGGTTTCATAAAACTATTAAGAGGTTCAGCCAGGCACCGTGGCTCATGCCCGTGGGAGGCCAAGACAGGAGGATCCTTTGAGCTCAGGAGTTGGAGACCAGCCTGGGCAACATAGTGAGACCTTGTCTCTAATTAAAAAAAGAAAAGAGGTTCTATGACTATTGACTATACTGATCATATATATACTGTATAATTTAATACCAATCCCTTAAGATTCCTGTGTGTTTTTGTTAGGAGTCTTTTGGTTTTCTGAGAGCTGTGGTCTCTCCACCTGGAGTGTATGTCGGGAGAAAGCTCCTGTCGGGGTGAGTGCAGGCAGAGTGGCCGAGGAGCTGGGCCTCTGTGAAGTCTGGGTGCAGCTTGGAGGCTCATAGTGGACTGGGAGCTTGGCAGGAGGGGCGGTGCATGTCCACACCAGTGCCCGGTCTCCACCGTGCTGCGGCCCTGTGGGTCTCTGCTCCCCACTCAGCAGTTACGCTGCAGGACGTTCCTTCCCCTCCCTGTGTGTGAGGGCTGGGTCCTTCCTTTCTGATGTAGTCATCTTTGATGGGACTCCATCTGCTTGGGCCCAGGGGTCCCCACAGGAGCCAGCTGTGTTCACATCCTAGTGGTCCCTGGTCCTAAACCACCTCCTGACTTTCCTCTGTTGCTTCAGTTTCAGCTCTCTGCCCACTGCATTGTGTCGCTGGATTTTCAAGATTAAATTCCCCCCACAAGAGTGTTTGATGCTTCCCTGGATGGCCAGGCTGTACGGCCAGTGTTAAAAGACAGACAAGTGCCACCCAGGGGCAAGGGAGTGTGTGGTTCAAAGTCCCTGAGAACAGATGCCAGATGCCAGGCTCAGGTGGTGCCGTTTACTTCCAGCAAGAGGAGAGAGAGGGTGCACTTGATCCAGTGCCAGGTGATGGTGGCCCCTAGGCCAGGGGGTCACACCCTCACTTTGGGCTACAGTAGAAGGAGATTCCCCCACCCCGTGGGGTCTGAAACACAGAAAACTGGGGGCATGCCTGAGGGCCACTGATGCAGGTGCTAAGGCACAACAGAGGAGCCGTGGAGGCAGAAATCGGGAAAGACCCCTCCCAGGTGAGGGCTGCACGGGCTGTGGTGAGGGTGCTCCCCTCGGTGGGCTCTCGGCCCAGCACGTGGAAGACAGCACAGTCCACTGCCTTCCCAACCCAGAGAGGCCGATCAGCTCTGCTTAGCTTCATGTGGTCCTCCGTGTAACTGGCCCATCTGTGGGTTGGTTCTGAGGGAGTGAGGCTGCCCTCTAGAATCACCTGTGACTGGAGGGCTGGGTGGTAGGATTTAAAGCGCATGGCAGAACCGGGAGGATTACCCATGGCTTGTATAAGGAAGAGTCTCTTCTAAAGGGTTGCATGTGTGGCAGGCTCCTTAGTCAACATGCTGCTTACCCCGGACTGGAACATGCCCTGCAGTCAAGTCATTTTTGTGTAGAATTTTTAATTATAAGTTTTATTTTTATAAACAAAAATCTTAGCTGAAGTCCAATAAAATCCAAGAAGGCACAGATAATCAGGGAGAAGTAACTCAAGATTTGAGGAAATCAAGAGTCATAAAAGAGTGCTTTGCAAAACTTTGCAGATAAATTGGAAAACTTGTATGCGATGCATAATTTTCTAGGAAAATATAAATGACCATAATTGACCTCAGAAAAGATAGTAAAGAAAAGTAAATGGATAAACATAGAAGAAAGAGAAAGTTACCAAACCATTCCTCTTCTAATCCTCCTCCCTCTGAAGGATTTCAAACTTGAAAAGAACACAGAATTATTGAAGACTTCTTTCTGTTGTGGGAAGATCTCTAAAACATAGTTTCTTTATCTATTAATTTAGAGACAGAGCCTTGCTCTGCCATCCAGGCTGGAGTGCAGTGGCATGATGTCGGCTCACTGCAGCCTCCATCTCCTGGGCCCAAGCGATTCTCCTGCCTCAGCCTCCCGAATAGCTGGGACTACAGGCACATGCCACCACACCTGGCTAATTTTTGTATTTTTAGTGGAGACAGGGTTTCACTATGTTGGCCAGGCTGGCCTCAAACTCCTGACCTCAAGTGATCTGCCTGCCTCGGCCTCCCAAAGTGCTGGGATTATAGGCATGAGCCATATTTTTTGTTTTTTTTTAAATTTATTTTTATTGATTTGTTTTTATATTTTTAGAGGGGTCTTGCTCTGTTGCCCAGGCTAGAGTTCAGTGATGCAGTCATAGCTTACTGCAGCCTCAACCTCCTGGGCTCACGCTATCCTCTTGCCATATCCTTTTGAGTAGCTGGGACTACAGATGTGTGCCACCATGCCCAGCTAATTTTTAATTTTTTTTTTTTTTGTAGAGGTGGTGTCTTGCTTTGTCACTCAGGCTGGAGTGCGGTGGTGTGATCATGGCTCACTAACCTCGAATTCCTGGGCTGAAGTGATCCTCCTGCCTCAGCCTCAGCAGTATGTAGGACTACAGGCGTGAGCCACAGTGCCAGCTTAAAATACGTCAAATTTAAAATGCAAAAGAAGAAAGTGTATTCAACAGGTTTAGTGTATGCACATATGACTGATGGAGTCAGCCGTTCCTGCTTGTCATATGTAATGTGTGTAGGTGGGTGTGGCATATGTGTACATGGGTGGGTAGATCCCTAGATAGATGGAGGGCAAGTCGGTGAATCTGCCCCTCCTCCACTCACTCAGATGCCTTAGAGTGAACACGGAAGGGAGACATCAGCCTGTGGCTTCCTTAGACGTTCTCATTTTCCTTCGCCTCTTGGTGTCTTGCTGTGTTGACTGATTCTAGTTTTGAAAGCAGCATATTGGGTCAAAATACATTTTTTTTTTCTTTGAGACAGAGTCTCGCTCTGTCACCCAGGCTGGGGTGCAGTAGCGCAATCTCGGCTCACTGCAACCTCTGCCTCCCAGGTTGAAGCGATTCTCCTGTCTCAGCCTCCCGAGTAGCTGAGATTACAGGCATGTGCCACCACACCCGGCTAATTTTTGTATTTTTAGCAGAGACGGAGTTTCACCATGTTGGTCAGGCTGGTCTCAAACTCCTTGTAGGTGAGCCACCCGCCTTGGCCTCCCAAAGTGCTGGGATTACAGGTGTGAGTCAACACGCCCGGCCTCAGAATACATTTTAAATCAGGTCTGTACTGACTTCAGAATCTAATTCCAGAATAAAATTTGATTCTAAGGGGCAACAGTACCACAAATGAGGCGAAGCACAGAACATTTGTCACTGTGACTTGGGGCAGATGCAGAATGGGACTTTCACCTTTTTACACAAAACCCTTCTATGTGCCTTCTGTTTTAAAACCATGATTATTTTTTACTTTAATAATAGGCAACTAATTTAAAATACCTATTCACCATGTGTCATCTCAGAGTAGGAAGGGGACTGTGAGGCAGAAGGAGCCACTTGGGACTTTTGCCTTTGGGTTGTGACATTTGTCTGTAGGTTCTTTCACTTCTGTCCATCTCATTTGTTTCTGTGCCATGCGTGTGACATCATGAGCTGGAAAGACTTTGCATGGGGCCCACGTGAGTGCTCACATCGAAGGGGCAAGTGTTAATCGCCCTCTAGTTGACAGAGTGTTTCAGGGATGGCTAGTTCCTCTGTCCGGAACACTTGTATTGAATGGCAGGGAGCCGCGGGGACACTGCCCATAGCGGTGGGAGAGCAAGCAGGAGGGGCTCTGCCCAGGGCTGTTTCCTTTGCCTTTGTTTACCAGCATAAAGTATTAAAACAGCTAAATTATCATGGGCATTTTAATCCAATTTCTCAGCGTTTTGTCATTTGAAGAATAGAAGTCTCTTTGTTTTCACAGCCCTGTTCTTGCTTGTTTAAATTTGAATATATTTCTATTCATTCAGCTGATAGAAATTCTTTACTTTTAAACTGAGGGAGAAAAAAGAACAGATTGACTAGGGATCAGAATGTGATTTCAGTGGGTCTTTATTGGGCCCTTGTTAGGGAGGGGTTTGGACCTGGGGACTTGGAGTCTACACTGATGGCAGAAGCAAGCTCCAGAAAAGAGCAGGCTCCAGCTGTGCAAGGTAAACCTTGGAGAGTGTAGTTAGGGTGACAGCCAGCACCTCTCCCTGCTGAGTGGAGAGGGAATCCAGATTTTTAGGATCTTATAACCTGATATTTTTCATGCCTTTGACTCCTGTCTTGGTCTGTTAGGTCTTAGCTTTTGATAGCCAAAGTAACCAGCTGACTTTCCTTTTTTTTTTTTTTTGAAATCTCCTTTACTTTTTCACAAGGCTGTTTCTCAGTGTGAATATGTTGCTTTCATATTCCCAGAGCACTCACTGAATGCATAAAGGCTAAGCAATGCAGCAGTGATACTACTAACCAGCTCTTAGTTTACTGGGTGACCTTTGGCTGGTTCTGTCAAGTGGCCACTCTACCTCCAGTTTGCCCTGTCTGGAGATGCAGCCAGGACTGTAGATTCCCAGGGGAGGGCTGACTTACTGGGGCATTTATTTACTGGATAGGGGAGTTTTTAATCTTTTAGTTGGAATATTTAGTCCATTTACATTTAATGTAGTTATTGATACACTGTGTATCTGGGGTTAAATCCACCACCCTCCTATTTATTTTAGTTTTGTCTCACCTGTTCTTTATTTTTTCTCTTTTCTTGATTTCTTTTGCATTAAGCAGTTTAAAAAATTATTCCATTTTCTCCTTCTATTAGTGATGTATCAGAGAATACATAAGCTACATATTTGTTTCGTGGTAACCCTAATAAATTACTACATACCCTTACTGTGAGAAGTGTTGAAGTTAGCACTTGCACCACTTGGCCAGACAGTGCAAGAATCTTGATGCATTTAACCCTCCTACCCACCCCCCTTTACTTTGCATGGTGTCACCATCATGGGGTTGGAGTTTCTACGTGGATTTTAAACCCCACAGTATACAGTCAATATTTATTTAGATTTATCTGCTTCTTTACACTTATTAATGTTCTTTATTCTTTCCTGCATTTCTGTCCTTCTGTTCAGGGTCATGTTTCTTCAACCTGAAAAACATCCTTTAATATTTCTTTTAGGGTGAGGCTGCCAACAATTTAGTTTCTGCATATTTTACCTCTATTTCATTTTTGAAGGATATTTTTGCTGTGTGTAGAATTCTATGTCAACTTTTTTTTAAGTTTAAAGGTGTTTTTCCCTTCATCTCCTTTCTGTTAAAACGTCACACTGACTGTAAGTCTTAATATTGGTCCTTTGAAAGTTCCCTCCCCGCACCCCCCTGTCCAGCTGATTTGGTTTGTATTACTTTACGGAGATGTTCTTAGCTGTGGACTACTTCATATGTATCCTTTTTGGTGCTCCTTGAACCTGTGGCTTGATGTTTCTAAGTACTATCACTTAAGACACTGGTTCTCTGCCATTCTGTCTCCCCTCCTGCTGACGCTCACTAGAATAGGTTAGACCTTTTCACCATGTCCTGTTTCTCATGTTCTGTTCCGAGTTTTTTTCTTGCTGTAGGTCACTGATCCTCTCCTTTGCTGCGGGGCACAGTCTGCTGTTTAGCCAACCTACCAAATTCTTGATTCCATTGTATTTTTCTATTCTGTGATTTCCATTCGATTCTTTATCAATTCCAGTTCTCTGGTGAAAATTTTCACCTTGTTATCTCTTTTCTTGTACACATCAGCTTTCAGTTCTAGCCCTCCTTACATCAACATCTTTGAAATGGGGGGTGTGTGTTGCCATCAGTCTGACTGCTGCTGATGGCCTGGACTCAGCTGTTGCTGTCAGCACAGTGTGGACTTGAGGGCATGACTAGACAGAGGCCAGTATTTGTGCCGAGAGCCACAGGGCTCACCCGTGGAGGGAATCTGAGTCCCGATTGTGGAATGGTGGTGGCAGCATCACGTCCTGCAGGCTGGAGCCCATGAGTGGTCCCCGAGAGATTGCCTCCGAGCGCTGTTAGGAGAGGGAAGAGCTGCACTCATGCACACAGGGTGACCCTGGGTGAAATGTAGGCTCCATGGCTCCAAGGGGGAGGTGGGCTCAGAAGAGTGGGCTTCTGATCTGAATCCCAGAAGGGTTAGGAATACCTTAGCCAGTTTCCGTGGCTGCTTTTCTTCTTTTGCGACAGGATCTGGCTCTGTCACCCAGGCTGGGGTGCAGCGGTGCGATCACGGGTCACCGCAGCCTCGACCTCCTGGGCTCAAGGGATCCTCCCACCTCAGCCTCCTGAGTAGCTGGGACTGCAGGTATGCGACACCACACCTGCCTAATTTTTATTTTTATTTATTTATTTTTTTCAGTTGGAGTTTCTCTCTGTTGCCAGGCTGGATACAGTGGCATGATCTTGGCTCACTGCAACCTCTGCCACCTGGGTTTAAGCAATTCTCCTGCCTCAGCCTCCCAAGTAGCTGGGACTACGGGCACGCACCACCACACTCGGCTAATTTCTGTATTTTTAGTAGAGATGTGGTTTCACCATGTTGGCCAGGCTGGTCTCAATCTCTTGACCTCGTGATCCGCCCCTTGGTCTCCCAAAGTGCTGAGATACAGGCGTGAGCCACTGCGCCCGGACCATCTGGCTAATTCTAAAAATTTTTTTGTAGAGATAAGGTCTTGCTCTGTTGCTCAGGCTGGTCTCAAACTCCAGGGCTTAAGCAGTCCTCCTGCCTTGGCCTCCCAAAGTGCTGGGATCTGAGCATGAACCACCGTGCCTGGCCTGCAGGTAATATTCTTTTGTGTATATATAAGAATTTAAATGAGGCCGGGCCTGGTGGCTCATGCCTGTAATCCCAGCACTTTGGGAAGCCGAGGTGGGCGGATCATCTGAGGTCAGGAGTTCGAGACCAGTCTGGCCAACGTGGTGAAACCCTGTCTCTACTAAAAATGCAAAAATTAGCTGAGCATGGTGGTGGGCGCCTGTAATCCCGGTTACTCAGGAGGCTGAGGTAGGAGAATTGCTTGAACCCAGGAGATGGAGGTTGCAGTGAGCCGAGATTGCACCACTGCACTCCAGCCTGGGCGGCAGAGCGAGACGGTGTCTCAAAAAAAAAAAAAAAAAAGAATGATAAATGAGAAACATGTCTGAGTAAGTTGATAATAGCTCTTCTTACTAAGTATCAGATAAAAATTCCAAAGAGAAAGTGTTGTGTCGTGTCATGTCATAGTTTAATTGGTAGTTTTTTCATTAGTGACATAGAAGACAGTGATGGATCGTACAACCTTTGGCACCTTAGAGTTTATGAAAAAGTAGCATCTGTTCTATAGAAATTATAGCCACACTCTGAGGAGCAGAGTTGGGGACAAGAGTGGAAGGAAGAGTCTGATGGTGACATGGTCTCCTGCAGGTCTTCCCAGAGCCCCATTCACCACCCATGATCACTCCCTGCCCCGTTTCCCATTTTCTTTATATTCTACCCTTTTGCAGCAAGGGACTAACAAGGGCCATGCATGCCTGGCAACACAGGCGGTCCCATCCTTCCCTCAAGCCCTAAGTGACCCCTGCTGGCCGCACTCAATGGTAACTGACTGCTGGAAGGATGGTCAGCCACTGTCCCCAATGCAGGCAGCCCCTTGGTCCCCCCATTCCCATCGTTCCCCACCCCATCTCCCCACCCTTCTCTCAGCAGGAGCCTCCCCCATACTACCCCAAGTCAGCTTCCTAAAATGCCCTGTGGCTCTGGCTCACCTGCTGGAAACAAGGCAAGGTCAAGGTCAAGCTCCAACCCCCACCCCCAGCCCAGCTGCCCTTGGGGGTTTTCCTCTCCCTCTGCTGCGTTTCCTTCTCTTGGGCCTGCTCATCTTTCTTGGGCTCTTTTTCTTCTTTGTCTAAGTCTTACTGCCGACCTACCACACTTGAGGTTCTCTTCTGCTGCCATCTTCTGTCGGCCCTGGCCCCTGAGCACGGGACCAGGATTGGAAGTGGCAGGGGTTGAGGGAGTTGAGTTAGGGTGTGAGCGTGGCTGACTTGCTGAAATCTTAAGATTTGGGGGAGATCTGAAGTGCCTTGCTCTCAATGTCAGTATTGATTGTGGATGGGTTAGGAGGCGGAGAAAAATTCCAAGTCTCAGCACAAGGCGGCTGGCTGTGAGGGGCAGATGCAGTTCACTATTGCAGAGTCGGAGCCGGAGAGGCAGAGGTGGAGGCCGCTGACGCCAGGCCAGCTCTCTAGGTCTCAGCAGAGGAGTCGCGCGGGAGCCCCAGGACTCACTCTCCTTGCTCCTAGCAGGCCCCAACTAACAACCCTTCTCCACCACGGTGTTGAGCTGTTGATTGGGGTGATATGAGCTTGTAGATGAGTTGGGGAGACCTGGTGTTTTGCAGCCGTGGCAGTGGCACGCTTCTTGGGCTGTTCTGCTCTGCTTTTTATGTCCGCCGATAAGGTAGGAGAGTCTCTCCCCGGCGCTCCTATGCACATCTTGTTAAGTTTCTTCTTAGAGCTTCTGTTGCTGCTGGGAAAGGGATCCCCCACCACCCCCCGCCCCCTTTCTTAGTGGGTTCTTAGGATGGCGCATGAGAGAGTTGCTCTTTATTGCCTCCTGGTTCTCCCAGTATGGGTTTTTATCCATCCAGTGGTTCCAAGACAGTGGCTGTGATGAACGGAGTTGCCGCGAGTCTCGTGGCATTTGGACCCTGCACCACTCGAGATTCACTGCGCTGCACACCAGGGCCTCGGTAATTCAGTCAAAACAACAGATTTAGAGGTGTACAGAAAGGGCCATTCTATTTTCCATTTTGTATATTTCATGTCTCTTTAAATCTCTTAAAGCTTAGACCACCCGTTTTTCATATGCCTTTCTAAAAACTTTTTTCCAGGCGATTTTTAGATGCTATTTATATGTAGTAAAATGCGTAGATCTTGAGTGTTTAGTCTGATGAGTTTTGACAGTTGTATCCTCCTGCTTAATCACACTCAAAGCAAGATGGAGAACATTTCCACTCCCCAGAAAGCTCCCTCAGCCCCCTTTCCAGTCAGTTTCTCCTGGCCGAGGCCAGCCGCCTTCTGCCTCCTATCACCAGAGGCTAGTTTTGCCCATGGAACTGAACGCCCCGATGAGTTCGTCTTGTCTGCTGCACAGACAAAACCAATTCACGGAGGCTGCAATATTGTAGTAAAGAAATAATTTAACTCAAAGCCTTGCAGGTGGAAGGACGGGAGTTTTATTATTACTCAAATCAGCCCCTCTGAGAACTCAGAGACTAGGGTTTTTATGGATAATTTGGTGGGCGGGGCTAGGGAGTGGGTGCTGCTGATTGGTTGGGGGGTGAAGTCATGGGGGTGGGGAAAATGGTCTTCTGCACTGAGTCTGCCTCTGGGTGGGGCCACAGGATGGGTCCAGGTGGGGTCAGTTGGTTGCCAGAATGCAAAACTCTGAAAAACATCTCCAGTCTTAGGTTTTGTAATGTGTTGTTTTCTACAGGAGCAATTGGGGAAGTCGCAAATTTTATAACCTCTGGCCACGACTCCCGAGCAGCAAGGAATTATAGAAAGGCAAGCTAGGGATGATGGCTGGGTATCATTAGTGACATCTACATCTTAGCAGAATTCAGGCCCCTCACATAATCCTAATCTCATGGCCTTTCATAGTCTTACAAAGGTGGTTTCAGTCCCTGAACCAGGAGGGGACCAGTTTTAGGGAGGGACTGTTATCATCCTTGCTTTAAAGTTCAACTGCAAACTAAATTCCTCCCATGGTTAGCTGTGCCTGCATCCGGGAATGGGTGAGGGCAGCCGCCTGTGAGGTTAGGAGGGAGGTGGAATCAGCCTTGCCAGCCTTTTCTCCCTGTCATAATCTTGCCCAGGTGGCCTCACTTATTTTTTACCTTTTTCTACAGTGACCACACGTGATGTATTCTTTTGCTCTTGCGTTTGGCGTCGTTCACTCAGGGTGAGGCTTCTGAGACTCGTCCGGGCGGCAGCTCATTGCTGAGTGTCCCGGAGCCTGCACATCCACGCAGGGTGCATCCACCCTCCCTCTCCCACAGGTTCACGCTGCGCCTGTTTCCAGTGACTGGCTTTTAGGGATAAAGCTGCCATGAGTGTTGGGGTGCAAGTCTTGTGTGGACCATATATTTTTATTTCTCTTGAGTGTATGGGATTGCAGGTCATTGGGTGGTTGTATGTTTCCAGTTACATTTTGCAAGCCACTCTAAATTGACAAAAATGACAAAAATCATCTCTTTCTTTGCAAAGCCAGGCAATCTGCAGAGGAATCTTTATTTACAGTTTCCTCCAGCACTCTGGAGACATGGAAGCATAGGCATCAGTGAGCTGGGAGGTATTTGGTTGTCTTTGAATGAATTCTTAGGTAAGATATTGACATTATTTCCCCTCAAACAGTCCACATTCCTGAATGGCAGGGAGTGAAGGCAGCCTGTGCTTATGTTTGTGCTTATTATGGAGTGTGCACCTGGATCTATTTACTGTGTGGAAAATAATAGAATGAATTGCTTTTACACATTACTGGGCTTAAGAAATGGAAGGTGACATAGCCTTTGAAACCCCCTCTGAGCCCCTCCCCAGTCACAGTCCCCTCTGTCTTCCTGAGCTCACCCTGTCCTGATTGGGCCTTGTGCCTTCCTCTGCTTGAGACTGGTTCTGTGCGTGTGTGCATGTGTGCAAGCAGGTGTGTGCACAAGATGGGCTGGCCTGCCCTGCTTTGGCACGGAAGCGTCCTCCGCTGGGTGTTTGTTCTGAGGCTCATCTCACAAGGATCTGGGTCCTCAGGCTCCCACTGCTCTGCATCTTCCCCGTGACAGCCGCGTGGGCATTTGCTCTTGACCCTGTGGTGGCTGAGACAGAAACCTTGGAGGAGTCACTCACTTCTGTTGGAGCAAAATGCAGGCCTCCTCCAGGGCTGCGTCTGGGAGGGACTTGGGTGGTGGAGTGTTTATGACTTAGGGCAGAGGGCTCTTACGTGCAAACCATCTCGGCTGTGGAGCGCCCTGTTCCCTGGAAGGTCTGCCTTCTCATGGGGGCTGGGCTTCCAGACTCCTGAAATGTGCTGTGAGGCTTCCTATTCTTTCTTAATGATGAAAAATACAATTTCTTCCTTAATGCCCAGCACAAATGCATTTAGCTGTGTTTATTTTTTTCCCTAAGTAACAGAAGCAATCCTGAGAAAATAATTCTTACACTCAGTATTGATTCTCTGCTTCATGTGCTAGGGTGTTCCCCCTCCCACTGAAGCTGCTGCTGCTTCACTCTCTCCTCCTCGATGGCCTACCATCCTGCAGCCTCGCTCCCTGCGCCTGCCCCCTTCTCCTTCTCCTCCTTCCCCTTTCAGTGCTTGCTCTTCCCTCCTTTCCTTCTTCTCTTCCTCACCCCACTCTTCCCCCTTTTCTCCTCCTGCCTCTCCTTCCACCTCCTCCTCCGTCCCTGCTGGTCTCCTAAGAAGCACTTAGTAGCACTCAGAATCCTTGACCTTGGCAGGCTTGGGAAGTGTTGGTTAATGAAGGGATGTGAAGACGAAGGGAGTCTGAGTCTCCAAAGGAATCATGGCTGTTCGGAGTTTGCTTGATTAGGAGATGGGCCGTTTATTACAATGTGAGTTGTTAACTCTCAAGTGCCTGAGATAAATTTATAGTGTTTATTTGCTTCAGAAGGAGTTGGATTTTTTCTTACAAAGTGAAATATACTTTTCTAAATTTTATGTTTATATAAACATAATTTATGTTGTTATAGTTTTAATCTGCATTACTCCTCAAAAGGAACAAAAATGTTTTGGCTTTTTTCTCCCTGAGCTGCAGAGACCTTTTTCTCCTGCTTCTGTCCTCTGTATTCTCCCCACCCCTTTCTCCCTCCTTTCTTCCCTCTTTTTAATCTGTCAATTAAAATATTTGAAAGGATATCACTGAGATCTTTGGGCAAGGACTTTACCTGTTTTTGCTGTTGTCAACCGAGGGTGCGGTGGCTCCTCCCACCTGCTGTCTCTGGTTTTTACTGGGCTTCCTCTCCATTATCCTAATTAGGTGGTTTGCCGGTTGTTACACATCAAAGACCTGAGTTTCCTGGAGAGGAGGGAGGGAGGCATGGGAGCCCCCTCATTACCGGCGTGCATCCTAACCACACTGCTTGTTTTCTTCTTGAGAAAATTTTTTTCTTTTCTTTTCTTTTCTTTTCTTTTCATGTCCTTTCCTTTCCTTTTCCTTTCCCCTTTCCTTTCCTGACAGAGTCTCGTTCTGTCACCCAGGCTGGAGTGCAGTGGCGTGATCTCGGCTCACTGCAACCTCCGCCTCCCAGGTTCACGCCATTCTCCTACCTCAGCCTCCCGAGTAGCTGGGACTACAGGCGCCCGCCACCATGCCCGGCTAATTTTTTTGTATTTTTAGTAGAAATGGGGTTTCACCGTGTTAGCCAGGATGGTCTCGATCTCCTGACCTCGTGATCCGCCCACTTTGGCCTCCCACAGCTGGGATTACAGGCGTGAGCCACCGCGCCCGGCCCCCCAGAAATTTTTCTTTAGAAATGATATAAAGTATGAAGAACTCTTGGAAGATCTTTGTCAGAAAGATGAAGGAAGTCTTGTTTGTCTCGTAACCCTGGAGGCCACTGAGTATCTCTCGCTCCCGTCCGCCTGTGCCCGTGCATCCTGCGTCTGTTGTGAAATGTTTACCATGCCTTGACTGGGACTTGTGGGCTGAGCAGGGAGGACAAACCTTTTATTTTTAGTGACTGTCCCTCAAAGAGCTATACTTTTGATGCCTTTCAATATGAAATGGTAAAAATCTTGCCATTTGATATTACCTAAAATATTACTCTTCTCCAACGTTGGTTTGCCAAAATAAATTATGTTTATTATCTACTCTTTCTCCTTGATATTATCTAAAATATTATTCTTCTCCAAAGTTGGTTTGCCAAAATAAATTATGTTTATTATCTACTCTTTCTTCTTGCTATGGGTTTAAGAAGACTCTTGTTCCCTCTCCCTCGATCAAGCCTGCTGCAGACACAGAAGATGGAGACTAGAAGAAGTGCTAGGACAAGCTACCGCTGTCTTCAGGGTGACCCTGAAGAGTTAGGTCCTTGCCATGAGTATAGGTGAGGCCGAAACAAGTGACCCTGAATCTAATCACAGCCTGGGCAGAGCGTAGGAAGGGCGCAAGGATGAAAATGACTGCTTGGTTGGACGCAGCAAAATGTTGATTATTGGCCATATATGCGTCACTTTGCTAGTTGCTGTGGATATAACAATAAGTGATACCTCCTACTGGCAAAGAATTCTAAGTCTGATAGGGAAAATAAACATCATTCATTCATTCAGCAAATGTTTATTGGGATTCCACTGTGCTTCAGCCTCTGTGAGCAGCGCCCAACATTGCCCCTGCTGTAGTGGTGCAGAGCCTCGTGGGGAGATGGGTGGCCGAGCAGTCCGAGAACCCACCTAAGGAGTGGATGGTAAACTGAGGCAGCGCCTTGAAAGGAAGAATGCAGTCTGTGAAGGGCGATGGCGAGTTCTCTTGACCAGAAGCCATGCGAATTACTGCCGTGTCCTCTGATCGAGCCTTCTAGGCCACTACCGTATCCTCAGAGAAGGCTTTATAGTCAAGCCAACAGCACTCCAGGAATTGTCTACTCAAGGAATGCAGTAGGTGGTACTTGTTGAGTGCATTCTATGTGGTTAGGACACTGATTCATCAGGGCCTGGATTTTCCCAATAACCCCGGGAGGAAGGCGTTCCCGTCTCCACGTCCCTTTCCCAGCGTGCCAGTGCTGATGGTAGGTTCTGCTGGATCCCTGCCCCGGTGCATGTTGATCTTTCCAGTACAGCTTGTTGCCCCCCAGGGAGGCAGGGAAGTAAGTCCATACCACATTGGAAGAGTTAGACGGGTCTTGGAGAGGCTGGAGGGGGACAGCCGGGGGAAGCTCCATAGAGGTGGTGATGTCTGAGCTGGGAGCGAAGGGAGACCCGGGCTGGGTAAGGTGGGCAAAGTGTGAGCAGACATTCCAGTGGAAGCCAGAGGAGCAGGCTGGACTCTGCATTTGTTCCTACTGGAATAAGGAACAGGTGTTTGAGTGGATACAGAATAAGGACTTGATCGCCTTCCTTGCTGACAAGTGCATCGTGAGGTGCTCTTTTTTCTACTCATCCCACTTTCGAAGTTTATTTTTCTTGACTATTTTGACTTAAGATGCCCAGAGTTAATAAAGTTGCATAATTTATCTTCCCATTTTAAAGATGTTAGTGGAAGTCATAGCAAATAGTAAGCCCTTTGTACCCATGACCTGTGTTTAGCTGAGTCTCTTGGGACAAAGATAACAAGTTGTTGACACATGGGAGAGAATGTTAGTATTCTTTGTGGTTTCATGGGACAAATATGGAGGCTCCTTCATTTGCTTGATACTAATTGCAGTTTGGACTTAAGCCTGCAGAAGTGATTGGAAAGATTTTCAGTGAAATGAGTGGTGTAATTGTGATTGTGATAATGCAGGTGACTGCTTTTCATTCATTCGGTTCCCACCGGCAGCCTGGCATTTAGAAAAAAGTTAACCTTTCTGTGAAATCATTTTAGTGGGAAAATCCACAAGGGTCTGCCATTCTGTCAACAACAAAAATGCCGTGGGCAGAACGACCTTCAGATGGGACTCTGGAACCACAGGGGGTTTAATGCAAACAGATGACATGGAAGCTGCACAGAGGAAACGTCTGGTTTCAGGCGCGGGCATCTAACCTGCCCTGTTCTTCAGTGCAGGTTTCAGATACCACAGCAGTAAACAGTTACCACATTTCCCTTAGTGTAGCAGGCCTTGAGGGGTAGCAGAGAGGCAGGTTGGGCCTCCACTAGACAAAGTTTATCCTAGTGCGTTCTTTTGCGTTCAACTTGTCAAGGAGGGTGGCTACTGAGGTTGCCTGATAATCTCCAAGTTTCTTCCATCTCCATCCATTTTTACTCATTACTAGCCTTTATAAAGTACAGAGTGAGATAATTTTCATCATGTTCCTAGGCTGGCAGGCCTGGGTTCTAAGTATTACTTGAGGTCATAGAGCAGGCTTGTGTTCTTTGTAGAAAGGCCTTTGATAGGTGGCCGCAGGAGGTCTTCGCGCCCTGTCCCCTCAGCATGCACTTGTTCTCCCAGAGTCGGCCGTGGCCATTCTTCCGGGCTTCTGGAGAAAGGACCTCCTCACAAGCAGACAGCAAAATAAAACAATGACCAGTATCAGAAAAGATGACACCCCCGTCTCCCATGTTTGCACGCCTCAGCAGTTCTCAGCCGTATGCCTATGCTTTTACAAGTGAAAACCAGCTCTTTAGGTCACTTGCGTCGCAGGGATCTCCTCTTTTCTGTCCAGCTACCTGGCAGTCATTATTCCTCATTGTTTATTGTTAGAAACCTTTTGTTCAGCAGAGCGGCTGCCCCAGGGATCACAGGCAGAGCGGGTCCTGCTGGAGTTTAGTCTCAGGACAGCGGCTTGTCCGCATTCGGGTTTGAGCATGAGAATGTTGTTCCCATGATTTCAGAGAAGAACAACGGTTTTAAAGGTCAGATTTTATTCTGTCCAGTATTCTGTAAAGGACGAGTTGAATATCAATGAAAGAAAGAGCTTTAGTAGCTGTGGCAGTGCTGTGGGCCTGCTGCCTCCCGGGTGCTTCTCACACCACAGAGGCTGGAGAGCCAGATGCCCCTGCAGCCAGGGCTTTGCTCGGGGACACGCTTGCCGGAGGCCAGGCTACCCTAAGTGTGCACCGAGGGAGGTGGTGGGACCTGCCCGTTCTGCTGGCTCAGCAGGCGCAGCCAGGGGCTGGGGGCTTCTGGGGCTTTCTAGGGCGTGGGAATGTGGGTAGGGGGCATTTCCCAGCTGCTGCACAGGCCACTGGTCCTGGCCTGCCTTCCCTGAAAGCTGAGTCCAAATTCTGCTTCTCTTGCCCTTGCACGGATTCTGTAAGTCACACAACACCCGGAGTGCTGCCCTTGCTGCGTTAATAGCACCAGTGGTTTCTGGGGAACTTCCCTGAACCTCATCCCTGTTGCATACAGTAGTTCATTCTTTCTTTTTTTTGAGATGGAGTTTCACTCTTGTCGCCCAGGCTGGAGTGCAGTGGCGCGATCTCAGCTCACTGCAACCTCCGCCTCCCAGGTTCAAGCGATTCTCCTGCCTCAGCCTCCTGGGTAGCTGGGATTACAGGCGTGCGCCACCATGCCTGGCTAATTTTGTATTTTTAATAGAGATGGGGTTTTTCCATGTTGGTCAGGCTGTTCTTGAACTCCTGACCTCAGGTGATCTGCCTGCCTTGGCCTCCTGAAGTGCTGGATTACAGGCATGAGCCACTGCCCCTGGCCCAGTAGTTCATTCTTAAAACGTCTTGTTATGTTTCTCCCCTGCGCCCTGGTGACCCCCAGACCTCTCCATGGAGGGACAATCTTCTGCACCAGGAGCTCTTCCCTTCTGTGGATCATCTCTCTTTCCTCTTCCCTTCCTTTTTTTCCTGATACTTCTGATACTTATTCAAATAATTCGTTTTTTTTGTTCTTCAGTCGTCACTTTCATGTTTGATTTCTGAATGCCTCTTTAGGCCTGGCCTCTGTCTTTGCTCAAATTGTGTATTTGAGACAGTCTACAACATCACTCAGATATCTTTAGATTTGTCTTGTCTAAGTGGAATTCATCCTAAAATTGGAAGCTTTAGATGTACAAGAGATCTGAATAATAGTTTAAAACCATTACCCTCATCTGAAAGATAAGGTGGTGGGGCTGGGACAGAGAAAGTGACTTGCTCAGTGAAATCGACTGCAGACCAGACTCCGGGTTTCTTGGTTTCTTGTTCACTGTAAGGTTTGACCTTAAGCCAATTTCTTGTCACAACTGTCTCATTTCTGACCATAATACAGAGAACATCACCTTTAAATTGTCCCTCTTTTATCACCATCCACTTAGTCACCAGGTCCTACCCGTCCCTTGTCCGTGTCGGGAATTTGCGCCTTCCCTCTCCTTTCCCACTCCTTGTTCTAATTCTCAGTCTTTATACTTAAGCCTCACTGTCATGCCACTGTTGCCATTAGATTTTTCTGCTTCTGACCTTTTTAAGCCTTTTAACCATCCGGAGCGTTGCTGTCAGCACTCGATTTTGACATGACGCCTGCCCACTGCTTCGTCTTTTTCTATTTGTACCCTATTTTTTTGATGGCACTCGCTACCTCTCACACACTGTGCAGTTTTCGTATTTATTGTGTTTAGGGTCTCTTCCCCGCTTGACTGTGAGCTGTAGGAGGCCAGGAATTGTAATCCATTTGGTAACAGATGTATCTACAGCTCCTGGCCAGGTGGTCATCTGCAATCCACACACGCATTCAGCTCTGGTATACGATAGATGTGTAGTGTAGCAGCACCTGGCGTTTGCCTGTAGACGACACACAGTAGTTGTTGAATTTGTGGGACCCTTGATAATCAGCCCCCAACTCCCCCCCACATTCATTTCTGATTACTCTTAAGCATAAACCCTCCCCGGTAGCCACAAGCGTCTCCTCGGTCAGGGGAATGGATTCTCCCTGGTCCTAGGGGAGCACACGCTCGTCCTTGTTACCCTCTCTGTGGTGGAGCTGGGTTGCACACTGGAACTTATCCTCGCCGGGGTCAGTGATCATGGAGGTCGGTTGCCTCCATATTGAGCCCCTAAAGCACCTGGCCCTGCGGAGAGCGTGGGCCCTGGAGCGTGGCCCAGTATTTCCTCTTCTGTTTTGCTGTATCCTGAATTTCTCTTCTTTTTCTTTCATTTCTCAGAGTCCAAGTCACATCCTGCTTCCTCTGGGCTCACCATCTCTGCCGTGTTGCTCCACGGGCCCCTCCTGGCCTTTAGTGCCCTCTGCAGCCTGTGCTCTTCGTCCTTGTGCTGCCCGGCAGCCGATGGCCTTTCCTCCAGGCTCGGCACAGTAGGAAGCGCCAATGTTCCTGATAATCAAATTTATGAGCGTGCGTGTGAGAGAGAGAGAGTGTGTTCCTGCTGAAACATCTCGGTTAAATCAAAACACTCTGTAATTATTGGGTTCTTCTTTCCTCTTGCCAGAACACTCTCTAATTATTGGTTTCTTTCCTCCTGCTCTTGACATTTGATGTGTCTATTTGCCCTCTCTGTCAATAGTGCTGAGTAGAATACTGCAGGCACAAGTCATGTTTTTGTAACGATTTTCGACAGATTAGCATTCCTTTAAAAAAGAACTTCAAGAAGTCGGTTGGGGAAGGGGGTCCACTCATATTACAAGGGGGATACTTTCAAAAATCCTTCAAATAATGGTAAGAGAAGCAGCTTTGCATAGTTGTGAGGGAACCTGGGGCTTACTGGAGAAGTGAACACACTTCTCCAGGCACGCCGTCTGCAGCCTTCCTTTTCTTTCTAGGCTGACCTATGGTCTTCTGGTCATTAGTCATTCCATTTGGCAGTAGAATCGCCTTCTCAGTTTTGAAATAGGTGTAACCAGTGGGGGAAAAGGATTGTGGTGTGCGTGGTGTTCTTTGCGCACAAAGATGACCGTGGAATTTTTGAAGGAGGCAATTATTGTCATTGTTTAATATATAACTGGAGGCTTAATTTCCAAGTAGCTGTTGTAGCATTAAATGTCCCTGGCTAGGTGCCAGTAGCTATTTCCATTGCACATTGAATGTATTGCTTCTTTTTAAAATACAATGGTTTGTAGGTTGATTTATCTTTATTTTAAAGAAAGGGCTAATATCACAAGGTAAGTTTTTGAGCAGATACTATATTACGAAGTGTTCTGACTCGGATACTGGAGAGGAAGAGTGGCCCTGGATACCTCCTCTATGAAGGTCAGGTTAAGATCTCTTTATGCTCACAGTATAAAGATTAGGTTTGGCTGAGAGTTACAGGGGAGAGGAAATAACAATTGTGTAACTCAAATTAAAGTTTTTTCACTCACATTAAGATTCCCTAGAAGTAGTCATTCCAAGACTGTTTAGTGCTCCAGCATAGCAAGGCCTTGGGCTCCTTCTATGTTTACTTTGCTGTGCAAAGGTTTTTTTTTTTTTTTTTTTTTTTTTTTTAATGGTTACCTCATTGTCCAAGATGGCTGCTCAAGCTCCAGCCATTGCGTACATGAGGGGACTTCAAAAAGCTCATGCAAAAAAAGAATTAAAAGATAAAAATAAAAAACAAACTTCTCAGCCAGGCACGGTGGCTCACGCCTGTAGTAATGCCAGCACTTTGGGAGGCCGAGGCGGGCAGATCACGAAGTCAGGAGATCGAGACCATCCTGGCTAACACAGTGAAACCCTGTCTCTACTAAAAACAGAAAAAATTAGCCGGGCGTGGTGACAGGCACCTGTAGTCCCAGCTACTTTGGAGGCTGAGGCAGGAGAATGGCGTGAACTTGGGAGGTGAAGCTTTCAGTGAGCTGAGATCGTGTCACTGCACTCCAGCCTGGGCGACAGAGCGAGACTCTGTCTCAAAAAACAAACAAACTTCTCAACATAAGGTCTAACAAGATCAAGACACTTTTGTAAATGACGATACCACCCATTTAATCTGTCCCTAAAGAACGGAGGGTTCTAGGAGTTTAACTGTGTCTATACAGTCTTTTTACATTATTTTAATTTTTGAGACAGAATCTCATTCTGTCACCCAGGCTGGAGTGCAGTGGTGCAATCTTGGCTCACTGCAACCTCCACCTCCCGGGTTCAAGCGAGTCTCGTGCCTCAGCCTCCCACGTAGCTGGGATTATAGGCGTGTGCCACCACGCTTGGCCAATTTTTATATTTTTAGTAGAGATGCGGTTTCACCATGTTGGCCAGATTGGTGTCAAATTCCTGACCTCAGGTGATTGGCCTCCCCAAAGTGCTGGGATTATAGGTGTGAGCTACCACGCCCAGCCCTCTTTTTACATTATTAACAGAAGGAAAAATACGTTTCCTGTAAAGATTTTCTAAAGATTAGGAAACAAACAAGTCAGAAGGAGCCAAATCAGGACTGTAAGGCAGATTTTTAATGATTGTTTCCCATGAAAACTGTAACAAAGTTCCCCTTGTTGGATGCTTGTTTTGGATGCGAGGAATGAGCAGGAGCACTGTTATCACTGTGGAGGTGGAGGGGGCTCCCTGGTGACACTTTCCTGGGCATTTTTCTGCTCAAGCTTAGGCTTTCTCAAACACTCCTAACAAGCAGCTGTCATCGTTGTTTGGCCTCCAGAAAGCCAACAAGCAAAATGCCTTGAGCATCTCAAAGAGCGGTTGCCGTGACCTTCGCTGTCATCCAGATTGCTCTTGCTTTGATGGAGCCACTTCTTCTTGGTAGCCGGCGCTTTGATTGTGCTTTGTCTTCAGGATCTGCTGGGAAAGTCGTGTTTCATTTCCTGTTTCAATTCTTCAAAGAAATGCTTCAGGGTCTTGACCCCATTTGTTTGAGATTTCTGTCTAAAGCTCTGCTCTGGTCTGCAGCTCATCTGAGTGCAGCATTGGCACCCATCAAATGGAAAGTTTGCTCAACTGTAATTATTCAATCAGAATTGTGTAAGCGCGATGGAGAGGTCTGTGATACTGGCTGTTGTTTGTGTTGTTAATTGTCAGTCCTCTTCACTTAGGGCATGAACTAGATGAAGTCTTGCCTTGCAAATTGGTGTGGTTGGGCTGCCACTGAGAGTGTCATCATCTTGGCCCTCCTTAAAATTAATTGTCCACTTGCAAACTACTGATTTCTTTGGTGCATTGCCCCCATCAACTTTTTGTAAAGCACCAATGATTTCACCATTCTCCCACCCAAGGTTCATTATAAATTTGATGTTTGTTCTTGCTTCAATTTTAGCGGAATTTGTGTTGCTCTGATAAGGGCTCCTTTCAAACTGATATCTTATCCTTCTTACTGTCTCAAACTAGATCCTGTTTACACATGTTATGGAACAAGTTAGTATAAGTTTATTTTGGGGCAAAATGTTTTTTGAAGTACGTGCATAGTTTTTTTTCTTGAACATGAAAACCCTTTGTACATTTCACCTTTCCGGAAAGAAGAAGTAGGGAAGAAGACCCCACTGTTTTCCTTTAAGGATGTTTCTTAAAAGTTACACTCAGCACTTTCACAGGGAGGCTGGAAAATATCTGGGTGACCCTGTGTGCAAATGAAGAACTGGGGATTCTAGTTATGGAAGGGTGGGGTGGATACTGGGGAAAACGAACAGCCTCTGGCATAGGCGCCATCCTGGCTCATGCTGAGTTTCTTCTTTTCTACCTGAGCTTAGCTAAAATCTCGCCACCACGCCCAGAAGAGAATGCATTTGCTTTGGAGTTTTCTGTAATCCTTCTGAATTGGTTCTAAATTGGTGGCCGGCGCCTGTAGTCCCAGCTACCTGGGAGGCTGAGGCAGGAGAATGGCATGAACCTGGGAGGCGAAGCTTTCAGTGAGCCGAGATAGCGCCACTGCACTCCAGCCTGGGCAACAGAGCAAGACTCTGTCTCAAAAAAAAAAAAAACTTCTCAACATAAGGTCTAACAAGATCAAGACACTTTTGTAAATGACAGTACCACCCATCTTGGGATATGATCAAATATACACTAAGAATATGGAAATGAATCGTCCTGACGTGGAGGTAGAATACTCAGGTGACCAATTGCTTCCAACTAGGACTCAGTCACCCCTGGCTTCAGAAGGGCAGGAGACACGCTGTGAGAAGCTGTGAGAGTGTTGGAGATTTAGGATGATTCTCAGTTCGCAGATTCTTTGTTCAGCTATGTCCAGTCTGTTTTGAAGCCTTTCCATTTTCATTTTAAGTTGTTTTTTTTCTTACAAATTCTGTATAGTTATTTATTTCTGATTTGGATGTCTGAAGTCTTTTTGTATCTGATTCAGCTACAGTTTTTGTTGGCTGTTCGTCATGGTGCCTGTTTCCTAATGTCCTTTTAAATTTTGACAGTTATTTTCCTTTGAAATTGAAGCATGTGAAATCTTTGAAGCTTGGGATGAAGTTGGCTTCTTTTAGGACTATGAAGTTTGCTTCTATCAAGTGCTTACAGGTCCTGACAGTCTGAGGTTTTCTATCACACCCGGGTCAAGGCCAGCCATCCCTCCTCTCTATTTATTACTAGGCTGAGGGGCAGAAAATTTTCCTTGCAGTGCCCCGGTGGGGTGGGTTTACTTTCGGGTAAACCTTGCTCTGGGTCTGCAGCCCTCTGCACACCCACTCTTCTGGAGGGATGCCCTCCCTCAGACACCATGCCAGCACGGGCCTTGGGCGTTGCCTCCTGCCCCTCAGGCCACCCATGACTGCAACGCCCCACTCCAGTTCATGGGCTCAGGCCCGCGGAACCCGGCTGCTCTGCTCACCGGGCTCAGGCCCGCGGAACCCGGCTGCTCTGCTCACCGGGCTGGCCCCAGCTTCACTGCTCTCACATCAGCACATCCGTGAATTTCAGAACGTGCCCCTGCCTGCTTGTCTGCCCCCCACCTCCAAGCATTTTCACTTGTTAGTGAGAGGAACCTGGAGCCTGAATCCACCACATTGCTGGACATTTTGTGCTTGTGGTCTTTTTATTACCGCAGATGTGATTTCCTTGCTTGTTTCTTCAAGAGCCTACTCTTGAAATTAAGAGGTATGATGAAATACTTTTGAGAGTGTGAATTTCACTAAATCACAAAATCTGAAAGGTGTACAAGCAGACAATTCTGAAAGAAATAGAAAATGTAGCTGAGTGTCTAGTATCAAGTGTAGCCATTTCTGGTGATAAATTATTATACGCATTAGGTGGATAGTTTTGTTTACTAAGAATTGAAGGTAATTCTGGAAATTGATAGGTCAGCAAGCGTTTGCTTAGCGTGAGGCTAAGGAGTTTGTCGTGTTTATGCAAAATGGTAATGTCCTACTGCTGCTTTATCGATATGGAAAGTTCCAGTAGGTTAGAAGTGGTTAAGTAAAGATGAATGGCGAGTGGGATTTGATTAAATGTAAAAGTTTCTGAGGGAAGTGAATCACTGTGTAGATGGAGTCACCCCCGGCTATTGATTTAAGTGACAGTTCAGAAATAGCATCAAAAGAAACAAAATGGCCAGCGTGTCAAGAAACCAGCAGCTCTTCTGTTCCGGGGTAGCCAGCACCAGGCATCAGGGCCCCCGGGACCTCTGGACATCAGCGCTGTGGGTTGTCTTGGAATTGACACCTGAGGGCAGATGAGGCAGCACCAGCTCCTGGGCAGTGCCCTGTCTCTGCAGTGAGTGAGGCTGGACCGGGTGTGCCAGCATCTGGAGGGTCTGCAGGGTCAGAATACTGCATACAGTTGGATTTTGAGGTGGAGCATTAGCTAATTAACTGCAACCAAAAGTAAAGTAGCAGGGTGGCTGCTTCTCCAGGCCTGGAAGCCTGCGTGGTGGCTGAACTGCGGTCCCCACTGCAGCAGGACTGGGCAGGCCTCAGTGGCCTCAGGCTCTGTCCCTGTGTATTTCATGGAGAACAGAGTCAGGGAGGTGCAGGGCTCATCACTAGCCAGGGCAGAGCGGGACCAGGCATCCTGACTTGCAGCCTGGTGGCCTTTACCTAGTGCCACCTCATCTGACATAAAGTCACCCGTGTGGGGGAGAGCTTTATTTTAATAATCAGTTTCAGGTAGATCCTGGAAACCCAAACATATAGAAAGGTGAGGGACTTCGGTTCCCACCTCCTGAGCAGGTACTGCCTCGTGCCAGTGGACCTGGGAGGGCGGGAAGGCTGCTCTCAGGGGCACGCTGTTGCATTATGCCATGTTGTTCTTTTGGTTGTTTATTGTGATGAGCTCTTATTGTGATAAGAAAAATAATCATTTTCTCATCTTTAGCAGTGAATATACCTCTTTTTTAACTGCCATGTTAACGTTTGCCTTTGACAGTGTGCTCTGAGAGACACAATCTATGCTTCAATTCTATGCTCTTCAGCTGTCATAACTCTTCTCCATGTCTTTGAAGTGCAGTAAAGAAAGTGTAACCCAAAAACTGAACAGTAATTCCTAAACTTGGCACTTGCTCTCCACTCTGGAGACATTCTAGGTTTCATTTGAGAGGGATTTTGGCCTGCTTAAAGCATTTTAACAGCTTTTCGTTGGCCCCAGTACAAAGTCTAAACTCTTTACCTGGGAGGAAAAATTGCTTTTGATCTGGTCCCTGCTCTCTACCACAGCCTCACCTCCCACCTTCCCTCCCACCAGACTCCAGCCTCACCTCCCACCAGACTCCAGCCTCACCTCCCACCTTCCCTCCCACCAGACTCCAGCCTCACCTCCCACCAGACTCCAGCCTCACCTCCCACCTTCCCTCCCACCAGACTCCAGCCTCACCTCCCACCTTCCCTCTCACCAGACTCCAGCCTGACTGCTGACATTTCAGTGTGTTCCACCTTTTCAGGCGTTTGCTGGGCAGTTTTCTCTTCCTCAACTTGTTAAATTCTATTCATGCATCGAGTCTTGCCATTGATGTCATTTTCTTTGGAAACTGTTCCTAAATCCTTAATCCTTTCTACCTTACAAAAGAATAACAAAATAAACCCCAAGAAAGATGTCTACTCCTTTATTCTTTCACAGGATATGATTCCTACTCCATCATTGTCTTCAACTGTATGGTGTGTTGTTGCGATGATCGTGGTAGCAGGATTGATATCAGTATTGCTCACTGGTCTCTAGTCTTCTAGAAAATAAGAGATGGGGACTTCCAGGTAGCTGATGAAATGGTTGTGTCTTAGGTTCCTGTCTCCAAAGTATTTCCTCCAGAATAATGTAGAAGAACAAGAAGGAGAAAAGTAAACTTTGTAAAAGCCATGTCCTCAGTGTGAAAGACACAATATACTCCAACTTGAAAATCGTAAAAAGAGGTAACACCCAATCCAACATGGAATTCCTGATGTTCTCCATCTCCCCACTACCACAAGGCTCTGTCCACCTTGGGTTGTAGGTAGTTGACAGAAAATTAGAGGTGTACAAGTTTGCAGCAGAAAAAGACAAAAAGGAAGGAGAAGGACCTTTTGACACATGGGTGGATGGCGAAAGGAAGAAGAATCAGCAGGGGAAATTTAGTGTCCTGTAGACAGGGACAACCACAGGTTGGGTGTGGTGGCTCATGCCTATAATCCCAGCAGTTTGGGAGGCTGAGGCAGGCAGATGGCTTGAGCCCAGGAGTTCGAGACCAGCCTGGGCAACATGGCAAAACCCTTTCTCTACAAAAAACAAACAAATAGTATTGTACAAATGAGTTTCTGGTCTCGTTAATTATACTATTGTTATGTAAGACCTAATGGTCGGGCATGTTGGGTTAAGGCCATGTGTACTAGCTTTGCAACATTGCTGAATATCTAAAATTATTTCAAGATAAAAATTAAGAAAGGAAAGCAGTGGTTATGCCTGTTTATACTTGAGCCAGAGCAACGCCTGACTCAGAATAGACAGTCACCCATTCACGTTTTCTAACTTCAGATTGTGCAGTTGTTTGTTGGTTCTTGGGTTTTTAAATAATGCATGAAGAAGGTGGAATGAGCGGCGCCCTGGGATTGCAGTATCGTGGTGTTGAGTCACTTGCGATCTTTCCGGTTCAGTGACTCCTCACTGTGCGTGGATTGGGGCCCTCCAGAGATGCTCTCTGTCTGTGTGTGTCATCGCAGCCCTCTGCTGTCCATGCCCGACAAGCCAGTGGCTTTCACTGCTGTGTGGGGTGGGGGCGATGTTTGTGTTTGTTTTATTCCAACAGTGGCTTCGTTTCTCTTCCAGGGCATTTCTCTCGCTCTTCACAAGAAGTGGCCTCTGCTTCTTCTGATTATTCACACTGTCCATTATTGATTACTCCTTATCCCCTTTCTTTCCTCTGGATGAAAGGCAGGTCTCTGCCGGGCGCAGTGGCTACCTGTAATCCCAGCTACTCGGGAGGCTGAGGCAGGAGAATTGCCTGAACTCGGGAGGCGGAAGTTGCAGAGAATGGCCTGAACCCCTGAGGTGGAGGTTGCAGTGAGCCGAGATTGTGCCACTGCACTCCAGCCTGGGTGACAGAGTGAGACTCCCATCTCCAAAAACAAAAAAAGAAAGGCAGGTCTTTTGTGAATTGACGGCTAGGCTCACTTCCTGGAGGGCAGTCGGCTGGCTCGGGCTCACCGCTGCTGAGCGCAGGGCGGGAGGAAAGAGGCTTCCGCACAGCCATGTTCTCCTCATTCCTCACCTCGTAGAAAAGATTTTTGGGGGGTGGTGGTTAATCATGTTACTCTAAGTTTTCGTTTCCTTTTTACTCAGCTCAGGAATAGTAAGATGCCTTTACAGGCCCGTTTGAATGCATTTAAACTTAAGAATTTCTGTCATTTTTCCCTCCCTTTTTGTTTCTCTTAGCTTATTTTTTGAGCCTGCAAACTTTAAATTTTTATTATTCTGAGAATAGCTTATTTACTAACTTAAATCCTGTTTTGAAAAAGGCAGGTTGTGAAAAAGTAAACCATAAATAGTTTATAGCTGTAAGGAGTTGAAGTGTCTTCAGAATTAATATTTATGTATTTATTTGAAGCTCAGTTTAGCTGTTGTCATTCAAAGTTCTGCCTCAAGTATGCCCAGATCTTGTCAGTTACACAGCCTTCCTTTTTCTGCTTTCTCTTCTTCCCAATTCTTCCAGCATCTCAAGAGGCAGGGTTAACAATTCCACTCCCAGGCTGGGTGAGGTGTCCTCTCCACGGTTCCCCAGAGCCCAGAGAGGGGGAGGGAGCCCCATGGTCCCTGTCCTGGAGAGGAAGACCTCCCCCAGAGTCCAGAGAGAGGGAGGGAGCCCCCATGGTCCCTGTCCTGGAGAGGAACCTCCAATTCTCGGTCAGGGCCAAGACCCCCAAGTGGGTCACAGTTACTTGTTTTTCCTCTTGCCCTCCTCAGCCTGCTGGCTCTTCTGTGCAGGACCTCGGACTGCCAGGCTCCTGCTCTCTTCCTCCAGGCACATCTTCTCACCAGAACTCCAGCCCTGCACCTCAGACTCCCTGTTCATTGTCTCACCTCAGCCCCTATCTCAAGTCTAGAACCCCCTTTCTTTCTTGTTGACTTATTCCGTTCTAACTGGAATCCTAGAAGAGAATGACAGGATGATGGTGCTGTGCCTCTGAAGGGGGTTTGTTAAAATACTCAGAATCAGCAGGGCACGGTGGCTCAAGCCTGTAATCCCAGCACTTTGGGAGGCCCAGGCAGGTGGATCATGAGGCCAGGAGTTCAAGACCAGCCTGGCCAAGATGGTGAAATCCCATCTTTACTAAAAATACAAAATTAGCTGGGCGCAGTGGCAGGTGCCTGTAATTCCAGCTACTCAGGAGAGGCAGGAGAATCGCTTGAACCCAGGTGGCAGAGGTTGCAGTGAGCCAAGATCGAGCCACTGCACTTCAGCCTGGGCAACAGAGTGAGACTCTGTCTCAAAAAACAAACAAACAGACAAAAACTCAGAACCATGCCTAGAAAATACTCAGGGTTCCCTATTTGTTAGATAAATTGTTAGATCAGCCAATGAGTGACATATTGCATCTTGTATGCTGCATCCCAGGGGATTTAGTTAGTGACAGAGGAGAAATACAGCTCCTTTGCAAGTGGCCCTGCGTGCCGAGGCAAAGATCCGCGTATAAAATCCCACGTCGCACGTATGTGCTGGGCTCGTCTGTGAACAGGTTACATGGACCCTCTCTAGACCCAGCAGATGGGCTTTGAAATGTGGCCTTCGTGTTCAGCTGGCATTTGGTTTTCACCAGGAGACAACAGCAAACACACAGGCGGAAGAGGAGAGGGAGCCCGTGAGGCTCATTGTCAATACAGGGGAGACAGCCACTCAGGACGGGGCTTCAAGGCATGCATGGGTTTGTCAGAGGTGAGGGGCCTGGCACACTGGAGTCCAGGCTCGTGGAGGGAGGGGTTGGTTTGGCATCTTCTCTTTAGCACCTGCCACGTGTTCTGCGGAGGCCAGTTAGTGTCAGTCAGCAAAACACCACCTCCAAATGCTGGCAGTGGAGTGTCTCGCTTTATTTTTTTATTCAGATCGATAACTCCTAGGAAAAGAGCATCTTTAAGAGTCATCTGAAACTAAATAAAGAGCAGAGTGCCTGAGTTGTGGAAACACTGGTGCTGTCTGGGCCTCATGGCAGAAAGTTGCGGGGCCGCGGCTCTCGTTCCGTCCTCACACTGCCCTGCTAGAGTGCGTGCGTGCTGTGTGCATTCCTCATGCCGCTGCTGTCCCTGGCAGGTGACAGTTCAGGGGCACCTCGCGCTGTGGGCGAGTTCTCGAGTGCTGCGGGGAGTGTAGGGAAGGCCGGTGGTGCGGTATCGAGGACCAATTCTGTGTGTGTGATTCAACATTTCTAGTTCTCTTACACCTTCATGAGGTTGAATTTCATTTGATTCTTAAATATTTGGCTGAAAAATTAGATAATAAACGTAGTTACAATCTCTCCTGTCATGAACACTGAGGAAGAATGAATTTGTCTAAATATTCTCTCGGTGTATTAGAATATTGGTAAATGATGTGGAATCTTCCTGTATTTGATGTGATATGATCTTATCAGTTCTTTAAAATGATGTAGCAGGCTGACCGTTGGCCCCCCAAAAGATTAGCCACATCATATTTTCTGGAACCTGTGAATATTACCTCATGTGGTGAAAGATGTGATTAGGTTCCCCCCCCCCCCCCACCCCAAACAGAGTCTCGCTCTGTCATCCAGGCTGGTGTACGGTGGTGCAATCATGGGTCGCTGCAGCCTCGACCTCTTGGGCTCAAGCCATCCTCCCACCTCAGCCTCCCGAGTATCTAGAACTACAGACCTGCGCCACCACACCCAGCTAATTGTTAAATTTTTTTGTAAAGTCAGGGGTCTCCCTATGTAACTCAGGCTGGTCTTGAACTCCTGGACTCAAGCCATTTGCCTGCCTCAGCCCCAAAGTGCTGGATTACAGGTGTGAGCCACTGCACCCGGCCAGGTTAAGGTTGTTGAGAGGGAGTGCTTATCTTGGATTATTTGAGTGAGCCCTAGATGTAATCACGGGTGTCCTTATGAGTGAGAAGCAGAGGAGCTTTGAGTCAGACAGAAGAGAAGGCCATGTGAAGACTGAGGCAGAGCTGGGAGTGATGTGGCCACAGGCCAAGGAACACCGAGGTGTGCCCACGGCCAGCAGAAACTGGAAGAGGCCGGAATGGATTTGCCCCAGGGCCTCCAGAGGGAGCGTGGTCCTGCTGACTTAGTGATTTTGCATGAATACTTGAGTCTATAGAGTTTGAGAACAAGGACTTTCTCTTACATAACCACAGTACATTTATCAAAATTAGGAAATATAACATTGATTCAGTCCTGTGTTCTAATTTGTTTCCTTTTTTTTTCTTAAAAAAAAGAAAAATAGCGTCTTGCTGTGTTCCCCAGGCTGGAGTGCAGTGGTGTGATCCATCATAGCTCACTGCAGCCTTGAACTCCTGGGCTCAAGTGATTCTCCTGCCTCAGCCTCCTGAGTAGCTGGGACCACAGGCACGTACCACTACACCCAGCTAATTTATTTATTTTTTGTAGAGATGGGGTTTCACCATGTTGCCCAGGCCGGTCTTGAGCTCCTGGGAACAAGCCGTCCTCCTGCCTTGGCCTCCTAGAGTGCTGGGATTACAGGCGCGAGCCAAGCGCTCAGCTGATCGAATTCATTTCTTAGCCAGTTGTTTCAGCTCCGTCTGTGGCAGCCTCCGCACTGGCCTGGGAGCGGACCCCGGACTGCACACGGCTTTTTGATGGCCCTTCATCCTCCTCAGCTTTGCTTTCTCAGTCTGGCCATTTTTGAAGGATGCGGGCCAGTTCAGTTCTAATCCTCAGTTTGCGTTTTCCTCCTGTCTTCTCCCGACAAGAGCAGGGCAAGCATCTGTGGCAGGAGGGCTGCAGAAGTGATACTGGGGCTTCCTCAGGTGCTGTCGGAGGTGCTGATGGCATTTTGTCCCATGATTGGCCATACTCATTTTGACCTCGATTAAGATGGCGTCCCCACATTTCTCCGCTGCGGAGTTGTTTTCCCTTTGTAAGTAATAAGGACTCTGGCTCTGTGCCTACCCTGTTCCTTGTGCTGGTTTTGCAACCATGGATAATTCTTGCCCACATCAGTTATGATTGTGATGGTTGCCAAATGCTGGTTTTCTGATTGTATGTTTTTCTTCCCTTCGCCCCCATTCATTCCTTCATTCATTCCTTTATATCATTCTAAAATAAATTCTTATTTTATCCCATCAATCATCTGCTACTGTCATTGTTTATTTTGATGCTCCAGTTGTCCCTGATTTGGCTGCCACCCTCCAAGCTCACTCCTGTCCATGTGTTTTATGTGTTCTCTTCACTGTTGAGCAATTCCTTGCTTTCAGGCACGACAAGGTGGAGCAGCCTCATATTCTACCCACATGGCCCAAGTCCTGGCATCAGCCACGTTTCCAAGGAGCCCTGGTTCCTTTTCTACAGAATGGGACTTAGAAGCCAAGATGTGGGCTCCTGGCGTTGACTCCCTCATCCTCAACATGCCGCTCAGTTGCCTGGTGCCACAATACACAGGAAGTAAATTCAGAATTGCCGTCTCGTACCATCGTAAACAAACTTTCTCACATGAATTCAGTATCTGTTCCCAGTTATTTTCTGCCTGTGGACTGAGGGGTGGAGTCAGGTGTAGATGCCATGGGCAGAGTTACTTGGGTGGGCTTTGTCCCCTCTGTTCCGGGCTGTTATTTGCACTGTACTCAAGTTCACGTGTTTAGTTTGTATTCTGTTCCGTTGCAGGGCTCTCTTATCCTTGCTTATGTCTTCTTTTATGAGTATGTAAGTTATTAATGTGGTTCTGCAAGTCAAAACTGTATAAAGCTAGAGTCATGTCATCTCCCCAATCCTGTTTCCAGGCTGCCTTGTGTTTCATTACTTTCAGGCATATCTTGTCTTTCTTTTTTTTTAAATAAGGAGATACATGTTTGTTTGTTTGTTTATTTATTATTATTATTATTTTTTTGAGACATAGTCTCGCTCTGCCGCCCAGGCTGGAGTTGCAGTGGCATGATCTTGGCTCACTGCAAGCTCCTCCTCCTGGGTTCACGCCATTCTCCTGCCTCAGCCTCCCGAGTGGCTGGGACTACAGACGCCCACCACCACACCCGGCTAATTTTTTGTATTTTTTAGAAGAGATGGGGTTTCACCGTGTTAGCCAGGATGGTCTCGATCTCCTGACCTCGTGATCCACCCACCTTGGCCTCCCAAAGTGCTGGGATTACAGGCGTGAGCCACTGCCCCCAGCCATGTTATTTTCTTATATCCTGCTCTTACATGGCAAGATAGTATACTAGGTATGCTCCTCTGCACTCTGCTTTTTGCCACTACACAGCGTGTCCTGGAAATCACTCCATGTCAGTTTCTAGGGACTTTCTCTTCCTTTTTTGAGAGCTGTATGGCACTTCATTACGTGAGTGCCAGCATTTATTCAGTCAACATCTTAACATTGTAACATTTTGCAATTACAGATAACACCGCATTGTATAACCTTGTTCAGATGTATTTTGTATTAAGGCTGTATCTTCAAGGTAAATTTATAGTATCACTGGGTGGAAAAATGTGTATGTAGTTTTTTTCTAGTTATTGTCAAATTCCCTTCTTACCTCAGGATTGTATACCCTTTTCCATTTCCCTCGGCAACATAGGAGAGCGCCTTATTCGGAGTCACCCCTCATTCAGGGTCGCACCTCATTCGGAGTCACCCCTCATTCAGGGTCGCTTGTTGCGTTTTCAGTGTATGCCAGTGTGTGCAGTCTGGGAGATGAGAAATGCTCTCGGTGTAGTTTTAATTTGAATTATTTTTATTGTAAGTGAGTTGAGGTATTGCTCTGTCTCCCAGGCTGGAGTGCAGTGTTGTGATCTTGGCTCACTACAGCCTCGACCTCCTGGGTTCAAGTGACCCTCCCACCTCAGCCTCCTGAGTAGCTGGGACTACGGCCGTGCACCACCATGCCCAGCTAATTAAAACTTTTTTTTTTTTTAATGTAGAAATAGAGTCTTGATATGTTAACTCGAACTCCTGGGGTCAAGTGATCCTCCATCCTTGGCCTCCCAAAGTGCTGGGATTACAGGTATGACCCACTGTGCCTGGCTAATATTTTTGTATATTTAGGGCCATTTCCATACACACACACACATATATATATATATATATTTTGCTTTGAGTTATCTGACATGTCTTTTGCCATTTGCCTCATGGAATGATTTATATTTCCATGACTTTTAATTCCTAGTGACAGCTGCTACTCCCCACATCGTGGGGTGCTTCCTTTGAGCTTCTTCCCAGCTGCCTCTGGCTGTTGAACTCCCTCTAGTCCTAAGCGTAAGATGGACCCCCAGAGTCGTCCTGGGAGCAGCACTCGGAAATGCCCGACAAGAACCCTATTTCTCCTCATCAGGTGGGGGCACTTTCCAGTCCTCAGAGCTCTTCTGACAGTGCTGGTGGCCTCTGCAGAGGGCAGGGTCATCCTGTGCCTGGAGGGACGTAAGCATGGTTAGAGGCTTTCTAGAAGGGATTCAGGCCTCCGACCCATCTGGTGCTGTTCGTTTTTGAGATTACGTGTCTCTAAGATAAAGGATTGGGAGGAAGGGCCATGGTTTATAGAGCACTGGTCACTGAGTCTTCCTGTGCCCAGATGTGGGGCTCAGCACTTGCTATGCATAAACTCACCTGAGCTTCATAACAACTTTTTTTTTTTTTGAGACAGAGTCTCGCTCTGTCGCCCATGCTGGAGTGCGGTGGCACGATCTTGGCTCACTGCAAGCTCCGCCTCCTGGGTTCACGCCATTCTCCTGCCTCAGCCTCTCGAGTAGCTGGGACTACAGGCGCCCGCCACCACGCCCGGCTAATTTTTTTATTTTTAGTAGAGACGGGATTTCACCGTGTTAGCCAGGATGCATAACACCTCCTTTGAAGTAGACTCAACCATTGTTCCCAGTTCACAGATTAGAGAACTGAGGCTTAAGTGCGTCACTGTCTAGTGCAGTTCTACCCTCACGACAAAGCCATGTTTCCTCCCCGTGAATGAAGAGAAAGGTAAATTTACAGTATTTGCCTTTCGGGACTCATTGGTATTCTCTCTTGAAACACTTCTTACTGCATAATTCAGAGTTCTCGGCAGCGTATCCATCTCTTAGAAAGGGCTCTTCCTGGGAAGGCTGGAACGAAAGGCTCTCTTCTAACGAGGCCGGTGTCTCAAGCACACCACTAAATATGAAGAGGTACTCGCTTGACTTTTACAAAATCAGCTTTGTGAGAGGATGAGTGGTCCAGCCCCTCGCCCAGCCTTGTGAGTCCTGAGCACCTGCGCTTCAGAGTAAGGCTGTTGGACCTGGGACCCTTCCATGAAATTTATTTTCAATCTTGAATGAGATTTACTTTAATGGGAGGCCTTAAAAGCAGATGCCATGCGAGTTAAAATCACACAGCTTATTGCATCTATCAGTTCCAGTCAGAGCTGATGGCAAACTCTTGTTCTTTCAGTTCAGTAACCAGAGAGTGGAATCTGTCTGTCTGTGTCTTCCATAACCAAAATACATCACCCCACCCAATGCCTCCTAATAACTGGGGCTTTGTGGTCAGGGTTTTTGCAGGGCAGGCCCCTTTTCTGCAGGCAAAGTGCTAATGGCCAGCGCCTACACGGCAGGCCTCTGGCGCATTCTCTGCCGAGAGTTCTGTCCGTCCCACTTCTCCTCACTGTCTAGTCTTCTTCTGACCCTCCCAGCCTGATTCACGTTTGCTCTTCGTTATCCTCTTCCTGTTTCTTTCTCGTGTCTCTCCTCCCACCACCCCATCCCTCACATGCACCGTGGGGTGCTCCTTCAGATTGTCATCTGATTGAGCCACAGTCCCACTCAGCCCATGTTTGTCAGGACTCTGCCACTGGTCACTTGTCCACAAGGAACCACTGTCTTTGAGCTTCTTCCTCCGGTGCTCTTAGCATCTGCCCACACTGTATCTATCTGTGTCCAGGTCTTGTTTTCTGTGTCATTGTTTGATGAAGGGCAGGGACTCATTCGGTGAGTGGGTCTCCCCTGCCTCTGCCCCACATCAGCACACTGCTCTGCCCTTGGTGGGCACCCGTTGGTGTGTGTTGAGCTGGGTGTCATACCTCTGTGTCTGCGTGGAGAAATGCGAGCAGTGAGTGCCACAGCACGGCCACGGAATGGTCGTCATCGGCTTCAGAAGGGGAATGAAAGGGGCAGCACCGTGGGTGTTGATGATCTCCGAGGCTGCCTGTTTAGAGCGTCCCTTCCCTGAGATGGAGACGTAGCTTCACCGTGTAGTGTTTAAGCTTTAAAATGTGAAATGCAGTGAGGCCGACAGTGAGTTGTAGGAAGCTCAGAAATGGGATGCCTGCACTGCCTTCAGTTCACCCTCCATTGTCCATCGCCGCTGGCATACCCAGGTCAGCGCCTGCAGGCCCCTGTCTCAAAAGATGTGGCCGACTTCATGTCCTGGTACTGCCTGAAGCTTCACCTCAGCACCACTAGCTTCACACTGGCTACACCCACCTCCACTCAGCAGACAGTCTCCATGCTGTAGCCCAAAGCATGTAGTGGCGGTTGAGTACCTGAGTGGGGGAAATAATTAATTGGGATGCTTTTATTGATAAGTAATCAGATGCCTGTTAAGTGACATTTATGAACACTCACGTAGCACTGCTGCCTGTTAGCCAGGCACTAGTCAAAGGACTTTTGATGTATTAGCTCATTTAATCTTCACAGAAACTAGAAGTTAGACACTATCCTCTCCACTCCCTTCACCCCCAGCCCCAAACACACACAATTTTATAGCCGAAGAAACGGAGGCACAAAGAAGGTAAAGACTTTGCTAAAGTCACAAAACTGGTATAAGCATGGGCTTTGTGTGTGTCCAAAGTTCATCCCTCAACCGTTTCTCTCTGGATCAATAATTAAAAGGTTTATCAAGAAGTCTGAAGGTAAATGGTTCAGTATTGTCAGGTTCTGGATAAGTTTCTCTGTGTTCTTGACTTTTCCCTCATGATGACAAGAAGGCTGCCACCACTCCAAACATCACAGCCTCACAGTTGTGCTCAAAGGGAGAAAGAAGAAGGGACGGCCGTTCTCCTTTGAGGACACTGTTTCACTGGCTTCCTGTGGGTTCCACTGGCCTGACTTGATGCCTGGGGCACTTTCAGCATCTCCAGTGCTATGCTGGCTGGGAAGAAGGGAGCTGGAGAGGCAGCCAGTGTTACTCTCTGCTCCATCCCTTTTTTGTTAATTTTGCGGTTACTGTTATTTAAACTAGATGTATCTCTAGGGCAGTGGCAGGAATCGACTCCAAGGACACTGACCAGCTTGGGGCTGCTGCCTGGCCCAGGCCGGCGCATGTTGGAACACAGACTCTCTGCCCTTCCACCCCAAGCCTGGTGGGCGAGTGAGTCTGCCCAGAGGGAGTGCCTTTTTCTGCTTTACACAAGGCACCTCAAGGGGTAGAGGTGGCCTCTCCTGCAGAAGGGCAGCTGCCCTGTTGCCGTTCTGATAAATTGCAAGATAAAACTGAAGTGCAAGGAAGGGGCGTTTTTGATTTTGGATATGACTTTGCCTAAAAATGGCACCTTAAGGTGTTTTAAACATTTATCAAACGGTTTCATGTGTATGGAGTATGTCTGTGCAGCATTCTTAAAGTGACAGGACTACCTTATGAGGTCAGTAAATCCTTTCATCTCCCCAGACAGCCAGAAGCTAGTCAGCAGTTGAACACATTCACTTGTATGTTCCCCTTGGCAACATTATTCCTAGAGAGGTTGCATCTGCATCTTGGAGTCCTCATGATAAATCATTTATGTACTCACCCCATGCACTCCCCCGTGGGGAGAGTTCTAGGTGTAGCAGGGGCGGAGGACGCCACCTGCTCCCTGACATCCGTCTTTCCGAAGCCATCGCTGGAGCCCTCTGCTGAGTTTGGGCAGTGAGGCCTCATCTTACACATGTGGTCAGAGGAGATAATGTGGCTAGAAGTGCTTTGTAAGCTCCAAGGATTGCTGTTATGAGGAATTTACTAGATTTCAGGCTTTCATCAGATAGTTAGCGAGGAAGTGCAAAAGCACAGCATGGTCTCCATGTTTGCTGACCTGCAGCGAAAAGTCAGAAAGGCCGTTCATAGGCTGATTCTACCTTACACCATCATTATACTTTTTGTCTATAAGACTGGAGAAGATCTTTCTGAGACATATCACTATCAGTGTTTTACGCGTATGAAACGTATTTTTCTTTCCTTTTTTATGTTCATTTTTAAAATTTTTGATCAGTGCCCTCAAGCATTCTCCTATTCAATAGAAAACATATTTTTCTAGGTATGATAATCTTTCAGATTTTTGGTGTGTGTACCTTTGCTAAAAACACATTTAATATATCTACCTGTCTAGACACCTTTTAAAAATGTCTGGCCGCACCTTGGAGAAACGCTTCATGCAAGCAGATTCTAATTAAAATAGCAAACTTTACTTTACCATTAAGTTATATGTAAAAGCATTCTAGGGGAGAGTCTTTTAATCATTGAAACATTTTCAAACGTGTTTGCTCATTTGCTTCTTTATTTGTTTTTATGGCTTATTCATTTGTTTATTTTTAAACTTTTTATTATGAAAAATTTCAACATATACCCATCATCTATCTTCAGTCGTTTTCAGCTGCCAGTTCCAGTCTCCTTTCATCTGTGCCCCCACCCAGTCCCCCTTCCCACTCCCCTGGCTGATTAGGAAGCAAATCTCAGACTTCATGTAATTTCACCTGTCAGTATTTCTGAAAGAAATATTTACTTTCTCTAAAGATAAGTATGCTTCTAAACACACACACACACACACACACACACACAACGTTTGTTTGAATCAGGATGCAAGTGAGATGAATGTATTGTGAGTTACTTCATCTATTCTGTTAATCCATGTAATTAATCCAAAAGTCAGTCCCTCACCCCAGCACTCTCTGTGCACCTGTCTGCCTGTCTCTTTCTGCAGTTGATTGGTTGAAGAAACTGGATCATGTAGCCTGTAGAATTTATCGTGGTCTCAATCTCGTCAGTGACTTCTCCCCCCTTGCCCTGGGTGAGCCACACTCACCTCTGCTCCTTGGATTTCCTCTCGGTGGTGGACACAGCCGGGCTCCCCTAGATTCTGGTTCAGTCGGGGAATGTTTCATGTGTGGTGCTGTGTCCTTACTTTAGGATATCTGATAGTCCCTCTGTGATATTAGCAGCTATTGATGGTCATTGTCTGGATCTATTTATTAGAGATTATGAAAAGATGGTGTTATTGTTTCATTCCTTTTTTTGCGACGGGGGATCTCACTTGGCCACCCAGGCTGGAGTGCAGTGGCGCAAACATGGCTCACTGGAGCCTCAAACTCTCGGGCCCAAGCGATCCTCCCACCTGAGACTTCCAAGTAGCTGGGACCACAGGCACATGACACTATGCCTTGCTAATTTTTAAATGTCTTGTAGAAACAGGGTTTTGCTATGTTGCCCAGACTAGTTTTTAATTCCTGGCCTCAAGCAATCTTCCTGCCTCAGCCTCCCAAAGTGCTGGGGTTACAGATACGAGCCACTGTGCTTAGCTGTCCTTATTTGTTAACTGGAGTATCTCTATATAAAGAAACCCTCTCATCAATTATTTGGATAGCTCAAGGTACAGTCATAGAGGAAAGCCAGCATCAATGCTTACTTTCCTTTATTAACCAGTTTTCAAAATCGTGTGTGGGCTTCTCTCAAAGGTGACTAGTAAGGGGTGTGTGGGTGTGATATGTGTGTGTGCATGTCGTGTGTGTGTGCATGTCGTGTGTGTGTGCATGCACGTGTGTGCATGCATAGGTGTGTGTGTGGTGTGGTGTGTGTGGCCACCCTGTTGAAGGCACTACCTATTGTATTCGTTTCTCACTGCTTCTCTCAAAGGTGACTAGTGTGGGGGTGTGTGTGGATGTGAGTGATGTGTGTGTGTGCACGCATGTCAGTGTGTGCGCATAGGTGTGTGTGGTGTGGCGTGTGTGGCCACCCTATTGAATGCATGACTTACTCTATTCGTTCTTCACTGATGTCCACGTCGTTCCATCTTTGTGTTGGCCCCTGAGCCTTGTGATGCAGTTCTCGCGGTCCTCAATTGCTTCATTTTGATATGGTATGACAAGCCAGCATGTTCTGTGCCATTTTGTACTTCTTCTACCCTAGGCCTGAAATCAGCCACGTGTCTGTCTCCAGGGAGTCTTGGTTTCCTTCCATGGGAAGTGGTATAGAGAGCTTAATCTGGGCTCCAGGGCTGCTCATTGACCCTTGGTCAGCCCCCTTTCTCTATGGGTGTTTCAAAGATAAAATACGAAGGCGCTCTTACACATCCAGGTTCAGGTCTGCAAGGTCTGCTTACTCTCATGGGTCCTACAGCTGTATCTGCTTCTTTCCACACGGAGTGCTCAGATTGTTCATGAACACCAACGTAATTACCCATTCTCTTATCCTGCACCACACCTGGCAGTTTCAGAAAGCAACACCAGCACTGCCACTGACGCGGTTACTGAGAGCCGCTGCCGAGGCATAGCCGCTGCTGAGGCACTCGCCCTTCCTTCTCAGGTTAGGCACAAATGTCGAGTGACATTACCCTGTATTTTTATTTATTTATTTTTGAGACAGGCTCTCACTGTGGCCCAGGCTGGAGTACAGTAGCAGAATCATAGTTCACTGCAGCCTCAACCTCCTGGGCTCAAGCCATCCTCCCACCTCAGCCTCTCGAGTAGCCGAGACTATAGGTGCACGCCACCATGTCTGGCTATGTTATGTTATGTTATGTTACGTTATGTTATGTTATGTTATTTTTTTGAGATGGAGTCTTACTCTGTTATCCAGGCTGGAGCGCAGTGGCATGATCTCGGCTCACTGCAACCTCCACCTCCCAGGTTCAAGCGATTCTCCTGCCTCAGCCTCCCAAGTAGCTGGGATTACAGGCGCATGCCACCACGCCCAGCTAATTTTGTATTTTCAGTAGAGATGGGGTTTCTCCATGTTGGTCAGGCTGGTCTTGAACTCCTGACCTCAGGTGATCCACCTGCCTTGGCCTCCCAAAGTGCTAGGATTACAGGCGTGAGCCACCGTGCCTGGCCTAATTTATTTATTTATATTTTTAGTAGTGATGAAGTCTTCCTATGTTGCCCAGGCTGGTCTTGAACTCCTGGCCTCAAGTGATCCTCCTGCCTCAGCCTCCCAAAGTGTTAGGATTATAGGCATGAGCCACTGTGCCTGGCTGGATTACTTTTTAAAAAAATTAATTTTGCTTTGTAGTTATGTAAAATATTTCATGAGTCCAAAGTTAAATACACAAAATGAAGTTTATTGAAAGGAGCCTGGCTGTTCTTCCTGTCCTGGTGAGCCTATTTCATCTTTTCTTCTGTAGGTCACCACTGAAATGTTTTAATAATATGTGTACCACATGTGATGACACGTATGCGTAACCTTGGGTATATTTATATACGCACACACGCACACAGTGTTTCCTCTTTAGGGAAGTGCTGTATGTTGTACATGGTTTCTTCTACCTTGCTTCTTGTTGCTGTATTAGACTGGAATCCACGTGTCCTCATTGGAATCAAAGCTTCATTGTTTCCTCTAAAGCAGAGTTTCTCCAGCTTGGCCCGATTGGCATTTGGATCAGCTAATTCATGATTGTGGTGGTCGTGTGCTCATGTGCTGTGCGGACAGTCGCAGGATGTGTAGCAGGTCCCCTGGCCATTGCCATCAGATGCCAGCAGGGCCCACTTCTCCCAGCAGTGCCGACCAAGCCTGTCTGCAGACAACACCAGTGCCCCCCGAGGGCAGAGTTGCTCCCAGCGGAGATGGTGTTTCTCGGGTTCATTGGGGGGATTCTGAGCACCCATTTCAGAAGTGGATTTGGCCCCATCTAGAAGCAATAGCTTTTCTTTTTGGACTTTGAATAATAAACCAGCTATTCTAGTTCTTGTCTGCCTCTTCTGCAAATTAAGGAAGGAAGGAAGAATTGTTACTGAATAATACATAAAGGAAAGAGTCGATGATTTTACAAATTTCACGTAACTCTGCCCTTACTGGGCAGACACATGTTGAGAACATTACGAGTTACTGTGACCTTGTAGTCCCTTTGGGTTCGGTGTACGCAATTTCCTACTCTCAGCATCTGCCAGCCCAGACTCTGGCAGACTTATGCCAGCCCTGGGTGCTGTAGGGTCAGCCACCCCCTTCCACGCAGGGTGGGCGTCCAGATGGTGCTGTGGGAAACAGCGTTTTGCCAGGGGTCAGAGAGCTGACTCAGATAGTGACCTGGAAAACAGACTGTGGATCAGGTGGGCACGGGCCTGGAACAGGGTCCCTGAAACACCCAGCAAGAGGCTAGGGAATGTCTGGAGAGCCCGGCATGGTCCGGAGCGTCCACGCAGCCAGCAGCTCACATCCTCTTGCTCCTGGCGGCCGATGCTCTGCGCAGAAACGGGCTTGGTCTGAACGGAGAGGGACATTGTGAACTTGAAATGAAACCTGACAAGAAATTAGAAATTTCTTCAGAAAGTAAAGAGCGCTGTCAAGAATGCGAGCTGAAGATTTGCGTTTACAGCTGTAGAGCAAATACAGGCGGCTCTGACATCTCAGCTCTTGTTTGCCACTGCTGCAGCCTCAGGTGCCTCATCTGGGGCTTCATTCAGAGTGGGTGGGGAGGCGACAGGTCGAGGCAGTTGCCGCGTGCTCACGAATCCCTGACACAGCCGGTGACCTCTCCAGGTGACCTCTTCAAGCCTGGTCCCAGGGGCAGGCATGCCCGGGCATGGCCCTCGCAGATGGCTTTACTGGCCTGGTCTGGCAACCGTTGAATAAATACTGATTTCCCACCCAGGTGAGGCGCATGGTAGATGTTTGTTCTCCTGTGCATTGCGTTGGTCGGCCTCCACAGTCGCACAATCTCTCAGTGGAGTGAGAGTGTCTTCCATATGTGGGGCCGTGGTGCTGAAGGCTTGTGCGTTGAGTGCCTCCTTTCCCGTGAATGTGTTGGTTCTGGTGACCAGGGTGGAGCCTCCCTGCACCCCTTCCTTCCAGCCAGCATCAGGTTCCCAGTTCTCTGCCTGCCAGGCAGGCGTGCACATATGGAGTGTCTGGGAACCTGCAGCTGTTGATCACGGCTGGTGGTAGCTCCGCACTTAAGTAAGGAGAAGTGATTTTCCCGAGGAGATGTGGTATTGGTCAGAGTTGCTGGGAAATCAGCAGCACTGAGTGATCAGGTTGTCGTGAGCTCCTGCCTCCATCCACCCCATTCTGGTGGTTCCTGGCTTCACTGCCTCTTGAAGACAGCCTCTCTGCACTCATGGGCATGTTTGCCTTTTCGAGGGGAAGGGGTTGAGTAACTCATGGCCTGTTAGTGTGTGCCAGAGACTCAGCACCACGGGCAGACACAGTGCCACGGGCAGCTATATCCAAGGAGGGTGAGGGTGCTCCCCAGAAGCCTCTGGGCCTCCGTGGGTGTCATCAGGGTAGTGAGCAGGAAGCCTGGGGGCTGAGCTGGGCTGCCTGGCTTTGACATGGGCCTGTGCGGGGCTGGCTGTGTGGCCCCGTAAGGGTTACTGAACCTCTCTGTGCCCAGCCTCCTGTTTGTGAGGCAGGAGTGATGGCAGTGCCCACTGCATGGTGGTAAGAGTGAGGTGGGTAGAATGCATGTGCCCAAGACAGAGGCTGCCCCGACCCGTGCTGTGCGGGTCACTCACCCCCACATTGTCTGCCACGGGGGCCTGAGCATTTCCACACGAGACTTTCACATCAGCCACCCGGGCAGGGCCCGCGTTAGTTTAGTTGTTTGTGGAGGAGAAAATTGAGGTTTGGTTTTGTTCATGACGTTGCCAGGTCGAATGGCTGGTGAATCATTGATTTGGGGCTGAGACTTAAGTTTCCCATCTCTGGGCGGGACCTGTGCTCTCTCCCCTTAACAGTGGCCTCTGTTACAGAGGGGCAGGTGGGTGGCTCACGTGTGGGCTCACCTGCGTCACTTCTCTCCAGCTCACCTCCACTGCGAGAGTGCCTGGGGATGCCTGCCAGCCACCCAGAGCCAGCGTCTTCCCAAGCAGCTGTTTTACAGGAAACAGAGCGGGACGACCTTGGGCTTCCTAGTCTCTGCACGTTACCCCGAATTCCAGAATAATCGTGAGAAGGAGCCAGTGGAGTGGTGTGACTTTTGTATTTATAGACTTCTTCCAAAGGTCACCTCTTTTATTTCTGAAAAACAAGTCACTTGAGGCCCATCTTTACAGAGTGACAGGAGCTCAGGATGCAGAGGCACCAAGGCCAGGGAGGAGCGTTGGGGGTGGCTGGAGCTGGTGGGCCAAGGGCCGCAGACCACTTTTGCCCTGCATGGCCTCGTGGCTGCCTTTTCTACCTGCGTGAGCTGGCTTTGATCTACCCCGGACCCATCTTTCTGTGAAGAGTTTGCAGAGGACGCTGGTTACATCTTAGATGGAAATTGGCCGTGTCTCTGCTGTTTCTGAGTGTGCGACTCTCAGAGCCAAGGTGGCATCTGGCGACTGGCCTTGTTCTTGTGAGTCCCTGTAGGGCAGGATAGATTTTTCCAGCAGGGCTGCAGCCTGGAGTTCAGGCTTCCTCTCCCTTTTAAATTTCAAAGACTCAGGGTTCCATTTAAACAGACAAGATAAGTGGCAGCTTTGTTTTGTTTTGTTTTTTCATTAAGAGATTTTGGAGGGGGAGGAAACCAGCCTTACAGTGATAGCATCAGGAAAAGATTACACAGAATGGCATCTTATTATGAAATATTGAAAACATTTAAAGAGCAAATAAAATATGCAAATAGAGTGGGACAGAATTTGTACTGCACAGCCTCTTGCCCTACATCTTTCCCAATAAAAATTTAACTCTGAGGTCCATGTTGGGACAAACAAAATGATACTGGGATAGTGGAGCTCGGCTTTCGTTAGTTCAAAGCGAGCAGCATATTAATCCAAATAAGCAGAATTCCCATGTGGATTCATTCCACAGCCTTTTCTTGGGTGACGACTCTGTGCCCAGAAGCAAGGGGCTGACTGGGACCTGAGAGGCCTCTTCTTAGTGGCCATGGCCTCCCGGGGCAAGGCTGGCTGGTGCGTCAGAGCCTGGATCTCTGCAGTGGGCGCAGAAGGGACACAGGAATTTTCTCTTGGCCTCTTTGCTGGACTTGCAGCAGGGATGCCGCCGAACTCAGCCGTTTGCAGGCGGGAGCACGTGAGTGAGCGAGTGTGGGATCCAGCCAGCACCCCCAAGCACCAATACAGGAGCAAACTCCATGCGGGGCCCACAGCCAGACCAGGTGTGTCACCTTGAGGGGAACACGGTGGCACCCAGGCAAGGGTGCCCATGACCCTGAAGCCCCAGAGTGGGTGTTAGTGTGCTCATTAGCTTTTTTAGTTCTTCCATCCACAGTCCAACAGATGGTGGCATGTTAGCAGCTCCATCGCCCCCTGGCCCCATCACGTAGGGTGGCTGCCCTCTGCCAGCAGGAGCAAAGGGCTAGTGTGACAGTCTTTCTGGTACCAGCACTTGGTGGGTCCTGAGCTCTTGTCCAGCATCCAAGCAGAATGCAGATGTGCCTACAGTCAGAGAGTGAGCAAGGTGGGGGGTTTTACTGAGCGATGAAAGAGCTTTCTGCAGAGAGGGGACATGGGGGCGGTCCCCCCACCCGAAGGTGGGAAAATCCCTCCAGTGTGTCTTAGTCTGGGGCTTTTGTGGGCTCAGAATAGGGGAGGGGCAGGCTGTAGGTAGTATTGGAAAAGGCAACATTTGATTGGTTAAAAGGCATTATTCAGAAAGAATCAATTGGGAAAGGGTGGGCAAACGGGAATAGGAGTTTTGCTCTGGGTCTTGGGTTTTATCCAGGACCTGCCGTCTGGTCTTTCAGCCTTCAGGCTGTTATTTGGCTTGGAGGTAGGTTTCACCAGGGACTTGCCCCTGTCTGCCTAGGCATTTGACTACCTCCCATCGCTATCAGAAGCACCTTGTGAGCCCCAGGGAGCTGGTGAGGACCTTGTAAGGGAGGAGGAGGGCGGCGTGATAGGTGCAGGTGGCACCGTGCACAGCCACGTCGGGGACTTGGGAAAGTCTGGGCCAAGGAGCCACCTTGTGCAGAGGCATGGAGTCATGAGAGATTAGCCACGGTGGGACCGTGGTGAGGACACTGGGCTGAGCAGAGGGCTCGCAGGTGGTGCTGGGCAGGGAGCCTGTTGACCCACCCACAGAGGGTTTGTCTCAGGGGCCGGTGGCCTCACTGCTGTGCGTTAAGGAGGAAGGCTCTGACAGAATGGGGGGACTTGGAGAGGGGTCATTTTGGAGGCCTGAAGGTGGTTGGGGTGTTTGACTCCCATGAAGGCAGAGGTGGTACAGCAAAGTCAGAGGGACACATCCTGTGACCCACTGGGCACCAAGGAGATGGCAGGAGCAGGAGCTGAGGGTAGTGCTGAGGTTTCTGCTGGCAGAGTTTGGTGGTTGAGTTTCTGCTGGCTGATTTGGTGGGGCCAGCGAGTAGACAAGGATCCCAGACGGGTGGGTGCGGGGCAAGGTGGGGAATTTGACCACAGATTTCTCTTGAAGGTGCCCTATGGGGAAACGGTGTTGTGAAAGTAGGAGGGTGAGGAACGGAGGCAACTGAGGGTCCACGGAGGAGGATGGGCCAGAGGCAGAGGTGACAGGCCAGGTAGGCCGAGTGAGCAGGGGAGCCACGTGAGGCCAGTGCGGGCGCACCAGGCACTGGGCCCCATGCGGAGGGGCTGCCGCTCCACCCCCACCCAGGCCTCACTGACTCCTGTGGGAGCCATCTAGGTACAGCAACCACGTGGAGGATAGCGTGAAAAGTGACGGGACGGAGCAAAGAAAGACACCAGCTCCTCATTTGCAGAGATTTCTGCACCGTTGGCACCAGCATGTGGTCATGGCCTGCTCCCCGGGGGCCATTCCAGCCACTGATCCACATTGTCCTCCAGCCAAAGGAAACAAAGCGGGAAGTGGAAAGAGCTGGAGTTACGTGGGGGCACCTTCCATCCTAGGCCGGCAGCTGATCAACCTCCTCAGCCTCGTCACCGTTTAACATCCTCCCTTTTGTTCTTTTCTCCTTAATCTTTATGTTTTGAAAGATTTCTATAGACAAATGTGCCGCTGCTTCTCCATAGCCTTATCTGGAACAAAGGAAATGTCTTTTATTACCATTCATGCAGGTATAATCCGTGAAAGACAAGCCTGTTCTGCCAGTCACCAAGTCGGTCCTTTTCCTTCTGTCTTGCTCATGGAAGGCTGTCCCGGCCCTCACCTGACTAGTGGTGCAGCTCTTCAGGGGGTAGTGCCCATCCAATTCCTGGGGAAACCCAGGCGAGCCTGCTGGCCAGGAAGCGCCAGCTTGTGTCTGATTGCTAGGTTACCCTGGGTGCTTCCTGGATGTTCAGGCGCCCGTGATTCCCCCAGCATCTGCCTCGAGCTTATGTGCATGGAGCAGCAGATCCCTTTGTCTGGGCAGTTAGATTGTCTGCTAAGGAAAGTGGGTGTTGGAGCAAAAGCCTTGCTTCACTGCTGTACTCCAACCCATCAAAATGGAATTGTTTAAAATGCCCTCAAAATAAAAATAGAGACCCCAAGCTCTTGATAAAACAGCTTTCTCTGGAGAAGCTCATCGGGCTGTGTAAACTCCAATAGGAAGTATTTATTCATCATTTGTATGTGCACAAATATTTATTTAATGTCAACTGTGAAGGCTGGTGAGTAAACCAGCAGGTAGAGTCCAGTACCCTGGTGCAGTGATGGGGAGCTAGAGGTGCTATGCACAGTACCCTGGTGCAGTGATGGGGAGCTAGAGGTGCTATGCACAGTGCCCTGGTGCAGTGATGGGGAGCTAGAGGTGCTATGCACGGTACCCTGGTGCAGTGATGGGGAGCTAGAGGTGCTGTGCACGGTACCCTGGTGCAGTGATGGGGAGCTAGAGGTGCTGTGCACGGTACCCTGGTACAGTGATGGGGAGCTAGAGGTGCTACGCACAGTACCCTGGTGCAGTGATGGGGAGCTAGAGGTGCTGTGCACGGTACCCTGGTGCAGTGATGGGGAGCTAGAGGTGCTGTGCACGGTACCCTGGTGCAGTGATGGGGAGCTAGAGGTGCTGTGCACGGTGCCCTGGTGCAGTGATGGGGAGCTAGAGGTGCTGTGCACGGTGCCCTGGTGCAGTGATGGGGAGCTAGAGGTGCTGTGCACGGTACCCTGGTACAGTGATGGGGAGCTAGAGGTGCTGTGCACGGTACCCTGGTACAGTGATGGGGAGCTAGAGGTGCTGTGCACGGTACCCTGGTGCAGTGATGGGGAGCTAGAGGTGCTGTGCACTGTACCCTGGTGCAGTGATGGGGAGCTAGAGGTGCTGTGCACGGTACCCTGGTGCAGTGATGGGGAGCTAGAGGTGCTGTGCACGGTGCCCTGGTGCAGTGATGGGGAGCTAGAGGTGCTGTGCACGGTGCCCTGGTGCAGTGATGGGGAGCAAGAGGTGCTGTGCACCGTGCCCTGGTGCAGTGATGGGGAGCAAGAGGTGCTGTGCACGGTGCCCTGGTGCAGTGATGGGGAGCAAGAGGTGCTGTGCACGGTGCCCTGGTGCAGTGATGGGGAGCAAGAGGTGCTGTGCACGGTACCCTGGTGCAGTGATGGGGAGCTAGAGGTGCTGTGCACGGTGCCCTGGTGCAGTGATGGGGAGCAAGAGGTGCTGTGCACGGTACCCTGGTGCAGTGATGGGGAGCAAGAGGTGCTGTGCACGGTGCCCTGGTGCAGTGATGGGGAGCTAGAGGTGCTGTGCACGGTACCCTGGTGCAGTGATGGGGAGCTAGAGGTGCTACGCACGGTACCCTGGTACAGTGATGGGGAGCTAGAGGTGCTGTGCACGGTGCCCTGGTGCAGTGATGGGGAGCTAGAGGTGCTGTGCACGGTACCCTGGTACAGTGATGGGGAGCTAGAGGTGCTGTGCACGGTACCCTGGTGCAGTGATGGGGAGCTAGAGGTGCTGTGCACGGTACCCTGGTGCAGTGATGGGGAGCTAGAGGTGCTACGCACAGTACCCTGGTGCAGTGATGGGGAGCTAGAGGTGCTATGCGGCCTTTGGCATGGCTTCCTATCCAGTGTCTGGAAGAGCATCCAAGAAGGATGCTTTCAACATGATAAAAGACAAGGGACATTTAACATGATACTTGAAGAATGCATGGAAAATGACCAGGCAAGACTTGGAATAGGACATGGAGAAAAGGTAGGAAGAAGGTTCTGGGCAGAAGGCTGGAAAGTAGGTTAGAACATAATGAGGCAAAAGGCTTAAAAGATCCTTTCTTGTGGCTGAGGTGTAGACTCTCAGAGATTATGTCTAGTGATCAGGCTGGAGATCTTGCAGGGACTCGTAGGTCTTTCTAAAGAGTTTTCAAAGTTAGTGGGAAGACATCAAGGGTTTCTAAGCAGGAGAAAGACCTATTGAGTTTTGGAGAATGGATTTGGAGCGAAACAAGGCTGGAGGATTAGTTGGGAAGTTACTCCAATGATCTAAGAAATAGATAGTGGTGGTGGTGATGGTGGTAGTGGTGGTGATGGTGGTAGTGGTGGTGATGGTGATGGTGGTGGTGGCGATGGTGGTGGTGGCGATGGTGGTGGTGGTGGTGATGGTGGTGGTGATGGTAGAGGTGATGGTGATGATGGTGGTGGTGGTGGTGATGATGATGGTGGTGGTGATGGTAGAGATGATGGTGATGGTGATGATGGAAGTGGTGGTGATGGTGATGATGGTGATGGTGGTGGTGGTGGTGGCGATGGTGGTGGTGATGGTAGAGATGATGGTGATGGCGATGATGGAGGTGGTGGTGATGGTGATGGTGGTGATGGTGGTGGTGGTGGTGGTGGTGATGGTGATGATGGTGATGGTGATGGTAGAGATTATGGTGATGGTGGTGGTGGTGATGGTGGTGGTGGTGGTGGTGGTGATGGTGATGGTAGAGATGGTGATGGTGGTGATGATGATGGTCGTGGTGATGGTGGTGGTGATGGTGGTGGTGGTGGTGATGGTGGTGGCGGTGGTGATGGTAGAGATGATGGTGATGATGAAGGTGATGGTGGTGGTGATGGTGATGGTGGTGGTGGTGGTGATGATGGTGATGGTGATGGTAGAGATGATGGTGATGGTGATGATGGAGGTGGTGGTGATGGTGATGGTGGTGGTGATGGTGGTGGTGGTGATGATGGTGACGTTGATGGTAGAGATGATGGTGATGGTGGTGGTGATGATGGTGGTGATGGTGGTGGTGGTGATGATGGTGATGGTGATGGTAGAGATGATGGTGGTGGTGGTGATGATGGTGACGGTGATGATGGTGATGGTGGTGGTGGTGATGATGGTGATGGTGATGGTAGAGATGATGGTGGTGGTGGTGGTGGTGATGATGATGGTGGTGATGGTGATGGTGGTGGTGGTGATGATGGTGATGGTGATGGTAGAGATGATGGTGGTGGTGGTGGTGATGATGATGGTGGTGATGGTGATGGTGGTGGTGGTGGTGATGATGGTAGAGATGATGGTGGTGGTAGTGGTGGTTTGGTAGTGGCTTGACCTGGGTATTGATAGCGCGGATAGAAAGAGGTGGATGGACTCAGTCAGGATTGAAGAGGTAGACTCAACAGGATGCAATGATTGATGACATAAAAATGGAAAGGGTGAAAGACAAGAAGGTGTCAAGGGTGATTCTTGGGTTTCTGTTGTCCAGCTGGGTGATTCTCAGGTTTCTGTTGTCCAAATGGTTAGTGACCCCATCCATATGGATTGAGGAGAGAGGGGAGCAAGCTTAGGAGGGAAGACACAGAAGATGTGCACTGGACAATTCCTCTCTGCTGAAAGGCCTCAGACACACTGATGGATTGCTTCACGTCTGGGAACAAATGCTGTGAAGTCTCTGTGTCCTCAGCGGCTCCACCTGGTTGCACTAGGGTGGAATCATGGGAAAGGGCACAGGTTATATATTCTTGCCATTTATTCTCACGGAGACCATAATGCTCATTCCATATCAACCGAAAGGTAGCATTTGCCATCACTCTTTTTGGCTTTTGTTTTGTTTCTCTGTATTTTACTTGTTTTTCATCCTAACACCCTTAAGGGTGAGGGTAAACAAGGGCTACAGGAGGCGAGGCCTTCCAGGGAAATGCCGGGCAGGGAAGAAGGTCAGGTCCACCTAAAGGTCCCTCCTACCAACATTTCCCTGGAAATCTTTCCATCCTACTTGGGAAGGAGAGGGGTAGGGTGAAACTTTCACTAGACCCCAGATGGGGCCAGAACTGGCCTGAGTCCTGAAATGACATTTGTTCCTCCAAGACACTTCTGAGAGTGTCGCAGGCATTTCGGTTTGTTGGATCTAAACTTGACCTGCTATTCGTTGCTATAGGATGGGAGGATGGCAGCGATATCACTTGTACTCACAGACCCAGCCTAGTACGACGCCAGTGTCTTTGTTAGAAACTCTACAGATGTCTATGTCCAGCCTGCCCCAGCGGCACAGGGCTACCCCTGGTGGGATTTTGTCGAAGGGGAAGACCCACCAAGTAGAGCCCCTGAGCCCCTCCTCTTCCCAGGTGGCCGTCTCTCCTTGATCCACACCAGCGGCAGTTTGTGCAGCTTCACCAGAGCTTCTAGCGGGACCATGCCGCCACGAGGGCCACTGGGAGCAGAGTCCCTCCCACGCTCAGGGCTCTCCAGGGTCTGAAGTCTGCACTTGCATGAGAAGGAGCTCCAATAGCAATAAAAGTCTACGTGGAAAATGCAGAATCTGATTGCAGTAGCATTTCTTAGGCCTTATTAGCATATAAATTTACCAGGTGTCATTTTAGGACAAGAGCCCGTCACTGAGAAGGAAATGAAATTTGGAGCTGCATTTTCCTTCATTAAACCAGGGGCCCATTTTTGTTTTGTTTTGTTTTTTGTTTTCTTTTCTTCAGTTATTCATTCTTTTATTATCTTCTGCTGTCACATCCTCCAAAACTCCTGTGCATATATTTTCTTGCACCTTGAGATTTGGCATTTCAGGAAAAATGCCTAGCACAATAGGCTGTATTTTAGAGACTTGCTTTGTCATTTTATATGTCCAGCAGAAATTGTCGTAACTCCCCCGGATGATCAGATGCTCCCGTGCCTCTCCTGTCTCTCAGACCACACAACTATTATCCCTGGCATTCTAGTTGTGAGACAAAACCTTAACACAATGTGGTGACATTTAATTTAGTGTTTCTCATTTCAAAGCCCTTAAAAATATTAATTAATTCCCGTGAAGCCCCAGGAGGCGTATTATTAATATCTGTGGCGCCTTTCATGCTAGTCCATTAATGTGCCTTCTCTATGCAATAGGTAAGAAAATGAAGCTAAATCCGTTTTTTGCAGCCCCATGGGATAAGACCTTCATAGAGCCAGGGTCGGAAATAACGAATCCTTAATTTTATTGGCGTCCCTGAATAATCTCTACCCCGTGGCCTTCTGTGTGGCGTGGAAGAACAGCACTCCTGTTCAGGAGCAATCTCAGGAGACAGCGAATGATTTTCCTGTGGAGCTGTGACTTCAGCAATCCTAGTTCAATAGCTGTGTTGAGGAGAGTAGAATTGAGAAAAACTGCCACAGCAGTAATGTAATAAGTGAGATGGAGCAGGAGGCACTTGACAATTTCACTAGAAAATCTCCCAGCGATCTGTGGGCCCTGCAGTGAACCCAGCCCCTGCAGATCGATGGGCCCGTGCTCCAGGGAGACAGATGTGGAGATCAGCACCGTGGCTTGTTCTTATTTTGGGGCGCCTTATCTTTCTGTGCCTTTGTTCTTCAGCACTATGCATGGGGGATTTCTGTAGCCTTAGCAACCAGAAAGCAGGGTGGATCTGTGGAATTAGACTCCCCGAAATCTCGAGTTTAGTTGACAGCACTTTTTCCTTCCTTCTGATTGCCTCGCCGTCTGGCAAGCTCTGCATGTGTTCTTTTCTCACCTGTATCTGCAGCCCATGACTCCGGAAGTCTTTCTGACTCTGAAAAACATATCCTGTGTTCACTAAGGGGAAGCGGTTTTAATGTGCATGAAAAGAGGCAGGCAGGCGCTCACCCCACCTGGACCCTAGACCCTGGAGAAGGGGTCGGAAGTTAGCTTCAGTGGACGTTCCTGATAAACGTGAGCTCAGGTGGCTCACTTCCCCTGGCCTGACTGCAGACTTGAGCCAGGAACACCCATTCCGCCTTGTGTGTGAGACCCAGGAGGATCAAGGAGATATCCTTTAGCATCCATTTAAAAAAAATTTTTTTTTGAGTCCTACCTCTCCATTTTTGCTCTTCCCTACTTGAGCTGTCTTAAAGTGTCCCTGAAGGTAGGAAAATGCGTAGACCCTCCTTCCCAGGGCCCCAGTACTGCCGGAGGAGCCTCGGTGATGGCTGCACCTCCGCCCTGGGGCCTGGAGCTGGGCTAACGCTTTCTTGGAAAACCTCTAATTGTTTCTACCAAGTTAGCCAGGACACTTTTTAAAAAGCACTTTCATTAAAAATGCATAGGTATTTGTTTTAATTTACATAAAGGCCCAGACCAAAATGGGATGTGGCCTGCTGCTTAGACTGGCCATTATCACGCCTCTGATTCAGAGAAAAACCTAAATTTCATGTTTATGCAGGTCTTATAGCTGATGCGTTTGGTTTGAAGGAGCAGGTGAACTAGGTCCTCTCCAGGACTTGGTGCTTTTTTGTTGGGTGTGGAGAGACATGGGCGAGATGGGGCTGTTGCTGCTGCGCTGATTTGAAGCCATCTCTCCAGATTGAACCCGTCCTACGTGTCCGCCATTCTTTCTACCTATCCACCTGAAGACGGAATGTCTAGCTACCTCTACTTCAGACTTATTTTCTAATTTAGAATGTACTTACTTGAGTGGATGTGGTTTTGGAGGGCATGTAGCCAAGGTCGTGACAGCTGAATAAAATGTTTCCTTCTTTGCCCCCAGAACTGCGCTTTCATTTATCAGCTGCCCTTGGTGTGTTGTATGGGATCAGCCAAAATTCAGGTATTTAGAACATTAAGACTCAGTGGCCTGGTTCTGTCTCACCAAGAACACAAATAAACAGTTGATGAATCCATCACATCAGTGATGAATCCAGAATGTGTCCATCATTTTCGTAAGTCTTAGTATGCAGAGAATCTCAGATAGCAAAGCAGAAAGGATGATGTCACAGACGCCTTGGGTACCCAGCACCTGGATGCAGCTGTTTGTACACACATACTTTCTGATATTATGTTGACAGTGACTTACACCACTTCAACCTCAGGCAGGATTCTATCAGTTTCTTTACTACAAATTGATTTGTTTCTTTAATAATTATTGTAATTACTGTCAGTAAAAATCTGAGTATCACTCAGCAATTAGTTGCTGGTAACTGAGTGTGTTGTAATGCTGGGGAAAGGATATAAAACTTGTATTTTGAACAGAAAGGCACACATGTGGGTGAGCAGTGTTTACCACCACAGAATTTACCGTCTACACAGAATTGAGATAGCTGCACATGAATGTATAGTGAGCAGTGTAAGTTAATTCAGAGAAAGAAAAAATTATTTCCTGCTGTAGGAGAGCTGGGCATCGAACAGGCTCCTCCAGAACATGTGGGTCAGATGGGCCACCGCATGGCTGGGGTCCCCCATGGGCCAGTGATGCCCACCTATGGGAGCAGGTGACACGCTGCCTCCCAGGCCACGCATCGACACCCCTCCTGTCACTCTCCGTGCTTCTCTGAGCACTTCCTCCTTCCCTGTGGCCCTGGGCTCCCTGTGGGCCAGCCCTGTCCTGGCAGAGCCCCCTGTGCGTGTCAACGCACATCCTTCATAGATGAAAATGGACTTGAAGATCCCGCGTTATCAGTTGGTTAGCTCTCTCTCAAGTCTCCTCCGTGACTCTGCTTTATTTTTCGAGCAGCATTCTGGTCCTGAGCGAGGAGACAATGAGAGGGGAGACCACTCTGTGGCTCTAACCCCGCCTCAGACCAGGGCTCCGCACTGTCCTGCAGTGGCACAGGGTTGCTAGCCTTGGATTAGCTTTTGGTTCTCTAATGGGCTTTGCTTGCAGGTACAAAAATTTGGGGGAACCTGGAAAAACTCTTAAATCTCCTCATCTGAAAGATATTCATACATCTACTGATGACTTCCAAAGTACAAGGTCTAGAATACCAAGAGGTTTTATGTTGTCATAAATTAGAGTTTTAATGTATATAATTAGGTGAAACCAAATGTGTATCATATACAACAGAGGAACCGTGTTGCAGGAATTGGGCCTCGTTTTCCTGTTGTTTTCCTCACGTCTAATTCTTTTTCTCTGGAAATGCCAGGGAACCTTTCTTTATTTTCTTTATTTTTATTTTTCAGTAGAGACGAGGGATCTGACTATGTTGCCCAGGCTGGTCTTGAACTCCTGGCCTCAAGTGGTCCTTCCACCGTGGCCTCCGAAATGCTGGGATTCTAGGTGTGAGCCCCCGTGTCCGGCAGGGGAACCTTTCTTAAGCATGAATGGTGTGCCCTCCTCAGGGTGTGTCCTCTCTGCTTCCTTTCTCAGTCACATCAGCAGGTGCTTCCTGTGCATCTGTGTGCCCAGCCTGGGCACAGCGGGAGCCCAGGCCTTCCTTCAAACGCAGCCTCCCCTGCACGTTCCAAACACTTACTGGCATTTTTCTTCAAGTGATGATCATGGCATTGGCCTTACTTATTTTAGTTGTTTTTAAAAGAAAGTTTTAAAAGTGTATCAAAGTGATGAACATACACATCACTTTTTAAAAACATAATCCCCACCCAGAGGCAAACCCTTTTAGCTATTTGTTCTAGTGGCATATGTTGGTGCTGCTTTGCACTCACTTATCAACTCAGGGCATCTTCCCTGACTGCCTGGTGTGGCCCCAGCACTTTCACACCCGTTGTTCCCCTCCCCAACCCCAGAAGGTCGTAGATTTACTCTGTCGGTTCTTCTTTGTTGGGAGTTCACCATGAAAAGTACTTTGCAGGAAAAGAGCAGTGATAGAACTGGAGTAGCTCCTCGCACGACCCACCTGTGCCCGTTTTCCAGCATCCTGCCACCCAGCCAGGTCTGTCTCCTCCTTGGCCCGTCCTCCTCACTCAGGTTCTCTGGAAGTTGGCACAGTTTTACTAAAATAAAATCAGCATTCATAGCATTAGGACTATGTAAACACTGTTCTCAAGCAAGTCAAGTCATGTGTACTTGGGTCTGATTCTGGACTTTGTGTGTGAGTTCCCTGGGCTGCTGGTCTCCGTGCCCCCAGCCTCGCTGTCTTAATGAGAGGCCCTAGGGGAGCCTGCAGTGTCTGGCAAGGCCTGGTTGCCCTCAGGGCTTTCTGCTGCCATGATTTTCTGGCCCTTCGTCCCTGTTTGTTTTTCCCTGTGACCTTCAGTAGCAGCTTAGCTCCTTGGGGTATTTACTGGGAATGCATTGAATATGTGAATTAAACGAGCGAGAGCTGACATCTTAAGAATGTTGACTCAGCCCACCCAAGCAGGGAGCATCTTCCCATTTGTTCACGTCTTCTGTGTTTTCCAGGAGAGCTTTGTAAATCTTCCATGTCTGTGTTTTGCACATTTCATGTTAAACTTATTCCTATGTGTTCAGTCTGCTCTGTGGCTTTCGAGATGGGGTTTTCTTTGCCATGATGTTCCTTTGTTTATTATTCGTATGTATCAAGGCTATTGATTGTTCTCTGTCAGTTTTAGGTTCTGCTCATTCAGGGTTAAGGGCCCAGGCAGGAGGCGGAGGGAGGAGCTTTCAGCAGGGTGATTCCTTACTCGGTCTCTTCACTCTTCTGCCATTGCTGCCATGTGTACATTGCAGGCTCCTTCATTTGAGCAAATTCTCTCTTCCATGCTCCAGGTGTTTTCAGAAGGACCGCGTACTTCTGAGAAACACTTGGTACCCCAGTGGCAGCTGCGTTTGCCTTGGTGTTGCCATGTGACAGGCATTACTTGTTTATCTCATTGTTGTTCCTAGTAGTTCTCAATGTTTGTTGAATGAATATTTATAACCATCATGTGTGGCAGTTCTTATGTAGTGTTTTGATTTGTTTTTTTGAGACCATCTCACTCTGTCACTCAGGCTGGAGTACAGTGTTGTGATCATGGTTCACTGCAACCTCAACCTCCTGGGCTTAAGCGATCCTTCCACCTCAGCTGGGACTACAGGTGTGTGCCACCACACCTGGCTAATTTTTTTTTTTTTTAATTGTAGAGATGGGGTCTCACTCTGCTGCCCAGGCTGATCTTGAGCTCCCGGGCTCAACCAGTTCTCCCACCTCGGCCTCCTAAGCTGCTGGGATTTTTGGCATGAGCCAGGGTGCCTGGCATTACCCGGTTTTATAGATGGAGAAACTCGGAGCCATGTGTCCAGGACCACACAGCTATTAACTGCAAACCCAGAGGAAAGGGTAGGGGATGAGTTCCAGGCATTCCCTGGAGTCCGTGGTAAATTTCTTCATTTCTTCTCCTGCAACAGGCCCGGTACAAGCAGAGCCTTGACCCAACTGTGGATGAAGTCAAGAAGCTCTGCACGTCCTTACGTCGCAACGCCAAGGAGGAGCGAGTCCTCTTTCACTACAATGGCCACGGGGTGCCCCGGCCCACAGTCAACGGGGAGGTCTGGGTCTTCAACAAGGTGGGTGTGCCTTCCAGCTTCCTTCCCGTTTCTGCCAAAAGCCATGCCAATTGCGGTGGTCGGAGCAGGTCCTGCCCATCCGTAGCTTCTGTTAAGCCATTGATGTTTACTGTGTTTCAGCAAACCCAAATGCCATAACTGAACGGACCAGGTAGTCAGGCACAAGGAGGGGCTGTTTCTGTGGCAGAACGTGTTCATGGAATGACTGCCTTGAAGTGTGGTGCGTGTGGTTTATGTTCCCTCTGTAGTAAGAACAGCAGTTGTTTGTAATTCTCCGAGGACAGACCTCGAGAGTGTCTGCCTTCTAGTTTGAAAAAATTGCACAATTTCTCAATTTCGTTAGAATCTTTCTTTAAGCATCGGTGATTTTCTTAGAAAATAAAGTGTTTTATATATTCTAAAGGGCTAATTCCAAGCTGCCCTGCAGGTGCAGGCTCTGGGCTTCCCTCCTCAAGGTCAGAATCACCAGCCTTTTGCAATTCCGTTGCCCAGGACCAGGTGAAGTGCTTGCTCCCCTTCTGTAGCTGTTGCTGTGGGTGGTGGGTGCTGACTGTCATCCCCATCCTCCAGGGTGTGGTGGGTGCTGACTGTTGTCCCCACCCTCCAGGGTGTGGTGGGTGCTGACTGTCTCCCCATCCTCCAGGGTGTGGTGGGTGCTGACTGTCTCCCCATCCTCCAGGGTGGGAACCTTGGTCCATCTCACAGCAGCCAGCTATGGGTCTCACTGCGCTCTGCGTGATGCATGAAAAGCAGTTCTTGGAGGGTGCGGTGGCCCCATATGTGCCTGAGCGTGTCTATGAGGGCACTGATTTGGAATCCAGCAAATCCGAGTCCCAGTTTTGGTTGTGCTGTCAGCCTCCTGGGCTTCTGCTTCCTTAGTGTGGGCACCGCCTCCTGCCATCATAGTGAGGACTCTGACTCCGTTTCTTCACACACTGAACTCTCGGTTCTCGCCTACCGTCCCGGGTTCGCAGCTAGCATTCGGCACAGGTGGTGAAGCAGTGTGGGCCCAGAGCAGAGACCTCGAGGAAGGCTTCTGACCCTGGACACTGAGGAGTAGCCAGCCTCGGAAGTTAGAAAGGTATCCACCCAGCTCCTCCCGCAGGGCACAGGGCAGTGCCATCTCTCCCCGTGTGTATCTGGATACCAGCTTGATTTTAATTCCTTTCGTTAAATATTGAGTAAATTCAAAACGATCGTTGTGAAGGAAGTAGGATTTACAGAAGCAGGATGTAATGAACCACCAGGCGTGCACCACAGGCCCCTGGCGTGTCTTTCTCAGCTGCAGTCTCTCCTTTCCCTGCCCTCCCCTGTGGCGCCTGGCACAGTGAATTTGAATTTGTCCTTCCCTGGCTCTCCTCTGTGGAGCCCCCGGTGTGCTGGCTCTCAGGCACGGCGAATCCGGGAGATCGCTGCTGATACGCTGGGCGGACGCTGGCGCGCTCTTCCGCAGTGCGCTTTGCTCACTTGGTCGGAGGCTCTGCAGATGCATGCCACCGACCCCAGGGGCCTGCAGCCCTGCCTCTTCCCACATTCGCTGTCCCCTGCCGGGACCCTGCCGGGACCCCGCCCTTCTCAGTGCCTTCCCTGCAGATGGGCATTGGGCTGGTTCCCATCTTGTTTCTGCTGTAAACCGCATGAGTGTTTCAGCTGCCCACCTTTCTCTCCAGCACTGGGTGTTGTCACAGGTTTTTTTAAATGATAGACTGTGATGTGCTCTGATTTTCTCTGATAACCATTAAGATCGCGCACCCTGTGTCCGCCCGCCGGCTCCCTGCTGCTCAAAGCGCCTATCTGCTATCCACTTCTCTCTGCAGTGGGTTGCCTTTTCCTATCGGTTTGAGGGAATTCTTTGTATTCCAGACAGTAATGATTTTTATGAATTGTGTCTCTCTTCTCAGAATTTATGATGTGATTTTTTTTCTTCATCTTCTTACACTCCTGATAACTTACAAAACAAAACTTTTTTTTTTTTTTGAAACCGGGTCTCTCTCTGTCACCCAGGCTGGAGTACAGTGGCATGATCATGGCTCACTGCAAACTCTGCCTTCTGGGCTGAAGCATTCCTCCCACCTCAGCCTCCCAAGTAGGTGGGACTACAGGTGTGCACCACCACACCTGGCTAAGTTTTGTATTTTTGCTAATTTTTGTATTTTTTGTAGAGTCAGGGTCTTGCCATGTTGCCTAGGCTGGTCTTGAACTCATGAGTCCAAATAATCCTCCTGCCTCAGCCTCCCAAAGTGCTGGGATTACAGCATGAGCCACTGCGCCCCGCTCCCAGTTGTGCTTTTTATTTGTCCTTCTTGTCTTGGTGTGCTGGCCGATGCCTTCAGTGGAGTGAAGTGGGGACTGGGTGGGGAGCGGGGAGGGAGGCATCTTTGTTTCCCTTGTCCTCGCAGAGGGAGAGTTTCTGTGTTCAGTGTATGATGTTTGCCCCAGGCTTTTTGTAAAACAAAAACAATCACCATTATCGAATTAAGAAAGTTCAATTCTTAATTTGGTTTTTTAAAAAAAATTGTGACTAGATGTTGATTTGCCTCCCTTGGTTATTTGTGTGTGTGTGTGTGTGTGTGTGTGTGTTAAAGTGGTCACAGTACTTTTCTCCCTTAGGCTGGTGCTACGTTGAATGATACTGTATGACCGTCTCCTGTTACACACACCTTTCTTTTTGGATTAACCTGTGTTATGATGAATGATCTGTTTCATGCATGGCTTATTCAGTTTGCAGCCATTTTGTTTCATATATTAAATCTGTGTTCGTGAGTGAGATTGGACAGGGATTCTTCTTTGTCTTGCTGTCCTTGCCTAGGCGGAGTAATCAATAACTGTGGCCTTAGAAAATAAGCTGAGGAATGTTCCTTCTTTGTATATATACTTGAATAGTTTTTGTGATGTTTGAAGTATTTGTTGTCTGAATGTTGTGGAACTTACAAAGAAAGCTCTCTGGGTGGTATTTTGTTTGTGGAGAGTTTTTGACTTACTGATCTAGCGTCTTTCATGGTTAAAGGGTTTTTCTGTTAGCTTTGCCAACTGACTTTTGCAGGACCTTGTCCATTTCTACTAAGCTTCCCGATGTGTTGACATAAACTGGCTCACAATACCCCTTTAGAAACTCACCAGTATCAGGGGTATCTGTGAGTGAGGTGCCTTCCTTTGCTCTTGGTGCTGGGTATATGTGCCTTCTCTCTTTTCTTGTTGATTATTCCTGTGAGGAGTTTATGTACCTTTTATCAGTCTTTTCAAAGACCCAGCTTTTACCATTGTTGACCCTCCAGAGGATGGAAGGAACAGTAGGATGAATACCTTTATACTGTTCCCCTGTTGCCAATTTGACACTTTTTTTTTGTCCCCTGAACCATTTGAAAGATGCAGACATCCTGACACTAAGAACGAGGATGGCTTTCTGTATCACCACATTACCGTCAAATTGCTCAAGAAATGGAACATCAGTTCTGTGTCATTTACTATAGAGTCCATGTTTGTATTTTCCCAAGTGTTTGCAAAATGTGCACTAAATTAGTAGGCATTTTTTTACTTCTTGATTTTGTTGTGGACCCAGAATCTAATTAAGGTCCATGCATTGCATCTGTTCCTTATGCGTTTTTAGTTCCTCTTGCCTTTCATGTTATGACATTGACTTTTTAAATGACTTTTTAAAATTTAAAAATTTTGTCTTCTTTTGGGAAGTTAACATATAGTTATACATCAGTCTTTTTTTTTTTTTTTTTTTGAGGTTAAGTCTCCCTCTGTCGCCAAGGCTGGAGTACAGCGGCGTGATCTTGGCTCACTGCAGCGTCCGCCTCCTGGGTTCAAGCAATTCTTCTGCCTCAGTCTCCTGAGTAGCTGGGATTACAGGCGCCCGCCGCCACGCCCGGCTAATATTTGTATTTTCAGTAGAGACGGGGTTTCCCCATGTTGGCCAGGCTGGTCTCCTACTCGTGACCTCAAGTGATCTGCCTGCCTTGGCCTCCCAAAGTGCTGGGATTACAGGCGTGAGCCACCATGCCCGGCAGTCTTTTTTAAAATAATAGACATCATTTTTTTTAAGAGCAGTTTTAATTTTACAGAAAAATTGAGCAAGTTTATTGAGTTATATACTTCCTTCCCCTCATTTTCCTCTATTGTTAATATCTTGCTTTGGTTTGTTATGTTTTTTACAATTGGTAAACTGATAATGATGTGTTATAATTAATGATGTCCATATTTACACTAGGGCTCACTCCTAGTGATGTACATGCTGCAGATTTTGCTGAATGTGTGATTTCCTGCAACCACCGTTAGGTTGCCACACAGAGTAGTGGTGTCCTTCAAGTCCTCTGTGCGCCCCCTCATCTTCTCTCCCCTAGCATTTGGTCTTTTCCAGAATGTCCTATAGTTGGACTCATATAGTATGTAGCCTTTTCAGACAGGCTTCTCTGACTCAGTAATATACGCTTAAGACTCCTCCGTGTCTTTTTGTGGCTTGATAGCTCATTTTTTACAATTACTGAGCAATACTCTACTGTGTGAATGCAACACTGCTTCTTTATCCATTTTCCTATTCAAGGGCATTTTGGATACTCTGAACTTCTGACAATTAGGAATAAAGCTATTATTAACGTGTGCAAATTTTTGTATGGATATAAGCTTTCCATTCATTTGGGTGAATACCTGGGAATGGGTTTGGTGGATGATTCGGTTAGAGTATGCTTAGCTTTATAAGGAACTGTGAAGCTGTCTTCCAACATGTCTACGCCGTTTTGCATTCCTGCCAGCACTGAACGAGAGTATCTGTTGCTCCACATGCTCATCAGCATTTGATGTTATCAGTGTTTGGATTTTAGCCATTCTGGTGGGTATGTAGTAGGATATTATTGTTATTTCATTTTCAATTTTATAATGATGTGAAATTGGGCGTCTTTGCATGTTCTTATTTGCCGTGTTATATCTTCTTTGATGAGGTATCTCTTCAGGTTTTTTGCCCATTTTAAGAATCAGGTTGTTTTTCTTGTTGCTGAGTTTTAAGAGTTCTTTCCATATTTCAGATGCCAGTTTTTTGTTTTTGTTTTTGTTTTGAGACGGGGTTTCGCTCTTGTTGCCCAGGCTAGAGTACAATGGCGTGATCTTGGCTCACTGCAACCTCTGCCTCCTGGGTTCAAGTGATTCTCCTGCCTCAACCCCCGAAGTAGCAGGGATTACAGGCACCCGCCTCCACGCCCGGCCAATTTTGTATTTTTTTTAGTACAGGCTGATCTCAACTTCGGACCTCAAGTGATCCACCTGCCTTGGCCTCCCAAAGTGCTGGGATCATAGGCATGAGCCACCACACCCGGCCTGGATGCCAGTTCTCTATCAGATATGTGTTTCGCAAATATGTCCTCCCAGTTTGTGGCTGCTTGTTTTCTTTTCCTAGTAGTGGATGTTCGCTTTTTGACGAGTTTGGACCAGTGATCCTCCAGGATGTCCCACATTCTAGTTTAATTGCTTCGCTTTTTCACAAGTTTTTGTCAAACCAGATTAAAAAAAAGCATGATCAAACCTTGTGCTGTCCATAGTAGATGTATTTTAAATACAAAGACATATGAAGTTTGAGAGTAAAAGAAAGGGAAACGATATACTATGCCAATACTAGTCATAGAAAACCAGTGTGGCTCTATTAATCAGAGAAAATAGACTGCAAGATGAGGAGTATTATTGATGATAAAGAGGGCCATTTCCTCATGATAAACAGGCCAGTTCATGAGCCAGGCACACACCATCCTGAGTGTGCGTGCGCTTAATATCAGAGTTTCAAAGGACATGCAGCAAAATGAACAGAATTAACAGGAAAAGTATGCAAATCCATAATCATAGTTGGAGATTAGAAGATCTTCTTTTAGTAATTGATAGATTAAACTGATAGTTAAAAATTATAGACAAAATTGATAGTTAAAACAATTTTTTTTTGAGATGGAGTCTCGCTTTGGTTGCCCAGGCTGGAGTGCAGTGGTGTGATCTCGGCTCACTGCAACCTCCACCTCCTGAGTTCAAGCTATTCTCCTGCCTCAGCCTCCCAAGGAGGTGGGACTACAGGCGCCCACCACCACGCCTGGCTAACTGTTTTGTATTTTTAGTAGAGATGGGGTTTCACCATGTTGACTGGGCTGGTCTTGAACTCCTGACCTCAGGTGATCTGCCCGCCTCGGCCTCCTAAAGTGCTGGGATTACGGATGTGAGCCACCGTGCCTGGCCCTGTAATTAAAAACTTTCTTATTGAGAAAACTCTAGGCATAGTATATTTTTTCTAGTCCAATGCAAAAGCCAGTATTAATGTAAAAGACCTAGCAATATTATCAATCACCCCGACTTAATTAACATTTATACAGCCGTCCACACAACTGTAGAATATACATTCTCAAGTGCATGTGGAATGTTCACCATATGCTGAGCCATAAAGATGTCTCAATAAAGTTTGAAAGATTAAAATCATAGAGTATATTCTCTGTTCTTGAAATTCAAAATTATGGAATATCTGGAGAAGCCCCAGATACTTGGAAATGAAATACCACATGAGTCAAAGACAAAATCATAAAAGAAAATAAAAAATAATTCAAACCTAAAGATAATGAAACTATGACACCCAAATTTATAGGATTTAGGTGTAACAGTGCTTATGGAAATGTACAGCTTTAAATTCTTACACAGAAAGATACATTTTAGAAATATATTTAAAATGAAAATCTGTTTTTTTGAAACGGAGTCTCTCGCTGTGTCGCCCAGGCTGGAGTGCAGTGGTGCCATCACCACCCACTGCAACCTTTGTCTCCTGGATTCAAGCAATTCCCCTGCCTCAGCCTCCCAAGTGGCTGGGATTACAGGCGTCCACCACCGTTCCCAGCTATTTTTGTATTTTTAGTAGAGATGGGGTTTCGCCATGTTGGCCAGGCTGGTCTGAAACCCCTGACGTCAAGTGATCCTCCCGCCTTGGCCTCCCAAAATGCTGGGATTACAGGCGTGAGCTACTGTGCTCAGCCTAAAATCTAATAGTCTACCTTAAGGAAACAGAAAATGCTGAGCAAATTAAACTCAAAGCAGAAGGAAAGAAATAACAAACAGCAGAAATCAATAAAATAGAGTACAGGCAACAGAGACAACATAGCTAAAATGTGTTTTTTTTTGAAAGGATCAGTAAAAGCTGACGAATCTCTACGTAGGTAGATCAGTGAAGAAAGAGAGAAAACACTTTATCAACATCAGCAATGAAGGAGAGGATATCCCCACATATCCTATAAGCATTAAAAAGGTAAGGGAATATTATTAATTTTATATACATTTAAATACGTAATTAAATGGACAGATGCCTTAAAATACAACTTACCAAAACTGACCTAAAATGAAATAGAAAATCTGAATAGCCCTATATCAATCGGCTTCTTTCCAAGGCCATGCCAGGCATTTAATCCCTGTGAGGCCAGGGGCTTTTTATTTTGTTTACTGCTACATTCCAAGCTCTTAAGATAGTGTCTGTTACCCTAGCAGGTGTTTGGTAATTGTCAACCACATGGGTGGGTAGATGAATGGATGTTTTTATTTTTATTTTTATTTTTCAATTTTTTATTTTTCCATAGGTTATTGGGGTACAGGTGGTGTTTGGTTACATGAAGAAGTTCTTTAGTGGTAATTTGTGAGATTTTGCTGCACCCTTGTAGTCTTTTATCCCTCGCCCCCCTCCCACCCTTCTCCCCAAGTCCCCAAATTCCATTGTATCATTCTTATGCCTTTGTGTCCTCATAGCTCAGCTCCCACGTAACAGTGAAAATATACGATATTTGGTTTTCCATTCTTGAGTTACTTCACTTAAAATAATAGTCTCCAGTCTCATCCAGGTCACTGTGAATGCTGTTAATCCATTACTTTTTATGACTGAGTAGTATTCCATCATATATATATACCACATTTTCTTTATCCACTCATTGATTGATGGGCATTTGGGTTGGTTCCACGATTTTGCAATTGTGAATTGTGCTGCTATAAACATGCGTGTGCAAGTATCTTTTGTGTATAATGACTTATTTTCCTCTGGGTAAATACCCAGTAGTGGGATTGCTGGATCAAATGGTAGTTCTACTTGTAGTTCTTTCAGGAATCTCCACACTGTTTTCCATAGTGGCTGTACCAGTTTACCTTCCCACCAGCGGTGTAGAAGTGTTCCCTGATCACCACATCCACGCCAGCATCTACTGTTTTTTGATTTTTTTATTATGGCCATTCTTGCAGAGGTAAGGTGGTATCTATTGCATTGTGGTTTTGATTTGCATTTCCCTGATCATTAGTGATGTTGAGCATTTTTTCATATGTTTGTTGGCCATTTGTATATCTTCTTCTGAGAATTGTCTATTCATGTCCTTAGCCCAATTTTTGATGGGATTTTTTTTTTCTTGCTGATTTGTTTGAGTTCGTTGTAGATTTCCGGATATTAGTCTTTTGTCAGTTGTGTAGATTGTTAAGATTTTCTCTCACTCTGTGGGTTGTCTGTTTACTCTGCTGACTGTTCCTTTTGCCGTGCAAAAGGCCTTTAGTTAAATTAAGTCCCAGCTATTTATCTTTGTTTTTATTGCATTTGCTTTTGCGTTCTTGCTCATGAGATCCTTGCCTAAACCAGTCTCTAGAAGGGTTTTTCCAATGTTATCTTCTAGAATTTTTATAGTTTCAGGTCTTAGATTTAAGTCCTTGATCCATCTTGGGTTGATTTTTGTATAAAGTGAGAGATGAGGATCCAGTTTCATTCTCCTACGTGTGACTTGCCAGTTATCCCAGCACCATTTGTTGTAAAGGGTGTCTTTCCCCCACTTTATGATTTTGTTTGCTTTGTTGAAGATCAGTTGGCTGTAAGTATTTGGGTTTATTTCTGAGTTCTCTATTGTGTTCCGTTGGCCTATGTGCCTGTTTTTATACCAGTGCCATGCTGTTTTGGTGACTATGGCCTTATAGTATAGTATGAAATCAGATAATGTAATTCCTCCAGATTTGTTCTTTTTGCTTAGTCTTGCTTCGGCTATGCAGGCTCTTTTTTGGTTCCATATGAGTTTTAGAATTGTTTTTTCTAATTCTGTGAAGAATGATGGTGGTATTTTGATGGGAATTGCATTGAAATGAGTGGATATTTTTACTGAAATGTCATCTGATCACCAGGTGTGGCATGCACCCCTCTCCTTGACTCTTTAGTCCTCCTGGTGTGGTCTGTTTTTCTCCACAGCTTTTTCCCAGTCTTATGTATATTGTCTCTATGTCACCATTAAAATGTGAGTTCCAGGATAACAAGGTCTTTGTTCTATGAACCGCTTTATCATGGGTACCTAAAACCAAGCATCTCAGAACATAGGAAATGGTCATTCAATGTTCACTGCATTCTACGCTAATGTCATAAAAGCAACAGAATGATCCCTAGAGCCAAGTCTTTCTTGGTTGTATTTTCCCCCACTGTGTTATTCCATTAGTTTATCCTTTCATAGGTTTATTTTGCACATCACGTGGCATGCTACCAGAGACAGGCGCGTGTTCTTCCAGATCTAGACAGCCATAAGCTGCACTGTAGAGCATGCAGTCCTGTTGCCGAGTCTTTCAGCCTTCAGATAGGCTCCCTCCATCAAAACGAAGCCTGCAGCATTACAGATGATACACTGTCGGTACACAATGTAAGATTTAAAAACATTTAAACATGCTAGTTTTAACTATACTTTTCTTTTTGTTTAATCACCATTTATTCTGTTGCTGGTTGTTTTCTCAGCCTCAGCAGAAAACTGAGGTTCAGGCCTTAAGCAAAATCCGGGCTCAGATTTTCCCCATGCACCGCCCTCCCTTGCATTCCCCCGTCTGTGTTTCAGGCAATTAGGACTGGCAGCTGTAGCCATTGAGAATTCACGTAGCGGAACGTTTATCGGGAGAAGGATTAATCCACTACTCGAATTCTCCCGATTAGCTTCTAGACCCCGTCTGCCTTTTCTTCTTTGCAAAAGGAGAAAGGTTCTTCCCACTTGATACATTTTTTTTCTCTGCTTTTTAGAGTTCCATTATGACCAGAAGCTATTTCCACCATTTGCCGTGTACCTAGGCACAAAGCTACAAGGCTTTTCCCTCTGTGTGCAGCTCATGGTGCTGCACCCTCTCTAGGTAGGATGAGCTTTGCTCCAGGTTACCTGCCTTTCCTTAATTTACTGAACGTAAAGTTGGAGTTTTATGTGGTTTTGCATTTTTGGTTTAGGATAATTTTTAATTCTTCAGTGGTCTTCCTGTGATGTTTACAACCTAACCCCTACCCTCTGCCAAAATCATCCTCAAAGGCCATTTTTGTCTTGCGCAATGTTCTACCCTTACCCCTCCGGACATTAAATAGGGACATAAAATGGATCTTATCATGGGGAGCACAGACGGAAAGCAAAGACTGTTTTGTTCTGATTGTTGGTTATAAGTCTAGCTTAAAGCCGAATTGCATGATGATGTATTGTGATAATGTAGGGAAAATATTGGCCCCTTCAGAGAGAGAGAGAGAGGGGAGTTGTGCCAGCCCAGCCATGATGGGCAGGCGAGGTTGGAGGGCGCCTCCTGGAGAAGGCGGTGCTTGCTCGGGCTGAGTCTTACAGAAGAGAACAAAGTCAACAGTTGTCCCTGAGAGGGGACTGGAGGGGATGATCTCAGAGGAAGTAGATGATATAATAAACCAGCATGGTATTCATTGGAAACTACAAGCAGTTCTGTGCTATGGGAGCCTGGAGCCTGAATTGGGTTTAAAAAGAAAGAAGGCCAGAAAGTGTTCCAGGCTAAGGCATAGAGCACCTCGCAGACTCTTAGGGATGTGGGCTTAGATAAATCCCTTTGATGCAGTGTGAAGGCTGGCTCTGGGGAGAAAAGACTGGCTAGAGAAACTCCAGGTAGAAGGCCGTCGTATACAAGAGGCCAGTGGCGGCACCCTGAGTCAGGCTGGTGGGGCGACCCTCAGGACCTTCCTAGGACAGGTGGAGGTTGAGTTAAGAGGGAGCAGGTGAGACCTGGACTGTGACCAGGCACCAGAAGTGAGAAGAAGGAGCTTGCGGGCATTTGTTCTCAGGTTGTGAGTAGGCCTGGGGTCCATGAGTCTGGGGTCGTGAGAAGTAGGGGCAGACATGCTGCGGGCGGTTCCCAAAATACAGTTTCTAGAGCCGAGGAAGGCCAAGAGAGTGAAATCCGGGGAGCAGGAGAGGATCCCGGCAGGTGATGGGGAGGAGAATTGGGAGAAAATGGCATGGGGGAAGCCGGGAAGGGTACCTGTCAGCCCGGGGGAACAGAGATGGAATTGATATCCATTATTCCAAGGAGTCTGGCCCTTTAGCAAGAAGAGCGCTTTATATTCCAAGTGAAGCAGTCCCGTTCAAAATAAGCAGCTCCCCATTTCTGAGAAGATGCTGAGTACATCTTCTGCCAGAGAACTCAGAATGTGAATCAGAATTCTCAGCCCTATTAAAGTGGCATCCTCTCAGGGCTCGTTCCTGTAAAGCCCCTTAAGGGCACAGGCTTCCTTTAAACTCTCAGCCAGGAACTGTGGTCTCATCTGGATTTGCCGCCGCAGCTTTCCCTGGACTAAAGATGGACTTGTGGTGCCACCATTCTCAGAGGAGGGCAAAGGACAGGGGTCAGCAGATTCCTCCTCCTCCTGAAGTGGGTTCTTGAATCCATATCATCCAGAAGCAGGGGGTCGTGGCCCCGAAAGGTCAGGAGTGGGGGGAAGCGGTACTTGTGAACAGACAACTCGGGAGTATACATCACCAGTAAACCCCAGTCCCGTAAAATCCGTAAGGCTGCAAGCTTATTGTCATTGGTGGTGGTGTTTTTGGTACTTCCTCTGCCCTTCTTTTATTACAGTTAAATAATTATTCCATGAGCAATTCTAAATAAATATTATTTAATAGGATTTATTGGTTTTTTGTTTTTTTAATTGGGATTGTCATTATCAAATAGATGCCTCTTGTGTTGGTATACAGTTAATTGTTGCTTCTGTTGAAAGATGGATCATGGGCCGGGCACAGTGGCTCACGCCTGTAATCCCAACACTTTGGGAGGCCGAGGCGGGCGGATCACCTGAGGTCAGGAGTTTGAGACCAGCATGGTGAAACCCTGTCTCTACTAAAAATACCAAAAAAAAAATTAGCCATGCGTAGTGGCGGGCACCTGTTATCCCAGCTACTCAGGAGGCTGAGACAGGAGAATCACTTGAACTGGGACATGGAGGTTACAGTGAGCCGAGACCGTGCCATTGCACTCCAGCCTGGACAACAAGAGAGAAACTGTCTCAAAAAAAAAAGATGGATCATAAAGCTTTTGAAATACACTATTATCAGAAAAATACGTGATTTTTAAAAAGTGATATTTATGTCAGACCACAATTTTCATTTGTTAAAATTCTTACTTTATTCGTCTTGAGAATCTAGCAGTGTCCAAGAAAAAGTTTTATGGTAAACTTGACCTTTCTTTTCTGAGAAATTCTAGCATTTTGTGTTTGCTTACAGTAGTAGAAGGCCATTAACAAAAACTCCATTTCTTTGGGAGAAGTGCTGGGAACATGCTGGAAGCTTCCTCAGGGTACTTGGGCTTATTTTGGTAGTCATACACATGAAATGCACTTTGGGGGAGAAGGATGAAATATTTTGGTTAATCCACTGAAAAAATGAATGTTGGGGAACACAGCCAGCTTTCCTGTTATTTATTAATAGGCTTAAGATAGCCAGAAGGACATTTCTGCTAGAAAGTTATTGCCAGCTGAAAAAGAACAAGTCTTCATTATTATCCAATTTGGTATATATATATATTTCAGGTTTTTATGAAGCTAAGGGCAAAGGTCAGCTGCTTCCTATTCCTTGTGGATTGTGCTGCTGATGGGAACTTCCTTTGACTTCACAAATACAAGGGATTGGAAGTGCATTCTTTGTTATCTCATATGTAAGATGAGGCTTTTAACACGATTTTCTTTTAGTTAATTTTAAAATATTTTATTATAAAATTCATTTTTTTTCAAATGGTGCAGATAAGCATAAAATAAACAATAAAAGTTCTTCCTTTCCTTCCCTCCAAGCCTCTGTGTGGCACGTTCTTGGCATGCTGCAAAGTGCCGTCATCATCATCATCATCATCATCATCATCATTGAGTTTGGAAGAGGAAATGATAAGTTTTATTTTTCCCTTCTCAAATTTTTGAATTTGAGGTGTCACAGGCAATCAAATGAAAATAACCAACTCTCTGTAGAGGTGGTAGTTGCAGCTGAACATTTTTGGGACTTCAATGTTTAGGCAGTATTTAAAACCAGGGAGTTATATTTGATTGCCTGGGAGAAGATGTGGAATAAGAAGAATAGAATAGGCCCCTGACGATAAGTTTTTAAGGGGAGGGTGGAAGGGAGGGGTCCCAAGCTGGGAAGCTTTGGAAGAATGAGCTGAGGCAGCCAGAGACCTGGGGAGAGAGTGTGTGTTTGAGGGGAGACGGCGCATAGATGTCAGGTGGGGCAGGAATGGAAGAGACCATGGGATGCAGCATGTGAAGAGGTGACTATGTGTTCGGTAATTTCTGGAGAGCAGTTAGGATCAAAACTAGGTTTGCATTTTTAAAAAACAATTTGAAATAATTTTAAATGTACACGAGAGTTGCAGAGGCAGCACAGAGAGCTCCTGTGTGTCCTTCATCCAGCTACCCAGTGTCAACCTCTTACATGACCTCAGCACAGCGATCAAATCTAGGAAACGTATGTTGTTACAGCACTGCCAACCACACACAGCCTCCTTGGTGCCAGCAGCCTTGCCGCTGTAATCCTCTGTGTGTCTTGTGGTCCAGCCCAGGCCCCCACGCACATTGGCTGCCTTGTCCTCTGGTCCTCCCAGGCTGGGATGGTTCCTCAGCTGTTCTTGTCTTTCGTGACCATGACATTGTAAGATGCTGCTCAGGTGTTTTGGAGGATGTCCCTCACTTTGGGTTTGTCTGATGTGTTCTCATGATGAGATTGAGGATCAAAGTTTTGGGAAGAATAATGCAGATGGGTTATTCTCAGTGCATCAGGTTTGGGGGTGCGTGGTGTGTGTGATTCTTATTACTGCAGATACCAACCTTGATCACTAGGCTGAAGTGGTGCCTTGTGTGTTTCTCCAACGTGAAGTTGTTATTTTCTTCTTTATAATTCATAAGCATTTGAAGGAGATACTTTGAGAGTATGCAGATATCCTGTTTCTCCTTAAACTGCCATGCCCTAATTCTAACATTCATGTGTAATTACTATCCTGGTGTTCCAATGGTGGTGCTGTACCTCCCTATTTCCTTCCACGTTTAGTAACTGGAATTCTTCTGTATGAAAGAATTGTTGCTTCTCTTGTTGTTTATTTACTTGGTTGTTTGTTTATATCCATATGGAGCCACTAATATTTATTTTACTTTTTGGGTTATAATCCATTATTATTATCATTATTTATTTTGTTACTGAAATTGTTTCAACTTTGACCACTGACACACCTCCTAGCATTTTCTCTACCACAGCCCTGGATCAACCATTTTTCCAAGGATCTTTGGCTTTTTTGAGAGTGGTATTTAGAAACCAAGATGTGGCCTCTTTGTGTGCTCATTACTACTGGAGCATTAGTGTTACTAGGCCTAGGCCCTCTCCGTGGACTTAGCTAAGTGATGCATTTGTGTGTAGTAAGCTGTAAACACATGCATATTGATTTGCACATCTATGTACAGGTGTGGAAACTAGATTTTAATGACTGAACAGGAGGTAAGGGACTAGGGACTGGAATAGACTAATCTTTCCAGAAGTTTGGTGATACTACTGAATAACACTGTTTTTTCTAGCTTTCTCTGTAATACAATTTTTGCAATAAATACATAGAGAGCATGTGATTAGAGGAGCCTGTCTGTTGGGGAGACCTCGAAGAAAGAACAAGGCTAAGCAGGGATGTTTAGTTTCTGCAAGAGGTAACTTACGTTTGTAGATAGGAGAAGGGGGTTGCTGAAGAAAGTGTAAATCAGTGGAGTAAAGGATGAGAAATGGGGAGGTATGAGAAGATTAATTCAGGACAGAGATACAGCATTTGACTTGGCAAGCCCAAGCACTCTTCTCTGAGACGCGGGAGGGAAGGAGAGGTGAATACAAATGTGGTGGAGCTTTGAAGCTGGACATGAGAGCTGGTTCCCCTTGGAGCCTGTCTCCTGTTAAGTGAGAAGCCAGGCCATGTCCTGAGAGGTGGGGGCCATGAGTGCCAGGATGGAAGGGTCAGGAGAGAGGAGACATGGCAACCCACCCCTTCCTCATGTTTACTGCCTGGCATAGTTGGCATTTTTCTTTATGTTGAGGAAAATGCTGCTATGATCTGATTAGTAGGTGCTAAATACCCCAGTTTGTATAAAGTAGGATGGTATCTTTGCAGGGCTAATGAAATGGCCAAATCAGGTTTGGGTAAGGCCACCTGGAGATCCATGTCCTTCAGCTGATGGCAGTCTTCCTGTGTATCCCAGCTATCCACAGAGATGCTTGCGAGTTCTACCATCGCAACAGCGGCGAGGCCAGGTTCTCCCATCCCAACAGTGGTGAGGCCAGAAATTTCCAGGCTCATCACATCTACCTGCTCAGCCTGTGGTGGGTTGGAGTTGGGGTTGGAACACCCCACCTGCCCTTCCAGAGGGCGACTGTCTGCACCTGCCCAGTGTGCCCCCCGTTCCTTCCTCTGCAGTGTCAGAGCTGCTGTGCCTGGATCTGAGGAGGGGCGGTGGGAGAAGAAGCCGCCCCCGCGACACTTGCGCTTGCCTTTTCAGCTGGAGCACGGGGTGGCGGCACCGTGTCGTTCTGCCCACCTCACCCACTGGGATGCAAACTTGCTGAGGCCAGGGCTTCTTCCTGCCACGCCTTGCCACCACGCCCCTTGCCTCCCCTGGGACATGCCGTTCTCTTCTTTGTACTCGCCTGTTTGGTGTGTGAGGGGTTCTGCGTTTTGTCTTCTGCTCTGTAATTTAAAGGGATAAAACGCTCACATTTAACTTAAGCCAAAACCCACTTTCAGTCTTTCCACCAGAAATCCCTGAGATGTAGAATTGTGGGAAGCTCCTTGGAGGCTGGCGGGCTGCTGGGCTGCCCCTCTGTGGGAAGACGGCCTGCAGGCTTCAGTGGGCTGGGCTCTCCCGGCCATGGCTGCCTTGGTGGCTAACTCAGGCTGCGGCGACAGACTGGTGAGGCAGGCGGACTCTTCCCCTGATGTTTAACATAACCTGACAGATAAAGTGGATTGTAATGAAGAAATTATCTAAAACCCATTTCTATTTCTTTGTTTGAAAAGAAAACATGGCCTTGAATATGATTCTTGGAGATAAAGAAGAGACGCTTTGATTAGGAATTATTCTCTGTACTTTTAGTTTTGGGTCAAGAAGAAATGAAAACCATTGGCCACAAGCTCTTGAGTGTTCCAAGCAGCCTTCAGTGTATACAGGGGGCTTTTCAATTCTGGGCTGGCGTGGGTTGGTGCAGTCAGGATGACGGAGGAATATTCCACAGGACAACGAGGAGTGACTCTACTGTGGGCGTTGTTTCTGCCCCTGCAGCCGGGGCTGTGAGGCTGCAGGCTGCCCTTTGCTGGTTTGCAGGGGCCATAATTCTGGCCTGGAGCTTGACAAACGACCCAGGACCTCTGAGATGGGAAATGAGGTCTGCATCCCGTGTTCTAATCAGGATTCGCTATCAAAGGTCATTTTCCACACTGTGGCTTAATAGAGTTGGTTTTATATTCCCTGAGGGATACAGACTTCCAAATTGTTGCAGTCTCACTAACTGTAATGTATACAGCTCATGTTTGAAAGGAAATCGCCTCACCTCCAAGGCAGCGGTTCTCAACCAGGGAAACTTTTCCCCTCAGGGGACACTGGGACATTTGGCAATGTCCAGCAACCTGGAGATTGTCACATCTAGGTGTGGGGGTGGCTGGGTGGTGCTGCGGAAGATTGTGTGGTGCACAGGGCAGCCCCACAAGGAGCGGCGCGGCCCCAAATGGCCCTGGTGCTGAGAGCGACAGACGCCGCTCACAGAGAAGCGACCACAGAGGCCCACATCCAAGCAGGCTTCCCAGAGCAGGCGGGGCTGGGAAAGCTGTTCTGTGGCGCAGCATCCCAGTGGCTGTTACGGGGTGAAAGCCCCTATTAGAATTGAAAGTCCTGGAGCAGAGACCAACTGGGGCCATCCATGGCCCTGTGCCGTGCTGCCTCCTGGACGCACGCTAGGAGGTGGAGATGGTCCAGCCCCAGCAGGACTGGGCCACGAGGACCCTGCCGGTAACCTGGTGCTCGCCGCCCACAGATCACGGGGCGTGGAGGGAGAGACTGCCAGTGCTGTCCTAGTGCAGCAGTACCTCATGGTTATGACGGATCATCTTCCTGAACTTTGCACCTCAGACATTTAAAATGGAGATTTTGATTTTGATTTTGGCAAATGTGGAAAATAGATTTCAGCTCAAAAAGCAAGACCTGAGAACGTGGTGTGTTAAAATATCTTTCATTTCATGCCACTTTGCAGCCCTGGGACCCTCGGGGTTGTACCTAGAAGGTAGTAAAGATGACAGCAGCCCCCGTTTCACTGATGGTGGCGCAGAGGACGTTGTGAGGTGGCTGTAGGGTCAGGTGGCTGTGGGGTCAGGGCTGGGCAAGTTGTATTCAGATGCTGTTCGCTAAGCCCAGAACATTATAGGAGGTAAATAAATAGCACGCAGTGTTCTGGGGGTAAAAAGATACACCCATGTCCCAGGCTGCTGCCAAAATCCTTTCTCCTGTCAGCGTGGGGGGTGATCCTGCCCAATTAAAGGACGTCTTTTGGCCCTTCTTTCCCTTGGCAGCAGCATGAAAGTGGGTGGGGGAGGAGAGGAGCATCCTTCCCCCAACCCCTGGGGACCTGTGAGCACAGCCTGCAAGCTCCGGCTCCAGGAAGAAGCGTGCTCAAGTGCACCTCTGACCACGTCACGCTGCGAGAACGTGGACGCTGCACCTCTGACCACATCACGCTCCGAGAACCTGGACGCTGCACCTCTGACCACATGATGCTCTGAGAACGTGGACGCTGCACCTCTGACCACATCATGCTCCGAGAACGTGGACGCTGCACCTCTGACCGCATCATGCTCCGAGAACGTGGACGCTGCACCTCTGATCATGTCACACTCCAAGATCATGGACATTGCACTTCTGATCATGTCACGCTCTGAGAACATGGACGCTGCACCTCTGATCGTGTCACGCTTCAAGAACGTGAACACTGCACCTCTGACCACGTCACGCCCCGAGAACGTGGACGCTGCACCTCTGACCACATCATGCTCCGAGAACGTGGATGCTGCACCTCTGATTATGTCACACTCCAAGATCATGGACATTGCACTTCTGATCATGTCACGCTCCGAGAACATGGATGCTGCACCTCTGACCACATCATGCTCTGAGAACGTGGACGCTGCACTTCTGATCATGTCACGCTCTGAGAACATGGACACTGCACCTCTGATCATGTCACGCTTCAAGAACGTGAACACTGCACCTCTGACCACGTCACGCTCCGAGAACGTGGACGCTGCACCTCTGACCACATCATGCTCTGAGAACGTGGACGCTGCACCTCTGATCATGTCACACTCCAAGATCATAGACATTGCACTTCTGATCATGTCATGCTCCAAGAACGTGGACGCTGCACCTCTGACCATGTCGCGCTGGCCAGAATTTGGCTGCAGGACAGACTTCACTGGAAAGGAAACTGGGCCATGTGCTCAGCTACAACTGCTTTAGAAGAGAGAGAAAATCAGATATTAGCCTAGCAGTCTCTACCACACTGGCATTTTTTTTTACCAGTCAAAACATCTCATGTACAAATGCAAGTATTTCTATAGGATGGATATCTAGAAGTAGTCAGAAGGAATGTGCCTTTAAAATTTTTGTTAAGTACTTCCCAATTGCCTTCCATACAAGCTTCATTAATTTACATTCCCACCATTGATGGATGAGTGCCCTGCATCCTCCCACAATGGGGCATTATTCACATTTTATCCTGCTTTCCACTTTGCTGAATAAAAACAGAATGGATGAATGAATGGATGGGCGGATGGATGGATGGATGAATGGATGGATGGATCGATAGGTAGATAGATTCTCATTGTAATTTGCATTTCTAATAAAGAGCATGAAACTTAGAATCATTTTTGATTCATTTTTCTTCTGTGAATTGCCTGTTTGTATGTTTTGCCTGTTTGTTTTCATTTTGTCCCTTGTTGATCTGCAGCAGAAGTTTATATAGACACATCTAAAAAATTCTCTGTCATGTACTGTGTACCTCCTTTCTTCTAAAATTGCTAGTCATTGATATATGTCTTTATTAGAATTATAGATTTTTTAATCTTACTGTATCAGTCAGTCTCAAGACTTACTAGGTTTTGTGACTTGCTTAATTAAGGCCTTTCATATGCCAAAATAAATGAAAATTTTCCTGTGCTTTTACATTTAGGTTTTCAGTCCACTCTGGTGTGTGTGTGTGTGTGTGTGTGTGTGTGTGTGTGTGTGTGTAATCTCAGATAGCAAAATACCAAATGGCTGGTTAGAGTTTCCAGCATCAGTTATTGAATTGTTAATTCCTTCTTTGCAGATTTAAAATGCTGTCCTCATTAGAGTTACGTATGTGGGTCTATTTCTGGGCTCTCTCTTTTCTGTTGATTTGTTTGTCTCCCTCACTAATTCCATCCTGTAATTACCATAGATTCATAGTATCTTTAATATCTGGCAGTGTGAGTCCCTATTCATTATTCTTTATTAATTTTTTTTTTACTCTTGTGCTTTTTTTTTTTCTCTGTACTATATAATCATCTTGTTAAATTCCATGAATGGAAAAAACCCAGAAGGTATTTTGATTAGGCTTGGACTGACTTTCTGGATTCATTAGGCAAGAATTGACATCTCTAGATCCTTCAGTGGGTTTATTTACAGAGAGCATTTCCAGGTGTTCTATTATAGAGCAGTGATTATAAACAGTCCACCAAACGCGGACAGTTTTAACAACATGTTCGGCAGAGCACAGGTAGAATGGGGTCCTGCCCATGATGATGTACGTGTCTCCACACACCCCCCACACACCTGCGTCGTTGGTATACTGTATCATCATGTCTGAGATATAACTTACGTCTGAGATGTAGCTGATGTCTGAAATGTAACTTTTGTCTGCTTCTTTGCTGTGCACGGACAAAGCTTCTGCAGGCTTCCTGCCCGCCATACTTCCCCAGGCTTTGCTGGATCTGGCCTTCTGTCCCTTTCCTCTTGAGTTATAAACAATCCTGTAGGCAGTACCAGCGGCAGGATATGTGGCTTAGCTGCTAAGAAATAAACTCACTTTTACTGTGACTTTGATTTTTGCCAATTTCTGGGAATTTGATTTCTGCCACAGCTTCACTACTTACACTCTTGATGTCCAAGGAAAGGTAAATAATGAACGTGTTCTGTGGAGAAGAATTCCTTAAACATGTTAGCTTTGCGTTCGGATTGTAAGTGTTTCTCAAGTGGGATGAGAACATTCTCCTCTGCATTTACCAGAATCACTAGTGTCTGTTCAGGCGCTGAACAGTATGGTGTGTTCTGAAAAATGTTTCACTCAGCAGATTAGTGTTAGTAGGTTATTGTTCTGTGACTGAAATAAATTTATACAGCCAAACCCACTTATACCCCTTAAGTATGATCTTTCAAAAGTCATCTCAATGACAAAGTGCTTATGGACCTCTCTGAAATTAAAGGGACAGTGGCATGCAAATTGGAGGACCCGGCCAACTCTTAGAGCTCCCCTCCCTTGTAAATGATGTGTGTGTTGTGTTATATAAACCCAGAGATGTGACAGAGTTAAAGGACAAATGGAGACACGGAGTGAAGAGCACGTGTGTGAGACAGCTGTGGGTCCATGGAGGGAGGCCCCGCGGCGGGAACCGAGGCAGCCATGGGGTACATGAGGGAAGCCCCACAGTGGGAACTGAGACAGCTCTGGTTCCATGGAAGGAGGTCCCGCAGTGAAAACTGAGACAAGTTTAAGGAGTTGACCAGCAGCTGAACCCAGCGGCAGCTGCGGAGGAGCCTGGGGCTAGGGATGATGACTTTGGCAGCCACCTGGTGCGGGCGCTACTGGAGTAAAGCAGCATCAGAGGAGATGTGGAGAAGTTCAGTTTGATGGTTTTTGTTTTTTGAGACTGAGTCTCGCTCTGTCGCCCAGGCTGGAGTGCAGTGGCGCAATCTTGGCTCACTGTAACCTTCGCCTCCCGGGTTCAGGTGATTCTCCTGCCTCAGCCTCCCAAGTAGCTGGGTTTACAGGTGCCCTTCACCACTTCTGGCTAATTTTGTATTTTTAATAGAGACTGGGTTTTACCATGTTGGCCAGGCGGGTCTTGAACTCCTGACCTCAGGTGATCCACCCATCTCAGCCTCCCAAAGTGCTGGGATTCAGGTGTGAGCCACTGCGCCTGGCCAGTTTGCTGTTTTTTTATAGTTTTGTATAAAGGCTAACTCAGCGTCTCTCCAGCAACCAGGCTCAATGTGTGTGCCTTTTGTAACGTGCAATACTCACCAGCAGCCCATATTCCTGAGACGCACATGTAAGGAGCGCACTTTGTGTGTTTTCTAGAACTACACGCAGTACATCCCTCTGTCCATATATGACCTGCAGACGTGGATGGGCAGCCCGTCGATCTTCGTCTACGACTGCTCCAATGCTGGCTTGATCGTCAAGTCCTTCAAGCAGTTCGCACTACAGCGGGAGCAGGAGCTGGAGGTGAGCGCTCTGGTGCTTGGAGAGCGGTGCTGGGTTTGGTTTTGTTTTCCCTGGGGGTGGGGGTTTGGGTGGGGAGGTTGGGAGGTGTTGGACATCCTCTGAATGGAGCAGGGCTCAGAATGCCAAGGGCAGGATGGCATATTCAATGCTGTTGAGCTAGGGAGGCACTCAGCACACTTTATTTTTGAAACATAATCTTGTTCTGTTGCCCAGGCTGGAGTGCTGTGGTGCCGTCTCCAGTCACTGCAACGTCTGTCACCTGAGCCCAAGCAATCTTCCCTTCTCAGCCTCCTGAGTAGCTGAGACTACAGGTGCACGCCACGCCACCATGCCTAGCTAATTTTTGTAGTTTTTGTAGAGGTGGTGTTTCGCCATGTTTCTCAGGCTGGTCTCAAACTCCTGGGCTCAAGCAACGCGTGTGCCTCAGCCTGCGAAGTTCTGGGATTACAGGCTTGAGCACTGAGCCCGGCCTAGCACAAACCTACAGACTTATTTTTACATCTCATTTTACTCAGTGTCATTTTTAATCCAAACATTAATCGATAACATTCATAGGGTCGATTTGTGCCCCAGCAGTCTCTGCCTCCAAGATAAATGTGAAAATAAAGCAGACACATTTATTTTAGGAGAAATGGACCCACAGCTTCAGTTCCACGGTCTTCAGTTCCACCAGTGCCTTTGTTACTGCCCCGGTTTCTTTTTCTGTTGTGTTAAAAAAAAAAAAAATCCCCGAAAACCGCTAAGCTAAAATGATAGAAAACAAACGAAAACAGCTGCTGTTGTAGCGCCCACTTCAAAAAGCGGAAAGCCTGTGCACCGCTCTGCTAATGAAGAGACATTTTGCTTGGTTGTCTTAATTAATATTTGATGTTTGAATTAAACAGTGAATTCTGAGGACAAATTGAAGAGGCAGTTTCAATTAGGAGGCCTCCATCTTGTGGCCTGCACGAGAGTGTCAGAATGAAATATTCTGCAGCCTCAAGGGGGTCATGAGTTCTACTGGTTGCAGTATAGGAAATTCTCAATTTAGGAGCAAAAATGATCTTGAGTATGTTTCCTCAAGCCTTTTTGAATATATTCAATTTTAATGTATTATGTTTTCACATTTCATCAGAGAAAAATGCTGAAACAATCAGGAACAAAATTTGAAATTCTGTTTGGTAGATTTTCACATTAACATGTGTACAGTTGAATATTTTATAATTATTAATTCTTTATGTGGAACACCGCAAAAGAGTGACTGATAAGTATAATGTGGTTTATCCATGAAAAAGGATCCACATGCAACAAGTTTGTTTGTTTTGTTTTCTATGATAAAGGAAAGAAAGATCAAGGTTTGTATCATCAGATTTTTCCCTTGCTTTTAGGCATTTCATCTTGGTTTATCCAGGGGATAGGTTATCTAATGAGCATTAAGAAACTCAAAGCATTGAGAGGTAATTTATTTTTCCTTGCATCAAATAATAAATATCGCAAAAAAAAAGGTGATTTTTTACATTTATAATATGTAAATAAAAATGCCAAAGAATCCTGCCTGAGTTCTACACCAGATTTATGGGCTGGAGAGTGGTTAAGGGAAAGACCAATCCATCAGCCTCAGTTAATTAAAACATGTTAAATAGAGACCTGCTCCCCTTTCAGCAGATAGACCAGCACCTCCAGCCCATGCATAATATCAAATGCTTGCATTCCAGCGCTTTGAGCATGTGCTCCGGCAGTGCTGTGTGTGCTCTCTGTGTGTTGCCAGGGATTAATCAGCCTAAGACACTGTTCATTTCATCAAGTGTAACAGAAAAGATTCCCATGCATCTTTTTTAGGAAAAAAAAATGTTTAACTGACTCATTCCACATGAAAGAGATCAGATGAAAAATATGTTAACTGAGTTGGCAAATAGATGGCAAGGCAATGCGATACCGTATGTCTTTAATTAGCTCTGATTTTTATCTTCGTTCTTTAATTACAATGTAGATCAGTCTTGTGTGTTTCTATTACACTTACTATTATTGGCTATTGTTCACTTGGTCTCTTATATAAACAGTGGAAATTAAAATGATAAAATTAGCTCCTAGCTAATAGCTTAATGTTCATTTTAGTGATTTCACTATCTGCTAGAGAAACAGCAATCCTGTGTAGCCTGTTAGGGTTTTTCTTTTAAAATATTCTTTGCCTCTTTACAGCTGGTCAAATTCTTTGTAAATTTACAATATGTTTTAATACTTTTTATTGTATAACATGTGAGCTGAAAGAAATTGACAGGTGAATGATTTGTTCCAGGGTTTATAAAATAAACAATTGATTAAATATAATGCAAGAAAATGGTTATTTGGACCAGAAAGCCTCCAAATAATAAACATTAACACAAATATGATTGACAGAAATTTTAAGAGATGATGATCAGCTTTCATATTCTTAGTGGCACAGTGCTTGTCCTGGGACCAGGAGGTTTATTTATTGTTTACTTCTCTCTCAGAGGAGTGCTGTAAGTAGCGTAGAAGACGACTTCATCGAAGCACAGATACAGGATTGCACACACTTCAAACCATCAGAGCCAGAAAATGACATATCTGTCACTCAGTAATCCTTCTTCTATTTTTATTGTGTCATATTTCTTTGTAATTTAAAAATTAAGGATAATATTCAAGTCTCTCCGCTTTCAGTCTTCTTTTATAAATAAGTATATTTTACCAAATTAGTATATGCCATGGTTTGAAAAATCAAATAATACAGAAGGTTTATGATGAATAAAATAGTCCCTGGCCCCACGCTTTCTCTGCTGAGACTCTATGACCAAAGGCACCTCCTTCCCCTGTTTCCATTTCTAGTTCTTCTGGAGGGTGTCTCCTTCCCTGTAGATGACATGCTGAGACCACTGCTTCTTGATTTGTCGATTTTAGATTATCAGTGGGCTTTGTCTTAGGGTACAAACCAAGAACAGAGCTGCCATTAAGTTCTGTTTAAAGAAGGGAGAAACGATGTGGAAGCCTGTTAGCAAAGAAGTCAGTTACGTGTAGATTACATGCTGGTTTAAATTCCTATGTGTTATTTGTATTCAATAGTGAACTCTAAAGAGAAAATTGTAGATTGAAGAGGCTGCGTCACTCACGACGCCTTCTTGCTTTCCCTCTTATTCACTCTATTGGGTTTCTTTATACTTTGTAAACTTTGTGGTTTCAAGTAATATCCTTATGCTTTTATTTCTAGTTTTATCAGTAATAGCTCATTTCTTCCATTTTCAAGGCTCTTAGCTTCCTTGTACTTTCTTCTGCCTTTTTTCTTTTACAGCTTCTGTTATCTGCACTTTCTGCGATTGTCTTTCGTTCTCTGACCACGATTAACACCTCTGTGCTTGAGTGGAGATTGATTCTATAGGAAGACAAGCATTAAACCTTGTACCTGATTATGGCCACATAAATATTGCTCACTCAGTGGCTAGAGTACTGTGATTTCCATTTTTATAACTGTTTTCGTTTGTTTGCTTTTCCTGGACATTTCCTCTTTTCTTCTTGAATTACCTATCGTTACCACTTCCTCCACTGATAGATCCACAAGGAGAGCGGAGAGCACAGAAGGCGCCCTCTCCCCTCACATCTTCCAAGCTCTCCTGCCTCGCTCAGCCGATCGTGCCTGTGGCCTGCTCCCCGGCGTCAGCTGGCTCCCCTTTGTAATTCTCCGGGATCCGTCCCTGTGTCTAGATCCCACTTCTTCCCCTCTCTCGATTTTCTCCTTTGTTCTCCTAGGGGAAATCCTCAAGCACTACCCTAAGAAAGGATGTTTGGCAGTCTGAGACCATCAGTATTTGAAGCAGTGGAAGTAATGAAAAATCTCATTACTGGGTTTTAAACAAATAGCAGTTTGTCTTTTTTACTAATAAGATCTCTGAGGCAAATGATGACTTTTCAGCAGTGCCACTGGGGACCAGGCATCCTTAGCGTTTACAGCATTCACATGGTAGTAGATGTTATAAGTAGAGATGATTTGAAGCACACCAAAGTCTGTGTGTGGGTTATATGCGAGCACCACACCATTTTATATCTGTGCATTGGCAGATTTTGGCATCCATGGGGGTCTAGGAACCAATGCCCTGTGGATATTGAGGGATGACTGCAACAAGCAGACTTCGCTTTGGACCGAGTTGGCCAGAGCCAGGTCACATAGCACCCCAGGTGTGGTTGAGGGGTGACTAAAGGGAGTGGACTTGGGGGTGGCTGTGAGATGATCCGATGAGGACCATCAGCCACATTACCTGGGTAATGTCATCATTCTAACCACATCCATTATCGATAGTGTAGATATGGAATTTTAGGCAATTTTCACTCTTCCAGTGGTAGCCCTGTTACTCCTTGCAGTGGATGAGTAGATGTTCTTGATAAGTCTGCCACCTCCATCCAGATAAATGCCATAAGAGGAATATTTATGTCATCGTACACAGTATACGTATTGACTGAGTTGGAGAGAGAGAAAAAAAGAGAATTCAAATGTTTTTTAACAACTTTTATCTTGGATACTAAATCCTTAGCCTGTAAACTAGAAAGGAAGGTGAAGTCTTAAAGAAACAGATGCTCTTGGAAACGGAGCCCATGAAGTCTTGTCCGTCAGTTTCTTCTAGAGGATATTTCTCAAGGGCAGTCACAGCTCACCGTCACTGAAGACGGCAGTCAAGCCCGGAGTCAAATCTAGGCGAGTTTCTCTTCTTTTTAATGGGAGGCCAGTAGCGAGTTGGGCAGGCGGTAAAGATAATAATGCCTTTCTTCTGCTGGGACAGCACGGGCTCCACTGCCCCAGTAAGTCTTGTTCTGCACGTAGCCATCTGCGTTTGGTTTAGGGCTGGAGCATAGGCAAGTTTTTGGTGGGAGCCATGGAAATAGCCTGAGAATGACTTCCTGGAGAGCAGGTTGCTGTGTGTCAGAAGAGTCTTGTATGAAAGTTCAGCCCTGGCCGGTGCGGTGGCTCACGCCTGTAATCCCAGCACTTTGGAAGGCCGAGGTGGGCAGATGGCTTGAGTTCAGGAGTTCAAGACCAGCCTGGGCAGCATAGCGAAACCCCATCTCTACAAAAAATACAAAAGTTAGCCAGCTGTAGTGGCACGCACGTGTCATCCCAGCTACTCTGGAGACCAAGGTGGAAGGGTCGCTTGAGCTCAGAGCTGGAGGCTGCAGTGAGCCGTGATTGTGCCACTGCACTTCAGCCTAGGCAATAGAGTGAGACCCCATCTCTTAAAAAAAAAAAAAAGTTCAGCCCATGGATCATGGGCACAATTCACTTCTCCACTATTCCCCCGCACTCTGCAAGGCTTTTCTCAGGATGCTTCCGAGTAACTCGTGTTTGTGTGGTGTCTCTAAACACAATTGTGTGGTCCAGTCCTGCCACCTCTAGCAGTACACTCCCAAAGCACAGAAACCTGTCTGACGGTCACTCACTGCCACAGCGAGAAGCTTGCTTGGGTCCACAGCATCCCCAAGGCTGCAGTGACTTAACCGCCCCCCGCCCCTACCAATGTGAAAACCTATACTTAAACTGATAGGTGATACATTGGCCTCCTGCATTGATCCCCGTAGCTAAATTTTATGTCAAATAAATATTGTAATTCTGCCAAAAATGAATAACGTCTAGAATCTTCAAGTTTCCTCAAAAATATTAAATGCATATCTCACAGATCTAAAGTACTCATGTTCTGAAATCTTCTTCATTTCTTTGCTACTCTTGTAGACAGGCACACTGCATGGCTGGCATGGAATTCTGCAGCAAAAGGCAGTTCTCCTGCTGAAGGTTGTGGTTGTAGTGATTGCTGAATACCATCAGTTAGTTCTTTGGGTACCTCTCGACAGGTGTGTTTCTTAATCACTGTTTCCTAAATTGGAATTTGTGTGTGTGAGTTTGCAAATCTTCTCCACGGACTCGCTGTCGTCATGGCATTTGTGATTCAGAGGAGGGATCTGCGGTGCCGATTCCACAGGAGCTCAGGCTCGCCTGTATTTCTCTTTCAAGCAATGATTTTCATAAGTGCTTTCCCCTGTAATCTCATAGTTTTGTCATTTGTAGGCAGTAGGGACATGAGCTGACATGTGTTAGGTCACAACTTTATTAATTTTCAAGTGATATTAATTTTTAGGTTTGAAGAAGATGCTTTCCCCTTTTCTAAGTTGTCTCTGTTTCCTCCAGCATAATTTTTTTTCCTTTGGTTAATTTAGATTATTCTCTGTCATACTGGAGGTATGTGGTGATTTTATTGTTTGTCATATTTAAGAATGAAGAGAAGCTGCCCATCACTGCGTGTCTGTGACAGGAGGGGTTGGCCAGAGGGCCTTGCTCGATGGGAAGTAGGGGGCGCTGGCTGCTGCGCTGGGGACTCACGGATGCCCCCATGCCGAGGTCTTCATTTCTCTGGGCTCTAAATGACTACACCAGCTGCCTTTAATTTTCCCCAGATATGTCAGCAACTCTCTTTAGAGTAAAAAAACCCACCACCAGCCTGAGTGCTTTCCGGCAGGGGGGCGGTGGTGGAGGATCATTGCGGAACACCTGGCTTCAGGCACACAGGTGAGACGCCGGCTGTCCTGATGGCAGGTCTTCAGGTAATCTGTGCCTTCCAGCCCGCACCACTCCAGGCTTGGGCATGGGGGCTGCCTTCCACTTCCCTTCTCTGCATGTGCTCTGGACACTTTCAGTTCCTCTTTTTTAACAAAAGTTGGCCAAAGTCAGTTTTGCGTACCTTATACTTTATTTATAGTAAGCTGTAAGAACCCATACTTGTGAAGGTTTTCAAAACATTAGAATATCTGCTCCCTGGTGTTAAGAAATGTGTAATATAGTTGAAGCACATATATTCATTCTTTCTGTCTCTTTTTCTCCCCCGCCCCCCACACACTCACTCCACCACCACCACAATGACCGAGGAGAACTGCATTTTTCATTTAGCAGAAATGCTGCCATTTCCACTGTCTATAGCAGAAGGGGAGTTCATCCAAAACATACAGTAGAAACCCCTTTAATTGGAATCCACAGAACGGCCATCCCCAAAGCCCCTCTGGGGAGAATGAAGCCACTGTGAGAGGTTAAGAGGGTGGGGGGCAGGGCTGGCCCTTGGAGTGGGCTGGCGAGCTGACTTGCCAACCAGAAAGGAAATAGGTCACGGGAGAAATGGGGGGAAACACAGGCCCATGGAGGATGAGGTCTACGCCTGCCAGTGGGTGCTGGGAGGGCAGCCCCGGGGGGAGCAGGCAGCAGGAGATGCCCAGCCCGGCCCCGTGTACCTGGCAGGCCTCAGCCTGTGGACACCCTCGCCTTTGGTTTGTGTGACATTTCACAGTTGGTGGGACATTTGTGCCGTTTCATCCATCTTTAGTCTGCGCAGCTGAGCTGAATGTGGCCGCCAAAGCTTTTGCTGCTTCTCTGTGCCCATGCACCATCCCTTTCTGTGGTTTGCACGGGGAGATAAAGGTCTTTTTTGTTGGCACCTTTCGTAACTCCGAGTCCTGGAATTTGGAGGCTTCAGTAAAAAGAAAAGTGATTTCTCTGCATAAAAAATTTAAGAACCCTTACCGCTGATGACCTTAAATGAATTTCACAGACACAGCGAACTGTGTCATTAGCACAGGCAGCTTCCAGGGTGCAACTGAAGTTCCCCTTTCTTCACAAATGCTTCCCCCAGCCTGAAATCTTCCTTGGCTGACCGCATACGGCAATCTCCTACACAGCGGCCTTGACAATCATGTGTTGTCTTGTAGCCTCTCTTCTACTGTCATAAGCTTACTTTATATTTGTTATGTAAACCTGTCAAGAATGCCTCACGTTAAATTGATGCTCAGGAAGGATCTATAGATTTGGCTTGATAAATACATATTTGAATAAACTACCTTTAGTTGTCTTCTTTAGATGTATCCATGATGCATTAAATATATTTGATCTTCAATTGATTTGTATGAAATGTGAGAAGAAACAAAGAAAACTTGATTAGCCATAATTCATGAAAACGATACACTGTTTGCAGTTGTCATAAAACTGGGAGCTTTCCCAAAATTCTTAGAGTTTAACCTTTTTTTTTGTTTCTAATTTCATCTATTTTAAAGTATTGTCTGAAATTGCTTGATACTCTGGACCACAGATGATGGCCAGCACCATGGGATGCAGACTGGGGCACTGTGATCCCAGCAGGACCCATCTACCTGGCCCTGCTTGCTGTCGCGGGAACACCTCTGCCGCCACCACGGAGGCCGAGGGGCTCGCCCTGCCCCCGACGCGGAGGCCGAGGGGCTCGCCCCGCCCCGACGCGGAGGCAGATGTCTTTCACAAAGGATCCTGGTGGGACAGGGCAGTGGAGTTTCTGGCTGAAGGTGGAGCCTCATGAGAGGAGAGGGGCAAGTGGGAAGTAAGTGCTTTCACTGAACACTGAGGTCAGAAACACGGAAGAGGTGTTCATTCTCACCCATCCTCTCCAGCATCACACGATAAGTCCGTCTGCGCAGAAGGCAAGGGCAGGAAACAGGCGTAGAGATCAGAAAAGAAGTTAGGCCATCTTTTCTTGAAGGTGAAGTGATCACCTGTGTTGAAATGTCAGCTGTTAAGTATCACAGTGGGATTTACAGAATACTCCCTCCAGCAGCAGCCAATACATACACTTTTCCAGTGTCCGTGGAACATTCATCAAGGTCAGTCATATCCTGGGTCATAAAATAAACCTCAACAAGTTTTAAACAACACAGCGTGTGTTCTTTAACCACAGGAGAATCAGCTACATGTCAATAAACACGAGAAAAAACTGTGAAAAAAATTAAACAACGTATTTCTAAATAATGGGTCAGAAGCCTCAAGGGAAATTTAAAAAAAATACGTAGAGTTAGATGAAAATGAATATACAACATATCTGTATTTATAGGATGCAGATCAATCAGTACTGAAAGAGAAATTTATAGCACTAAAATCTTATGTTAGAAAAGAGGAAAGATGACAAATTATTGATATAAATTCCTACTTCAAGAAACTGGAAGAGTAAAATAAACTGAAAGCAGTCAGAAGAAAGGAAATAATAACAGAAATCATTAAAATTGAAAACAGAAAAACAATGGAGAAATATTAAAAGCTGATTCTCAGAAAAAAAATCAATAAAATGGATACATTCCTAGCAATACTAACAAAATAGAAAAATCAAGAGGGAGATGGAAAAACCTCTACAGATCCTGCAGCCATTTAAATAATAATGAACAACTTTACACTCTTAAATTCAGCAACTGAGAGGAAATGGACCAATTCCTCGAAAACCCCCAGCTACCAAAATCCAACCAATTGAATATTCCGAGTATTATCTGTTCAGCAATAGATAATCTGAATAGTCATAGAATCATGAAAGAAATTGAATTTGTCATTTAAAATTGTCTGAAACATAAATCTCCAGGCATACATGGTTTCACTGGAGACTGTTGCCAAATATTTAAAAAGAAGAAGCAGAACACCAGTTTTGCACAAGCTCTTCCAGAAGATAGAAGGGTTGGGAACACATTTCAACTCATTTTATGAGGCCATTATTATCCTAATGCCAAAACCAGACACACCGTTCAAAAAAAATAAAAAGCAAACCAATATCTGTCACAAACTTAGATGCCAAAATCCTCAAAACAATAATAGCAAATCAGTTCTAGCAATTTATAAAAGGAATTATACGCTGTGACTTAGTGAGTTTTTTTACGGGTGTAGAAGTCTAGTTCAATGTTTAAAAATTAATTAATGTACTTCATACCAACAGACTAAAGATGAAAAATCATACGCTCTTACCAATTGATGCAGAAAACTCTTTCATGCGAGAGAAAACAAACAAAAAAAAACTCTCAGTGAACTAAGAATAGAGAAGAACTTCAATTTGATTTTTTTAAAAATCTGTAAAAACCTAACAGCTGTCCTTTTACTTACTGGTAAAAGACTGAATGTTTCCCCCTTAAGATTGGAAGCAAGGCAAGGATATCCATTCTTATTACTGTTATTCGACAGAAGTACTGGAAGTTCTAGCCAGTGCAATAAGACAAGAAAAAGACATCATTGGTTATCAGGGAAACGCAAATCAAAACTACAGTGAGGTGCTACCTCGCGCCACTAGGGTGGCAGCAATAAAACAGATGGGTAATAACAAGTATTGACGAGGATGTGGAGAGATTGGAATCCTTGCACACTGCTGGTGGGAATGTAAAATGGTATGGCTGCTTCAGAAAATAGTCTGGCAAGGTTCTCAAGATGTGAAAGTGAGGGTCTCCCCGTGACCCAGCAGGAGAGTGGCATGCACTCTAGAATAGCGCTTGGCCCACACTGGGCACTCAGCTGACCCCTGCTGGCTTGGCTAATGAGCAGAGTAAAAACACTCCTCCCTGGCAGTGTGGGGGCCTTCCGAGTGGAGGGTGGTGCTGGTGTGGGGGCCCTCCAGGTGGAGGGCAGTGCAGGAGGCCATGGCAGGAAGTGGCAGTGCTTGGACTAAGGTGGTAGATGTTGGCAAGGCAATTGTTTGCATCTGGGGTTCGTTGTGAGGGAAGAGTGATTCGCTCTGGATTAGATGGAGGAGGTAAGCAAAAGGAGTTAAAGGCAACACCAGTGTTTTGGCCTGGGTGGAATGGAGCAGCTGTCTCCCGAGCCAGGAGGACCATGAGGCTGGAGGCTGGATGGAGGTCTTGGGGTGCAGGACACAAGAGCTCTGCTCAGGCAATGTGGGGTGTGGGGTCCCATCAGAGATGTTTGTTCAGCATCTCCTGTAAATTAGGAAGGGTGACAGGGCATACAGCAGCACACAAGTGGACAAACCCTGGCTCTACTTTCCTGAGAATGCATCAGAAGGTGGTCGGTGTCATCCTAGAACAGACAATGGCTGAAGCCACGGGATGGTGACGAGCCCCCATGTGGTTCGTGTGGCTGGAGAGGAGAGGCCAGTCGAGGCCTGCGCTCGGTGGTGTGTGTAGAGTCTGGGAGAAGGAGAGGCACTGACAGACCAGACCAGAGGAGTAGCCGGGCAGTTGGAGGGTAACCAGGCACTCGTGGCATCCGGAAGTCAGGAAAAGCCTCAGGAAAGCCTTCTAGAAGCAGGGACAGTTAGCTGATTGCTGTGCTGTTGAGCGGCTCACACGAGGAGGACTGAGGATGGACCGTTGTATTTGTGCACACGGGGCCATTGCTGGATTTAACAAAAGCAGTGTCAACGCAGGGTGGTGGGCTCTCATGTGATTCTAAACTGTTCAAGAGAGGGTGGCCGATGCCATGTGGAAGCTCCTGAGGGAGGTTTGTTTTCGTCACATGGACGTTATGAGAGCATGTGTTTGTGCTAATGGGAGTAACCTGGCAGAGAGGGAAAAGCTAATGTGTGGGAGGGAGAGAGAGCTCCTGAGGGCGGCCCTTAAGCAGGTGTGAAGGGAACAGGATCCATTACACAAGGGGAGGAGCTGGCTGGAGGCGGAGCATCGACGGTGGTCATTCCAGAAGGGGATGGCAGCACATGCGTGCAGAGGCCAGGTTTGGAGGAAGGATGCAGACGCACAGCACAATCAAGTTTAGAAGGAGCAGGTACACACACACACACGTATATAAGCACATGCACATACAGACATGTACACATACACATGCACATAGACAACACATGCACACATGTACACGTATACTCACCTACATTTACATACATATATGCACACACATACATATATGCATATAGACATGCATAGATGCCACACACATACACACACATATACATACATGTCCACACATATAAACACATGCACATACACACAGTCATATACACAGAGACACACATAGACACCATAGACACACCCACACACATACACATGCATGTGCGCACACATACATGCACATATAGACACGCACATGTATACATGTGCATACACACATGCACACACCTATATACACATATATACATGCCCACCTATACATACATAAACATACACATATACACGTGCACACAGAAACATGGACATATACACACATGCACACATACACACAGGTACATGCTCATACATGCACATCTACACACTCACCTATACACACACACACACACAGCTTTTGGTGCCATGCCGCAGCATATTCCTAGTGCTTCACATATGTTCCTTTCTAATTGGTGTTTGTTTTAGAAGGTGGAGTGAGTACATGTGTCTGGATCCAGCCTTATTAGATTGTCTTTGCGCACTGGGAATAACACCCACTTTATGCTCAGCTCTTACTAGTGTCTCCAGCTTTCCCTCTCCTCCTTGTTAACAGAATTGGAACCCTTCCTGTCTTCCCGTCTCTCTCCTGAAATTAGCCAAGGCTCTCTCTCTTATGACTCAGTTCATTAGAGAAGTAAGCAGAAACACAGCAGCTGATGATGAACAAAATGTTTCCGGGGGTGAAGGCACCCATCTGGCAGGGGGCAGGGCGCTCTTGCAGGTTTCGCCGTGCAGAGAAGAAGCCACAAGGACCGAGGGAGGCCGGAAGGAGATGTCTAACCTGAGCCGTGGAACGTAAGAAGTTGCCAGCATAAAGACAGGTAGGAAAGGCATGTCAGTGACAGAGGCAGGAGAACACGTGATCCACTTGTGTAGGAAGCTCCAGCAGCGTGTTCGGAGTGCTGGGCATTGCCAGGTCTGAAAGAGGTCATCAGTTCTTGGGAAAGGTGCCTGCGTGGGCTAGAAATCATGGAACAAATCATAAAGCCAAGTAGTACTTTAAACCCAGATGCTACTTTAATTAACTCACTTTGCTACTTTGCCCTCGGCAGCAAGGGTTGAGGGCACAGCCCTGGCTACTAGCACAGCCCTGGCTACTAGCACTGTCCTGGCTACGAGCACAGCCCTGGCTACTAGCAGAGCCCTGGCTACTAGCACTCTCCTGGTTACTAGCAGAGCCCTGGCTACTAGCACTGTCCTGGTTACTAGCACAGCCCTGGCTACTAGCACAGCCCTGGCTACTAGCACAGCCCTGGTTACTAGCACTGTCCTGGTTACTAGCACAGCCCTGGCTACTAGCACTGTCCTGGCTACTAGCACTGTCCTGGCTACTAGCACTCTCCTGGTTACTAGCAGAGCCCTGGCTACTAGCACTGTCCTGGCTACTAGCACAGCCCTGGTTACTAGCAGAGCCCTGGCTACTAGCACAGCCTTGGTTACTAGCACAGTCCTGGTTACTAGCACAGTCCTGGTTACTAGCAGAGCCCTGGCTACTAGCACTGTCCTGGTTACGAGCACAGTCCTGGCTACTAGCACAGCCCTGGTTACTAGCACAGCCCTGGCTACTAGTACAGCCCTGGCTACTAGCACTGTCCTGGTTACGAGCACAGTCCTGGTTGCTAGCACAGCCCTGGTTACTAGCAGAGCCCTGGCTACTAGTATAGCCCTGGCTACTAGCACTGTCCTGGTTACTAGCAGAGCCCTGGCTACTAGCACAGTCCTGGTTACTAGCACAGCCCTGGTTACTCGCACAACCCTGGCTACTAGCAGAGCCCTGGCTACTAGCACAGCCCTGGTTGCTAGCACAGTCCTGGTTACTAGCAGAGCCCTGGCTACTAGCAGAGCCCTGGTTACTAGCACAGCCCTGGTTACTAGCACAGCCTTGGTTACTAGCACAGTCCTGGTTACTAGCACAGTCCTGGCTACTAGACACCTCTGCTAGAGACTGCCCAAAGAATATGCCATGAGTTAGCTCTTTCTCCCCCTCCTGCCACTGGTCAGCTAAGCCTTCCCCCTAAAAATCACTTTTTGATATAAAGGGTAAAGAATTTCCAGTATCTCCTTTAGTTGACTGTGAGAGAAATTAGTGTAATTTCTAACTGACCATCTTCACAGAGTTGTAGAATGATCACAGAGCATTTAGAAGCTGTGGGTTGCTAATAGCTAAATGGCTTTGAAATAATGAATGCATCATTTGGGGGAACTCGGGGTAACTGTGACAAACCGTTGTTATGAAGGGGCTTTAGCTAGCCTTGGAAGGGCAGGCTGGAGGCTTCTCCACGTCCTTGGAAGTCTCCATCCACCAGAAGGAGCTCCTTCTGCTCTCTCAGGCTGGATGTGATAGTTGCCAGCAATAGGCGCAACTTGGTTTTTAAATTAAAATCTAATATTTGATATACATAATTATATCAACAATATATTAAAAATATGATTTCTGCTTTGCATCTGCTCTTTTTGGTACACTGTGTGTCACATGATAGATGCCACATTAATATCTTTGACTATTAATAGAGTTGGATAAGTAATACACTGACTCCTTTAGCAGCCTCAGCCTTTCTTTGAACTTTGCAGACATGGCCATTGTAATTAGGTGTTGTTGAATTGAGAATAAAAGTTACTTTAAGGCAGAACTAAAAGTGTTACCGAGGAGATACTATTTTCAGAAATTACTTGGTAAAGACTCCTCTGGAGTCGTTAGTACCATATCTCATTATAAAGATGCCTCTTATATGTATTTGAGAAGGGAAAGAAGGAGCCCAGTGTTGACGTTTTATTTAGAAAATGGGAGGCCGGGCGCGGTGGCTCACGCCTGTAATCCCAGCACTTTGGGAGGCCAAGGCAGGTGGATCACCTGAGGTTGGGAGTTTGAGACCAGCCTGGCCAACATTGGTGAAACCCAGTCTCTACTAAAAATATAAAATTATCCGGATGTGGTGGCGCATACCTGTAATCCCAGCTACTTGAGAGGCTGAGGCAGGAGAATCGCTTGAACCCAGGAGATGGAGGTTGCAGTGAGCTGAGATGGTGCCATTGCCCTCCAGCCTGGGTGACAAGAGCAAACCTCCATCTCAAAAAAAAAAAAAAAAAGTGCAGTGCAGGTGATCCCCACCGCCCCCACAGCGGTACTTTCTGCGGGTGATCCCCACCGCCCCCACAGCGGTGCTTTCTGCGGGTGATCCCCACCGCCCCCACAGCGGTGCTTTCTGCGGGTGATCCCCACCGCCCCCACAGCGGTGCTTTCTGCAGGGAGCGGACGGCAGGCCTGGGGTGTGCTGCCCGCTTACCTCATGAACTGCGCGTGCACTGACTCCACATTACCCACACGTGGGAACAATGCAGCAGATGTCTTTTTTGGATCCGGTTGCTGTGTATCGCATCGCAAGACTTTTCTGGATCCTTCCCAAATCCTCCAGAAGACTCTGGAGAGCATTGAAAAATGAGAATCTTTCCTGTGTTTGAGTCCCTAGGCTCCCCAGGAGAAACCCCTTTGGGTACACGTTCACCTTGGGCTTGCTGTTGGGGAAAACCATGGCTCCAGGCTGGAATTGGTCACTTTTAGGCCTGGGCACTGTTCACAAGCTTGGCCAATCACAAGTACTCAGCCTTACACGCAGGCCTGTTTCTGAAAGATAGTTTCAATTACGGGGTCAATATCTTAGGTAAATGCAAAACCAAAACAGTGTATAGGAAATAACTCATCTGTTGAAATAGTTTTTTTTTTTTTTCCTTGGGTTAGCAACCCTGAAGAAGAATGTTCATTGGCAGAACCCTTTGGCTTGAATGTCAGGATGTTTTTTAAAAATGCTATTGGTTCTGGCTGGGTGCGGTGGCTCAGGCCTGTAACCCCAGAACTTTGGGAGGCCGAGGCAGGCAGCTCACTTGAGGTCAGGAATTCGAGACCAGCCTGGCCAACAAGGTGAAACCCCGTCTCTACTAAAATACAAAAATTCGCTGGGTGTGGTGGCACTCGCCTGTGATCCCAGCTACTCAGGAGGCTGAGGGAGGTGAATCGCTTGAACCTGGAGGTGGAGGTTGCAGTGAGCCAAGATTGCGCCACTGCACGCCAGCCTAGGCGACAAAGCAAGACTCCCTCTCAAAAACAAAAAGAAAACAAAACAAAACCTGTTGGTTCTAATACCCCTAAAGCAAAGAGCTCTCCTGTGTACTCGTCCATGCACCCAGTAGTGTGGTGGGAAAGAAGGAATTCAGCATGCTTCCTCCTGGGCCTGGCAGACAGGTACCAGGTGAGTGGAGCACTGTCATTGCCTGTCACTTGCTGTTGGAACCTCTGCAGCCAGAGGGCATGTCTTCTTGTCTATACCTCAACGTACTTTGGGGGGCTTCTTAAATAGGTGGGGTTTCTGTCAATGATCACACTGAATCGGGAAATGAAGTTTCTAGTAGGCATATTTGGGATAAAGCTCTTTCTACATCTACCTGTCCGACTGCTCCCTCGGAAACCACAGAATGCTTCCAGTGTCCAGTGCGCTCCAGGAGGCGTTGGGCCAAGCGCCCGTGCATCTCAGGGTGCAGGCTGAGATAGGCACAGCAGATGCAAACCCAGCAGCGTCTGGACCACAGGAGCTTTGTCTCTCCACCGGACAAGACACAGACTTGTTGGTCCCTAAGGAAGTCCCCTTCAAACCTGCTGAGTTCTCATGTGGCTCCTGTACACTGGAGACTCGCCCCACCGCCCCTTGCCATCCTGTGTTCTAGTGCTGACTTGGAAGAAAGGTGGTGTTGGTATGAAAAGTGTTAGATTTCAGAAGCTTGGCACAAATGGTTGGCAGCGATGGAGGGACTGCAGTGTTTAGAGGCTGTGGCGGGAGGGCCTGTTGGGTGGATGGAGGGACTGCGGTGTGTGTTTGGAGGCTGTGGCGGGAGGGCCTGTTGGGTGGATGGAGGGGCTGCGGTGTGTGTTTGGAGGCCGTGGCGGGAGGGCCTGTTGGGTGGTTGGAGGGGCTGCGGTGTGTTTTTGGAGGCCGTGGCGGGAGGGCCTGTTGGGTGGATGGAGGGGCTGCGGTGTGTGTTTGGAGGCCGTGGCGGGAGGGCCTGTTGGGTGGTTGGAGGGGCTGCGGTGTGTTTTTGGAGGCCGTGGCGGGAGGGCCTGTTGGGTGGATGGAGGGGCTGCGGTGTGTGTTTGGAGGCCGTGGCGGGAGGGCCTGTTGGGTGGATGGAGGGGCTGCGGTGTGTGTTTGGAGGCCGTGGCGGGAGGGCCTGTTGGGTGGTTGGAGGGGCTGCGGTGTGTGTTTGGAGGCTGTGGCGGGAGGGCCTGTTGGGTGGATGGAGGGACTGCGGTGTGTGTGGAGGTTGTGGCGGGAGGGCCTGTTGCTCACTTCTCAGCACTCTGGTTAGAAAGTAAATTTAACATGAGAGCAACTTAACAAAAAGAAAAGCTTTTCATTTTGGGGGCTTTTTTTGTTTGTTTTTAGACATGGCTTTGCTCTGTCACCCAGGCTGGAGTGCAGTGGTGCCACCACAGCTCAGTGCCACCTTGAACTCCTGAGCCCAAGGAATCCTCCCACCTCGGCCTCCTGAGTAGCTGGGACTGCAGGCATGCACCACCACACCAGGCTGATTTTAAACAACTTTTTTGTAGAGACAGGGGTCTTGCCATCTTGCCCAGGCTGGTCTCAAACTCCAGAGCTCAAGCAATCCTCCCACCTCAGCCTCTTGAGACGCCGGGACTACAGGCATGCACCACCACACCCGGCTAATTAAAAAAAAATTTTGGAGTGATGGGGTCTTTCCATCTTGCCCAGGCTGATCTTGAACTCCTGGGTTCAAGTGATCCTCCCACCTCAGCCTCCCAAAGTGCTAGGATTACAGATGTGAGCCACCACACCTGGTTATATAAAAAGAAAACCTAAAACTAGTAAACCACACTGATATTTTTTGCTATATTTCTGCTATATACATGTCCTTTTGAAAAGGAAAATAGGAATATTGAACTTAGTTTTTGCATAAAGGGCCATTTCCTCCCACTTAAAGTTGTTTCCTTTTTAAACCTCTGCCAGCCATTCTTACGTGGCCAGTGGTAGTGGTGCTGATTAAAATTACACAAGTCTGCCAGCAGTCCCAGACGGACATCGCAAATGGTGCCTTCCACGGTTCAGGACTGCGCGCTTCACTCCACGGAGGTCTGCCTCAGATGCCTCCCTCCCAGCCCCTTTCCGGAGGCCAGGGAGAGTGCGTTTCCACCAAGCGCAGGAGTCAGCACTTCCTCATAGCCTTCCCATGCCCTCCCAGCACCAGGCACACATGGCCGCTCCCACCTATCCCATCCACCTGTTGTGACGCGGGTCTGAATAGCTGCAGGTCCACGTCGTTCCTGGACCCATCACCTGGCTTAGTGGGCCTGTCACAGCAGACCTGGAAACTAATTTTCTGTGTACAGCAGGTTGCATTGCCGATGCTGTTTTAGCTTATGGAGCCCAGAGCCCAGGAAATGGTTTTAAACATGATTTTGCCTTCCCTCTTCCCTCTTGTTTAAAAAAACCCACTCCTTGGGGGTTCTTGGTGATTGTTGCGTGGCATGTAAATATCCCTAATGTCACCGAACTGTACATTTGAAACGGCTAACATGGCAAATTTTATGCTACAGGTAATTTATCATCATAAAAAAAACCTCATTCCTCTAGAAATTGCAGTTTTTATTGAAAAGGTTAAATTATATTTATTATTAAGTATATGAGAATTTGATTTGTACTCTGGGTTTAATGTTCCTGTGGTAGAATGGGTTATTAATAAAACTAGCAGTCATTAGTACCTTCCAGCTGAGAAATTTGAGATGTTAAAAACAAAGTTTGTTAGAGTCAGATGACAGCGCGTTCTGTACCATCACCGTGGTGCGAGGTGGCTGGGAGTGAATACAGCTCTGTGTGTATTTCATTCCGAAAGCACTGGGCGTGCTGTCTGGAGAGGGCTCGGCAGCTTTCGTGTTGGCGTCGTAGGTGCTTGGTGGAGATTCAGAAGGACCCAGATGGGATAATGGGGCAAAAGCGGCCCTAAAATCAGGGGCAGTGCCCGGCACTCTGGACGCATGTGCTGGCCCAGCTGCAGGGCAGTCCGTGTCATCTTTGGGGACTCTGTGTCCTCGTCGTCACAGCTCTTTTAACATGGAGCTGAAACCTCATGGGGATGGTAAAAAGCAGATGAAATAGTATATGTGAAAGAGCCGTGAGAAATACTAAGAACTATGCGACTAAAAGTAAGGAGCAAGGAAGGAGCAAAAATGCAGACACAGACACATTCTCTCCCCGTCAAGCCGGGGAGCGCATTGCAGCCCTCGGTGATTAAAAGCCACGCACTCTGGACACATCTCACCCCCACCCATATTCATCGTCACTTACGATATTCATTTACAGCAGCACCTCCTCTTCATGGAGGCCTGCCACAGTCTGAGTAAACAAAAGTGATCTTGTCCCTGTGGTATTCACAAAACAAGCCCTAGGAATTGTGTAAGTCACAAACAGCGTCCAGGCCCTGGATCTGGGACGACCAGTCTCTGTCATGCGATGCTCCGGCCCTCATGCTGACCGCTTGGTCCACGACCCCGCATTAGCAGGTGGCGCTCTCGGTCTGAAGCCTCGTTCTGTACCTTGTTGTTCCACATCCCCGGCCTAGATGGGCAGATGAGGTTGGCCCCTACAGCAGAATGCTTTCCGTTACAGCCGAATTATAGGTATTTTTAGACACGTGAATGAAGGAATTCTGCAAGCTGTGTGGCCCGGTATGATTGGCATTTTTGGGGTTTTCTGTTTTCATTCCTTTAGCTATCTACATGACATGCCCAGGCATCACATTTCAGGGTAACTGAAGAGAAGGCGATGCAGATTCCATCTCACAGCCTGTGGTGTGTTCTTCTTGTTTTATCTGTTCCCTGTCTCTTTCTGTCCCTTTGTTTCCTGCTACTCTTTCCCCTCTCCCCACAACAAAGGACCAGCCTTGATGATACTGCAGGAGGGACTTTGCAAGCCAAGCTCTCCCAGGGCCCATGGGGCCTCCCTTCCAGCAGGTGGGCCCTGCATGCAGCCCACAGTGTCTGAGGACTCTGCATCCCCGGAAGGGAGGCATTGCTTGTGCGCGGCTGCTGTGCCTCCCCCAGCTGAAAGCATTCTGTTTGGTGGAACTGGTTCTGATATTTTCCAGCTCTTCTCAATTATTTCCAGGAGCAGGCAGAGCAGTGTGTGTACATAATCCCTCATGTGTTATACTTATTAAATTTTACTGGCCAAAATGCCAGGAATTCTTGTGAACTTCATTATTTCTGAAAACGACAGCAAAACCTCTTGTGGATTACCGAAATGGCCACATACAGGCAACGTAGGTAGCCAGGGAAAGGAATCACAATCTCAGTGCTAGTATAATTAGTCCTTGGTGGTATAAGGATCCTGTGTTTTGTTGAATGCTGTGGTTTTTTGGTAAAACAGGAACCCACCTGGTATCCATGGCAGGGTATAGCAAACTCGTGTATCAGACAGTCCTGTCATTTTTTAAACCTTTGAATGTAATGCATTATTTAAAAAGAAGGAAGAGTTACACTTTCAGTTAGATTTCATTTGGTAAAAAGTGAAATTTTCTGTGCATTTTAGTAGTAAACAACAATTCACTTAGTGCCTTTCTTCCTAAAATGGCACTGTGATATCAGCTTCACATATGATACTTTTACGTGACCAAAGTCTCATTGAAATAAATACCAACCGGCATTACTATCCCTACTTTGAAGAGAGATTAAATTTTGAATTCAAAAACACCTCACCTTTCTCCCTGATTACAAAATTAATGCACATTTGTTTGTAGAACATTTAGAGAAATCCGATGAAGATGGGAGGAGATAAAATCCCCCTAATCCCCCACTCGGGGATGAGTGCTCACTCTGTCTGTTTTTCAGTCTCTTTTGATGGGTTGCTTTAGTCAGCCCACTCAAACTCACATTTTGTGGTTTGCCTTTGTGTTGGTGATGGAGTTCACATCATATAACCTGAACGTCTTCCCATGTCATTAAACACAACAAAATAAGGTTAGGATAGATTAAAGATTGAACTTTTAAAACAAACCGTTAAGACACCATGAAAGACCTGGTGGACAGTGATACAATCCTAGGGTAAGTAGGGTCCTGCAAAGAGGAAAACCAGGAAGAAAACAGAGTTGACAGAGACACAACCAGGCTGTGCCGTCAGAAGGGCCTTGGGAATGAGACGGCCAGGTTTCCAGGCTTACAGTCTGTCTCCGGAGACAGTTCAGCAGCGACGCCTCTCTCCAGAGGACTTTCCAGTGAAAACTCACAGCCTGAGTTGATTTATTCTTTCCTTCTGTGTTACAGCTCCAGCTTACTCTTTGGTTGTGACCAGCAGCTAAATCACACTCTCTTTTCCCGAATGTTCTGCCCTTCAGGTAGCTGCAATCAACCCAAATCACCCTCTTGCTCAGATGCCTTTGCCTCCGTCGATGAAAAACTGCATCCAGCTGGCAGCCTGCGAGGCCACCGAGCTGCTGCCCATGATCCCCGACCTCCCGGCTGACCTGTTCACCTCCTGCCTCACCACCCCCATCAAGATCGCCCTGCGCTGGTGAGTGGCCCCTGCTGTGCCCCTGGGACCCACTCAACTGGGCTCTCCCGCAGGGACCCCAACCCATGTGGGCCCCAGGCATTCACCTGGTCCCAGGAGCCCACGTGACAGACATGAGTGTCCCCGCCTTCTTTTTGTGTCATTCGGGATTCCAGGTGGAGGCTTGGGTTCTACTCTTTGAGAGCTCAAGATCCCTTCTTCCTTCTGATCTGTTCGTGGGCAGCTCACTGCTTTGCGATTTCCAAGAACACCCTCTCCTTACCTTTGTTCACTGCAGAGGCGTCTTAGTACCAGGATAGGTCATACTGGAAACTGGACTTTCTTTCAGGGGAAGAAAAGGCTGTTATGAAAAAGGAAGTCATTTAATTCCTTGCTTGAGTTGAAGCGTAATCTTTCAATGTATTTTTAGCAATGAAAAAAGAGCCATGATTTTTCTGTCTCCATCCTTTTTAAGTTATAGCCGTCAGGAACATAACTGAAGAAATGTGTGTGATATTCCAAGATGGTAGAAGCCGCATTTCAGCCCCAACATCCCCGGCAGAACGCACAGTGGGATATGTGTGTTTCCTGCCTCCAAATCCAATATTCTCCCCTAGACCATCTTGCCAGTCTTTAATATCTCCTTTCCCATTTTATGTTTTGCTGAAAAGCTTATATGTCGTGACTGTTACCGGCTAGTAGATAAATACCTCTCCCTTGAGGTGCCGTGCGAATGGTGCAGCTGTGCAGCAGACACCGTGCTGTCGGCCGAGGACACTCTTGAGGCTTCTGTCAAGATGGCCTAACACTCTAGACAAGTCTCCTGCCTTCTCACCCACAGCCCTGGGCGGACACGGGGAGCTAACAGCACAGCAAAGTAAGGGCCCCCAGGGACACCCTGGGAGGGGCCAGAGGGGCAGGGCAGCCTGAGGGGGGAGGAAAACTTGGCCTTCCCGCTCTGCCTCTGCAGCCAAGTCCAAATTGATCCCAGACCCCAGGGCTGGGGGTTCATGATGTTGGGGTGACTGCAGCGCAGCCCTCACATTAACTGTCCCTAGGCCTCCCCACCAAACTTGAGGGCTACAGGTTTCCACTCAGGGAGAGACCTCCTTTTAGTGTTACTCACCCCAAAATAGTTGGAGATGAAGGGAAGAGGGCTGGGTGTGGTAGCTCACACCTGTAATCCTAGCACTGTAGGAGGCTGAGGCAGGAGGATCCCTTGAGCTCAGGAGTTTTGAGACCAGCCTGGGCAACATAGGGAGACCTTGTCTCTAAAAAGAAAATAGAAAAATAGCAAGTGCAGTGGCTCATGCCTGTAACCCTAATGCTTTGGGAAGGTGAGGCAGGCAGATTGCTTGAGGCCAGGAGTTCGAGACTAGCCTGGCAACATGGCGAAACCCTGTCTATACTAAAAATACAAAAAAATTAGCTGGATGTGGTAGCACATGCCTATATTCCCAGCCACTTAGGAGGCTGAGGTACTAGAATTGCTCGAACCTGGGAGGCAGAGGTTGCAGTGAGCCAAGATTGTGCCAGTGTACTCCAGCCTGGGTGACGGAGCAAGACCCTGTCTCAAAAAAAAAAAAAAAAAAAAAAAGAAACAAAAAAAGAGGGGAGAGGAGCTGTCTGGAGGGGGCAGCAGAGAGGGATCTGCAGTGTCTCTGCTGTCCAGCCAGTACCCCCACCTTACCTGGCTGATGCAGACTCAGCCTGAAAGGGCCACTGTCCTCTGCACCCAGCGGAGCAGAGCTCACTTGGCAAAACTAGACACCTGAGTAGCACAGCCACTACGCAGAGAGAAAGCTGAACCAGGGTTATTGTAAAACAAGTGTAATACATACAATCAAAGAAATAAAGGAAGACACCTGTAACAAGATGTGAGAACAATGCTACAGTTTGAATGTCTTCCCCCAAATGTATGTGCTGGAAACTGAATCCCCCACGCAACAGCGTTGGGAGGTGATTGCATCATGAGGGCTCTGCCCTCACATTTAGGTTAATGTCACTGTCACAGGGGTAGGTTAGTTATTGTGAGAGCAGGTTGTGATAAAAGCAAGCCCAGCCCCTTGTGTTATCTTGCCCTTCCACCTTCTGCCATGGGATGGCACAGCAAGAAGGTCCTTGCCAGATGCCACTCTTTGACCTTGGACCTCCCAGTCTCCAGAACTGTAAGAAAGAAGTTTCTTTACTTAGATGAAGAGAAGCTGCTTGAAAAGTCCAAGAATACAGTTACGTAGGAGGAATAAGTTATAGTATTCCATAGTAGAGTAGGGAGATTACGGTTAACAGAAATAATTTATTGGATATTTCAAAATAGCTTGGAGAGAAGAATTGTAATGGCCCCAACACAAAAGATAGAAGGTGGAGTGAGATGGTGGAATAGAAGCCTCCACCAGTCTTCCTGCAGCAAGGATACCAATGTAACAACTTATCAGCACACACAGAAAGCACCTTCATACGAACCAAAAATTAGGTGAGCGCTCATAGTACCCGGTTTAGCTTCATGTTGCTGAAAGAGGCACTGAGAGGTAGAAAAAACAGTGTTGAAAAGATAAATGTTTGAGGTGATGTATGAGTTGGATAGATCCCAGTTACCCTGATTACATGGGTACCCTGAGTACATGAAGCCCCAAAATACATACAACTATCATATATCAATTTAAAGAATACAAAAAAAAATTGTTATAAATTACTCAGTCTGTCGTAGTCTGTTATAGCAACACAAAACAGACAGACAGACAAGAAAAAGTACTATAAAAGAAGAACAGAGCAGAAATAGGGGTAGGTGCACTGTAATGTTTGAAATAAAGAACACAGTAGACAGGACCCATAGCAGGAGAGACACTGCTGGAGCCAAATGAATGGCCTGGAAGACTACAGTGGGGGCTCACAGGAGGCCATGGGAAAGGGTCGAGATGGGAAACAGAAAAGCCAGGAGATGCAGAGAAGGGAAATAGAGGCCCCAGTATGCAGACTGGGGGCATCTCGTGTTGAGAGAACAAGAATACGGCAGAGCTGAAAATACCTGAAGATCTCAGAAATGCACTCCCCAAAATTGGGAAAGCTGGAAGCCCTCCAATTGAGAGGGATTGTGCCAACCAGAAATTAATGGGAGACCTCCGACCTCAGCACATCCAGTGAGGCGGAAGACCCTCTTGAGGGCACCTTCCCTGACGCCACGTTGTTTCTGAACTGCTCTCCATCCTTGTTTGTTTGCTCTGTAATGTCGAAGTCCTTTCTGAACGCAGATCTCTTTTCACGTACCAGTTTATGAGGCACACGTTACAGTGCGCCTACCTCTTATTTCTGCTTGTTTCTCCTTTCGCATTACTTTTTCTTGTTTGTCTTAATCTGTTTTGGGTTACTATAACAGAATACAACAGACTGGGTAATTTAAAATGACAATTTTTTGTATTTTGTAAATTGATATATCATAGTTGTCCATATTTGGGGGATCCATGCAATATTTTGATACCTGTATACGATGCATTAATGATCAAATTGGGGTAACTTGGATATCCATCACCTGAAACATTTATCTTTTCTTTTTAAGACTGCTGAAGAGACGGTCTTTTGGGGCCTCTATTTCTCTTCTCTGCATCTCCTGGCTTTTCTGTTTCCCACCTCTGTCCTTTCCCACGGCCTCCTATGCGCCCCTCATTGTAGTCTTCCAGGACATTGTAGGGCTTCAGCAGCCTCTCACCTTTATGAGTGTTCTTTTTAACTCTCTGTACTGTATGTCTGATCCCTGTCCAAAGAGGCTTATGAGTGCCCATTTCACATTACCCCAGGAAGAGATTGGTCCACCTGACTCAGGAGTTCATCCATTCATTGCCCAAAAACTAATTTATTCAGTCCCGACTGTGTATGTAATAAGACCCATGCTAACCACTATAGGAGATCCTAAGAAGCATATTGCCCTCAACAAATGTCTCCTCTGGTCGAGGAGATAAGATGTGGCTTGAAAATTCATGATTTCAATGGGTGCTTCATGCAAGATGAAAATCTGAACCCTTCAAGGCAATGTGTGATCAAAGACCAAGTGACCTTATGGCACCAAGGGCTGTTGTGTTCCCAGAGGACAGAGAACCATGGCTAAGGGCCACAGGGTTTGAGAAAGCTGCTTGGAGGAGGTGGAACCTGAGAGGAAGGTTTCGCCAGGAGTGCGGTTGAGCTCAGAGAGTGGGCTGAAGTCCAAGTCCATTGTGGGGTGCTTTGAATGCTGCCCAGAGGACCTTGACTTCTCCTGGGACTCTGGCACAAGAGAGCCCCTGAAGGTGTTTGGGTAGAAAAATGACTTCATCAGAACCGTGTTTTAGAAGGAGGATCCAAGTGATGATAGGGAGACCTTGGTGACCATTAGGCCATTATCATATCAGTGCGGTCTTGAGCTGGTAAAAGATTAGGGCAGAAAGATAGAAAATCACCCAGGGGCCTGTAGGCTGGAGCTTCTGTAGACGCACAGTGGACACTGCCGAGGAACAGGCCTCATTTCTCCCATGTTCCCGTCCCCCCTCCCGGTTTCCTGCATGACTGCTTCGGTGCCCCCTGACTCCAGAATCAACACCACACCAGCTCTGCCTTTAGACTCTGCCCAGAGGCTCTGGGCTGGATACTGTATTTGGTGCGACCCTCTGGGGCATTTTTGCAAGTTTTCGGGCAGATGGGTGGGGGAGCAGTGAAGGAAGGAGGAAATAAGACAAAGCACAAGGGGAACCGGAAATGACATTGCTACCTTCCTGTGCCTTCCCTGCTGCCCACTCCAGCTACCTGTCACTAAACCCAGTGCACTTCATCTAGTTGACGGGTTTCTCTCAGGCATTTTGTTTTTCTGCCATGAGTGGGAAGGACTTGGCTTCCCTCCGCGCACCGCTGTGCACTCCCAAAGACGCCTGGGCCAGATGTGGCAGTGCGTCCTGTAGTCCCGGCTGCTTGGAAGGCCGAGGCAGGAGGATCACTTGAGCCCAGAAGTTTGAGACCAGCCCTGGGAACACAGGGAAACCCCATCTGTAAAAAAAGTAAAATAAAGAAGCATGCTTTCACTCTGAGGGCTGCTGGCCTCGTTATGTCTAAAATGGGTGCCTGCCCTCTGAGTAGGGAATGTGCTTTCTCTCTACCAAGGCATGATGTGTCATCCCAGTAGCCCCTGAAATCCTTGTAGGAGTTAGGACATAGTCAGATTTTTTAAAGTAAGCATTTAGTAGGAAGTGCAGTGAAAAACAAACTGATACAGTTACCATAAGAGGGACTTTGAAATCAATATGCCACAGTGGCAGACAGCGGTCATCAGATAACCACTGCCTGGAACAATTGAGCGGTGTCTCAGGTGGCGGCTCTTTTACAATAAACTGCTTTTTCCCATATTGAAGTGCTGAAATTAGGTTGAACATGACATTTTGCTAGGTGTCTATAGCCTGTGAGTGGTAATGGACTATATTCATTAAAGAATTGTCAAGTGAAATGTGTAGTTTTGTGGGAGCTAAGTTAAAAACCACCAGGGTTTTTTTTTTTTTAATGGAAGAGTGAGATAGTTTGTCAGACAGTAATTACATATGTTTTTAGGGTTATAGTTTTATTTTTTCATTTTGAAAAGTCAATTTATTTTCTAATTAAAAATGAAAGATACATTCTTTTCAGAAATTTACTAAAAAGTTAAAAGTAGAAAAAAATCATCCAAAGATTTTACCATCTAAGGACAACTAGTGTTCACTTTTTGATGTATTGCCTGTTGGTCTTTTTTCTGTGCATGTACATTTTGCACTGATGTAAGTGGACAGAATTTACGATTTCATATCCTTAACCCTTAGCATTATACTAGAGTTCCCTGCCCTAGATCATTAGAGACTCTTAGTAAGTATCATTTTATATTTCACTATGTTGAAGTTCCATGTTTTATTTAGCCGGAGCCTAGGGCTATGGGATTTAGGCGTCAGGAGTATGAGGGTGGGAAGGTTCAGCCTGGCACTCTGATGGGAGTCGGCAGACCTGGTTCTGTGAAGGGGCAGACGCACTTGGGTTAGGCTTTTCGGGCCACACAGTCCCAAGTCTGCTGTTGCAGCACGAAGGAGCCAAGGGCAATATATAAACAAATGAGCACGGCTGTGTTCCAGTCAAGCTTTCTTTTTTCTTTTTTTTTTTTTTTTTTTTTGAGACCGAGTCTCACTGTTGCCCAGGCTGGAGTGCAGTGGCGTGATCTCGGCTCACTGCAACCTCCACCTCCTCGGTTCAAGCGATTCTCCTGCCTCAGCCTCCCAAGTAGCTGGGATTACAGGTGCCCACCACCACGCCTGGCTAATTTTTGTATTTTTAGTAGAGATGAGATTTTACCATGTTGGCCAGGCTGGCATCAAACTCCTGACCTCAGGTGATCCGCCCGCCTCAGCCTTCCAAAGTGCTGAGATTACAGGCACGAGCCACTGCACCCGGCCTCAGTCAAGCTTTCTTTAAGAAAACAGGCAGTTGGCCAGATCTGGCCCGGGAGCTATAGCTTGGCACTTCCTGCTCCAGAAAAGGGAACTAGGATTGGGCTGCAGATGACGGCTGTGCGTGTCTGCCGGTCTGCAGGTGACCTGGAGAAGGGCGATGCTCGGGAAGGTGGATTCCCTCCCTCCCTCCCTTTACTATGTAAATAAGAGAAACGGTTTCTAAGCACGCTGCCCTCATTATGCTGGCACAGCTGCTACAGAATGCGGTGCGCTGGGTAAACAACATACAGCTTTGCTTCATTTGGACAAAATGTGTACACGTGTACTTGCTGGCAAGCGTATTTATGAATCTTATTTGATGATGAACTTGTTGGAAGACATTGTTCTCTAGTTTTTTTTCATTTTTGCCTGTCTTTTTCATTTTCAGAAACTGATTTCAATAATTCCAAAATGAGCAATGACATTACTTTCCACATAAATGATTATCTTACTCACCATATACATCAATACACTGTAAGAATCCAAAACATATTTTTTCCCTTGGCTGTTTTCTACTTCTTTGATTGAGTGGCATAATACCATTTTAGATTTATTACGCATCTATTTGTATACTACTGAAAATTATAACCCAGTGGGACTTCATTTGCTGTGGGACTCGCTATAAAACAGATTGATGTCTATTGCACTGTGCTGCATGCACTAGTATTGTCTATTAATGAAAATGATAAACATTATTTTGGATTGAATAGAGGTCAAAAAACTTATTTCCTTTCTTTCAATTAAGTTGAAGGATTTCCAGGAGTATAAATGTTAATGATCGAGCATTAACGTGTATTTGTCAGCGTGGAAAGTTTCGCTCCCGCATTGCCCGCAGGAGACGGAAGATGCATGGGTTTCCTGGTGCGCAGGTTGGGTGGAGGCTCAGCGTGGCTCTGTCTGGCCAGGCTAAGTGGTTTGCAGTGCCTGTCTCATTTCAGACATTTGCTGTGACATTTGCTTCGTATTTTTTCCTGATGACTCAACCAAGAATCATTCAGAATTACCTTTAGAAACATAAATTCTTGTGGTTTTGATGATAGAGTTAACCATTTGTTCTCCAAGGAGTCTTCTAAAATACATCTGCTTTGCCAGAGAACACACTTTCTTCTGCCCGTTCAGTGCTCTCGGGTCTTTTGCCGCTTCCTTTCAACAACAGTCCGATGACCTTGTCTTCCTGCATATGTGCGAAGGGAGAGGAGCTCACTGGTCGTCCCAGAGGGTGAAGTAACCGGGACACATTATTGAATAAAATGCTCTTTTGTAGTATCCCACTCTGTATCTTAGACCTTAGTCGTAGGCAGGTTTAATTTGGAATTTGCGTCTGGAGAAACGGCTTTATGACGTTTCCGAGTAGAGCCTCAGTATCATGGATCTCACACAGTCCCCGCGGCGGCTTCCAGGCCGTTTCCAGAGGAAAATATTTTTTCTCCCCAAACTAGACAGTGTTCTCTCACTGTTCCAGTCTCTTGACATATACTCAATTAAGAAGAATATCATAATGTATTGTAATAGAGCTCCCATTTTAAAAGATGACATGTAAAAACCATCTGATGGATGCGGTAAGAAAGGGAATTGAAGCAGACGGAGGGGCACGGGCTGCTGACTCCCCGGCTGAACCCCGTCCTCGGGTGCTACAGGAAAGAGCTGCTGACTCCCCGGCTGAACCCCGTCCTCGGGTGCTACAGGAAAGAGTGAGATTGATGATCCTGGAGGGAGCCCACTCAGCAGCACAGCCGGAGACCTTGCTGGTCCCTTGAGATGGCTGAGTCCCCACTGGGGGCTGGGGTGAGGGGTGAGGCCGGAGGAGACAGTGGAGCTGGCGAGGGCCCCAGGGTGCAGGCAAGGCTGAGGGCACTCGGCTCTCCTCCCATTGCCCTTGATAGGCATGGCCTGCTGTGCTGTGTCTGGGGCTCAGAAAGATGGAAAATAAGAGGGAGGAAAGAAAGAGTTTGTCCCACCGCCCTTGTGAAAAGAGAAGTAATCCAATAATAAATAAAAGTGATAAAAGACAATTGGAAATATGAAGAAGAAACAGGAAGAAAGACCAGTTGGAAGCATTAAGTATAAAAAATATAATTGGTGAAATAATTGAAGAGATGGATTGAAAAGCAACATTATGGATAGAGCCAAGAATAAACCAGGAAGCTGGGAAGCTTGTTTGAGGAGTTCCCACCAAAGGGACGGAGCTAGAAGGAAGGGGAGAAACGTGAGAGGCAAAGTTTAAATATCTAGGAAATAACATTTTCTTGTCTCTAAAAAAACGTAGAAAAGGAGAAAAGACAGGCTTAGTAAATAGAAAGTGTGAGATACGATGGCTAAAATGTTTTGAAATAAAGTTGTAACTGTAAACGAATTGAATTCACCTCTCAAAGGGCCATGATTCTTGTGTTGGTTAAAATCATGATACAGCAGTCTCTTGTCCATAAGACACAAATTTAAAGCAAAACATTTAAGCCTGGGCAAAACAGCAAGACCCTGTCTCTACTAAAAATTTAAAAATTAGCTGGACATGGTGGCTTATGCCTGTGGTCTCAGTTCCTCGGGAGGCTGAGGCAGGAGGATCAGTTGAGCCCAGGAGTTCAAGGCTGCAGTGAGCTGTGATTGTGCCACTGCACTCCAGCCTGGGTGACAGGGTAAGACCCAGTCTCTAAAAAAAAAAAATAATAATAAAAGATAAGAACATGTATTTCAAAGGTTGGAAATCACAGGATGAAAAAGAGAAATACGAGCTAAAAGAAAGCTGGGGTGGCCAGTCCCAATATGACTCAAAGCAGAAGCTGAGATAAATTATTGAGAGGGGCAAAGAAAAATGTTGTATTGTGGTAAAAGGAACAGGAAAGCAGGAAGGTATATACTGATGATGACTGTGTGCACCTGACAACATGGCCTTGAACTAGGTAAGATGGGAGCTGAAGTATGGATGGAAGCAGATGAATGAGAAGAGTGCTTAGATACAGAGACACCAAGTACAGACAAAGGAAGCAACGTAAATACGACTTTTGTCACCGAATTAATTAGCCAGACCTCACAGAGGCACACAGGACCACACATCCAACAGGGAATGTGGACATATGTGGACCATTCACAAAAATAAATCATGCACCCGACTACAAAGAAAGCTTTACTGATCCGGAAGAATCAGCATCGTGTGAACTCCATGGCAGACCACACGCAATGAAGCTAGAACTCAGTAAGGAAAGGACAGCCCCAGAGTGTGATGTTCCCCTTCCTGTGTCCATGTGTTCTCATTGTTCAGTTCCCACCTATGAGTGAGAACATGCAGTGTTTGGTTTTTTGTCCTTGCAATAGTTTACTGAGAATGATGATTTCCAATTTCATCCATGTCCCTACAAAGGACATGAACTCATCATTTTTTATGGCCACATAGTATTCCATGGTGTATATGTGCCACATTTTCTTAATCCAGTCTATCATTGTTGGACATTTGGGTTGGTTCCAACTCTTTGCTATTGTGAATAGTGCCGCAGTAAACATACGTGTGCATGTGTCTTTATAGCAGCATGATTTATAGTCCTTTGAGTATATACCCAGTAATGGGATGGCTGGGTCAAATGGTATTTCTAGTTCTAGATCCCTGAGGAGTCGCCACACTGACTTCCACAATGGTTGAACTAGTTTACAGTCCCACCAACAGTGTGAAAGTGTTCCTGTTTCTCCACATCCTCTCCAGCACCTGTTGTTTCCTGACTTTTTAATGATTGCCATTCTAACTGGTGTGAGATGGTATCTCATTGTGGTTTTGATTTGCATTTCTAAAGAGGAAATACTTTAAAACTGATAAAATACTCACAGCCAAATGTTAGTAATAGCACATTTGCTGTTTGTGGGGTGTATGTAGCCAAAGCAGGCGAGGATTTAATACATTTAGTCAGAAAACAAAGATTAAAAAAACAAGAAAAATTAAATGTTTGCCTTAAAGAGCCAGGGGAAAAATGCAATAAACAGATGAAAAACAAAATGAAGAGAGCGAATCTGAAAGATACAGGGAGCCCTACGCTGTCCGTCGCAGCTCTGCATCCAGAGGGTCTCTGCTTCATTTCCTGGGAGTCCTGCCAGTGCGGGAAGGGGCGTCCAGGGCCTCCGAACACTCTTCTCACAGATTCTCATCTGGGCACTTGCTCTCAATTCTTCCTTTCAGAGAGCCAGTTGTCTCAGTTCTTGATACTTGCTGACAGCAGGCTTTGGGAGGTGAGTGCTTCATTTTGACTTTGCACCGTCCAGGTCAAAGGCTTCACTTCTCTCACCTCTGCCGAGCCACTTACGCTTGTCCAACTGTTTCTTCACGTTTGGTTGACATTTTACAGTTACAGGGATAACAGTAGCTAGCATTTGTCGAGCGTCACTGGAGCCGTTCCACTAATGCACTCATCTAACACCACACGCCTGTAAGGTGTGGACTGGCGTTAGTGCTGCTTTCAGCATGAGGAAGTTCAGGTTGCTTGGAGAGTAGCTGGTGGAGCCAGGATTCAAAGCTGGGTGCCCAGGCTCCCAGACTGACAGCCTCAACTCTGTTGTTCCGCCGCTCTCTCTCCTGCCCAGCGTCTCTCATTTGCCATGATTTCCTTCCTGGGGCTCTCCGTCCTTGTCCTGTTCTTTTTCTCTCGTTATGGAGGAAGTTGAGATCACTATCATCTATAGTCTGTCATGTCTAAATAGAGGTTACCACGACTTACTTAACGTGGTAAAGGCTACATCAGAGTTCTTCAGCAAACCAGCCTAGTGGGGAGACTGCAGACGTCTTCCCTTCGAAGCTGGGAACAAGGCAAAGATTCTCTCTCGCACTAAAACAGTATTAGAATTCCTGACCCCCAGTAAGATAACTCCATAACCAGCAGAAGGAATGTGAACATTTGTAATTATCTGTTTACAGTAAGGGCCATCTAACATAGTTCACTGATTCTAGCATGTACTTTTTAAATTTTTTTTAAGATGTGATCTTGCTTTGTCACCCAGGCTGGAGTGCAGTGGTGTGAACACGGCCCACCGTAGTCTCAACTTCTCGAGCTCAAGCAATCCCCCCACCTCAGCCCCCCAGGTAACTGGGACTACAGGTGTATGCTACCATTCTGACTAATTTTTGTATCTTTTGTAGAGACTGTGTCACCATGTTGCCCAGGCTGGTCTCGAACTCCTAAGCTCAAGAGATCTTCCCACCTCAGCCTTACAAAGTGCTGGAATTACAAGCGTGAGGCACCACGTCTGGTCCTTTTTAAAAAAATAGAGACAGGGTCTCTCCCTTTTACTTAGATGGGAGTGCAGTGACACAGTCATAGCTCACTGCATCCTTGAACTCCTGGGCTCAAGTGATCCTCCTGCTTTAGCCTCCCAAAGTGCTGGAATTCCAGGCATGAGCCATCACGCCTGATCCCAGCATGTGCGTTTTCACACTTAACATATCTGGGGTCCAGAAGCATCTTACAATAAGTAACATACCTGTTTAGTTGGCAGTTCTTTTCCTTTGTTAATAGTGTATAGAAATGCTTGCAAAGGTCCACCTAGAGGTATGCACTGTACCCTTTCTTACTGCTGTTTGTAAGCTCACTGTTTGTCACTAGGGAAAGAAACAGGCACCATTACTTAACTAGGTGTTCATGTACCGGCAATAATTGATCTCAAAATTTAATGCTATTTATAGTTTTTAATTAAAAAACTCTCAAATGTATGGTCTAAGTTTTTAAGTCCAGAAAAAAAAGAATACATTAAACCCTAAGTAAGTAGAAGAAATAATAAAGAGAAGAGCAAAAATAAACAGAAGTTGACCCCAAAATTTGTAAAAATTCATGAAACTAGTTGATAGTTTTTGAAAGGTTCATTAAAATTGTCAAAACTTTTTCTAGAGTGCTCAAGAAAAATAGAAGGAAGATACAAATGACTTTCATCAGAAATGAAAGAGGGCACATCCTTACTGATCCTACAGATGTTAAAAGGAGAATAAGGGGCCAGGTGCAGGGGCTCATGCCTGTAATCCCAGCACTCTGGGAGGCCAAGGCAGGTGGATCGCTTGAGCCCAGGAGTCCAAGACCAGCCTGGGCAACATAGCAAAACCCCATCTGTACAAAATATAAAAATTACTCGTGTGTGGTGGCATACGCTTGTAGTCCCAGCTACTTGGGAGGCTGAGGTGGGAGGATCACCGGGAGGCATTGAGGCTGTAGTGAGCAGTGCAATGATCACGTCACTGTGGTCCAGCATAGACCACAGAGTGAGACCCTGTCTCCAAAAATGAAAATTATAAATAAAAGGAGAATAAGGGAATCATTTTAATCATGAAGGACCATATGCCAGTAAATTCTTCATCTTAGATGCAGTGGATAAATTCTGTGAAAGACACAAGTTATCAAATCTGACAGAAGAAGAAAAAGAAAATTTGGATAGGATATATCTGTTAAGTAAATCAAATTTCTGGTTAACAACCATTCAAAGACAACCCCGCACCCAGATATCTTTACTAGTGAATTTTATCAAACCTTTAAGATGAACAGAGTAGACAGACAACCTTTGTGAAATGTTTAAATATCTGCTGACCATATTAAGTTGCTGTCCCAAGGCTCGATGTAATTAGTAATGGTAAAAGCTAAGAAAATCTTTACAAGGTTACTGCCTAACTGTTGACTAATTTGACCAAATTTTATGCACCTGGGGCCTTTTACAGATCAGCTTACTTCCCTAAGAAAAAGTGTTACTTGAATTTTTTTTTAATGATTTTATTTTATTTTATTATTTTTGAGACAGAGTCTTGCTCTGTCGCCAGGCTGGAGTGCAGTGGTGCAATCTCAGCTCACTGCAACCTCTGACTCCCTGTTTCAAGTGATTCTCCTGCCTCAGCCTTCTGAGTAGCTGGGATTACAGGCACGTAACACCATGCCTGGCTAATTTTTGTATTTTTAGTAGAGATGGGGTTTCACTATGTTAGCCAGGATGGTCTCGATTTCCTGACCTCGTGATCCGCCCGCCTCGGCCTCCCAAAGTGCTGGGATTACAGGCGTGAGCCACCGCGCCTGACCACGTGAATTTTTTTTTAAGAGCAGCTTGCCTTTATATTTTTGGTTCACGTTGGGACTTACCTTCTAGTCATTTACTGTTGGCTCACATTTCCTCTTCTCCCATGTCTGTCTAACAGGAGAACCATGGAGTGCGTGATCTCACTTGGGGTCTCAGTAGGCCGCTTAGTGAGTCCCAAAGACTTTTGTGAGAGTTTGAATGCATCCGTGTGTAATGTATCTGGAGGACTCAAGGGTAGCAAGTATACACAGAGTATCCTTTTAACATAAAAGGAGCATTCAGAAAAGAATTAAGACTGTGCAGTTCAGCCCACAGTTGGGCTCTCATAGCTACTGAGTTATTCATGTAATCCTCGGAAATCAGCTTGGGTGAAATACTGCACGGGAAAGAGTGCTCAGCCCCGGCCTCACTCCTGCCTGTCCCAGGCCTCCTCACTGTCCGTGTCTAATGGGAAGAAAGTCATTTGTTGTCTCCTGTTTGATGTCATCATCACTATGTTCCAGATTAGCTTCAGGACTTGTTTGAAATCATACCTACTGAACGACTGACTTATATCCCTATCACACGGTGACCTGTTAACTGCTTATTTGCCTCTTTGTATCTTCTTCTTAAACTTCTGGGCATTTTAGTGGCAGTTTGGCTTCTTGTTTGATTTATGTGCCTAAGCGTGCTCATGCCTCCATATTTAATCAGCGACGTTAGGTCACATTGCATGCAAAAACTGTCAGTGCATTCAGCTCCATATTTAATAGCAGGCATTCACGAACCTTTTGTAAATAAAAAAGCGATCATTTGATTTGTGCTAAACTGGGCAGTATATTGCAGAAGCCATTTTCATCCTCATTTTACTTGTGCTGATATCGAATCGATAATGCCTCTTGATGGCATCATTGTTGGAACGCCAGAACCGTGCTGTCACGTAGACCTGTATGGAGGGTGGCATGTGTCCCACGCCAGAGCCATGCCATCATGTAGGCCTGTGTGGAGGGTGGCACGGTGTCCCACGCCAGAACCAAGCTGGCAAGTAGACCCATAAGGATGGTGGCATGGTGTTGCCAGCCTTGTTGTAAAATGGCGTGAATTAATCCAGGAGACGTTAGGCTCTTCTTTGGTTTCTCGTTATTTGTACTGCTAAGTAAATGTTGCATATGTATATTCAGTACATAGAACAATTTAAACTGGATTCAGAAGCCATTTCAGTGCACTCTGAGACTGGGCATTAAACCTTGCTTTAAGTACTGTCACCACAGTCACTGAGAACAGCCCGAGTGCTGCTCATTTGCAGGTTGAAAGGATTCTGTGCAATGAGAACTTCTGAGTTCCCGTCCTGTCCCAGCTAGCCAGTAAACACCTAAGTCATGAAGGTTATGAGACACAGTCCCTGTGCGCCCGGAAAAGAGGGTCTCCAGGGAGAGGTGCTCCCTCTCATCAGTGCTCTTCTTGGAGACAGAGGAGAGAGTAGGGACACTCCTTCTGCTTGCCTTGGAGGCAGAGGCGGCATCACTGCTGTTGGGGTGTCCTCGTATCACCCGCTATGATGAGTGAAATTTCACCAGCGAGAGGAGGTGGAGAAAGGCATTGTGAGGCACTCACCCTGACCTGCTCAGAGGCCTGAACGCATCTCGGCCAGCAGCCCAGTGTGGCATCTGAGGGAAGGATGGTGGCCAGGACACGAGAGGGAGGGCGGGGTCCATGACCATGAAGCTCGGGCTGGGATTTCTTCTGTTGGCAGCGCCTTCTTTGTGGTAGGTGCCGTGCAGCTGCAGGGCTGGCCTGGCCTGCAGAGCCAGTCACACGGGGGTCTCCACCCTTGTCTCAGCCCACTAGTGCTGCTGCACAGGCCCCTGAAACAGGGTAACTTATAAAGAACAGAGTTATTTCTCCCGGTTCTGGAGGCTGGAAGTCCCAGGTCAAGGCATCGGTGGGTTTGGTGTCTGGTGAGGGCTGTTCTCTGCATTCGAGGTGGCGTCTTTTCCCGTGTCCTCCTGGGAGGACCGCTGCATCCTCACATAGCAGAAGGCAGAAGGCAGCAGAGGCTATGTTCCTCCAGCACCCCCACCTTAAATAAGGTTGCTAAAATCCCACTCAGGATGGCGGAGCCTTGGGCTGTAACCGTCATCTAAAGCCCACCTCTTAGCACTGTCACTTCGGGTCCTCAGATCCGACAGGAATTTTAGGAGGGACGTGCCTTCACAGCGTAGCAGCCCTCTGGGAAATGAAAGCCTGTTTGAGAAGACATGTTCGTATCCCAGCAGCACCGTGGTCCGGGCTCTCCTGAGGAAGGTGCCCAGGGCATTTGGGGACACAGAGGAGCAAATTTCATCCAGCAGGGGCAGCTCACTGTGTGGATGAGGCTTAGAACTGGGCATGGCGGTGGCTGTGGGATGGACATGGAGGTTCAGGATCCACGTATGTCTGTCACCTACCATTTCTAACGGAGGACAACGATATCATCAGTTGTGAATACATCTTCTCTGTTACTGTTCAAGAAGCCATGCTGTTGGCATTCTCTAAGAGGAAAAACGCACTGCTGGTAGCACCTTCAACCTGCGATTCCTACTTACCCGCCTCAAACGCTTCCTGTCTTCACTTTTGCTGTCCGCAAGATCCCCACCTTCCAATCCACAAATGTTTGTACTCAAATTTCCCCATCAGAACCAGCAATAAAGCACAGAAAGCAGCTGACCTAAGCCCAGCCACCTCTTTCCTTAAATCGTGCATCTTCCCCTTAGACAGAGTGTCTGGTTTGCACTGCTGTCACCACTCAGCTTCTCCCAGCATACAGCGTGTACTGCCTCTCCTGTCCCAGGGCAGTCCCCTGCCTTCCTGCCATTCCAGCAGCTCTCCCAGAACCATCGAGATAATCGCTGACTGTCACTCCAGCAGCTCTCCTGGAACCATCTAGGTGATTGCTGCCTTCTGAGCTGTCAGTCTCACTGGTGTGTTCCTAATCCTTGCCCCTGAAGAGTCTGCTGCAGAGCTGAAGCAAGGGACACCCCCTTCAGCACCTCCTTCCCTGCCCTGGGGTCTGCGGCTGCCTCTCTGAAGCTCCCACTCTCTGGCCGGCCTCTCTTCCTGCACTTGGACGTATGTTCTCCCACGGCTGTGTTCTTGGCCCTCTTCTTGACGTACTTCTGCCTGTGAGAAACTGCAGCTCATCCAGCGATCGCTATCCTGACCCCTCTGAGATAATCCCTCCTTCCTCACACTCTCTCTCTGCCAGCGCTTTCCTCGTCATATACACCTGCATAAACCTCTCATGCCTGAAACAAAAGTTCCACCCCAGCAAGAGGGCACTCCTGCCGCCCGCTGGCCCTCCTGGGCCTCATTGCCTAGTTCTTTCTTTCCAGGTGCAGTTAAGCTTCAGGACGGAAGGGGGTACCTCCCAAGCCTTTCTGCCCTTCCTGTCCAGCCCTCAATATTGTAATCAGGTCTCCTCAACCTAGAACGCCCCCTCTCCTTCCCAGCCCCAGGTGTTTACCCTGGTTGTTTGTGTTTCTTGTTTTTCTGTGTAATGGAAGGAAGGTATCACCTGAGAGGCCTTAGGAATGACACAGGAAACCCTGCTGCCTCCGTTCAGACTTGGGTGGGGTGAGGTGGGGGTGGGGGAGGCATCCTGTTGCCTCCATTCAGACTTGGGTGGGGTGGGGTGGGAGTGGGGGAGGCATCCGGTTGCCTCCATTCAGACTTGGGTGGGGTGGGGGTGGGTGGAGGCCAGCTGGCATCTCCCAGGAGTTCTGAACCCTCGTGTCCCTCAGCCAGCCACCGCCATGCCCAGCTCCAGGCCTCACCCCCGATATGGGGGAAGCTGTTGCTGCTGGATCTGACGTGCCCCTCTTCTCGCTCGGGCACCCCAGCTGGAGCGTACGTAGCGAGGCAGTCACAGCTCACTGCAGCCTCGACCTCCTAGGCTCAAGTGATCCTCCCACCTCGGCCTCCCTGGTAACTGGGTCTGTAGGTGCACACCACCATGCCTGGCTAATTTTTCACATTTTTTTGTAGAAATGGGGTCTTGTTATATTGGCCAGGCTGGTCTTTAACTTCTGGCCTCAAGCAGTCCTCCAACTGCAGCCTCCCAAAGTGCTGGGATTACAGGCCTGACACGAATTTCTGCACATAGAGGTGTGGAGGCACCTCGGGTATCAGGGTAGTGAATGAGTGCCTGGACCACACAGGCCAGAGTCGAAATCTGTTCACCTGCCTTAATCTGCCACTGTTTGGCTGCTTTTAAAAAATAAATGTACATCTTTGTCTTGGCTTGTCTTCCTTAATATCACATCCAAAAACTCAATACTAGCAGTTTTTCAGAAGGCCTCGTTGTTTTGGGCAGCCCTTAGACCTCCCTGTCACTTGACCCAAATGGTGCTGGGTTGACCCCAGTCCAGCAGGGACCACCAGTGCTGTCCCCAACATGACTGGTTCCCCCTGTCCCTCCCCCCACATGCCTGGACCCCCTTCCTCTCCCTCCACATGCCCTGTTCCCCTTCCCCTCCCCACCATATGCCTGGTCCCCCACCCCCACCCTCCCCGCCCTTGTCTGGTCCTCAGTGCCTCCCTGATGAGGGGCAGCTGCCCCCATTCTCCTGCGGCAGCTTCACCAGCCACACGGCTCATCCAATGGCTTGGACCTTGTTTCATTCACTAAAGCACCAGCTCTAGCACTGTGAGGTCATTATTGAGTTTGTAAGCAAAAATCTTCTTAAGGAACAGACTAATGTGTATTTAATTTTCATTATGTACCAGGTACATATTAAGACTTTTTGTTTCTTTTAATCTCAGTAATTCCTGTTTTATAGTTCCATTATCCTCATCGTGTAAGTGAAAGGTAAGTGGTGGCAGCCGGACATCAAGGTGTGAACTCGCCTGGGGCTGTACAGGGGCAGGGCCAGGGCTACGATTTGAACCGGGGTTTTCTGACCTGAGCGCTCTTCTCTTCATTACCTTCTGCCTCCTCCTTCTCACCACTTAAGTGGCTTCATGCATGCAGGGCTTTTAAAATGAGATTTTCTCAAAGAGCCGTGTGTCTGCAGGTGGCATGCGCTGGCACTGGGCTATTGGGAGGCACAGAGTTGTTCCTGGGTCTCTCCCGCCGGAGAAAGCAGTGTGTTTGGCTGAGCCAGCGACACAGGGCTGCCCGGGAGCAGCACCACCACTCTTGGGACAGGCGGGCAGGCGCTGTTCATGTCCCTGGATGTTATCCCTTCACCTGCAGTTTGTCACCAAAGCCCCGAGGGACTGTGGTAGAGACACAGCTAGTGGGGACTTCTCTGTTCGCACAGAGACTCTGCAGTTGCAGCTACATCACACTCTGGTAAATAGCGCCTCTGGCAGTGGCTTTTAATATCCACGTTGGTTGTTGAAGCAGTATATTCTAGGGGTGCCTGGGAAGACAGTCGTTTAAAATGTCTCTGCTTTTTATAGGTCAGTTTTTCTTCTTCTTTCTCACTCCCTTGCCAATTGTTGGACTTAAAGTTTGTTGGGAAGGCCCTTCCTTTATTTTGATTTGTGCCTGTGCTTTGCTCCAAGGCAGGCCACTGGGGGCATTTTTTACACCGAGGACTTGGTTGGAACCGTTAACCAATGGCTGGCTGGTCTGTTTGTTTACAAGGCAGCCCCGCAGCCTTGTTCTGAGCTGGCTGGCTCCTAGATGTTATTTGGATTTGCTTCCTCTGGCACCAGGCCCTCCTCCAGGCAGGCGCTTGGGCAGGCTGGTGGGACTGATGGGTAGCCTTGCTGGGGACGTGTAGTCACTGTGGCGCTGCCAGCAAACTGTTCTTTCTGGAAGAGGAACGCTTGGTGCCTGGGTGTGTTCAGTGTGTTCTGTTGTGCATCAGAGCTCCCTCAGACGTCGACCGCTTCTGATTCCCTCCAGACAGCTCCCGGTGGACACGCAGGGCTATGCGGCCTGCCCCGGGGGGTATGGTGCTGAATCCTGACAAAGGCCCTCTTCTCGGGCTGTCAGAAAGGACGAGGCTGAGTCAGGCTTTAATGTAAACCATCGCTCCCTATTTTTCTATTTCTTCGTTGAAAGAAGCACTGATCATTGTGTTCATTAGAAACACCTCAAGTTTTTAAAAGGCTCCTCTCCTGTTGGTGTGACTCGAGGGCGCTGTGACATCCTGAGAAAGCGGGGACTCTGGGAGTCTGGACGTCAGCTGGTCCCGTCTCCACCCGCCTTAAGTTCTCGGTTCTCGACAGCGCCCGTGTGATGATGATGCTCACGCTCCCGTGTGACACAGACGGCGCGGGAGCTGCACGGGAGAGTGCTTTGGAAGTGGAAGCCGCAATGTCATGTAAGCTGTTGAGTATGAATTGTATCATATTTCACAATCCACAGAGTATTCTCCCATATGGTGTCACATTTGCTCTTACTAATAACCCAGGACTCGTCAAAGCAGACGTAGTGCATAAAACATCACTGTGTTACTGATGAGGTACCAGATGCTCCGCGTGCGGCCGTCCGGGGTGGACAGCTTCATTTATGGCAGAGCCAAACAGGAGCCCGGATCTTCTGATCCCAAATCCCGTATTATTTTCACTATTCCATGCTGCCTGCCTTCACCAACGTGAGCTGAAGTTATTACATGTTATCACTTTACTTGATGCCGTGCCGTACTTTACACGAGAACCAGCTTCCCGTTGGGGACTTTACAGAGCTTTCAGCAGGGACAGTAATGGGGGTGGCCCCTGGGAAGCTGTGCAAAGTAGCATTTGCGGCGCCACATCCCGCAGTGTTTCCTGAGGACTCGCTGTGTGCAGGGGACCGTAAGATGCCACAGAGAAATCAAGGAGGCTGCGGACACAGTGTCTGTCCTCAAGTCATTCATCATTCCCTTTCTCTGCCCCTCTGCCATGGAAGGTTTTCAAGTAATTAAGCTGCTTGCTTATATGCAGCTTTCCTCCACGGGCCCCGCCTGTGCGTAGTCGTGCTCTGGCAGAGTCTCTGCACCTTCCTCCCTCGGGCTCCTGGGCCTGTGTCTGTCCGTCCTCCACTGTCTTGCTGTCTGCATCTTCATGGTGTAAGTCTGGCCCCTCAGCCGCCCCACAAGCCTGGCCCGGGGCCAGGCTTCCAGCCGCTGCTTCAACCCAAAGGTGGAACACCTGTTTCCTGCAGTGGAGAAGATGGGAAAGCCTTTTCTGCAGGGCTTTTACTCCCACTTCCTTCTTGTTTTCAGCCATTTTCTCTGTGCTGTTTTTCTCCTTTCTTCCTGAGACTTTCCCCTTTGACTTGTTCTTAGTCTTCTTTCTTTCTCTTTTGAACAGGTAGCGGTCTTGTTATGTTGCCCAGGATAGTCTCAAACTCCTGGCCTCAAGCGATCCTCTCGCCTCAGCTTTCCAAAGTACTGAGACTGCAGGTGTCAGCCCCATACCCAGCCAGTCTTCTCTTTTCTTTACTTTGAGTTTAGGCTTCTTGAGTTGTTTTCTTCTTCTCAGATGCTTCAGGGGGTAGCTGAGAATGTTGAAAATACTAAAGTGCAGCAGAAGCAAGGAGGCAGAGCCAGCCCTGGTTTCCCACCGATGATCAAATTTCTTTTTAGCTCAGAAATACTGGCTTATGCCTAACCCATCAAGGGTGCAGCATTGTTGGGCACAGGATGAAAAACAGACAGCCCCCATGTTTGGCTGTCAAACCACATGACCCAGAAATAGCCATCATTGTAAGAACCCCAGAGGGAGCCTTTGCTATCTTTTAATTTATTGCACAAATAATATTATAACAGTAAACAATGAAAAGGAAGAAATGAAAGAAAAATTACCCAGAATCTACTGTTTTTGCTATTCCATATTCTTCATACATTTGTCCATATATGCACATAATTTTACTTACTTGGAATTATATATATTTTGTATTGTTTTTAATTTGAAGATCACTTATTTTATATTGCTATTGATATTTTCAAATTTAGTGTTCCATCATATTTATAGACAGTATTACTTAATCATTTCCCTCTTATAAAATTATAGTGCTTGCAAGGAGTTTTTTCCTGTTCATCTTTGCGGTACATAGAACCTTTCCTTAGCTGTCCATGGTAGCATGCAGCTGTAGTCTCAGCTACGTGGAAAGCTGAGATGGGAGGATCACTTGAGCCCAAGAGTTTAAAGTTATGATGAGCTATGATTGTGCCACTGTACTCTAGCCTGGGCAACATAGCAGGACCCTATCTCTTAAAAAGCAAAGAACAACTCCAGTCAAAGCAATAGAGTAAGATCCTGTCTCTTAAAAGAAAAAAATAATAATATTTTCTTATTTTGGACTATTTCTTAGAATATGTTTCTGGGAATAAGATCAGTAGGTCAAAGTATATAGCTCTTGATATCTTTTGCCAAACTTCCTTTTTTTTTTTTTTGAAATGGAGTCTCACTCTTTCTTCCCAGGCTGGAGTGCAGTGGCGTGATCTCGGCTCACTGCAAGTTCTGCCTCCTGGATTCAAGCGATTCTCCTGCCTCAGACTCCCAAGTAGCTGGGACTATAGGTGTGCACCACAATGCCCAGCTAATTTTTGTATTTTTAGTAGAGATGGGGTTTCACCATGCTGGCCGGGCTGGTCTTGAACTCCTGACCTTGTGATCCGTCCGCCTCGGCCTCCCAAAGTGCTGGGATTACAGGTGTGAGTCACTGTGCCCGGCGCTGCCAAACTTCTTTACTAAAAGGTTGCTCTAATTACACGGCCCCAAATCACACATATATGAAAGTGTCATTTTCAACACAACATTATTTTCAGAGAGAAAATGTTCCTCACTTTGCATAGTGCAGGGGAAAGACTGTATTCTGCAGGTCCTGTACGTGACTGCAAGAAAGGACCAGTATTACAAGGCCAGAGACAGAGAAGGCCCCACAGTGACATCTGGACCGACCAGTATTAACAAGGCCGGAGACAGAGAAGGCCCCACAGTGACATCTGGACCAAATCTTTTTGGTGAACCCAAGTGCTGAGTTATTGATCAGGAAGTGAAGGGGGAGGCCGGGCGTGGTGGCTCATGCCTGTAATCCCAGCATTTTGGGAGGACGAGGTGGGCAGATTACCTGAGGTCAGGAGTTCAAGACCATCCTGACCAACATGGAGAAACCCTGTCTACTAAAAATACAAAAATTAGCTGGGCGTGGTGGTGCACACCTGTAATCCCATCTACTGGGGAGGCTGAGGCAGGAGAATCGCTTGAACCAGGGAGTCGGAGGTTGCAGTGAACCAAGATGGCATCATTGCACTCCCAGTCTTAGCAACAGAGCAAGACCCTCTCAAAAAAAAAAAAGAAAAAAGAAAGTGAAGGGGGAGCGGAGGCCAGTGTGGGAGGAAGAGACAGGAAAGGTCATTTGGATAGTAAAGATCACCTGGTTTCATGTTATTTTGAAATTTACGGATAATTTTAAATATGTGGTTGAAAACTATTAAAAACTTGAATATTCAAGCAGGACTAGAGAAAGTGTCTCTGGTATGTCTTCATTCCAGCCGTCCTGCTGTGTGTGAAGTGGTATCTCACTGTTCTGCTTTGCATCTCCCTAATGACTAATGACATTAGGCATCTTTTTATGGGCTTATTGGCCTTTGTTGTTTTTTTTTTTGCGATGGAGTCCTTTGAGGTGGTAAAGTTTTATTTTATTTTGGTAAAGTCCATCTTATCTATTTTGTTGTTGCTGTTACCTGTACTTTTAGTGTCATGTTTAAGAAACCATTGCTTAATCCAAGGTTATGAAGTTTGACACCTACGCTGACTTCCAGCACTTTTATAGTTTTAGCTATTACATTTAGGCCTTTGGTCCATTTTGAGTTAATTTTTGTAAATGGTGTGATGAAGTCTTAAATAAGCATAGCTTGGACTTTTGGATCTATTTTTAACTTTGAGAATGTTTTCTGCAGGAATGACAGAAATAGATGTATTGCTGGAGTGACTTTGGAATTGTATAAAGAAAAGGTGAATGCCAGAGGCTGAAGAGGGAAGGAGCTCTTTGCCTAGCAGGTTTCTGTGTAGCAAGCATCCGTGGCTGGGGTTCGTTAAAGTGTTATTTCATTATGCAGTTTATCAAATGGGAAAAGACAAAACCTAAGGGCATTTGTATCTACTCCATACCATAAAAGTTTGCCATTTTAGTTTGATCATATAACAACTCTGAAAAATATTGTTTTTCATGGATTAATCAAATTACCAACATTACTTTAAAATCACACCAAATCACTCTTTCTGTGCCACAAGATGCTAGGACCAGTGACATCTCTGATCTTGGGAGCAGCTGTTAGGAGCCTGATGTTAATGACAGATAAAAATTGATGTCAGATAGAAAATTAACCTCCTTCAGGGTATGTGAAACTGCTTCCCCTAATCCTGTGTTCTTCCTTAGCAAACCGAATGCAACCCAGGAGCTCTGAAGAAGGAAAATGATCAGCTGTTTATCTGCTTGGCACCCTTTGGAACAGTCATTTTCCCATCTCATTTGAAAGCAGCAGTTAGAAAAACCACAAAGAAATAGTCTTTCTAAAGTTTTCCTTCCATTTTAATTCTGTTGTGTTTTTCTTCATCACATTTTCCATACACCTCACACGATTAAAGAATGGTCATTCTGCGTTTCAAGGGGCCCAGGCGGGAGGATCACTTGAGACTAGGAGTTTGAGACCAGCCTGGGCAACATAGCAACACCCAGTCTGTACCAAACTTTCTTCAAAAAATTAGCCTGGTATGGTGGTGCGCCTATGGTCCCAGCTTCTCGGGAGAAGGAGGCAGGAGGATGACTAGAGCCCGGGAGTTCACCACTACCGTGAGCTGAGATCATGCCACTGCACTCCAGCCCGCACAGCAGAGTGGGGCAAGACCTGGTCTCTTAAAAGAATAAAATATTGACTGAGGATCAGGACGGTAAAATCACGAGACCTCAGAGAAGGAACAACTGTCATGGCACTTCATGTGCGGTGTCTGGCCGCGGCGCCTGCGAGTGGGTTTTGCTCTTGGTTGTCTTGGAACCAAACATCTGTGTGCTGGCGTGGACTGGACGTCGCCAGGTGTTTGGACCATATCTTTGTGGTTTAGCACAAAACCAAGACATACAGTTTGTACCTGTCATAGTCACTGGAGAAGCCGTGCTGTTCATTGATACAGAAACACAGCCGTGGGCTGAGATGCACCTTCTGAGCCCATGGGTGTCCTCAGCCTCATCACAGACCCCACGCTGAATGGTCCTGCCGGACTAGGCGTGAGGGCTGGAGCTCATGTGTGCGCCCGTAAGCTGGCTTTCCATTCAGTGGTTTCAACTTCTGCCTATAGAAACACCAAAATTGTCCATGAGGTAAATGAAAGTACATCCCAGGACACTCTCACTGTCCTCCCATTGTCTGGTGTCTTGTTGAGGGCTCTGGCCAGGTCAACAGGCAACTGTTTTGTCCTGTGAAAGTGTGGCGCCTCCGTGGCTTTCTGGGAGAACCGAAGAGAGAGACTTGCAGTCGGCGAGGAACTCCTTGGCGCAAGCAGCGTGCGGATCTCCTCATGCTTCTGCCATGCCTACGTGCACTGACGTTGTCACCCGTGGGGGATAAGATTCCGTCGGGGTCGGAGTTTTCCTGTGTGAACATTGAGATGTGCAATTCCGTGACCGCAGGCACTGCCCCTCCGACACAGTGGGGTTCATCTGCTTGCGGAAGCCTCTTAAGGGCGGTTGGGAGAGACCCTCAGTGGCGCGTGTCTGGAGGCTGCTGACCTAGCGTCGCAACCATAGACCAGGAACACAAGCAGATAAAAGCAGCAAGTGGGACAGATTGAACCAGCTCTTGGCATAGTTTCCCACCCCCCAGCTAGTTCAGGAGTCCGTGGACAAACTGTGTTTCAAGCATGTTGAACAACGCAGTGTGCATTTCCAAGTTCATTGGAAAATCTATGTGAGTTCACTTGTTTGCCACCAGAATGCCAGGAGTGAGCTCCATTCTCGGGGTGCTCTTCCTTAGCCCCCAGTTTTTGCGGTGGCTTAAGGCTCTGCAGGAGTCGGGGGTACCCAGGCTCCACTCCTTGGCCCGACTCCATGCTGTTGCGGCTCTCATCTGCTGTGGGAAACTCGCTCCTTGTGGACATTTTCCAAGCCTCTGGCTGGATTTCTGCTCAGTAGCCTTCAGCCAGCGGTGTTCTCATCGTGTCCATCTGCTTCTATTAAGTTAATGGGCACAGACACACGGCCCATAAAGCAGCTGGATCAAAAGTCTGGTTCTTACCAGACGACTTAATTGATAAATGTCGCAATCACAAGAAGCTGAAATGCTGTTGTGCAGTGACTTCCAGAATGGTGTTCTGGGCACGTCAGCTTCCCTAAATACAACTGGAGCCGTCGGTGGAGAAGAGCGGAAAGGGAGAGTTCAGGTGGTAGGAGGGAGGGGCCCAGCGAGAGACAGGGATGTACACGAAGTCTGTTTAACTTTACACATTGGGTGCAGAAACCACCACGGTTTAAATGCTTAGGAAGACAACTGGATAGACGGTGGTTTGTTTCTAGCCCAGATTCTGAACTCATCTGTGCAGAAAAACAGTTGCTGACACCCTCTGACCGTCAGAGGCGGTCCGGGCTAGAAGGGGATTGGTGGAGGACATCTCGGCAGGGCTGCTGTAGGCGGATGTTGTCCAGTCAGAGCGGAACCGTGACCTGTGATACGTATACTTTTGATTTTTGCCGTTTATGCTATTTTTAGATTGTCTTTATTTTACATATTAGGAATTTGCACACACATCAGGTGAGTCTTAAGAGTCACAGAGGAAGTTCCTTCTTAGCCTGTGGCAAGGTGGATCCTGCAGCTCCCTTCCCCCCGCACCCTCCCCCCGGGGGCCTCACTCACACAGCCCCTCCGGCTCCCTTTCTTTATATGAGCTTTCACCTTACTCTGTTTTCCTCTTTTCTTCCTGATTTCCCTAATTGAGTTTGAGTCAGTGCATTGAGCGTGCGCTCTCAGTTGTCAGGGGTACACACTTGTGTGTGATTTTTTATGTGGCTGAGATGCACCAGGATCCTGTCGCCTCAGCCCACCGTGGTCTTTGGGTGCAGAGGAGGGTTCTTATGCCCAGTCACCTAGCCAGCAGGGTAGCTGGGGGTGAGTTTCAGAACCTTCTGAACCTCAACTGTCTCCCCTCCAGGGCAGGAAGGATAATAACACACATCTAAGCGGGGAGGGTGATATTGTGCCCATAGTCTAAATCTTTCTCAGATCCTCCAGTGACATTGCCGGGTGGCCTGAGCTAGGAGGAAGGGTGAGGACTTAGGCAGATGGAGGACTGTGCATTTCAGTTTTTTGTTTTAATTAATTTTTTTAACTGACAAGGTAACTTAGAGGGATTTTTTAAATTGGCAGATAGAATCTTCAGCTTTGCCTTCGGTTCCCTCATCGTAGGGTCAGCTCGTGGCTGCCACCCCAAGACAACACTTCCTCCCCGTGGCCGCCCTGCCGGTTCCCTTCTTCCCAGACGGTACCAAGGAGCTAGGCCTGGTGCTGCTGAAAAGGAACTCAGTAAAAGATTTCAAAATTTTTAATAGGAAGAATTTCCCAAGTCTAAAATACACAGAACTTACTCAAAAAGGGCCCCTTCTTGTGGATATTTTTAAGAGTACGTTTTGCCACGCTGTCTCGCGTGGGGCCTCTGCAGCAGCTGAGACGTTTGGCAGTTTCTTCAAGACTTGGAGTAAAACCTCGCCTGAGATCGAATCTAAATACACTGGGCTTGGATCGCCCATTTGACTAAATTTCGATCCCAACTCTAGCTTTCAGAAACCTCTTTATAGGGAGAGACCTATTGCTATGGGAAGGCAAGAGAAATTAGTGTCTGCGTTATTCCAGCAAAGCCCCTGCACTGCGCTGGAGGGACTTTTGTTTGCGTCTTTGGGTTGCAGAAGGGGCTATGATTGTGCGTGGCTTATCTTGGTCTCCAGCCCAGTTTAGACCTCCTTCTAGCTGATCTCTTCTCTCACTTGTACTTTGGAAGAGAGTCGGGGCTTGGCTTTGGGTCACCAGGCGTGCAGCCATGTCAGAGCTCTGGAGCCACCTCGGTTTTGTCCCTGTCACGGGGATTGACTGATTCTTAAATGATCTGCGCGAGGCTGCCCTGGAGCCTACAGCAGCACCGTTCCCCCAGGGTATCGCTGGCCTGTGTTTCACATAGGGTCAGCTCTTCAGGGGTTGTCACTGAGTAGTAAGTGCTGAGCCCTCCTGTCCCTGTTTGCAGAGGCAGCGGCTGGTTTCTGGCTGGCCAGTGATTCCTCCACCCTGTGAACACACGTGGAAATTGACACGGTGGACTCTGGGATGTAGGGGAAGGCTCTGGGTCAAGGGCATGGCTTCTTTATATAGAAAGAACAACTCAGATGGCAGGAAAGATATAACGGTGGGTCATTTAAGTATTGGTTCTTTGTAATTTACAAGAATCACTTTATTTTTTTATTTTTATTTTTTTTTAAAGAACTGAGTTTTATGGGTTTGCCACAAAGCCATTCTACATCCCCGACAAGAATAAGAATAGGTGAGGACCCAGCAGTCGCATGTGAAAATAAACGGTATATTTAGTGGGAAACTAATGCCTCTTGCAGCCGTCAGGCACTGTTTTCCCTTGATCCTGGAACACCTTGGTTTCCGGGGTTCTCAGCCCCAGCCGTTGTCCCGTAGCTGTTCCTCAGCACCGCAGTCGTGGAAGCCCTGTACTGAATTAGAACCAAGCAGCCCTCGCTCTCAAGGGGTCACAGGGTGAGAGGACCAGAGTTCTGCAGGCATTTTCACGTGAGAAACTCCAGTCCTCTGTGGCTGTCCCACTTCCTGACAGCTTGGCTTCCTTCAGGCAGCCTGAGTATTATTCCCATCTTAGCTCTGTCGGTATGTAGTATAAACACAGTCCATGTTATTGATAGTTTCTTAGGTAAAAACACATTAATATTTGAATCGGGCCAAGGAGCACGGAGAATCTGAAGTTGTCGCAAACAAGCTAGCTGTAAATGGGCTCCTCCAGGGCAAGGCACACCCCAGAGCTACAGGGGGAGGTGGAAGCTTGCTGTGTGTTGTGTGTGTGTTTCCTGTGGTTGATGGTCATAAGCGTTACCTCCATGGAAGAGGTTTACCTTTTTAGGAAAGAGTTGGTTTTCTGCTTTTGCAAATTTCTACCAACTGTTGATCATCTCAAGGACAGTGGAGAAGGGACAGGCAAGGAGCCTCCCTTTCAGTCTTGGCATTCTTCGAAAATAGAAGGTGGCTTCCTTAAATGATTTCCCGACTTGACTCATCAATGTAGGAATGCCTGTGTTGACACTCTCTTCCCCCTCTCTCTCTCCGTCTCTGTCCCCATCCCTTTTACTTTTTATTATAGGACAGTTTTCAACCATTCTGTGGAACAGTTGAGAGGATGATAAAGTGAACCCTGTATATATTAAATCACCTACATTTTACAATTATTTGCTCTGTTGTTTTGTTTTTGTGGGTATGTTTGCTAAATTACAGACAACATGATGTTTTACCACCCAAATACTTAATCATTTCTTTTTTAAAAAACTGACATTTTTCTTATAACCAAATTATCTTAACTTTTTAATGTCTTTTGAACCCAAATGGCAGAGCCCTTGCAATTAGCCTTGTTCCCATGGAAGGTGTATTCCATTGCCGGCCAGGCTCATGCATCCAGCAGGCGCCTAAGGGGCTCCTCCGATATCCAGCCAGCTCTGACAATGGGGCCGTAGCCCAGAACAAGGCAGATGGGATTGGCTCATTATGTGGGTTGGCAGAAAGCTCCGATGAGGTGTTCATCTGTATTTCTCTTACCAATGGAATAATTGTTTTTCCTTTTTGCTAGCTTGCTTCTGTAGCACGGAGGGCCACTATGAAATAGCAAACTCTTGCACTTAATTTGTATCTTGTCCTGCTTACCGGCCTAGAAGCTCCTAAATAGAGTAAACTTTTCTGTACATTACAAAGTGCAGCTGTTTAACGTTTGCAAGTTGGGAAAGTCGCTTCTACTTGGTTTTCTTCTAATAATACTAAAAGGCATACTTTTTTTTTAAGGGAAAGGATCTCACTGTCACCCAGGCTAGTGCAGTGGCACGATCATAGCTCACTGCAGCCTTAACCTCCTGAGCTCAAACGATCCTCCTGCCTCAGCCTCCCGAGTCCTCTGACCATGCCCAGCTAACTTATTTGTGGAGATGGGGACTCAACTGTGCTGTCCACGCTGGTCTCACACTCGTGTCCTCAAGTGATCCTCCTGCCTTGGGCTCCCAGAGTGCTGGAATTACAGGCATGAGCCAAAAAAAAACACATACTTTTAAATTTAGTTACAAATATCGCATGATTTGGCACATTAATTTCATGTGGGGATGTTTAGTTCTTTGGGTTTTTTTTTAACCTGCTGGATTAAATGAAATGCTGAGAGTTGAAGAAATTGGCTTATTTTCCTTTTTCTTTTCTTTTTTTGAGATGGAGTTTCACTCTTGTTGCCCAGGCTGGAGTGCAATGGCACGAACTCAGCTCACTGCAACCTCCGCCTTCTGGGTTCAAGCAATTCTCCTGCCTCAGCCTCCCGAGTAGCTGGGATTATAGGCACCCACCACCATGCCCAGCTAATTTTTTGTATTTTTAGTAGAAATGGGGTTTCACCTTGTTGGCCAGGCTGGTCTTGAACTCCTGACCTCAGGTGATCTGCCCACCTCAGCCTCCCAAAGTGCTGGGATTACAGGCATGAGCCACTGTGCCCGGCCTATTTTACTTTTTTTTTTTTGAGACAGAGTTTCGCTCTTTTTGCCAAGGCTGGAGTGCAGTGGCGCAATCTCGGCTCACTGCAACCTCCGCCTCTCGAGTTCAAGTGATTCTCCTGCCTCAGCCTCCTGAGTAGCTGGGATTACAGGTGTCCGCCACCACGCCTGGCTAATGCTGGTTTTTTTGTTGTTGTTGTTTTGTTTGTTTGTTTGTTTAGTAGAGACAGAGTTTCTCCATGTTGGTCAGGCTGGTCTCGAACTCCCAACCTCAGGTGATCCACCCGCCTTGGCCTCCCAAAGTGCTATTTTAATTGTGTATTTATTGCCACTCTGAGCTATATTTGAAAATTCCTTTTGTGAAAAAGAATATTTAAAACCAGACACCTCCAGCAGTTTGCTGTATCTCTGTATGACTAGGTTAAAATGCACAAGTCTGTGAAAGCTTCAGTGACACCTTCATCAGTGTAAATTCTAGAGACTTCACGTGCCAGCTAAGGTGAAGTAAGCCACCTGCAGCCTCTCTGTCCCGCTCATTACAAAGAAAAGCTCTGGTCAGGATACAGAAAAGCAACTACCATAGGCTAAAAATGAGCAGGGATATTAGGGACTGGAGTCAAAGTCAGATAAAATATAGTGATGAATCTCTAAATGTAAAACATTTTATTTGGGAAGCAAGATTTACAGTCGAAGGCATACAGGCAGACCAGGTGGTCTTCAGTATATCTTGATGAACAAATAAAAGGTTGGCAGTTTTAAAAAGTGGAGAACTGTTTCATGTTGCTCTTTGAGAAGGTTCTTTGGCACTAGTGAGGTTTCTGGGGAGCTGGCAGGTTCCCGACTGGTGAGTGGGTGAAATGAGTCCTCGAATCACAGCAGGTTGTGTCGGTTGCCATTAGTGAAAACTGGTTTCAAGTGGCAGCAGGCAGTTTCCGCGGCCAGGCTGGCAGAGAACTACATTCCTGGAGGAATGTTTTGTGGCCCGAGTGCTTTCCCCCGGCCCCTTGACTCTGACTGAGTTGGGTATGACAAGAATGACCCAGTTTGTATGATCAGCTCTCATAGTGACAACGACAGTCATGATGGGGATGTGTTTTGAGGGCCTTTTCCTCTCCTTTGCCGAGGAACTGCACAGGGAATGCTGATGGCGAGACCTCCAGGGAAGCCACTTATGTCTTCACCACTAGAGAAGGGGGGACTCTGCATGTTGGCGAGAGCAGGGGGGTGCCACACTCCAGCACATCGTGTGTTCACCTTCTAACCGGGAAGCTCTCCTTGTTCAGGAGTTTTCATAGAGCGTCTGTCCATGGGGAGAGGAGTGGCTAGGTGGGGTGGGTGGTGGTGTCCCGGAACCGGTCCCCCAGGGATACCCAGGGATGACTGTATATGCCCGGACCAAGTCCTGAAGGTCATAGCAGAGGCCGCTTCTGCACAGTGGGGTGGGAGAGTGAAAGTTAGACTGACGCACTTTTGCGTGACACATGTCTGTATGATTTGGGTTTTTATAGTGACCGCCATTTGCTTTTATTCTAAAATAAATCAGCATGATTCAGTGTTGTGTAAAAGATAAATATGAAAATGCTAAGCTATCTCAACATGGTGGGTTTATACAAATTTTTCACTTTTTTATGGTAAATACATGTGGGGTTTTTTTTAATTAGGAGGAAACAAAGGAATTTTCATTCTCAAAAATGAAAACAGCATTCAATAGTTATTTGTATAATATTTGACAAGGTTACCGAGCTGAACATTAATTTGTTCTTCATTGTTAAAAGAAAACTCTAGGCAAATTGAATGTAACAGAGTTTAATTGAGCAAAGAACCATTCTTGAATCAGGCAGCCCCAGAACCAGAGTAGGTTCAGAGTGACTCCGGCACTGCCATGTGGCTGGATACCATTCATGGGCAGAAACGAAAGTGACTCCGGAGAATGGAAGAGCCGCAGCAGCTGGATTGGCTACCGCAGGGGGTCTGCCCTGCTTGAGCCCAGTTCGAACAGTTGGCTGCCTGTGGTAGTCTGAGACTCGGCTGCCTGTCACAAGACCAGGCTGTTTATACATCAGGTCGGGTTACAGTTCACCATGTATATGGAACCATTAGGCCAAACATAAAACATGTACGGAGGCAGCCTTTAGGCGAAACTTAATTTAACATCATAAAAATCTTGAAGCCACTTGTTTGCGTACCCAGCCTGGATCAGTCATAATTCTTGCTTCATGCCACACTCATCACTAGTCCATATTTGGCCTCCTTTTAAGCAGTTAATTAACAGGTATTTTTATAGCATAATGGGTTTCCTCAAACCACCACCCAACCAAAACCCAGCCCTTGATGATGACCTGCGCCCACCACGCAGGGCGCCCTTGATGCGCACGCACCTGCCGCCCCCGCCCCGTGACCACCGCCCTGAGTGCCGGGCTCATCATCCCTTCCGTGCCCTTTCTACATTGCTACTATGCATCTGTGTGTATTCATTAAGACCATTACTTTTCTTTCAGATTTTAAATTTATTAAAGGCTTTAGTGCTGAATGTGATTTTGAGGACTCTTTTAAAAAAATACTTTTGGTTGGAATGTGGACATTTCCCACTTAGCATTGTGTTGCTCATGTTCCTCCATATTGTTGTGTGTTTAGCTAGAGTACCCCCCTCTAACTGCCTGTAATATTCCACTCTGCGAATATGCCACACTGTGTGCACCTGCTACTCCTTAATGGACACTTGAGCTTTTTCAGCTTCTTCCTTTATTTGTTTGTTTTGCTTTGCTTTGGTGTATTGTATTTTATTTTTGCTATTACCAACAGAGATACTTTGAACATTCTTTTCTGTGTGTTCTTTTGAACACATGCAAGAATTTCATATATATTGAAAAGCAGAGTTGCCGGATCATAGTGTATAGGAACATTCAGTTTTAAGGGATCATGGTAAGGTGCTTTCCCAGTGGTTGTGCCATTTTACACTCCTACAGTGGTGATGGAGACAGCCTGTGATCCACATCCTTTCTAGTTCTTGGCATTGCCATTCTTGTACATTTTTGCTGAGTAGGTTTAGAATGATATCTCGTGTAGCCTGGATTTGCGTTTCTCTCATATCGCATGATGTTGAACATTTCCTCACGTTCAGTGGCCATAGTTATGTCCTCATCTTTGAGATGTCTGTTCATCCATTTTTCTATTGGATTTTTAATGCTCTTGTGGATTTATATCTAGGTTTTCAATCCTGGTTATGATGGATATTGCCCCCACCTTTTTGCTTTTCATTTTAAGATGACTACAAATGTTAACAAGTTTGTGTGTCATCATTACTTCATAGATCTCCTTCAGCGTCTCTTGGAGTTTTCTCCCCTCTAACTTTAGCTTGTCATCTGAAAGTGTCTTCCTCATGAGTCTTTTTGTGACAAGTCTTCTGAGGCCATATGTGCCTCTGAGAGTATTTTTGTCATGCTCACACATTTGAATGACAGTTTGGCTGGATACAAAATTCTAGGTTTTAGCTTCCTTTTCTTCAGTAAATTAAAAACACCAGCTGGGGGTGGTGGCTTACACCTGTAATCCTAGCACTTTGGGAGGCTGAGGCGGGTGGATCACCTGAGTTCAGGAGTTCGAGACCAGCCTGACCAACATGGCAAAACCCCACATTTACTAAAAATATAAAATTAGCCGGGCATGGTGGCGGGAGGCTGAGGCAGGAGAATCACTTGAACCCAGGAGACAGAGGTTGCCGTGAGCCAAAATCACACCACTGCACTCCAGCCTGGGTGACAGAGTGAGACTCTGTCTCAAAAATAAATAAAATAAATAAATAAAAATAAAAACACCACTTCATTGTCTTCCTGCATCCTGTGTTAATCTGATAAAAATAAAAACACCGCTCCACTGTCTTCCTGCATCCTGTGTTAATCTGGTTCTTGTTTCTTTGAATGTGATCTACTCTTTGTTTCTGGAAGCTTTGTATGTATTTTCATTGTCTTTTTAATATTCTTGATGTTCACTATGATGTACCTAATTTATGATATTCTTCCTCTGTATATCATAATACCTCACAGAATGTGACGATTAAAAAAATCAGTATAAAAGACAGAACAATGGTCGCCAAATAATAAGCACTAAATAAGCAACAGCTATGTTATATTATCATTATATTCAGCTTTGTGGGGTTTTTGAGCCATTTTTATTACCTCTGCCTTTGCCCACTCTTTGACCTTTCATTGCTCAGCAACACTCTAATGTAGGTGAATGAAAGAAATCGTATAAAATGTGAAACCAGTTGTTAGCATTTCTGGTATAAAGAGAATTTACATTTTTGGCTAAAATGAAGTTTGCATACTATCAGTGACTGATTTATCCATGCTACTCTTATTCATATAGCCATGCTATAATAAAGTTGCATGATATTCCCATTTTAATTTTTTATTTAAGGGAACATTATATTTTCACTGAATTTACAATATGCTTATCTCCCAGCCAATAATTATTTTTATAATGTGTAAGTCTCTGTGTACTAATTCCAATATCTGGCCAACTATGAATCTGTTTTTATTGACTGTTTTTTCTCTTGATTTTAGATAGTGTACTATCTGTTGTGGATGAGGCATTGTAGACATTCTAGATTCTGTTATTTTCTTTTGGGCAGTTACACTGATCTTGTAGAGGCTTCGCTATAGGACTAGGCTCTTTTGGCTTTGATCTTAGTTCTAAGGTGTGGTTCGTAATCCCTCTGGGGTGTCCATGTCCTCAGATGTGATCAAGCCCTGTAGTTTGGCAGGACCTGATCTTCTCTGTCTTCACAGTGGCAAGCAGATGTCAAAATCTCTACTCTGCGTTTTCAACCTTCCTGCTGTCCTCCACGGGGATCCTGGGAATATTATCCTTTGTGCGTGCCCTTCAGGAGCCAGCCTCCAACTCGGGGAAGGTTTACATGCGGGTTTTGGCTCCCTTCTTCCTAGGGCTTTTGCCTGCAATATCCGGGCAGCCTTGAGCATGGTCTCAACCCAGTAAGGCTGCTGCCTTTCAGTCGCATGCTATCCCCCACATGACTTGTGAGTGAGGAGCACCCTTGGGAAAAGCCAGATGAAAGTGATTCATGCAGAGTTACTCTCATTTTCTATGGGTCACGGCCCTTCCATTTCCTGCCTTCCTGCCTGCATTTGTTTGTTGTTCAGAATTTTCAAATGGCTTTTTAATATTTTGTCCAGAGCTTATCATTATTGGCAAAAGGATGAGTCTGATATAAGTGATTCTGTCATTACTGGACTCTAGAAATCCCAATCAGTAAGTACATTATGGATAAAAAGACAAAGTAGCATGGTTTGCATAGGACTCAGATTTGAAAATGCATTTCCTGTAGATCATTTTTATCCACAGAGAAATTCTGGTTTGCCTGGGACCACCGTAGGAGCTGCATGTGTCTGCGCTGGTGCACAGGTGTCTGGGCATGGCTGAGGAGAGCATCTGCAAGTGAAGCCAGCAGAGGAGACCCCTCAGAGTGGCACTGACTGGCTTGGGGAAGCACTGGGGCCACACGGGGCACTTGACGCCGTGGGAAAGGGCTGCTCTCTAGCTTCAGGCAAACGTGGGCCTCACTTTTATTTTCTCAGCTCTTTGAATGATAAAACACTGACTACTGCAGCCCCAACCAAGAATATAACTTCCTCTCTGCTGGCTGAGCCAGGTATCACTTCTTGAGAGAGTGAGTGTGGCTGGCAGCTATGCATGGGGTCCAGGATGACCAGCTCAGCCTCCCCTCGCCCTGCAGGGCTGCAAAAGTGAGACTGTCTTCACACCTCTGGCTCGTTGTCTTCCTGGTTCTGGATCTCTCAGTTCCTCTGTGTCTTTTTCTCCCATTTCCTATCCCACTGCTATGGGTACCCTCCTGGGTCCACCATCCCCCATAGAGGAGTCACTTCCACGTCTCCCCCGAACGTGCCTGACCCTTGCACTGCACCCTCCCCTGGGCCACTGTCCTTCTCCATCACTCACTTCCAGCCAACACTTCTGCCATCACTCACTTCCAGCCAACAGTCCGCGAGTGTGTTTTGGAGATGTGCATACTTGCTCTGCACCTGCCATTATGTTTTTAAGGGGTGTTATTTGTTCTCAATTTTAAAAGTAGGTGAATTAAACATTTTGCATTTCTCCTACTAAAAATACTGCATTGCCTTTTTACTCTGCTGCCTCGATTCTGCCCACTGTATGCCAGTAGCCCGGATGGGAGGAGAGATGCTTTCCTACCTCCTGTTGGCGCCACATTAGAGAAAGCCTGTCCGGCTCCACACGCGCTCCTAAGGATGGACCTGCCTCAGACATGAACCCAGCTCTGACCTGTAGGATTTTATGATTATGAACATGATATAATTGAATTTGCATTTCTTTTGTGTGTCTTGAGGCTACTCATTTATTCTACTCCAGCAGTCTCCCCAGCTCACTTCCTTAAGAAGGAAAGAAGTGGCAGGTCCAGTCCACTCCAGCATCTCGTTTGGAGACTGAGCTTTATTAAGCATCTCGGCACTCCTCTCCAGGGACCGGGCTTCATGTGGCTGCAAACGGCTTCTCTCCTTTCTCCTGACAACTCACTGTGGCAGCTCTGTAGTCTCACGCCTTGACAGAATGGCAATGAGATTTTCTTTACAAATCTAAAAGCTGCCGAATTAAGGAAATCTGAGTGTACTTGTTCACCGTGGTAGTCCCTGTCCCCACCTTTAACTCTTTCCTTTTTCTGCAGGCCTGTTGAATTTCCTGGGTGACTGTTCCATTCGTGCCGTTCACATTCTTTTCTTTCTCTGCAGGTTTTGCATGCAGAAATGTGTCAGTCTGGTGCCTGGCGTCACACTGGATTTGATAGAAAAGTAAGTAGGATTTTTAAGCTCTTGTGGCTCTCTGGATCTGATGAGTTTCTTTTCCTTTTTGAAGGCTCTTGCTTCTCAGAAGTACTTTCTATCAACATGGCATGTTCCCTTTCATGTGGCTGTGTTCTTTTGTTCTCTGATTAAGGCTGTGTTTGTGATTGTCACACTGGGGCTTAGTGCAGGAGATAACCAAACATGGGCCATATGAAAAGAAAAATAATAAAAAGCTGAATTCCTTTGAACATTTAAAAAGTCTCCAGACTTTAAGCCAAAGCAAGAACATACCACTTCGCATACAAATCATTTCTGCTGCCACTGAAATGATAGCTAGATCATAGCTAGCTCTTACCTTATTTTCTGAAACTGTCCCTTCAATATTCTGTAACTTTCCATCCCCTCCCCCCCTGTCGCCATCCAGTTTCCATTTTACTATCTCAGGGCAAACTGATTTCAGAACCTGAGCGATGACGTGACGGGATTTAGTCAGGCCTCCTAATGAAGAGTCAATGGCACTTGCCTCCCATAATCCTTCCAGTCCCATTGGCCAACCCGTCTGTCCCTCGCGTGATCTTTTTGGATCTGAAGTGGTGTCTCAGGACCCGGAGCGTGGCCTGCACTGCCTTGTTCTGTTTGTTTGTGCACCGGATTCATCGTGACTCATCCTGAGTCATCCAGGCAGTATGGAAGAACTTTGGAGTTATTTTAAACCCTTTGGCTCAGAACCCCATTTCTTCTAGAATTAACATGCAAGATAATTGTTTTCTACATCTTAATATACAAAGTTATATCTTAATATTAGGGCCTGAATTTACTAAATTAGGCAGGAAAAGCAACCCCACTTCCAAGTTTCTCTTGTAAAAACGTGCTTGCCTTGTGTATCAGGGGAAAAATGCAAGAATATTATGTGTAAACGTTCATGAGGGCACGGTGAGCTCTGTCGTGGTTCACTCCCACCGTGGAAGGTGGCTGTGTGGCCAATAGGAAGGCCGGGGAAGCGACACTGGTCCTGATGTGGAGTGGTCTACCAGAAGTGCTAAGTGAGCAGTCCTCAGCATGGGTACCTAACTGAGCTCAGTGCCCAGAGGCTTTCCAAACAGTGCAAGCTGTGACTTAGAAGACTGTTTCCAAAGGCTAAACAGATAGTGGAGGCTCTCAGAAGCATCACATGGAAAATAACTTAAAAAAAAAAAAAGGGACTAGATGATCTGTGCTCCCCTCCCCTTCTGGTTGGTTTGGTTCCCTGACGAGACTGCAGTTTTGCGAAGCTGTTCTTGAGATCTGTTTACTGGTATTGCTGTGCGCTTTCTTTGGGGCTTTTATTTCCCCCTCTGTTTTCTGAGTTTTAGAGCTCTCTATTACCTGTAACGTATATATTGCCCCCGCCACCCCTGCGCCCTCCCCATACACACACCGGATGCGTATCCCAAATCTAAAAATCCAAAATCAGAAATGCATCAAACTTTAAAAAAAATTTTTAATGAATTAAAAAAAAATAGGGCATCTTGCTGTGTTGGCCAGGCTGGTCTTGAACGCCTGGTCTCAAGCGATCCTCCCACCTCCGCTTCTCAAAGCGCCGGGATTACAGGCGTGAGTGATTCTGGCCGTGCCAGGCCAAAATCGGAGACTTTTTGAGCACTGACGTGCTACTCAGAAACAATGCTCTTTGGAGCATTTTGGACTTCATGTTTTCGGATTAGTGATAAATCCAAAAAACTTAACTGGTAAGTATAATGCAGATATTCCAAAATCTGAACAAATTCGAAATCCGAAACGCTTCCGGTTCCAAGCATTTCAGATAAAGGGACACTTAACCTGTGTATATATATTATATATCTAATTTCATAAATAAACCATATCCATTAATATTTCAGCAGTTATATTTTATCCTTGCTGGGTTGGCTTATTCAGGCAGCTCTTGGGTGAAAACTGTCTTGGTGTTTTCTGTTTGTCGTGCCTCCCTGTGGCTATTTCCATGGTTTCCTCTGGAGGTAGGAGGGCCGCAGTATCCTTTCTCCTCCGCCTGGTAGCAGGAGCCCAAGCCTTGCCCACACCTCCATCTCCGTGCGGGACAGTGTCTCGTCTCCATCCTGGATGGCTGCTGTGTGCTGTCCCATCCCCCCCGGTCACCTGTGTCTGTGGCTACTCCGGACAGAGCCCTGCCAGCGCGTGTTGAGCCACATGAGCTCAGACAGCGCCACAAGCTCCACATCTCCAGAGCAAAAAGGGCTGTTAAAAATCACCTAGTGATGACAACAAAAATTTGTTTTAGGTTATTGAGTCAAACTACCTTATTTTACTGAGAGAGAACCTGGTATTTAGTTCACTTCAGCTCCTGGGTGGCCTTTTCTGCCTGGTTCGGGCAGGGCTGGCCTAGAGCTCAGGTCTCAGGACAGCCCCACTGTCGTCCGCCCAACACACGGAGGTTTTCCCTTGAACAAGATTTTGGTGTCAGAACAACCAGCTGCCTCCCTGTTTCTTTCCAAAACTTAAAATGTGCGCAGCAACATGACATCCTAAGCATGATTCACAAAAGAAAAAAAATTGGTAAATTGGACTTCATCCAAATGTAAAATGTTTACTCTCTGAAAGACACTGCTGATATGAAAAGACAAGCTATAGACTCGGAGAAAATATTTGCAAGTCACATATCTGACAAAGAACACTTGTATCCAGAATGTATAAAGATATCTCAAAACTCAAAAATAAGGGGGAAAAGAAAATTAGAAAATAGACAAAAGACATGAAGAGACACTTCACCAAAGAGGATTTAGGGATGGCAAATATGCTTATGAAAAGATCCTGGAAATCATTAGCCATTAGGTAATGCAAATTAAAACACAGTGAGGCAGCACTGTCCCTATTAGAACGGATGACATTTAAAAGACTGACCAAACGCAGTGTTGAGAACTCACATCACAGCTGCTGGGAATGCAGAATGGTGCGGCCACTCTGGAAGAACTGTCACTTTCTCATAAATGTCCATAAGCCTGCCAACATGTCCCCGCATTCCTACTCCTGGATATGTACCCTGGAAGAGGGAAATCTTAGGATCACACAAAAACCTGTGCGTGAATGTTTACGGTAGCTCTGTTCATTACCCCAAGCCGGAAGCAACCAAAATGTCCCTCCCAGGGCAAATGAATTCAGACTGTGGTGCATCCGTATGATGGAATTCTGCTCAACAGGAAAAAGGGACAGGCTTTCTATATACACTGCCATTCGGGCGGTTCCCAGAAGTATCACACTGTCAGAAGCCCATCTCCAAGGGTGGCGCATGGTCCGATTCCCTTTCTGTGACCTTCTGGGAAAGACAGAACATGGGGCCAGAGAACAGATCAGCTGTTGCCAGGGATTAGAGGGGTGGAGAGTGTGGCTGTGAGGGGCTAGCGGGAGGGGCCTGGGGGTGATGTCTTGATGCTGGTGTGGTTCCACAGATCCACCCACACGTTCCAATCCATAGCATGTGTACCTGCAGAAGTCATTTTGCTATTTGACAACTGAAGTAAAAGTAATACGTAATGTAGGGGAGGAAAAAAACACCACGAGAGTGAGCAGGCCGGAGAGTGCAGAGCAGATGCAGCACACAGCTGGCCACCGCTGTGGACAACAGGCCATGGGCCTGGGGAGCGAGGGGTGCAGGGAAACAGAGACCTGGATTTGGGAAAGGAAGTGGATTCTACAGCAGCATGCTCTGTTGTTTCTGGGAAGATACCTTCAATCTTATTATTAAAATGGGATTGAGTGAGGATTGAAAAAGAGAAGCAAACACCCTTCCCCATCCACCGTGGGATGTTAGTCATTTTCATCAGACGCCCTTTCCCTAAATCACAACGTTAGCGTTTGCAGCCGCTCGTGTTCTTCCCAGAACCAGTGCGTCCCCTCCCTCCTCAGCACCAAAGGCCCTTCTCAGTCAGTGCGATCAGACAGCTGGAGGTTAGGGCAGTGTTCTTGTCTTTCTTCCATTTCCCCTTCTCCTGTGCCAAGTGATGCTATGAAGGTGGCTAAATGCTAAAGGTTTATTTTTTTTTAATTTAAAACAGACAATTAACTGTTAATAGTAGGCAGTTTTCAAAACACACCCTGATTAGGGATTCGGGGTACGAGGAGGAGAGTGTGGTGGGAAGAATATGGACGTTGGAGTCCGAGCAGCTCCATCTGGCCCTCCTGACCCCTTCTGAGCCACACTCACTGGGCACCTCCTTGCCTCTGGGTCTGTCTCTGTCCTGCAGAATGGACACCACTCGGCTCTCATCGGGCAGCAGCAGTGCCGAGGGCATCACACATCCTGTCACGGCCTCGGCTCCCAGCCCGTGTCCGCCTCCCGCCAGACACTTCTGCCTTCTCAGCACTTCCCAGAGCTGCAGCTTGGATGGTGGCTGCTGTCACTCCACATTCCTGTAGTTCTGTAAGCGTCTCCCACGCCTCTCCATCTGCCATCAGCTGAGGCACCTACGACTCCCAGGCATCGTTGCCCTGGCCCCACCGCAGTTAGAGAGAGATGGCAAGGCGCCAGAGAGGCCGTGCTCTCGAGGCCCATTGCTGAGACAAATGGCTTAGCAGGCTGTTTTAGTCCATTCTCACACTGCTGTCAAGACACTGCCTGAGACTGGGTGTATTAGGGTTCTCTAGAGGGACAGAACTCATAGGATAGCTATAAATATAAAGGGGAGTTGATTGATTAATATTAACTCACACGGTCACAAGATCCCACACTAGGTCATCTGCAAGCTGCGGAGCAAGGAAGCCAGTCTGACTCCCAAAGCTGAAGAACTTGGAGACACTCAGTATTAACCATCACACTGGGTAATTTATAAATAAAGGAGGTTTAACTGAGTCACAGTTCTGCATGGCTAGGGAGGCCTCAGGAAACTTACAGTCGTGGCAGAAAGGGAAGGGTAAGCAAGGCATGTCTTACATGGCAGGAGAGCGAGAGCACACCAGGGAAGGGGAAGTGCCACACTTTTAAGCCATCAGATCTTGTGAGAACTCACTATCACCAGAACAGCCACTCCCATAATCCAGTCACCTCCCACCAGGTCCCCGCCTCAACACATGGGGATTAGAGTTCAAGATGAGATTTGGGTAGAGACACAGAGCCAAACCATATCACAGTCACTGTAGCCACCTCAGTCTTTATTGAGAATAACTTCTTAAAGTGTGTGGATTTGGGTCTGAGCCACTGTTCTCTGAATGCAGTTCAGCAAAAGCACCTGTTTTAGTGTCTTTCACTAAGAATCCACGTCAGCACTCACAGGGTGAACTCCCGTGGTGCCTCCCCCTCACAGTGTGACAGAGGTTAAATTGCGGGTGGCTGAATTATATTTACATTTTTTATGCCAGGACAAATTCCAAACTTTAGAATTATACAGCAATGGAGAAATCCAGATCTTTGCTCCAAAAGGTGCCCAGCCACAGCTGCCATTAGCTCTATTTCCAAGTGGACGTCAGTTTTTAACTTGCATAGACACAGTGACTTCTCCGCTTAAAAACGCTATTTTTATGTTTTTTTAATTTTTGGATTTTGTTCCCCAATTATGTTTAAAGTCTCATAAGAAAAGTTTTTTGTTTGTTTGGTTGTGTGTTTTTTGTTGTTGTTGTTTTTCCAGACAGGGTTTCGCTCTGCCGCCCAGGCTGGAATGCAGTGGTGCCATCTCAGCTCACTGTAGCCTCAACCTCCTGAGCTCAAGTGATCCTCCCACCTCAGCCACCCAAGTAGCTGGGACTGCAGGTGCATGCCATCATGCCTGGCTAATTTTTATTTTGGGTTGTTTGGTTTTTTTGTAGAGACAGGGTTTCTCTGTGTTACCCAGGCTGGTCTTAAACTCCTGACCTCAGATGATCTGCCTGCCTCGGCCTCCCAAAGTGCTGGGATTATGGGCATGAGCCGCTGTGCCCGGCCATGTCTTTTGCATATTGTATTATCTACAAAGGACATGAGTTACTTTTTAAATAAGTGATCTTTTTAATCAAGTGATCTTCCTGCCTTGGCTTCCCAAAGTGCTTGGATTATAGGCGTGAGCCACCATGCCCAGCCAAAGAAAAGTTTTTAATAAGTAGATTTGATTTTGCAGTTACAAAGTGAGGCAGAAAATTCAGCACATCTATGTGTAATAGTGTCTTCCATGCTGCTGTGGTTTTTATAGTCAGAGGACACTCCTATAAAAAAAAGCCTCATTATTTTTATACTTTATCATTTTCTGAAGATTTATTCTTGAAATATGTTGATCTTGGTTACAGTAACCTCTATGGCTCAGACCCTCTTGGCCAGCCTTTCTGCTACCTCAGGGCCCCTTTTTCCCACAGGGGTCCCACCAACATATGTTAACTCCCGTAACGCTAGCCCACGTGTCAGGGGAGACAGATCCACTCGGAAAGCAGCCGTGCGGTACAGTTGAGAGACAAACAGATCATCATCAAGCTCTACTGATGAATGCGGCCCCTGTGTTCCAGGCAGCCAAGACTGAGTTCCCCCTTATTTCCCTTCACTGAACATGTCAGCCATGTTTGTGATGTTCTTGTGTGTCCCTTGCCCTGAGTTGACGCTGGGACCAGGGTGCTTGAGGATGAGCTCCCAGCAATTCCAGGCTGTGCCTGTCACCAATGTGCCCCGGGCAAGGGAGTCACCTCTCTGACATGGAAGCCCAGAGGTTACCTTCTGGAAGCAGACCCTGTAACCAACTTCCCTCCTTACAGGGCTGGAAGCGTAGCAGTGTCCACCACCTGTGGAATGTCCTCTGGAGCCGCCTTGCCCATGCCACACAGAAGGACACCACGGTTAGGGCACCCATGCGTCACAGCATGTGGCCAGCAGGGCCACGCCACCTCCCAGGGAGGCATCTGACATGCACAAAACCTTTTGAGTTTTTGTATGTTTTTTTCAACACTTTCCTAAAATGCAGTGATCAAAAGTTAGTTGCCTGCTCCTGCTTGGGAGACCAGTCCCTCAGGGGGTTTGGGAATTGTTCCTCCCAGACTCCGGGACTGACATTTGGAGGGTCACCGCCTGACCCCTGCTCCAGAGTCAGCAGGATGGCGCTCCTCCAACGCCACTCCTCCCATCGCATGTGGGAGCAGGAGGGGTGTGGTCTTGGAAACGACACCCTATGATGCGCATTCACCTGAGTGGCCTTCCTGGCCACAGGGCTGAGCCAAGGGGGGGCCAAGGCACTGCCTCCCTCCAGGCAGCACGTGTGTCTAAAAAATTTATAAGTACCCAGGGAATACTTAAAAATATATAAATTTTTAAATAGTTGAGAGATTTTAATAAGAAAGTTTGTGCATTATTGGCAGAGCTGTCAGTGGGTGCTGGGTGAGAGCCACACGGTTGCCTGGGTGACACCCCCGTGTCCCTGCACACCATGACTGTCCTCCTGTCCACCTGAGATGGAGCTCTGGGTTCCCTGAGTCACACCTACATTAAAACGTACACAGTCATCCATCACGTTCACATCTGTGCCGGCATGACCTCCCTGGGGAAGCGTTTGCATGCTGCCCTTTTTGCCAAGACCCTCCCGAGTGTGATATGACCTTTGAACCTAGAGCCAGAGAACCTGCTTGGGCGTCCCTGCCTTCGTTAGATGAACTGATCTTGGATCCAGGTTAATGGTGAGATAACTTGTTTTTAATTATAGTTTTAAGACCAGGCAGAAACAGGCTCTCGTGCTTAGTCTGATTTCATTTATGCTTTAGCAGTTCATTATTGTAAACAGAATCCTAAGGACTGTAGACCGGGGGCGTGGAAACCCCACCACAACACAGCACCTAGAACACACGTGTGTGACATCTCGAGTGACGCACATTCGGAACAGATCGTGTGGATGTGCAGATGTCAGGGAGTCTGCAGTACCTGCGCATACACTAGCTGGGGCTGGACTTGATCTGCTTTTAGCTTTTGCCAGCTTTTTAGGGAGTCTGAAGACCTAGTTTAGCAGTTTCATTCTTTTGTCTCAACTCACCACATAGAAATTTCTTGCCCTTGAGAATACCTCTCTTGCCACTAAGTGTGAGGACGACGTTGGTTCCTGGGTCCCACCTGACTAGCGTGACGAGTCACGTGACGCAAGGAGACTAACGGGCCTGTGTTCTCGGGCTTTTTGTTTCCGTCAAGCTTCATGACCTGCAGGAAGTAAAACTAGGTCTGCCTCACGCTCTGCACACCCCTCCCCTCCCCGGCGGCCGCCCTGCACACCCCTTCCCTCCCCGGCGACCCTCATTGGGAGCGTGTGAAGGATGGTCCTGAGTGCAGGCTGCAGGTGCCAGGTGGTGATCGGCACATAACGTGTCAGATGGGCAGGTGTGTTTGTCACGCACAGACCTGCATGGTAGGCACCTGCCCCATGCCCATGTGTCCTTGCCCGCTGCCATCTGAGAGGATGTACCCTCATCCTACAACAGCTGGCCCTTGGTGTGCCAGGTCTGCCAGGCCAGAGCTCTCTAGGGGTCCGTGTTGGGTAAGTGCACGGCAGGTGGCCCCCTGGCCGAGAGCCTCAGGACCCCGCTGTCTGGGGTTTGGGGGCTGAGTGTGGCACAGCACCACTTTCATGCCCTCTGGAAGGCCTGGCTTTTGCGACCTGGCCTCCTCACCAGCTCAATGGCAGTTTCATGGCACAGCGTCCCTGCTGCCCCCAGACGGTCAGAAATCCAACCCGAATCATATCATTATCCTCATCTTTGTCGGTACTGGAGACGTGGGGAGGTTTCGTTCCTCAGAACTGCTGCACGATATGTCTTCCAAAATAAATGCGGTTTATTTCAAACAGCAGCACTCAAAATCAAGGCTCCTCAGGAAATCCAGTATTAACGCCTTCCGAGCTTTCGCCATCCTTGTCAGATGGGCAAAACACGTTGTTTAGCATCTCAGCACAAGACTGGAGAGAAGATCGGGCAGTTTGTGCATAATTATTTAGCAGTCTTTAAAAGTAGGAGAGGAATCTGTTTTCTAATTAAGCTGCTGTGTCTGGAAGTAAATTATAGTGAACCTTCCTCGAGCGACCCCCCAGTTTCTAATTATCTACGCTAACCTAGCAGCCTGATGAATAAGCTGTTGCTGCTGCAGTACATATTTATATTCCGAATCCTTTGAGAGAGTGGCAATAAGATCCGTGCCTGGAAATTAAGGGACATTTTTCAGCCCTGAAACAAAGTAATGCAACACTTACACAGTGCTAGAAATATTAGGGTTTTCAGAAAGCTCCGGGGAACCTGAGAGATGTGAACCTGCTCCACGAGGCTGCTAGTTAGTATTCTGATCACTGGAGGCTCAAAGCGTACCCAGAACTTACTCGTGATTAACATTGATTGTGTACACAGCATATTTTAAACCGCTAACAATCCAGTGTCGTGAATAAGTGAGTCTCCGTGTGCTGCTGCTTCCGAGGCTCCGGTAGCACGGCTGCCACGTGTGGCCCAGGGACAGTAGGTGCGGGGCTGCAGCCCCACAGCCCTGGAGCTTGGGTTTGACTCTGCTCTGAAACCTTCAGCATTGTGTTAGCTGATCTCTGGTTCCCATCTGTGGGACTTCTGTCTCATCTGAGCCTGGGGATGCAGTGCAGAAAATGTAAGGAGACCTGGGAGCTGCTGCTTGAGAGCACGTGGCTATCCGTGCTTCCTGGGGAATGATAGTGACCGTAGGAAGCATTTACTGAGCCCCCATGGTGCCAGGCATCGTGCTGAGGCCTTTACAAACATTACCTCTTAGTCCTCCCTGGAGCCCTTCAAGGGTGGGTGCTGTTGTTATCTACCTTTTAAAAGATGGGGAAACTGAGGCACCCAGCAAGCACAGGGCCTGCTGAGCACCACACCATTAGGACAAGCTGGGACAGGGATTTGCTGGCAGCCTCCCTGGAGCCTGCATCTCCTTCCTTTCGGCATGGGCTGTGTGAACAGAGCACGGGCTCCTCAACAGGAGCCCAGACCTCTAGAAGGTCTGCACAGGGTTTGGGGGCGCCGCACTCATGTCAGAGGCACAGCGGCTGTGATTAGAATTCACTTCATCGAGGGAAGTCATACACATGGATTATGTTTGAAAGGAAAACTATCAAAAGATCCCAGTCTTGATTCAAAAAGTACCTTTCTTTCCAACATAAATATACAATATTGGCTGGTAAAGGTGAAAATCAGTAATTCATTAACGTCTGCCAGTCACTGCTGAGATGAGTAACGAGGCACTAGACGCTGATTTAGAAACGAAGAGGTAGAAGCAAAACCCGAGAGATCGCCGAGCGAGGGGGAGGTGAGTGATTGGCGGAAACGGGGGACCGCCGCCACCTAGCAGAAGATCACCCCTGCCTGCCCGAGCACAGCCTCCTCAGCGTTCCCGTGCGCGCCACGCCAGGGCGCACGGTGCTGCACGGGGGTCCTTATGCCCAGGTGCCTCTCATTAAGGTCCCCCCACGGGCAGAGGGAAGACGGGCACCGGGTCCCCTTCGCGTTCGATGTGCACCCCAGCAAGGCCTCCTTAGCTCATCCGGATTGGTAGGGGTGGAGGAGGCTGGTTCTGAGATGAAATTGCAGACGTGCAGCCAAGGGGGAATGTGAGAGGTTCAGAGGCCACCCCAGGGAACCTGCACACAGCACGGAGATCTTCCATTTCCTTCACAGTGGTACCCAAACCCTGGTCTTTGTCATCAAAACAAAGGCCTGCGCCGCAGAGCACGGAGCTGTAACATCTGTGGCATTCGCTCCACCTCCTCACGGCTCCGCACCTCCCAGCATCCTGAAGAAAATGTGGGCTGGGCGCGGTGGCTCACACCTGTAATCCCAACACTTTGGGAGTCTGAGGCGGGCGGATCATGAGGTCAAGAGATCGAGACTATCCTGGCCAACATGGTGAAACCGTCTCTACTAAAAATACAAAAATTAGCTGGGCATGGTGGCGTGTACCTGTAGTCCCAGCTACTTGGGAGGCTGAGGCAGAAGAATCGCTTGAACCCAGGAAGCAGAGGTTGCAGTGAGTGAGCCGAGGTCATGCTACTGCACTCCAGCCTGGTGACAGAGTGAGACTCCATCTCAAAAAAAAAAAAAAAGAAAAGGAAAAGAAAATGCATGTGTCTGGATATCTCTAAAGGAAGCCCTTGCTCTGCGGAGATGCAGGAGCACAGCTTGATTGGAGGGCAGCTTCCGTTCGTTGAAGGCAGGCTCCCAGGTGCAGAGCGAGGAGGAGGCCGCAGTGAGGCTGAGCGTGTGCCTGGCCAGTGCCCCTTGGCCGTCCTTTCTGGTAGGCCTTTGCTCTTGTGTAGGAGTCATCTCAGACAGCTCAGTACCTATGGAGGCACATGTCACTGCGGTCGCATAACCGGGATGAGGCTCAGCCCCCATTGATGCCTCTTTTCTAGACGCATCGTAGTTCAGCAGGTGCACCTCCCTCCATCCAGTCTGCCATTTCTCCTTAACCTTCCCCAAGAGTCTGTTGCTCCAGCTCCATTGCCCGCACGGCCCTTCGGTTCCTCACAACCCCTGGTTCTGGTGGGGTGCCTGGAGTGCCTCCTCTGGCAGGGGTGCCTCCTTGGATCTGTTTATCCTGCAGGACTCAGTGCCCTGCCGTTGTTCCTATGTGCGTGGCTGCAGACTTGCAATCGGTGATAAAGCAGTGTGGCGTGAGGCGCCAGCGTAACCGGGGACCCCGGGTGTGTGGTAGCTTTTCCGGTGCTCATCACAGCCACCCGGCGAGCAGCCTCTGAGGCCATCTCCATCTAAACTTCTGGAAGCCGAGGCAAGGGAGGTGGAGAAACTTGCTCAGGGTCACAGAGAGTCACACGAGGGTCCCCTGTCGGTGGCGGAGCCTGTGTCCGCCCCCACCCGCTCTGCTGTGTCTGCCCCCAGCCGCCGCTGCTGGCTGCTCAGTTTGCTGCTCCGTGCTGCACAGTCCCCTCTGTCAGAGCCTGGTCGCTGTGCCCTGTGGCCCTTCAGAGAAAGGCCTCCCCGTTCTGATGTGCGTGTGTTGTCTTCTGACCTCGAAGCCAGTATGTTGTGCATGAGTGGCCAGCTCGTCAGCGGGGCCTCGGGTTCCAGGCTCGAGCGCACTTTTCAGACTCCGCATGTGTTTCTCAGCACATTTGTTCTTTCACCGTTCATTCAGCAGACATCTGCGGACTGGCTGTGTGCTAGGGCCTGTCCGAGGCTCTGGAGCCAAGTCCTTGCTCGTTAACTTACATCATGATCAGGGGAAGAAACGCACTTAAGAGGAGTGTGAATGTACCAGGAGAGCCATGTGATCGCACACAAGAGTGCCTGGATGCTTCTTTGATTGGGCAGCCTGATGAGGCCCATGAAGAGGCAACACTGGAACTGAGACCACCTGGCCAGACGGGAGCAGCCATGCCGGGACCAGGGGCAGCGTTCCAGACGGGGAGCCCCACAGCCTCTGAGCCAGGCACGAGCTTGGGCTGTGTGGCAAGGGCCTTCTTTGAAAGAGGTATATGTAGCTTCAGTATTTAGAATTAACACCGCTAACTTGGCAGCACTTAATGGGTCTACAGGGGCCTGTGTGAGTCTGACTCAGACCACTGCATCAGATGGGGAAACTGAGGCACTTAGGAGCTTGATGGCTACCTACATAAGACATTTTGCTCCATGAATCAGTGGCGTGACCCGCAGTGGCCGCAGAAGGGGCAGTGGCACAAGCCTGACTAGTGGCTCCGTTTGCAGAGGGGGTGGGGGCGACTGACGGCCAGCAGGAGGGCCGTGGTGTTCTCATCTGAGAAGGCGGGCGAGCACTCCTTTTGCTAGAAGAGGCTAAGAGATCTCTACGATTATTTCCATGGATGATGACCCAAACAGATTTCGTGTGGCTGCGTGTGTAGCTGCTGTGTCTTCTAGCTGTTTCTGGAGACCAGAATGTGCCTCCCCGAAATATGAAGAATTGTTGGGCTGAAGACAATTAAGAAGCAAGTGCAAGAGAGCTCCTTGCCTGCCCTCTGTTTCCCTAAAGCAAAACATAGATCTACAGAGACAAAGGCATCCTGTCCCGCCCCGTCCCAGGGAGGACAGCAGCAAGCCCCGAAGACAGCTCCAGGCCCACGCGAAGGTGTTTCCTTCATTTTATAGATGAAGTGACTGAGTCTCAGAGAGGTTAACTCACCTGCCCAAAGTCGCACAGCTAGGAGTGGCTGAGCCTGGAGGACAGAGCCGGGTCTGTGTGATGCCACCCCCAACTCTGCATCGGCTGGCGTGTGGAAGGACGTCCATCCCTTCACGTCCCTCTGCGTGTTTGTGAGTGCGATTCTGAGGAAAGTGGCATGAGTTTTCTGCATCAAGATGCCTGGTCTCAAAGGGCGGGTTCCATGTGGACCTGACAAAATGAGGGGACGTGTACAGCATGGGAGGAGAGTCCGGTTATTTTGACCCAAGTCCCGGGTGCCCAGTGGTAGGAGGAGTGCTGACCTTCTGTGTGATGCATGCCCACCAGGAAAACCTCAGAGGATTATCCCAGAAATCAGGCATAACCACACAAGGCTGCCTGTATTTGGAAACTGTCTTTCCTAGGGTGTTTTAACAAATTCACAGGAAGAGACAGTTTACAACCAGGCTAGGAAGTGACTCTGGGATTTCAGCATCTTTTCAGAGACAGAAAGATCCAGATGAGCTCAGGACAGTCGGGGGAAGGTGGTGGCAATCTCTGTCAGAACCGTGGAGTGTTCGTGGAAGATACTTCCACAGCAGGAGAGCTCCACGCCCCATCCTGGAAGCTCACCTTCCTCCCCTCCCACCCTCTTTAGGCCAGATTTTTGCAGAGAAGCTCCCTAATGAGATGCAGCGTGCAGGTGAGAGGGGCGTCTGGAGACAGCCTGGAGGCAGCCAGTGCCTCCGGAGGGAAGTGCTCCCTAACCCCAGCTCTGCTGGAGCCCGTCCTGCTTCCCCTTATTTTAGGAGCTGCTTTTCTCGATGTGGCAGGCCTTTCAGCAGCTTCTCAGGAGACTCTGCTTGGAGGTGGCTTCTCCCATGTGACTCCTGCAACTGCCTCTCAGGAAAGGTCTGTCTGAAGGTCGGCCCTGACACCGGGAAGCCCACAGAAAATCTGTTTTGCGGGAGTGCTTCAAAAATAAACATGGGCTCAGATGTCTTTCTGATGGGCTTTGGAATCTGCCTGTTTAATAAAAAAGAATCTGCTTTTCATTATGTCATCAACATGTTGAATAAGAAAATGGGGAATTACCCCTCGCCTCGCTGTGGCCCCATCTCTCCCTGTGGTTTTTGTTTCCAGCCTCCAGAGTGGCCATTCCTGTCCATTGTTGTTGTTGACTGACTCCAGGAAGGGGCAATAATTTGTCGTTCTAGAGTAAGTCAGGTAAAAGGTGAATTATCTCCTGTAATATTAACTCTGCTTCCTGTTAAGTTAGGGAAACTTCCTCCTGAGTTCAACCCTACATTTACTTCACAAGTAAAGATGAGCAGAAGTCTGTACTAGGGGCACCATTAAATGCGAAAGGACAGGATCCAAAGAAATGGCAGCACTGTGCATATGAACCATGTGATTTAGAAACCGAGCAGAGATTTTTAAAAATCATTAAAAAACAAGCCGCCTCTGGTGGTTTTTAAAAAACCAGTCAGCTTATGCAGGGGTGGAATTATGGAACTTTCTAGTTTCTAATGTCTCTCGGGTGCCATGTTCACTCCAAATCGTTTTGGTAACCCTGAGCCAGTATATCCTCCTGGAGAAATTAACAACTGCTTCATTTAAGTCAATGTTTTTCAGATTTCAAGTCATGGTTGATAAGTGGCTATGAAACCAGTTAGGTGGGTCACAGCCAGCATTTTAAAAAAGAAGAAAATGTCATTGTTTTCATAGTAAGATAAGTGTTCCGTGGTCCTGTTGCTTGAACATGTATCTCTTTTTTGGTTTGCTTTTTTGTTTCTGTTGTTTGGAGGCATGGACAGGGTACGAACCTGTGAATATGTATCTTTATATGTGGTTGTGTATGTGTGTTTGTCTGGTCACCAAAAATATTCCTAGGGCTCATGATCAAACAAGTTGGAAAGCTTCTTATTTAAATGATCTCTACTCTTATGTTAATTGGGGACCTAGACACACTGACCACCTTAATTGCCTATACTTTAGTTACCATCAGTGTTGTGAATATGTAGTCGTTTTCCAAGAACAACCTTGCCCCAAATCCCTGCTCTACCATCATCAGCCTTGTGCCATATTATGGTTTCCTATAATCTGTCCCATTTTTAATTAGGAATATTGCTTATACGTATATCTTTTTTCTTTGATTTTTTCTTTTTTTTAAATTTTCTTTTGCTTATACATATATCTTAACAGCCTCTTCTTTTCTTGTTGAAGAAATAATTTTGACAAGTTTTTACATTTTACTTTAAATTAAAAACTCATTTCCCTTTTGACCACATGCATTAACCCTCAGAACTGAAGAAGGCCAGATTAACCGTACCAACTCACCCTTCTTGGGAGAATGAAGCAAACCTTTTATCATCAAGATATGTCACCCTTTATCTCTGGTAATGCCTTTTGCCTTAGGGTCCACATTTTTAAAGTATTGTAGCTGAACAACTGTCTCTTGGTTAGTGTTTGCAGAATGCATCTTTTTTATCCATATGTATATAAGGTAGATCTCTTTTTGGCAATATAGTTAGCTTTTATTTAGTTTTGTTTTTAAATAGAGACAGAACATTCTTGGTTTTAATTAAAGTATTTAGTTTGTTTACATTTAGTGTAGTAATTGATATATTTGGGTTTAAGTCTGCCTCCTACTTGCTTCATCCTTTTTTTTTCCTGTTGCTTTTTATTCTAGCCACCCCACCACCCTTTTTTTTGGAGCGGGGGGAACGGAGTCTCACTCTTGTGGCCTAGGCTGGAGTGCAATAGCACGATCTCAAGCTCACTGCAACCTCCACCCCCCAGGTTCAAGTGATTCTCCTGCGTCAGACTTCCAAGTAGCTGGGATTACAGGCACGCACCACCACACCTGGCTAATTTTTTGTATTTTTAGTACAGACAGGGTTTCACCGTGTTGGCCAGGCTGGTCTTGAACTCCTGATCTCAGGTGATCCGCCCACCTTGGCTTCCCAAAGGGCTGGGGTTACAGGCATGAGCCACTGTGCCCGGCCAAGCCCCCTTTTTTTTTTTAACTTTTCTTTTTTCTCCTCCCTTACCATCTTTTGAGTTGATTTAGCAATTTTATTACACCTTTCTTCTCTTCTGTTGGCTTGTTAATTTTATATTCTTTACTATACTTTGAGCATCCTGTTTTTTCCATTAACTGCCAGATAGTATATGCCTTAGACTTTGCAGGCCATGTAAGGTCTCTGCCTCATAGTCTTCCCATTGTTACAACTCTTTAAAAATGTAAAAACCATTCTTAGCCTGGGGGCCTTAAGAAAACATGCTCCTGGCTGGATGTGGTCCTTGGGCCATAGTTTTGGTGACCTGCTTTAGAAACTATAACGTGCATCCTGCTAAAATCTAATCTAAGCCTGGCACAGTGGCTCATGCCTGTAATCTTAATGCTTTGGAAAGCTGAGGCAGGAGGATCACTTGAGGCCAGGAGTTCAAGACCAGCCTGGGCAATATGATAAGACCCTATCTCTACCAAAAAAAAAAAGTTAGGCATGATGGTGTGCACCTGTAATCTCAACACTTTGGGAGGCTGAGGCATGAGAATTGCTTGAGACCAAGAGTTCAAGACCAGCCTGAGCAACATAGCAAGACCCCAGCTCTACAGAAAAAATTAAAATCAGCTGGGCCTGGTGACATGCCCCTGTAGTCCCAGCTGCTTGGGAGGCTGAGGTGGGAGGATCACTTGAGTCCCAGTGGTTGTGGCTGCAGTGGCTCGTGATGCACCACTGCACTCCAGCTTGGGTGACAGAGCAAGACCCCATCTGCTAAAAGAAACAAAAACAGAGTACCCTTTAGTACAGATCTGCTGGGAAAAAGTTCTCATTTTTATTTGTTTGAAAATGCCATCATTTCTCCTTTGTTTTCACGTTTTCAAATCAGCATTCTTGAGGTGCATTCAATAAAATATACCCACTTGAACTGTACAATTGATGAGTTTGACAGACCACTGTGCCCGTGGAGCCACACCACAGTCAGCGTATATCCCGTGTGTCCCCTTGTACCTGTCCCAGTTAATCCCTCTCCTTATCCCTCAAGCCCAGGCAACCATTGATCTGGGTTTTCTCACTATACATTCGATTTGATGTTTCCAGAACTTTCTGTAAACAGAATGATAAAGTATGTGCTCTTTTCTGTCTCTTCCTTGGCTCAGAATCATGCCTTTGAGATGTCTCCTTGTTGGGAGTATCAGTAGTGTGTTCCTGTTCATTATAAGTAACAGCCCGTCATCCTGTGTGTCACAGTTTGTTTCACCTGTTGATGCGCGTTTGAATTGTTTCTGTCCTGACTGTTATGAACAAAGCTGCTGTAAATATTCATGTGCAAGTCTTTGTGTGGGCATATATATTCATTTCTCCTGGATAAATACCGGAGAGTGAATTGCTTGGTCATATGGTAGGTGTGTGTTTAACTTTATAAGAAATTGTCCAACTGTTTTCCAAAGTGGTTTACTGACCTGAGTTCCTGCCAGTAACAACAGCGTGCCAGTTGTGGCGCATCCATGTCGACACTTGGCATTCTGCCTTTTCGGGGTTTTTTTTATTTTATTTTTTGAGATGGCGTCTCACTTTCTTGTCCAGGCTGCAGTGCAGTGGCACAGTCTCAGCTCACTGCAACCTCCGCCTCCCGGGTTCCAGCAATTCTCGTGCCTTAGCCTGTTGAGTAAGTGGGATTACAGGCGGGCGCCACCACGCCCAGCTAATTTTTTGTATTTTTAGTAGAGATGGGGTTTCACCATGTTGCCCAGGCTGATCTCGAACTCCTGACTTAAGTGATCCACCCACCTCGGCCACCCAAGTGCCGGGATTACAGGCGTGAGCTACCGCGTCCGGCCATCTTACCGAAGTATAACACAATATCATTATTATTTTAATTTACATTTGCCTAATGATGCCACAGCAGCTTTTCCTATGCTGCTATTGGCCATTAATTTATATTCTTTAATAAAATGGATGTTCAAGTCTCTTGCCAATTTTCAAATTGTGGTGTTTGTCTTCAAGAGCCCTTCATGTGTTTTGGACACAAGTCTTTGTCCTATCTATACATTGTGAACATTTTTGCTAAGTCTGTGGCTTGTGTTTTTATTTCTAAAACAGTCTAGGCCAGGTGTGGTGGCTCACGTCTGTAATCCCAACACTTTGGGAGGTCGAGGTGGGCAGATCACGAGGTCAGGAGATCGAGACCATCCTAGCTAACACGGTGAAAGCCCATCTCTAATAAAAATACAAAAATTAGCTGGGCGTGGTGTCACACACCTGTAATCCCAGCTACTCGGGAGGCTGAGGCAGGAGAATCGCTTGAACCCAGGAGGCGGACGTTGAGTCCGTCCAGCAGTGAGCTGAGATCGTGACACTGCACTCCAACCTGGGCAACAGAGCGAGACTCCATCTCAAAATAAATAAATAAATAAATAAAACAGTCTTTTGAAGAACAGAAGTTTTTCATTTTGATGAAGTCCGATTTCATCATTTATTTATTTTATGATTTGTACTTTCTGTGTCCTACCTAAGAAATCTTTGCCAAACCTCGGGTTGTGAAGATTTTCTATTTTTTTCTAAAACTTTTAGTTTTAACTTTCATGTTTATGATGAACTTAGTGAACTATGATTAACTTTTAAGTCTGCAATCCGTTTCAAGTTGTTTTTTAATATAGTCAATGGTCAAGGATCATTATTTTCCATATAGATACCAAATTGTTCCAGCACTGTTTGTGGAAGAGGCTATCTTTTTGTCATTGAATTTCCTTGGTGCCTTTGACAAAAATCATTTGACTATAACTGTATAGTTCTATTCTATTCTCTTGATCTGTGTGTCTATCTTTATTGGCATAAGGATAGGAATACCACATTACCTTGATCACGGTAGCTTTATTGTAAGTCTCTGTTTTAGTTTTGTTTAGTTTTGTTTTGTTTTGTTTTGTCAAAATGGTTTTGGCTACTCTAGATCCTTGCATTTCATATGAATTTAAAAATCAGTTTATCAGTTCTAACGAGAAGCCAGCTGAGATTTTGACTGGAATTACATTAAATCTAGATGAATTTGAGGAGAATTACCATCCTAGTAATATGGAGTCTTCTGACCCATGCACATAGTGGCTTCATCTTCCATAATCATCACATACTGATTTAGTTGTCTTGGTGCCTTGGAGCTTTATCTGTACATATCTTGCAAATATTTTGTTAAATTAATGTCAGTTTAAAAATTATTTAAGACAGCATATAGAAATGTAATTGATTTTTGCATAGTGACCTCATTTCCTCTAACTTTGCTACATTCCCTTATTGGCTCTGGGAGCTGTTTGAAAGGTTTCTTAAGATCCTCTATGTGTGTAATTATGTCATCTGAAAATACATACAGTTTGACTTCTTTATTTCCGATGTTTATGTCTTTAATTTCTTTTTCTTGCTTTGTTGCACTGCGTAATGTCTCCAGTATAATGTTAAATGGAAGCAATACAGCTGGGTGTTGAAGCCCTGATCTGAGTCAAGGATCAATGACAGGGAACATTTTATCTTAATCTACTAAGTATAATATGTGCTGTGAATTTTTCATAGATACCCATTATCAGGTTGAGGAAGTGCGCTTCTAGACCTAGTTTTCTGAGAGTTTTTCTCGTGAGTTCTTGTTGGAATTCGTCAGCGGCTTCCTCTGTGTCTGTGGAGGGAATCGTACAGCTGTTCACCCTGTTCAGATGGTGCATCACATGAATGATGTTCAGACGTTAAACAGTCTTGCATCCCTGTGGTAAACCCCAGCTGGTCATGGTATATTACCCTTGGATAGATTGCAGGATTTTACTTGCATTTCATTGAAGATCATCTCACGTGTGTTCTTCTCTACCTGTGGGAGACAGCCACGCCCTCTCCAACAAGGCCTAAACCTCACTCTATCCACAGAACATAGCCACGCCCTCTCCAACAAGGCCTCAACCTCACTCTACCTGTGGGACACAGCCACGCCCTCTCCAACAAGGCCTCAAACTCACTGTACCCACGGGACACAGCCATGCCCTCTCCAACAAGGCCTAAACCTCACTGTACCCACGGGACACAGCCACGCCCTCTCCAACAAGGCCTAAACCTCACTGTACCCACGGGACACAGCCACGCCCTCTCCAACAAGGCCTCAACCTCAGCCCTGCCTGGGGCCTCCTCCAGGTGCTGGGATTACAGGCATGAGCCACTGTGCCCAGCCCTTGATTTCTTAATATACTAAATTTTTAATTTCCAGGGTTTAAAAAGAATAGCTTCTAGTTTTCTTCCAAAATTGTTCACTTTGTCCTTTAGTTCCTTATACATATTAAGTAAGATGATTGTCAAGTCTGTGCCTGGCGGCTCCATTATCCAAATCCTCTATCTCTGTCTTGTCAGCTGCTTTTCTTGGTTTCAAACATATATACAGTTTTCCAGTAATTACCTGTTTTTTTTTTTTTAATTGAATGCTACAAATTGAAAACGGAAATTGTACAGGTATTTGGGATGATTTGAGGCTGTGAAGTCTGAATTGTTTTGAGTTTCTTTTTCCTCCTACGTGCCTTTTAGAGTCTCAGCTCAACAACTGAGGAGTTTCCCCAGATCTGCTTCTCCTTGGCAGTGCATCACCTCCTGCTGTTGTTCCCCAGCCCCATGAGCCTGCCGTGATCTACTCAGCGTCCCTGCTGCTGGGTCCCGTTTTTGGAGTTGCCAGATGCTTCCAAGAGAGGTGGCCCCAAACGAAAGCTCAACCCCTGGCTTCCCCTCCTCGAGTCTTGGCCCCATAATTTATCATAGCCTGGCCTGCCTTTCCTTGCTTCTAAAATATTCCCGAACATACACACAGCCTTTCTAGCTGTTCTCCAGGCGAGAATGGTCTGAATCACCTCATCTGCCGTTACCCGCAAGGGAGCCCGTGCTGTCCTCAAAACCCTAAACCTGTGGGAACCACACACCCCCAGATTTGTGCACGTGATTTGGAATCTGGTGGGCTCAGCTTTTTAGATAATGCCCAGTGGCTGCACGTGAGGGTCTGCAGGCACAGAGTTGGACCCACGTCCCCAGCCTTCCGTGTCTAGCTGGGACTCTATCCGGCTCTCTTGTTCCCGTTCCTGTCCCTCTGCCCTCCAGACTATAGCACTGCAGCCCAGCTGACAGAGAGGCCGCTCCTCTGCCTTTAAATTGCAAACTATTCAGACCAATATCATGTATTATAATTTGTAAACCATGGGTTTTATGCACGCTAAAATGGACTTTAATTATGATCACTCAAAGTCTGTAAATGGCTATAATATTGGGCACTGTGTAGTGAGAACATCAGGTAATGTTACAGAGCGCTGAATTGCACATCATTTTAAATAAAGAGAGACTGGACGAGAATATCACAGGAATGCACGTTTCCTTGGTTCAGAGCAATATTAGCTTAAGAAAAAGTATTTTCACTGGTTTCACGAAAAGTTCTCACCTGGTGCATTATTTCCTGATCTTCACTTCAAATTGTTTTCTTTCCCCAAAGAGTTGTATTTTTACAATGACCGACGTGTGTGTGTGCTTTATGCGTAAGGTTTCAATGCAGCGTTCATTGAGAAGCTGGATGAACTCATCACGCTTGTGCACCTGCTCAGATTGCTTTCAGTAACTCTCCTGTTACTCCAGCCCCCACTGTGGAGAACCACTGGTCTGAGATAGACATATATAGCTTTCCTCTTACTAGCAACCTAGCCATTATGCACTGACCTGGATTTTCAAAAGAATTATTTCAAAAAAGAAATTGCTCAGTTCACCTCCCCTGACCTTGGCATGGAACCTTTGTAAGTAATTAATTATTTGCAGTAAGTAAGTGAACCAGCCCAAGCTTCCTACACCGTCATTTTCATAGTAGTCATTTAAATTTAAATGCGTGTCCTTCTTTAATTGAATTTAATCTGAGATGATATAAATTTTTAAAATCATACAGTTTTGACTCAGTACAGTGGCTCATGCCTGTAATCCCAGCAGTTTGGGAGGCCGAGGCAGGTGGATCACCCGAGCTCAGGAGTGTGAGACCAGCCTGGGCAACATGGTAAAACCCCATCTCTACCAAAAATACAAAAAATTAGCTACATGTGGTGGCATGTGCCTGTGGTCCCAGCTACTTGGGAGGCTGAGGCTGAGGTGGGAGGATCGCTTGAGGCTGGGAGGTGGAAGTTGCAGTGAGCTGAGATCAAGCCTGTGCACTTCAACCTGGGTGACAGGGAGACCTCATCTCAAAAAGTTTTTTTTTCATAAGACAGTTTTGAAATATCTTCCCTTTTCAGGAAACTTGCTGTAGCCTCCTTCTTATTTAAAAAAAGGGGGGGAAAGTTTTGTTTTCCTTTAATACTTAAATTGTATGTTTTCCGTGTAGATTATTAAGCACACATAAGCAAAAAGAATTAAAATCATCCATTTTCTCCAGCATGCCGGGATAACCATTATTAACACTTTGTGTATACTCTTCCAGACTTTTGTCTAAGTGTATTCTTGGGTATTTTTTTGATTTCGTGCACAAAGAGATAATCTAGGGGAATGGCCACCAGAGTGTTTCACGAGCTTCTTAGATGATGGAATTGGGGATGATTTGTATTATCTTGTTTTCTTTTTTATCATCATTTGAGTACTTTTAGTGAGTTTGTCCTATTTCTTGGAAACCGTAGTTTTTCATTTAACATTTTGTTTACATACAGTTTGACGATCATTCAGTGGGGATTCACCCATTGGCTCATCGTATGTACGCGGCACCTGTTCTGTATTTGACGTTTCATGCCATCAAATATGTACGCGGCATCTGTTCTGTATTTGACTTTCACGCTAAGCATCATAACAGCAAGATGAAGAAAGAATGTAGTCCTGACTTTCAGAGCGCTCCAAGCCTCAGCTTAGACACAGCCTAGGCAACAGTGTCTCAGAGACATTCACAGCTCTCTGGGCAGGCATCAAAGGAGCAGCCGCCAGCGGGGAACCCCTGGGTTGGTGTGGGAGAGACCCCAGGGGAGTGTCCTGAGAGGAGGCTGGACTTGAGCCAAATGATAAAGCATCCATAGGTGTCCCCTAAGCCAAGAAGACAGGAGGGTAGTCTGAGCAGAGCACACAGGATGTTTGAGAATGACAAGTCTGACATGGCTGGAAAGCGATGTATTTGGTGAAATAGAAAGATGGGGAGGAACAGAAAATAGCACCAGGAAGGTAAACATGCTTGAGTTACTCAGCCTCCACCATGGCGGCCGCGTGACTGTGCTGGGGAGCAGACACTAGGCAGTTAGGGGTGCACAAGGTTTGTTGGATGTAACACCTGGCAGAGGCCAGGACAGAAGCTGGACCTGATGTACACCTGGCCCAGGCTCTGCTGGCCCCATAGAGAGAGAGCTATCGCTCCAACTCAGAGGTGGCCCAGCCTCTGCAGGCCCCGTGGAGAGAGAGCTGCCACTCCAACTCGGAGGTGGCCAGACTCTGTAGCTCAGCTGTGCTGCAGGGCCACCCAGAACAGAGAAAGGCCTCATCTGAACACTGGCCCAGTCCCTGTGCATACCAGCTGGGACTGTCCCTGTACTGCGCTTTTTCCTGCCAGGGGCCCAGCCTGGTGTCCACAGGCAGCAGACAGCCATCGGCATCAGTGGGAGCAGCTGTTTTTTAAGTGGGGAAGTGACATGGCCCAGGCCTGTGGACTGTGGAGATCACACCATGTGCTTAACGAGCTGCCGGGAGCTGTGAGATTGATTTATGTCAGGGAAAGCAAGTCATTGTCCATGGGAATTTACCTAGCTACACAGAAAATTAACAGTGGAACAATGGCGGGTAATAAAAGACAAAGAAAGTAAGGGATTAGTTGAGCACCAAAGAAATTTAGAGGAAGATCTCAGCTGTCATCCTGTGCTGGACAGTCCGTCACGTGCAGCGCATCCTCCCGACTGGCAAGGTGGCTTCCACGTGCCCCGTCAATCAGGGCTGGACAGTCCATCACGTGCAGAGCATCCTCCCGACTGGCAAGGTGGCTTCCACAGAGCGATTCTCGAGACCCGAGGGGCGTGGACACAGCTTCTACGCAGGCAGTCGGAGAGCCACTGGGCTCTTGGCCCTCACTCCTCCAGCCAGAGGAGTTTTGCTTTCCTTAGTCCTGCATAAGATTTTGTTTGGGTAGCTAAAAAGTAATGGAAAACCACCACAATGATCAGTGGAGAACCTTGTAGGTTTGGGGGCCCAGCTGTGTGTTAAGAGTCATCAGCCTGTGTAGTGTGAGCCAGGGCAGAAGGGCCTGGCCCGAGAATGCCGTCTGGACGCCTGGCGGGCCTGGCTGCAGGGTGCCGCAGAGGAGGTGGGAAGAGGCATCTGTGGGAGGCCTGGCTGGCCCCAGTGCAGGACCAGGGAGCAGCTGAGGGCCTGGGGCCTCCGGGGTTTCGAGCCTCAGTGAAACGCGAATCCACAGGGACTCTTGGAGTGGGGACCAGCAGTGGAGAAGATGACGGCATTGCACTTGATTTTACACACGTTCCACTTGAGCTGTGATGCCAGGCAAGCCGAGGGTGAAGGGAAGCGCCTTGTCGTGAGACCTGGAAGGAGCAGGGCTGCCGCTGGAGCAGATCCTGGGGTGTGAAAAGAGCTGGCGACGCAGTGCTCCTAGAGGTCACTAAGGGAGGAGCCGGGTGCCAGGGGAGAGACAGTCAGGATTTGCAGATTCAGCAAATGAAGAAAGGCAAGGCTGGCCAGCCATTGGAGTGAGGGGGCTTGGGAGGAGGTGGCTTGGAAGGGCGGTGAGGACAGAAACCAGCTTTCACATGGCAGATAAGAGGAGCCTACGGGGGCCAAGGAGAGCTTAGCTAGTGCCAGCTTCAGGGCCACATGGGTTTTCCCCAGGGTAGACAGGCATAAGGCCCCAGCGGCCACTGCATGTTGAGCCCCAGCAGCCAGTGGTCTCCCCGGCCCATCCCTGGTCCTCCCGTTCCTGCGAGGCGGCTGCGGGGTCTGGGTCTGGTTCCCACCACTTGTCTCTAGTGGAAGACACACCCTCATAGAGCCTCAGTTTCTCCATCTGAAAAGCAAGTGAACATAAGACCCGCCTGGCGTGGGCACTGGGAAGGAAGTCTTGGTGGACTTGGCAGGTGGGTGACTTGGGGGCCTGGGTCCACCGAGCCACACAGCGGGAGGCATGGCATGAGTGCCCAGCTGGCAGCGGTGGTGGAGGTAGCGTAAATGTTCATGCTGAAGAAAATCCAAGCCTCTGAGAGGCTGGGCAGCTAGTCCACAGTCACAGAGCCAGTCTCTGGCCAAATTCAAGCCCCCGTCTGTCTGGCTCCCAAGTTTAGGCCTGGAAGTGAAGGAAAAGGAAGGCTGGGGGTTCTGCAGGGGAGACATCCTGATGACCTCACAGCTCCTTGTCCTTGTCCTCTGCATGGATGGGGCCAGGGACAGCAGTGAGGCGGCCACCCCATGGGGACGAGATCATGTGTTGCGTCTCCTGAGTGCAGACAGAGCTGAAGGCGCCCCCGAGAATCCAGGTGAGAGCAGGAACCTGGAGAGACTGGGAGGCGAGCACCTGCCACATGGGCACCTGTGAGTGAACCAGGGAGGGACAGGGCCCCAAGGAGTGGGTGGCACCTCGTGCTGGAAGTAGGGAGCAGGCAGAGTGATGGGGCAAATGACAGGGAGCCGGGCAGGTCCGGGAGAGGGGGTGGGGGAGGGAGCACCCTTGGGAGAGTGACTGTGATGGGCTGTGATCCCTCAGGCAGCTGGTGGAGAATCAAAGGCGAGGGCTGGAGACACAGCAGCTCTTGTTGAGTGACAAGTTCCCAGCAGAGGGTGGTGGTGGGGACAGCCAGGGGTGTCAGGGAAGAAGAAGGGGCCTTAGGGGAAGTGCACCTGCTTGGCATTTCGGAGCTGGCCTGGCACTCTACGGTGGTTGCACAAATGGGGTGTGGATGCTAAAGTTCTGCCAGAGTCTAGCAGGGCCGGGGTCATCATGATGGCCTGGATGTTGCAGTAAGGAAGATAAATCCTGGCAAGAAACCGCATGCCACAGGTGAGCCCGGAAGTGTGGGGGAAGGTGGAGATAAACCCTCCTGCCAATGGCAGTGAAGGAGAGTTTGAGGAGGCGCGGGCCCTGTTGGGGGGCCACCCCTGGCATCTGCCACATCTGTTGTTGGAGTGTCATCTGTTTTATTTTAGTCGCCATTTTGCATCAGGGTCAGCTGTGTTGACTCAGCAGAGAAACAGGTACCACGAGTCATCCAGCCATAGCACTGCTGGGACCAGCGCTTGAGTTTTCTTATCTCCCAATTCAGGAATCTTTTCCTGAACTGTAGCTTTTTACAGTTTTCACACAGAAGTCCTTGATTAACACTCTGGATTTAAATTTTAAAAGAGCCACCTTGATCATTAACCCTTTGAGGGTTCAGAGAAACTTCTAGAATGAAACATGGTCTGACATGGACAACCCACACCACTAGGCTTCTTCTGTGGTCCCCTCGTCATCTCGGTGGCCTCCCGAGTCGGGCGAGACTCAGCATTGGTTAGGATCAGGTACAGAAAGGAAACCAGAAACAAATCGTTTCTGCAAGGATTTAATTTTATGTGACGTGAAAAGTGAGGGATGCTGGACTCGGTTCCACCTTGTCACCCCCAGTAGGACCAGGCCTGCTGGATCAAGAAGCCTCATCAGCTTTTGCTCACTGGATGGTTGGTTCATCGACTTGAATGATTTCTGGGTCTGTCTGAAGTCGTCTGGGCAGATGACTCTGTCTGGTTTCACGATGAGCTTAGGGAAGAGACCAGTGGGATTTTCAGGACCGTGTTGGGAGAGTCTAGCTTTGCATTTACTTACTGGTGATCATCACAAGATACCAATTTGTAAAAACACAACTAAGTACACACTGGTCCTATCTGGCCTCCGTTTATCTTGATGGCTTGGCCATCCAGTGACAGTGCTGGGGTGTGGGACCTCGTGGGAAGCTCTTTGCGGCTCAGAATGCAGCTTTCTGTTAACCAGGGGTCACAGACTCGGGAACAGCAGGGGCTCTATGAGCTTCACTCGATTCAGGATACGTGGGCTCACGTTAGGGATGCGTTTAGTCCTGGTTTGCAAACAGCCTGCGGGCAAATGGTCTGTCTGTGCTTGTGATGGTCCCTGCACTTCTTCCGGAATGCAGCCCTGGCCCCCGCCAGCTGCCTGAGCTGTGCTGCCCCCCTAGGCTCCCTCCCCAGCATCACCAGGGCTGAGGATGAGGAGATGCAGGAGCCAGGGTTTCGGCAGTTCCCTGTTACTCAGGTGGGCACACTCATTGCAGTAAATGTTGATGATATAAAGACAAGGAAGGGTATCCCCATGATCGCATTTTGAGGTTTTTCCTCCAATTGTCTCTCCTTGCACATGTTTGATGTAATCGTGACTATAGAGTATTTGTCTTGCTTCTTTACTTAATGTTATAAAGCATTGTCCCATATTATTGAAATATTCAGAACAGTTTAACTGCTTGTAGCTGCTGCGTCGTGGTTGTTGCGTGGTTTGTTTAATCATTTCTCTCTCATTGGTTTCGGAGCGAATTTTGGGCTTTCTGCAATGGCAGATGACACAGCACCACACACCCTACATCCCATTTCCCCATCCTGCTCCCGGTTTAAGCATGGTTGGTTCCTGGAAGTTGATGTACTGAGCTACGTAGATTTTTCCGACTTTTACATGTGGTAAAGAAGGTAGTGCCAGCGCACACTCGTACAGGATAGAAGTGTCTTTGTTTAGGGCAGGGACAGACACATCCAGCTGCCTGAGAATGGGGGCTCCGCACACCAGAAAGACCAGCTGTGTAACGTAGAGTGTGGACTTTGAGTGATGCAGTATGAGTCACTCGATCGGTCTAGTCTGTGTGACTCTGAACACACAGACTCCGGGCACTTCCCGGGCTGGCAGTGCTCCAGGCACGTTGTTACAGTCGTGCTGGGAGGGTAACATGTCTGAACCCCATGGAGCGAGGACCTGAGCTCTGCAGTTGGTGTTGGGCCCCACCCTGCCCTGGGCACCTCTCTTCCTGAGGCTTGGGGACAGTCCTCTGCCCTCATAGTTTGACTAACTCCAGATATGTTGAGAGAGAAGAGAGGACCCGTGACAGGACGCTGAAGATCAGCACCTCCCGTATCCTCCTTCCCTGCACACTCGGGCCACCTCCCGTGTCCTCCTTCCCTGCACACTCGGGCCACCTCCCGTGTCCTCCTTCCCTGCACACTTGGGCCACTGATATGTTGAGAGAGAAGAGAGAACCCGTGACAGGATTCTGAAGATCAGCACCTCCCGTGTCCTCCTTCCTTGCACACTCAGGCCACCTCCTGTGTCCTCCTTCCTTGCACAGTTGGGCCACTTGTGTGTTTACTGATCCTAGACCACAGAGCTTCGGCGTGTGGTCTGGGCGCTGTCTGTCCTCTGCATGGCTTTGGTAAGGAGGGCAGGCAGCGCTCGGTGACAGTCCTGCAGCTTGAAAGAGGCGGTGTTTTTGCGGAACATAGTTATTGACGATCTTGGCAGTCATTTCATTAAAACAGTTTTCAGCATATGTGTTTCTCATCTGCAGGTGTGGGACCCAAGACACAAGTGTGTTGGGGCTCCATGTCCACCCCACGATGCCCCCCGTGCCCCTTCTCCGTGCTGTTTCCTAGGGCTGTGTCCTGGGCAGCCACCCCTGTTCACGCTGGCGCTTGAGGGCTGAGATGAGCAACCTGGTAAAATGAGTTCCTGGATTGTTTGCTTGCATTTCATAAGGAAATGTCTTCTCTTTGGGAGGTGTGCCCCACCCTCAGATACCTCCGTGGGGCCAGGCTCTGTTGCAGGTTGTTAGAGGGTGGGCACCTTTGCTTTTCCTCACTCCCCTGCTCGGAGGTCGCAGGGCAGGCAGCCTGGCCATTCCTCCTGCGCACAGTGGACATGCTTGTTCTGAAGCGAGAGCAGACTGGGGAGAAGGAGGAGGGGCTGAGACGAGTCTCTGCTGTCCTTGTGCCGTGTGTTCGCCTCCAGGCCCGGGTTTCTTTTAAATGGTGGGAATCCTTCATGATGCCTGCCCTCCGCCACCCACACAGCTAATGAAAGGGGCTTCTCTGTCATCCCCGTCCTGGCCAGCAGCCTGACTAGAAAACCGTGATGTTGGGTAAACTGGTCTCCACCGTGGAGGTCAGAATTTTTCTTGAGTTTGGAAATCTTTGTTTGAGACTTCCGGCATTGTTTGAGCAGCAGTGCTGCTTTAGAATATTATACTAACTTCTCAGTTTCTCCTTTTTCTTGTCCTATCACTGAACCTATTTTGAGGAAATAAGATGTTATTTTCTGTTCGTAAAGGAAAGAAAGAGCATGTGTTGAAGAATTACATTAAGAAGCTTGCTTAGGCTGGGCATGATGGCTCATGCCTGTAATCCCAACACTTTGGGAGGGTGAGGCGGGAGGATCCCTTGAGCCCAGGAGTTCAAGAGCGGCCTGGGCAACACAGTGGGACTCCACTACACCAATTTAAGAAAAGAAGTTCACTGAACTCAGCTACCCTGTGTTACTGATGCATAGCCTCTTTGAATATTATTCTGATGAAGATGGTGCCATCAGATGGTTCCTGCAGTGGGAATTGCTGATCAGCTAAATCTTTTCGACAGCGGGATCATGCTTATGGCTCTGAACACGTGGCATTTGGTTTTCCATTCCGAGTTACTTCACTTAGAATAATGGCCTCCAGCTCCATCCAAGTTGCTGCAAAAGTCATGGTTCTGTCCTCACAGCTGAGGAGTGGTCCTTGGTGCTGCCTGCCCCATGCAAAACGGCAGCAGCCTCATCCCCCCGCCCACTCTCTGTCGTATTTGTCTCTGCGTCATCTGCCGTCACTTACCTCTAATGTGTGCTTGTTCATTTGCCTGTTACCTGTCCTTCCCCCTAGACCCTTAGGACAGGGCCTGGGCGCGCGCTGGCAATCCCCACCTCCCTGTCGCAGGTATCAGCTGCGTGTTGAATACACGGGAGCAAAGTAGACCTTGCGGGCGAGACTCCCCCCAGCGTGGACGGTGCACTTCCACAGCGTTCGGTGGCTGAGGTATAACCCTGCAGAGCGTGATGTGGACTGCTTTCAGTACGTGCCACAGACTGCCCTTGGGGTCCAGTCATCGGTCCATGGGAACCATGTGTGTGACCAGCTGGGCTTGGTCTGTAAGTCTGGGGACACCGGAGGAAGAAGCTGTTTTGGAGATGTGCGGGAAGGAGGAAAGCTGCAGATGGAGGTTGAGCTCTGAGCTGTGAGCTCATGGAGAGTTTGGTTCTCCCTGCCGTGCACCGAGCTTCTGCTCAGAGCCTTCCTCCCTCGCTCAGAGCCTTTCCCGCCCGCGCCCTTTTTTCTTGCAACCTCTCCTCCATTCCCTGCTCTCAGAGCTGTGGCATCACTCATGAGAACGCCCCTTGTTTTCTAGGATCCCTGGCCGCCTGAACGACAGGAGGACGCCCCTGGGTGAACTGAACTGGATCTTCACAGCCATCACAGACACCATCGCGTGGAACGTGCTCCCCCGGGGTGAGGCGCGGGCCGGGCCTTGGGGAGGGAGGCTATGGCCTTGAGTGCGCGGGGAGCCGACTCTCGGACATGAGAGGAGTCAGATAGGATCCGTGAGTGCCTCCCTAGTGAGGAAGACAGTGGGAGGGGCTGAAAAGTAGAAGGCGACCACCTAAGGAGGTGTCTGCGAGGGGCTGAGTTACTGCACGCCAGGTTCTCAGAACGGTGGTGTGGAGAGACTGCGTGTCAGCGCTGGCCCTGACCGGTGCACAGCCCTTACTGCGCACCGGCGGCTTATCTTCAGAGTCGTCGGCATTATTCACACTGGCTGGAAACCAGAATTGCTGTTGTAAGACTTGTTTGTATTTTTTATTGATTGGTTGATTTGGGGTGTTTGTTCACATGTATGTATATGTGCACTGTGTGTGTACATGTGTACATGTGTATGCATACACGTGTGTATATGCATATTTGTGTGTGTGTATTTGTGTATGTGTACACCTGTATGTGTGTGCATGTGTGTATTTGTGTATGCGTGCCCATGTGTAATGTATCTGTATAGGTACACACCTGTGCGCACACGTGTATGCATGCATGTGTGCATGTGTGTACATTTGTGCACGTGTGTGTTTGTTTAAGTGTGTGTACATGTGTGTGTTTAAGCGTGTGTGTGTGTTGCTGATGGGAAATATGCATATTAGTCCCAACTTTAGTAATTTTTGATAGAAGTGAATTTGTGTATTTGGCTTTAAATGCTAGACACAAGTCACTGAAGACTCCTTTTTATCTTTTATCTGCCCTCAGATCTCTTCCAAAAGCTCTTCAGACAGGACTTGCTGGTGGCTAGTCTGTTTCGAAATTTTTTATTGGCGGAAAGGATTATGAGGTCGTATAACTGCACTCCCGTCAGCAGCCCGCGTCTGCCGCCCACGTACATGCACGCCATGTGGTGAGTGTTTCAGGATCCTCCAGGTGCCGTGCTCCCCCGCCCTCCGTGGCACTGTGATGTCATGGAATTGCACGGAGCTGGGCAGGGAGGCCCCACACCTAACTTGGGGACCCCGTGTAGCATTAACAAGTGAAGCTAAATGCAGGGCTCCCAGAGATCTCCACACAGAGGAGTGGGGGTCTCCTTCGGAGGGCAGAAGCCTTGGAGGGCCTTTTAGGACTGCACGGGAGCAGCGGCCGGCTGAAGCCTCACAACTCTGCAACTCGGGAGGGTAGCACTTTGCAAGAGAGTTTCTAACCTTTTAGAAACCAGTAGTGAGAAAATAACTTGCTGACTTGAATATATGAAGCACATGCAAGCTCGCTCTGGAGAATTAAACTGTTGGGCTCATGATCAATTAGTTTTTATGCTTATTTCTCACACACACAAACACACACACACACAACGCTCCTAAGTGTAATCCTTTATGACTATTGATTATAGTTCTGTCCCATTGCTGAGTTGCTACTATTTATACAACTCCTAATAGTAGTAACAGTGACAATAATGTGATTTGTTTTTAGTCTAGACATTATATTTGAAGACGTTTGGTTTCTTTCTGTTCTGTGGCTGTCCTAACAGAAGCAGGTTTGGGCAAATTCTAAAATGGTATTAAAACAAAGGAAAAATATTTCTGTTCATCAATGGGAGAAACCCTAACAACACAAATATTTTTAAAAGAGCGATTAACGTATGCCTAGCCGCAGAAGCCATCATGTGGCGTATTTTCATGGCCAGGTTTATTTTTAGCTAGTGTTTTGTGTTTTCTTTTTAAACGTGTACAGGACCACTTTCCCTCAACCCTGGAAACCCAGAGAAGCAAGAAGGAATCTAAACTCACTACCCATCACCCACTCCAGAAAAGTTAGAAATAATCTAATTTTTAATGTTTATAATAAATATTTATATGCGATAGATCAAAATACATTATACCCAGCATAGCACTTGGACTTTAAACAGCAAAAGTTAAAGCATGCATGATCTGTGTCCTTCTTAAGACTCTGTAAGATAAAATAGAGAACCCTGATAAGGAGAAAAGGAAATTGAAGTAAACCATTTAAATAATGTGTAAATAAAACCACCGCACATTTATTTTTCACGAATCCATGAATAACAGAGCTGTAAAAGAGACAGTTGTTTGAAAAGCCTTTGCAATACTTAGAATAAATATTTAAAATGAACATTTTTTAAAAATAAATACTTAGAGCATTTTTGAAAGAGTATATTCTCAAAATGGCCTTATTCCTTTAAGAAAAGTAAGGCCTTAAATCCTGTCTCTATTTCTTCTAAGACAGGTTATTGTAATACATTTATTTTAAAAGAGGAAGGAAAAAGAAAAAAAAAGCTGAAGGGGTCAGTGCCACATCAGATCCTGGATCAAAAACTAGTTCAGCACTGGGAGCCGGTTGAGCACTCGGAGCGGGGTGGGCAGGGCCTCTGGGCTTGCAGGTTCCCTTACCAGGAATCAGTCCATGGAAACCTTTTTCCTTCTAGCGTATGTTTTCTCCAGATGTAAAAGCACCTCCTATCTGATGTGCTCAGCTGCGCAGAGTTAAAGACAGTGACATCACATTGGAGTCCGTGGTCAAAGACCAGAGCCAGAGCACAGAGAGGAGCCAGGAGGGATGAGCAGGCGAGGACAGGTGCAGGGAGGGGCATGTGGCAAGGCCGGCGTGGGGCAGCCACATCCCACCTCTCCATCTAGAGGCCACGTGGCGAGGTCAGCACAGGGCAGCCACATCCCACCTCTCCCTCTAGAGGCTGCGTGGCGAGGCCAGTGTGGGGCAGCCACATCCCACCTCTCCATCTAGAGGCCGCGTGGCGAGGTTGGCACAGGGCAGCCACATCCCACGTCTCTGTCTAGAGACTGCTTTCTAGGACTGGCCCCTCAGAAGTTTTCTGAGTGCCAGCATTTATATCAGTGCTGCTTTATAGAAGGTCCTTGTCTAGGCCTAGCTGCAGCCTCTCCCAGCGTTGCTGGGGCTGCCCTTCCCTGCCCAGAAAAAAGGCCAGCTATTCTGCAGACTCTGCTCCCTGGAGCCTCACAGAGCCAGCCCTCACCTGTGCTTATTGGTTGCACTAGAGAATCATGAGGTGATGTTGCAATCCACAGAGGCCCAGAGAGCCTGGGGACAGCATCACAAGGGTGCCTCGCAGCCCCTCTTCCTGACGGTCACTGTGGACACTCTGGCTTTTCTCCTCTCCTGGTTCTGACCTCCCTGAGTGTGTCAGAGGCTCCGCTTGGGCTAATGTGCGCCTTTAGTGATCCAGCCCGCATGGTCCATCATCCTACCACACGCGGCCTGCGGTGTCGTGTCCTCCCGCTTCCCTTTCGGGCGTGTTCTTCTCCTGGTTGTTGCAGGGTGGGCTGTCTGGGAAGTAGACGGAGACGGAGGCTGGTGTCATGACACTGCTCGTGAGTGGAGCAGCCCTAGGTCAGCGGTGGAGGGGTGGGCAGAGAGAAGTCAGGCTCACCTCCGCCGGCCCTGGGGAGCTCTGAGGATGGGATGGGAGATGAGTGGGCCCGCCTGCATTCTGCATTGGTTGTCAGACATAGGCCACCCAGAAGAGGGCCTGACAGCCGTGAGCCACCTGCCTGTGGTGCCCCCAGCAGCTGGGGCAAGAAAACCTTGATCCTGAAGGGGATCCCGGCCCCTCCCTCACAGTGTCTTGCTGTAAGAGAAAATCTCACCTGCCTTACCTGGGGCTGCTGTTACCCCAGCCCCATTTTGATGGGGCCCTTGGGAGCGGAGGAAGCGCAGTGCAGAAGAGCTGTTCCACAAGCGCACAGCCCATTTGCAAGAAACATGTTTCCTCTCCTCATCCGGGAAAGTGACACTTCCCGGCCGGCTGTGCAGAGCTCGTCACCAGGCCCTGCTGAGGCCTGTGGCAGTAACCGCAGGGCTGGACTAGAAGACAGCAGCCAGCGGCACCCGGCCACTGTAGCGGCCACTGGTGCAGCCACTGCCAGCAGCCAGGGCCTCCGGCCCAGCCCAGGTACAGTGGAGTGAACTGTGTTCATGTAGAATCACAGCGGTGATGCCCTTAGTTGCTAGGCTGGGGCAGGGAAGCACCGCCCTGGCCTCCTCCTGGTCCCTGGCACCCTTCTCCCGGGTGTCACTGTGTCCCCATGGTTGGGTTTGACGGACATCAGGGATGAAGACTGAAGAAGAACCAGGCCAGGAGTGGTGAAGGGCAGGGCTCCTCCAGTGGGGTGCACAGGGTGGGCCCCCGTGCCGTCACCACTGGCCACTGGGCACACCTGTGGGCTCCACCAGCCACACAGCTAGAACTCGCCCTGCTGTTGCCGATGGCCTGGGTGGCTTTGGGGTTTCACCTTCAACCGGCAGAAGAAACATTATGCACTTGGATTTTTTTCCTTTTTCTTTTTTAAACTCACACCTGGGCACGCATCTGCGTCCTGCCCTGGCGACTGACGTGAGCATGAAGGGAGCTTTAGTCAGCCGCTCGGCCCGCGGGAAGGAAGAGGCGAGCAGAAGTGACTCACACCAGGCTCAGGCTCCAGGCTTCGTGGCAAAGCAGTGAATGTGAACACCCGGGGGGCAGCTGTGCCAAATTGAAGCTGATTTGTGCTGAAAGAAGAAAACCTCATTCACAGATTACAGACCAGTCATGGCCCTTCTGGTGGACGCGTCTCCCTCTGCTTAGTAATAGGAGTTCCTCCAGCGCCACTTGTGGGAAATAGAATTTGAAGGTGGAAACAGCACTAGGGAGGGCACTAGCCATCTACTCCTGTGTGACAGCAGTGTCGCTGCAGACTTGGCAGCTCAGAACAGCACGTGGCCTCCAGATCCAGTTCCTGTTGTGGGGCTTAGCCAGGTTCTCTGTGCAGGGTCCCACCAGGTTAAGGCTGCCTTCGCAGTTGAGACCACCGGCCATCCCCACCAGTGGGGTCCTTAGCTTGGCCTCCCACCACTCAGAGCCAGCAGGGGAGCCGGGTGCTGCAGCCTTACCTAGTGCCACACACAGTCACAGCAGCCATCACCGTTGCCATATTCTGCTGGTTGAAAGCAGTCTCAGGTCCCACCTGCACCCTCAAGGAGGGGCCACACCTGGGACAGGGGTCCTGGGGCCACGTTCGAGCCTGTCCACCTCAGCTGGTGAACCGTGCTGGGGTTTGGAGAGGGTGAGAGTAAAGTCGCAGAGCCCAGGGAGCAATCTGACCACAGCTCCCCTGAGGCACACCAGTCGCGGCGGGTGACCACAGGTGGTCATGTAAGAATAGGAATTCCAGTGACTGACTGATTAAGCGCCTGCTGCGTGTTGGGCTTTACAATTGTTAGGCCATCTCCCCCTCACAGCAGGTGCTGCCGCAAAGCTACGATTTTTGCTATCCATATGCCCATTTTACTGATGAGAAACTGGGGTGTGTGAGGACCTGCATGGCAGGGCCAGGCTGTGGCTCCAGCCGTCTAGTGCCAGCCTGCCCCATGCTGACTTAGCCGCGTACGTGCTGAGTCATGGGATGTACGTGCATGAGCTTCTGTTTCAGGCGCATCCCTGGGACAGGAGTGCACCCAGGCGGAAGTGGTGTTTAACCAGGGAGGAAAGCTCTTGTCACCTCTTGTTACACATGGCCACTGTGCTGGCGGATCACAGCATCGTTGTCAGCGTGAGGAAGCTTCCCCGGTTTCTGAACGAGTCTGATCAGGCAGAGACGAGCAGGGAGTGGCACTTAGCGACCTGCTGTAGTCATGCTCCTGGGAGCAGGAGCCCATGCGAGGTCTCAGGAAGGATGTGCGCCTCATGTGAGAACCCCGTGGCAGGTGGCATTCCTTGCATTTTGCAGTCAGCCGCATCCCACCTACAGAACAGAGCCCTGGGGTTTTCCCTCCAGCTGGACATGAGAAGCTGCTGGGGAGTCAGCAGCCCTGTCCTGGGATCCGAGTCGTCTTGGTGACTCCCACCCTTCGATACCTGGCCGAGACCCACCTGGCTTGGGCCTGCCCTTGGTTGGGACCTCACTGACCTGAGGCCCCTAACCCCTGACCCCTGCCTTGGCTTTACGGCCTTTACAGTGCTGGCCCCGGTGGCCACCCACCCGCCTGCCCACCGTGCTCACCCTGCCTTTGAATGCCCAGCCTCTTTGCCCCACAAGCAATGTGACCTGGCTTAGGAGCGTAGCTGAAGCAGGTCGCTAAGGAAAAACCAAGCAACGGGACTAATGGGATGTTCTGAAAGACAAGGACAAATCAAGCCATTTGTCAGAACATTGGTTATAAAAGGGAAAATTTGGGAATAACTCTACTACCTAACAGAATAGGAACGTAAATTCAGAACGGATACTTAAAAGAAAATCTAAGCAGTCTTAAAATTTTATTCATGAGTATGCAAAATATATGTTAAATGAGAGAAACAGAACACCAAATTGCATCAGCAATATAGTTAATATCTATGTTAAAATACATAGTACACACAGCAATAAAACACTAAATAGATTTATAAATAAACATTAATGATGCTTGTGCCAGGGTGGTACAATTGGAGTGATGGTTCTTCATTTTAAAAATTGATAGATATTACTTTGGTTAATTAAAAGTCTGCCTATAGATTTTCTAAGCCTTCGAAGCACTAAAAGCAATTTTTAAAAATAGAGTCTTTATGGCTAAGGCATTATTGTTCATAAATTCAGAACTAGAGACACACAGAAGAAATCATTGCATACTTCTTTACATGAGGAAAATCATGACTGGTAGAGTGGCCTAAGAGGCAGGCGTGGGGGCTTTCAGACAGCAGAAAGACGGGGCTGGTGTCCAGGAGGGCGCGGGCATGGGTAGGGCAGCGCCCGGGCTGTGCTCAGTCCAACCGGGGCTCTGCGGGGCGGTTTTGGCCCACAGTTGCCAGTCATAGAGTAGCCAAAAGTTCATATTTTCATTTTTAATTATCTGATTATTAGATGTTGATATCTAACGTGGCATTAAAAAACATTCTGCGAGCCCAACCAGACACATCCAACCAGACAGCAGCCTGCAGCCTGCCTGCTCCAAGCTGGGCCATGAACCCCTAGGGACAGAGGCTTCAGTGAAGCCCTCGGTGCCTCGGCTCCCAGCATGGGGGGCGGCCCGTAGACATGGCAGTGCCGTGTGCATGGAGAGGGCAGCGTCCACGGTGACTTGCGGCCGAGTCTCAGGATGCTTCCCCCACTCTTCTTCCTCAGCCGCTCCTGTGCGTGTCCAAGGGTCCTCTCTAGTTAGGGATATTTTCTGCAAGGTCTGACATCGTGTCTTCTTGTCTTTCTATGCTGGGAAGTGCCAAATAAGTAATATTAAAGGGTTCTTTGTACAGAAATCAATGATGATGTGAATTCAGGGAGAATCACTTGCATTTTACACATGTTCTCTGGGGAAGGTTTTCAGCAACAAGGATGCCAGCGTGAATCTAGAGCTAAAAAGTAAACACGAGTCAGTTCCATTTAATGCTGAAAATTATATCATGAACCAACTTTGATAGGGAATTGAATGTAAAAATTGGGCTTTAGATTTGGAGAAGATCCTAGATCCTTGTAGGAGAAGAAAGACTGGAAATGTGGTCTGGCTGGTCAGGAGCCGGGACAGCAGGTCCCACGCTGTAGGTGTACACAGATTCTCCCCGCTGGCTTCTCTGTTCTGTGGCATCTTCCTGGTTTCCTGGAGTCAGGGCAGCTCCACTGGCCTCAGTTTCCAGAGAACAAACCTGACTGAGGTGGACTTGCCACCTTGGCCACTGACCAGTGCGGACCCCGCCCCGCCCCAACTCCAGCTCCACCCAGTTCTCTCATTTCCTCTCCTCTCACTGCCACCAAAACATTATGTCAAAAAATGGGGGTTTCTCAGTCTGTATCAGTTCACTATGTGTGCAGAAAATTTATCGGCATGACTTTAACGGTAGTAGACCACCCCCCAGTTCTGAATGCTGACAGTTTGTAAAAGGCCCTTTCCAGGTGTTCTGCTGAAGCCACTCATGCACGGCCTTCTCACGGCGTCGGGCTGCTGCGCCCCACAGTCCCCCCGCGCTGGGCCATCTTGCACGGGCCGCTGCTGTCCAGTGGCTTCGAAAGGAGTTTGGTAGTTGAGGTGAGACCGCAGGTGCGCTGCTCCAGTGGCTTCGAAAGGAGTTTGGTAGTTGAGGTGAGACCGCAGGTGCGCTGCTCCTCAGGAATGGCAGAGGCTTCCCATGATGGGGAGCATCATTTTCATCTTTTTTTTCTTTTTTGGAGGCAGGGTCTCGCTCTGTCACCCAGGCTAGAGTACAGTGGTGTGATCTTGGCTCACTGCAGCCTCAACCTCCCAGGCTCAAGCAATCCTCTCACGTCAGATCCCCAAGTAGCTGGGACTACAGGCACACGCCCAGCTAATTGTTTTGTATTTTTTGTAGAGATGAGGTTTCACCAGGTTGCTCAGGCTGGTCTTGAACTTCTGAGCTCAGACAATCCGCCCACCTTGGCCTCCCAAAGTGCTGGAATTAACAGGTGTGTGCCACCGCGCCCAATAGGGAACATCATTTTAAAGCAGCTCTTTGCTTCCCAGTGGAGATTCCATAGCAGCCGTGTGTTGTTCCGATGTGTGTTTTCCCAAATGCGCTACACAATTAAGGTGCTTAGGAGGGAGGAGAGGCAAGCACAGAGGTTTGGCTTGCGCTAGCTCCACGTCCTTCCCGGGTTTCAGAAAGGCATGTACTTGCCCTTGCACTGCCCAGAGACCAGGCCCCAGCACTGCCTCCTCTCCATTCCCCACGGAGGCTGAGACGATTCCTCAGTCCATGTCACCCTGAGAAAATCCCCCTCCAATAAGGCATTTGATTCTGTGGAGTCCGTCATTGCAGAATTTTACCTCCACTCTGTCCTAGGCATGTTCACATTCGAAGTCTAATTCTAACTCTTAAACACTCTCACCACGTCCTTAACACGAGTGAGTTTACTAGTCTGGACACAGGAGGGAGGCTTCTGGAAGACTGGGAAACCCCAGGCCTTCTTAGATGTGAGCAGTCCTTGCCGCTCGTGATGAATTTCATGCATGACTTTATCACTGTCCATCGGAATCCCGCCGAGGCTCTGGAGGCAGAGATGTCAGATCTCTGATGACAGTGAACTTCCACAGAGGGCAGCAGCATCTCCCTGTGTATCCCTGTGTATCACTGTGTATCTCTGTGTGTCACTGTGTATCCCTGTGTATCACTATGTATCCCTGTGTGTCACTGTGTATCCCTGTGTGTCACTGTATGTCACTGTGTATCTCTGTGTCACTGTGTATCCCTGTGTATCACTATGTATCCCTGTGTGTCACTGTGTATCCCTGTGTGTCACCGTGTATCCCTGTGTGTCACTGTGTATGCCTGTGTCACCATGTATCCCTGTGTATCACTGTGCACACAGTAAAATTTAACAAGAAGCCAGTCCATTCCACCATGTTACCATGTTGCAGATTTAGGGAGGCGTAACCACACAGACTTGGTACTGGTCTTGATTGCGGAGGGCCTTTATGCTGAGCCAGAGATGCGGAAGATGTTGGTGCCTGGCTATAAGGGCTTGAGCCAGGTGGATATGGAGGGCATGCAGCCAACACCGCTCTTGAGACACCGGCTGGGTTAGTGTGGAAAAACTCCATTGAATGGTTTGCCTTTCTCCTTAAGTGTGCTAGTTGAAACACCCATTCATTGGGAACCCATGATCCAGGGGCTTTACAAATGGGCATGTGTGAGCATAGGCAGCATAGGCTGCCGTGGCCCCAGGTGTCAGGGTGCAGGCAGCTCCTGTCTTGGAGGCTTCCATCCCCCGTGGAAGCTTGTGCTGGCCACTGGGGCAACATTCCCACAGGTGGGAAGGCCGCGAGGAGTGGACGAGGCAGCTCAGGCCTGGGGGACAGACTTGGAGCTCACATGCCCATCGCCCCCCTGTCCTGTGGCGGTGTCTGGTCCGGCCTCATCCAGGGAGGGAGGGAATGTGGCCTCCACCTTGAGTGGCATGTCCCAGCTCCAATCCTGTTCCTTAACAAGGGCAGGGAGGGAGGCACAAAGGAGTGAGAAGTGGTTTCAGACGCTCAGACAGAGAATATTCGGCTCAGAAACAGAATCGTGCTCTCCTCTGTTACTAGATTTTGCCAACTGCAACTGAGGACTGAGCTGCTGTGGAGGTGGGCTCCTCGCCATGGGAGCATCACCGGGGGCTCTGCAGGGCTGTCTGCCATGAAAACAATGCCCAGAGCTCTCTCCTCCCCTCATCAATAGACCAAAGTGTGTACATCCCCAGGGAGCACACAGGAAAGATAGCAGAAAAGAGCATTTGGAATAAATAATGTACAATCTAGCTATTATACTCCTTGGGTGGTGATGGAGAGGTTGAATTTTTAGCAAGAGGAAAGAGGGAACAAAGCCTAACAAACATTGAGGTTAAAACATGAAGCATCTGCATTTACACTTTGCTTCAGGCCGCGGCGGCAGTAATGAATACTCAGAGCCGGCTTCCTGTTTAATGTTTGATGCAAAGTCACCGGGGAGTCATTCGCCTTCACTTTCAATTTCAGGGGTCCTGAAACCCTGCGTTTCTCTGCGGTAATAACCTGTGCTTTCCGTTCCTGGGGCGGGCGCCGCTCTGACTGATCAGCGCAGATGGAGGCTGTGCGGACTTGGACTTGGACGGCTTTCCTCCAGCCCACCTCCTGGGCACCCGCCATCTCAGGGCTGTTTCCTGAAAACCCAGCTCTTGCCTGGATGACATGTTTTCCAGGCGAGTGACTCATCAGAGCAGCCAACAGCTTAGACAGTCCCTCTGCGCCCAGCTGCTGGGGGGGAGGAGCCCACGATGCAGATGAGCTGGTCACAGCTAATCACAGCCTCCTCCCCTCAGATCTGCACTCCAGCACTCCAGCCCTGCTTCTCCAGGCAGCTTGATCGCAGGCTGTGGGAAGTGCTAATCCAGACACCTTCCCGGTCCCCTCCCACCTTCTGCTGTCGTGTGCTGCCAAACCTCACAGGGCTGGCTGCTGCCGAAGCCCACCACCATGGTCTCTCGTGTGTGCATAGGACCCACTTTCCCACTTGTCTTTAGCTGGGAATCCCAAATTAGAGCTGCAAGTTTGTGTTGATTTTACCGTAGAAAATGCAGCCAGTTTTAATCAACAGATAAATGTTCATTAGAGAATACCGTTGTTCTGCTGTTTAAAAGGTTGCCGTGCAGGCCGGGTGCCATGGCTCACGCCTGTAATCCCAGCACTTTGGGAGGCCACGGCAGGCAGATCACCTGAGGTCAGGCGTTCGAGACCCGCCTGACCAACATGGTGAAACCCCGTCTCTACTAAAAATACAAAAATTAGCCAGGCCTGTGGCGCATTCCTGTAATCCCAGCTACTCAGGAGACCGAGGCAGGAGAATCACTTGAACCCGGGAGGCGGAGGTTGCAGTGAGCCAAGATCGCACCACTGCACTCCAGCGTGGGTGACAGAGTGAGACTCCGTCTCAAAAAACAAAACAAAAAAAAAGGTTGCCATGCAATTTTAGAATTTAATGGGTAATCTGGCCCTGTAATTTGGTTAAATAAATAAATAAATAAACCACCCACAGCCCGGCCCCGAGAGGGCCTCTGGCTTGCTCAGCAGGCGGTGCCAGGGTGCGAGCTCCTCCCAGTACCTCCGTGTTCCCTGCCTTGCTCTGAATGGGGCTGTCCTTCGGGCCCAGGCCGAGCTGTGGCTTGAGGTTCAGGGCCACTTCACTGTGTGCTGATAATCGGGTTCCAGCGCTTGTCTTTCAGCGGTTTGTAGGCGTTCTTTTACATCCTTTCTTCTCATTAGTACTTGAACAAAGTTCTTTTCCTCTTCTCATGTAGACAGCTCTGCCTCGAGTCCACAGCCCTAGGTAGCCGGACGGCCCCGAGCAGCCTCCGTGCATCGTCCGGGCGCCGAGCCACAGCCGTTCCTCCTGGGCTTTGTCTCATCCCCGCAGCCTCCTGAGCCTCTGTGCATCAGTGAAATCAGAACCATCTGGGGCTGCTTTTCTGGTCTGTGAAATGTGGAGCTGGGTCAGTCCCCGCCTCCCACCCCCGGGCTGGATCCAAGTGGGCCCCCAGCCTTTTAGGAGCACATGTCCCACTGCAGCAACATGGGTCACGTGTCCGAGAGAGATTGTCACCCGTGGCTCTGACACAGCTTTGCTGGGCGGTATCCTGTCCGGTGTGCTGAGCGATGTCTCCAGTGCAGTTCAGGCCTTCAACACCAAGCGAGGGCCTTGGAGAGCGTGCGAATAGGCTTTGCGGGAGGCACGGTTCCAAAGGCGCCTTGCCCAGCACTGACCGAGGCCACACCAGGTGCCACGCTGGTCTGCTCGGCCCACGGCCCGGACGCCCTCTCTGCCCTCCTCTCGCCTCCACCTCCCCTAACTTGCACACACTTTCTTCTAACTCCTGAAGCAGAAACTTTTTATTTGATTAAATTCGAGGAATCTTTATAGAGTTTAATTGCAATAATTGACTTTGCTTCTGTCTTAACAAAGAGTAAAATCTCCCTCAATGCTGCTGAATACCATTTGCCTGCAGCTGGGGATTTACTGGGCATATGGGAGCTATTTATTGCACGTACTTTGAGGCCTTTTGATTATCTCCTGATTGCTTCTTAACTCTGTTGGCAGGGGAAGGGCATGTTTGTGCAAAGAGGGCCAGTCTTGAGAAAACTGAAATATATTTCATATATTTGAAAGTGAAAAATTGCTCTTTGGTCCCTTTGTTCATCTTAAACTTTTACTTTTTTTTCTGGATTTTAACATTTTTCATTCTCATTTTGGTCCTTTACTAAGACATCGAGAAAATGTGCCCTTTGACACGGCAGCACGGAGTGTCATTAACCTAAAAAATAACACAGAGTCCTCGAGTCTCTTAGAAAATTACCCAGGAGAAGAGAGCGCAGTGCTAGAAGCAGAATCCAGTATACTGATCATCACTCGGTTTCCACAAGGAACATATTTCTAGCAGAAAGGGAGAGTAGGGCTGAAGGGATTGCTGTCCTTCCTCCATCCCTACGACGAAGGTTGAGTGTCCCTAATTCAAAAATCCAAAATGTTCCAAAATCCGAAACTCTGTGAGGGCCACCACGCTGCCACAGGTGGACAGTTCCCCTCCCGACCTTGTGGGCGCAAACTTTGTTTCATGCACAAAATTGTGTAAAATTCGCTTCAGGCTGTGTGTGTAAGAGGTATATGAAACATACATGGAGTTTGCTCTTAGACTTGGGTCCCATCCCCATGATATCTCATTATGTATATGCAAATATTCCAAAACCTGAAAATATCGGAAACCCAAAACACTTCCGGTCCCAGGCATTTTAGAGAAGAGATACTCAACCTGTATCCGCGGAGATCAAGACCGTGTTCTGTGGCCGTGCTGAGAGCGAGGTGATGATTCACTTCCAGTTGAGAGTTCATGTTGGATGTTGTGGCGGGGCGACAGCAGCTGCCTCCGACTGACCCCTGCTTTGTGTCAGCCGCTCTACGAGGACGCTGTGAGGGAGGCATGATCATGAGCCCATTTCACAGATGGTGAAACGGATCCTAGAGAGAGCGCCACGCACCCAGAGCCCCAGAGCCACACGCTGAATTTCACCAAGCGGCCTCCCACACGGGCTCCCTGGTCAGGCCCTCATCCTCTGGATGAGGCAGCGAGGCAGGCAAGTCAGCCGCTCCCTGGGCCGGAGCTAGTGGGTAGCAGAGCTGGGAGCAGAGCCCAGGCTCGTGGCTCCCGGTCAGATCTTTTCTTCCCTCTCTCCTTCTCGAAAGTCACACGGGGCTGCTCATGCACAGAGGGTGCTTTCCTGCTCGCCCTCACTCTCATTTAGCCAATGCATATTGAAAGCCTGCTATGTGCCTGGCACTGGGAAAGAAGTTGGGTACGGCTGGATGCCAGGGCACCTGCAGGATGTCTGTAATTCAGCGTGTGGCTCTGTGGCCTTGGGTGCGTGGCTGTCTCTCTAGGGTGAAACAGTCTCATGATCATGTCTCCCTCACAGTGTCCTTGTAGAGCAGCTGACACAAAGCAGGGGTCGGTCAAAGGCAGCTGCTATCCCTCTGCCACAGGGCTAGAGATGTCAGAGGTGCTGGGGTGTGCCAGGCCTGGGGTACCGCGAGAAGGCCAGAGCCACAGAAAGGCTTAGGGGGGCCGTGTTAGAGCCTCCGAGAAAGCTCACAGGGCAGCTGGCCTGGAGGGAGGTGCCGGCAGACGGGCCCATTGGGAGGGGGCTGTTAGGACAACACCGAGGCTCTGACAAGGCCATGTCAGGAAAGTGGCGATGGTAGCTGGGGGTGCCCCATAAGGCTGTTGCCTATACCTGGGAATCCCAGGAACTGGCCTGGAGGTGTTAGGTCCAATTCAGACTGCCGGCTGGTCCTACAATAGAATTGGGGTGTGGAGCTCTGGAGAGAGGTGTGAGGCTATTTTAAATAGTGTCTGGGGGTGTCAGTGAGCAGGTGGCAGTGGGCGCCCTGAGCAAGGATGAGAGCAGGCAAGGAAAGGGCTGTGGAAGCTGCAGCAGCACAGCCCTGAAGGACGGGGTCGGGAGCCCGGGGAGGAGGCTGTCTCGCGTTCACTGTGACGGGAAGGAGGCCGGAGGAGAAAGCCTCATACTGTCCAAGGGGGAGAACTCAAGAGGGACAGTGTGGTCGGTTACTGTGACAAGGGGTCTTGACAGGGGAGGCACATCACCGGGGTCATCTGTGGAGCCGCTGTGGCTTAGGGGGAGCAGCTCTATGCATGGTAGGAGACCCCAGACTGCAGGGTGCCTGGTGAGACCCACAGGGAGGCAGCAGGAGCTGACTGAGCAGGTGGCCGTCCACACCAGGGAGCAGCGGAGGGGAGGCAAGGGAGGGACAGGGAGGGGCCTGACGGCACCATCACAGCGCAGAGCTCAGCCCTGACCGCCAGGACGCCTTTCCCTGACTGCACGCCGACCCCTCCTGATGAGGCACTTTGGCCCGGCCCTGGTGTCTCTCCCGCGTCCCTCCAGGACGCTGCCCCATCAGAGCCTGTGCAGGGACCACAGCTGCTTAGAACACGTGGGCTGCCACTACATGGGTTCAAGTCACAGTCAGAAGCCACAGCAGAAAATGGGAAGCATTCCTTTATTTTTCCAAGCTTTTTTTCTCATTTTATTTTAAAGAGAAAAAATGTGACAAACAAAATGGTGAGGATGCTGGCAGCACCGGAGTTCCCGGCCTGCACTCTCTCCTGGCCTCCCCTCGGACATCTTCTGCAGCCCAAATCTGAACAGCAGTGAACCCGTCAACATGCCCCCCACCAGCTGCCGTGGCCTCTGCCCAGACCCTTGCTGCCCAGGCTCAGCCGGCTCCTCCTGTGCCCTGTGAAGTGGCCTCGTGTGGAAGCCCGTCCATAATGCTCAGTGGATTTCCTCTGTTCTCTCCGCAGGCAAGCCTGGGACCTGGCTGTTGACATCTGTCTGTCTCAGCTGCCGACGATCATCGAGGAAGGCACTGCGTTTCGGGTGAGTCCCTCCAAGGGCACCCTGTGCGTCCGCGGCGGCAGCCACTTCTCTGGGCACCTGGACTGCAAAGCCCCCAGACTGGGGGTGGTGCCCAGGACTCTCGGGTGTCAGATTTTGTTCACCTGCCTGGAAAAAATGTAGTTGCCAGAGTTTAAAACATCGAGTCAACCAGGGTTTAAAGTTAAACTTTGAAAGAATCAACTTTTAAAACAGTCCTATCTCAAAACTTTGCTATTACAGGTCTACTTTTCTTAATGCGGACTCACTCCCTGTGAGTGGTGATCCTGTTACACTTTCTAGCCTTTTCACCACAGACGCGTTGTGGATCTCCCCCAGGCCTCTGACTCTCAGCCCTGTGGGACAGTGACCCACGGAGGGTTTGGTGCTGAGCCCTGGAGGGCCTTCTGCCCCCGGCCGCACTGCACGGGCACTGGAGAGCTGAGCCACCCTACGGCGGAACCGGGGTTTAGTCGCCACACCTGCAAGTGAGGGTGGCCCCGGGCCTTCGCGGCAGCTCCCTAGGACCCCCTCGTGGTTTCTTAATGAGCTTTTGCCTTACGTGAGGTGTCAAGTCTGAAAATAGATAAATAAGACGGAGGCCCTGCCCTCCAGAAACCCGTGAGGAAAGAGGAGCCTCTCACATCTGTACAGAATGCAAGGGAGGAATCGGCAAGAGGGCGCGGCAGACACGGGGAGGCCAGGGATGGGGGAGGCGGCAGCCTGGGCAGAGGCAGGAGGGGACCAGCATCCCCGCCTCCCGTTGGGGCCACACCTGAGACACCACCGTGTCAGGCTCCAGAGCCACAGAGCCTAGCTTTGCCACCGAGGGGAAGTTTGGTCGCCTCCTGTGTCGCGGTCTCCTCATTTAAGGGAGGGATTATGGTGGTATCCAACCCCAGGGGCGCTGGGAGGACAAAGGGAGTTAATGTAAGAAAAGTGCTCTGGACAGAGCCCAGCACAGGGCCCTTGGGAATTCATGTGCAGGCACTGCCCCAGAGCCAGCTGTCACTGATGTGAGGATGCCACCTTCCAGCCCAGGGCAGGGGCACCGATGGTCAGGAAGGTTCCGTCCACTGCGCAGACTTGTAACTTTCAGTGCACACCACAGCCGTCAGGGAAGCTTTTAACACACGCAGTTGGGAGCCTGGGTGTGCGTGCGTGCGTGCGTGTGTACGCGTGAGTGGGTGTTCATGAGGTGTGTGTGATGTGCCTGTGTGGGGTGTTTTAACTCCTCAGATGATGTTGACATGTCCCACGGGTGGGAAAACGGCCTTTTAAGAGGGTTTTCTTTTCTATAATCGCCTGTTACCCTCCCATTATTGCTGATTTTTTTGGTAACATTTGATTGTGAAAATCTTCAAACCTACAACAAAGTTGGAAGAAATTTACAGTGAGCACCCCATGCCCACCACTTACTTCTACCCCATCTTTTTATTCATGGGGTATTTTCAAGGGCATTGCAGACCGCCCCGCATTTTACACCGTGAGGCCAAAGCCAGCTCCCCGCCGTGTGCTTGGCATCAACACTGGGCTTCTAGACAAAGGCCTTCCCTCCCTTCCTGCTGGACCACAAACCTTGGGGGCAATGACAGGGTCTCCTGCAGAGTGGCAAACCTTCACAGACGCCAGCTGTCCACCCTCAGCCTGCCAGAGCTGCTTTCAGAGCGCCTGCGCTTTTCCGAAGAGCTCTGGGCCTGTTGCCACAAACAGATACTTGGAAACCTTCGGGAAACTGGCCTTTCTGTACTCTGAGCGTGGCTTCACTCGGTACTTTTAAGAGACCAGAATAATCTGCTCTTATATAAAATAATGCAGTTTCTATTTGCATGTGTGCTCTTTCTAAACGAATACTTAAGTTTCTGTGCCAGGTATCTTTGCCAAGTTTCTTTTCAAGGATTTTACTCTATGCTAAACAACTAGAATCAATATTCCGCATTTGGGAATGATTTCACCATGTTGGGGTGTCAGGACAAGCCGGGGATAACTGACGTGGACCACACACTAGGTTCCTTTTGTTTTTATCTTATTGGAGGTATAACTTACATATAGAAAAGTGTACACATCATACACATACAGCTTGGTGAATATTTCAAGCTGCACATACTCGTGTAATCACACCCAAATCAAGCAGCCCCATGAGCCCCCTCGGTGCCCCTCTTAGCTCCTCCCTTCCCCAGCAGTGGCCGCTTTCCTGCCCAGTTTTGTGCTTGGATGCGTGGAGTCACGCAGGGTGTAGTCTTTGTGCCTGCCCGCTGTCACTCAGCATTGTTTGAGTAAGCTCACTCTCTCTGCACTGCAGCTCACACTCACCGCACGGCAGCTCACTCTCACCACACGGCAGCTCACACTCACCACACGGCAGCTCACTCTCTCTGCACTGCAGCTCACACTCACCGCACGGCAGCTCACTCTCACCGCAGGGCAGCTCACTCTCACCACACCGCAGCTCACACACACCGCAGCTCACACTCACCGCACAGCAGCTCACTCTCACCACACGGCAGCTCACTCTCACCGCACGGCAGCTCACACCACACGGCAGCTCACTCACCACACCGCAGCTCACACTCACCACACGGCAGCTCACTCTCACCACACCACAGCTCACTCTCACCACACCGCAGCTCACACTCACCACACGGCAGCTCACTCTCACCACAGCTCACACTCACCGCACCACAGCTCACTCTCACCGCAGCTCACACTCACCGCACCACAGCTCACTCTCACCGCAGCTCACACTCACCGCACCACAGCTCACTCTCACCGCAGCTCACACTCACCGCACCACAGCTCACTCACCGCAGCTCACACTCACCGCACCACAGCTCACTCTCACCGCAGCTCACTCTCACCGCACCGCAGCTCACTCTCACCACAGCTCACACTCACCACACGGCAGCTCACTCTCACCACATGGCAGCTCACTCTCACCCCACGGCAGCTCACACTCACCACACGGCAGCTCACTCTCACCACACGGCAGCTCACACTCACCACACGGCAGCTCACTCTCACCACACGGCAGCTCACACTCACCACACGGCAGCTCACTCTCACCACACGGCAGCTCACACCACACCGCAGCTCACACTCACCGCACCGCAGCTCACACTCACCACACGGCAGCTCACTCTCACCACATGGCAGCTCACTCTCACCACACGGCAGCTCACACTCACCGCACCGCAGCTCACACTCACCGCACCGCAGCTCACTCTCACCGCACCGCAGCTCACACTCACGGCGCTGCAGCTCACACTCATTGCAAGGTGGACACCATTGAGTGTCCCAACATTCATGTGTCCGTTCTAGGGCCACTGGGCGTTTTCAGTTTTCAGTCCTCACTAACAGTGCTGGCTAGAGCCAGACTCTGTCACATCAGAGCCTGAGACAAAAGAGAATTCTGTGATATTGGTCCTCCCTTTGAAATGTCGATATCTTCTTCAGTATGGATTTTGGCATTAATTTTTATTTTTGTAAATATTGCACTGAAATATCATTTGTCTTGATTACTGATTTTTTTTTTTTGGTACCCCACCCGCTAGCACCAATTCTGTGCCTGAGGCCAAGGCCTCCCCTTCCTGGCTGGCCTCCCGTTCAGGGGCTGCTCCCTCCTTCACATTTCTCAGAGTGATCCTTCGGGGTCCCAGGGTTTGCCCATATTCAGCTTTAACAGATGGTGCCAGAGCACTCTGCAAAGTGGCTGAGTCAGTTTACACTCCTGCCTGCAGCATTCGAGAGTTTTAGTTGCTATGTATTTATTTGGCTATTATGGTTCAGTATGAAAAGGTATTTCCTTAAGAGCTAATCGTGTATTTCCCTGATGGTTAATAGAGCATTGTTCTATACTTGTACTGGCCATTTATGGTTCGGGCTTTTGGTATCCTGTTTTATGAAACCTTTATTTCCTCTGAGATGAGCATTCTGAGCAGACGCTACGCTCTTTGTCAGCTAGCAGCTTGTGTGTTTCCCTTTCACATCTGGACCTGCATCTGCTCACATTTCACGTCCCCCGTGAATGCTCGGCTTACTGGTGGTGTTTGCACCGAGGACCGTGTCTGCGTGGCTCCCTCTGTTCCCTCCTTTGCACCGAGGACCATGTCCACGTGGCTGCCTCTGTTCCCTCATTTGCACTGAGGACCGTGTCCACGTGGCTGCCTCTGTTCCCTCCTTTGCACCAAGGACCATGTTCACATGGCTGCCTCTGTTCCCTCGTTTGTCCCTTTGCTCACTTGTTCTTTGCACCAGGACCACACAGTTGTAATGACAAACTCTACGTGACACTTTCTAAGCTGGTAGACTAAGTCCCACAACTTCGTTTTTTTCCCCGAGGTTGCCTCAGTTACTTCTGGTCCTTTGCATTTCCATGTGAATTTTACAATCAGTGTGTTAAGTTCTGCAAAGAACCTGCTGGATTTTTGTTGAGATTACAATTAATCTACAGATTGATTTGGGAGAAGTCACCACCTCTATAATATTGAGCCTTCTCCTCCCTCAACGTGGTTGTAAATGGTATTGTTTAAAATTTCACTTTCTGATTTTTCTCTACTAACAGTGACATAGAACCCTATCAAAATTGAGGTTTTCAGAGGCTGAGGCAGGAGAATTGCTTGAACCCAGGGGCGGAGGTTGCAGTGAGCCAAGATCATGCCACTGCACTCCAGCCTGGGCAACAGAGTGAGACTCTGTCTCAAAAAAAAAAATTTTTTTTTGGTTTATTGAGATAGTAGGAGAAGCCAGAATGATTCCCCTGCAGTAGAAAGCTCGGGCTAATTGACTTTCTTAGGGGTGTTAAAGAGAACCCTTCTGCAAACTGAGCAGCCGTACAGGGGGTTAGAATGTCCCTACAGAGCCGTACAGAGGGGTAGAATGTCCCCTTGGCAGTGAACTTTAAGTCCCCCTTTAAGCGGCAAGCTTGTCGTAAGTGGCAAATGTATTGTGCCATTGTCAGGACGGAGAGTAGCCGTCTGAGAATGTCCAGATGGTGAGAAAGGCGGCAGGTATGCTCAGATTGTTGGTAGCAGAAGTCCAGCCGGACGGGCTCCACTTAGGTGTGACTTGGAGGCTCCCAGCCTCTCAGCCGGCCTTCCCATTTTCAGTCTGCTGCCCCTGTTTTTAGAATATGTCAAACTGCCTGGCACACAGGCTGGCAACAGAGCAAAACTCCTGGCATCCAAATCGCCCTGGGAGAGCCAGGTATGTGGTCCTGGCCGGGCAACCCAGACGCTCAGCCCAGCGGGACCTGTGAGCTCTCTGTCTCACTGAATGGACTTCGCTCCCCTGCACACAGGGGCCAGCTCAGGAACTCTTCATGGGGTGGAGAAAATCTCAGAGATTTGGCCCAAAACATCAGCCCTGTGAATCATGGGTGGAGACACGGGCCGCTCTCGAGATGTTTTCCGCAATATCATATAAAGTGCTGGCCACTCTTCCGCAGGTGCTTGCTCTAATTCGTCAGCCTCCCCGTGGCTTTAGGGAGCTTCACGGGCTTCACCGCGCACCTGCCAGGCAAAGGTGTGCTTTTCCTTTTTTGTCAGTTTGAGGTGAATAGTCAGGAGTTTTTCTCTTTCTGCATGGAGTAGTGACTCCAGCAGTGAGGAACGTGTGAAAATCCATCAGGCAAAGCTAATGTGAAAGAAAGAAGAGGTGTAATTATCTGAATTACCTGACTTCTGTTCACAGACTCAAGCCTTCTCTAACTCAGGAGAATCACGTTCTCGCGGGATGTGGAGGAGGGGGTACTTAACGAGATTTTTTTAAACCAATTTATGAATAATTCACACTTGAAAACAGGAAAATCACTCTGGGGGCTCCAAGCCAACTCCACAGGTTGCCCTCCAAGTGTGATTAACTTTCTGTAAGCTGGCTGCACAGGAGCACGGATTCCTACGTGGTGAATGTTCTCGGCTGACTTTTTAAGTCGGGCCACGGGGCTCTGCCCGCCAGGCTCCTCTGTGGAGGCTGCTGAGAGCGCTCCTGGACTTGGGCGCACGGAGGCACCCTGTCCTGCTCCTGGCGTTCGCCTGTCCACATGTGTCCACATTCACGGGAACCCGGGGCACAGCCGACCCCGGCCAGATGAGCGGATGGAGGGTTCCTCCCGACCTCCTCTCAGAGACACGCACCTCCACTGCGGCCACCCACCTTCCCCCCGAGCCAAATCAAACAACGTAGGGAAGAGAGGATAGTGGATGGGAGAGAGAGGCTGGTAGTTGTTTTTTGTTTTTGTTTTTTCTTTAATTCTTTGTATCGGGGGCTCAGGGAAGGCAGAGCTGTGTGTTAAGTGGAAGTGACTCTCCGTGGAGGGAATCAGGCCGGACTGCTCCTGCCTGGCCGCTCAGTTCTGAGACCTTCCAACGGCAGCCTCCCCTGCAGCCTTCACGCTCTCCAGCCGCAGGCCCAGCAGCCCTGCTGCCCACCTGCTCCACGGCACCCAGGAGAATCCCCCTCCACTCTGTGCCTGCGCTCACGTGGCTGGGCTAACTGGGAGCCCGGGCCCACCCAGTGTGGCCCACGGAGAACTCGTGTCACCCCCTCGAGGGGCCCTGATGCCGCCTGACATTCTGACTCCAAGCATTTTTTTTGGTCTCCCTCACCCACGCGCCTTCTCTGTCCAGCTGCAACCCCTCTTCCCGCCCTCACCCCAGAGAGTACCCTCGTTTCCCATTTCACTGAGGAAACAAGAAGCAGTCGCATGACCGCCTCTGCTGGGTCCTCCAGCCCTCCCCCTGCTTCTCTGCATCTGGGCCCCCTTGCTTTGCCCCCTGCCTGGTTCCCCTGGGGAGCAGCCCTGCTCTGCCAGCCCAGCCTGTGCTTCCAGTCCCATCCCCCAGCCTGCCCGAGGATGCCCTCCAGCAGCCTTTCCCCACCCTCCGTGCCCCCAGCTGGGTCTTTCTCACCAGCGTCCTGTCCCCATTACTCCACATCTACAAAAAGCACTTCCTGACCCTACATCCCTGTCCAGCCACCACCTGTCTGTCTTGTTCCCCCTTGCAACCAAAACCAAATTCACCCTGTCTCGAACCCCCTCTGGCTGCGCTTTTGCCCAACTCCAGAGCGTTCTCGCTGCTGATCCAGGGCCCAGTCAGCTCTCCATCCTTATCTCGCCTGGCCCGGTGCTGGTTTGTGGCTCTGCCCTGGACGTTGCTCCCTGGCGTCCAGACCTTTGAGCTCTGCTTTCCCTCCACTGCCGGGCCCTCACCGGCCCCAGCGCGGCCCCAGCTCATCTCCTTGGTCTCCATAGCAGAGGCTCCGTCCTGGGCCCCTTTCCTTTCTCACTTAACTTGAAAAAGATTCACACGCCATGACTCCCAAGCATGTCCCCAGCCAGACTTGCCTGCTTATCCACACACTCACGGGGTCCCCTGCCCCCGGCATCTTCACTCCCTTGTCCAGCCACTGTCGTGAGCACTGCATGTCCACGGCTGGTTCCCAGCACGCTCCTCTTGCAGCCCCAGCTCGGTGCCCCGGCCAAAAGCCTTGGAGTCATCCTCAGCTGCTCCCTTCTCCTGCCTGCCTCTGGTCCCTTCGTGCACCCCGCAGGCTCTCCCTCTTAGGCATGCCCAGAGCGCCCGCTTCTCAGCCGCCTGGCATCCTCCCGGCCCTGCAGGGCGGGCCCTTCGTGAAGGCTTGGATGCCCGGCAGGTGGCAGGGGTGGGCAAGACCAGGCCGTCTGGGAACATGGCCCTAACAAGCACCTGTTCTGCTTGCCCCGCAGCACAGCCCATTCTTCGCCGAGCAGCTGACCGCATTCCAGGTGTGGCTCACCATGGGCGTGGAGAACCGAAACCCACCCGAACAGCTGCCCATCGTCCTGCAGGTGAGTTTCTTCAGACCGGGCCAGACAGCCGAGGTTCCGCAGGAAGGAAGCCAGATGCCTGCACAGCCCCAGGAGTGCCTTCTCTCTCCCTGAGCCCTGAGGGTCTGTGACATCCCAGCCCCTCTGCCCCGAATATGACGGCACTTGGGCAGGTGGCATTCGGGCAAACAGATCACACAGATCCAGTCAGGAGTCACTGGGCTGATAGCACATTCATTCCTAAAGGGTTTCCTCTAAAGCCATTGATTTCCCTCCTCCACCCTCGGATAAGTGTAACTTTGGGACTGGGGAGTCATCAGCCAGTCCATCATCCCCCTCTCCCCTGGCTACCATTTCCACTTTAGGAATTGCTGAGATTCAGCTACAGATGGGCTTCGCTTCAGAGCAGGCTCTTGACACCACTGCCTCCTTCTCTTGGGAAGGACAGGAGATGGCAGTGAATCCGGGAGAGGAGGGAGGAGGCTCCCTGAGCAGATACTGACTGGCGAAGCGGGCAGAGCGGCTTTGTGGCCCAGCACCGTAGGTTATGCACTGAAGCACGTACAGATCCGGAAGCCGGCAGCCCTTCCCTTGCACGGGGCTGTCACAGCTGCTGTAACAAATAGGCCCTTTTGGGGCACGCCCTTCAGATGCCAGTGCCCACGGGGCCCGTGTCGTGTCAGTGCTGTTCACGTGCAGACCATGACCTGTTCATGGGTTGGGAGGTCAGCGTCATGGGTCCTGCTGTCTGGCTTTTGGTCACTGAGATTGGATGGGAGGCCATGGAAATTGAGGAGTTCGTCACAGGTAGTGAAGTTAGAAAGATTCCACAGAACTTTTGTTTTGGTGAATGTGTGTTTGTGGGGAAGTGTATGGGCTGAGTCAGAGTCAAAGGAGTTTAAAATCCACTGGTCAGTGTAGATATCAAGGTCTAAGAACTCACTTTAAAAGCTGGAAAAGTGTTTTTGTGATTGGAGTGGTGCAGTTGGACTTTGGCGAGGAGCTGTGCATGGCCGTGGGGAGGGGCTGCCCAGCAGCAGGCAGGGAATGAGCAGGCCCCGCCCTTTTCGGTTTAAAGCTGGGTGACTCCCCCCACACACAGGAAGAGCCCCACCTCTGGGTGTGGTGCTGAGTTCTGAGAGTCGGCAGAGTTGGGTCCTCGCCTTCCTAGAAAGCAGACTGGGTGGCGGTGCCTCCATGGAGAGGGGCGTGAGTGGCGCCGCCCACCTGCCCTTCTTCCTTCCAGAGCTCGCGCTTTCTGGTTAGGGCCGCTCAGCACACTGACGGACAGCACACCAATCTTCACTAGACCAGGTGTTCATCCCGCCTCTGAGAGGTCATTTAGAAAACCGGGGCCAGTTTATCTCCGTCACGGCCATGGCCTCAGCAGCCTTCCCTTCCGCCGTTCAGTCTGTGCTGCAGCAGTGGCAGCCAGCGTCGCAGGCGCACTGTAGGACTGAGGCTTCACCTCGTTCAGGACTTTGCCCCAAGAATCTCAGCCAGAGAAAGAGGAGTTGGGAGAAGGAACAGTGCACATGGACGTGCTCAAGACAGTACCGCCGGCCTGTCCTCGCCGGCATTGTCTCAGGCGGGCAACAAAGAACCAGTGTGCCAGCCGGCTGCCCTGGTGTTATGATCCCAGCTCCTCAGTAGGCCAAGGCGGGGAAGGATCACTTGAGCCCAGGAGTTCAAGGCCAGCCTGAGCCACATAGGGAGACTCCATCTCTACAAAATAAAATAACATTGTACCACATCTCACAGTATATATTTCTGCTGCTGTCGGTATATTATGACAGTTGCTTTTTGGACATTGCAAAAAGAATGCAGACGTTATTACTGTTCTTCCTGTATGTACCTAGATTCATTTAAGACTATCCTGAGATTACAGGGTGAGGTGTAAACAAATAAACCAGCTCATGTTCAAAACCAAGAACACGCAGTGATAGCAGCAATGCAACCAAACATTTGACAGAAGCCCACGTTTTCCCTTCGTGCGACTATAGAAAGGCAGCTGGCTGTGTGGCCACGGGTGACCGGGGGTGGCCGCAGCGCAGGTTGCCCATGCTGGGCCCCACGGCTCCTGTTGGTCACCTGGGTCACCAGGATGTCCCTCAGGAGACACTGGCTCTCTTAATGGCCTTCCTACTATTTGAGCAATGTGATGGAGTAAAATCGGCCCTCTCCAAAGCAGGACCCGATGCCAAGCACATTAAATCCAGTTCTTTTGGGTCCGGCAAATAATCTTTTTGTAAATGGCCTTCTGTTGATTTCTTTCAATGTTCCCTTGGCCACCCACACTCCCTCAAGGAAGGAGAAGACGTGCTGGAGGCAGCTTTCTGATGGTGACGTATGCGAAGACAGCTCTGGTCGGAGCGTGGGGCATTTCCCACATGATTTTCCAGCAGGTGTGAGTGGCAGGTTCCTCCTCCTTCTGGAGGGTCTGTTTCCTGGCTGTGCCCAGCCGGGATCAATGGGCGGACCTCCACCTAACGAGAAAGTACGGAAAGATGAAGTGTAATGGGGTATCGGCTTCATTTGACGTACCCCCCGGGACTGGCTTCTTTCTCGTTAACTCAGCTCACTTCCCCGCGCTTTCTCTTAAGAGCCTTTATTTTTGCCAAAGCCTGGGCCCTGTTATCCTTAAATTATTCTCTAGTGCCTTGGCAAGTCAGAAAACATCACTTAAGGGAAAGGGAGTTTTCTCACTCGCTTCCAGTTTTCTGAATCCCTGCCACTTCATCCCTGAGCCAGAGGCAGTGGCTGGTGGCCCTCCAGGGTCACACACGGTGTCTCATCAGGTCTGGCTGATTCGCAGCCCCTCCTGTAAACGTGAGCATGGAACAGGCCTTTCCTGCTTTCCAGCTTCAATATCCTCTCTGCCTTTTAAAAATATAAATCAGCAGAGGAACAAGAAGGAAGATACAATGTTTTAAAAAATTGCTGTTTTGCCCAGACCCTTGATTGATGGTGTCTATTTTTTTGAGATGGAGTCTCACTCTCTTGCCCACGCTGGAGTGCAGTGGCGCGGTCTCGGCTCACTGCAACCTCTGCCTCCTGAGTTCAAGCAATTCTCTGCCTCAGCCTCCCAAGTAGCTGGGATTACAGGCACCCGCCACCACGCCCGGCTAATTTTTTGTATTTTTAGTAGTGACAAGGTTTCACCATCTTGGCCAGGCTGGTCTTGAACTCCTGACCTTGTGTTCCACCCGCCTCGGCCTTCCAAAGTGCTGGGATTACAGGCGTGAACCACCGCACCCAGCCCTGAACACCGTCTTCTCACGAGGAGCTCTGGACTCTCGTGGCCTGTGGGGTGCGTTTGCCCTCTGGCTCCGGCAGCTCGCCCGGAACTCAGTGCTGTGTGCCCCCAACAGGTGGCTCAGGAAGCCCAGGCAGGGGAATGAAGAGCGCCTAGGTTATGGAGGAGAGGGGAGAAAGTGACTTTTCTTCTTCTTTCTTTTTCAGGAAAAAGGTGACAGTGATATTTATGTGTTCATTTATTTACTTGGCCCTTTTTCTTTTCAATAGATCCAGGGTATACGGGTGCAGGTTTCTTGCACGCATGCACTGCGTAGTGGTGAAGTCTAGGCTTTGGGTGAACCTGCTACCCACATAGTGGGCATTATACCCCATAGGTAATTTCTCAGCCCTCAGCCCCTCGCACCTTTTGGAGTCTCCAGTGCCTGTTATTCCACCTGCGTGTCCCTGTGGACCCGTTGTTTAGCTCCCACTCACTTATACGTGAGAACATGCAACAGTTGGTTTTCTGTTTCTGAGTTATTCCACTGAGCATAATGGCCTCCTGTTTCACCCATGTTGATGCAACAGACACGATTTCATTCTTTTTCTGGCTGAGTCGTATTCCATGATGCACAGACGCTGCAGTTTCCTCATCCAGTCCTCTGTTGAGGGGTGATCTTGGCTCACTGCAGCCGGAGCTCCGCCTCCTGGGTTAAAGTGATTCTTGTGCCTCAACCTCCCGAGTAGCTGGGATATCAGGTGTGCACCACCGCACCTGGCCAAGAGTGATTTTATAGGATGAAGTTTTAGTCCCTTTTCCTAGATGTCACAGATCAGTGTGAGCATTTCATTAGGAGGTCTATTTGCTCTCTCTCTGTGCATCATTTTTTTTACAAATAGAATGTGGGGTCTGAAAGTACAGGATTGTTATCAGGTGACAGCAGAATGACAAACTAGAGTGATGTTATACATACCATGTACATCAGGGACTCCAAAACCGCCCTGCTCATCAGGTGCCCCAGGCACCCTGGCTTGCAGCACCTGGCACTCCAGGGCTGGAACTGGAGAATCTTTTCTTACGAAGCAGCTCTTCAGTATGCCTGTCTGAGCACTCTCTTCATATACAAGGCAAATGAAGTTTGATAACCTTAGCAATTCTGTTTTAATTTGGCCGCCTCAGCTGGAGTGCAGTGGTATGATCATAGCTCACTGCAACTTCCAACTCCTGGGGTCAAGCCACCCTCCTGACTCAGCCTCCTGAGTAGCTGGAACTGCATGCATGTGCCATCATGCCCGGCTCATTTTTGTATTTTTTGTAGAGACGGGGTTTCACCATGTTGGGCAGGCTGGTCTCGACCTCCTGGCCTCAAGCGATCCTCCAGCTTCAGCCTTCCAAAGTGTTTGGATTACAGTATTGAGCCTCCATGCCGGCCACCATGATTAATCTTTAGTTTGGGTTACCACAGGTGGGAAATAAATCTCAGTAACTCATTCAGCTCACCATCATTTACTTCTATAATTTCCATAGATCGTGGGATGGTCCGGAACAGGAGATTTTTGTTTTGTTGTTTTTAAGTACAGAAACAACATTGGCTTTTTTTCTAAAAGCCAATCCCATTTTAAAAATGACTTTGCTTTATGTTGGCTTCAGTTTTTAAAAAACGTAAATCAACAAAAGGTGGCAGGAAGATGATGTGTTGTTTGGAAAAAAAAAAACAGTACTTAACCTTTCCCCCAATACTCTTTATTAACGATGTTTGTTTGCAAATGAAATAATTGTAGCACCAAATCCCGACTCCCAGGCAGGTGGGCCCCCGAGGCCCCCGCGTGTGTTTCATCAGCACCTGCAGCTCCTACAGTGGGACACTCGGGACCACATCACGGTGGTGATTGTGAACCAGCGTCCCGCTTGCTTTTGTTGTTTGTAAGGAGCACATTCTAAGGAGACCTTTATTGCTGGGCTAGTGTCCTGGTAAAACAGTAACAGGAACTGGCCTTGATTAGACCTCTTCGCCCCGTCCTGCCACTTTTTCCATTTGTTCTGCAACTATTTACCTTAGAAACAGCCTTGTCCTTATTTACAGTGTTGGAAAAAAACAAAAAGAATCAGAAAACAATCTTTGTAAGCTTTAGATCTGATGATGTCTTTGATTTCTGACGATTGCAGCCATGGCGAGACCTGCCTCCTCTCCTCTCCCTGGGTCATCTAGAAACTTGAGCCTCAGGCAGCCTAGTGTTCCCTACACACAGAGAGTCAGTCCTTAAAACCTTGGGTGGTGGAGACATCTGGAAGCCGAACACTATGATGCTGACTTTACATCCGCTGGACACCTTGGTGCACACAGCTTTGTGCAGACGCTTTACGGACTCTGCCTCATTGAACTTTGAGAATAAGCCCAAGTCAAGTACTGTTGTCTCCGTTTTTCTTGATAATGATATTGAAGTTTCCAGAAGTTAGGAATCTAAGCCAATTATTGGGCAGAGATGGAGGCAGGGTTAACATCAGGTTAGCCGGCCCCAGAGCCAATGCTTTTCCTCCGACTGGCCCCTCAAACCTGAGTTCCAGGCAGCAGTGGCATGCGACAGCCCCCGAGTTCAGCATGGGAGAGGGATCTGGTTCCAGTTCACATATCCTGCGAGCAGTCCCACGTTCCTTTCCCAGACTCTTAATCAGAGACTCTCAGCATCACCAGCACGGGGAACCTGCCACTCCTGGGTCCATGGTGAACCCAGCATGGGAGCTGGCTCCGGGCACATAGAAGGGAAGTGAGGCCGCATTCCCACTGCTCTTTCTCTGCCCCCAAGGCTGGACATGCTGGGATCCCCTCCATACCCCGTCTCCTGCCCCTCCAGCCTGGCTAGCCACCTCCTCTTGCTGCCACCTGTGACCTTCCCTGTCCCCCTCATCCTCCTGCCAGTGCTCTTCTCCCACCACAGGGAAGCTCCTCCCTCTCCACGGCTCCCCAGGGCCCATGCTCCTGACTCGGTGGCTCCTCCGTGGAAGTCGTACTGGCCGACCCCCAGGAGCTTGACCCAGGTGGCCGCCATCTCCTCTCCCCTCCCCCCATCCTCCACCCTCACTGGCCTCCTCGTCCCTTTCCCCTGCCTCTCTTGAGGGTTTTCAAACTCATCCCAAACCTTCTTTTCTAGAGTTTGCTTTCCTTCACCCCTTCTTCTCTCAGCCTCTGGCCAGTGCTGCAGTCTCCTCCTCCCCATCTCCATATTGGCACCCTGGTCAAACCCACCCCCTTCCACTCGCCTCCCCGACTCCCAGCCTCTTGCCAGGCCTGTCCCCAAAGCGAGCACACTGGACCAGTCACTGCTGCTTAACGTCGGCTGGTGGCTTCTGGATCTCAAAACAAACTGACCTCTCTGCACGCCGTCGGCGGGGCCTTTCCCTATCCGGCCCCTCCCCCATCACTGACCTCAGTCATACTGGTGGCCTGTGCATCCTCAGACACCCGGGCTTTTCCAGCCTCTCCACCTGCAACGCGGTAACCCCCTCACGTCACCTCCAGGACCTGCTGCCCAGCTGTGTCCTGTGCATCTTCTCCTGGGGGGAGGGAAAACCTCCGAGGCCTGCAGCGAGGCCAGGTCAGGGGCTCCCAGGGTCTGTGTGTTTAGGCATGGTGATGGGGTGGTCATTTGTTTAATGTCTGTCTCCCAGGCCACATGAAGGATGGGTGAGGTGGTCCCTACTGTCTGTGGTCACTCTCCTAGCACCCAGCGCAGCACCTGCCCCATAAACACCCCTTGGATGACTGGGGCATCATGGATAGAAATGCTGTAGGTTGGAGGGAGTCGATGCACGTGCCTTCCAGCATAGCCACCATTAAGGAAAAAATCAAAAGAAGTAATGCCATTAAAAGTGTAAAGCTTGGCCGGGCACGGTGGCTCACGCCTGTAATCCCAGCACTTTGGGAGGCCAAGGCGGGTGGATCACAAGGTCAGGAGATCAAGACCATCCTGCCTAATGCAGTGAAGCCCCGTCTCTACTAAAAATACAAAAATAAATTAGCCGGTCATGGTGGCAGGCGCTTGTAGTCTTAACTACTCAGGAGGCTGAGGCAGGAGAATGGCATGAACCCGGGAGGTGGAGCTTGCAGTGAGCCGAGATTGCGCCACTGCACTCCAGCCTGGGCGACCGAGCGAGACTCTGTCTCAAAAAAAAAAAAAAAGTGTAGAACTTTAATATAACAGAAAAAGTATATGCAAAACCTCTGGCAGAGCCCACTCTAACTTATAAGGAACTCTGACATGTCAATAAGAAAAAGCCACATTTTGAAGTAGAAAACTAAACGCATGCAGGGCAAGTTTACTGGGGAAATGGCCCATCAACCTGCAAAATGTACTCCCCTTGAAATCCAAGAAATCCAGATGAAAAGGATGTATTTTCACCTGTCCTGTTGGCTAATAATAGTGTAATATGGGCTAGTATTGTCCCACAAGCTTTAAATTTATTATTTAATTTAATGAAACCCTTGTGGGCAGGTGTTGTGTTATATGTGTTTTATGAATTAATAAATCAAGGCTCAGCGACTTTAATTTGCCCAGAGTCACACCCCAGTGAGCGCTGCTGGGTGACCAGCTCAGGCAGCAGGAAGCTGGTGCCCACGTGCATGCCGTCGAGAGTGTGAGTGGGTTCAGCCGCAGGGTCATTTGGTAACTTAAGTATATATGCTCCGACCTTACCTTTTTAATACTCACATTTATCTTAATGGAAAAGAATCATGTAAGTGTGCAGATGTACCCATTAGGATATTGATCACAATATTCTTTATCAGAGCAGCATTTTGGCCAGGCATGATGGCCCACGCCTGTAATCCCAACACTTCGGGAGGCTGAAGCGGGAGGGTTGCTTGAGCCAGAAGTTCAAGACCTGCATGGGCAATGTAGTGAGACCCCCATCTCTATAAAAAATACAAAAATTAACCAGGCATGGTGGTACATACCTGCGGTCCTAGCTACTCAGGGTTTGAGGTGGGAGGATCACTTGAGCCCAGGAGGTTGAGGCTGCAGTGAGCCATGATCTGGCATCTATACTCTAGCTTGGGCAACAGAGCAAGACCCTATCTCAAAAATAAATAAATAAAAATGGTAAAAGTAGGAACATTTTGATGATAATTTAAATATCTATCACTGGGGAAGTTGTTTAAAAGAATTGTGTACATTTGCATAACGGAAGTACCGTGCCGCCTTTGGGAATAATATGGTCAGTACATACCTAGTGATATGAACAATGTTCACAGTGCATTGTTTAGTTTAAAAAGGAGCTGAGAAATAGAATCACATATTATCTAGTTCAAGATCAGTAAGAGAAGTGTGGACATAAAGAACAATGTCTGAATTCATATACCTAAATGTCACCAGTGGGTTAGCTTTTTAAATGCAATTAAAGCATGTTTGTTCTAGTATTTTCTACATTGAGCATGTTTTATCTGTGTAATAAAGGAATAAAGCGTGTTTTGTTCACCTGTCTAAAAGCATGAACTTGTAAGGAAAGGAGCACCAGCTCTAGGTAACTGAAGCAGCAGACAGGTCTGAACTGTGGTCAGACCGCTGGAGCACCAGCTCTAGGTAACTGACTGAAGCAGCAGACAGATCTGAACTGTGGTCAGACCGCTCCAAAGCTGGCAGCTCATGCAGCAGCGTTTCGGGGTTGCACACCAGTATGGTTTGCAGTGATACCATTTTCTTCTTGTTCTTCCAGGTGCTGTTAAGCCAAGTGCACCGGCTGAGAGCATTGGACTTGCTTGGAAGATTTTTGGACCTGGGTCCCTGGGCAGTGAGCCTGGTGCGTGCCTTCTGCATTAACCTGGGGGCTGAGGGAGGTGGGACAGAGATTAGGCTCCGTGTTTCAGTCTGTGCACGTATTTCATGATCCAGAGCCACCCCCAGCCGTGAGACCCAGGGCGAGTGTGTCCACCGTGGTGGTGTCCTGTCGCTCCTGAGGCCCTCAAGGCGCCCACTCTGTACCCGTGCAGCCTGCAGTGCTGCCTGGCATTTGGGGGTCTGGGGTTGTCACCCCTCTTTATGTCTGATGTTAGACATAGGAGTGAGTGTGTTGTCAGCCGGTCACCTTTTCCTGAGCTGCCCCCAGCGCTGCAGGGGAGCAGGGCGCCCCTGAGCCTGACGCAGCGCCCGCCTCGTGGTGCTGCTTCCCCCAGGAGGAGTCTGGATCCTCAGCACTGTCTGCTCACCATCATGGCAGGCACAATTCGGAAACGCTCTTCTGGTTCCTCATTCTATAGCAGAGTAGTAATGGCCACTAAAAACACCCTGGCAGAGGCAGGATCAAGAAGCGACGTGCGTTGAACAAATAACTCACAGGGAAAGTAAAAGGAGGCTGAGAGGGAACCACAGAGTCAAGGAAACTCGAGAGACCTATGGCCAGCTGCCATGTACAGTAAACCTTACTTGGTTCTGTTGAAGTTCCAAAAATGAATACTCATAAAACAATTAGAAATTTTACAGGAGCTGGATTTATGTTATTCAAGAATCATTGTTCGTTTTTCTTGGGTGTGGTAACTGGATTGTGTTTTTATAAAAGAGACCTAATTTTTTAGAGATAGACACTGAATATTCACCAATGAAATCATGTGACACATGAGCCTTAATTTACTGTGCTTGGGAGCGGTGCGGTGGGGCGGTGGGTGCGGAACCGCTGTCACTAGCTGGGTGGTGAGTGCCTGGGTTTGGTGTATTTAAGTATTTTCATCAGATAATGTTGACAAAGAGTGGTAATTGATAGTCCAGCACTGAAGGACGAGAGAAAACATCCAAAACTTGGAAGAATCATTCAGCACTCACCACTGGGCCATTTTCACTCCAGGTGCCTGAGGCCACAAATAGCTTGTAACAGAGTCAGGGCCTGAGTCATCGGAGGAAGGCTGGCGTGACTCGGTCACTTGGTGTGTGCGTGGTGGTGTCGCTTAGTCATCCTGGAAAGGCCTGCGTGGTATTGCGTGCACTCTAAGAAGACAGGAAGCATGTATTCATAACAGTTTAGAAAGAGTTTCATTTTTAAGGTTAATTTTTTAAAACCAATTTCTTCCCTTTAAAGAATTAAGCTTCTGCTCATTGGAAATTTTCCTAATACATGAATCGAGGCTGGATAAACGAGGTATTTTTACAGGTACAGATTTTGCCTCTCAGGTGAGGGCCCAGCCACCCGAACCAGAGAAACTGCTCATTCCTTGTTAAATGTGGCCTTTCACAGGGAAGGGACCCAGGCCTAGGTCCCACCACCACCTCCTGTCTTGGTTACAGGGGACCTCACTTATTGGAAGGGGATACCTTTGGGATATCTTTGAAATTCCAGCAGCTTTGAGATAAGGACACAGCAGAAACCCCTGGCTGTGGAGTGCAGCAGTACTTTGCCAGGCATCCTCCACACTGTAGTGCCCTCCACGCCCTCCCTCCCCTGCCTCTGAGGGCAGAGAGTCCCCTGAAAATGACACGGCCAGAACTGGGCGCGAGTGAGCCCCTGGGCAACCCCCGCTCCTCCCTGCCTTTCCCAGGGCAGGCATCTTTCTCCCAAGGTGTATCTGAAGTGCAAACATGAGTGTTGAGCAAGCTGGCCGTGCCGTCACGGAGAGGTGGCCATGGCGTCACGGAGAGGTGGCCATGCCATCATGGAGAGGTGGCCGTGGCTCGTACGTGAGCAACACAGTGAAGGTGCCTGATGCTCTGCTGCCAAGAGCAGACGAGACCACCGAGGGCAGGCGAGGGCCCCAGCGCCAGCAGCCTGCGCCTCCACAAGGAAAAGCTGCCACCCGATTCATTCCAGTCTCTTGACACCAGTCAAGGCTGGCAGTACGTGGCAGCCTCTAGGAATAAATCAGAGATGAATAAATCTGGAGGAAGCCCCTCTTTACTTTAAGTGAGGCCCATTCATTCCTGTTGCGTTTCCCATATGTGCTGAAGATAACACCGCAGCTGGTCCCGCGTGGCACCCCTGCTGCTGCCCGTTCCCTCGCTGCGGCACAGGTGCGCTGACGCCCTCTCTCACCCCCAGGCCTTGTCTGTCGGCATCTTCCCCTACGTGCTGAAGCTGCTCCAGAGCTCGGCCCGAGAGCTGCGGCCACTTCTCGTTTTCATCTGGGCCAAGATCCTCGCAGTGGACAGCGTGAGTATCCCCGCCCTCCTCCCCAGAGTGATGTGAACCCGCCGGCCCTTCTGGGGATGCCGAGCCCTGCGCTTCCAGCCTGCCCTTTCTCCAGCCTCGCTCCCTCTCCAGGCACCGCCGTTCCCTTCCTCTCTTCTGGGGTAAAGTGGGACGCGCCCACCTCAGCAGCCACCTCTGGGTCGTGGGGGCTGTCACCTACCTGTCCTGTCCCTGGCCTTCCCCTGGTACCCTGCGCTCAGTCCCCCCACACCGTCCTGTCCGTGGCCTTCCCCTGGTGCCCTGCACTCAGTCCCCCTGCCTGTGTCTGACCCCCCGTAAGGCTGTCCCCGTGCTCCTAACCCTGACTGGAAGCAACCCCGCCATGGCAGTAAACTTGGCCTCTGCCTCACCCAGACCCTGCATTGGCTCTCCTGTGCCCACCATTGCATTTCTCCCCCTCCTCAACCCTGCACAGGTGATCTGGGCCAGGCCCCGAGGTGTTAGGGGCCACCCCCTTAGACGGGGCTGTCCAGCTCTGTCCTCTCTGACGGGCATCAGCCCTGGCCCTGCAGCCATGTGTTCGCCCCTCAATCATCTAGGCCAGGGACCCATATTTAGCTATGTTAAGAGAGACACAAGGTCAGCTGTCCCTGTCCCCAGCGGCTTATGCTTGGGTGCGGGCAGGGGTTGCAGGTGACACCAGCCCTGTTGTGAGGCAGGGTCACCTCCTGCAGGAGCTACCAGCGAGATGGGTCAGAGGAGTGGGGCTGAGAAGTCGTGTGGGCGAGACCCGGCCTATGCTGAACTGGAAACGCCAGGAAGGGCCTTGAGGGGGTGGATGTCGGGCGGGGGTCCACACATGGAGGTGGCAGGGAGGGCTGGGAAGATGCCTAGAGGAGAGCAGGCCACTCCCTGTGGCTGTGTGCGGGGACACGCAGGGAGGCCCCATCCACGCGGACGGTGCACGGTTCCCGGTAGACACAGTTGAACTTCATTTAGCAGGCATGGGGATTATTACAGATTTTGGAACAAAGACATCAAAGAATGAAGCTGTGGTTTATAAACATTGCCTGGCCTCGGTGTCAAGTGGATTATAGGGAAACACGGGGTGGAGAGCATTTTCCTCCAGGAGGGTGGGCGGAGGAGGTCGGGCTGCAGGGCTGGGAGGGCGGCACCAAGCCTGGGTTGGGAGAGGCGACTCGGGCTGAAGCCTGTGTGGCCGGCTAGGGCTCAGGGAGCCTTCTAGAGACAACTGGTCAGGAGCCCTGTGCGGCCTAGGAGCAGGGCTGGCCCGATGCCAAGACTGGGGACCTCGTCTACCCAGTGGTGATGGCAGGCGAGACCCTCGAAGGAAAATGTGGAAGGGTCAGCTGCGGGAGAACTCTCGAAAGCTCCTCGTGTGACACAATGGAGAGGAGAGCTGTACAGAGTGGTGCGAAGGGTCTGGGAAGGGCTCATTTATAGAACGTGAAGATTCTAGAACAAAGGGTGTGTGCTGAGAATGGAGTTGGGGGATATGTTGCCCTCTGCAGGGTTGTTGGGGACAAAGATTTCCCAGAGATGCCTTTGCCTTTAGCTGTCCGTGTGCGGAGGGGCACACGTGTGTGATACAGAGCTGGGCTCGGAGCCAGGTTGGCAGGGAGCCCCGGGAAGAAGCCAAGTCAGTCTTGCTCTGGGGGTGCCGCCACGGGTGGGAAGAGCGGGACGGAGGAGCCGGCATCAGGGCAAGGCTGGCTTTGCTCCCTGCTTGGTTTTGAAGCAAACCAGCCCCAGCAACTCATTAGAAGGCCTGTAGGAGCAGGTACACGTTCCCCCCGGACTTCGGCCAGCTGCTGTGTGCACGTGTGTGCGGGGGTGGTCATGTATGTGGGCGCTTGTGCGTGCATGTGTGTGTGGCGCCCTGTCCGGCAGCTTTCATATGCAAAGTCTCTTAATTCCTAAGTCCCCTGTGAAGTTAGCTTGAATTTGCAGCTTATTTACTGGTGAGGCGCTGCCCACAGGAGGGAGCAGGGGCCACATAGCTACCATGCGAGGGGCCGGCACCCCACTGGGCCCCTGCGCCGGGTCTGGCGCTCCTTGCCCACACAGGGAAATGGAAGGTCTAGCAAAGTCACAGAGCAGGTACGGGAGAGTGCCAAGAACACCTTGGAGAGGCCATGGCTTGGAGCCAGGGAAGGCCACCCTTCCCTTTTCTGTGTGGCAGGTGAGGGGAGAGTGGACGGAGCTTACAGCCCCCGGGGCTCCTGCCTGCTGCCCGGCGCTCCCCAGGCCACATTCTATCAGCTCCTCCGTCCAGTCACTGGCACTGAGACCCAGCCTCATCCTTAGCCCTGTCAGCCATGTCGCACTGGCCACCAGGACCTGCTGTGCTCGCTGAAGCTGCCCTGTTGGGCTTTGTTCAGCCAAATTCACTGCCCCTGCTGTCCAGGCACTGGCAGGCACCCCGAGCCACAGGCTCGTACCCCGCACTGTGCGCTCTCACCCGTCAGCCCTGCACACCCCACACAAAGCCACTGCTGTGTCTCCCACCCACAGCCGCTGCTGATTCAAGTCCAGCCCAGGCCATCAGGTCCCCATCTGTGCTGCCCACGGACCCCTGGGCCCCTGCTCAGCCCTTCTGCTCCCTGCACCCAGCCCTGACCATAGCCTCCCCACACCCCAAGTGCTCACGTACGACTTTGGTGTCACAGCTGAAGTCGGGGGGCAGTGGGGAGGCTGCTGCCGAAGCGGACGGCGAGGGCTTCCACCTTGGAGGCGGGCGTCAGTCGTACCCAGCACCAGTTGACCTCTCGCTGGTTCCGCTGATTCTTGTAGATTCCCTGGGATTTTCTGCTAGTTCACTGGTTCTTGTAGATTCCCTAGGATTTTATGTATATGCTCTCTCCAAGCAGAAGCAGCTTCCAGCCCCTCTTCCGGTTCTGGGATCTCTCACTCTTTTTCTGGGCCTGGGGCACTGACCATGGCTCTGCCGGCACGGGTCGGCTACCGTGCTTGCCATCTCTCCCAGCTGCTCCTGATTTCCTGAGCTGGATGCGGGGAGCTGCTTCTCCTCCTCTCAGCACCGCTGAGGTTGACCTTGACCTCAGTTCAACCTTGAACCCTCCTGGGCCCAGTGCTCTGCACCTGGCTGTGACCAGGGAACGCTCCATAATGGTGACCTGAATACCATATATTTCAGCAAAATATTTTCCCTGCTACCCATTAAACTACAGATGAAGAATGACTGCTTTGAAAGATTGGCTAAAGCACTGGATTTAAGAGTTAAAAACCTGAGTTTGATCCCATCACCCCATTTGCTCTGACAAGTCATTTTCACTTCCCTTGGCCATGATTTGCCTCTGTAAAATCATGAGCCTTCGGCCGTCTGCCTTCAGCCAGTTCCAGAGCTCAGAACCAGGACGTGGAAAACTGCGGTGTAAATTATAGAGGAACAGGAACAGGACCAGGAAGGGGCACCACGTAAATCTCACATCTCTCCTGCCTGTCTCTGTTACACTAAAACCTTTTCTTGCTAAACAGAAAGCTTGGCTTTGTGGATCAGGACGCGAGAGGTGTGGGTCATTTCTGTTTTACTCTTCTTCAAATTCACTGAAGAGCCACATTATGTAAACAAAGAGTGTTTGGCAGGAAGTCATTTTGAAACGTGGTTTCTGTCCTACACCCGTATCTTCGTCATCTACATGGACACACTTAGAAATGTCTTGGCACCTGGCCACGGATGAAGGACCATGTGTAGAGGCTCTGGGATGCACAAAACGGTGACCCTCACATGACACAAAGCCCAGGGTGAAGGGAGGAAGAGATGTCATCTGCATGCAGTGGTCTGGGATTACGGCCGCCTGAGCCTGCTCCCCAGCACCGCCAGTGCTGCAGGAACGTGTCTAAGCCAACTTTGTTTCTCAGACTTCGTGTTTTTAGTACCTTTTAGGACCTGAAAATTGATGATGTCTTTATTTTTAGTCTCAGGGGTGGCTCTTGGTGAAAGGGGACAGCCTTCCTCGTACCTTCCTCATGACATTCTCACTGCATCCACAGCCCATCATGGTATTGCAGTGCAGGGCGTCTTGTTTAAAACTGGCTCTTGGTCCCGTGGATCTCCCAGGGCCTGTTGCTCTCGAGTGCCCCAAATGGCAGAACGTGGCCATGAGCACGGAGGCTGCAGCGCGCCTTCGTTTTACACCCTGCTCCAGGCAGATACCAGGGCCTCGGGTTTATTATTCATGCTGCTGAAGGGGTCATCTGCTCAGTACTGCTTGGGGAGCTGTTCCCACAGCCAGCTGGGCATGCCCTTGCCTGCAGTGTTCTTGTAACTGCCTGCAGGCATCACAGGCCTTCCTGTGAATTAATTTCTTAACCAGCTTGTTGCACCTGCATGTTTAAAAGCAATCATTCCACTGAGGGGCATTTTGAAGTGTTTCCGGTAGAAACTGAGCCTCGTCTACCTCACCTGCCTCGCCCTTCCTTCCATCGTTACCCTGGCGATAACTTCCCAGAGATGAAAGTTCCCAGTGTTTTTGAGGGGTCATTCCTCTACTCCCTTCCCCTCCCCACGTCTGGCCGTGGATGTTGCTGGCAGTCCTCCGAATCTCCACCCCTACCCCCCATAATGTGTGCACCCCCTGCAATGTGTGCATGCCCCTCTGTGTTGGTGATGGTCCTCCGAAGCTCCGCCCACCATGATGTCTGCTCCGCCCCCTCGTGTTGCTGGTGGTCCTCTGGAGCTCCGCCCACCATGATGTCTGCTCCGCCCCCTCGTGTTGCTGGTGGTCCTCTGGAGCTCCGCCCACCATGATGTCTGCTCCGCCCCCTCCTTGTGTTGCTGGTGGTCCTCCGGAGCTCCGCCCACCATGATGTCTGCTCCGCCCCCTCCTCGTGTTGCTGGTGGTCCTCCGGAGCTCCGCCCCCACATGATGAGTGCCTCCTGCAGCCCCCAGCCGTCCCTGTGACTCCTGGGGCTTGCCATTGTGCAGATCGGGGTGCACGTGGTGTACAGACAGGTCCACCTGTGAAGATCGCAGAGCCTGCTCAGAGGTTCAGAGGTGCAGATAGAAGCCAGCCACTCCCCCAGTGTTCTCAGCATCCCCCTGCTGCCGCCAGCCGGCCCTCAGGACACACTTAAGAGTTTGACAAGGATCGGAGCCCACTCAGGCTGGGCCCAGCGGAAGGGCGAGCCTGGGACCTCCCCTCATTTCCCAAGCACCTGTGGGCCACACCGTGTGTCCCATTGTGCCAGAAGCTCTGAGGGATTCATGGGGAGGCCTTAAAGAAGGTGGGCTCAGGCGGAAGAAAAGACGGAAGAACACCATGTGCCACCGGGGAGAAGTGTGTGCCGTTTACATGAGACAGAGCAGGGCACAGTGGTGACACTGATCTGACACAGATGGCACCGCACAGGACAAAGAGCACAAAGGGGGGCACATGAAGAAAGCCGTCTGTCCAGGATTCTCCCAGGACTCTGATCCCAGAGGGCCTCCCCCAGCATCACTCCCCATGCCAGGTTACACTCCACTTCACACTACCAGCCAGAAATTACCAGGCAGATAGAATCAGGAAAATATGACCCGTAATGAAGAAAAGGAAATCAACCCATTAAAACCTGCTCAGAACTGCTGCAGGTGTTATCATTAGCAGGCCTAGTTAAAATATTAGAAGTCTACTCTACATATTCAAAAAGTTAAATTGAGACACAGAGAATATAAAAAGAACCCAACTTGAATTTCTAGAGATGAAAACTGCAATATGTGATGGGACGAAATATACTTGATGGGGTTAACAACCAGTTAAGCATTGCAGGAAAAAACAGTACACAGTTAGGCACGGGGCTCACGTCTGTAATCTCAGCACTTTTGGAGGCTGAGGCAGACAGATCACTTGAGTAACCAGGATTTCAATACCAGCCTGAGCAACATGGTGAAACCTCGACTCTACATGAAAAAATACAAAACTCAGCCATGCATGTTGGCGCGTGCCTGTAGTCCCAGCCATTCAGAAGGCTGAGGCGGGAGAATCGCTTGAGCCCGGGAGGTCGAGGCTGCAAAGAGCCGTGATTGTGCCATGGCACTCCAGCCTAGGGAACAGAGTGAGGCCCTGCCTCAAAGAAAGAAAGAAAATAGCAATAGAAACTAACAAAAATGAAGCATGGTAAGAAAAGAAAAAAAAAATTAATTAAAAGAATATTATTCCATTGTGGGACAACGGCAAGTGACATAACGTACTATTTGGGGGTCCATAAAGGAGGCTAGCAGAAAAAGTATTTGAAGAAACAATAGCTAAAATTTTTTTGAATTTGATGAAAATTATAAACCCACAGATCCACAAAGCTTAGCAAACCCTAAGCACAAGAAAACTACACGAAGGCATATCGCAATCAAATTACTTGAAAAACAGTGAGAAATTCAAAAGTCTAAAGGCAGCCAGTAAGGAGCAAAGGTGAGAATGACGGCAGGTTTCTTCTTACAGATTTCCTACAGATGGAAAAGGTGAGAGTGATGGCAGGTTTCTTCTTACAGATTTCCTACAGATGGAAAAGGTGAGAATGATGGCAGGTTTCTTCTCACAGATTTCCTACAGATGGAAAAGGTGAGCGTGATGGCAGGTTTCTCACAGATTTCCTACAGATGGAAAAGGCAGACAGCGGAACAGCATCTTTAAAGCAGAGAGAGAGACAGAGAAAGAGAAAAAACTGTCAACCCAGAATTCTATACCCACTGAAAATATATTTCCAAATGGAGGCAAAATAAAGACTTTTAAAGACATAGAAAAGATGAAAGCTTATCCCCGGCAGATCCACACTATAAGAAACGTGAAGTCCTTTAGCCTTGAGGAGAATACTCTTCAGAGGGAAACACGGTTCTACACAAAGGAATTCAAAGCAGCAGAAATGAGTACTATGTGGATAAATATGGGATTTTTTCTTCTTATTTAAATCTTCTTTAAAAGATAATTGTTTTAAGAAAAATAATAACAGTGTACTATGAATTTTTTTCAAGCCTTTTGCACTCTTAATTTTTTTTCCTTACAAGACAAGGTCTCATTCTGTTGCCCAGGCCTGATCACCGCTCACTGTAAGCTCACACTCCCTGGCTCAAGCCATCCTCCTGCCTCAGCCTCCCGAGTAGCCGGGATCACAGGCACAAGCCACGGCACCCCACAGAATGTATAACATTTGTAAGAGCAAAACATATGCTAACAGTAACAAAAAGATGAGGAGGAGAGACAATGAAGAAACGCTATTGTAAGATTCTTGGACTTTGTTTGAAGTGGTCTCATACCACCTGCCTGAAGATGAGCTGCAGTAGTCCATAAACCCTAAAGCTGCCACTCAAATTTTAAAAAGAATTACAGTTAATTAGCTGACAACAGAGATGATATGAAGTCATAGATATAGACAACACGGAAGGAAAAACATAACCAAGAGTAGATGCAACAAATAGAAAAGGGCAGGATGATAGACGGACACCTAATCCTGCCCGACACTGCAGTGTGGAGACTGAACGCCACAATGAGAAGGCAGAGGCCACCAGGTTGAAGAGCAAGAAAAAACCATACCATGGCTACAAGCAATGTACTTTTGGCATAAAGACACGAGTAGATTAAAGGCAAAAGGACGGGAAGAGCTCTGCCATGCAGGCACTAAGCAGAGGAAGGCTGCAGGGCCTATGTTAATATCAGACAGAGGAGGTTTGGGAGCAGAGAACGTTGCTAACAATAAAGATAGACATTTCATAATGCTACGGAAGTCCATTCATCATTCATCAAGAGAACGTCGCAGTCCTAAATGTCTATTCACCTAATAATAGAGTTTCAAAATACATCCAACAAAACTGATGGAACTGCGAGGAGAAGTAGATAAATCCGTAATTACATTTGGAGATTTCAGTGCTCCTTTCTCAGTAACTGACGGAACAAGCAGAAGAGAAATCAGTAGGAATAGTGGAGACTTGAGCAGCACTCTCCAGCAGCTGGGCCCTGACGTTTATAGAACACGCCACACAGCAGCCCTGCAGCGCACAGAGGCTGTGCCACGATAGGCCAGACCCTTGGCCAAATAAACCTCAACAAATGTAAAGAACTGAAGCCTTACAGGCGTATTCTACAGCCACAGTGGAGTCAAACTCAAATCAATAATAGATAGTAGGAATGTCTCTAAGCACTTAGAAACAGAAACTTTTAGATAAATAAATGATTTTCATTTCATTCCATAAAATTTTAAGTAAATTATATTTATATATGTGCTTAATACAAAATAGGATATAAATATGTAATATTAAGATACATAGATATTATAAGTCATTAATAACAAAGATTTATATAAAATATTTATTACTATAAGTATGTATATATAATACATAATATAATGTACATATAATTATAAATACTTGCATTAAATAAATACATTATATAAACATGTATATTAAGATATAAAATAAATAGGTTGAGTATACGTGGACCCAGCTCTGAACAGTGCTGAGAGGGGAATGTGTAGCAGCTGCTAGACAATGCATTGGAAAAGAGGGACGGTCTCCAACCGGAGATCCCGGCTTCCACCTGAAGAGGGCAGCGTGAGTGGAGTAAACCCAGAGCTGTCGGCCAAAGGAAATGATACAAATCAGACTGCAGACTAATAAGAAAGAAAACAGTGAAACATCAAAATCTGTTGAACAAAACTTTTTTTTTAAAACACATGAATAAAACTGTGAAACACCACCCTGACTGATAAGGAAACAAAGAAGACACAAATTCCAGCATCAGGAATGATAGAGGTGACATCATGAAAGATTCTAGGGATATTAAAAGGATGATAAGCAAATATCATGAGCAACTTGATGTGAGAACGTTTGATAACTTGGATTCCTTGAGTGACACACGCCACTCACTCGGGAAGACGTCGTTAATCTGAATAGCACTATGCTTTTTTTTTTTTTAGAGACTGGGTCTCACCACATTGCCCAGGCTAGTTTTGAACTTCTGGGCTCCAGCGATGCTTCCACCTTGGCCTCCCAAAGTGCTGGGATTACAGCATGAGTCACTGTGCCTGTCACTACAAGTGGAATTTGTAGTGAAAACTTTTACTACAAAGAAAACTGCAGGTCCAGATGACTTCGCCAGTGAATTTTACTGAACATTAAGGAAGACGTATTTGGATGACATCTAAGCACCTTCCCATATCGTTCTATGAGGCCAGCATTACCTGATACCAAAGGTTAGACACGCGTTACAAGAAAAGAAAACTACAGATCAGTATTCTCTTGAACACAGGTACAAAAATGCTAAATAGAATTTTTGCAAATTAAATTCAATGCTATATAAAAACAATAAAACATGATCTAGTGGGATTTATTTCAGGGATGCAAACCTGTTTAAGGATTGAAAAATCAATGGATGCCTCTTCAGATTATTAAAGAATTATTTTTAAAGAGAGAAAAGTCCATGTAATTTACCATATTAAAAAAAGATGAAAACCATATTACCATCTCAAGAGATGCAGGCAAAGTATTTTAACAAAATCTGAGATCCACTTCTGATTTAAAAAAAAAAAACTCCCTGCAGACTCCTAATAGAAGGGAACTTCGTCTACCTGACAAACAGCATCTCCACAAACTTACAGCCAACACCATACAGTGGTGAAAGACTGAATGCAAGATGAAGCCATCTGTTCTTGTCACATCCCTCGACATTGTACTGGAAGTTCTAGGTAGTACAGTGAGTCAAGGAAAAAAAGGCATTCAAGTTCAAAAGGAAGAGGTTTAACTGTATTTTCAGACAGCGTGATTGTCTATGTGGAGAATCCAGTTTAATCTATTTTAAAGTGCTACTAGAAAAAATTTAGTAAGTTTGCAGGTTATAAGATCAATATACAAAAATCAATTTATGTATATACACTAGCAATCAACAATTCGAAGTTGAAATTAAAATAGAGAACATTTACAATACCTCTAAAAAAAAAAAGAAATACTTAGGGATACATTCTGACAAAAGGTGGGCAAGATCTGTACGCCAAAACTACAAACCGTTGTGCAAAGAAATGAAGGAAGACCTAAATAAATGAAGAGATCGTCCATTATCTTGATTTCTGCTTCTGAGATCCACGTGGAAATACAAAGGACCTACAGCAGGCAAAACAACTGTGAAAAAGAAAAACACAGTTGAAGGACTAATACTACCTGATTCCAAGAGTGACTGTAAATCCGCAGTACTCAAGATCGGAAATAGCTTCAAATGGACAAACAGATAATGGAACAGGAAGTAAGTCAGGGAATAGACCCATACGTATAAACACCTGCCCTGTGATGACATGCAGAAAATGAAAAGGCAAGACACAGACTGGGAAAATATTGACAAATCGTTTTTCTGTTAAAAACTTGTGGCAAGAGTATAGAAAGAACTCTCAAAAATCAATATGAAAACAAACACAAGCAGACAAAGAAAAGTGGGCAAAAGGTTTGAGCAGACACTTCACCAAAGAAATACAAATGGCAAATCAGCACATGAAACAATGCTGAGTATCATTAGTCACCAGAGAAATGCAAACTGCACCCACAGTCATATACCACTGCACACCAAGTAGATGCCAGAAATGCAAACTGCACCCACAGTCTTATACCACTGCACACCAAGTAGATGCCAGAAATGCAAACTGCACCCACAGTCATATACCACTGCACACCAAGTAGATGCCAGAAATGCAAACTGCACCCACAGTCCTATACCACTGCACACCAAGTAGATGCCTAAGAAGCTGATGCTATCAGGTGTCGGCAAGGCCGTGGAGGAACTGGAACCCTCGTATGCTGCTGAGGGCAGTGCAAAGTGTGCACTACCGCTTTGCAAACTTATTTCACAGTTTCTTATAAAGATTAGCACACACTCAGCATACAATCCAGCCATTCCTTTCCTAGGTATTCCCCAAGAGAAATGGAAGCATGTCCACACAAAGGCTTGTACATGAATGTTCCTAGCAGCTTTATTTATAATGGCCAAAAACTGGGAATAGCCTAAATGTACATTAACAAGCGGATGAATAAGCAAACTGCAATCTCTCCATGCGATGAAATCGTACTCAACAATGAAAAGGCATGAACTGATCTCAAAATAATTAGATTGAGTGAAAGAAGCCAGTTTAAAGAAGGGTACCTGCTGTATGGTGCCATTCATTTAAAACTCTAGAAAATGCAAACTACAGTCACAGAAAGGAGATGAGCTGCTGCTGGGGGCAGGTGAGGGTGGGGGCACAGGGGCAGAAGAAAACGTCTGAGGGGCCAGACCCCACCTAGTCTGTGGCGGTAGCTTCACAGGTGTAGACGTAGTCCAAAATCTTCAAATTCCGTACTTCAAATTTATATGTCGCTTATACATCAATGAAGCGGCTAAAAAACTTCTCATTGTGGGACAGTCTACAAAGAACTGTACTGTTCCCTTCTAGATTTTATTTTATTTTGTTTATTTTTTCTGAGATAGAGCCTCACTCTGTCGCCCAGGCTGGAGCGCAGTGGGGCAATCTTGGTTCACTGCAACCTCCGCCTCCCGGGTTCAAGCGATTCTCCTGCCTCAGCCTCCCGAGTAGCTAGGACTACAGACGCCTGCCACCATGCCCGGCTAATTTTTATGTTTTTAGTGGACGAGGTTTCCCATGTTGGCCAGGCTGATCTCAATCTCCCGACCTCAAGTGATCTGCGCGCCTCAGCCTCCAAAGTGCTGGGATTACAGGCGTGAGCCACTACACCTGCCCCCCCTTCTAGATTTTTAATTCAAGAAACACCCCCAAAAATGTGGGGGGATTTATTCTCAAGACTAATGTGTATCAGCTAAGTGCAGTTCCTAGTTGGATCCTGGATCAAAAATCAGAGGCTCACAGAGGACAGTTGTGAACAATTGGGAGGAATTTGACTCTGGACTGCGTGTCAGGCAGGAGGATTGGGAGGAGTTTGACTCCAGACTGCGTGTCAGGAGGGAGGACTGTGTCGCTGTCACATGTCTGGAGTGTGATCATGGCTTTGTGCTCATGGAAGCAAATGTCCTTTTCCTTAGGAATATTTCTGGGCAGAGCATCATGCTATCTGCAACTTTCACACAGTGCAGAAAAACACAGGGGATCGGGGGGCAGAAAGCAAACATGGCAGAGTATTTTTTGAAATTATCCTTAGGGTCATGTGATGGGACCAGAGCTCAAGAGCAGCAGAACTTCATGATGAGAAAGTCCAGGAGATGTGGCCACAGCTGTCCTCCGCTGGTCACACTTTGCAAGGATGGTGGTAGTGGTTGTTTTAATAAGTTCCTCAAGCCTGCTGTTAGCATTTGTGTATCTGCTAATTAGCAAGATTAAGGAGGGGGAGAGTTGATTAAGGACTCCCGTAGGCAAGGTTCCAGTTAATTGAGGGTTTTTCATAGATAAAATTAATACTCAGTCCAGACTGACCTTCTGAGTTATAGTTAATAAAGTTGTGGTTATGGTACCACCAGGGAACTCCAAGGGCGTAATGTCAGTGGATCTGGAAAGATGCTCTGTGACGGTATTCATGAAGTAAATCCAGATTTGGAAATCCAAAGAGGCTTCCCACTGGGAACAGGCTGCTGTGGTCCCCAGAAGGAACCCGCGCTATGAAGAAAAGGCAGATGAGAGAGTCATAGAATTTTGTTTCTGTAGCCCCCATGTCTGTGCTGGTTCTCCTACCCGTGCTCAAATTCTCTACTGTTTTCTCTGCAAAGTCGTTCACCACAGTTCGTGTATGCTGGCATTGATAGCCTCTCCTCTTCCTGCTTCTCCACTTTTCCCCACTCCCCCTTCCTCACACACGTACACGCAAAACTCAATTCAAAAAATGTGCAAGGTTAGCTTTCTCTGTCATCCAGCGATGACTCAGTCTCACCAAGGGGGCAAGAGAGTGCCATCTAGAGCGTGTGTCCCTGCTGGTCCCACAGCAGAAGGCAGTGCCCTGGTGGGGGCTAGTCTAGTTAGGACCTGAGCAAACATTTTACTTGTGTCCCGAACTCTTGTTCCTATAGTTTCTATCTTAACAAATTTTATTTTTTAGAACAGTTTTAGATTTACAGAAAACTGGAAAAGGTAGTAAATAGAGTTCTCACGTACCCTACACCCAATTTTCCCTGTTGACATCTTCTATTAGTACAACATGTTTGTCACAACAGTCAATGAACTTATGTTGATCAGTTATTAACTGCAGTTGATACTCTTATCAGATTTTCTTGCTAATGTCCTTTTTCTGTCCCAGGATCCCACATGACATTGAGTCCTCGTGTCTTCTTGGGCTTCTCTTGGCCGTGACAGTTTCCCAGACTCTCCTTGTTTTTGATGACCTTGACAGCTTTCAGGGGTACTGGTCAGGGATTTTGTAGACTGGCCCTCTGTTTTGATTTGCCCAATTTTTTTTTCGTTTGAGACGGAGTCTCACTCTGTCACCCAGTCTGGAGTGCAGTGGCGTGATCTCGGCTCACTGCAACCTCTGCCTCCTGTGTTCACGCCATTCTCCTGCCTCAGCCTCCCGAGTAGCTGGGATTATGGGCGCCCGCCACCATGCCCGGCTAATTTTTTTGTATTTTGTTTAGTAGAGACGCAGTTTCACCATGTTAGTCAGGTTGGTCTCGATCTCCTGGCCGCGTGAGCCACCGCTCCCGGCCATGCCCAATGTTTTTGTCCTGATTAGATTGGGATTTGGAGAGGAAGACCAGAGAGGGGAGTGCCCTTCTGGTCCCGTCATAATGAGGGTGCATGCTGTTGGAATGGCAGATCCCTGGTGGCGCTGGCCTGGGTCCCTGGCTGAGGTGGAGCTGACCCGGCTGAGGTCAGGCTTCCCCCGGGTGAAGCCGCTGCTGCCGCCCCTTCCGGAACGGGCTGCTCTTTGGAAGGAAGTCGCTTGCATGTGCTAGGATTTTGTTGCCTAAACTGCTTTATGTCTGTGGTTAAGTTATTCCTTCCTGCAGTTTCATTATCTTTTTAGGGTCTAAATATAGTTCTTTTAATTTCCTCTTGTTATTTATATAGGCTTACTGTATAAGGCTTAGTCTTGGAGTTGTTTTATTTTATTACATTTTGTTTTGCATTTCTGGGATTTTTTAGTATTCCTTCTTTCAGTTTGCGCCTTCTTGAGCTAACCTTCCTGCAGTACCATCTTCCAGCTGACTGTCAGTGGATGAGGTGGAAACAGTTGTACCCTTTCTGCAGGGAGCTTTGCCACTTAGGGACCCTTCAGGAGTAGTCAGGAACGCGCCTGTGCCCACAGTTGGGTGAGTCCCAGGAACGGCAAAAATGTCACCTAGCGTTCCCCCTGCTCATCTAACATAGTTTAATTGCCTTGACGGTCCATGGAATTTCCAAACTAGAGGTTGTGATATGCAGAAAATCAACAAGATTGCATTGCTAGGGAGCACGTTTGTGAAGCTGGCGTCTTCCACAGAAGCTGTCATCAGCGAGGAGGGGCTGTTGAGGGGACACATTTGTGAAGCCAGCATCTTCCACAGAAGCTGTCATCAGCGAGGAGGTGCCGTTGAGGGGACTCCGGGTGATGCTTTCGTCATTTGGAAAGTAGCACTGCTGTGCAGAATGGCCTCTTTTTAGCCATCCTCCTAGTTCCATGTGGAGCCCTCAGAATGGGTTTTACTCCGGGCAGATTCCAACACACCCTCATGCTATCCCGGGAGAACTGCAGACCAGGAAGGCAGAGGCCCCTTCCTCCCACCCCCATGGAAGCCAGACCACACGAGCTGGGCCACCCAGCTGTCCCAGCACTGGGTCGGTCCTGGGAGACCATCCACCCCGGGAGAGACCAGGCTAGGTGACATGCACATTGGTGACAGGCCAGGCTGCAGGGAACTGGGTCTGTCGGTGCCCCCTGGGAAGGTGGGAGGTGTTTGGCTGGAGGGAGACAGTTGTATCAGCTGCCTCCGGGTTGCCAAGAATGAAATGAACAAAAGAGAGGGAACCCGGAGGGGACTGTCTGCCCAGCCATCCCAGTTCCAGGCTCTTTTCGCCTGCACCCAGGCAGACTAGACCGAGCGCTGGCAGGGGTGACGGCTCGCCCTTTGAAAGATGGATGGGCACAACGGGGCCCTGGCAGGTGGAGGTAGCACGGCAGGCTGTGCCGAGGGCGACCACAGAGGCTGTCTCTGTGTGGCAACTTCAGGGCCCCGTGATTGATGGTTAGGCTGCTTGGAACCTGATCAAATCTCAGCTCAGCCTGCTGGGTGTGAGCAAGGGAGAGGGGATGGGGAGCCTGGTCAGCCTAGAGCGGGCCCCCCACCACTGAGGAGGCCCGGGGGGGGACCCCCAGCCTGACTTCTCCCTGCTCATGGCTGGCTCCTGTCCCACACTCTTTCGCTACTGTATTTCCTCTTCTTAGTATTAGAATTTGGATGAGAAAGGCACCACAGTTTTGACCTGAGGTCAAGGCTGCGTTCGTTGCAGGTCCAGAAGGCTGCAGCTCAGACATCTACTCCAGCCAGAAATGCCCGGGGCTCTGTGCGGTTCCAAGGGCTCCTTTGCCGGCCCTGCCACTGGGCATAGGGAGCCCCTCCACTGCTCACCGCAGACAGAGCAGCTCTCCAGTGGGAAGCAGGTCCTGGGTGTGATTGGCATACGTGATCTGGAATTGTGATGTTTCTCCACAGCCCAAACATGAGTTCTTTTATTCATTCATCAAACATTTACTGAGTGGCTAATAGGAACCAGGACATGCTGCCTCCTGGGACTAATAAAGACTAATAATGCATGTTTTTGTCCTCACAGAGCTGAAATCTAGCCCGGAAGGTGGAGGGTGGAAATGGCTAACTCAAATGCAGCAGCTTGGGAAGTGCAGTCCAAGTCCCTGCAAAGGGTGGGGAGAGAAACCTTTGCAGAGGCTGTTGCCCGCGGACAGGGCCCCAGGCGGAGAGGACAAAGGCCCAGCAGGCAGAGGGAGCTCACCACATTCCCAAAGCCGCAAAACAATGAGCTCGGTGTGCCCCAAAGTCTGAGGAGCTGAGGAGAAAGGGGAAGATGAGTTTCTTTGTTCAGAGATGTTTCTTAGTCACCACTGTCACACTGCTGGGTTATTGACACCAGAATGTGAAGAATCTCACTGTCAGTGCCACATGTGGGAGGGCATTGCTTACCATGACTCAGCGTGGCCTCAGGGACAGTGCGTCAGGCCCGGCAGGACAGCACTCGGTCTGTGCTGGGGAAGTCGTGCATACGTGCAGAGATACAGACATGTGGACCCAAGTCAGCCCCGGGCTGAGCAGCGGGTACCCCGGAAGGGATGGGCAGTGGAATAAGGATTACATGTAGGGGCAGAGGATGTCTCAGTCTGTACCTGTCTGTAGCATTTTAATGTTTGATCCTTGATACCTACAAATTTTAGGACAGGTTCGAAAAAGATTGAAAAAGATGGAAAGCATGCCAGTGGTTTTGCTATGGACATCAGATGCAGCATTCAGGGCCACTGTAGACGTGGGTATGTCTGGCCTGAGAATAACTAAAGGGCTTTTTTTTTTTTAGACAGTCTTGCTCTGTCACCAGGCTGGAGTGCAGTGACATGATCTCGGCTCACTGCAACCTCCACCTCCCGGGTTCAAGCGATTTTCCTGCCTCAGCCTCCCAAGTAACTGGGACCACAGGCGCGTGCCACCACGCCCGGCTAATTTTTGTGTTTCTAGTAGAGATGGGGTTTCACCGTGTTAGCCAGGATGGTCTCCGTCTCTTAACCTCATGATCCACCCGCCTCGGCCTCCCAAAGTGCTGGGATTAGAATTAACCATTTACAGAAAATCAATATGTCTATATTAATATATATATTTATGTTGAAATATCTTGCCTCACTTGGCGAGTGGGGAATACACTGTGCCTAGGGGTGAAGGTCTGAGGCGGAAAGCTGGTCTTCCACTGCTCGGTGGACGTTCTGCTGAAGTCGTGAAGAGCAGTGAGCCCTTGTGACCGGTAAACAGAAATCCCTGCTTCGGTATCATTTCCCCAGGCATTAGCAGTTTCATTGGCACCCACCATTGTGAAAACGCTGCACATATCAACATCTCAGCACAGCCCTCCATCTGCCTGCAGATGACTTCCCCAGTAGCATCCTCACGTTACGGTAACACACCACCGAAGGCTCACTCAGGAGCTGTTTTCTTGTTGGAAACTTTCTTTCCTTCCCAGCACCCCTGCTCATAACAAGGGCTAAGCTCTTCTACCCAGTGGACATGAAACATGGCCCGTATCTCTGTGATTGTCTCTGTGTTCACGTCAGAACGCGCGTGGTAGGGTGTTCGCGTGAAATCGCTCAGGGCTTGGCTCATCATCCTGCCTCCTTACGCCTTCCCCGTCAGGCACGGTGGTCTGTTAGCCTGGGCATAATTCTTGTGTTCCTGCTTCTCCATAAAATAATCCTTAAAATCTTTGTTAAGGAGAATAAAGGGAGGGTCTCTTCCCATGGCATCTTTTGCCAGAATATTCAGAGGAAGAAAGCCCGCCCTGGCCTTACGGGTGCACCTTGTAGGAGGCAGGGCCTTGGCCAGGGGCTCCTCCTGGTCTCTGCCCCATTGTCGTGTCTGCTTGCAAACCACATCTTTAGTTGCTGCAACAACGAATACATGCTTGCATCTTCCCACTTTGTGTTTGCTCTTCTTCTCTTCCTCACCTCCCTTTTCCGCATTTAAAAAAATATAAATTCCTGAAACCTGAGACACAGAAGAATCAAAATTGGCTTCAGTGTGTGGTGAGGGAAGGGGGCTTGCTCAGGAAAAAAAATTTCATGTTCATGCTCTTTCCTCTCCACCTGCTTTCTACTCTGGCCTTCACATGTCACCACCATAGCTTGATCTGGGAGAAAACAAGCACAGCAAGATGGAGCCTGTTGAGAGGGCGGCTTTGGCAGATTCACGCTGCCGGCACCGTGCTGTTCATCTGAGCCCCGAGTCTCTGCTGGGTCTTGCCACCAAGCCCCTCCGCCCAGGATGTGTGTGTTGCCTGCCAGGTCTTCCACCAAGCCCGTGCCACGCAGGGTGTGTGTGTCACCTGCTGGGTCTTCACACCGAGCCCCTCCGCCCAGGATGTGTGTGTTGCCTGCCGTGTCTTCCCACCGAGCCCGTGCCACGCAGGGTGTGTGTGTCGCCTGCCGTGTCTTCCCACTGAGCCCGTGCCACGCAGGGTGTGTGTGTCGCCTGCCGGGTCTTCCACCCAGCCCGTGCCACGCAGGGTGTGTGTGTCGCCTGCTGGGTCTTCCCACCGAGCCCGTGCCGCCCAGGATGTGTGTGTGTCGCCTGCTGGGTCTTCCCACCGAGCCCGTGCCACGCAGGGTGTGTGTGTTGCCTGCTGGCTGCCGTTCTGCGCATGTGTGGTTTCAAGTCTTGTTTCCTCTTCTGTTTAACAAGGCCCTTGGTCTAAGTGTGCTTGTAATTTGGGCGAGTGAGCAGCAGCCGAGAGAGTCCACCCCAGTCCCCCTAGCCAGCGAAGTGGGAGCTCCCAGGTTCCTGCCTGTGGGGAGGGTGGGGGCGGTTTGAGTTAGTGAAAATGTGTGTATTAAACAGATATGTAAATGACCCCTGCCGAGCGCTGAAAGTGAGGGTATGAAAAGGCATCATCATCCGTGGTTCCCACCTGGCACAATGACCGTATCAGAACAGACATCTGGTAGTATACACCACAGAGTTGCCAGACTCCGATACCGAGGGCACGTCTAAGTTCTCCCACCCTGATTTGCGTGCCTCAAATTCAGAATTAGTGAGATTTGAGTCAGTGATGCTTCATTACACTCTCGTGAGACATGTTTGAGGAGCTTCACCGTGAATGTGTGAGCTTCGATTTGACTCGTGGAACCTCTGGTTAAAACAAAGGAAGGTGCCTTCATTCTCAGAACCCAGTGCTTTTTCTGCTGCCCTGGCCCTCTGGGCTGAGTCTTTACGTGGACGGCGGTCGATGCATCTCAGTTTATTTGTCAAAACCTTCAGCTAAAGCCAGTTGTTGCTTGAAAACTGCCTGCTTAATTGGCCTCCTCAGCTCGGGGGAGCAGCTTGCGATCTGAGGCCGGCGCCGGGCTCCCCGACCACCCGCTCCCCATCGTGCTCAGCTCTCATTCCAGCAGCCCAGCCCATAACCCGCCTCATCAGTGTATTGATGTGAGGCAGAAACACCTCATTGTAAGAGCACCCCTGAGAAATGGCGGGGTTAGGGGCTTCTGGGCTGCATAACCAGCAGATTCCCTCTGCAAAACCGCTCCTGCCTCAGTGGGAAAGGGCCAGCCGTGCAGGGCTGCACTGGAGAGCCGTTCTCTTCTTGATCCTCAGGCATCCAGTTCTTAAAATTCCGGCCCTCTGTCCTTGCATGGCCTTCGTCCTCTGGAAAGGAGCATGCTGGGAGCTGGCAGAACGCACGCCTCACTCTGTCGATGCAGTGTCTGTCACTGCTCAGTTTCTAGGTATTGATCCCAGAAACCCATGCTCTGTGGGTCCCTCTCCAAGAAACACAGCATCCATGATTTGTACATCGCACTGCAGTTTCAGACTGCTTTCACATGCGTGGTTTCGTCTCTGACTCCACGACCTGAGCACAGATTTTTTTTTCTTTTTTTTTTGAGACGTAGTCTTGCTCTGTCGCCCAAGCTGGAATGCAGTGGTGCGATCTCAGCTCACTACAGCCTCCGCCTCCCAGGTTCCAGCGATTCTCCTGCCTCAGCCTCCCGAGTAGCTGGGACTACAGGCACGCACCACCACACCCTGCTAATTTTTGTATTTTTTAGTAGAGACAGGATTTCACCATATTGACCAGGCTGGTCTTGAACTCCTGACCTTGTGACCCACCTGTCTCAGCCTCCCAAAGTGCTGGGATTATAGGCATGAGCCACCGCGCCCGGCTGAGCACAGATTTTTAAAACTTTACCTGGGTCCCTGACTAGTAAGAGGGAGAACCTGGACTTGAAACTTAGTTTTGTTTCAAATCTTGCCCCTTTTCCTCGGGTTTTGGGCAAAAACTTCCCGAAGTATTATCGTTACCCCTGAATATCCAAGGCAGGATCATTTTATTCCCTTCCAGAGCCAGCACTTGCAGAAGTGTCCCCAAGTTAGGCAGCCTGGTGTGGCTTCCGGTAACACTGCCAGCCTCAGAGCCGGCCTGTTACCTCCAGGACGCCCACAGGACCCTCGGAAGCCCCTTCCTCTAGGGGCCCGTCCCTCCTCCTTCCCCAGGCCCCGTCCCCCGCCTTGCCCTCTGAAAGTGGTCTTCAGCACCACCCGATAAGCGGTGACTTCTCATCTTAGAAGCCTGGCTTGGGTCAGGTTCTGCGTTTCGGCTGTGCGCGCCCCTGAGCAGCCCTGCTTGTGTCTCATCATCAATGCCTCAGCTGCAGTGTGCCCCACTGTAACCCTTCTGGGATGAAAACGCAACCCACCTCTTCAGTGGGCAGCCCTCCACTTGGATCCTCGCATCCCTGGCATCATCTCCGTCCTCTGTCCTTGCTGACCCAGCTCCAACCCAGCCTGTCTGACCCGTAGCCCACCTGCCATGTCCTTCCCGGCTGCAGCTCCTGCTGGGCTCTGCAGCCCCTCCTGCCCAACGCCACCTGCCCCCGCCTGCCCTGCTCCTGCTTGCCCTTCCCCTGCCCCTGCCTACCCTGCCCCCGCCTGCCCTGCCCCTTTCTCCTCCCACTCCCACATCCCAGGCCTGGACCTGCCATTTCCTAGCAGCACGGAGTCTTTGCCCTCGATCCCACCCTTCCCCTTCTTCCCTCACTGCCCTGGACAGTTCTGTCTGCTCATCAGCATGGAGAGGTCTCCAAAAAGTATAAGACCCTCCCTCCCCCCGCTTTCCAAGCACCCTATGGTGCCTCTCGCTGCTCCTTCAGGAACTGTGAGCAGGGCACAAATACCTAGTGCCCAGCACCCAGTAGGCCCTCACAACTGTGCCGAGCCATGGCCGCGTGGCTGTGATTGTGCTGACAGCACACAGTAGGTCCTCACGACTGAGGCGAGCCATGGCCGCGTGGCTGTGAATGTGTAGACAGGCACAGAATGGCCTGAAGCGTGGGAAGGTCGCCTGCCTGACAGCAGCTTTAGCACCAGGAAACCTCCCACCTTGGGGCTGCCCCTGAGGGTGAACGAGTGGGGCCAGTGGGAAGCACCTGCTCAAGTGGGACTGTGCACACAAATCACTGGGAATTACTGCCTCACACACGATTGGTTTTCAGCATTTTGTAAGTCCAAGCAAACCCCCAAGAAAAGCTTGAGCGGGACCGGGTCTGCACCAACAGGCTGGTTCTGAGTGAGTGCTGGATGGATGTGCTCCAGTGTGGAGGGCAGAGGGAGGGAGCGGGAGCCCTGGAGAGGAGCGGGGTGCAGGCAGGGGCTGCAGGGCGCTCCCCAGCAGGTGCCCGGACATTGTAAAAGAAAACGTCTGGGAGCTGCTTTCCTCTGGGCGTTGGTGGGATCCCTCCCCTTCTTAGCCAAGGAAAGCATGTCTGCAGGCGCCGGCTGCAGCTGTTTTTCAAATGAAAACTGGGCTTGAAAGGAGGAAATAATTGAGGTATAAGAAGTCCCTGCCCTCATTCGTTCACGCACCATGAGAAGCTTGTGGCATCTGCGGGACACGGCACTCACTGCCTCTCCTCTGTCTCTTTCTGTCCAGTCGTGCCAGGCGGACCTCGTGAAGGACAACGGCCACAAGTACTTCCTGTCGGTCCTGGCGGACCCCTACATGCCAGTAAGGACGGGGCAGCACGCTCTCCACGGGCTTGGGACTCAGCACTCGCCTCTGCCCACACGCTGCACTGCGGTGGGGCCTTTTGACGGGGGCTACAGGAGAAAGGTCAAGGGTCACGGCAGGGGCCACGTCCACGGGGTCAGCAACTGCTTCACGTTAGACATGGCCCTTTGCTTACTACCATGAGCGCAGCTGTTGTTTCGTGTCCGTCTCTAAACAAGAGCTCAGTTAACCCAGACACATGGGTGGTTTTAGTTTATTTTAGTCTCTTTTCACCGGCACTTCTTTGCAAAATAGTCAAATCCACTCTCCCTGCTGTCTGCCGCGTTAGACGAGTGAGCGCCGCACGTCTGTAATATGAGAGTTCAGGCGCCTGGGAAGGTCTTGGAGCACAACAAGATATCGAAGCACCCCATTTCAGGAAGGAAGGGAGAGAGGAAAGGAAGGAAAGAAGGTTGTTTGAAAGTTTAAATTTTCAGTATTCTTTATTGTATTAAATTGTTTGAAAATTAGTAATCCATGAATAGGGTGTATAGTTATTCTATAAATGTTTCATAATGTTTTAATTTCTAACTCCCAGCTTAGTAATGAGAACAAAATAGATATATCCTAAATAATTCTTTAACATAACTTAATATTGCCAGAATATTTAAACATATTAGCTAGTTTACACAGTGTTCGGTGGCTTTGGCTGTATAAAGGAACTTTTGCATGTAATTTCACCCCCTAGTTGGTTTTCTAAGCTAAAGGATTTTTTAAAACACAAAACAAACAGGACTATTTTCCAAAAGGTAAACAGTATATGCACTTTATGTTGTATTGAAACATCACAGGCAGTTAAAGTTGATACTTCGTATCAGTTTTGGAAACCATCACTTCCCATTCTTAAGAGTAAGGAAGAAAGCAAATCCCACATGAAGAAGTGAGGAAGAATGCTCACTGGCGACTTGGGCGCGAGCGTGAGCTAAGCTCACATGAACGGCCCCACCTCAGCCACGAGCCTGCGGAAGTTTTGAGGACACAGCCAGGTTTGAAAGAATGAAAAGGAGGCTGGGTATGGTGGCTCACACCTGTAATCCCAGCGCTTTGGGAGGCCAAGGCTGACGGACTGCTTGAGCTCGGGAGTTCGAGACCAGCCTGGGCGACATGGTGAAACCCCGTTTCTACCAAAAATACAAAAAAATTCGTCTGGCGTTGTGGCACACGCCTGTGGTCTCAGCTACTCAGGAGGCTGCAGTGGGAGGATCGCCTGAGCCCGGGGAAGTCAAGGCTGCAATGAGCTGTGACTGTACAACTGCACTCCAGCCTGAGCAACAGAGTGAGACCCCATCTCCACTCAATAAATAAATAATATAAATATTCTTAAATGACTGACTAGAAAGAATTTGCTATGATTCTGTCAAACCATCAACCATTGTTTTGTTTCTTCAGTGCTTTGTGCCTGTTATGAGAAAACATTCAGTGCTTCCTACTCATCCTCAGAAACGATTGATTTTTCTAAACTCATAAGCAGATCTGAAAAAACAAATTGAAGCTGTGAAAAAGAAAAGACATGCACTGTTATTGAAAACTCCGGAGATGAATTAAATCACAGAACAGACAGCCAAGAAGAGAATTCATGAAGGAGCCACCTGGAGCGCCGTCCGTGAAGCTAAGCGAGAAGATATGAAAGCCGGGCTAAGAGCCGGGCTGGGAACGTTCACCATGTAGCCAGCATGGTTCAGAATGAGAGGAGAATAAGTAGAGAAGCAGTTTTTGATTAGATAGTGGCTGAGAATTTTCCAGATTTGAAGAAAGGAGAGTTCCGATTTTAAAAGCAGGATGAATCCTGAGAAGGTTAAAGAGCAACAAATTCGTACATAGACACATCATAATGAAAACAGCAAATATCAAAGGCATAAAGACAAACCTTAAAAGTCCCCAGAACAAACGTTATTAGCAAAGGAGGAGACAGCACCGGCCCCAACAGTGGACCTCTCATCAGCAGCGGCTCTCGGCCGGGGACAGGGGAGCCCTCGGCGTGCGAGGAAAGCGACCACGGTCGGGTCACCCGCACCCAGCTCAGTCACCACTCAGGAATGGGGGTGTAGTAAGCAGCGTTCAGACACCAACAGTTTACTCCTTCCGAACCCCACAGACCATGGCTAGAAAGACCACATGTCAGCGAGGAGGAAACGGAACCAGGAGGGAAAAGCAAGATGCAGGACACGGCAAAAAGCCAAGAAGTTGGCACATGTGTTGTCACATCTATAGGTTTGTAAAAATGAAGAATACTCATGGCGAATTGGAGGATTAAACAAGAGGAGGACTCAGGTACCCTGGGAGCCCTGCAATAATCCAAGAGGCGCGTAGGACACTAGACCGCACGACGTGTGTGTAAAAAACTAAGGCACCGCTAAAAAGTTACGAATAGACTCTGGTTTCCAGGTCAGCGGAGGCACAGAGGAAAGGACAGAATGAAAATGAGTCACAGTAGAGCAGAAAGGAGAAACCAGTGAAACCCAGAGCGCTGCCTCCATGCCTTTTGCTGCCAAAGCCCCTGATTGCAGGACCGTGTGCTCACAGAGTGCTGGGCAGGCTGGGGTGGTGAGGTCCGGGTGCTTCATACCGACAGCCACGGCTGGCCTGTGACAGAGGAGGCAGCCACCAGGTCTGTGCCCGTCTTGCAGTGTTAGGGCTTCCAAGGAGCAGTCTGTTCACTCTGGGAGGCGAGCCTGGAGCTCTAAGGCCTTTGAAAACAGCTGTTCTTTTTTGTAGAGTCCACGTAAAATCCAGGAGTAAAGCTGGCTCTCGTTACTTTAATTATGCGCCACGCGTGTCATGAAGATTCCGAAAGGATCACGCTGTTGTACTTTGGGAATGGGAGTTTCCCCTGAGGGGAGACGACCAGGACTGGTTTTTGTTTTCCAGGCGGAACACAGGACCATGACGGCTTTCATTCTCGCCGTGATCGTCAACAGCTATCACACGGGGCAGGTGAGCCCCCCAGCCACCCCCAGCCCCCAGAGCTCACCCTTGGCATTGCAGAGGAGCTGGGCCCACTGTGAAACGTGGTGCCACATGGGGGACAGGGGGTGTCCAGCAGAGGCTCTGACCCTTCATCTAGCCAGCCATTTGCAGGGTGAATATGAATCAGAGGAATCTAAAATGGGGAAAATTGAGCAAATCAAGGCTTCCCGAGAATGGGTGGCCACCGTCGTCCCGTGCAGGTACCCACCACGTGCCCGCCATTGGCAGGCAGGGGCCAACCTGTCTGTGGTCCCACCTCTGCAGGAAGCCTGCCTTCAGGGAAACCTCATTGCCATCTGCCTGGAGCAGCTCAACGACCCACACCCCTTGCTTCGCCAGTGGGTGGCCATCTGCCTCGGCAGGATCTGGCAGAACTTCGACTCGGCGAGGTGGTGCGGCGTGAGGGACAGCGCTCATGAGAAGCTCTACAGCCTCCTCTCCGACCCCATTCCCGAGGTGAGTCAGGCGGGGGCTCAGTGTCCAGTCCTCCTGGCTGCCGACTGGGGGGGTAAGGCAGAGGTCTGCTCGCGTGCGGGTGTGGCTGGCCACGTGTCCAGGAACTTCAGGGGCTGCACACTAATAAGAGTAGGACAGTGGGACCTTGGTGAGAAGGGAACCACACCACTGGGGATTTTGCACCCAGGCCCAGAGTGCGCTCCCGGGGACAGTGGCACAGCTGCAAGCGGGGGTCCCGGAGGGAACCTCAGAGGCAGGGGTCACGTGCTTACTGTCCGGGTGCCGCTCTGCGTCCTCACTGTGGCCTGCAAGGCAGGGACCACTAGATCTCCACTTTACGGGCAGGGAGACAGGCCAGTGGCTCGTGCCTGGTGCAGCTGGGAAAGGTGCGGGGCACTGCCCACAGAATGGCCGCGGGCTGGAACTCTGGGAGTTTCATGCACCATTGCCTTCACTCTTCCCACTGGCCTGTGCAGCGTACAGGGTGTTGCTCATTTTTAGAGCTGAGGAAGCAGACTCAGGGACAGTGACTTCTCCCCAGGACCACATGGTGTCAGAGGCAAGGGCTAAGCCAGGGTCCCCGGACCCCAGGGCCAGCACAGTGTCACTCCCCTGGCTGAGCCCTGTGTGCTCAGTGCACTTCAGGGCCCCCACGCCCCTCCGCGTCCAGTAGTGCCTGCGCCCTCCCCTCTTTCCACCCTCCCACGCTCTGTGGCCCATCCCAGCCCCCTCCTCTAACTCCTGCCTCGTTCATCAGCACATTTCCTGGTGCCCGGTTTGGTGTTTCAGTTCCCGGGGCAATGCAGCTCCCGCCTCTGCAGTCTGAGCTGCCCCTGGAGCTGGGCGGCTGCCCCTGCTGCTCCCCACCTCCTTCCCCGTTGCCACTCTGGTAGTGCGAGGAGTGCCTTGGGCCTGGAGAGCTGTTGAGCAAGCGCCTGTGGGGTTGGATTCACCTGCACACACAGCCCTGGCAGAAAGGCAGGCTGCAGCATGGCCCGGGGTGGGACATGCCTGTGACCCCCCGCTGCCTTGCAGGTCCGCTGTGCGGCGGTCTTCGCCCTTGGCACGTTCGTGGGCAACTCTGCAGAGAGGACGGACCACTCCACCACCATCGACCACAACGTGGCCATGATGCTGGCCCAGCTGGTCAGCGACGGGAGCCCCATGGTCCGGAAGGTGCGTGAACCCCCAGCCCGGCAGCAGCAGGGCACCCAGGCTGGACCCCGTGACACCTGGGGCCAAGCCCGCATGGCCCTGGCCACAGCAGGGAGCACTCAGTTTCCACTGCGTGTCATTGCGAGAGCAGATGTTTACATGTTTCATTCTCTTCAAGTTGCGTTTCTTTACCAGACACCCATGGGTTTGCTTCATTTAAAGGCATTTAGCAGGCTGCGCCTCCCGGCAGCTTGTGTGGTAGTCTCCTTCCTGCCTGGGAGCAACACACACAGGCACCACTGCGATTCCAAAGAGACGCAGCCACCCACAGATGGCGGGAAGGTTTGTGTGCTGGGTCCCCCCCAACACCCCGTGTACGTCAGCGACTGAACAAAACAGTTTTATGTTTTGTTTTGTTTTGTTTTTGTTTTTTTGAGATGGAGTCTCTCTCTGTTGCCCAGGCTGGAGTGCAGTGGCGCGATCTTGGCTCACTGCAAGCTCCGCCTCCCGGGTTCATGCCATCTCCTCCTCAGCCTCCCGAGTAACTGGGACTACAGGCGCCCGCCACCACACCCGGTTAATTTTTTGTATTTTTAGTAGAGATGGGGTTTCACTGTGTTAGCCAGGATGGTCTCGATCTCCTGACCTGGTGATCCACCCACCTCAGTCTCCCAAAGTGCTGAGATTACAGGCGTGAGCCACCGCGCCCGGCCAAAACAGTTTTATAAACTTGAAAACTTACTTACCTGTTTAGATGTAGAAAAATCACAGATGATCGTCCAAGGTTTCACACCCTCAGATTCCCCACCCACCCCAGCGCAAAAGGGGTGTTTAGGAAGACACTGGTTTCCTGATCTCCTTTGCTGGTGAGATCGAAGGCTGCTCTTGCAGAGAACTCATCTGACAGCTGGAGCACAGAGCTGCTCTTTGGGCAGGGAGTGTGTCGGGTGGCGTTGGCTACCCTCGTGCGTTCCCACGCTGGCTGTGTGTGGCTCCCTCTTGGAGATGGGCTTTATCAGGAGACGGGCCGTGGTCCAGGGGCCTGGGGGTTGTTTGTCTGGAGAGCAGCTGCCGCTGCTTTACTTGGGAGGGACGTGACCTGGACAGGTTTCCCTCAGCCAGACGAAGTGTGGAAAGTCACGTTCTATCGTGTGTACCCTTCTAGAATTAGCCCAAGTCATGAGTATGCTACATTTTCTAACGAAATCTTGAAAATAGGAAGTGAGATTCCGGGGTGCCTTTTCTGTTGGTTCTGACTTTGTTATCATCACGTTCTCCTCGTGGCCGGGTTTCTGAACCTGGCTTCTTTTGGCCCCTGCCGAATTCTTTTTCCCACATCAACTCACGTTTGGTGGACATCACTGATCAAAGCAGCAAATCAGCGGTTTGTCTGTTAAAATTCTTTTTAAATTAAGGAAAGCTTTGTTTCTTCTTTACAAAAACAATATGAAAATAGAGAGGACGTTAGCTGTGAGGCGTTCCCCAAGAGCCATCCTGTGGCCGGGCTGTGGCCCTGTGGTGTGGCCCTGGCTGCTGGGGCACTGAGACGAAGCTCCCCCTCCACCGGGAGCGGTCCGGCGTCACTCGCCTGCACGGCTGCCTGCTGAACCTGCATCCTGGAGTTGTGGCCCGCGAGGACACCATGGGGTTCAGAGGAGGTGCTGCCAAGTGGGACGCAGCTGTCTCGGGGATGCTGGGCAGGGCGTGTAGAGGGGGATGACAGCCCCTGCCCTCCGGGAGCACGTGGTCTAATCAAAGAGGCAGATACAGATAAGGTCATTACACCAGAGCCTTGTGGAGAAATACTGCCTGGAGTGCTGTGGAGCTCCTGAGGGCTGTGCCTGTGCCTGCATCGGAGCGGGAAGGGTGTCAGCAGAGGCTTTTGTGGAGGGGCAGCTCTTACCTGGTTATGGAGGGTGAGTCGTACGTCACCCGGGAGGGGCTGGATAAGTGGGAGGAGCATGTGTGGAGGCCTAAGCATGGGGAAGATGGAGGGGCTCAGGGCCACCTTCCTTCCATGTGGCTGGACCATTGAGCAGGCAGGAGGGGCAATGGGGTGAGGCTGAAGGCAGGAGCTCTGAGTGCCAGGCTCTAGCTGCGTCTTCAATAAGTGCTCTATTCTTACAAATCTAATAGGATTCACTCTTGGAGCAAGTATTTCCTGGTGTCTGCCCCGCTCTGGGTACCGGGTCAGGCACTTGAGATGCTTCCCGGCTTCAGGGGGTTTGCGTTCTAGCAGGAGAAGCAGCCAACAGAGCTGATAACGTCAGCTGGCAGGGTGATGTCTGGAGGGAGGAAGGCTAGCGAGGAGTCAGAGAAAGACACCGTCACTCACCTGTGACCAAGCGGGCTGCACTGGCGCGCAGACTCCGGAGGTGCGCTGGCTCTGAGGGGGTGTGCTGACTCTGGGGGTTGCCAGCTCAGGGGGTGCACTGGCTCTGAGGGGGTGTGGTGACTCTGGGGGGGTGCCAGCTCGGGGGGTGTACCGACTCCGGGGGTGTGCTGACTCTTGGGGGGGATGCTGACTCCAGGGGTGCGCCTCCATCCTCGTCATAGAGTCCTGCCGCATCACAACTGGTTTTCTCTTCTGTTTACCAACCACCATGGGCGGGCACGGTGCTCTGCAGGGGACTTGGGCACAGGTGCAAGCACCAAGGAGCCTGGCGGCGTGGAGCCGGCCCCCTTCTCGCAGCCTCTTCTCAAGGACCATCCTGAGCCCGTCCTGAGCCTGCTGTGGGGCTGGGGTCGGGGAGTAGAACTGGCTGAGAGGCTCCTGGCACCCTCCGGGGTGGGAGAGAGGAGGGTGTTACTGCTGCTTTTCCATAAAAGCAACGTGTACTGGTTACCAAAAAGGTTACATCCGTCCTACTTTTTAATAACAAAAGTGTCCTCTCCTGTGTGGGGTGATAACGATGGCCAAGTAGGTTTTGTTTGTTGACTTGTTTAATGAGCTTACTTGACAAAATTTAAAAGTCAGCAAATTCAGCTTAGCCCCTAGATTATTTTGAACTTCAACCTGTCTTTGAAGTACAAAACCTGCAGTCAGCAGCCACCCGTCCCTCGTCAAGAAGGGCCAGGCCAGGGGTGCGGGGCTAGAACCCCCAGTGTCACCCCAGCCTCTGCCTGGGCCGGGCTGGGCAGGAGCCGCACACAGGGACGGGCTCAGCGGGGCTTGGATGGGGGCTTACTCCCTCCCTGTCATGGCCTCGGGAGGAAATAGGGACTGTTCAGATACTATTTTATTTTATTTGTTTTATTTTATTTTGAAACAGAGTCTCTGTCACCCAGATTGGAATACAGTGGCACAATCTCGGCTCACTGCAACCTCTCCCTCCCGGGCTCAAGCGATCCTCCCACCTCAGCCTCCTGAGTAGCTGGGACCACAGGCGCGTGCCACCATGCTGGGCTAATTTTTGTATTTTTTTGTAGAGATGGGGTCTCGCTGTGTTGCCCCAGGCTGGCCTCAAATTCCTGGGCTCAAGTGATCCACTCTGTAATCCCAGGCCTTGGCCTCCCAAGATGCTTCCCAGGACGCTGCTCGGGCCTGCTATGGTCACAGGAGCTGAGTTTTATGATGCCTGAGTACAGGTCACAAGACAAATATTAGCCAGTGCTGTGTTGTTGGAGCGGAGTGGGTGGCCCTCAGGGCAGGTAGGCAAGGGGTGGAGGCGAGTGGGCCAGTAGCTCACGGTCAGTGCAGCCGTGTCAACACCGGGAAGTGTGTGGGCCCCCGGCGGGGCAGGACATGTGTCCAAGAAAGATGTCCTTGAGTCCTGGCACCAGTTCACGGTTAGAAACTAACCATGTGCTACAGACGACACCCCTGCAGGGAGGGCTGCACCCACCCAGAACACACTTGTCAGGCACGTGCCACGTGCCGGGCCGGCTGGGGCCTCAGTGACCCCGCAGGGCACTAACCCTGCCTCTTCTCTCAAGAAAGTTGCCCTGGAGCTGGGGGAGGGGCTGGGTGTGAGAGTGGTGGGCCGGGGTGGCAGCTGAGCAGAGCCAGTATGGATGGGGCTGGGGGCACAGGGAGGCCTTGCCACAGGGAGAGGCCCAGTGCAGGGGCTGTGCCCATCAGAGGGCATGGGCACAAGAGGCCAGGAGGGCAGTGGGGCAGGTGGCCCCGCCAGGCACAAGCCTTGTCGTTCGTGATCAGAGGCCTGGAGGGGTTTGGGGGCAGTACCTCATCTTCGGCTGCCCAGGTGAGAGGGACCACTCGCCCAGCTGCAGGGACGGCGCAGGAGGGAAGAGGCACCAGCACTTTGAATGCGGAGCTCCCAGCACTTGCTCACAGGTGGAGAGGGTACGAGAAAAGAAGAGGACAGGGAATCCTGGGGGTTTGGGTCTGAGCAACAGAAGAGCAGACCTGCACCTCGCTGAAGGGGCCAGCCATGAAGGAGCAGGTTCTAGGATCACGCATGGACTCTGAAGGTGGGGAGCCGACAGGAAGGGCTGAGCTGACAGGTGAAAGTATGAGTCCAGGCAAAGCTGCCTCCCTTTCGAGGAAGGCTGCTCAGCCCCAGCCAGGGAGCAGGAGGACAGACAATGGCTTTGACAAGCGACCGGTCAGAGGACCTGGGAAGCCTGGCCAGTGTGGAGCCCATGGCCACTAATGTGGCCTCCCCGTCTGTGTGCTGCTGGGGAGCCCTCAGGGGGAAGGGGTCACATGACAACACCAGCCAAGATCATCTTGCAAAAGCTGAGAGAGAGGGGGGCTCCCACACCCCTGGCTGAGCACCTCTGCCAGACCCTCTGATGGGTTCTGCATGAATATCCCAAAGAAGGCCGGTGCGTGTGTGTGTTGCTGTCAGAGCCCAGCTCCATTCAGGAAGGGCAGGAAGGGTCCAACGCAAAGGAGAGCTCTTTGCTGTGTGCCAGGCAGCAGCCTCCAGAGCGAGGCCCACCATCTCCAGCAGGATGTGCGGCCTCCGAGGGAGGGCCCCGTACGCAGCAGGATGTGCGGCCTCCGAGGGAGACCCCCGTACGCAGCAGGATGTGCGGCCTCCGAGGGAGACCCCCGTACGCAGCAGGATGTGCGGCCTCCGAGGGATGCCCCCGTACGCAGCAGGATGTGCGGCCTCCGAGGAAGGGCCCCGTACGCAGCAGGATGTGCGGCCTCCGAGGGAGACCCCCGTACGCAGCAGGATGTGCGGCCTCCGAGGGAGGCCCCCGTACGCAGCAGGATGTGCGGCCTCCGAGGGAGGCCCCCGTACGCAGCAGGATGTGCGGCCTCCGAGGGAGGCCCCCGTACGCAGCAGGTTGTGCGGCCTCCGAGGGAGGCCCCGTACGCAGCAGGATGTGTGTTCGGGAGTGAGGGAGGCCCCGTGCGCAGCAGGATGTGTGTTTGGGAGTGAGTGCTCTCTGGACATTCCCCTTGAATAACAGACGTGGCCCCTGTTGGCCTCCCCTGAATCGAAGGGCCCACCACCTCGGTGCACGTTAATCCATGCCAGCTCCCAGCTCTGGCTTTCCTCACCTGATGTCAGAAGGAAAGGGAAAAAAATCGGTGCTTTCTGAAGACAGGTGCAGCCTTGATCTTCCCTGGAAGGGGCCCAGTGGGTGTTCGCTTTGTCGGAGGCCCCGTCTCGGCAGTGCCTCACTCCTCTTGCACAGGGAAGGCAGCGGGGGTTCTGTGGTTTGCCAGGGGAGCCTGGGACAGTGACTTAGGCAGTTGGAGACGAGCGCCAGAACCGGGGCGTGGGCCATGGCCGTGAAGACGCACACTGGGCCATGGCCGTTGGTGCCCAGCAGGGTGGGAGGGGCGGGTGGAGGGTGATGCCAGGGCTCCATTCTGAGCAGTGAGACTTGCAGTTCCATCGGCACAAATCAAGAGGGCGCTGCAGGCTGAAGGGAAAGTAGACGGTGCCCGCAGTTCATAGGGCAGGGAGAGTTTGGGGTGCAGGTGAAGAGCCGGCAGCTGGACAGCCAGCCTGGACCTAGGAGAGTGAGGGGCCGGCATCAGGGAAACCACAAAGCATGATAGGAGGAAGCCCGGGGCGTGTAAGGCTGGGGTGGGAAAGTGCGTGTACAGAGAGTGCGTAGACGGAGAGTGGGGCGGCCACGAGAAGACCCTGGTCCCTGGCGGGCGCCCATCCAGAGCCTGCGCATCCAGCCGCTGTGGAGACAGGGGCGTCACGCGACTAGCAAGGGGTCCTCTCACAGCGCTTGGCTTTCTGCTAAGAATCCTCTTTTCAGAAAAAAAAAAAAAGGCAGAAAAAGTTGTTGTAGGGAAAAAACGTTCTTTCCGCTTTTTAAACCTACATCCCCCTTCTGTTCCCCAGTGACTTCTAGGATCTCCAGCTGTTCCTGTCACAGCACTGAACTGTCCTAAAAGAGAGGCATATTGTGTCTGTTCCCTTGGACCAAGGCATTTGGGCCTAAAGATGATGTTTTAGTTCTACAACTTTTCCCGTTCCCTCTTAGGGACTAGAAACATCTACCAATGAAAGTTTCACATGTGTTGAAAAGAGCAGGCTTCGGCTTGTCCTCTGCACTCGGCCCTGGGGCGCTCAGATTCAGAAAGGCCGCCAGCCATCGGGTGTGATCTAGAGCGGCATTTTCAGCCAGGGTCCCAGTGGTGACCGTAAGCGAGAGGCTGTGAGGCCTCCTACCTTTCCCTCTCTGGAGTCCTGTGACTCACCGTGTCCTTACGAGACCCCCGATGCGTCGTGTGCCTCTAGCAGTGGGGAGGATTCTGGCAGGCATTCTGGGCTTCCCCCGTGAGCCGGTGGCCTGCCGTCTCCCAGCACTCTGCTATTCCAAGGCTTCTGCTCTGACGGTTCGAAAAGGGATGGTCCCTGTTTCTGATGCCAATTGCACGGTTTTGTCTTAACCTTTCTTTTTTTTGTTGGTGACTCAAGTCTCACTGCTGCTCCACAATCATTTTCCAGCCCCAGTGAGTGTTATTGTCCATTCTCCCTCTCGGCAGGAGCTGGTGGTGGCTCTGAGTCATCTCGTGGTTCAGTATGAAAGCAATTTCTGCACCGTGGCCCTGCAGTTCATAGAAGAGGAAAAGAACTACGCCTTGCCTTCTCCAGCGACCACAGGTATGGCGTCTTCTCCTGTGAACCCGCAGAGCACCTCGCCTGGCGGTTCTAGTGCAGGCCGCGGCCCCGTCTCAGAACTGCTGGCCGCTTGCTCACCCTTGCAGAGTCTAAGCGCAGGTTTCTCAGATACCTGCCGCAAGGGGTCCCTGTTTTTCTCATCTTTTTAGGCACCTGCCAGATTTAAAAGGGCAGGAAAGAGGGCCACACTGACCCTCTTACATTTTTCCTTTCTTTTTACCCTTTTTGGAAATTAAACTCACAGAGACCTTGAAGTATGACAAAATTTCTGCAGCTGGAGCTTGCGGAAAAGCACAGGGACCGTCTTCCTGCGATGAGTAATTTCATCACACTGCTGTTGACTCCGTGGCTCGGTGAGTCATGGCAGGAGTGCTTTCTCACACGTGTCGTTTTGACTGGAGAGTACAGTTCTATCTCATCGCTGCCGGCAGCCCCTCCCGCTTCCACACAGCCGTCTCTGCCGTGCAGGGGCTTGTCATCAGCAGTGAGGCCTCACTGCTTCTAGGAAGCCCAGGAGGGGAGAAGGGTGAGCCAGACTGAGTGTGGCCGGTCATTGCTCTGCTGCGGCTTCCCGGGGAGCGCGGCTCACGGCCCACGTCACCATGCACCTCGTGTGCACTCGGACAGGCCGCAGCCACCAGCCTCTCCCCTGTTGTCTTTTGTAATTTAATATGCACAGAGCGACAAGCGGTTGTTGTTTGTCCAGTGCTATCCCGCAGAGCCTCCGCTCACGTCTGAGTCTCCCTGAGCTGTGCAGCCCCTGCTCTGATGTTTGTTGCAGCACAGGTAGCAGCTGCCGTCACCGAGTGTCCCAGCTGCTGAGTGTCAGAAGACACGCTGGCCTCCACCTGGAAGCCCATTGTAATTTGTCTTTCTCCTTCTTTCCCAGAGGGAGGGAGTTTGACCCCAGTGCGAGACAGCCCGTGCACCCCCAGACTTCGTTCTGTGAGCTCCTATGGAAACATCCGTGCTGTCGCCACAGCCAGGAGCCTCAACAAATCTTTGCAGAACCTGAGTTTGACAGAGGAATGTAAGATCCTGGAAATCGGGTTATTGGATTGGGAGAGATTGGGGTTGTTTTTTCTGAAACACTGTATCTGAGTAAGCACCACTCTGCCCCTGCCCCTTCGTCTAAGTGCGTGCCCTGAAGTCCCATCTGCCAACATGGTGATGAGTCACCCTTCCAGACGTGAGCATGGCAAGGAGGCGTAGGCCAGCCCCCAGAATAGCCAGCAGTCCGTTACCAATGCGGCAGGGAGCTCAAGCGCAGCCGCAGCTGAGGCGGTGGCTCCTTGTAGGGCTGTGCCCTGCCCCTGTCTCCCAGTAACCTGTGGTCTGCGGGTGGGGAGCTTGGCTCCCAGGGAGATCAGTGAGTGCCTGTGCCTGTGTGTGCGCCGGGGTGTGTGTGCCAGGGTGTGTGTGTGCCAGGGTGCATGTGCGCCAGGGTGTGTGTGTGCCAGGGTGTGTGTGTGCCGGGGGTGTGTGTGCGCCAGGGTGAGTGTGTGCCAGGGTGTGTGTGTTGGGTGTGTGTGCACAAGGGTGTGTGTGTGCCAGGGTGTGTGTGTGTGTACGAGGGTGTGTGTGCACCAGGGTGTGTGTGCCAGGTGTGTATATGCGCCAGGTTGTGTCTGTACATGCCAGGGTGTGTGCGCCAGGGTGTGTGTATGAGGGTGTGTGTATGTCGGGTGTGTGTACATGCCAGGGTGTGTGCGCGCCAGGGTGTGTGTGTACCAGGGTGTGTTTGTGCCTGGGTGTGCTGAGCTTTATTTAGAAGAAAATATGTATCTCAGTCATGCCATTAACTGTAAGACCAAAAGGAGGGTCCCGGGAGCACCCCACTGACCCCGTTGCATCTCGGGCAGCTGGTGGTGCGGTGGCGTTCTCCCCCGGAAACCTCAGCACCAGCAGCAGCGCCAGCAGCACCCTGGGCAGCCCCGAGAATGAGGAGCATATCCTGTCCTTCGAGACCATCGACAAGATGCGCCGCGCCAGCTCCTACTCCTCCCTCAACTCCCTCATCGGTGAGTCCGCCTGCCCCTTTCTGCTTCCGAGGGGCCCCGAGGGTCTCCTCCCCACACAGAGCAGCACGGACCTGTGTCTGCATCAGGTCAGTGGGTGTCAAAACTATCTGTTCAAAAGAAAGAATAAAGGTCAACAGGACTGCGAGGCAGTGAGAACATTTTGCTGGGGCAAGCGGGAAAGTTGACATCACTGTTGTGTTGGGATAGTATTTTACAGGCCACTCCGGAGCCATCGGAGCTGGCCAGTTTGGCCGGGTGGGAAGGCTGCCAGAACCTTCCATCTTTCTTCTGTAGACGCGTGAGAGTTCTTCATGGTGCTGAACACCCTGGTGATGCAGAACGGTGGTTCTCAGCCGGGGGTGGTTTTGTCCCCCACGAGCAACTGGGGTACAGTAGGGGTGCTCCTTGTCCCAGTGGGTGAGGCCAGGAAGCTGCTCACATCCCCTGGTGCCCAGGACGGCCCCCACACAGTGTCCGCAGTGAGTGGCGGAGGGCCCTGCGGTCGGGCTGGGGGCTGTCGTCCCCGCCCTGCTCACCTGCGGAATCTCCACACAACTTTCCCTCCATCCCAGCAGCTTGACGCAGCACTGCCTGGAAATGGAAATCTGATGCAAGGGTCAGATTCTTCTCTTGTTCTGCCATGAATGGTGTGTGCCTGGGTCCTACCACCAGGATTGCTGATGTAAAACAGGAGAAGCAGGAATTCACCGTGTTTTCTTATTGAGTAGCTATGTTCATCTTCACACTGCTGGTAACAGATTTAGGGCTTAACCAAACCAGCCTCCTCTCCTCTTGTTCTGACTATCCAGAGTGGCTTACCGGCTTCACTTGAATTTTTTTCATGTTAAGGAGCATTTTAGCCATGTAAAAATTTACAGAGACTTACATAAGAGCGCTGCACGTGTGTGTGTGCGTGTTGTGTTCCCAGCTTAAGGAATTACAGAGGTCGAGCCCCAGACCCTACCCCGGTCCCATTCCCTCTGGTGACATTACACTTTCCCTCCCTGGCCATGAGCCCTGGCACACACGTGGTGCCCACTTAGAGGCCTTTACCTCCTATTGGCGCCGTCGCACGATGCATGGCCCGCAAAGCCCGTTTCTTTGGCTCTGACTTCAATATGTATCTTTGATGGTCATCTAGGTTTTGTTCCTTCACCTCCACGATCTGCCATGACTCCATTATCCATTCTCCTGTCTGGGGACAGTGAGGCCGGTTCTAGTTTCTTCTTCCTTTTTGTTCCTTTTTTTAATAAGCAAACTCAGAATTCAGCCCCTGCCACCATGGAGCCGCACGTCCAACACACCCTCACTCACTGCACCCAGCTCTGCTGGGCCCTGGCCTACCCGGTCCCCAGCCTGGGCATCGGTGAGGAAGCTCTTCTCCGGCATACGGTGGCCGCTCCCCTCTCATTCAGAGCCCCCACCTGGCAGCACCTTCCCAGAAGCCTCCCCAGCCCCACGCCCCACCTGGAATCAGGCTTCCCCAGCTGCCGTCTGACTCTCTGCTCCCTTTTCCTGCTTTATTTTTCTCCTGAGGACTGTGGACTGCAGACGTGCTGTACATGTAACTTGTTCATTGGCCCGGCCCGTCTCTCTCCCCTGGAGCTTGAGAGCCGCACGTGCAGGAACCCAGCTTTGTTAACCACTGTCTCCTCCCACCCTGTCCACACCCAGTGCCTGGTACGCAGTAGGCGCTCAATACACATAAACGGGCACGTGTGTGGTGCATGTTCTTCAGCGTGGATACACGTGAGTGCCTCTCGCCACCTTGCCTCAGAGTGAAGCTGCTGCGTGAACGGTGCCTGCACCTTCAGCTTTTGTAGATGTTGCCCCAGGCCTTCCACGGGATCCTCTGTTCTAAAGCGCAGGCGCCCCCATCTTGCCACTCTCTACCACACCGGTCTTGGCCAGCCTTTGCCTGTCTGATAGACACACCTGGTGTCTCCTTGTGGCATGAATTTGCATCTGCCTTGATTGCAGTGAGGTTACAGCCTTGCAGCCTTACAGACTCGCCTTGTGTCGTTTGTCTTTCTCTGAGTACTTTGTAATCAGAGTTCATCACAGTTCTGGGTGCTGATTCTTGGCTGAATATATCCATCGAAAATGCATCTAATCTATGACTTTTTATGATGCCTTTGGTGCCACACAAGCTTAATCTTTTAGTTTCTCTTTTTCTTTATAACTTGGGCCTTTTGTGTCTTGTTTTTCCTTTTCTCAATGTCCTAAACATATTCTCCTACATTTTCTTCCAAGATTTAAAATTTTCCTTTGTTGTGTTCATGTCTTAAGTATATCCTGAACCACATTTTGTCTCTGTGGTGAGGTGGGGATCCAGGTTTTATTTTTTCTTTATGCCACCCCAGACCCTTCATCAGACAGCCCGTCCTCCCGCCAGTGCTTCTCAGCGTCTCCCTGGCCATCAGTCCTTAGGGTCTGAGTGGGGGCTCCATTCTCAGCAGCACCCATCCCATCCACGGCCGCGCCGACACCCCACACGGCCGCCCCGACACCCCACACGGCCGCGCCGACACCCCACACGGCCTTGCTGACACCCCACGGCCGCAGCAACACCCCACACGGCCTCGCCGACACCCCACACGGCCTCGCCGACACCCCACGGCCGTGCCGACACCCCACACGGCCGCACCGACACCCCGCACAGCCACCCCGGCACCCCACACAGCCGCGCCGACACCCCACACGGCTGCACCGACACACCCCACGGCCACACCAACACCCCACATAGCCACCCCGGCACCCCACGGCCGCGCCGACACCCCACACGGCCTCGCCGACACCCCACGGCCGCGCCGACACCCCACGGCCGCACCAACACACCCTACGGCCGCACCAACACCCCGCATAGCCACCCCGGCACCCCACGGCCGCGCCGACACCCCACACGGCCTCGCTGACACCCCACGGCCGCACTGACACACCCCACGGCCGCACCAACACCCCACATAGCCACCCCAGCACCCCACGGCCGCACCGACACCCCGCATAGCCACCCCGGCACCCCACGGCCGCGCCGACACCCCACACAGCCGCGCCGACACCCCACGGCCGCGCCGACACCCCACACAGCTGCGCCGACACCCCACGCGGCCGCGCCGTCACACCACAGCTGCGGGGGCAGCACCTTTGAGCCCACTCCTCAGTTCATTTCTCAGAATTGTCTTGGCCGCTCTTAACCCTTTGCTCTGCTGTATACATTTTACAGTCAGGTTTTCTGTGTCCACAGCAGCCTCATTGGGGTGTTGTTTGAATGGCGTTGAATTGGTGGATTTCCCTGGGATGACTGACTTCCTTGCATCATGAGTCTTCCTGCTCCTGAACAGGGTGTATCTTTCCATTTACTTAAGTCTTCTTTATGTCTTCAAGACAGTCTAACTTTCTGCATAAAGGTCACAGGCATGACGTTACCTTTCAGTTTTTGTAATTTTAAGTAATATCTTTTTTAAAACCTGTTGCTGGCAAAAAAAGAAAGAATGCCAGTGGGCTGGGCACGGTCCCTCACGCCTGTAATCCCAGCACTTTGGGAGGCGGAGGCCGAGACGGGCAGATCACGAGGTCAGGAGATCAAGACCATCCCAGCCAACATGGTGAAACCCTGTCTCCACTAAAAAAAAAATTAGCCAGGTGTGGTGGTGCACACCTGTAGTCCCAGCTACTGGAGGAGAATCACTTGAACCGGGGAGGCGGAGGTTGCAGTGAGCGGAGATCACACCACTGCACTCCAGCCTGGCAACAGAGCAAGACTCCATCTCAAAAAAAAAAAAAGAATGGCAGTGGACATCTGTGTTTCTCTCTTGAGAGTAAACAAAACCTTTCTAACCTTTTACCTTTGATACGACATTTGCTGTAGATTTTTTGAGTGGGTGCTCTGTATCAGTTTATAGAAATTCCCTTCCCGTTGGTTCACTCTTTTTATGAGTGCAAATTCCCATTCTATTCTAGTTAGTCAAGAATTTTCCTGATAAATGGAATTAATTTCTTTGAATGTATTTTCTGCATCTCAGAATGACCCTGTGCATGGCTGTTTGTTAGGGTAGGGAATTACATGATTGAATTTCTTGTGAAATATCCTTGCATTTCTGGGGGCACCCAGCGTGGTAATGTCCCCTGACATCGCTGCCTTACGCTCACCAGCTATTTCTTTGGGCGCTCCCCATTGGCATTCACGAGTGGGTTGGGCTGTGACTTTTCTTGTCCTGACCTGGCTGGTTTAGACATTGAGTCTGTACCTGCCTAGTAAAACTGGCTCCTCCGGGCATGGTGACAGGTGCCTGTAATCCCAGCTACTTGGGAGGCTGAGGCAGGAGAGCTGCTTGAATTCGGGCAGCAGAGGTTGCAGTGAGCCAAGATCATGCCACTGCACTCCAGCCTGGGTAATAGAGTGAGACTCCGTCTCAAAACAAAAACAAAAACAAAAACAAAACAAAACAAAACTGGCTCAGGAGTGTGCCCTCATTCCCTGTCCAAAAAAATTGGCTCAGGAGTGCACCCTCATTCCCTGTCCTCGGGGGCAATTTTTATAAGACAAAGATGATGTGTTCTTTGGGTGTCTGAGTAGAATTTGCCCCTGAACTGTCTGGGCTAGTGTAATGTTGTGAGGGTGGGTTTGAATTCTGTATTCCATTTCTTTAATGCTGATAGGATTATTTACATTCTCTATTTCTTCATAAGCCAGCTTCAAAAAGTTTTATTCTTCTAGGATTTTATTCATTTCAGCTAAGTATTCTCATTCTTTCCCTTGAGGCTGTCTGCAGTATTCTCATGAGTCTCTAATCTCTGCTGTCTCTTTATTGTTTTAGCTGCTCTTACTGTCATTCGCAATCTGCTGTCTCTTTAGATATGTCCCCGTTTATTCCTATTGTTGTTTATTTGCCTTTTCCCCTTTTTCCTGATTAATCCTCTAAGATGTTTGTTCATTTCTGTAGTGTCTTCAAGTTCTAACTTTTAGGCTTTGTGGATTTACTGCATTATTTTATCTTTATTTTTCTATTCCAGTACTTTATTTTGTTTCCTTTCTACTGTTTTCTCTAGGTTCACTCTCTTGTCCTGTTACAGTTCTCAAACAGAAAATAAAAACAGCTCATTAACTTTGAGTTTTTCTTCCTTCCTAATGTGTGTGTTCAGGTCTGCGGGACCCCCGCCCCTGCTCACCCCGCACCTGCTCACCCCGCACCTGCTCACCCCGCCCCTGCTCACCCCGCCATCTCCGTCTAGTGAGTTTTGATGATGGACTTTTCACTTGTGTTCAGCTTCAAGCTTTCTTTCTACTTCCATTGTGGTTCCCGGGGATGGCGGTCCAGCCGCAATGACAGCAGCGCATGACAGGAGCCCAAAGACCCGAAACAGACGCAGGGCATCTGCCAAGGCAGTTCCCACCGGGCAAGCCTGTGGGTGTTGGCCAGCTGCTGCCTTGAGCACCTCTGGATAGAACAAGTCCAGAGCTTGCACCGTGCCCTCCAGGGTATGGAGAACTGAAAGGTTCACTACACAACAACCCAGACACGCCAGCTTAGCCCAGACATGCCAACTTGTTAATTTTCATTGAGAAATAACGTTGCAGCTTTGTGCATTTGGTTGTCCGCTACAATATGCCAAGTGCCCAGAAAGCGCAGAGTTGACTCCGTATATTCGAGTATAAATCGAGGTATTGCCAAGTCACCAATGAAATATATTCTAACGTCACTTGTAAGATGTTTGTTTTGAACTGGAATACACTTTTTAAATAGAATTAATGTTACATATAGTGGTTAGGTTTCCAGGCTAGCCTGCAAGAGTCTTTTAAAACCTGTCTGCAGAAATTCTACTTATAAATCTACAATGAAAAAAGGTATTTTAAATTTTTTTTTAAGTACTAGAAAATGTAAATTCATAGTATTCTGTTTTGATTACACATTTCCCCTGGCCCCGGCCACAGCTCCTGTGAGTAGCTCTCTAGCGCCTCCAGCAGGTTAGTGCCACCTCTGCCCCAGTTCACGCTCATCAAGGTCAAGGTGATAGCTCCCTTCCGTCACGTGTAGGTTAGAGCAGGAGTCTGCAAACTCTTCCTGTGAAAGAGCTTTGCAGGTGGGACTGCCCCTTGGCACTTCCCCAGCACTGCCAGTGTGGTGCAAAAGTAGCCAGAGACCGCGTGTAAGTGAATGAACTTGGCCATGTTGCTATGTAACCGTGTGGACTGAAGTTTGAATTTTGCGTAACTTCACATCACAAAATATTGTTCCTTTGATTTTTTTTTTCAACCACTTAAAAAGTATAAGAACCATACACAGGCCATAGAAAAACAAGGCTGAGTTCAGCTCAGAGAACCTGACAGTAGGGCACACCCTGCCCGCACCCCGGCCTCCAGGGACACTCCTGTGAGTCAGAGGGCTTGGGATTCTCCCACGGATTGGACAGATATTTTGACAGTGCCCTCACTGTGCATGCTGGGGCACAAAAGTACAGAACAGGCAAACCCAATGCCACCTGTGTCGAAGCCAGTACCATCGGCTCTGGGCATCTCCCACCCCTCCCTGCAGAAGTGGGCGTCCTCCCTCTGCAGCCAGGGGGACCGGCGTTTACTCAGGTTGACTCCTGGCCAGGAGTTGGGGACTCCTCTTTGTGCCCCAACACATCCTTCTCTCAGCCGGGCATCTGTGGCCGTCTCCTCCCCGCCTCGCAGCCACCTGAGCCAGCAGCTCTGGCCTGGTGGTCGCAGCTCTCTCCCGGGTCTCCCTGCTTCCACTGTGGCCCTCCTGGGGCCGTGTGCTCACTGTGGCCTTCCTTTTTTTTTTTGAGATGGAGTTTTCCTCTTGTCACCCCAGCTAGGGTTTAATGGCGCAATCTCTGCTCACTGCCTCCCGGGTTCAAGCAATTCTCCTGCCTCAGCCTCCCGAGTAGCTGGGATTACAGGCGCATGCCACCACACCTGGCTAATTTTGTACTTTTAGTAGAGACAAAGTTTCTCCAAGTTGGTCAGGCTGGTCTCGAACTTCCAACCTCAGGTGATCTGCACGCCTCAGCCTCCCAAAGTGCTGGGATTACAGGCATGAGCCACTGTGCTCGACTGGCCTTCTTCTTTCACAGGAAGCGACAGCAGCATCGCCCCTCGGTGCTCACCTGGTGACCGTCTGCCAAGGGCCTGGTGGCCCCGCCACCCTACCTGGCCCATGCTCCATGGGGTTCTCGGTTCACTCTCGTCCCTCCACTCACACGTATATGGCCATCAAGTAAGAATCAAAATAAAAAGTTGCACCTGGCCTGCAAGTGTGCAGAACCGCACCTTTTGTTGATCCAGGAAGCTCAAGCCAGGCAGTGTGGCGCTGGGTCACCATGGCACCACTGAGAGCTTCCGTCTGCAGGTCCCCACGCCCACAGCACCTCCCTTTCGCCCTGGGCATTTGGATTGGCACGTGGGCATCTCCCCTTCTGCTGGCGAAGGCTACAGAAAGTTCACAGCTGTGGAGTTTCCAGGTGGCTGAACTTGCTGAGGCTGCTGTTTGCTGTGCGCGTGCCATGCCTGAGGCCCTGGGTGCTGTCCACAGGCAAGAGGGACTGCGGAGGCCCCGCCCAACTCCTGTGTGAAACTTAGCTCTTGTCTGTGATGAGTAAATGCCGTTGTTATCCTCGGTACTGGTCTTGGTGGAGTACAGGGTGAAGAATCGCAGTTTCATTTGAGGGCCACCCAGACGGGAAGCACACAGCAGCCTGGGGCCCGGACACAGCAGCTTGACCTCCATGAGTTTTCTCCTCTGCCGGTTCTTTCTTTTCTGTCTTCTTGAAGGAGCTGGACTCCCCATTCCACCATCCTTCTTATACAATGTGATTCCTGACTTTTTTTTTTACTGGAGAAAACTGAGTTTTATTCGTATATCATTCAAACCTTAGGAAATTTGACAGGAAAGAGTTTCACAATGAGCTGGAGTTTAGGAAGGAAAGAAAACAAAGTCGCCCCCGCAAAGCCAGCCTCATTCATATTCAGTGAGGTGTCACTCACACCACCTGGAAACCACCGTGCTTACCTAAGTGTTTAGAATTCATAACTTACACAGAATCCCATTGTGCGCAGCACTTCCCTGTTTCCAGCCAATTTCTTCTTTCATTTCAGCCAAAGGACAGCAATCTCTTTAGTCCTTTCAGTGAAGATGGCAGAGGCTTTCAGAACCATAGCAACCTGGAGAGTCCATGTCTCCCCATCTTTCCTGGTGCCCCAGAAGCCCTGCCCCAGCGCCTCCCCATCTTTCCCGGCCCCCCAGAAGCCCCGCCCCCAGCACCCTCCCTGCTCTGCCTTCCCCAGAGCACTTACATTCTTACACCCTCAATCACGTGTTTCCTGTCTCCCCCGTGGCAATGAAGCCCCTTGGCTGGTACTTGGCTTCCTTTGATCGCTGATGGAGCCCAGGTTCCCCCAGCAGTGCCTGGCCCTGGTGGGGCAGGATAAATGTTTGTGAAACTAAATGGGAACCCAGGTCTCAGCACTGTGTCAGGTTCTAGAATCTTCTTTGATGTCTCCATCCTGCTTGTTTCTCACTCAGCCCTTCGTCTGGCCTGACATCCACAAGAATCCCCTACCTCAATCCCTCCTATTTCCAGTGCCCCCATCCCACCAGGCCTCGTTGCCCTGGGTCTTGCTCTCTGCAGACCACAACTGGGCAGGCCCTCTTTCACACCAGCTCCTCACCACCCTCCAGGTGAAGCCTTCGTTAAAACCGCATTTTCTATAGAGGCCAAACCATTGTCTGACATTCAGGGCCTTCCTTCAGCCTCCTGCCCCCCGTCTCAGCAGCAGCCGCTCCGCTGCACCTGCCCGCAGCACCCCTGGCTGGCCCCTGGCCCGGCCTCTCTGCCATCCGTGCAGCTCAGAGCCAGGTGGTCTTGCTGGGAGGTTGCCTGGCCCACCGCCAGGATCCCCATGTAGGTGCCTGACCCAGCACATCAAAGCATGATGTCGCCATTTTTACCACCACAGTCCTATAAAGTTATTTCTTGCTAACGCATGGATGTGTGGACACAGGCCTCACCTGTCCTGGCCCCCAGCCCATGCGTCTGCCCTCTGCACTTATCTGTGTTCCTGACAGCCACAAGTGGCCGTGGAGCTGCTCAGGATGGAAGGATGGCTGGAGACGGTCTGTGGCCTGTGTCCACATGTCCCGGGACCCAGCCTGAGGTGCCCTCCTCACCCCCAGACACCCATGCATGTGGCCCCACACCATGTCACTCCCACGCTCATCCGTCCAGCCCCAGCTCCCAGCTAGAGTGCAGTCCCATGGGGGACCACGCTGCTGTGTGCTCCACCCGCCTTCCCTCCCGAAACCCTGCGTCTCAGCCAGAGTTCAAGCGCACCCGTGCTGAGAGGCGAGGTGGGAGTTAATTCTGCCCGGGACTCTGGTGGCCTGAGAGGACTCTTCCCGCAGAAACAGCCTCATCCCGAGAGCACTGGCAGGAACGCAGATCAGAGGCCTGGGCTAGATGGGACCAGTTTTCACGACTCTGCTAGATACGGTGACATTTTTTACGGTTTTGAAAATGAGTTACCATAGAAATGGATCCACGATGGACTAATGCAAGGGAGGGGAGGGCGAGAAAGGAACACAGCCCTGCGGAGCCTGGAGCCGGCCCTGGTGCAGCTGTGGGAAGCGCCCTGCTCACCCAGAGGAGGAGCTGGGGGCCCCGGCCAGCGGCAGAGCCAGAAGCCCCGCAGGCCGCCTGTGCTCTCCACACCTGAACACGGGATTCTGTGGGAGAGCTGTTGTCAAGTCCTGACCCCTCTACTTCGTTCGGAATCTGGGAGCCAGAACTACTGCCTTTGGAGGAAAGAGGAGCCCGGAGACCCGAGCCCAGAAACTGGGGCACTGCCCGGCTCCTGGGAGGCCACAGAACAGTGGCGGCCCCTGCACCCCAGGCCTGCCCAGGCCTCTCAGCCGCACACATTGCAGCCGGCTGCACTGCGGCATCATTGGTGTTCACAGGACGGGCCATAGCAACTGCTTCTCCCTTGGTTTATTTTTTAATGTTTCTTAAAGACGGGGTTTCGCTGTGTTGCCCAGGCTGGCCTCGAACTCTTGGGCTCAAGCAATCCTCCCACCTCACCTTCTTGGGTACCTAGAACTACAGTTTCCTTCCTTTTTTCCAAGGCATCGAGAAGCTGAAAGAGTCCTTACGAGCCCCGCGTGCAGCTCCAGAGAACCCCAGTAGTGAGTTCCGGCCAGGCCTCGAGGTCTGGGTTTCAGGGCAGAGAAGGTATTGGTTTCTGCCTTTGCAGAAAAAAAGCCTGGTGCTCGCTCAACCAAAAGAAAAGCTAGGCAGGGTTTTTGCCAAAGGAACTGTGTAGGTTTGGAAGGAAAAGGCTTCACAACCCAGAAACTGGAGTTACTCTTGTCAGAAGACGGTGGTGAGAAAATGAACAACACTTTTCCAATGCTACAGGATTATGTTTTTAGGGCAAAAGTCCTTAACTAAAGGCCATTATGATGTTTGTCTCGTAGGGGTACTGAATATGCTGAGTAAACGATGCAGACGCACCACCCATCCGGCCCGGGAGGTGCTGCGTCTTCCCTGTGGGCAGCTGCAGGGCCCACGGCTCCGGCCGGCCCAGGAGGAGGGAGGGCGGAGCGGCTGGTCAGCGTGATTCTCGTAACAGCCACACTGAGTTGTGGGTGCAGCCCCTGAGGGGTCAGGAGGGGTCACAAGAAAGGGGCCGCTGCGGAAGCCCTCGGCCTGGGGCACTGGTTCCCCAGGATGGCAGAGGGTCTTGGCCATCACAGACTGGGTGAGCACATCAGAGGGCGCAACCCGCTCTGCCGACCCCTCAGCCTTGGGGTGGCGGCTGGCAACTGTCACCTGCAGGAAGACTCTGTCTTCTCTGAACTGCTCCGACAGCCCGGGAGCTTCTGGGATTCAGAGTCGGCCAGAGCTCTGAGTAAATTTCCCCGCCGTGTATGCTATTTGGAAAGCTGTGGCCATTGGGCTCTGAACAATAACTTCTAAAACCATTCATTATGATCTTTTATTACTTTTAGTCTAGACATGAAAATAGGTTCTCCGTGCTTACAGGGAGTTCTGTGAGTGCCAGCAGGGGCCCTTTCTAAGCTCAACACCCCTGGTCCCTGACTCCCTGCAGGGCAGGACCCGGGCAGCCCCACCTCCTTCCTGGTGGACTCGAATCCGATGGGAAGTTCTCTGCGGTCTGTTTTGGGGACTGGCAGATTTTACAACAGGACAGTTCATACAACGGAGCCTGAGAGAAGATTGTGGCCAAACCAAGGAAAGACGTGAAATAAAGACAGCAGTTCCGTGATCACAGCGTCATACTTTTTACTAGTACATAGTTATAAAATCCACTGTCGCTAAAAAGACTGGCAAAAATTAGATTTTTTTTTCCCCTGTTGAGTCACAAACAGTATTTCGACTTTGATATAAGTGAAAGTCTGCACGAAGGTCGACAACAATAGCGTTGGCCCTCGGTACGCGTGGGGGACTCAAGGGCCCAGGGCCCACGACGCTCAGTCCTGCTAGGAAAGGCGTGGCAGCTGTGCGTCCCCCACACACGTCCCCCGTCGTGCTTGCATCGTCTCTAGATTCCTTATAATACCAAACCAGCACAGTGTGTCAACACTGGTTATGCTCTCTTGTTTTTTTTTATGTGTATTACTTTTTGGGTTGTTTTCAAATATTTTCGATCTGCGGTTGGTTGAATCCATGGATGTAGAGGGCCAACTGTAATAAAAATCTGTTTTTAAAAATTAGATGAAAGTGGCCAGGCGCAGTGGCGCACGCCTGTAATCCCAGCACTTTGGGAGGCCAAGGCAGGTGGATCACGAGGTCAGGAGATTAAGACCATCCTGCCTAACACGGTGAAACCCGTCTCTACTAAAAATACAAAAAAAAAAAAAAATTAGCCGGGCGTGGTGGTGGGCGCCTGTAGTCCCAGCTCCTCAGGAGGCTAAGGCAGGAGAATGGCATGAACCCAGGAGGCAGAGCTTGCAGTGAGCCGGGATCGTGCTGCTGCACTCCAGCCTGGGCAACAGAGCGAGACTCTGTCTCAAAAAAAAAAAAAAAAGTTAGATGAAAGTAGCAGCTAATACATCTCACACACACCCCCACCCCGCCCTGCACATTGCCAAGGTCCTTACCTGGAGTGTCCTGTGGAGCCCTGACCTAGACCCCAGGTGTCCGCGTCTGTGGCCCCCACACTGTGGGTGAGGCTTGAGCAGCCACCAGCCTGCACCGTCCTCGCACTCTACCGGGGCCGCCGGGAGTCGGGGGCCTCCTGCCGTGCCTGCCCTGGGTTCCGGGCTTGCCCAGTGCCCTATTCTTCACAGTGGCCTGGTCCTCACCCCCGGGTCTTGTGAGGAGGGTTCTCATATAAGACCAGCTGCCCCTCACAGCCCCTTCACGGGGCAGTCGAGCCTCGTGGGGAGCTGCTTCAATGCCTCACTCAGCTGTGGGGAGCCCAGGACCCCAGAATAATCAAGGGGAGTGGGTCTCAGGTGGGCAGTCATCAACGGGCATCTTACGGGGCCATCCTGTCACCCGTGGTAGAGAGTGTCGTGGAGCTAGGCGGTAGCGAACTTCGCCAGTGAGGCCGCATCTCCTCCTCACCAGGGCCTGTCGCGGGAGCGAATTCAAAGCCAAATCTCCTAGCCCACCCACCCACTCTAAAAAAAAAAATGAGGACGCAGCCATCACCGATGTCCTTGTGTTGCACGGAGCAGTTCCTAGGAGCCGGCTCCGCTGGGGTAGAGAAGACTCTAGGGATGTTCCCACAGTCTGGACCGATTTTACATTTCCGAGACTTGCTTGTGGATCCACACGGCTATCGCAGAGCTGTGCAATCTGAGAGCTGGAAGGCTTCGGTTCTGTCCTAGTACACGCGGTGCAGGACCACGGTTGAGCAGAAGGTGCATCTGCGTGGCACCGTGGCGCTGAAGTCCGGGTGTGCTTGGGCCCTAGGCTCCCAAGACGTCCCCACTGCCTCCTCCTGGGCACAAGGCTCAAGCACAGGGACCGCCGGCCAGGCACACATGTGCATGGGCAAGACCAGCAGGGGACGTGTCCCTGGGAAGAATGCTTCCTTTGGTTGAAGGCTGTAAACTCGCCCTGTGAGGTGAGACATGTCAGCTACCAGAAAAGGTCCCAGCCTCTCATGATTCATGCCAGCACGGGCAGCACAGCAGCAGAGCGTGATCTCCTAGATGGCAGCGTGACCTCCTAGATGGCAGCGTGACCTCCTAGATGGCAGCTGAGCTCAATTCCACACGGCTCAGTCCTGGAGACACTCACTCACTGCAACACGCATTCATCATGGGGGCCTCTTCAGGAGCCACGGGCATGGGGCTTCCCTGACCTCTGCACTCACGGTGGGGGCACGCACAGCAGGGGTAGACACTGGCCCGCCATATGTGGAGCTGAAGTAGAGCTCGTCTTGGGCTCGCTTAGCGGAGTCCATAGGTGGAGGTGAGCCAGTGGCCTCAGGCATCTGCAGAACCCACACACACATTGACTTTCGCACCCGCCTCCATCTCCGTGGACTTGACTGTGTCGTGCAAAACCCGCTCCACGTGCGCAGCTGTGTTCCTGCAGTGACACGAGGCCCTCCACTGGCTTTTGATGCTTCAGCTCTTTCACCAACAATCAGGTGGACTGGAATCACACCTCACTCGAAATCTTTGAATCTATTTAGTGAACAAGCACTTGCTTCTCAGCAAATTGTCTAGCTTCCCCAAAAATAAAGAAGATGGAGTTCTATGTGGCTGGATCCCTTTTCAACTCCCAGCACTGAGGGCAGGGCCCTGTCTGCCTCCGCCTCTGGGGTGAAGCCTGGCAGGAAACTGCCACTCCTGGTGCCCGCAGGCAGGGGAGGCAGCGCCTAGTCCCGCTCTGCCCTCCACGCTCAGCGCCTCTGGTCCTCGGCCCAGCCCTTGCTGGACATGCAGCCTCTACCAGGATTGCTGCTTCCCTTCTCGGCCTCTCTGGGTCCAGCGTGGCGTGGACAACAGTTCGGCAATGCCTGCTCCATCAGCCTCCTCCCTGGCCTCAGCCAATGCTGACTGTGCCAGGAGCCCACATGGCCCGTGCCTGCCCCTCCCTTCTGGTTTCCAAGTGCTCACAGCCCCCACCCCGCAATCTCTGATTGGCTCCTGCAGGCTTCCGTCGGGTATCCCCCAAGGCTGCGCGTCCCCATCACCTCTGCGTTTTATTGTTCAATGTCTTAGATCTTGTTTGTGCTACCCCTGCCTCGCTCCACCCTTCCTTTGCCCAGAGAATGATCCTCCTTCCCTTCAAAGCCTGGCTCCTTCGTGCCTCTTCCGCCAGGCCTTCCCGGCCTTCACCTCCTAGCCCACTGCTGACAGAAGGAGTCACTCGCTCTTTCTGCGTCTCCCTGAGGCCGCACGCTGTCGTGGACGTAGCATGGCTCAAAGGTTTGATGGGTGTGCGTTCACATCCTTCATCCTCTGGGCCTCACCTTCCTTGGCGACGCTGGGGGTAACACCTGCCTGTAGGATTGCTGGGGAATTAAATAGGACCGAGCAGCCGCACCGACGAAGCCTCAGCGCTTCCCTCCGTGCCCACGACTCACCAGTGTTATTTATAAATGAGTCTGAGTCCCTGCTGGGTCCTGCCTTGTCTGTCTTTGTATCCGAGTATGCAGCACAGAACCTTGCATTGAGTGTTGGGTGAGTCGGGAGAGGCTTAGGGACAAAAGTCACAGCACATCAACCTTTCGTGAAATCCTAGCATCTCAGAGCAGGGCCAGTGCCTGGAGGTGGGCAGGAAGCACGTGGAGGTGGGCAGGAAGCACGTGGAGGTGGGCAGGAAGCACGTGGAGGTGGGCAGGAAGCACGTGGAGGTGGGCAGGAAGCACTCCCTGGGTCACAGTGCACAGCAGCACGTGCTGAACTTGGTGCGGTGCAGACGTCCATGCCACGTGCACCACTACCCATGGGCCGCGGAGGCTCCTAGAAATCTAGGATGTGACATCAGACGCTCCTCCGGGAGTGTGGTCATGCCCTCCGATCCGCTGAGGCATTTCAAGGAAAGTTACACCCTTTCCAATGCAGTTTTCCTTTTAGAAAGATTTGGCCTCAGTAGATGAATCCATGTGATCAAGCCTAGTGATCAGCTAGGATTCTTGAATCTCGGGACCCGTTGCCAGAATAACAAAATGGGGGCTTCCTGTAACCTCAGCTCTTTAAAGCAACACTTCTGATACCAGGGTTAGGGTTTCAGAAAATGCAGCTGCCTTAGGAGCCTCATTGGCAGCTACTTTCCACTAAAACATCTTCCATTTCTCTCTCTCAGGAGTTTCCTTTAACAGTGTTTACACTCAGATTTGGAGAGTCCTGCTGCACCTGGCTGCTGACCCCTATCCAGAGGTCTCGGACGTGGCCATGAAAGTACTCAACAGCATCGCCTACAAGGTACGTGCCAGGTGCTCCCCACCGCGCTCCAGCTGCTGATTCTCGGTTACGAGTATGCACGCCAGGAACTCCAGGTGTGCCCGGGTCCACACCACGGTTTAGAAAGTAACAAAACGAGCTTCAGCAAATATCTTAAATCTGGAGATGTACACAGTACACCCCAAACTCTGTGTCTGTGCAGCTCCCACGTGGGCAGAGGGTGCTGGATTTACTGACGCCTGTCAAGGCAATTAGGGGAGGACTGCCATTATCTTTCAGGATCCTCTGGTGTCTGGGTGAGCTACAGTGCTGGCCCTTCTTCCATTTTTTTTTCTTTCTTTACTTAATTATTTATAAGAGATGGGGTCTCCCTGTGTTGCCCAGGCTGGTCTTGAACTCCTGGGCTCGAGGGATCCTCCTGCCTCAGCCTCCCAAAGTGCTGGGATTACAAGCGTGAGCCACTGCACCTGTTTTTTGTTTTTGTAAGACAGTCTCACTCTGTCCAGACTAGAATGCAGTGACCTGATCACGGCTCACTGTAGCCTCCAACTCCTGGGCTCAAGCAATCCTCCCACCTCAGCCTTGGAAGTAGCCGGGACTACAGGTGCACACCACCACACCCGGCTAATTTTTAAATTTTTTGTAGAGACAGGGTCTCAGTGTGTTGCCCAAGCTGGTCTCTAACTCCTCAGTTCAAGTGATCCTCCTGCCTTGGCCTCCTGAAGTGCTGGGATTACAGGCATGAGCCACCACACCCAGACTTTTTTTCCCTTTCTGATAGCAGTAATTTTTGACTCATTCAAAACCCTTCCAGTTAATGGTTTCTTATTCATGGCCATTCTAGCTAAAGGGAACTTTTCAAAGAATCAGTTTTTGGTTTCATTGGTTTTTCTCTGTTGTTTGTCCATTTTCCATTTGATTGAATGAGCTTTCATCAATAAAGCCTGCTTTCTTCTGCTTACTTTGAGTTTAATTTGCTCTTCTCATCCTAGTTTCTTAAGGTAGAAGCAGAGGTCATTGATTTTAGTCCTTTCTCTTTGGGGACTGTAAACTCTTCTCAGTCCCTTTTGTGAGCTCTGGGCATGTGGCCTACCGCCTTCCCGCTGTTTTTTCTCTGCCTCATGGGTTGTCACTCTACCCTTGAGCAGATGAATACTTAGTCAAAGACCCCAGGGGCCTCTCCTGCAGACCTTGGAAGCTTTCCCCTCTCCAGTGCTCTGTCCTGCAAATTGTCACCACCTCAGCCTCCCTGGAGCCCCAGTCTCTGTCTCCTGTTCCCTGAAAGTGCTGGGCTCCCCGTCTCTGCGCTGTGGCCTGGGACTGCCTGAAACCACCTGCAAGCCGGACACAGGGCAGCTGTTTATTTCTGTTCTCTCAGGGATCACAGGCCTGTGACACCCAGCACCTAGTGTCCAGAAACAATTGTTTACGGTATTTGTCCTGGTTTTCTAGTTGCTTATGGAAGTTGGATGATTTATGTGGAATTAGAAGTCACTCATTATAGCACTTAAAAATTTTTTGGTAACTTTTTGATAAAACTTCAAAAGCTTACAGAAATGTTGCAGGAAGAATGCAGGGAAAGGCCACACTCTTGCAGCCTCTGTGGTGTTCTACGTCTTCATCTGACCTCGTCACAGCTATGGCGTTGGCTTGGGTATCACTCAGTGCCAGGGTCTGCAGGGTTGAGGAGCCACGGCTTCCCATCCTAGTCCATCGCTTTTTTCAAATGTGCTATCGAGTCCCCCCCTCTCATTTGCTGTGGCCTTCTGGGTCCTGGCCAGCCATCGAGCCAGGGTTCCTGCAGCTCCTCAGCTCCTTTTGCTGATATTATACTTGTGTGGCTTTCGGTTCCTTCAACTAAGTTATTTTCTGTTGGTCTAGTTATATCTTAGATGGAAGTCACCTTACCGTCTGCAGTTGGTTCTTCTTCAGTTCTTTTTTTTTTTTTTTCTCTTGCTCTGTTGCCAGGCTGGAGTGCAGTGGTGCAATCTCAGCTCACTGCAGCCTCCGCCTCCCAGGTTCAAGCAGTTCTGCTGCCTCAGCCTCCCGAGTAGCTGGGACTACAGGCGTGAGCCACCACACCCGGCTAATTTTTGTATTTTTAGGAGAGACGAGGGCTTTCACCGTGTTGGCCAGGATGGTCTCGGTCTCTTGACCTCGTGATCCGCCTGCCTCGGCCTCCCAAAGTGCTGGGATTACAGGCGTGAGCCACTGCGCCTGGCCTGTTCTTTATAGTATCACAGGTAATAGTCACAAGTAGCCTATTGGCCAACTTGGAAAGGTCCAGATTGTTTAATTCTGCACCAGCCTCCCCTCCTGCAGCGGACTCTGCCACTTCCTTCGTCACCACATCCCCGCAGCGGATTCTGCCACCTCCTTCATCACCGTGTGGTGTGGCCAGCTGCACGGGCACCTGGAGACGTTCATCCCCAGGCAGCAGGCCGTCTCCTCAGGTTTCTTTTATGTGTTACTGGCCTGTTGAAAATAGCCAGTCAATTAAGTTAATGTTTTCATTATGCGGTAAGAAAACTAAGAAATAATATAATTATTTGCTTTTAAACTAGGAATAAGATAAATACAAAAATAAACCTTAGGCTGGGTGTGGTGGCTCACACCTGTAATCCCAGCACTTTGGGAGGCCAAGGCGAGAGAGGATCGCTTGAGCCCAGGTGTTTTGAGACCAGCCTGGGAAACATAGTGAAACCCCGTCTCTACAAAATAGTAGCAAGTTAGCCGGGCACGGTGGCAAGCACTTGTGGTCGCAGCTACCCAGGAGGATGAGGCTGGAAGATCCCTTGAGCCCAGGAGCTCAAGGCTGCAGTGAGCTATGATTGCGCCACTGCACTTCATCCCAGGCAGCAGAGTGAGACCATGTCTTTTAAAATAATGTTTAAAAATATATGTTTGTTACACATTATGGTCTGAGACCAAGAAGGGGAGGCAGTAAAGCAGACAGGAAGGAAATAAGGAAGAAAAGAAAGTCGTAAGACTGCACAAACACCCCTGAGGAAGCCACCCACGGAGGCCCCAGACCAGAGCAACCGGTCCCGAGGCCTCTCAGATGAGCTGACGCTCTGGAGGATTGGGACTGAAACCGTCACATCTGCCTGCTACGGATTAGGGAAAATCGGTTCTTACCACTTACCACTGCCCTTTTAGACTCTAAATAGCCTCTACCACTTTTACTTTAAGATTTCAAGGTTGGGTTTTAAATAGCCATTTTCACTAAAATAATTGTAAAAGCTTTTTACGAACATTAATAAATGGTTTAAGTTTTTAGAGTTGATGGCCAGTTCGCGTCTCTGCTGGCAGTTCTCTGACACACAGGAGCGTCTGGTGGCCTCTTCTTTTCTCTCGGAGGCACAGGATGGCTGTGGCCATGCACCACCCTTGCTCTGTCCTGACTGCACAGTTGGAGGCCAGCGCTATTTAGGAGGTTTGATCGTTTTCCCCCAATTAACTTAGCTTCTTGGGTATTTTGATCATGATGAAATCAGTATTCAGCCTATTTAAGTTTATTTTTCAGTGGCTTTTGTGTATTTAACCTTACTGAAAAATTAGCCTGAATTATTTTAAACTGTAATCCGAGTGCCTAATCTTGAAATATAAGGACTATTAAGTGCGTTCCTGTGGACCTGGCCTCCAGTTGTTAAATAGCTCCTCCCGGGAAGCTCTCGAGCCTGTGTAGCACAGAAGCCACTGCTCTCTGCTCTTCAGCAAACATCCCAGCACAGACTCCACAGCCCAGCACCCTTTTGGATTGTGTGTGACATGTAGTGTAGCTGGACGGCCCGCCCCCCTCTCCCGCCACGGTAAGGCAGTTAAGCACCTGCGTCTACCTTTCATGTTAGCAGGTTATAGCAACTCGAACACACGGCTTTGTCGTGCTATCCGATTGAGACCCAGAAACCGCCATAAAAGTGGCATTTGCCTTCTGTGCCTGCTTTGCCGTTCTAGAATGACACAGAGACCTTAAGGCACATGGCCATCACTCCAGCAGACATGCCACAGCCAGAGGGGTGGAGACCAGAGTCAAGAGAAGGCCTCTGCTAGAGACCTTGCTATGCATAGCACAACGCAGCATGAGCTTGTGTGTGTGTGTCTGTGTGCGTGTGTGTGCACGCGTGTGTGTGTGTCTGAGTGTATATGTGTGTGGGTTTAAGAGTAAACATTGCTACTGAAGCATTTGGAAGCATAAATCTTTCTTGTCTTCATTTTAATTTCAAGAAATGCCTTATTTTCCTGCTCTAGGAACTGAAGGGATTACATTTCATTTTACAGAGAAACGAGCCTATTTTAGATATTTAACTCTGAAGCCAAATTTTTGTTCATCAGAGTCTAAAACAGCCTTATTACTATGGAATGCCCTGTAGAATTCTATATTCAAATACAGAAATTGCCACCAGCTCTGTATGAGAGAACCCACACAGCTCCAGAGCTGTGGTCTGATTTCATGTATTTATAATATATTTCGATTCCCATTCTATGGGCTTGGGGTTTTCATTTTGCTTTTACCTCCCTTTTCTCTTGGTTTAGTTTTGGGGGTGTTGTTTGTTTGTTTTGTTTTGAGACAGGGTCTCACTCTATCACCCAGGCTGGAGTTCAGTGATCCAGTCACGGCTCACTGCAGCCTCGACCTCCTGGGCTCAAGTGATCCTCCCACCTCAGCCTCCTAAGTAGCTGGGACTACAGGGGCGCACCACCATGCCTAGCTAATTTTCGTATTTTTTGTAGAGATGGGGTTTCACCATGTTGCCCAGGCTGGTCTCAAACTCCTAGGCTCAAGTGATTCACCCACATTTCCCTCCCAAAATGCCAGGATTACAGGCATGAGCCACTGCACCTGGCCTGCTTTTAGGTTTTTTTAAGGAAAATTTCAGACTATGTAGAAGTAGAAAGAAGAGACTGATGCCCCTCAGGAGCCTGCCTGTGGCCCCAGCAGTTCTCACCTCAGTGGTTTTAGGACAATGCCAAGAAAGAACCTTCAAGCCACAGGTGGTCACCTGTCAGGGCACATGTGCTCATGATCACTGCTTATATTATAATTTATGAGAAAACGTGTGAGCATAAATGCACAAACTCACCTAGAAGCACCGCTGCAGCCTCTTGATACTGTGAAGAGTGTGTGTGCATGTGCGCTGGCCACTGCCTCTGTCGCAGGACTCATGCATGCAGACAGAGATGAGAAAGGGGTGTACTTAACGAAAGGTCAAATTGATGGCAGTGGCAGCCAGTCTGGGAGCGGCCACTGCCATGATGCCAGCTACAGCTGGGGAGGTGTGGCCAGGGCCGTGTGCTCCACAAAGCTGGCAGGAGGCAGGGACCGGTGGAATCCCACCCCCTTCCAAACTGGCAGGGCGGGAGCCTCATGCTCCCCAGGCACAGCTACAGCCACCCAGCCACAACTCTGGATCCAGGCATCTCTGTGCTCTTGGGGGCCGGGAGCAGGCAGGAACCCCACCCTCCCAGCCACAGCTGCAGCCACCCAGCTGTGGCTCCAGACCCAGCCATCTCTGCTCTTGGGGACCAGGAGCGGGCAGGAGCTCCACCCTCCCAGGTGCAGCTGCAGCCACCCGGCATGGCTCCTCTGTGCTCTCAGGGGCCCAGGAAGTGCCCCTACCCCTGCAGGCTTGGAAGCGTCTGCTCCCGCTCCCTGGCCTCTCCCTGCTCCTGGCACCCACTTCAATCTCAGAGCAAAGTTGAGGCTGTACCCAGGTGCTGTTGCAACCAGCCGGCTGTGCACACGCTCGGGGCAGTGCTCACATGCCAACCGCCTGCTACGTCAGCCCCCTCTGGACTTTGGGCACCAATGAGCATGGGAGGGAGGCTGAGGGTGGGGACTGAGGGCAGTTTGGCACTGGCCTGCAGGTGCCCCTCGGCACAATCAGCCTGGGTGTTATGGATGATGGCAGGAGGCAGACAGGGTCCTGGGCAGAAAGGGGCGGGTCCCCAGTGAAGTGCCACCTTCAAGCCAGAGACAGCCTGAAGCCTGGGGGCTGGGCTGATGGACCAGAATGAGAACTTTTGGTGCTTTTTCCAAGCCTGCCCATGGCTGCCCATGAATCAGTCAGCACATACTTCCTCCCCTTTGAAGCCCATAAAAACCCTGGACTCAGCCAGACTCGAGGAAACGATGGCATAACCTGCCTTCAGAAAGGAGCTACCCATGCCGGGGTCTCCTCTCTGCTGAGAGCTGAGCAGATGTCAGGAAAACCAGCTGCGGAGAGGAGCTACCCACTCCAGGGTCTCCTCTCTGCTGAGAACTGAGCAGACACTGGGAAAACCAGCTGCGGATAGGAGCTGCACACTCCAGGGTCTCCTCTCTGCTGAGAGCTGAGCAGACGTCGGGAAAACCAGCTGCGGAGAGGAGCTACCCACTCCAGGGTCTCCTCTCTGCTGAGAGCTGAGCAGACGTCGGGAAAACCAGCTGCGGAGAGGAGCTACCCGCTCCAGGGTCTCCTCTCTGCTGAGAGCTGAGCAGACGTTGGGAAAACCAGCTGCGGAGAGGAGCTACCCACTCCCGGGTCTCCTCTCTGCTGAGAGCTGAGCAGACGTCGGGAAAACCAGCTGCGGAGAGGAGTTACCCACTCCAGGGTCTCCTCTCTCCTGAGAGCTGAGCCGATGTCGGGAAAACCAGCCGCGGAGAGGAGCTGCACACTCCAGGGTCTCCTCTGCTGAGAGCTGAGCAGACGTCGGGAAAACCAGCTGCGGAGAGGAGTTACCCACTCCAGGGTCTCCTCTCTGCTGAGAGCTGAGCAGACGTCAGGAAAACCAGCTGCGGGGAGGAGCTACCCACTCCAGGGCCTCCTCTCTGCTGAGAGCTGAGCAGACGTCGGGAAAACCAGCTGCAGAGAGGAGTTACCCACTCCAGGGTCTCTTTTCTGCCGAGAGCAGAATGCTTATCAGGACAGTCTGCCTCCGGAGAGGAGCTACCAACTGTGGGTCTCCTCTGAGCTATTCTGTTGCTCAGTAAAACTCCTCTTCAGCTTGCTCAACCTCCACTTGTCCGTGTACCTCATTCTTCCTGGATGCAGGACAAGAACTTGGGACCCACCAAATGTCAGGGCTACAAGAGCTCTAACACAAACAGGGCTGAAACATGCCCCTTGCTTGCCACTTTGCAGATGACAAGAAAGAGAGAAGAGAAAAGGAGAGAAGAGCTACAGCCCTTCAGGGAACCCAGACCTAGGAGCTCCCTGAGATAGGGCTGTGATGCCATCTCTGGGGCTCTGCAGTTCCTGGCGTCTCCAAGCTTCCAGGTGCCACCACGTTCCCCAGTGCCAGATGTTGAAGCTGCTTGTAGTACACCTGGCCCAGCCACAGCCTTGCAGGGAGCAGGCACCCATGCCAGTGCCTAGAGCTGCCCACCCCCCTGCAGCCAGCATGCATGGCTGCGCACAGTGGCTGGACCCCACATTCGCTCTCACACCCCTCACCACTCTGCGCCTGGCTTGCCTTTGGCAGGTGTGAGATGCGGGCCAGCAGTGTGAGCCAAGCGCAGCCTGCCAGGCTGAATGGGCATAACAAGCCCAGTGGGCCCAAGTAAAAACTCGGGCAAAGGCGTCACCAGCCACAGAGGTTTCTGGCTGGCAAAGCAATACCCCAAGGATCCCATGACATTTTGATCTACTTATAAAATGAAGACCTAAGTTACTGATAAAGTAAATAAACATTGGCCGGGTGCGATGGCTCACACCTGTAATCCCAGCACTTTGGGAGGCCAAGGCGGGCGGATCACTTGAGGCCAGGAGTTCCAGACCAGCCTGGCTAAGAGTCTCTACTAAAAATACAAAAATTAGCTGGGTGTGGTGATGCACTCTTGTAGTCCCAGCTACTCAGGAAGCTGAGGCACAAGCATTGCTCGAACCCAGGAGACAGAGATTGCGGTGAGCCGAGATCACACCACTGCACTCCAGCCTGGCAACAGAGCGAGACTCTTATCTGAAAAAAGTAAAAGAAAGAGAATGAAAATAAAGATTGAGATACCCAGGAAAGCATATTCCAAAGCACCAAACATCCTAAGCCTGATGCCTGGCTTCATGCTTTCGTAGCATGAGTTACTTATGGATAGGTTTCATTTTTTTTTTTTTTTGAGACTGAGTCTCACTATGTCGCCCAGGCTGGAGTGCAGTGGCGCGATCTCAGCTCACTGCAACCTCCATCTCCCAGGTTCAAGCAATTCTGCTGCCTCGGCTTCCCACGTAGCTGGGATTACAGGCGCGCGCTACCATGCCCAGCTAATTTTTGTATTTTTAGTAGAGACGGGGTTTCACCGTTGTTGGCCAGGCTGGTCTTGAACTCCCGACCTCAAGTGATCCACCTGCCTCGGCCTCCCAAAGTGCTGGGATTACAGGCGTGAGCCACTGCACCCGGCCATGGATACATTTCTTTTAAAATCACATTGTCATGCCAGAATTTTCTCTCCTCCTACTTGACAGCCTCTCTTAGAACCCAGAGAGCCCGGTCTGTGTCTCCCTACCCTCTGTTCTCTCAAGCTGCCTGAATCGTAAGGATTTCTTAATTCAGCATGTTTGCAATTAGCCTCTAGACCAAAGTAGTTCTGCACTGCTAAAACTGTCTTTACCTCTGAAATTCTCTGAAATTTCTCTTCCAGTGATCTCAGCCGATCTGCATATAGATATTCTGATTTCTTTTTAACCTCGTCAAATGGCATTTCCTTAACTGAGACAGACAGTTCTCTGTTGCCACCGTGATCCCTCCCTCTAGAACCGCACCTCTCTGAAGCCATTGGACTCTCTCCCAGCTCAGGGCCCCTCCGGGAATCGTGAGCTCTATGTCCAGCCCCTGAAGGCCGTGCTGCCCATCCCACCCCTGCCTGGTTTCAGCGGTGGCCTGCTGCGTGGAAATGTCCGACTGCCTCTCCCACCAAGCCACGGGCGTGCACACCCTCTGCGTCCTCAGCAAGCGTTCGCCTCACCTGCCTCAGTTCCCGCACCTCCACCCCAAGGATGGATGCTCAGAACAGTGGGATGAGCCGCCCCAGGAATGTGGCATGCCAGCAGCACTAATGAACATGAACAGCCTGGACACATGTCACACCTATGGCTTGAAAGCTTGTCATGCGCATGCTCATTCCCCTCACTGCAGACCTGGGGAACGAGGGCAGCATCAGCCTGGACTAGCATAGCTACAGAATCAGACGTGGCCCTGCCTTAGAGCCACACTGCCCAATGCTGGCCCGTGGGCCCCTGCCCAGCTAGAGCAGAAGCACCCCTGGATCGCCCATCCAGATGGAGATGCCCTGTTCCCCTGCGGAGATGCAGACTCCAGGCTCTGGGGTGGCGGCCGGGAATCTGTTCTCAGTGAGACAGTACTGTGCAGCTGCAGGCAGCGGCTGCCCCACCAGCACCCTCGCGGGGGTCATAGCCACGAGCACCCTCGCCGGAGTCATAGCCACGAGCACCCTCGCGGGGGTCATAGCCACTAGCACCCTCACGGGGGTCATAGCCATGAGGCACTAGGTTGGCTCTTGGAGCCTGGGGCTCCTTCAGGCAGGGACAGCACCAGCTTTGCCCTGAGCCCCATTCTAGTTCTGCTAGCTTTCAGCCAGTGACTTCATGCCTCTCAGCTTGCATTTCTCCATCTATAAAACTTAAAACTGGGATCATTGTATGACCCCCACCCCCTAGGGCTGTGGTAAGAAAGGCAGAGCCCCGTCCCTGTGCCGCCTGGGTGCAGCGGGGGCTCCATACAGCGAGCTGCATCGTCAGCACTCGTGTCTGTGTCCGGTGCCGCCCAGGTGCAGAGAGGGCTCCACACAGCAATCTGCATCGTCAGCACTCGTGTCTATGTCGCCATCACCTCCTTGGCCATCTCACCATCCTCTGTGGAAAAGGGGCCACAGCAACTCCAGAACCTCCCGAGCCTTCCCACACACCCGGGTCTGAGGAGGGAAGGAGCTGGTGGGCTGAAACACCTCGGCCTCCACTGACGCGGCGTTCTCTTCCTGCAGCGCCTAGGACTGAGGGCACCGTGGCCCCAAGTGAAATTCCTTAAGGCTTCCTTTGTAACTAATGGGCATCTTGTTAAGAGTCACCACGTTGCTTTAATGGAATAATACCTAGGACTTACTTTTCCAAAAGAAGAGTTCATAGGATTTATCTAGGAAACGCAGTTTGCAGGAAAATGACTTGAAGAAATAGCAGCACACGCTTTTGCAGGGGTTTCTTCTCCCCCACCAAGCAGCCAGCGGCCTCTGCGCTATTCTTAGCCCAAAAGTGCCTCTGGATAATCCTCTGGGAATCCCTTTTTAAGAGTTTCTCACACATGAATCCAGATCCTCGATATAAAATTAACAGGAACATTTCTGAAATACTCCACTTCCTCCCAAGATAGAGCAGCCAGAAGCTGACGCTGGCATCCGCAGCCCTGACTGTGTCAAGATCCAGTGGGAAAATTCACTGTCCAAGTCTCTGAAATGTACGGTATTTTTATCTGCATTGGATCAGACGCCCCCGTGTCCTTGTGAGGTGGCGCTCCCGGAACAGGAGACAGGGTGGGTCTCATTCCAGTCCCCGCTTCACCAGCTGCAACAGTCAGGGGTGGATAAAAGACACCTGCAACTCCATCTTCAAAGAGTGTTTATGTGTACACTGGCCCGAGAGAGTGTCTGTGCTGAGAATTCGACTGTTAGCAAAGTCGTATTTGCCACTGCCGAAGGTTGGGCTTGGGGAGTGGAAGAAAGGCCCTGTCTTGTAGCCGTGACCTTGACCCTCTTACAGCTGCCATCCTCTCTGGACTCAGACCTCCCTAGAGGGCGTGTTTGCACACCCTTGACCTCTGCAGGCTGCGAGGGAGCCGGGGCTCTGGCGGTGTACATGCTGAGAAGGGCGCTGTGTCCTCGAGGCAGGCCTGGGCCCACAGAGGCTGTGCGGGCCGCACTCAGCCCTCCAGTTTGCATCTCCAAACCCAGCCTCTGCCATTGCCGTGCCCTCTCTGTTCACCCTTCCTGGTGCTGCACTCTAAGATGGTGGCAGGGACCAGCAGAAAGGACTCTCCCTGGTCCTCTGCCTTTGCCCCTGCCCCAGCCAGCTCTGCAGCTCCTGCTCGCTGCATATCCTGTCCTCACACCGACACCGCAGGCAGGCAGGTCTGCCAGGTCACCTCTGAGGGACACGCTACTCATGTTCACAATCTTGGCCCCACACCCAGCACAATCAACGCTGAGTAAATGTTGAACAAATAAGAAGTGCACAGCTAAAGAAAGCTCCCTCCAGGCCAACGCCCTGTGGTCACTACACTAATGGGGGTGGGGGGGGGGGGGGCTCCTGATCCAGGTGTGTGTCCGTCTCACGAGATTTCCAGAAGTGGTGGAAAATTAGTTTTGTGACAGCAGCCCCAGGTACAAGCCATCTGAAAGCAGGATGGTCTCATCTTATAACCCCAGGGGCTGCGAGAATTCATGCTGAGGCCCGGATCAGTTCCCTGCCTGGAAGAGTGGGCAGAGCAGAGGGTTCGTCACCACGGCTCCCACGCGGTACTCCCGCGGGTGCTTCCGTGCAGGGTGGCAAGGCGGGAGCTGCACAGACCCCAGGCAGCCGAGCGTGACGCCCCAGGGCTCCTGAGTCACCGGCCCCAGCCCAGCAGCGCCTGAGCCTTTGTGCTCCGTGAGCATCTGAGCATGTGTGGGTTTTGCTGAAGGCTTCATTTCAACTCCAGAAGTTTTCTGTCTTCCCCGTCACCTCCCACTGTTTTTCCAGACATTTTGAGAAGGCACATATAAAGTTCAGAGTCGAAAACTTGCTTTTCTCTTTTTAGACTTTTGAAGGGATCATATGTCTGGCAGGTTCTGTGGGATGGTTGTATGTGTCTAGGGCTGGCCGAATAGTTTAATACCAAAACAAAACAAGCTCAGAAAGAACATGTATTACTCTTGTCATTTAAAAAATAGGAACGTTGCTTAAAGACAAGTTATGGTTCCATTTTCTTGCTATTTGCATTTTGAAGGAAAGGACAATCTGGGAAGCGTGGATGTTACATGAGTGAAGACTTCAGGATCGTTTTGTTTTCCTTGGTGTTCTGTTGGCTGAATTGCAGGTTCAAGGTTCCTAAATTCTAAGTGAATAATTAAAAGCATGAGACATTGCAGGCTCCACGCGGATGCGGACCTGAAGGAACAGGGTTCTGTCTGGCTGGAGCGCAGCCTGGGATGGGCCGGTGCTCAGGGAACGGCTTGTGCCTGCGGGATCAGTGGGCACCTTCATGGAGCAGCTGGCCCCATCCTCCTGACACAGATGAGGTTGCCCCGGCACCATCAGGCCCCTTCTGAACGCGCACAGCCTCTGGAGTCCAGAACCCAGCGGGACCCGCGTTCCCCCCACTGAGCAGTGCACTCAGAACAAAACCACCCCGAAGCACCTGGGCCCTCGCGAGGTCATGTCGGTGGGCGGGCAGCACACGCCCTGCCTTGCGTGGTTTCTCTCGGCTGCTCACTAACGCCGACAGCTGGTCTCCAGATCCACAGAAAACCCTGCTTAAAAAAATCAAAGCAAAACCACTTGCCTCCTGAATGCCAGGGCTCAAGCTGGTACAAATCTTTTTCTGTGGTAGAATTTCAAGCCCTGCAGGTGTCTGTGGCAGGAGGCTCTCAGAGCCCAGGGTCTTGGCTTCATCCACAGACGGCTGGGTTGAAGGGGTGGTTTGGAGCTTCATGCTGCCCACTAGGCTGTGCCAGCTGTGCACCACCCTGCTCCCCACCCCCCGGGAGCAGCCATCCCCTCCCCCTGCCAGTGCGCCCCTCCCCAGGGCAGGTTTCAGCCATGTCTGCCCTGGAGATGAAGGTTCCCCGTCCATGCAGTGCACCCAGCACCACCTGCGTGCGCCCATGGGGAAGGATGACCACAGCTCCTCGGCCAGGAGGATGTTAAGGGCGGTCTTGAGTTCCAGGCCCCGTCACAGTCCAGGCAGCAGAGCCCATTTTGCCGCTGGAGAGAGCCCAAGCCCCCTGCAGTCATTCTCTGACAGTTTCTGTGGCCTCCTGAAGAACACGGGGGTGTAAACAGTGGCCTGCGTGGAGGCCTCAGGCTGCTGGTGGCTTTCCACCCCGTGCCCACCGGCCAGGTCCCGGGTGGATGAAGCACTCCCTGACCCCCCGCGAATGCCACGTCGCCCGGCTCCGGAAAGAGCGTGGCTGGTGGATTCTTCCCGGGCCTCAACTCGCAGCTTCTGACCCGAGAGCTGAGGTGTTGGGGGAGAATTGGACTCAAGGCTGGGACAGTGTGGAGGCCCAGCCTCAGGCAAGGGGGAGGACACTGAGGCCGCCAGGAGCCGCCCCTCTGGCAGGGAAGGTGAGGAGGGTGGGCCGTCATCCATCTCAGAGGCTTCAGGCCCTGACCCCTCAGGAGCCTCAGGCAGAGCTTCCTCCCCAGACATCCCGGCTCACACGGCCACGCCAGGGCTCGCCCAGTGGATGCGTGTCCAAGAGTAAAGAATGCCGCTTGAGCTTCAGGATTGCCTTTGGGGGGGATCCAGCTGGGGCCTTCCATTGGTGTCGGTGCTTCCTCGGCCAAAGGCCTTTTCTGTGATTCTGAAGCAGCTCCACGCCAGCCTCTGCTTCGTGTGGCGGCCTCCGTGGAGCACGTCCCGTCTGACCTTCACACCCCCATGCCTTTGCCCCTAGGCCACCGTGAACGCCCGGCCGCAGCGCGTCCTGGACACCTCCTCCCTCACGCAGTCGGCCCCCGCCAGCCCCACCAACAAGGGCGTGCACATCCACCAGGCGGGGTAAGTGCCGCCCGCTCAGCCTGCAGGTCCGTGGTGGTGACCGGGGCCCCACGGGCTGAGCTGTCCCTGAGCCGGCCTCCCCGTCCTCCTCCTTCCCCGCTCTGTCTTGGCTTCGTCTCCTCCCCCATTTCCAGCGGGCGCTCTTTCCCTCTCCCTCCCGGACATCCCGGTACCCGCCTGATCTGAGCCCTGCCTTGAGCTCTCCCCATCTTGAGGAACCTTCATGTGCACATGATCTCAGCAAAAGTTGAACGAAGCCTGGTCTCTGTGGCCTTTCAGAGTTTGTAAGAGGGGATCTAGATCTCCAAATGGGTAACCAACAGGTGTTTGCACCTCAGGACGTGGCACTGCTGTGTGCTGAGCTCGCACATCCCGGCCCACTCGACTCTGAGCTGGGTTCGTCCTGTCCGCGCCGCCTCCCAGGGTGCTGGAGTTCAATGAGGGACAACCCTGCCCCCTGCCAGGCGGGCAACCGAGCAGCATGGACTCGGCACCAGCAGCTGGGGTTCGGGAGCCATGATGGCATGCTGGGCGACTGAGGACACCCCGGGCCCTGGTGGCACCTGGGAGGGTGCAGGTGGCCCAGGAAGTTGTTCCATGTTCCCTCTCGAAGCCCCAGACTCTGCAGAGGATGCAGTGTTTGTTTTTCTTCCAATGGCAGGGGCTCCCCTCCGGCGTCCAGCACCAGCAGCTCCAGCCTGACCAACGATGTGGCCAAGCAGCCGGTCAGCCGAGACTTGCCTTCTGGCCGGCCGGGCACCACAGGCCCCGCTGGGGCGCAGTACACCCCTCACTCCCACCAGTTCCCCCGGACACGGAAGATGTTCGACAAGGGCCCAGAGCAGGTACGGAGGCCCGGCTGCCTCGTGATCTGGACACTGAGAGCGTTGCTTCTCAGATGGGGGCTCGTGGCCTCAGCCTCAGGCTGCTCACATCACCATGGGATGCGGCAGGACCTGCCCTGCCGTCCTGGGTCTGTGGGCCACTCTCTGCCTTTGCAGACCCGGGTGCTGGTCCTCACTCGTGCACCCCTCTGCCTGCACTCTTCAGGAGTACTGCTGGGTGTGTCCCGGTTCTCCGCCCCTGGTTCTGGGTTCACCATTCTGGGCAGCTTCCATGTAACGAAACAGGAGCACGGAGTTACCTGGCTCTGCCCTTCCTGGGCACACAGCACTCTGCGTCCCCTCGGGGGCAGCTGCACTGCAGAGCATTTGTTCTGAATGTGTTGTCTTTTCTGTGAACATCCAAGTACGCTGCATAAATAGGTACACTCTCTTTGCCTTTAACTAAGTTGAAAAAGATATTTCTGGAGAGAGGAATGTGTGCTTTGTTTTGCCGGGGTTATGAGAGTGGTGTGAGGTGGCAGCTGGTCTGGAGACCTCGGCTGTCTCGTCCAGGTGCTGCCACTTTGTCAGTTGAGGGCACCGGGGCTCAAGAAGGTGGTTCAGGGCGCACCCAGCACACCCAGCTGCTTTGGGTGCTGACAGCATGATCATCTCAGCAATGAGTGGGGTCCGGGGCTCGCTTGGTAATCCAGTGATTTTAAAAGAAGTTAGCGGCCGCCTTGCAGGATGCCCTGGAGCAGGAACGGCCATGTTGGGGTAGAAGAGCTGTCACGGCAAGAGCGGACAGGTCCCCACAGGTGCTGCTCAGCCCCAGCCCACCTGGACTTTCCGTGTCTCGGCAGAGGAGGAGCGAGAATCACCACCGAGCCCCAAGTGCAGGATCAGCCTCCTGGCCAGGCCCTGGGGAGCAATGCTACCGGCACGTGCAGCTCACCCACCCGACCCCCCGGGGTGGGGGGGATGCACCTCTCACTGCACCTGCCCTGGGATCATGGGGAGCTCCCTGTGCCAAGACACAGCGTGAGAGACGCCAGCAGGCCACATGGCGTGGCACAGGAGGCCCCTGGTGCCCAGCCTCACTGCACAAACACACACAGACTCTGACAGCCCTGGCCGCCACAGGTTCCACAACAGGAAACACCCAAAGCTCAGTCCTGCTCAGCTCCACATCCTCTTTCTCCAGTGGCTGGGAGCTCCAGCCGGCCTGCAAAGCTGTGCGCTCCATCCAGGCCACTTCACACGGGAGTCCCCGCTCTCAGCCTGGTGTCATGGGGCCGTCACAGGAGCTGTCCTGGAACCAAGCGGCAGAGGCTTTTTGGGGGTTGATAAACCAGCACACATGGACGCACATGGCATTGTCTGAACAGTCAGTTAGAATTGACTTGGGAGCTGTGCTGGGTCGGCCCTGGGGATGGTGGGACCGACGTGGCTCACACTTCACAGCCCGGGCCCCTCAATCCCTGGCCAGACGTTCAGGGGTTCTTGGTCACCAGGATACGGAAGTGAGCAGAGCACAGAAGTGCCGTCCTTACGGGCAGCCCAGTGCTCCCGGCAGCGCCTTTGTCCCCAGCTGCAGCTCTTTTGATCTCAGGAGTGGCATGACTGACTGGTGTTTCTTTTTCCTTCCAACCCTCCTGCTTAAACTCTGAAGACTGCGGACGACGCGGACGATGCTGCTGGACACAAAAGTTTCATCTCCGCCACGGTGCAGACGGGGTTCTGCGACTGGAGCGCCCGCTATTTTGCCCAGCCCGTCATGAAGGTGCGCCCGGGGCATGGGGTTCAGAGTAGAGTCCTAGCGAACATGTGTCTTTCCCACTTCTTTGAGCGTAAACGCTCAAGGCTTGTGGCTGTGGGAGCGTCCCATTGTGGTCGTGGTTGTGGTGGTCACGGTTAAGGTAGAACCGCAAAAGAAACAAACTTCACTTACCTTCCTGTCGCCAAACAAAAAGAGAAAACCTGCCTCGCTGGAGCTTCCCAGTGTGACAGGTGTCACTTTGCCTTAACTGACAGGGTCACTACAGGCCTTCCCACTCCCTAACGGTGAGGGTCACTCGAGGCCCATCCCAAGGCCACGCTTGCGTGGCTCCGAGGTCTGGGGACTGTTAGACGAAGCCTGCTGCAGCCAATCCTAGCACATTTGGGATTACACCACAAGACTGTCTCTGAGGCTCAACCCTGACACAGCCCTAACAAGCGCCGTGTGCTGTGGACGCAGCGGCTGTGTTCCTGCAGGCTGGGGCAGGGGGCGGCTCTCGGCCTCTTCGAGGAATGGGGCGGGAGCGGCTTTGTCAGCACAGTCCCAGTGCTCATCTCTCTGCCAGGGCCCAGCAGGGACTCGTGGAGATTTTCTATAAATCTAAAGTGCATTCTGAGCAAACCTTCCTCTTCCCTCATATATAATTGAAAGCTGAAACTCTCAGCTTATTCTCGATTGTATATCAAGCTTGCGTCTTAGTCATCTCTGTGAATGGTATTTGGACCCCATGACAGCTCAGCCCCTGTGGTCCTGTCTTCATAGTGAATGCTGATTTCTGTTCATAAAAACAGAACCATCAGGCAGCCCCTGAGGCAGGCAAGCCATGAAGCTTGAACTACTGAGCCCCTTTACTGCAAAGAGAGAGGAGTTCGCCTCCCTCTTCTCACATGAACCTGGGTGGACAGTGGCCTGGCTGTTCTAGAAAGCGTCTTGCCAGGAAGCATCAAACGCCTTAAATGGCCGTTCCCTTTGACCCAGTCATGAATCTGCTAAAATACTGTCTTAAGAAAATAATCAGAGATGTAGATGACTTCCGTGTTGTTTATAAGAACGAAAATTGAGATTCACTTAAATGTCCACAGAGGGTGAATAGTTAAAAAGTTATGAAATATTTGATGAGATATTATTGGAGCTACTGAAAAGTTAAACATTAAAAATAGTGTCCTAAGGAAGCGCTCATGACAACATTCCTTAAAAAGAAAAAATGCAAAATGCAGACCAAGAAGCCAGATTTGCAGAACAATCACAGCCGTGCTTCCCATACAGACACAGATGTGCATACGACGGAGACCAGCAGAGCCCGCTCCTAACTAGAGATTCGCAAATGGCGCCACCCACGACGGCACTGAATTGGGCTTCTTTTGTGTCTCTTCTGCAGTTTCTACACTAAGCACGAAGCACCTTTAGAGTCGGGGGAAAAGAATTAAAGAAACAAACCCCAGGAGATCATTGAGGCTGGTGGATTCAGTCCTAGTCAGAAGCCCCTCACCAGGCCCACCTGCCGGGCTCACCGCTGCTTCCCTGCGGGTGGCATGAGGGTGGCGTCCCCTCCGGGCTCACCGCTGCTTCCCTGCGGATGGCATGAGGGTGGCGGCCCCTGCAGACAGAGGGAAGTGCCCCTTCCCATCACTAGGAGGCTTCTGGTTAGGAAAGGAAAGCATACACAAATCCTGGAATCGGATGCAGGAAGCAGGAGCCACCCAAACTCTGAGTGAGCCAGAGCTGGGAGGTGGCTGGACACTGTGCCAGGGGTGCCAGGCCGTCCTCTAGAACTGCGGCCCAGTCTGTTGAAAAGTCAATGGAATTTAGTCTAATATTAACAAGCTTGGTGTCCTTGATGCGGTCTCATGCTTAAGGCAGACAAGGTCAGGCGACTAAGAAACCCACATGGTCTGGTCTTCGCTCTTGCTGGGATGGCAGTGGCTGTACATGTTGGTAATTTCTTGGTGTGATAACGAGAGGCTTTTCCTGAAGTCCTTGAAAAATGCCTGTTCTCAGTCATCTATCCTATGATGAAAGAGGAATGGCATAGATAATCCAAACCTCATTGCTCTTAAACTTAAAAATGAATTTGACTTTTCCCCAAAGGATTTGCTTTCCTTTCCTAAGCATTTTTAAGTACACAGCAGCTGATTGCAGGAGGAAGTTCCCCAGAGGCATGTGGAAGGCCGTGTGTGTGTGTCTCTCTGTCTCTGTCTCTATGTGTGTGTGTGTATCCCTGTGTGTGTCTGTGTGATGTGTGTGTGTATCTCTGTATGTGTGTGTATCTCGTGTGTGTGTCTGTGTGTTTCTGTGTGTGTCTGTGTGTGTGTGTCTATTTGTTCCGGTGTGTGCAAGCCCCAAGCCAGCGTCTCCTCTCCCTTTCTTCAGATTAGCAGCCCCTCCTCCGCCTGCCCTCATCTCCTCCATTTGCACATCTGAGAATTCCCGCCCGCACGGAGGAGCTGGAGGGTGTCAGCCTTGTGGTCTGGCCCTGCCGGCAGGTCCTGCTGTGTGGACACTGCAGAGATTAGTCCAAGGGGATCCATGTAGGAGCTGCCATCACACAGGAGGTTGATCGGGAAACGGTTGCTGAATGAGTAAACGATTGTCTTCCTCTGCCCCTGCCAAGTATTTGAAAACAAATGCTCACTTGGTTGTCGTTGAAACAACAGGCTCTGGGTGTCATGATGGAAAAGAGCGCCGTGTTGTGGTCAGCGTTGTCTGTAACTCCTGATAGCAACTGCAGTCTTAGGAGCGTCTTTAACATTAGAGACCTTTTCCAAACTTAGGAAGCAGGACGTGTTTTATCTTGTTTTAAAAAAAAATTGTTTTCCTACTTTTTCTAGGTGGTATTCATAAAGGTATTCTTTTACTGATTTAATTCATCAGCTAATGACATTTGTGTAACGAGCTGCATTAGGAACTTCTTGTTATTAGCCTGCTTCACATGTAAACTAAAAATAGCTCTAAGGCTAGGATTGAACCTAAAAAAGAACAGAAGAACTGCAAACCCGAAACTGCTTCAAGGTATATAAGAAACTAAAACAGTTACCAGGTCACAAAATAATGACCAGTTTACACTGACATGCAACTAGCGATTAGCAGGATGAGCATCCAAAGACACCGTGGTAAGGACAGCGTCTGCTAACGTTTTTATTAGTTCACCGTCAGATTTCGTACAGGTCCGTATGACTAGAAAGAGACTTGTTCTGTCTGCGGCTCACCTTTGATTGGTGAAGCAACCTCCTTTCTTCCCATGTTGGTTTACGGAGCTCGTGTCTACATTAGAAACCACAAAAGAATATTAAAAATGGTCTGTCGTGTGCTTAAGAAAGAAAAAGATGTATTGAATTGTGTTCTGATTACAAAAGTCATATGACTTTTTTCTTCTCTCAGTTGGAAGATTTCAAAAATTGATTCTATCCAGAGAATCAATCCCTACAAGGCTGTAGGGGCATGTGAACTCTCAGACACTGTTGGTGGGTGGGTCCAGTACTCCCTTTGCTTAGGGCAATTAAGCAGTAACTGTCAGGATTAGAAACGGGTATACCTGCAAAGCCAGCAATCCTGCTAGGAGGCATATATTCTTAAAAACCACTAATATACATGTCCATGAAAGGGTTCTGCCCAGAGATGTTCATGATAACATGATTTGTAATAGGAAAAAGTTGAAAAGAATCACTTAATAGGAGAGTTAATTTAAGATGTTGGATCCATGGGATAGAATACTATACAACCATTAAAATTCTTTAAGTTGTATCTTTCTATGAGGACTTGGTTGGATGTCCTTGATCCAAAAGGTAAAATAATCAGATTGTACAAAATGCTAGCATGAGCTCTGTGCTTCTGTAGACTGGAACAAGCACGGGAGGAGGCTTGGCCAGTTACACAGCAGGCTGGCCACACAGTGACTTCTAGAAGGTGGAGGTGGAGCCAGGCAAGGGGAATGTTCTTTTTTTCGTCATTTACTTCTGGATGATTTGAATTTTTTAGAAAGAACAGTTATTAGTTTTGCAATTTAAAACAGACTAAAATACCATTTTTAATTATAAAAAGCTTTAAGAGTCGATACACTGTTGGGAGGCATCACACGCAGAGCCCAGTTTATTTCACACAGCCCTTAAAGCTACAGTGGGGATTTCCGTTTGGCGGCTCCACAGAGCATGGGGATCTTGTTTTGCCCTGAGAGCATCTGCTTCTCTAGGGTGGATGCGGAAGCTGCGCTGCCCGTCATCAGATCTGCGGCTGTGCGGCTGGGGTTTCAGTGCACCATTAGAAACTCAGGCAGTGAAGAAGCGACTTGAGATGGCCATAGTCCCCACGCGGGGCTCCCTCCCAGCACTGGGGTTGCCCTGCCCGCACGGCTTCCGGTCCCGCTTTTCTCAGTATGCAGTGAGCATTGAGCATCCTGTCATAGATTCTCCCACAAAAATGACTTTTTCTGTTTTGTTTTGTTTTTCTCCTCTGAGAATGACACTCTGTGTGACATTCTTTATATAAACCTGCAGCAGGCAGAGCCTGAGAAGTCCCCTCATGCCACCCTCAGCTCAGTTCATCCTTGGCTCATCCTCGGCTCATCCTCAGCTCATCCCTGTCTCATCCCCAGCTCGTCCTCAGTTCAGTTCAGTTCATCCTCATCCTCAGCTCATCCTCAGCTCATCCCAGCTCATCCCCAGCTCATCCCCAGCTCATCCTCAGATCATCCCCAACTCATCCCCAGCTCATCCCCAGCTCATCCCCAGCTCATCCTCAGCTCATCCCCAGCTCATCTTCAACTCATCCCCAGCTCATCCTCAGCTCATCCCCAGCTCATCCCCAGCTCATCCCCAGCTCATCCCCAGCTCATCCCCAGCTCATCCTCAACTCATCCCCAGCTCATCCCCAGCTCATCCCCAGCTCATCCTCAGCTCATCCCCAGCTCATCCTCAGCTCATCCCCAGCTCATCCCCAGCTCATCCCCAGCTCATCCCCAGCTCATCCTCAGATCATCCTCAACTCATCCCAAGCTCATCCTCAGTTCAGTTCAGCTCATCCTCATCCCCAGCTCATCCCCAGCGCATCCTCAACTCATCCCCAGCTCATCCTCAACTCATCCCCAGCTGCTCCTCAGCTCATCCCCAGCTCAGCTCATCCCCAGCTCATGCCCAGCTCATCCCCAGCTCATCCTCAGCTCATCCCTAGCTCATCCTCAGCTCATCCCCAGCTCATCCCCAACTCATCCCCAGCTCATCCCCAGCTCATCCTCAACTCATCCCCAGCTCATCCTCAGCTCAGCTCATCCCCAGCTCATCCTCAGCTCATCTTCACCTCATCCCCAGCTCAGCTCAGCTCATCCTCAGCTCATCCTCAGCTCAGCTCATCCTCAGCTCAACCTCAGCTCATCCTCAGCTCATCCCCAGCTCAGCTCAGCTCATTCTCCGCTCATCCCCAGCTCATCCTCAGCTCATCCTCAGCTCATCCTCAGCTCATCCCCAGCTCATCCTCAGCTCATCACCACCTCATCCCCACCTCATCCCCAGCTCATCCCCAGCTCATCCCCACCTCATCCCCAGCTCATCCCCACCTCATCCCCAGCTCATCCCCACCTCATCCCCAGCTCATCCCCAGCTTATTCCCAGCTCATCCCCAGCTCATCCTCAGCTCATCCCCAGCTCAGGTCACCCTTAGCTCATCCTCAGCTCACCCTCAGCTCATCCCCAGCTCATCCCCAGCTCATCCCCCGCTCATCCCCAGCTCATCCCCAGCTCATCCCCAGCTCATCCCAGCTCATCCCCAGCTCATCCCCAGCTCATCCTCAGCTTATCCACTTCAGTCTGCTGTGGGCTTCACCCGCCTCAGGAGGACAGCTGGCTCCACCCCAGCTGCAGCTTCTAAAATGGGTGCTTCCTGTTCTTTCCTGGAAAGTTCAGAAGGAAAGCAAATGGATAGGTCGATTCCCCTCCAGGAAGACCAGAATAGAATAAGTCGTTGGTTTTGGATGGAAGCTGCGTGAAGAACACACTTGGTGGGTGGAAGTGGGAGACGTAGCTTCTCTGACTTTGTTTCCACTCAGCCACCACCAGCTGGACTCTGGTGCTCGCAGTCTCCGAGGCAGCAGGACAGCTTCCTCCCACAGCTGGGGCAGGGACCGTGCAGTGCCATTCTGCTCACCTTTCTCCACGCTTGGCTGTAGTGCCAGCGCCCGTCTGGTAAATTACTGCTGAGTGTTAAACAGTCAGGGGTCAGGTTTATCAGCCAAGTCAGACAGGCTTGTTTTAGAGAACACTGTGATTATTCAGTGTTGTTTAAATTAAATATGTGGTTATTCTAACCGTGCATTCTTAGAGAGTTTCATCCTGGTTTTGCTTGGCTGCACGTGCAGAGGGTCCTGTGGGCAGTTCCTTCGGCCTCGAGCGTGTGGGAACATTGCTCTGGTAAGCCCCAGCCTGGTTCCACCTCCGCCTGCAGAGAGCTGGGAAGAGCACCACTCCCACCTTGGAAATAAGAAAAGGGCAGAAAAGCTATAAAATTCTGATTTTTCCTGAACTCATCAGAGAGCTGAGGTGGCAGGGGAAGTGAGGTGCCCAGCAGGGAAGGGAAGAGGTGCCTCCAAGGAGAGCCGGGCCATGAGCACCAGTTCCCTGCAGCAGAGCAGAAGGGGCCAGCGGGGAGAAATGCTCACCTGAAATTGGCAGTGGTTTGCGCAAGGCTAAACCTGGACCAATGGAGAATCTCAAACCTTAGGGAGCCACAGGCTGCACAGGCCATGGACGTCCACTGGGCCCTCACCCAGAAGATTGAGGTGGGACACGAGAAGAGCCCCTCAGAGGTGTGGGCCCGCAGCAGGCTCTCCTGTGCTGCTCCCCACAGAACATAACCTGCAGCTCCTGGTGAAAGGCAGCAAACCCTGTCGCCCCCAGAGCACAGGCGAAGACCCACTGCCACAGAAGAACTGCAAAAGAAAACCTTCCGTCTCCAGCAGGGCGAGGACCTGCCACGGGTGGCACACTGCAGGGAGCAGGACAGAGTCACTGAGAAGGTTCCACCCTGAGACCCAGAGACACAGGCCCTGCCTCAGTCAGAGTCTGGGCTAGAGCAACAGAGAGCCCTTCGGACCCTTTCAACAGACTAGCAGGCTCCAGGCAGCAGGCACAGCAGTCGAGCTGTAGCAGGGGCACAAGAGCAGAGAGAGAGAAGCCCCCCAAGGTGCAGACACACGAGGAAAGCCAAAAACCAAGGGAGGGTGGGGTGGGAACCCTGGCAAAAACCCTCCCGAAACCCAGGCCCTGCTTGAAGCATGAGGTAGTGTGAGAGGAATCCGAAGCTGGCCACGTGCTGAGTGTCACCATGTCAACAGTAAAACCCAAGCCCATTTCAGTGCCTCGCTAGATTGACTGAACTCTTTAACAGTCTAGTAATAGAGGCACACCCATTTCCAGGCATGCATATATATATATACACCTTAGTCTCTGCTGTTCTACACATGAAGTCTGGAATTCATTCAGAAATTAGGGGAGGCTGGGCATGGTGGCTCACACCTGTTATCCCAGCACTTTGGAAGGCCAAGACAAGAGGATCACTTGAGCCCAGGAGTTCAAGACTAGCCTTGGCAACGCAGCAAGACCTCATGTCTACTAAAAAGAACAAAGGAAAAGTATGAGATGCCCCCAAAAATATAAGACAAACGCGCCTGCCATCAAGAGACAAAGCAGAGAAAGACTCAAGGGCAACCCAGATGTTGGAACTATCAGAGATGGAGTGGAAATAACCAAGATTAATATGACCTAAAGGCATTGATGGCAAAGGTAGACAACAAACATGAACAGATGATGGATTTCAGCAGAGAGTTGGAGACTAAGAAAGAGTCAAGTGAATGCCCCCCAGAGGCTTATCTGTGACCTCAAATAGCCAAGGAAAAAAATCAGTGAATTTAAAGACAGGTCTATAGAAAGTACCCAAAATGAAGCACAAAGACTACAAAGAGTGGGACAAAAACAAACAGGATTGCAGATCATCTGAGAGCTTCAGGACAGTACAAAGCAGTCCAACATCTAACCACAGATCCAGCAAAGATCCCAAATCATGGTATATACAGACACACACATGCACGTGCACACACACATATACACACACAGCTGGACACAAACCAAAGATAAAGAGAAAACCTTGAAGACCTCTGGAGCAAAAGGACACATTACTTACAGGGGAACAAGGACAAGAATCACCACAGACTTCTCATTAGAAACTGTGTAAGACAGAGATAGTCCAGTAATATCTTTAAAGTGCTGAAAGAAACTGTCAACCTAGAATTCTGTACACACAAAAATATCTTTCCCAAAAGAAGGTAACAAGACAAACATATCCTCTCTTGCCACTTGTCTTCAACACTGAACTGGAAATTATAGCCAGGGAAGTTAGGCGAGCAAAAGAAATAAAACATATCATATTGGAAAGAAGAATAAAGCCATCTCTGTTCACAGATGACATGATCCTGAATATTGAAAGTCATTCAAAATCCATTTTAATAGAGTATCAGAACTTAAAAACCAATGCAGCAGTATTGTACCCACAAGCTCAATATCCAGTAACCATTTGTATCAGAATCCCCTACACTAGTAATGAAAACCCTAAAAATGCAATCAAGAAAACACGTTCATTTATAATCATAGCAAAAATAATAAAATGCTTAAGAATAAACCTAGTAAAAGAAATGTAAGACTTGTACTGAAACATTATTGAATGATACTAAAGAAGACTTAAATAAAGGGAAAGAAATCACACGTTCATAGGTCAGAAGACTAACATTAAGTTGGCAGAAGTCCTCAAATAGCTCTACAGATTCAGCACCATCCCTGGCAGCCTTTTTTGTAAAAATTGACAAGCTGATACTAAAATTTGTATGGCAATATAAGGGACCCAGAATAACAAAAGAAAAATGTAAGAGACAAACATACTGAACAACTCACGCTTCCTGATTTCAAAACTTACTACATAGCTGCACTAATTAAGACACCATGGCATTGGCTTAAGAGCAGACATATAGGTCAATGGATTTGAATTGAGAGCCCAGAAATATACCTTCCGTCACTGCTTTATGCCTATAAACTCTACAATTTAGGTGAGATAGACAAATTCCTTGGAAGAGATTACTACCCAGCGTCATTTGATAGCAAAGAGGTAACCTGAATAGTTCCTGTCTATTAAAGAAAATGAAGTTTTCTTGCTTTGTTTTGTTTGAGATGGGGTCTCATTCTGTTGCCCAGGCTGGGGTTCAGCGGTGCAATACCTTCCATCACTACTTTATGTCCATAAAACTCTAAAATTTAGATGAAATAGACAAATTCCTTGGAAGAGATTACTACCAAACGTCATTCAATAGCAAAGAGATAATCTGAATAGTTCCTGTCTATTAAAGAAAATGAAGTTTTCTTGTTTTGTTTTGTTTGAGATGGAGTCTCATTCTGTTGCCCAGGCTGGGGTTCAGCGGTGCAATACCTTCCATCACTACTTTATGTCCATAAAACTCTAAAATTTAGATGAAATAGACAAATTCCTTGGAAGAGATTACTACCAAACGTCATTCAATAGCAAAGAGATAACCTGAATAGTTCCTGTCTATTAAAGAAAATGAAGTTTTCTTGTTTTGTTTTGTTTGAGATGGAGTCTCATTCTGTTGCCCAGGCTGGGGTTCAGCGGGGTAATCATTGATCTTTGCAACCTCAATCTCCTGGACTCGAGAGACCCTCCCACCTCTTCCTCCCCAGGAGCTGGGACTACAGGCATGCACCACCAGACACAGCGAATTTTGAAATTGTTTACAGAGATGGGGACTCGCTATGTTGCTCAGACTGGTCTCAAACTTCTGGGCTCAAGCAACCACCTCAGCCTCCCAAAGTGCTCGGATTATGGACGTGAGCCACTGCATCTAGCCAAGAAAATGAGACAGAAAACAGAAAGACCCAGAAAGTCAGAAAACTTCTGACCCAGATAGTTTCGCTGGCAACTGTACCAAACCTTTAAGGAGGAAATAATACCACTTCTGCACAACCTGTCACAGAAAATTAAAAGGAGTGAACACTTCCCAACTCAGCATATGAAGGCAGCATTTTTCTGATATCAAAACCAAAGATATCACAAGAATAAAAAACACAGATTCCCAAGTCCTCAGCATCGTATTAACAAGCTCCAGCCAGGCACAGTGGCTCATGCCTGTAATCCAGCACTTTAGGAGGCCAAGGCAAGGAGGATCGCTTGAGTCCAAGAGTTCAAGACCAGCCTGGGCAGCACTGCAAGACCCTGTCTCAAAAAAAAAAAAAAAAAAGGCATTATACACAAATCAGTTGTATTTCCATATGAGCAATTGGACATTGAAATTTAACATCAGTACCATTCAAAATAGCACCAAAATACATGAAATACTTAAGTATAAATCTTTTTTCAAAATATGTGAAAGATATGTATTCTGAAAAATATAAAACACTGATGAAAGAAATCAAAAGGTCTAAGTAAATGGAGACCATGCTCCTGGTTTAGAAGACTCAATAATACTAAGATTCCAGTTCTCCCTAAATTGATACATAGATCAATGCAACCCCAATCAAAACCCCAATAGGATTTTTTTGGTAAAAATAGAGAAGTTTATTCTAAAATTTGTGGGGAAAAGCAAACTAAAATAACCAGAACAATTTTGAACTAGAAGAACAAAGTTAGAAGCCTCACACTATCTTATTTCAAGACTTGCTATAAAAAAAGTAATCAAGATGGTGTGGGATTGGTGAAAGGTTAGATGCATAGATCAATGGAACAGAATAGAGAGCCCAGAAATTGGTCTACACAAATATGTTCAATTGATTTTCAACAAAGGTGCAAAAACAATTCAATTCAATGGAGAAAGGATACTCTTTTCAACCATTGGTACTAGAGCAATTAACAACCAGTTGTCAAAAAAAATAAAAAGAAGAACCTCGATCCGTACTTCACACCTTATACAACAATTAACTCAGAGTGAATCATAGCCCTAAGTGTGAAACCTAAAACTATAAAACTTCTAGAAGGAAACAGAAAAAAAAATATTTCTGACCTTGTAGGTTAGGCAATGGCTTCTTTAATAAGATGCAAAAAGTACAAGTCAAAAAAGAAAAAAACGATAAGTTGGGCTTCATCAAAATTAAAAACTGCTTTTTAAAGACAGTTAAGAAAATGAAAAGACAAGTCACAGACAGAACGAAAATTATAAAACACGTAAGATTAAGATCTTGTGGCTGTTATACATAACTCTCAAAATTCCATGATAAAGGAAATAAGCAGCCCAATTAAAAAACAATGGCGAAAGATTTTACAGACACCCCACCAAAGAAGATATACAGGTGGCAAATAAGGACATGGAATGATGCTCATTGTTAAGGATCTTAATCACGGGAAAGTACGGACCCCTGCAGTGAGATCCCACTACACACCTGTTAGAATGTCTCGAATCTTAAAATCTACCAAGTGTTGGCAAAGGACACGGAGCATCTGAAACCCTCATTCTTGGCTACTGTAACTACAAGATGCTACAGACACCTTGGAAAAGGTTGTCAGTTTCTTACGAAGTTAAACGTATGCCGACCGTGCAACCTAACCATTCTACTCCTGGATATTCACCAAGAGAAGTGAAAACATGTTCATTCAGAAACCTGTATGTGAATGTTTATAGTGACTGTATTCATAGTCACCAAAAACTGGAAACAACCTAAGTTTCCTTCACCTCATAAAGAGAGAAGCTGATACAACCATACAATGAAAGACTCATCAGAACAATATTTAAATAAACTATTGATAAACGCAGTGGCACAGATGCATCTCAAGTGTATCATGCTAAATGGAAGAAGCTGCTCAAAAGACTGTATCCTGTATGATCCATGTATACAACATTCCAGGGAAGGCAAAACTGTGTGGAACTGTTCTGTATCTTCCACATTTATCAAAACTCCGCCTGTACCTAAAGAGGGCGAAATTCACTAAACGTAAGTTACATCTTCATCAACCTCATGTTGCGGGGAGAAGAAACTCTTTTCCCTCTTGTGCTGAAGTCACATGAAAGATGACGTAAATGCCGTGTTGAGGAGTGAACGCGCATAGCAAGCTCCGAGCTTCATTCAGAGCTTCTCCCCCCTCCATAGCTTGGCGATTTGTGGTAACACAAAGGCTGTGTCCTTGGACGTAATGTACACGAGACACTGGCAGAATCAAATCAGCTCTGTTGCCTGTGGACTCACGACGCACATCACTACCTCTTCCGCCTCCTCCTCTGCTGCCTCTGTCCGTGGAGGGGACTTTATTGTTCAGTGGGGAGGGCATAGTTTGTTGCTAAACCATGGGGAAATAATAAAAAGCGTCAAGGGGAAAAGCACATCACAGAGGCAAATTTGCCCTCACTTCAGGTCATCAGGAGCTAAGCGGGTGGAGAGGGAGGGAGCTGGCAGTGTGAGCGTTGAATGTGTTAGCGATCTTTTCCCGTGGGTGCCTCTCCCCTTTTGCCTTCACCCAAGTCTTTCTCAATCTTGATAGTCATGAACCTGCTTTGAATTTTATCCCTTGCACCCTGAACCTTTCTAAATTCAGAGGGATTGAAGATAAGACTCAGCTCTAAGGCTCCCAGATTCCCCGGATAAGAATTTATCCCAAAACTGCCCCAAACTGCTGCTTTCCCCTAAGTCTTCTGGGGAACCTCTAATCTCCCTTTATTCCTGAGCCCCAGGTTTTTCTTTGCAACAGGAAAGGAGTTGTGTTTCATTGGCTTTCAGCTGACGCCTCTGTGGGAGGCTTCAGAATCGTAATTGGTTTCTGTCTGAGTGGAAGCCAAGAGGTACAGGAGTGTCAAGATCCTCATCATGTAACAGGATCAGCGGCACCCACAGCCTCCAGGAGCTCTGTTTACAGGGAGGCTCAGCCTGCACTGGGCCTGGGCCCTTGTTTACTGAAAAGCCTTTATTCAGCCTGAAGAGAAACAGGTGGAGAGGAGGCGACAGAGCCGATGATGAAGAGCTGCGGTGTCATTTGCTGCCTCCGTGCTGAGCGGCGGTCACATCCTGGTTTCCCAGGGTGGGTGCCCGCATCTTCCACGGCATCTCTGCCTTCCCCTGGCCTCTCCATCCACTGCTCTCCCTCCTGCCTCACGCCGTACCTCCACTTCTGCCCGTGCTTGTCCTGTGACCCTCGTGATCATGGCTGGTTGTCCTGAGACCCTCGTGGTCATGGCTGGTTGTCCTGACACGGACACTTGGGGTGGTTCCGGAACCACGTCCCGTTCAGAAAGTCTCTTCCCAGCCCAGCAAGGGCTGTAAAGGAAGGCTGTAGGCTCTCTCCCAGAGCTCAGATTAGGGAAGTGGCGGCCCCTACCCCTACAGGCAGAAGCCCCTGGGCCGGGAGAGGGCCCTTGCAGTGCCCTGGCAACAGGACAAGTGTGGGGCCCCCTGAAACCCCTCAGCTCCTGTCTCCGGGCGTCCTGTGCCCCTCCCTGTTCTGGCATGGGCCCCCTCTCAACCTTGCAGTCGTCTTTGTTGTCTTTGGAGCTGAGGCTCTGAAGCCGCCCCATTTCTACCCCCCACGTCTGGATTCTTCGCCTGAGCTCAGGCCCAGGACCATAGAGTGCCGGGCCAAGGAGCTGGAATTCCCATCAGTTCCTCTCCCTTCCCACTCGAAAGTTCCTTTTAGACTCTTCCTCTAATTTATTCCCAGAGAAGCCCGAGTCTCATTAAAGTGCAATGTCTCTGTTCCCGCACAGCTTTGAGTCTTTCCACCGCGGGTTTTTTCTTATTACTGTTCTATGTTATTGATCATTTGTCATTTCTTTTCTAATAAGCTCAGGATTGTCGTCAAGTGAAACCGGTTGCTAAGAATCCACAGTCTATCCCATTTGCCGTTGCGGGATTATTTCTAAATCAGAAAATGTGCGGAGGGAGCCATTTGACACCTTTTGTGGTTACTGTTTCCGGGTTTGGATGTCTTTTTTGCTGTGTTGTTGCTGTTTTGTCAAGTGTGGTTTTGTGACGTTTAAGAAGAAAAAGAAGGAAGCAGAGCAATCAAATGCTAGGAACTGAGCCACAGCCACCCATGAGCACGGGGTCAGACGTGAGGTTTGGGGCTTGCCTGTTTCTGTTTTGTAATCAGAGCTGACACAAAGCATTCGAGGAAAAGACACAAAGAATGCTCTGTAAGCATTTGCACATAATAACCACCTACAACGACCGCCTAAAACTCCACACGGAGAAACCGTTTTCTTTCTCCGCCACATTTACGTGCAAGGACGCAAACACGGCCATGCGCCATAGTCTTTATTCCCATTTCTTCTATCAGAGAAAGCGACTTTTTAATAACTAATGCAGGCTCTCTTTTTCCTTTGTCGAGACAGAGTTGCTTTTAGCCAAAAGGAATTAGGGTTCTTACCTTGTTTATTTCATTTATTTTATATTTTGGGTCTTCACAAGTCTTAGTTTCTTAGCAAGGAACAGAATCAGCCAGATTGACTGGACGGCATGTATGCTTAAGGAAATGCATCTGCGTAACCCAGACAAGTGGCCATCCTCCCGCGGAAAGTCGATTAAATCCTAGTTAGTATTTGCCAAGTGTGGACCCTCTCCTAGACGCTGAACGTGCACACCCCAACCCACATGTGCGTGCACACACACAGACACATGCACACACACGCACACACACGCATGCACACAAAGGCCCTGAAGTGGACGAAGACCTTTGCTCAGGGAAGAGAGGGCAGCAGCATGTCTAGCGTCTGCATATTTCAAGTGAAAATAAACTTGGTCTTTCTGAAGCTGTCTCATTAGGGAAGGCACTGAAGTTCTCACGAGTTAGTTTAACCCCAGCCAGGCTTGCAGCTCAGCACCCTCCTAGCTCTTCCACCATCAGGAGCCCAGTGGCACCCCCTCTGCTGCCCAGGAAGGTCCCACACCCTCTTGGGGCCCGGCCTGGCCTCTCATGAGGCTGTCTTCCTTCTGTCTCGTAAGCTCCCTCATCTTCCAGCCAGCTGCCTGGTTCCCTTTGGCATTAGAGAAAGAATAAAGGCAGTGTCTCCTCAAGCGCACCTGCCTCCTGATTGTGTTTTCAGTGTTTGAAGTGGCATTCGGTGCCCCCCTGCCCTGCTGCTCAGTGCTGACCTCAGTGCCCCCCATTCCCTGGGGAGGCATTTCCCAAGGCCCTGCTCCCCATCATACACCTGTCAGCCTCACAGGCCACTCACTCAAGGGTCTCAGAGCCCCCACACTAGTGAACACAGGCGTGGAGAGTGCCTCTCCCAGCTCCGGGGAGGGGACCAGCGATGTGTTTTGTAGCAGACACAGGACCCACCAACAGCCCGGTGCCTCTGGTGCACTGGCCAGACGAGAAGCCCAAAGCCTTCAGCCTTTGAGAAAGAGGTGCCTTCATCTGAAAATAACTACAGCCAACCCTCCATGTCCACAGGTGCTGCATCCGCAGATTCAACCAATTTTGGATTAAAAAACAAATGTAAATAACAAAAATAAATTTAAAATAACAATACAACAAGAAACAATCCAAATTTTAAAAATACGGCATAGCAGCTATTTACACAGCGTTGACACTGTGTCGGGTATGGCGGGCAAGCCAGCGAGGGTTTGAGGTGTGCCGGAGGCCGTTCTGCTTGTACGCAGAGGCCACACCCTTTCGTATTGGGGACTGAGCCGCGCAGGTTTTGCTATCCGAGGGGTCCTAGAACCCATACCCCATTGATACCAAGAGACAACCCTGTTTCATCGCTGGGCTTAACTGGGTGTTTTCTGTTGTTGAAGATCCCAGAAGAGCACGACCTGGAGAGTCAGATCCGCAAGGAGCGGGAGTGGCGGTTCCTGCGAAACAGCCGCGTCAGGAGGCAGGCCCAGCAAGTCATTCAGAAGGGTAAGGGCACCCGCACAGCCAGCCAGGGGCTCATTCCGGGGGTGGGGCCTGGGGCGAGGGTCCCCTGTGAGCAGGCCGCCCGCGGCCCACGCACAACCTTCTCCAGCCATCCACTGTCCCACGACAGACCCGCCCCCCACCCCGCCTCCCTCGCAGATAAGCACATCAAGGCTGGTGGAGATGAAGCTGCTGCTCCTCAAGGTTCTGCAGCCCAGAGTGGGGAGGGGAGGGGCCGGGTGGGAGCCCAGCCACCGCCTGGGAAGAGGGCTCTCCCGGGACCCTGCCTCTTCCTCTGCAAGGGCAGCCCTCAGCCCTCGGGATTATCAGCGCAGGTGGAACTCATGGAAGCGGAACTTTGCATGTTGACATTTCCGGAAGGGAAGGCCTCTGAGAGCCCACATCTCCCCACCCGGACAGGTGTCGTTGCGCCAGGCCCTACAGATGGCGCATCCTTCCCTGGAAACAGGAAGTGAAAATGCCAGGCCCTGCTTTCCTCAGCTGGCCTCCACTTGTCCCTGAAATGGTGGCCAGCTCTGTCACCCCACACCTCAGTCATGATTTTCCTAAACCTTCTCCCAGATTTGCCACTAGATGCCAAATCGCCCCCTTCACCTACCTCGTTGTTTGCTCTCCCAGCTGCACCCGGGGTGGAGGGGCAGGGAGCAGCCCTGGAGGGGGCGGTGTGTGCTGCCGCAGACAGCGGAGGGAGCTCCTTGCGGAAGGGATCCGGGCTGCAGGCGGCCCCGGTCACAGAGAATGTGTGGGGAGCAGGGAGGCCCTGAGAGTCAACACAGCAATGAGGGTGTCAGGCAGCCCCATCCCAGGGACCCTGGCCTCTCCCCAGGATCCAGGAGAGTACAGGGGCCCAGGCCCAGCCCTACAGCCCCACTGAGGGCACGGAGCAGCAGTGGTGTCTCCGCACTCCTCCCCCTGCCCTCGCGGCCACAGGCTCCCACCACTGAGCCAGCTCTGGCTGGGGGACCTCAAGCTGCCCCCAACCAAATCAGCACCATCAAAAGTCAAGGACTCTGACCCCAGTCTGCAGGTTTATTGTTTTGACCTTGCATCTCTGTCCTGTAAAATTCTGGAGATTATTATGGGTTACTTTCTGAAGTTGAGGTTGATGACCCGTAGGACAGATGTCCTCCCTCCTGCCAAAGCCGAGGGCCCTGCCCGCAGGCAGCACGGGCGCCATGAGCGCGTCCTCAGCGAGCGTGCCTAGGCCCGGCTCACACCTCTGCTCTGCTGATCACCGAAAACACTGCTGACTTCTGGTACCAGCAACGTTTCTGAAGCGCATTCCCACGCAGCTCTCTCTGTGAAAGACTGCGGTTCATCTCGCATTAACGCAGACGGTGGCTGTTGTGCTGAAAGCTAATTGTGGTTGTTTGTAGCCCTCTGTGCATCTGAAGAGCTGGCGGCAGACCAGGTTTAAAGCATCGCATGTTGCGATCCGGTGCGTGCTGCCCCGGCGGCCGCCGCTGAACCTTGCAGCCAGGGTGGCTTTCTTCAGCAGAGAGAACAGACCCTGCTGGATGAGCGTCTCCGGGTGGCGGCGACAGGAGGCTGTTTTCCTGGAGGTTAGCGATTCTCTAGGACCCCAGCCTGCTAGCTGGGATGGCCAGCACACGGGGGCTGCCTGCTGCCTGAGACAGGCTTGGGAGCTGAGTCTGCCTCACACAGTTCAACATCTGAAGATGAGCTGGCCCCTGATGGCCAAGGTGATGCTCTGGCCTGGAGCCTGTGGTCAGAATTGAGCAGGGTGTGAAACAGAGCCGGCACTCGAGACCCAAAACCGAGATTTCTAGACCAAAAAAAAGAATATATTTGTAAACCAGAGTTTGTCCAGACACACAAAGGAGGAGCTGCTGAGCCGCTGGAGACACCACCAAATGAGGCCTCAAGACACAGGGGATGGTGCCAGCAGGCGTGATGCCAGCGGGCGTAGTGCCGGGAGTCACTGAGGAGTGAGGCCGCACTCTCCTCCCAGTCCTCTGTCCTCGGAATTCGGATTCGGTGCAGGCGTTTATTTTCATTTAAGGAGCCAACTGTGTGCTGGGAAAGATGTGAGCATTGAGAAAAAGGAGAAATTGATGCCTGTAGATGGAAGAGAACCAGAGAAGTCGGCGTCGCCCAGGAGACGGGGTTGGGAAAGCCCTGTGTCACGCAGGCCCCTGCCCGCCTCTTCAGCCTTCTCCTGGGCAACATTCACGACCTTGGCTGTCACGCACTGATTTTCAAACGTACCAAATGCGCGGGCTGGGTGGGGTTTCCCTTTGTCCTTCAGTGCTTAGAATTATGCCCAAACTCCGTCCAGAACTCCCTGCAGCTGGGAATGGAGGCACCGCTAGGGTAACACGGTGCTGCCGCCGCACCAAAGCCTTCGGGCCTGCCTGCCTCTGTGAGTGCAGCCCCTCCTTGTATAGCGTGGCATTCATTTCCTTTCTGTGGTTCTGGGTGTTTGCTGGGGACTGACAGTGTTGGAAACAGTAGCTCACCCGAGGTGGTGAGCACACACCAGGCATCAGTGAGGCTTCGGCCCGCAGACGCCGTGGCCCTGGTGCCACCTGGACAGTGCCAGGCACACGCGGAGGAGCTGTCAGCTGCTGGAGGTGGGTGGCCTTGGCTGTGCTTAAGCCCAGTTCAGAGCAGCCTGCAGCAGAGTGCCCAAGTCGCGCGGCTTTGACCTTGCACCCCGACGGTAGGCTCCTTCTGTTGTAGGACTTTTTAGTTCAGCTAAAAACAGGGTCTTTATCACATGACCATGAAAAATTAGGCTCCCAGACACTTTGAAGGGTGAGAAGGGCAGGGTTTATTGGGTGAGAAGGAAAAAACGGGAAACAGGGCCTCCCCGCAAAGCCGGAGTCCTGCTGGTGCACTTCCCGCCTCGCAGATTGGATCCCAGGTTTTACCCCGGATCGGGAGGCTGGGCTCCTCCTGCTGCAAAGGGCGCCAACTTCTGTGGCTTCCCCCGTTGTCCCAGTGTGCAGGCTGGTGGGAGTTTCTCTGGGGACCCCTTTTTACTTGGCTATCTCACTTCCTGCCAGAGCACAAGCCCCACCACTCCCCACAGGGAAGACTGGAGGCGGGCAACGGTCCTCTGAGACAGACCAGAAGTTCAGGTGAGGACACGGTTAGTAAGAGCCAGTCAGGTGAGGACACGGTTAGTAAGAGCCAGTCAGGTGAGGACACGGTTAGTAAGAGCCAGTCAGGTGAGGACACGGTTAGTAAGAGCCAGGCGGTGTCTCTCTGCACCACCTGGAGCTGTGTCTCCGGCTGAGGAAGGCTTGGGGGTCCCCAAGACACCCTCCTGGTTGCCCAGAGGCCACGCAGGTGACCGCAGCCAAGGCCAGGAGGCAGCCCAGCTTGTGTCCTTGGTGCCACAACAGACAATGAGGCTTATGCACCCACAGATCCCCAGCTGCCCTTTCAGTCACCAGGATGTGTTGGAATCCATCTTGTGCCCTCTGCATTTTTAGCTTCCTTTTATGGTTCCTTCTAGAAAAAAGCCTTTTAGAGTCACAAGGGACTTACTTCCTAGTGCTCGTGTTTGGGGGCCTGGTGGTTAAGTCCACGTTCCCCTCTTCTGTTAAATCTGTGATTCTGTAATAGATCCCTCAGTCAAGGAAGTTCATAGTTACCATTCTAGACTGAAAGACCCCCGGACTTTGGCTGCAATGTGGATCCTGGCGACCACACCCATGTCTCCTCCTTAAGTGTGTTATGAATCAGAGCCCTACCGAGCTTATTCTGAAACTTTAGCACTTTCTTCATATAATCTGACCCAGATAAATTTGTACAAACCTGACCACTGCTGACAAGTATTGGCTGAATGCTTCCACATGTCCAGCTCGGCATCAGGAGCTTTGGGGGTTTTGAGCAAAGGCATTAACCCTGCGGCCAGGGCCCCTGGGCCCTCATTCTGGGTACTCAGTGGCTGCCGTCACCCCAAGAGCCCAGATGTGCCTGCTCCTCAGCAGGTGGTCAGGCCCCTCCCTTCAGTCCCTGCTTTTCTTCTGCTTCCTTTGTGCCTCTCCAAGTCCCCAAGGTATTGACGTCGGCCATGATAAGATACGTCGTGAATATTTATTGTAAATTAAGACTGGCTTGCCGGGCATGGTGGCTCACTTCTGTAATCCCAGCACTTTGAGAAGCCAAGGTGGATGGATCACTTGAGGTCAGGAGTTTGAGACCAGCCTGGCCAACATGGTGAAACCCCGTCTCTACTAAAAATACAAAAATTAGCTGGGCGTGGTGGCGGATGCCTGTAATCCCAGCTACTCAGGAGGCTGAGGCAGGAGAATCGCTTGAACCCAGGAGGCAGAGGTGGCAGTGAGCCAAGATCTCACCACTGCACTCCAGCCTGGGCAACAGAGCAAGACTCCATCTCAAAAAAAAAAAAAAAAAAGACTGGCTACTGGCTGGGTGTATGCCCATAATCCCAACACTTAAGGAGGCCGAGGCGGGAGGATCGCTCGAGCCCAGGAATTTGAGACTACCCCGGGCAACATAGTAAGACCCCGTCTCAACAAAAAACAAAAAAAAGTAGCCAGGTGTGGCGGTGCGCACCTATATCCCCAGCTACGTGCAGAGTTGAGGCGGGAGGATCACTTGAGCAGGAGGTGGAAGCTGCAGTGAGCCATGATCACACCACTCTGCACTCCAGCCAGGGCGACAGAACAGGACACTGTCTTTAAAAAATAAAAAAGGGCCCGGCGCAGTGGCTCACGCCTGTAATCCCAGCACTCTGGGAGGCCGAGGCGGGCAGATCACAAGGTCAGGAGATCAAGACCATCCTGTCTAACACGGTGAAACCCCATCTCTAATAAAAATACAAAAAATTAGCTGGGCATGGTGGCGGGCACCTGTAGTCCCAGCTACTCGGGAGGCTGAGGCAGGAGAATGGTGTGAACCCGGGAGGCGGAGCTTGCAGTGAGCCAAGGTTGCGCCACTGCACTCTAGCCTGGGCGACAGAGCAAGACTCTGTCTCAAAAAAATAAATAAATAAATAAGGGGGAAAAGATGCTGGCTCCTGGATCCACTCTTGTGTGTTTCTTTTGACAGGCATTACGAGATTGGACGACCAAATATTTCTGAACAGGAACCCCGGCGTCCCCTCTGTGGTGAAATTCCACCCCTTCACGCCGTGCATCGCCGTAGCCGACAAGGACAGCATCTGGTATGCACCGCGCTGGTCAGGCCTCCCTTCCGGCTGACCGACAGCCCCAGCGATGCCCTGTTCTCCCCCGATCACCACTCCTCTTCCTTGAAAAGCAGATACAAGGCACTCACCCCAAGGCCCTTAGCACTGTTTCCTGAGAAACGGCCCTACTCACCTTCTCCTCATTGACCGAGCCCCACCCACACCTGCCCCGGGCCTGGCCCTGTCCTTGTCACTGAAGGACAGTCCAGAGTCCTGCCTGCAGGTCAGAGGGGAGTGGCAGGGACTCCCCAATCACACTTGTAATAGAGGTGTACACAGGGGGCCCGGCTTGCTGCCCTGCCCGTAGAAGCAAGTATGTGATAGACAAGCAGTAAGAAGATGCTAGGTGCCCCAGGAGAGAAGTGAGTTTAACTCACAGCAAATATCGCCCTTAGAGATGGAGAGAGTACCCACTTCACGGGGGAGGGCAGTGGGAGGGGGTTCCTTTTAGAGTTTAGAGTTTATAAAATCTCTGTGGTTCACACTTCCATTTCTTTTTCCTCTTTTTAAAAATTGTGGTAAAACATACATAGCCTAAAATTTGCCATTTTAACCGTTCTGAGTGCGCAGCTGGTGGCATTCAGCGTATTCACATTGTTATGCAACCATCACCCCCACTGGTCTCCAGAACCTTCTCATCACACAAAACCAAAACTTGGTCCCCATCAGACACCAGCTCCCCATTCCTGCATCCGCCTGAGCCAGTGTTTCACTTTCTGTCTCTCTGAAGTGGCCCACGCTAGGAGCCTCATACCAGTGGAGTCACCCGGGATTTGGCCCTTTGTGCCTGGCTTATTCGGCTCAGCGCAGTGTCTTTAAGGTTCCTCCAAGCTACAGCACGTCAGAATTTCCTTTTCATGGCTGAGTAATATTCCACTGTGTGGATGGACCACACTTTGTCTTATCGTTCCTCTGTTCATGGACCCCTGGGTTGCCTCCACCTTTTGTCTGTTGTGAATAACACTGCTGTGAACATTGGTGTACAAGTATCTGTTCAAGTTCCTGCTTTCTGTTTTTTGGGGATACGCCCAGAGTGGAATTGCTGGACCACATGGTGATGCTCTGTTTAATTTTCGGAGGAACCACCAGGCTGTTTTCCACTTAAATCCTCTTCCCTTCCCACCCGCACAGCCTGTGGCTCCAATTTCCCACATCCTTGCCAGCACTATTATTCTCTCTTTGTTTGTTTGTTTGGAGACAGGGTCTCACTTTGTTGTCCAGGCTGGTCTTGAACTCCCAGGCTCCAACAGTCCTCCTGCTTCAGCCTCCCAAGTAGCTAGGATGACAGGTGTGAGCCGCCGTGCCCGGCTGTGGTGTGTGGTTTTTTGATAGCAGCCCGGTGGGTTTCAGGAGGTATCTCACTGTCATTTGGGTTTGCAGTTTCCTAATGACTTTTTTATTTCTCTCTTCTTCCCTTAAGCTTTTGGGACTGGGAGAAAGGGGAGAAGCTGGATTATTTCCACAATGGGAACCCTCGGTACACGAGGGTCACTGCCATGGAGTATCTGAACGGCCAGGACTGCTCGCTTCTGCTGACAGCCACAGGTGAGCGGGGTTTGCACAGCCAGGATTGGAAGCCAGGGTCTGGAGGAGTGGCGGGGAGGGTGTGTGATCCTGAGATGTGTTTGTACATCTGTCTTACAGAAAGCCCTGCTCACGCGCGAGGGCCACTGTCATTCAGAAGTGGGGAGGTTTATGAGGGAAAGGGCTTCAGCAGCAGAGACAGGAAAGCAAAGATGACCCCGTCCTTGAGGGTTCCAGGGACTTGTCTTCTCATCTCAGTCCTCTAGCCCTTCCAGCACCAGGAAAAGCCTCTGACAGCCTCTGTACTTAAACCCCTGTGAGAGACCCGGTGGGTCCCACGTGACACCCGAGAATCAGGGAAGGATGCCCCAAGCCACAACACGTGCCAGGTCCTCCCCGGCCAGGGTCTCCTGGCATCGCTGGCTCATTTGCCAGTTGCTGTCCCCACTGGGAGCTGGCACTCACCCTCCTCCAGTCCTGCCCTGCACCTGAAAGGACATCGTTGACCGTCATGGTCGCTGACCAGTGGTTCATTGCCGTAGTGGGTCTCACTCAGGTTTTGGTTTTCTTGGGTTTTCGGGGGGTTTTTTGGAGGGGTCCGAAATGTCTTAGTTTCATCTTCACTTTGGAACAATCGTTTGTTTCCATGTCAGTTACCCCACGTTGACAGTCATTTTCCTTTAGCGCTTTGAAAACACGTGTCCATTGCCTGTTGCTGACGAGAAGTCGCTGTCAGTCCCACTGCACTTCCTGTGGAGACTAGAGAGCGCTGGGCGGGAGGCAGGCGGGGGAGGCCAGCACGGCTGAGAGAAGTGAAGGCCGACGCCCGGATCCCACCCAGCCTGTCCCTGTCGGCCGCAGCCCCTGGACACCGGAGCCTCTGAGAGTGTCGAGTCGGTTGTGCTGACAAGTGCGCAGCCCTCTCAACGCGGTTGCGGGCTCCTGGTGAGGGGCGTGGCCATGGGGACGTGTCCTCATGCGGCCCCTCCTCCGAGCACTGCCCCCTCAGGACCAAGTAGCATCAATCGATGTCGAAAGCCCGTCTTTGTCCCTGTAGCTGTCAGACGTGACCGGGAGGAGATGCATAGTTGGGGCGGGGGCCGGGGGGGCAAGGGACCAGCCAGGCTCAGCCAGCAGTTTCGGAGAGACCAGATGTGAGCATCTCCCAACACCAGAGGGAGAGGGCAGTTCCTTGGCTGAGAGAGCGAGCACTGGAGCAGGGCCAGGGTCCTTTGCAGAACAGGCTCCAGACAGCAGTAGAAGGGCTCCAGCTCCAAAACCGGGAACATTTGGTGTATGCGATGGAAAGCAGAGAGCGGGACAGGCAGGTGGGTGGAGGTGAGGCCGTCGTCCACCAGGGCAATCAGCTGGGGCTTGAAGAGCGCCTGAGGGTCACGTAGGAGGGGCTGGTGAGGCCAGGGGGCGCGGATGTGGTTCCCGGAAGGCTCAGAGGGCCCGCATGCTTTCCCCGCACCCAGGCCGACCTCCCTGCCTGTCTGCTGGAGGATGCAGAGGGCCGTTTCCTCCATTCTAAGCCCCGAAGAGCAGGGCGGTGCGTCCCTGCCCACGTCTTAGGCGGAGAGCCCAGACGTCTGCATTGTCCCTTCAAGTCAAGGCTACTCTCTCTGTGGAGCACAGAGAGGAATGGGGCGGAGGGTGTGGGTGTCCTCTGTGAAGCTGGCCTTTCGTTCTGCTCCCTGGCACAGGCTGGCTCACCAGAGGGTAAAACGCAGCCCCACCCACCCAACCGAGCTTCACCCGCCTGCCTCCCTCCAGGGAACCCGATGCCCTGGAGCTGGAGGGAGGAAGGGCAGCCCCGGGTCCCAGGGCAGCCAAACCTCAGAGTTGAGCTCTGTGGCCAGGGTGGGACAGGATTGTGGTCTCCCATCCCCTGGGCTGCGACTCCTCCTGCTGGCTCGCCCAGATATGGATCTGAGGACAGAGTCCAGTCGGTGGGTGCCCAGAGACCTGGAACCACGGGTAGCGAGTCAGGCTGGACCTGGAACCACGGGCAGCGAGTCAGGCTGGACCTGGAACCACGGGTAGCGAGTCAGGCTGGACCTGGAACCACGGGTAGCGAGTCAGGCTGGACCTGGAACCACGGGTAGCGAGTCAGGCTAGCCGCCTGGGGTCCCTGCAGCACGTCTGCCAGGAAGGGCTCTTACCACCTCGCACAGAGCACAGGCCAGGCCAGCGAGGGGCCGGTTCACATCCTTTCCTCTCTCCCTCCCCAGACGATGGTGCCATCAGGGTCTGGAAGAATTTTGCTGATTTGGAAAAGAACCCAGAGATGGTGACCGCATGGCAGGGGCTCTCGGACATGCTGCCAACGACGCGAGGTGGGTCCGCCCGGCTCCTCCCCAGAGCAGAATGTGTTCCCGGGGCTGCGGACGCACTCCGAATTCCAAGGCCCTTCTGGGGCTGTCTCTAAACAGGCTGCTCCACCTCAGAGTCCCCAAAATCCTAAAGCAACAGCTCCCCGCCAATGTCCCCGAAAGCGTGAGAGCCCCAGGTCCCTGAGTGCACTGCCTGGCTGGAGTCCCAGCCCTGGGCATGGTCTCAGCCACTCGTGGGTGCCCCTGTCCCCAACCTTCATCCTTGGCTTGCAGACATGTGCTGCTTGGGACAGCATCACTGCTGGCAGGGCCTAAAGGGCCCGCATCACAGGGTCCTTCTTTGGACCTAAAATTAGGTCCGCTCTTTGGACCTAAATTTAACTCCTCCTTGGGGGTCGGGGTGCACATGGCCACCTGGGGCCTCACGCGCTCGCTGGCATGCCTGGGCTGGTGGGACGGAGTGGCTGCAGTGCCGGCTCTAGGTACAGTTCTGCGTGTTGCCTGCACCGCTGCACGGCCTGGGTGCGGGGCGAGGCGCAGGCCCGCAGGTCCTTCTGGAAGGACTCAGGCAGGAGTTAGGAGGCTCCCGGGGTCAGGCTTCTGGGTCTGGATTTCCAGAGGCCCCTCTGCAGTGCCAGGCATTCGCCTCTAGGAGTCATCGCTCTTCAGCAGATCCTGCAGCCCTTGGCGAAGCTCAGAGTGAATACGTTACCCCGCCAGCCCCCGTCTGCCGGCTCCTGCCGGTTTGTGATTTCTGTGTCTTCGTCTGTGGCCTGTGGATGTGGCCTTACACCTCGTGGTCAGCCTTCCGTGTGGGGCCTGCCCTGGTTCTGCCCTAGGTCGCATGGCTCTGTCTCCGCCCTTCTGTCTGAGCGCCTGTCCCAGGAGATGCCAACCCTCACGTGCCTTGGGACGTCATGGGGGCAGCTCCAGGGTGGACATTGCCTCGAACGTTGGATTTTTTTTTTTAATATAGCCATGTTCTTAAGTTTCATCCAGCAAAAAAAATCATCCACACCCCGCACTCCGTGGGGGCCCTTTCCTGTTGCTTCTGTCCTGATCTCCGGGCTCTGCTTCCCCCGCGAGGCAATCCTCTTCTGGGGTATGACAGCTTCCCTGGGACAGGGCAGGAAAAGTGAGCCCCAGCCCAGGGCCCTGGTCCAGGAGGGGTCCCGGGAGACAGCTGGATGGCCAGCCTGGGGGTCAGGCCACTCACCGGCCATTGTGTGTCTCTCCAAAAGACCAATTTTGGTGACACTGTGTCATTTGCTAGAGAGGAAAGATCACTTTGATAGGCTTTCCAGGCTGTTTTTCTGGGGTCGCTCAGAGGCAGTGGTGCCATGGAAGGAGCTGGGCTTCAGCACGGGAGCGCCTGGCTGAGCCCTGGCTCTGCCTTGCCCTCTCTCTTTGCTTTTGTGAAAACTTCCCTCCCTGTCCAAGGCTCGGACCTGCCGGAAATGCAGTGCTGGAAGGACACACCCGTGGCTAGCCCCGGGGTCCATGAGACCCCCCTAGAAGCATCCACACGTCCACGCCCGGCTGGGCCTGAGGTCCCTGACACCCCCAGAAGCATCCACACATCCACACTGGGCCACGCTGCAGGAAACAAGACTTGGTGGCCTGTGCTGCCCCACGGGCTCTCAGTCTCTCCGGGTCAGGATGGCGGTGCCCAGCTTACAGATCAGGAAGCAGCACTGAGGAGAAAAGCGGCCTTCTCGGCCCAGACCCTCCAGTGCTTCCTTCAGAGTGGGAGCCTGTGCTGCACTTCAGGGGTCTCGGGGTCAGAGAACGAGGCTCTCACCGCGGGGGAAGGCAGCAGAGGCGTCTCGCCAGACGTAAGAGCTCCAGGCCCCAGTCCCCGAAGGCTGTGCCAGCTGTGGGCTGGGGCACCAGGCACAGCTCTGGGCTCCCTCAGGTTGCACAGGACATGGGAAACCTGGGTGTGGGCAGCAGGCGGGTGTGTCACTGCTGCTGCGGCTTTGCTATGTGTCCAGGACTGGTTCAAACCAGTTCACTCGGCATCACAGAATCTGAACTGAAAAAGGACTTAGGGTTCACCTGACTACACCCCTCCATGGCAGGACGCTCGGGCCAAGGGACAGCTGCCCAGAGCCTCTGGTTCAGATGGACACCTAAGGCCCAGGGTCGGGCTGTGCCATGTCCCCCACGCCGGCATGTCACTGTCCTACCCGGGTACGTCGGCCTGTGTGCTGGAGACAGGGCCTTTACAGAGGTGATTAAGGTCAAACCAAGTCACCAGGGTGGCCCTAACCCAATGTGCCTCGTGTCCTTACAAGAAGAGGCCACCAGGACACAGACACACGTGCAGGGACAGGTGGGCGTTCCTGGGACGCCGGCTCGGCACTCACCCAATGAGGTCACGGTGTCAAGGGAGGGCCCGAGTTCCAGCAGGTTGCTGGGGGGTGTCTCACGGGCCTGAGGGTAATTATTTGTCATCGATTGGAGTAACACTGCCTAAATCCAGAGCCGTGAACGCTGACCACAGCACAGCCACCACGCTTCTTGAAAGTCACAGTCACCAGGACCCAGTGTTGGCGTTTCATAGATTAATGGTATTAGCAGGTTGGTTTCCCTCCGCGGTGTTACATTTAAGGGAATAAACAACTCACACGAACGGCCAAGGGCTGAAGACAGAAGCGGCGCTCTCCGTCTTCGTCAGGTGCTCACGGAGGACCCACAGCACATCTGATCTGGTCACCACGGGGATCCGTGGAGCCGCAGAGGTTTCATCCTCCCCTGGAACTGAGGAGCTCAGGCCCTCCACCAGCTTCTGCTGCAGGGAGCCTGCAGGAGGCCCAAGGCGTGACCTCCGCTTGCCCCAGCCCCCACTCGCCTCTCCCGGACCCGCTTGCCCAGTTGGGCACACCCAGCTCAGGCACACGCAAGCCAGGCTCCCCACGTCACCCCTGAGACTGGTGCTTTGGAGGCTGTTTCTTGTTTTCTGGCATCTTGAATGTTCTCCATGTGCTCGTTCTCACCTTTTCCCTCTGTTTGTTCTGCTCGTGTCACTGCTGTTCCCAGGGCACCTCTCTGTTCTTCCCGACCCAAGGTGTCGCTTCCTGGCAGAGTCACCAGGAGGATGGTGCCTGGGACGTGGCTGCTGCCCCCCAAGTGACCATGCAGTCTAGAAGCGCAGAGCCCAGACCCATGCATCTCTCCCTTCTCTTTTTCTTTTCTTTTTTTTTTTTTTTTTTTTTTTTTTTTGAGGTGGAGTCTCGCTCTGTCACCCAGGCTGGAGTGCAGTGGCGTGATCTCAGCTCACTGCAACCTCCACCTCCCAGGTTCAAGCGATTCTCCTGCCTCAGCCTCCCAAGTAGCTGGGACTAGAGGGTCGCACCACCACGCCCGGCTAATTTTTGTATTTTTAGTAGAGACGGGGTTTCACCATGTTGGCCAGGATGGTCTCGATCTCCTGACCTCAGGTGATCCGCCCACCTTGGCCTCCCACAGTGCTGGGATTACAGGTGTGAGCCACTGCACCCAGCCTGTGCATTTTCCAAGTTGTGCAGCCACCACCTTTATCTAGTTCCAGAAGATTCTCACCACTCCAGAAGGCGGCCTGCTGCCCATTAAAGCAGTTTCTTCCCATAGATTCTTATTTATTTATCTATTTTTGAGACAGGTTCTTGCTGTCACCCAGGCTGGAATGCAGTGGCACCATCACGGCTCACTGCAGCCTCGACCTCTCAGGGCTCAGGCAGTCCTCCTACCTCAGCCTCCTGAGTAGCTGGGACCACAGGCCCATGCCCCACACCCAGCTCCCATAAGTTCCTCACTTAAACAGAGAGAAACTTAGAAAATGTCTGTGCCAAGCCAAGTCCTCTGTGCTTGTGGATCTGCCCCAGGTCTCAGAGTGGGGCCTCAGGGCCTCCTGGCGCAGCCTCCGGATGGCCGTGCCTCCAGGCAGGACAGCACTGAGCCACTAAAAGGGATGCACCAGGAACCCTGGGCGGTGTCCTCCTCGGTCACCCAGACGCCACTTCCCAAGAGCATGTCCAGGTGGGCAGCAAGCATTCTTTGTGATTAATGTAGGTAACAGCATATCACGAGGGAGGGGGCTCCAGTTCTGTGTTCTCAGGCTCTGTTGGCTGCACAGCTGCAGCAGGAGCTGGGCTCTTTTGGGCAGAAACGGGGAAGTATGTGCCCTCCCGCCCGGTCACACACCGGCCCTCACTGTGCTCACAAGGCCTCCCAGCGGAGGAGCAGGGCTGCAAGTTGGAAGCCTGTGATCCACCACGGCGCTCGTGCTTCTGACCTGCTGCGACATTTCTTCCTGCCTGGGTTCAGGTGTATCACAGTAGAGGGACTACACTTCTTTTTTTGTTTGTTTGTGTTTGTTTTTGAGATGGGGTCTTGCTCTCACTGCAGCCTCAACCACCTGGGCTCAAGCGGTCATCCCACCTCAGCCTCCCAACTAGCTGGACCACAGGCGCACACCACTGCAACAGCTAATCTTTTTTCTTTTGAGACGGAGTTTCACTCTTGTTGCCCAGGCTGGCGTACAATGGCGGATCTTGGCTCACTGCAACCTCCACCTCTCAGGTTCAAGCAATTCTCCTGCCTCAGCCTCCCAAGTAGTTGGGATTACAGGCACCCACTGCCACACCCAGCTATTTTGTGTATTTTTAGTAGAGACGGTGTTTCACTATGTTGGCCAGGCTGGTCTCGAACTCCTGACCTCAGGTGATCCACCCGCCTCAGCCTCCCAAAGTGCTGGGATTACAGGCGTGAGCCACTGTGCCCGGGCTACATTGGCTAATCTTTTATTATTTGTAAAGACAAGGTCTTGCTATGTTGCCCAGGCTGGTCTTGAACTCCTGGGCTTAAGCAATCCTCCTGTCTCGGCCTCCCAAAGTGCTGGGATCACAGGTGTAAACACATCTGGCCTGGGACTGCATTTCAAAAGTAAAATAAAGAATGTATGTATGCCAGCAATTAACAACTAGAAAATGTAATTATAAAACATCATGGGCCAGGCGTGGTGGCTCACGCCTGTAATCCCAGAAGCCGAGGCAGATGGATCACCTGAGGTCAATAGTTCAAGACCCGCCTGACCAACATGGTGAAACCCCATCTCTACTAAAAATACAAAAATTAGCTGGACATGGTGGCAGGTGCCTGTAATCCCAGTTACTCAGGAGGCTGAGGCAGGAGAATCACTTGAACCTGGGAGGCGGAGGTTGCAGTGAGCCAAGATCACACCACTGCACTCCAGCCTGGGCAGAAAGAAAGAGAGAAAGAGAGAAAGAAAGAAAGAAAGGGAAGGAGGGAAGGAAGAAAGGAAGAAAAGGAGGAAAGGAGGAAAGGAAAGAAAGAAAGAAAGAAAAGAAAGAAAGAAAGAAAGAAAGGAAAGAAAGAAAGAAAGAAAGACAGACAGACATCATAGACAACGGGAATAAAAACTGCAAGATACCTAGGAATGAATCCAACAAATGCACTTTCTTCACAGATCACAGCATAAACTCTAATTGAAGACTACAAAAGGCACATGCAGTGTTCATGGCACCATAGCCATGGATGAAAAGACTCATCATTGTGGAGATTGGCAGTTCTCAAATTAATCTGTGGATTTATTAATACACTTTTGATTATATTCCCAGGAGAGATTTTTATAAAATGCAGACCAGCCAAGGCAATATTGAAGAGGCGCAGATGGCATTAAGAAGCTGCAATTGCAGGGCAGCCAGGCCAAGAGGCACCAGGGCCCTCAGCGCAGCAGTGAGCCCAGAAGGGCCGCAAGTGGCAGGGTACCTCTGCGCACTAGGGAAGGAGCCATGTTGCTAAATGGTGTTGGGACAGCTGATGCCATATAGAAAAGGATGCAGTGATACCCCTACCTCACACCGTGCACAAAACACATCACAGTGAGAGACCTAACCTGTAAAAGCCTTTCAGAGAAAAATCAAGAGGAAATCTTCATAACAGTGAGGAACAAAAAGACAGATTGAACAAGAGATTGAGGGTAAAGACATCAATAGGTTTGACTCTACAGACTTCTTCATGACCACAAGAAAAACGTCACGGTTGTAATGTAAGTGGCAGAATAAGAAAAGATATTTGCAGTATCTACAAGTTACAGAACATATATAAAAATATGTGCAACTGTCTGTCGTGAAAAAAACGGCAAACACCACACATCGATAAGGATTTGGGGACATTGGCTTGTGTGTGTCCTGCCGAGAGTGTAGATGGTCACCCATTTGGGGAATGAAATGGCCTTCCCTGGGGAGATCAGAGTCATGCAGGATACATGACTGGCAGTTCCGTTCTAGGCGCTTCCTTCTCCACCCGCAAGGACACGTGAAGTTGTTGACTGTGACATGGTTCACAAAGCCAGGGGCAGCTCAAATGACGGGGTTAGTTGTACAGTGGAAGGTAACGCAAGATTAAATGAGTTAACCAGAGCTATGTGTCTTGGGCCAGATAAATCCTCAAAGCCTAACATTAAAGAAGCAAGTTGCTAGAAAATAGGCCCCATTTTGACATTGAAGAGGTTTTTTGAAATGTGGAAGGCACGTTACGTTGTTGATGAGCGTGCGTAAGCAGGAAAACCTCAGCAGCCCCTGGGAGGCACCCTCAGCCCAAGGGACAGCTCTCCCAGGCAGGCGCAGGGGCAGACGATGCTTTTACTGTGTCTAAAATTATGCTTCTCTATGAAAAAAAAAAAAAGAGCAAACAATGGTAAAATGTTAGCAAAGTTAGAGCTGAGTGGTGGGTACAAGGATTACTGTGGTGTTCCTTTCTGTATCTTAAAATGGTTATCAGTACAGTTTTAGAACTGAATCTGGTTTTAAATACAGGCCGTCACGTGAGGTGGGGGTTGCTCTGCTCTGTCTAATCCCCACACAAAGGGCAGCCCTTGCCCCATTCTCTCCGTCCATCCCTTGCTGACGCCAGCCGTCGGGAGTCAGCCCCTTGCTGTCTGAAGGCTGCCGGCACGTGGCCCATGCCGAGCTCCTGTTTGTCTCAGAAGAACTGGCTTCCTCAAGCTTTGATAGGGCCAAAAGGAGGACCCTCATCTTCAAGCCTTAACAGCCTTCCTAAAGTCACCCAGACCTGCCAGTTCTGCCCAGGCGTCCAGACGGCAGGCATCTTAGACGTCGCTGCAAGGGTCTGCTCCAGATGGTGAGCACCTTAGACAGACGTTGCTGGAAGGCACTGCTCTGAACGGTGGGCACCTAACAGATGTTCCGGGAAGGCACTGCTCCGGATGTTGGGCATCTTAGATGTTCCTGGAAGGCACTGCTCTGGACAGTGGACACCTTAGACAGATGTTCCTGGAAGGCTCTGCTCCGGACAGTGGGCACCTTAGACAGACGTTCCTGGAAGGCTCTGCTCTGAACAGTGGACACCTTAGACAGATGTTCCTGGAAGGCTCTGCTCCCTCTAGCGATGCCTGGGGCATAGTCGAGTCAGGGGAAGACTCAGAGTTCCAGCTCAGAATTGTCGCCCCAGCCTGGACTTGGGAGTTCCAGCTCAGAATTGTCACCCCGGCCTGGACTTGGTAGTTCCAGCTTAGAATTGTCACCCCGGCCTGGACTTGGGAGTTCCAGCTCAGAATTGTCATCCCGGCCTGGACGTGGGGCACACCAGGGGCCCCAGCGGGAGCTCATATGAGGCATATGGACCCACCAGATGGGCTCGGTGGTGGCAGCCACCTTGGAGCCGCTGGCCAAATGGCTGCCCAGAGCAGGCCCCAAAGCCTGCCCAAGGCAAGGGCCCACGGGGTGACGCCATGTCCCACTGTGTCTCTCCAGGAGCTGGGATGGTGGTGGACTGGGAGCAGGAGACCGGCCTCCTCATGAGCTCAGGAGACGTGCGGATCGTCCGGATCTGGGACACAGACCGTGAGATGAAGGTGCAGGTAACCATGCAGGTGTCCCCCAAGCCCTGAGCCTGTGGGGCAGTGTGTGCAGGGCTGGTCCTCGTCACAGAACCCAGCAAAGTGTGCGGTGAGGCCTGGCCATCCCAGGGGTGGAGTCAGGGCCTGGGAGGACAGTGCCGGGACAATGCCGGGAGGAGACGTGGGCTCCCTGAGGCCTCTGGATGCAGGTGAACTGCAACGCTCAGCCCTGCGCTGCAGGATGGCTCAGCCTGCGCCAGCTCTGAGTGTTTGCAAGTAGTGTCTTCTCTCTGCAAATTAAGGAATGTCAGAAATCAGTAGGGTGACCAATTGTAAATTAGAATGATTAATTATTTGGAGGCGTTTTTTTTTTCTTTTGAGATGGGGTCTCACTCTGTCACCCTGCGTCACCCAGGCTGGAGTGCAGTGGTGCAATCACAGCTCACTGCAGCCTCAACCTCCTGGTCCAAGTGATCCTCCCACCTCACCGCCCCCCACCCCACCACCAAGTGGCTGGGACTACAGGCATGCACCCACACGCCTGGCTGATTTTTTTAACTTTTTGTAGAAACAGGGGTCTCAGTATTTGCCCAAGCTGGTCTCGAATTCCTGGCTCCGGCAATCTTCCTGCCTTGGCCTCCCAAAGCACTGGGATTATAGGTGTGAGCCACTACAGAAGACAGAAGATTTTTGTTTCTTTTTTTTTTTTTTTTTTTTTTTTTGAGACAGAGTCTTGCCTTGTCGCCCAGGCTGGAGTGCAGTGGCGTGATCTCGGCTCACTGCAAGCTCCGCCTCCTGGGTTCATGCCATTCTTCTGCCTCAGCCTCCCGAGTAGCTGGGACTACAAGCGCCCACCACCATGCCCAGCTAATTTTTTTTTGTATTTTTAGTGGAGACAGCGTTTCACGTGTTAGCCAGAATGGTCTCTATCTCCTGACCTCGTGATCCGCCCACCTCAGCCTCCCAAAGTGCTGGGATTACAGGCGTGAGCCACTGCGCCCGTCCAGAAGCCTCTTTGCTTCTTAAAGCATCTGCTATTTTCAGTTTTGACAAAAAGCGGAGTACATTGGTTTTGCCCAAGACAGCCTGGAAAAGTGGTAGAGACCTAAGCAGGCCACGCTCAGCAGAAATCTAACTGCATTGACTTCATTTGGAGCAGAGGCGAGACCACAGATACTGTGAGGGGCAGCGCCTGAGGTGGCTTTAGAGCCAGTATTCCCTTCCTCCGGGTCCCCAGGGAGAGGTGTGGCACAGAGGCCATCCCCAGCCTCTCTCCCGGGCAGGCCATCTGGTGTCAGGAGGGATGGCTCAGCCCTGCTGCCGTAGAGGGCGGTGTGGAGCAGGCCCAGCAGAGGGGAGGCCTGGGCACCCTCAGCTGCTCGAAGCTGCTGTGGTTGCTCTGGGCAGCAGCAGCCCGAGAACCTGGCCCAGGCCTTCCCGTGTGGGCGGCCTCCCCTCTGAAGTGACCGTGGATCCCTCGAGGCACCAGCAGCTTTCATGGCACCTTCTTTGGGGTGGGGGGGTCTTGCACCTGTCTGGAGCTGTGGCTCCACACGAGACGTAGCCCTCAGGGCACAGCGTGGACACCCTGATCCCCAGGGTCTGGTCACCAGTTGGGGCTTAGAGGCCCAGGTGGCCTGCGGGGCAGGTGCTGTTCCTGCAGAGGTGCGTGGAGGCACAGAGCGCAGCAGGTGCTCCCAGAGCTGGCTCTGCCCCTCGCAGGGGTCTGGCCCCATCGTCCCCACGCCTGTGTTTCCTCCTGGAGTGCACAAGCCAGCACCGCCCATCGTGCGTGGAAAGCGCTCTCCCTCTCTTGGCCCTTTTCCTCCTGCGTCCCTGGCAGGACGTCCTTTGCCCCCCGCCCCCGCTTCTCCAGCACTTAGAGCCCCCGAGGGAGCAAGACGACCCCTCCTGGACTCGTCCCATAGCTCATTAGAAGTTCTGAGAAGCAGCCAGTGAGGAGTCCTTGCCAAAATGTGCTTTGCTTTCCTTTTTAGGAAACAGAGAGAGGTTGGAAGTTTAATTGGCACTGACAGCCAGTCCTTCCCAGAGGCGTCTGCAGGCCGCCGCTCGGGGTGGGGCTGGGCTCTGCCTCACTGGCCGGGTCCCAGGCGCCTCAGGGCCTCAGGGCTGTCCCTCCAGGGCCAAGGGACAAGGGCGTGACTCAGTGTCCTGCCAGCCCCTTCCTCTCCCTGGGACTCCTGGGCTCCCCAGGCCTTTGATGCTTCCCTGGATAGAGAGAAAGGCCCCTGCAGCCAGGGAGGGTGATCCCCACAGCCAGGCAGGCAGCAAGAGGGGTCCTGGCGCTGCAGGACAGCAGGGAGGGCGGCTCGGTGCCCCGGTCTTCACCGGGCTGCCTGTGTTTGGCTCTAGGACATCCCTACGGGCGCAGACAGCTGCGTGACGAGTCTGTCCTGTGATTCCCACCGCTCACTCATCGTGGCTGGCCTCGGTGACGGCTCCATCCGCGTCTACGACAGAAGGATGGCACTCAGCGAATGGTACCTTGACCCTGTCCTCTCCCTCCCCCAGTGCTGGCAGGGTACCTTCCAGGTGGTAGGGCCGTGTCACTGCCATTTGGTTGGGTCCAGGTTTCTCAGTGAGATGCAAAGCTTCCCCAGGAGCCTGCAGTGGCGTATTTAGGCCAGTCCTGGGCTCCCCAAAGCCGCCAGGCCCGTCCCACCGAGGCCCATCCCACAAAGGTCTGCCCCACAGAGGTCCACCCCACAGCCTGTGGAGGAGCACAGGGGACAGGCCATGTGGGATGAGCCAGTGGACTGGAGGCAGAGGCTGTCGGGGTGAAGCAGGGCCCCAGCCAGGCACCTGCCACCTCTGAGCTCACCTGAACAGAATACTGCCACTACCTGCCACCTCCTGGGTCATGCAGCAAGTGTCTGGGGAGGGATGTCTGAGGGCACACACGTGGGCACAGCAGCCCCGGGCACTGCCTCCGCTGAGCACCCCCCGTGGGCAGGTGCTGTCCGTGTCTGGCAGAGGACAGGGCACACGCATGGGCACAGCAGCCCTGGGCACTGCCTCCACTGAGCACCCCTGTGGGCAGGTGCTGTCCATGTCTGTCAGGGGACCAGGCACAGCAGCCCCGGGCACTGCCTCTGCTGAGCACCCCCGTGGGCAGGTGCTGTCCGTGTCTGGCAGGGGACAGGGCACACGCGTGGGCACAGCAGCCCCGGGCACTGCCTCTGCTGAGCACCCCCGTGGGCAGGTGCTGTCCGTGTCTGGCAGGGGACAGGGCACACGCGTGGGCACAGCAGCCCCGGGCACTGCCTCCGCTGAGCACCCCCCGTGGGCAGGTGCTGTCCGTGTCTGGCAGAGGACAGGGCACACGCATGGGCACAGCAGCCCTGGGCACTGCCTCCACTGAGCACCCCTGTGGGCAGGTGCTGTCCATGTCTGGCAGGGGACCGGGCATAGCAGCCCCGGGCACTGCCTCTGCTGAGCACCCCCGTGGGCAGGTGCTGTCCGGGCCTAGCAGGGGACAGTCCGTCTTGGCCCACGCGGCTCATGCAGCAGAAGTAAATTTCACCCGGCACAGAGCGAGGATTCCCAGAAGGTCCTTGTGCCCCCAGCTTCATCAACTTTAGGTCTGGGATTCTCATTCCTGACCCTCCAGTCTGCACAGATCGGGGAGACACAATGAGGAGTTTTGAGGGAAGCAAAGCAAAGGGTGGGCAGGGCCTGGGAGCACTGCGATGGCCGCCTGGCCCCCGTCTCTGGGCAGCTCCCATGTGGCTCAGACAGTCCTCCAGCGGCCTGACGGTGACCTAGGGCCCAGCCCTGAGCCGGCCTGGGGAGGACACAGGGGGTCTCTGCTGGAGCAGGTCACCTGGAGGGGGCTCTGACCCTGCGTGAGCACTAGCCCCTCGTGGGGAGCGGACAGGCGAGGGCCTGCGGACCCGCTGGCACAGGCAGACCTGGGCAGCTCCCGGTGAGAGCCCCGAAGGGTGGGGACGTCCTTCAGGGAAGCCCCACGCTGAGCGCGCCCCCTCCCTTGCAGCCGCGTCATGACGTACCGGGAGCACACAGCCTGGGTGGTGAAGGCCTCCCTGCAGAAGCGTCCCGACGGCCACATCGTGAGTGTGAGGTGAGGAGCGCCGATGTTTAGCAGCCGTTCTGCTGTAAAAACATTATTTTCCCCTCCATTTAAAATATGTCCTTGGTATTTAAACAGCTGGAAGGGGATGGCATTTCGGGCAGTAATTAACTCCTGCCCTGGAACTGGCCAGAAAGATCAGGCGCAGCCCGTAGGGGCCCAGGGGCCACAGCTGCTCCCCTGCTGGGGGACACCTGACCTGCAGGCGCTTTGGGAACTTTCCTGGGCTGCCAGCTGCGGAGGGTTCCGGGGGGAGTTGGGCAGCTGCTCTCCCTCCACAGGCAGGGGTGGCAGGGTGGCAGGGGCGGCGTGTCTGCCAGGCACGTGGCAGTTGTCTGCACATAAATTCAGTTCTGCCACTTGGTAAATACAGCACCAAGAGCAGGGAATATTTATTTGCCTATTAAAGGAAGAGCAAGATGTAATTTATGAATGCAAAGCCAGCATTTCTTCAAAGAGATGCTCTTTTCCCCCTTGTTTGTGATATAAAAACCAAACATAACTCTTGGGATGGACGCCTACTGGGGGTGGAAGGCAGGAGCTACGGGGCCTCAAAAGGGCCAGGCCATCCCTCCCTCCAGCCACAGCCTGCCATCCAGGCTCTGTCTCCCGGGACTGCAGGCCCCAGTTGCATGAAATCTAATCTCTAGCTGGAAATGAAACCAGGAGCTCACAGCCTCCTACCGCATCTGTGCTCATGGCCATTTCTCTAGGCCAGAAAGCTCCGGGCCTTTTCTGGCTCTGAGAGAGCTTGTGGGGGACAGCCTTGGCCCTGAGACCAGTGTGGGTGCATGTCTGGGCCCCGCCTGGGCAGCCCTCACTGGGGACGCTGAGCATCCAGGCAGCTTTTTCCTTGAGCAGTGTGTGTGCAAACAGGTGTGCGACCCCACACACCTGGTTCCACCGTCCCCCTGGCCAGGCCCCTCATGGGGGCTCCGGGAGGAGGTGTCACTGTGACCCTCTCTTGGCAGCGTCAACGGAGATGTGCGCATCTTTGATCCCCGGATGCCCGAGTCGGTAAATGTGCTTCAGATCGTGAAGGGGCTGACGGCCCTGGACATCCACCCCCAGGCGGACCTGATCGCATGGTAGGTGCCGCCCACCTCCCTGGCCTGCACCGCTCACCCGCCTCGGGCCTCTGTGCAAACAGGAGGCTCTTGTGTTCCTGCCCCCAGGAGCTGAAGGAGGGCAGGGGAGGATTTCACTGCTGTGGGGACATAAAAACAAAAGATGTCTGCCCGCCACATCCTCCCAGGATAAACTCTCAGAGGGTCACACCTGCCCCGAGCCAGCCTGTCCCCGTGGTCTAGCAGGCCTGTCCCGGCATCTGCGCCCGTCTTCCATCCTCAAAGAAGAGGGCAGTGATGCCGGGACCCTTTCTCTCCCCACAGTGGCTCCGTCAATCAGTTCACCGCCATCTACAACAGCAGCGGAGAGCTCATCAACAACATCAAGTACTACGACGGCTTCATGGGCCAGCGGGTCGGCGCCATCAGCTGCCTGGCCTTCCACCCGCACTGGGTCAGTGCCGCGGTGGGTGGGGGTCGGGGGTCGGTGGCCGGGGTAGAGGGATGGGAGGCAAGGGGACAAGGCAGCAGGGGTCCTGCCTGGCTACCCCACACCACAGTGGGGCCCATTGGCTGCCTGAGGGAGGGACTTGCCTGGGTCCCAGGATCTCTAGGGCCCCTGCCCCACCCTGCACTCGCCCCGGAAGCAGAGCCCCAGTCCCGTCACTCCGGGAAGAATTGACACACAGTGGCTGGGGCAAAGCTTCTGCCCTCAGACCCTGCACTAAAGCCATCCCTGGGGACCTCCAGGAGAGTCGCTCGGGGTGTCCATCCCTGTGCAGCCCTCACCCTGTCCCCTGTGCGGCCCTCACCCCGTCCCCTGTGCGGCCCTCACCCCGTCCCCTGTGCGGCCCTCACCCTGTCCCTGTGCGGCCCTCACCCCGTCCCCTCTGTGGCCCTCACCCCGTCCCCTCTGTGGCCCTCACCCCGTCCCCTCTGCGGCCCTCACCCCGTCCCCTCTGCGGCCCTCACCCCGTCCCCTCTGCGGCCCTCACCCCGTCCCCTCTGTGGCCCTCACCCCATCCCGTGTGCGGCCCTCACCCCATCCCCTCTGCGGCCCTCACCCCGTCCCCTCTGCGGCCCTCACTCCGTCCCCTCTGCGGCCCTCACCCCGTCCCCTCTGCGGCCCTCACCCCATCCCCTGTGCGGCCGGCCCTCACTCCGTCCCCTGTGTGGCCCTCACCCCGTCCCCTCTGCGGCCCTCACTCCGTCCCCTGTGCGGCTGGCCCTCACCCCGTCCGCTGTGCGGCCAAGTCCTCACCCTGTCCCCTGTGCGGCCAAGTCCTCACCCTGTCCCCTGTGCGGCCGGGCCCCACCTGCACGGCTCTCTGGCCTTGGTTGCAGCCTCCCCACGTGGCTTCAGGCCGTTGTTTTTAGGTTAGGATTCTGCCCGCCTGCCACCTTGTGTTGTGAGGCTCCAGGCATGCAGCTCTGCTGACACGCGTGACATTGGATCCCAGAGCTGCCCCGTGGGGCAGTCCTGAAAAAAGCACGCGGGGCCCGGGGCAGTGCCACGCCCCTCACGGAGTGCACCATGCATGGGCCCTGCAGGGGACTGGTGGGACCGGCCCGGCATTTCCAGGCCTGAGGTGGGCGCGGGGGTTCCTGAGACCCCGGCAGGAGCTGCCTAAGGATGCGGGTTGGCCTGCGCCCCCCGGCCCCCCGCAGTGTCTGCCCGCACCTGAACCCCTGCTCACCCCTTCTCTCTCCTCGCAGCCTCACCTGGCCGTGGGAAGCAACGACTACTACATCTCCGTGTACTCGGTGGAGAAGCGTGTCAGATAGCGGCGTGACCGGGCCCACCAGGCCACGGCCGCCTGCTGTACATAGTGAAGCTGTCACTCGCCGGGGCACGGGGCGTCGGCTGCCGCGGCCCTGCAGTGTGAACGTTGGCTGCTGCCTTAGCTGCTGATGACGGCAGGAGGGCCCTGCTACTCGCTTTTGTCTGTCTTCGCTGTCGTGTCTGGAACGTCAGGGAAGGGGAGGGCTCGGGTTGACGGTGGCTTCCCACTGAGCACCAGCATCCAGGTGCACCCCCGCGGCCGCGGCGCCTCTGTCCCTCTCCTGTTCTGTGTTTCTCTGAGACGCTGAAAGGGGAAACACCTCATTTTATTTCCATGTAATCAGAGCATTAGCTGCAGAAAAAACCCCAGACAGAGCCCTGGCGGAGAGGCAGGCGCTGGGGCTCCTACGGGTCCCTGGGGCAGCTGTCCCCATCAGGCCAAGAGCGAGCGAGAGGCGCTGCCCCAGCCAGGCCCACCACCTCTCACAGTCAGTGCCCGCAAGCAGGGACATTTCCTAGCCAGCTGGGGGACACTGGAAATTCGGGAAACCAAGAGAGAGGAAGAAGGAGACGCCCCTCCAACTGGCGGGTGTGAAGGAAGCCGCCCAGGGGTCCGGGCTGTCCTTGGCCGCTGGCAGCATCGCTGAGCAGGAGGCGCACAGCCCACCCTCCCCGCACCGCCAGGTTTCTGGACTCCAGTTTTGGCCCCTCTCACACAGAGCTGTCAGCAGGGGCCGCTGTGGCCGTGCACAGGGGAGGCAGGTCCTTGGCGAGGTAGCCCCTGCCTTAATCCACGGGGCTCCTTTCCCTCCGAAGGGCTGCTCTTCCCCGCAGGCGCGGGGACAGCAGCCTGGCCTGTGGTCTCCATGCCTGTGCCCGCACACAGGTGTAGCACACGCATGTGCAGATGGCACCACGGCCGGCACCTGGGGGCACACACATGCAGGCGGCATGGTCTCCCTGCTCTGTCCCCACACGTTCCTCACACACAGGTGAGAGGCACTGCCGGGTCCCGGACGGCTCCGGGTGACACCAGCCCCGTCTCCAGCCTTGAGCCGCCCATGCTGATGTGACCTCGGCTGACAGCTGGGCCTGTGGTGCAGACAGGAGCTGTGTGGACAGTCCCGCCCAGGAGGGGCCGCAGGGCATGTATGAGCAGTTTTGCAAACAGGACACAACCACAGTGATGGTATTTTGAAAAGCATTTTTTCCGTGTTCGTTGGGAATCAGGATTATTGAGAGGTGAAGGAGCCAGGTGGCTTCATTCTGGCAGTGAGAGGCCCACGACCACGGGAGCGAGAGCTGGTGCGGCGAGGCCCGGCTCCCCTGCGGTGCGGCTGGCGGCCTGCCGCGGCCAAGAGCATCTTCTGGGTGGATGGAACCCTGCCTGGTCACGTTTGGCCAGAGACACACCTGGCCCTCAGGGGGCTGAGCTGGAGACTGAGCCGGGGCTGGCCGGGACGTGACAAGGCAGGACAGAGGCGGCCCCTCCGCTGCTCCTTTTTGGAATGCAAGCTCCCACCAGAAGAAGGTTCCGGCACGAATCCCATCCCCACATCTGGGCCGAGAAAGCAGCCCGGGTCCGGAAGGTGTAGAGAGTCCCGGCCTCACTCAGCTCACAGGGCGTGCCAGGCGGCAACACCAGAATCTTCCAGAAGCCCAGCTCCACCCGCACACGCAGCTTCCCATCCAGTCCTTCAACTCAATTCTTACCCAACACGCGTTTCTGTTTGTTTTGAGACAAAATCACCACCTGTCAAAAGGCAGGTGCTCCAGAGGGGTCAAGACCCCCCCCGCCCCCGCTCCACCCTGGAGCCCACCCCCATGGGCACCGCGTGCCGCCTGCACGTGGGCTGTCTTCACAGGTCTGATGCGAAAATTCAATCACGACGTTAACCGGCTCGAGAGAGCGCCGGCCTAGAGGCTCATTATCTATTTATTTTACCAAACGCGAATTGAGACGGACTTTGACAAAATACGAAATGGCAATGTGAAGCTAAGAGCAGAGAGTGACAAACAGTAAACAACACGCGCAGACTCCGCGGCTGGCGGCTGTGTCTTTAAGGAAACTGCTCACCCCACCGCAGGGGGGCATCGGTCAGAGCAGAGCTCTGGGGGGTGGGGGGACGTTGCCCGGGTCCCCCCTGCTGTCCCCAGGGCCACCAGCAGCTCTGCGTCCCGGGTGCTCTCCAGGCAGGCACTGCGGCCACAGGGGGCCTGGCACGTCGAGGAGTGTGCAAAGGTCTCGGTCCTTTTCTCCCAGGCAGTGCCCCCCGCCCTGTGGCGCAGACCCCACATCAGGGAGCGTACTGTGTGGCAAGAGCCATCTTGCGACGTAGGCCAGACACGTGTCTTTCTCTTTAAAATGACGGTTATCCTGTCAAAGAGGCCCCATTCAAGTCTGCATTGAAATCTAGGCCACGTCAGAGTTCCTGGGGGAGAAGCCACTTCCCCGCTCCTCCCCACTTCTGGAGGCCCCCACTCCTTGGCTCGTGGCCCCTTCCTCCACTTCAGGCCCTCTGATCCATGCCCACCGTCACTTCTTCTCATGCAGGCCAGAAGTGTTTCCAGGCCTAGGGGCCGTACCCACCTCGGGCTGTGTGGGTCCTTAGTCCTAATCACATCTGCACATCCCTCTGGCCAACTCTTTTTGGGTTTGCTTTTTGTTTTGAGATGGAGTGGCACGCTGTCACCCAGGCTGGAGTGCAGTGGCGCGATCTTGGCTCACCTCAACCTCCACCTCCTGGGTTCAAGCGATTCTCCTGTCTCAGCCTCTCAAGTAACTGGGATTACAGGTCTGTACCACCACACCCAGCTAATTTTTATATTTTTGGTGGAGATGGGGTTTCGCCATGTTGGCCAAGCTGGTTTCGAACTTTTGACCTCAGGTGATCCACCTGCCTCAGCCTCCCAGCGTGAGCCACCACGCCTGTCCCCGTCTGGCCAATTCTTAAAAGGCTCCCGTTTCCAGATCACACTCTGCTCTGCAGGTCATGGCCTGTCCCTTGAGGTTTTTCCCAAGCAGGAAGGTCCGTGCAGGGATTGGGAGCCAGGGGGAATGTTGTGGAAGCCACAGCAGAGGCAACGGGCCTGGGCACGGTCCTGCGGGGCAAGTGGGAGGCAAGGGTCCGTGGGGATGGTCATGTCAGCCACACTGCACCACCTCAGGGGCCTGACTTCTGGAGAGCTTGGGAACAGGCTCTTGTCCCCCCGGCCCCTCTCACCTGCCGACCAGAAATTGGGTCTCGGGCACTGAGTAGCTTGCCCAAAGCCCTGCCTGTTGGGTGGTGGCAGGGACTGGGGTCCTAACCCCACCCCAAGGCCATGTGCGGAGACCTTTACTCCACCACTTGGGCTGGGGGGGGTGTTGGGGCTGGGGGAGCCACGCACTCAGGCCCTACAGGTGCTGCTTGTGCAAGCCCCGCCCCGCCCTAGAGCGGGCCCTACAGGTGCTGCTTGTGCAAGCCCCGCCCCACCCCAGAGCAGGCCGGCAGGAGTGGCAGCTCAGGACTCGGATGCACCAGGGTGATATGTGGAGCCACCAGCCCCGCTGCGCACGCAGAGGGGGCGCCTGCTACCCGCTGGGCCCCCACCCACCACGGCCTCATCACCAGGGCTCGGGGCTCCTCGAGGACGTCCCCTCTTGCTCAGCGCTGCACTGAATGGCCCTTCGGGGCTTCCCTCGTGTTCATGTCATTCCTTTTTCCAGGATAGACTCTGGCACCCACTGCAGCCTGGGCCCTCCTCACTGAGCCCGGCTCGCCTGCCTCCCTCCTCCACTTTTTTTTTTTTTTTTTTTTTTTTTTTTTGACAGGGTCTCACTGTCACCCAGGCTGGAGTGCAGGGGTGTGATCATGGCCACTGCAGCTTTGACCTCCTAGGCTCAAGCAATCCTCCCACCTCAGCCTCCTGAGTAGCTGGGACCACAGGCGTGCGCCACTACACTCGGCTGATTTTTGTTGACTTTTTGTAGAGACAGGACTCAGTCTCACTATGTGGCTCAGGCTGGCTTTGAAGACTCGGTCTCACTTTGTTGCCCAGGCTGGCTTCGAACTCCTGGATTCAGGGGATCCTGCTGCCTCGGCTTCCCAAAGCTCTGGGATTGCAGGCGTGAGCCCCACGCTGGCCCCTCCTCCACTTTTAAGGACCTTGTGATTACACTGGGCCCCCCGGGATGCTCCAGGGTCACCGCCCTAGTTTAAAGTCAGCTAATCCAACCTTCATTTCATCTGCAACCTGGATCCCCCGAGCCAGGTAGTCACAGGCTCCCACTAGGATGTGGACATCGTTGTTAGGATGTGGACATCAATAGGGAACACTATGCTGCCAACGAACCCCTGTCTACAAGCCAAAGGGCATCCCACCAGGTAGAGCCCACGAACACTCAGGGGTCCTGGGCAGGAGGTGGGTGGACACAGGGCGGGAAGGAGATGCTCAGTGGGGTTGGGGGAAGCACCGGCCGCAATGGGCCTCCCAGATCTCAGGGCCAAGGCATGGGAAGCTGGCACCATGTCTGGGTCCTTGGGGCTGTCGGTAAACAAGTGGATCCCCCATGACACAGCGGCTGCTCCCAAGCCCCAGCCGGGGCCGGAACACAGGGCACGAGCAGTTGCCATGGAATCCTGGAATCCCACGCTGAATTGCAGTTTGTTTCAGGCAAGGACGCCCGGCACTCACGGAGCTGTGCCAGGCGGGCTCCTGTTGAGAGAGTCATATTTTTCCCATTAGCACCAGTTTTTCTGTCACCGAGATGAGTACAAATTGAGTTCTTGTAAACACGGGGATGGGCACGCTGTAGAAGCCGGCCTCAGGGGAGGCCAGGGCTGAGCCAGGCCCACACCTGCCCCTGCCACTGCCAGACCCCGTGTGGTCGTGGTGAAGGGGCCAGGCCTGGTGATGCCATGTGGAGGAATGCTCAGCCTTCCGGCGAGGGGCCGGTGAGGGCCAGGGGTGGCCACGGGGGCTGTCCTGTGCCCATGGGAGCGCCAGCCACTGAGGCTGCCTCTCATGGGGGCTCCTGCTCAGTGTGGCTCTGCTGGGTGAGACTGCAGGCACCTGCCAGATGGGCAGCTGTGGCCTCCAACACATCTGTGCCTGGCCCCCTTCCAGGGGTCTCGGCGGATAGCCCTCGGGAGGCGGCAGAGCAGTTGGCCTCTGGGGGTCTGTGTCTCAGACTCAGTTACCGGGTGGTCCGGAGCCCACACGTCCCCAGACAGGACAGAGCCTCAGAGTCAGGCACAGACCAGGAAGGAACCCTTGAAGGACACAGGACGGGCGGGGAGGCCAGAGCGGGGGCCGAGCAGGACCTCCCACATCCATCCGCCTGCGGAAGCCCCAGCGCCCGGAACCCCTGCACCCGGGCCTGCGGCTGTATTTGGAGACAGGGCCTTTGCACGGGTGAGTATGGTGAAATGAGGTCACCAGGGTGGCCCCAATGCAATAGGACTGGTGTCCTTATAAGAAGGAAGATTAGGACACAGCTGTGCACAGAGGGACGGCCACACGAGGACACAGCCTACCTGCCAGGGAGAGTGGTCCTGGAAGAAGATAGCCAAGAGGCCCCTCTGTCTCCAAGTCCAGCCTCCAGACAGGGCGGGTGGAGAGGGAATACAGGGCTGCTGCTCAGGCTGCCGGGCCCACGGTGGTTTGCTAGGTGGCCCTGGGACACTGGCACCACCGTGGCACCTCCAAGCCCCAGCCTGTCCCTCACTTTAACGTGGGGACAGTTATTGCAGGCATGAGTGCTGTGAGCACCAAACAAGACCACAGAAGCTTCCAGAACAGCACTGGCACCAGGGAAGCACCCAATGGACACTGTCCGAGGTCACCTGAGGACTTCACAACTGCTGGTGCCACAGGGCTTGGGAGCTGGGAAGAACACAGCTCTTTGCCACAGCTCAGCCGATGCCAAGTCCCAGGGCTGCACGGTACCCGCCTGGACCATCAGAGGAGAGCAGACCCTGAGCTGGGCCCGGTCACCTGGTGCCACCCAGCTGAGGCCATGTCCTGTTGGTGGCTCCTGAGCTGGAGGAGGAAGAGCCCAACCACATGGGCCCTGCCTGTCCTTCCCCCTCCTCCACCTTGGGAAAGAACCTCACTGCAGCTGTTGGGGCGGCTTCCCTGCCCATCCCATCCTCCCTCCCGTGCCCACCCCCTCCGCCTGACTGCCGCCTCCTCTGCGGCAGGGGGGGGTCCCTCCTCCTGAGCCCCACAGTCCCTGCGCTGGCCCTGCCATCCCAGGGGCAGGAGCAGCCACAGGGCTCTTGGGGCTCTGAGGCTCCATCCGCCGTTGTGTGACCCAGGCACCAGTGTCCACAGAACACAGGACGAGAGTTACACACCCAGCCCCGCCACACCACTGTGAGGACAGAGAAGGCATGGCGTGACCTGCCACCTGGTGGAGGGCTGCGACCATGGAGGGTGCTGGATGCACCTACCCTGCCCTGCTGCCTGGAAGGGGGCCTCTGCTCCCCAGGGCCGGGGGACCATGAGTTCACCTCTGTCATCAGTGTCAGCATGACAAACCCCACTGGTGCCGCTCACAGCAGGATCCCACATCCCAGGCCAGCCCCCTCTGCCATGCCACCTACCTCACAGCCAAAGGTGGGAACAGCAACTCTGGGGAGAACTGGGGGTGCCGTGGCCACCGCGTCCCTGAGGCTCACGGAGGAGAGTGAGGCGAGGAGAACCATGGAGCTGGGCCCTGCCTTGGGAACCAAGCACTCGCCCTTTGCAGCCGCGGAGCCATCCTGATGGGCAGGCGGGGGCGGGGTCGCTGTGTAGCTGTGCAGAGAGCGCTCCGAATGGGGGTCTGTCACCAGCTCCCAAGCTCGTGGGTTCTCCCAAGATTCTTGTGGCACATGATTCATTGCCTTTCTTAACAGCATCGCTGAAAAGAGAAAAGGCCCTTTGGAAATTGATTGCAGTCCCTGGATGTGTCTCTTGGAGCACAGGTCCCTCGGTTCCCACTTGGCAAACCAGGCTTCATGTCCCCAAGACAGGGCCAGGCAGCCCATGCGCTCCACCCCCTCCCCCGCCAGCCTGCACGTCCTCCCCCATCGTCCATGCAGCCCCCGAGACACCCGCTGTCCCCGGCCCTGGGTCCTGACGTGGCAGGAAAGGCAGTTCAGGACCCCCCACCTCCCACCTCCCTATCCAAAACCCAGCCCTCACTCCCCAGAAGGCCATCACTGCAGCATCCTCCAAACAGCCTGTGGCCCCACAGGCATGCTCTGAGTTTGCTTCCAGGGGCCAGGAAGTGAGGAGCCCCCAGTGCTGAGGCCAGGGACACTCATGCAGGGCTCATGGCCACCAGCGACAGCCACCAAGGTCACTGCCCAAGGCTGCTTGAGCCATCCTGCCAGGTGGCCTCCTGGGCCCAGAAGGCTGATGTCACCCACGGCTCAGCATCGGAGGGCAGATGCCATCTGATGAGGTCAGAAGAACTGCCCAGACCCCAGGACCCCCACTCAGATCCCCACAGCCTGGTGAGGTACAGAACCACAGCCGCATCTGCAGGGGGAGGCGCAGGGGTACTCAGAGCTGTGGGTTCCCCTCTGGCCTCCCCTTGGAGGCTCTCCCGGCTGCCCTCCAGGGTCATCCACCATCCACCGCAGGCAAGCTGGAGGGGTGGATGGGAAGGCTTTGCCTGAGGGTGTAAGCCCCCAGGGCCCTCCAGGGAGGACAAGCTGCACGGCCGGGAAGCTCCGCAGCCTCCAACCCAGGGCTGGCAGGAGCTGGGGGCTGGGGGCTCCCCACATGGGGTCCCAGGCTCACCTCCCAGCAGGGGGAGGCCCAGAGAGCTGCCCGCACACCCTCACCAACTGCTCCCCAGTCCTGGCCCCTGCCTGGCTCACTGTGGTCAGAGTTTGCCCCCACAGAGAACCAGCCCCCAACTGCCAGCTGCTTCCACCTTCAGCAGCTGCTGGGGGCCAACCAGGTTCCACCCTGTAGCCAGGGGCTCCTCCAAACCCAGCGATGGGGGAGCCAGCCCTGAAAGCACCAGCCCCAGGGCAGCACAGGGCCTGTCACAGGCCTCCAGCGAGCAGCCCAGGATCCAAGGTGCCAGGGAGTCCAAGAGCAAGGCACACTGGGTTTACCAACCACAACCCCCTCCATGCCTTCTGTGTTAGAAGAAGAAAGAAGAAAAGGCAGCAAACTCAGACTGTGGAGCGGGAGCAGCCACCACCTGCATGGAGCAGAGGCCCAGGTGGGCATGGGGATCTGGACCAGCAGAGCCTTCCTGGGCTGCGCACCCCATCCATGTGGGAGACAAGAGCTTAAGGGCTCCCAGAAAGGCTCCCAACCATAGCAGCAAGGAGGGGCTGGATGCAGGAGAGCCACAGAGTTTGTCGCTGGTACAGTGGTATGACGTGCCTTGCAGGAGGAGGTGCCTGTGGGCAGTAACACAGCCGCCCCCATCTTCATACTCTGAGCCCAGCTTCTCCCCTAACTGGAAGACCCAGATGAGGCACTGCTGTCAACCCAGCTGGCTATGAAAGCCCTGACCATGTGCAGGACGCCCATCCTCACAGCCTGTAAAGGGAGGAGACCGTGCCGGGCGCAGTGGCTCACGCCTGTAATCCCAGCACTTTGGGAGGCCGAGGCGGGCGGATCCCGAGGTCAGGAGATAGAGACCATCCTGGCTAACACGGTGAAATCCCATCTCTACTTAAAAAAAAAAAAAAAAAAAAAAATTAGCCGGGCATGGTGGCGGGCGCCTGTAGTCCCAGCTACTCAGGAGACTGAGGCAGGAGAATGGCGTGAACCCGGGAGGCGGAGCTTGCAGTGAACTGAGATCGTGCCACCGCACTCCAGCCTGGGTGACAGAGCGAGACTCTGTCTCAAAAAAAAAAAAAAAAAAAAGGGAGGAGACTGACCACCCCCAGGCTCTGCAGGGAAGGTGACAGAGGCCAACAACCACAATCAAAGGCAAAGTGGGACCCACATGGGTGGTTTTTTGGGTTTTTTATTTTTTTGAGACGGAGTCTCACTCTGGCCCCCAGGTTGGAGTGCAGTGGTGCGACCTCCGCTCACTGCAAGCTCCGCCTCCCGGGTTCACGCCATTCTCCTGCCTCAGCTTCCTGAGTAGCTGGGACTACAGGCGCCCGCCACCACGCCCGGCAGATTTTTTTTTTGTATTTTCAGTAGAGACGGGGTTTCACCGTGTTAGCCAGAATGGTCTTGATCTCCTGACCTCGTGATCCGCCCGCCTTGGCCTCCCAAAGTGCTGGGATTACAGGCGTGAGCCACCGCGCCTGGCCTTTTTTTTTTTTTTTTTTGAGATGGAGTCTCACTCTGTCACCCAGGCTGGAGTGCAGTGGCGCAATCTCATCTCACTGCAACCTCCGCCTTGCAAGTTCAAGCGATTCTTGTGCCTCCACCTCCCGAGTAGCTAGGATTACAGGCGTGCGCCACCATGCCTAGCTAATTTTTGTATTTTTCGTAAAGACGGGATTTTGCCATGTTGGCCAGGCTGGTCTCGAACTCATGACCTCATGATCCACCCACCTCAGCCTCCCAAAGTGCTGGGATTACAGGCGTGAGCCACCACGCCTGGCCGTGGGTTTGTTTTTGTTTTACTTTTAAAAACTTTTTGGTCTGGGAGAAAAATGACACACCAGCAATGAACAATCTGAAAAGGAAATTAAGAAACCAATTCTATTTACAATAGGATGCAAAAGAATAAAATACCTAGAAACAAATTTGACAAAGGAAATGAAAGACTTTGACAATGAAAACTACAAAACATTGCTGAACGTAAGAGGCTCTAAAGATGGAAAGACATCCCACGTTCATGGATTGGATGACCTAATATTGTTAAGTTAGCAGTACTCCCCGCAATGATCTACAGATTCAAGGCAATCTCTATCAAAATTCCAATGGCCTTTTTCACAGAAATAGAAAAACCAGGCTAGGCGTAGTGGCTCACATCTGTAATCCCAACACTTTGGGAGGCGGAGGCAGGTGGATCGCTTGAGCCTAGGAATTCAAGACCAGCCTGGACAACGTAACCCCCATTCTACAAAAAATACAAAAATTAGCCAGGCATGATGGCGTAGTAGTCCCAGCTACTCGGGAGGCTAAGGCAGGAGGATCACTTGTACCCGAGAGGTTAATACTGCAGTGAGCCATCGTCACACCACTGCACTCCAGCCTGGGTGACAGAATGAGACCCTGTCTCCAAAAAGAAAAAGAAAAAAGAAAAACCAATCCTCAAATTCATATGGAACTACAAGGGGCGTCAGAGAGCCAGAACGATATTGTAAAAGAATTATAATATCATAAAATAATATTGTAAAATAATTTTCTTCTTGCAAAAGAAAAAAATTAGCCAGGTATAGTGGCTTGTGCCTGTAGTCCCAGCTACTGAGGAGGCTGAGGTGGGAGGATCTCTTGAGCCCGGGAAGGGAGTCCAGCCTGGGCAACATAGGAGACGCCATCTCTAAAAAGTAAAGAAGAAATAGTGTTGGTGGGGGGAGGAAGAAACTAGAGGATTCACATTTCTCAATCTCAAAACTTACTACAAAACTATGTGGTACTGGCATAGAATAGACATACGGAGCAATAGAATAAAATAGAAAGCCCAGAAATAAACCCGAAGATCTACTACGACTGATCGATTTTTGCAAGGGTGACAAGACCATTCAGTGGATAAAGGGTAAAGAATGGCCTTTTTAACAAATGATGCGGGGGCAGTTGGAGATTTACATGCCAAAAGCAATGACGCTGGACTCTTACCTCACACCATGGATTGAAAACTAATTCAAAGTGGATCAATGACCTAAATACATGAACTAAAATTATAAAACAGCTAGAAAAAAACATAGAAGTCAATTTTAATGACCCTGGATTTGGCAATGGATTCTTAGATTTGACACCAAAAGCACATGCAACAAAAGAAAAAATAGATAAATTGCACTTCATAAAAATGAAAAACTTTTGTGCATCAGAAGACATTATCCTGCCAGGCACAGTGGCTCAGGCCTGTAATCCCAGATCTTTGGGAGGCTGAGGCAGGAGGATTGCCTGAGCCCAGGAGTTCAAGATTCAAGACCAGCCTGGGCAACATAGCAAGACCTTGTCTCTACAAATTAAAAAAAAAAAAATAGCCGGTTGTAGCGTCACGTGGCTGTGGTCCCAGCTACTCGGAAGGCTGAGGCAGGAGAATCGCTGGAACTCAGGAGGTGGAGGTTGTAGTGAGCCAAGATTGTGCCACTGCACTCCAGCCTGGGTGATAGAGCAAGTCTCCATCTCAAAAAAAATAATAATAAGCCAGGCACGGTGGCTCATGCCTGTAATCCCAGCACTTTGGGAGGCCGAGGCAGGCAGATCACAAGGTCAAGAGATTGAGACCATGCTGGCCAACATGGTGAAACCTCATCTCTACTGAAAATACAAACATTAGCTGGGCATGGTGGTGCGCACCTGTAGTCCCAGCTACTCGGGAAGCTGAACCAGGAGAATCACTTGAACCAGGGAGGTGGAGGTTGCAGCGAGCCGAGATCGTGCCACTGTACTCCAGCCTGGTGACAGAGTGAGACTCTGTCTCCAAAAAAAATAATAATAATAAATACAAATTAAAAAATTAAAAAAAAGACAAGCAACCTAATTTTAAAACGGTCAGAGGATTTAAATACCTTCTCCAAAGCAGGTGAACAAATGGCCAATAAGCACATGAAAAGATGCTCATTACCAGTCATTAGGGAAATGGACATGAAAACTACACTGAGATTCCACTTCACACCTACTAGGATGGCTTCAATTTAGAAAGAAAACCAGCTTTGGGCAACTCTCTTCAGTCGTCCCGAATCCTGGTTCATCTGACACCAGCTGCCTTCACCATGCCCTGAAGTTCCACCCCAACAAGAGCAAAGTCGTATACCTGAGGTGCAGCGGGGGCAAAGTCGGTGCCACGTCTGCACTGGCCCCCGAGACCGGCCCCCTGGGTCTGTCTCCAAAAAAGGCTGGTGATGACATTGCCAAGGCAACCGGTGACTGGAAGGGTCTGAGGATTACAGCGAAACTGACCATTCAGAACAGACAGGCCCAGATTGAGGTGGTGCCTTCTGCCTCCGCCCTGTTGATCAACACCCTCAAGGAACTGCCAGGAGACAGAAAGAAACAGAAAAACATCAAACACAGTGGAAATATCACTTTTGATGAGATTGTCAACATTGCTCCACAGATGCGGCACTGATCTTTAGCCAGAGAACTCTCTGGAACCATTAAAAAGATCCTGGGGACTGCCCAGTCTCTGGGCTGCAATGCTGATGGCCTCCATCCTCATGACATCACAGATGACATCAACAATGGTGCCAGGGAATGCCCAGCTAGTTAAGAAGCACAAAGGAAAATATTTCAATAAAGGATCATTTGACAATTAAAAAAAAAAAAGAAAACCAGAAAATCACAAGGGTTGGTGAAGATGTGGACAAATTGAAACCTTCCCGCGTTGCTGGTGAAAATGGAAAATGGTGCAGCCACTGGGGAAAATCGTTCGGCGGTTCCTCAAGAAGTTAAGCATGGGATCAGCATTGGACCCAGCAATTCCACTCCCAGATATATACCCAAGAGAAATGAAAACATGTCCATGCAGAAATTTGTACAGGAATATTTATAGGACATTATTCATAATGGCCAAAAGGCAGAAACAACAAAAGGTCCAACAATGAATGAATGGATAAACACAATGCGGTATATTCATACCATGGAATATTACGCAGCCTTGAAAAGGAAACACTGAAGCTACAACGAGGATGCCTCCTGCAAACACACGGAATGAAAGAGGCCGGATTCCAGAGGCCGTATTGTGCAATTCCTTTTATATGACATATCCGGAATAGGTAAAACCAGCCCAACTACAGAAAGGAGACTGATGGCACCAGGGGTGGGGGGAGAGGAGGAATGAGGGGTGCCACTTGGTATTTTTCTTTTCTTTTCTTTTCTTTCTTCTTCTTTTTTTTTTTTTTTTTTTGAGATGGAGTTTTGCTGTCATTGCCCAGGCTGGAGTGCAATGGCGTGATCTCAGCTCACCACAACTAATTTTGTATTCTTAGTAGAGATGGAGTTTCTCCGTGTTGGTCAGGCTGGTCTCAAACTCCCGACCTCAGGTGATCTGCCTGCCTCAGCCTCCCAGAGTGCTTGGATTACAGGCATGAGCCACCTAGCCCGGCCCTTACTGAGTATTTTTCTGGGGTGATTAAAATGTTTTGACACCAGATAGAGAAGGTGGTTGTACAACATTGTGAATACACTGAATGCCACTGAAATGTACACTTTAAAATGGTTAACGGGGCTAGGCGCAGTGGCTCACGCCTGTAATCACGCACTTTGGGAGGCCAAGGTGAGCGGATCACCTGAGGTCAGGAGTTCAAGACCAGCTTGGTCAACATGCCGTCTCAGCTAAAAATACAAAAATTAGCCAGATGTGGTGGTGCATGCCTGTCATCCCAGCTACTCGGGAGGCTGAGACAAGAGAATCACTTGAACCTGGGAGGCAGAGGTTGCAGTGAGCCAAAATTGCACCACTGCACTCCAGCCTGAGCAACAGAGCAAGACTCTGTCTCAATAAATAAATAAATAATATAATAAAATTTTATTTTATTTTGTGGTGGCACAGACTGTAGTCCTAGCTACACAGGAGGCCGAGGTGGGAGGACTGCCTGGGCCCAGGAGTTGGAGGCTGCAGTGAGCTATAATTGCCACCGCACCCCAGCCTGGGTGACAGAATGAGACCCTGTCTCTAAAAAATAAAAATAAAATAAACTAGTTAATTGCAGGTTATATGAATTCCACTTCCATTCTTTTTCATTGACAAAAATACAAACTGACGCCAGAGAATGCGGCTCCGGTCATGCCTTTGGTCCCTCCAGGTTCGAGCGAGAGGATTTGCTGAGAAACAGAAGTCTCTTAAGAGTGTTAAGAGTGCAACCTGAGAGGGAGGGTGCCCGCTGCTGTGGTCTGAACATCGTGTCCCTCCAAAACCCCTGTTGGCACCGAATCCCCAGTCTAGCGTATTAAGAGGTGGGGCCCTTCCGGGTAATTGGGTCATGAGGGCACCTCCCCTGTGAGTGGGATTAAGGCCTGTGTAAGAGGCTTCACACCTCAGCTCCCTTTTGCTGTCCTGCCTCCCACCATGGGGGAACACAGAGCTCAAGGCGCCATCGTGGAAGCAGAGAGCCGCCCTCCCCAGACACGGGACTCCAGCACCTTGACCTTGGACTTCTCAGCCTCCAGAACTGCAAGAAAGAAATGTCCATTGTTCATAAATTACCAGTCTCCGAATTCTGTTACAGCAGCATGAACAGACTAGGACCCAAGAACTCGCCAAGGACCGTAAGGGGCCCGGAGTCATGAGACACAAATTCAGGCCTGGAACAGCCCAGAGAAACAGGCGGACAACAGGCAGCCCCAGGGACCCGCTTCTCTCATGGTCGCGAGGCTAGCAGCCCGGCCTCCAGCTCTGTAATCCCCTCATCTCTGGGGGAAGTCACCTGGAGGGGCCCCTGTGGCCAGGACTGAGGCCTCCTGCCCACAGCCACTCAGATGAGCATGGAGGCGACTCTGGCAGCCTGCCAGGCTTGAGATGAACCCGGCCAGCAGCTGAGCTGCAGAATTCTGACTTCAGGGGCGGCCTGTGCCACACACATTCATCATCTATCACACGTGAGAAGTGACCCGAGGACTCAGCAGCTGAAAGCAGCCGACATCATCCCACACACTCTCAGGCCAGGAGACCGGAAGCGGCTCAGCAGGAAGCCGGGCTCAGGTCTCCCGGGGGTGGCCATCCAGCTGTCAGCCAAGATGGAGGCCACCGTGCCATTAATGACCCAGTCTCAAAAGTGACCTGCCATCACTCTCCTCTGCCCTTGGTCACTCAGACCAACCCAGCGCAGTGTGTGTGGGGACGCAAGGACCGTTTGAGGGCCTGTGGCAGCCTTCTGTGTCCATAGCTGATGGGAGCTCATCCCACCTCCCCGGGCTTCTTCCTGCCCCAAGCCTGGCCTTCTCACCCCCTTCCTGGCTTTCTTCAAGCCATCCCACCCAGCATCCTTCCTGACCTTCAGACCACAGGCATAGCTCACCCAAAACACACCCTCCAGGCCTCAGTGGTCCCCCTCCTGGGCGCTTACGTCCCCTCAGGCGCGTGAGCCTCCCAGCCGCCTGATTCCGGCCACCACCATCACTCCCGGGGGGCCGCTGCAGCTGCCTGCCTGGCAGTCCCAGCTCCACCCAGCACAGGCCGCTTTACTCCTCCCTGCCTCAGTTTCTCCCGTGGAATGCAAACAGTCCCCCATCCTCCTGGAAGGCTGGCGGTGTGGGAGCTGGGGCAGTAGTGTGTGTGCAGCCTGTGACCCCTGGGTCGGCCGATGTCATCTCCCAAGTGGCGCCACGTCTGCCCAGGGGCTTAGGCCAAAGGCTGACCTCGCCTTCATGCCCCTTCCCCTCAGGGCCGCTCCTGCCCATCCAGCAGCTCTCACTGGGTCGACCCGTGGCCTTCAAGCCTGTTTCCCACCACGACCCCTTCTCCCCAGGGGGAGCAGCCAGGATGAAAACCCAAGCGAGGTCAGTCCCTCCTGGGCAAGGGCCAAGCGCTTCTGGCTGTCCGAGAACAGGGGCGGACCAGCCCCAGGGCTACCATGCCCCACCCACCAGCCAGTCCTGGCACTGCACTGTCACCCCGCTGTCCTTCTATCTGGGGTTCAGGCTCCTGAGATCAGATGCCACATCCTCAACTACCCACCCAACATCCCTCCAGCCCAGCACCACCTCCATTCCCCTGTGTCCCTTGTCGTATGCAAACCCCATGACAAAGGGACTGCAGTTCTCAGAGCAGGGCCTGCCCATGGTAGGCGCTGAAGGAATGAATGAATATGAATGAGTGTATGAGTGAGTGAGTGAGTGAGTGAGTGAGTGAGTGAGTGAATGAGTGGGTGAAAAAGTTAATAAGCAAGTGTATGAATGGGTGGGTGTGTGAGTGGGTGGGTGAGTGGGTGGGTGAATGGGTGGATGAGTCAAAGAATGAGTCAGTGAATGAGTGTGTGAGTGAATGAGTGGGTGTGTGTGTGAGTGAATGAGTGTGTGTGAGTGAATGAGTGGGTGAATGAATGAGTGTGTGAGTGAATGAGTGGGTGAATGAGAGGATGAATGAATGAGTGAAGGAGTGGGTGACTGAGTGAATGAGTGAGGGAGTGGGTGAGTGAATGAATGAATGAGGGAGGGAGGGAGTGAATGAGTGAGTCAATGAGGGACGGAGAGACGGAGTGAGGGAGTTAAAGAGTGGGTGAATGAGTCAATGAGTGAGAGAATGAATGAGTAAATGAGTGAGCCAGTGAGGGACGGAGGGAGTGAGTTAATGAGCAGGTGAATGAATGAGTGAATGAGGGAGTGAGTGAATAAGTGAGAGAATGAGTGGGTGAATGAATGAGCGAATGAGTCAGTGAGGGAGGGAGTGAAGGAGTTAATGAGCAGGTGAATGAATGAGTGAATGAGGAAGTGAGCGAATAAGCGGGTGAATGAATGAATGAGGGAGGAAATGAATGCGCAGGTGAATAAATGAATGAATGAATGAATGAGTGAAGAGGGAGGGAGGGAGCAGGTGAATAAATGGATGAGTGAATGAGTGAGGTAAAGCCCCGCAGGTCCCGCAGCCACAGGGCCTCCCACTCCCCGTGCCCCTGCCCCCGCCCCCCCGCGGGTTTCCGGGACCCCAGTCTCTGCTGCCCTCCGCGCAGGAGCCTGCACAGGGTAGGGGCCCGCGAGGACCCCGGGGCGGCCTGCCGAGGTCTGGGGGCCTCCCTTAGGGGTCTGCGGGTCTCTCCCGCAGGGGTGTGGGGTCCTGCCTCCTCCGGGCTGAGGTCCTCCCACCGGGTCTGGGGTCCCGCCTGCGGGGTCCGGGGTCTCTCCCACCGGGGTCTGGGGGCCGCCCCAGCTGCGAGGGCCGCCGGCTTCCCCTGTCCTGCAGCGCCACCGCGTGGCCGCCGCAGCCGCCGCAGCCGCTGCTCCTTCCCCTGGCGCGGGGGTCGCCGCTGCCAGCCGGGGCGGGACAGGCTGCTGGGACGTCAGCCCCGAGGCCCCGCGCCACCCCTTCCTGCCCCATTTCTACCGCAGCTCTCAAGCACCCAAAAGATGTCTTCGCCCTTAACCCCCTGCAGCCCAGCGCCCCCACTCCACGGGTCTCTGAGGGTCCCCAGCAAGCAGGGTCTTCCCTCTGGGCCACCCGGGCCTCCTCTGGGAGCAGCCCACTTCTCCCCGGCGCTGAAGCAGCCCCTCCAAGGACACCTTCTCTTCCCTAGGCCGCCCATTGCCGCGCCCCAGGGAGTGTCTGCAGCCGCGGGTCCCTCCAACCCCGCACTTGTGTCCGGCACCAGCACTTTCCGGGCTCTCGCCCATGCCTTGGGGATTTGCTTCTTTTGACTTGTTCCAGAATGTTCGTCGGGCTCATCATTTTCTCTGCTCCCTGAGTCACCGCTGCTTAGTCTGACCCTGAAGATCCCACCAGAAGCGTGGGAGCCCCTGCCTGGACACTCCCCCGGCCCATGGAGAAGGTGGCAGCTCTCCCACATCCCCTGGGCCCCACCGACGCGGGGCACCTGCAAGGAGGGGTGCAGCCCCCAGTTCATGATCTCAGGGTCTCCTGGCCCAAGCCAGGCGTCAGCACGCAGCCCAGGCAGGTCACCTGCAACACGGCAAAAGGCCCTTTCCCTCCCTGCATGCCTCTCGGCCCCACCTTCCCTCCCTCCCCACTAGGCATGGGCTCAGGCGTGGGTGTGACTCCTGGGCCAGGCAGCCGTGGGTCTTCACCCACCATGCCTGCAGCTGACTAGGCTGGGACTGGAAGGCGGAGAAGGAGGGCTGCCCTCTCCACCCAACGGCCCTCCAGCCCTAGGAGGAAGCTGGCTGCGTGGTCAGGGAAGAGATGAGGGACAGAGAGTGGGGAGGGCTTCCTCCACTGGTGACTGCATTGGTCAGTTCCTGCACCCAGAAGGCCTAGGGCCACCTCTGTGGAGTGGACCACCAGCACCACCCCCAGAGGCTGGTGGACACCTGGGCGGAGGGACCAGCTGGATGATGATGTCATGTCCACGTCACTGGTGCCTCAGAAGAACCACCTTTTCTCACCGGCTGCCTCTCCATTCGTGTGTCATTTGAAGGCCACCCCAAATGTCACCTCCTCAGTGGAACCTTCCCGGATCCCCACAGCCTTCCCATCCCGTGTTCCAGGCCGGCTGTGGGCAGCTTGGCCCCGTGCTGCCTGCTGAGGGATCCCGGGCGAGTGTCCCCAGCAGGAAGGGCCCTCGTGAGACAGGGGCGGCGGGAGAGGAGTAGAATCTGTGTCCTTGTTCCTGGGTCTGGCCCACGTGAGGTCTTGCCGTGGCGGGTGGGCCTTTTCATGCTGGTGCTGGCGGCAGCTGTGGCCATCACCAAGGGTTTCCTGCGGTCCCTGCAACCTCCCGACTCTAAACACTTGCCATGTCCCCGAGATCCAGGGATGGGACTCCCCGGCCTTCATTCCTCCAACTCTTAATGATTTTTGAAGCACTCGATCCTTTGTATTAAATACCTCCCTTCTTGAAATGCCCAGAGGGGTTCCTGCTTTCCAGGGCAAACCTCAGGTGATGACCTCATTGCTATGTTAAGGGCAGATTGTGCCTCCCCAAGACTCACAGGTTGAAGTCCTACCCCCTAGCGCTGCAGAATGGGGCCTCAGTTGGAGATGACGTCATTGCAGATGTAATTAGTTAATGTGGGTGGTGTCGGGGCAGGTTCCTCCACGTAACATATTGTCCTTATAAAAAGGGAACATTTGGCCGGGCGCGGTGGCTCACGCCTGTAATCTCAGCACTTTAGGAGGCTGAGGTGGGCAGATCACGAGGTCAGGAGATCGAGACCATCCTGGCTAACACGGTGAAACCCCGTCTCTATTAAAAACACAAAAAATTAGCCGGGCATGGTGGCGGGCGCCTGTAGTCCCAGCTACTCGGGAGGCTGAGGCAGGAGAATGGCGTGAATCCAGGAGGCAGAGCTTGTAGTGAGCCGAGATCGCACCACTGCACTCCAGCCTGGGCAACGGAGCGAGACTCCATCTCAAAAAAAAAAAAAAAAAAAAGAGGGGGGGAACATTTGGACACAATCATAACACAAGAGAACATGTCGGGAAGATGAAGGCAGAGGACGGGGTGATGTTTCTACAAACCGAGGGACACCGACGCTGCCCACAGTCACCAGGGGCCGGGGGACGCATGGGCCGGATTCTCCCTCGGAGCCTCAGGAGGAATCCTCCCTGCTGACTGCAAGGACCGGGGCGGGCCGGCAATTTCCGACAGCAGGGGAAGGATGACATCTTGAAAACCACACACAAGGGCCCTGCAGCCTCAGTTGAAGTCAGAGGGAGAAAATCAGAAAACAAGGAGGAACAGGGAAGAAAATCTTCTGGTAGCAAGACCACGGCATCCGAAAATGATTTCCCAAGTTTTACGCTACGGCTCGGAGGATTACAACGGAAATTAAATTCTCAGCCTCCCCAGGTAACCTGTGTGAACCTTAGAGCAGAGCGGGGGGAAGTGGGGATGGAAGGAGCTGAGGGGTAACCCTGACCCCCTGCCCAGGGAGTCCCACTCAGCCTTGCTTGCCGGCAGAAGCCACCCTCCTCCCTATCTGAGGCAGCTCCCACACTGGGAGACCTCACCTGAAGCATCTGCCTGGGGCAGGAGGCTGATTCCCCTCGAGACCCAGGCCCGTCACCCCTGGTTGCCTCTAACCCCATAGCTGGAGTGAGATCCCAGCTGACTCCAGGGAGAAGAATAAAAACCTGCCACACCCCAAGATTATCAAGATTTTGCTAATTCAAGCTGGAGACTAGTGGTGAGCGTGGATCCCACCGTCAGGGCGGCTGCACACTCCAGGGGCTCTGAGCTCAACTGTCTGCCTGAGCATCTGTGAGAAACTGGAGCCATTCGCTCTATTTGTTGCTGGAAACTTGGACTAGGACGGGCGTGGTGGCTCACACCTGTAATCCCAGCATTTTGGGAGGCCAAGGCAAGTGAATCACCTGAGGTCAGGAGTTCGAGACCAGCCTGGCCAACATGGCGAAACCCCATCTCTACTAAAAATACAAAAAATTAGCCAGGCGTGGTGGCAGGCGCCTGTAATCCCAGCTACTCAGGAGGCTGAGGCCGGAGAATCGCTTGAACCCTGGAGGCAGAGGTTGCAGGGAGCCGAGATCACGCCATTGCACTCCAGCCTGGGCAACAGAATGAGACTGTCTCAAAAAGAAAGAAACCTGGACTTAACAGTGGCCCAGCTGAGATTCCAGGATTTCCTCGGTAGAGCACAGAGAGAAGAATCCAGCAGCGTAGAGAGCCAGGAATGCCAAATGGATTCGTCAGATGCAACCCATTGGCTGAGTCCCTCATCACATCCCCAAAACATTCCTTACAAAGGCCTGCAACTTGCCCACAAGGAGGCTCTGAGCTCTGCCGCCAACAAGACTGTGTCCCCTGATCTCTCACGGGACCCTGGAGTGGCAAAGACTGAGAGTCTGAGATGGGACGGGCTCAGTGACAGAAGGAGCGGCCAGCTGGGAGCAGAGAGTGCCACAGGGGTCAGAGCCCTTGGCTAATGGGTCAAGCATCCCCAGAACTGAAAAAGATGGACAGTCTATGAAAGCTTAAATTGATCATTTTTTTAAAATCCAGGTCAGGCGCGGTGGCTCTTGCCTATAATCCCAGCGCTTTGGGAGGACAAGGACTGAGGATCACTTGAGCCCAGGAGTTCGAGACCCACCTCGGCAACATAATGAGAACCCTATCTCTACAAAAAATACACAGATTAGCCAGGCATGGTTGTGTGCACCTGTGGTCCCAGCTACTCGGGAGGCTGAGTGGGGTGGATCACCTGAGCCCAGGAGGTCAAGGCTGCAGTGAGCTGTGACGGCACCACTGCACTCTAGCCTGGGCAACAGTGAGACCCTGTCTCAAAAAAAAAAAAAAAAAATACAATAACAAAAACAAACCCAGATCTAGGCCAGGCGCAGGGGCTCACGCCTGTAATCCCCGCACTTCCGGAGACCAAGGTGGGTGGATCACCTGAGGTCAGGAGTTCAAGACCAGCCTGGCCAACATGGTGAGACTCCCATCTCTACTAAAAATATAAAAAATTACCCAGGTCTGGCGGCTCATGCCTGTAATCCCAGGTACTTGGGAAGCTGAGGCAGGAGAATCACTTGAACCTGGGAGGCGGAGGCTGCAGTGAGCCGAGATCACGCCACTGCACTCCAGCCTGGGCGACAGAGTGAGACTGTCTCACAAAAAAAAAAAAAAAGAAAAGAAAAAAGAAAAAAACCAGATCTGCCATGAAATACCTTAATGGAGAGTGGCGATCCCTCACCAGTTCCCCGGCCCGACCAGTCCCAGGACTGGGCCCCCAAATAAAGGGGAGAACACGCCTCTCTGTGGAAGGGCAGACACCAACACCTTCAAGTCTCCCTGCTGCCTTCTCTAAGCACCTATGACCATTGCTCTGGTCATCTTTTGCTGAGTAACAAATCACCCCAAAACCCAGTGGCTTAAAACAATAACAAACACTTATTTTGCTCACAAATCTGTGATTTAGGCAAAGTACACCAGAGAAGGCCCATCTCTGCTCCGTGTGACATCAGCTGGGGTGGCTCAGCGGATGAGGAGACTAGAACATTTCCCTTCTAAGAAGGCTCATCCCATGGCTGGCCAGGTGGTGCCAGTGGGCGGTTCCTTCCATGGGGGCTCCCAGGGGCTGCTTGGCTCCTCCTGACTTGGTGGCTGAGTTCCAAGAACGAGAGTCCAGGAGACACCAGGTAGACACTGTGTCTTATTTTAGTTTAGTTTAGTTTAGTTTTTTGAGATGGAGTCTCACTCTGTCGTCCAGGCTGGAGTGCAGTGGCATGATCTCAACTCACTGCAACCTCCGCCTCCCAGGTTCAAGCGATTGTCCTGCCTCAGCCTCCCAAGTAGCTGGGACTACAGGTGTGCACCACCACGTTAGCTAATTTTTGTATTTTTAGTAGAGACAGCGTTTCACCATATTTGCCAGGATGGTCTCGAACTCCTGACCTTGAGTGATCTGCCCGCCTCAGCCTCCTAAGGTGCTGGGATTATAGGTGTGAGCCACCATGCCTGGCCATCTTTTTTTTTTATTTATTTAAATAGAGATGGGGTCTCACTGGGTTGCTCAGGCTGGTCTTGAACTCCTGAGCTCAAATAATCCTCCCACCTCAGCCTCCCAAAGTGCTGGGATTACAGGTGTGAAACACCACACCCAGCCTTGTGTCATCTTTGTCACCTGGTCTCAGAAGTGACATGGCACCACTGCCGCCATAATTAAAGGCTCAGCGGTGTGCCACTGTCACCCCTCAGCTCCAAATCCACCCTTCCTAGGCCTGTTTGTGCTGGTGGAGCTGGACCCTGTAAACGTTTCTCCTCTTCTGGCCAGTTCAGCCTGAGGCTTTGACGGGAGAGGGCGCTGGAGGTTGCAGCGAGGCCTAGCAGAGAATGGGGCCTCCCTGTCTGACCCCTTCCTTGCTGCAGCTGGCAGTGGCTCCGTGTGCGGGTGACTCCTCCGTGAGTCTACGCCACCCACGGGCTGCTTCTTGCAGACACCCCCCGTCTGTCATGCTCCCCAGCAAGATTCTCAAGCACCTGGCAGGAGTTCCTGTTGGAAAAGCTCTGGCCCAGATGCACCCCTCGGTGAGTTTCTCGGCCAACTGGCTCCCCCCGGACGGCTGGGCCCTCACCCTGCAGTGACTTCCTCCACCGCGGGCAGGGGCAGCCTGCAGGGTCCAGCAGAGCCCAGGGCAACTTCCTCCGCCGCGGGCAGGGGCAGCCTGCAGGGTCCAGCAGAGCCCAGGGCACCTTCCTCCGCCGCGGGCAGGGGCAGCCTGCAGGGTCCAGCAGAGCCCAGGGCAACTTCCTCCGCCGCGGGCAGGGGCAGCCTGCAGGGTCCAGCAGAGCCCAGGGCAACTTCCTCCGCCGGGGGCAGGGGCAGCCTGCAGGGTCCAGCAGAGCCAGGCCCAGCCTTGAGTTGGGATGTTCTTCCAGGTTCTTGGTTTCTCCTCGTGTGCTCCCTGTCTGTCCTAGAAACACACGCTGCTTCTGGCACTGCTATTCCTGTATTCCTCAGAGTTCTCTTGTAACCTTTTAATAGTGAAACCTCCTTTTCTAGTTTATGATTCTTTATATTAAATGTTCCTGTTCAAATTACTGGTGTGGTTTCTGTCTCCTGCCTGGAACCTAATGGTACAGAATTAGCACGAGGAGAGGTCCCAGGAGGGCATTTGGGGACTGTTTGCATCATCCCTAGGGTGTGAATGCCTGGCTGAGTTTCCTGCCAATGGGAAACGGGGTGCCGGGCCCCACTTTGCAGTGGATTCGCTGTGGCCTCTGCTTGGGTGAAAGAAAGGGCTGGGTGAGGCTGGTGCCCTTCAGAGCAGAACAGCAAGGACACCCCAGGACTGTGGACTGGGGGTTCCTGCTCCACACACTGGGCGTTCACAGCAATCAGATGGCTGGCAGGAGCAGCTCCTCCCAGACCTCGGGTCAGCTGAGAGGCAGAGAACGTTCGTGGCAGCCCTCACAGGAGCTGCTGTTTGTGGTCCCTACGGGGCTGACATTGCTGGAAATCAAACACAATGTTCAGTCCTGCGTGTCACCTGATCACAGGGTCAGCTGAGCGCACGGCCTTGCCCGTGTCCTCACTTGAGAGGCAGAATGCTGACAGGACGGCACCCCTGACCCAGAGTGGAGGCAGCGCCCGGAACCCCGTGGAGCTCACGGTCGGCTCCTGCCAGGGTGCCCCAAGGCTCCCTTGCCAGTGGGAGTGGTGGTGGCTGACGTTGCTGGTGCTCCTGAGTTTGAAAACCCTCAAGAGCCCACCGGTGAGACCCTTGCAAGAGGTTGCTGTCCTCCCCAAGCCAGCACAGCCACTTCCTGTTGCCTACAATTAGCATCAGATCTTAGGGATCCGGGACAGCGTGACACAGGAGACAACAGCTCATGCTGGGACTTGGGAATTTTTTCTGTAAGAGAACAAACAGCACCCAGGCGCGGTGGCTCACGCTTGTAATCTCAGCACTTTGGGAGGCCGAGGTGGGTGGATTACCTGAGGTCAGGAGTTTGTGATCAGCCTGGTCAACATGGTGAAACTCCATCTCTACCAAAAATACAAAAAAAAAATTAGCTGGGCGCGGTGGCAGGTGCCTGTAATCCCAGCTACTCAGGAGGCTGAGGCAGGAGAATCGCTTGAACCTGGGAGGCAGAGGCTGCAGTGAGCTGAGATCACACCACTGCACTCCAGCCTGGGTGACAAAGTGAGACTCTGTCTCAAAAAAAATAAAAATAAAAAATCAAACAGTAAATATCAGGCTCCGTGAGCCACATACGGCCTCTGGCCACCTTGCTCTTGCTCTTCTCCTTCTCCCTCCTCCGTTCCTCCTCCTTTTCGGTGTTATTGTGTGTGTGTGTGTGTGTGTGTGTGTGTGTTTTACAATCCTTAAGAAATGTAAAATCCACTCTTAACTCAAAGGCTGTACAAAAAAATAGATTCCAGGCCGGATGTGGCCCGCAGGCTGTAGTTTGGCAAACCCTGGCTTACATGCTACAAGATTTCAGAGATATTTCAGATAGATATCGTGGGGAACCTGGGGAGAACCTGCGGGAGTGGATTCCGGGGGTTGGACCGGGAACGCCGAATTGGAACGCTAGAGGGGGCTGAAGTCCCTGATCTGGGGGCCTTGATCGCTCTGCCGGGTCTGCAGCTGCAGCCACAGCTAAGAGCTCCCTCGCGCGACGGCTGAAGCTCAGACCCAGAGGCCCGCAGGTCAGGAACCCAAGACCCCAGACCCTCCATGGCCTGCTGTGGAGGAGAGAATCCGAAGGTCCACGGACAGGCAGTCTGTGAGTGTGACCTGCACGCCCACACCCAGCCACGCCCTGCAGGCTCAGAAACACCACCTTCCCGGACGTGAGGAACACCCGGGCGAGGGGAGCCCCTGCACCCTGAAAAGTCCTGCTACTGCTCTCCTTCATAGGCCAAGTGTGACCGCGGGGAGAGGGGTGCCCCGGCGGAGATGCGCTCCTTGATCTCCATGGGGTGACACATCCCAGAGCAGCAGCAGGACAGGGGGCATCCGCCGCCGTCAAGTCCCACGCGGGCTGTGTGGGCCAGCGGCGGCAGAAGGAACTGGCGCTCGGGATGCCGTGGCCTGCAGGGTCCTCCGGCGAATCACAGTGCCCAGGGTGAAACAAAGGGTTGGCAGACCAGAGTGCCGTTTGTCTTACACAACAGAAACAAAACTCTGGGTCTGGTGGCCAAACCTGACTTGAGTCACCACAGTGGACAGCCACGGCCTCTCACCTGTTTCCAGGCTGAGCCAATTCACAGACCTGGAGCCCTTGAGTGGGGGGCCAGGTTCCTTGAGGGAGACCCCTGAAGCATTGCTGTAAGGAATACAGCAGCAAAGCCACGGGAAGAGTCCCCCAAAGGGACCTGTACCTGTTTACCAAAGTAAATGTGTAACAGAGGGAGGGAAATACTCAAGCGTCTCAGGAATGACAAGACACTGGCATCAGATGGATTCCAATTTCTTTTCTTTTTCTTTTTCTTTTTTTTTTGGAGACAGAGTATCGCACTATCGCCCAGGCTGGAGTGCAGTGGTGTGATCTCAGCTCACTGCAACCTCCACCTCCCAAGTTCAAGCGATTCTCCTGCCTCAGCCTCCCAAGAAGCTGCGATTACAGGTGCATGCCACCATGCCCCACTAACTTTTGTAGTTTTGTAGAGACACAGTCCACTATGTCAGGCCAGGCTGATGTCGAACTCCTGACCTCAGGTGATCCACCCACCTCAGCCTCCCAAAGTGCTGGGATTACAGGCGTGAGCCACCACGCCTGGCCAGACGGAGTCTGCTAGAGTCTCGGGGATTTTATACGGACAGGATGGGGGCGTGGCAGGCCAGGGTGGTCTTTGGAAATGCAACATTTGGGCAGGAAAACAAAAATCCCTGTCCTCACCTAGGTTTGTGGGCACAGGCAGTGGGGGGATCCCTAGCCAAGGATCACGCCTTCCTCTACCCAGCTCTTCCTTCCCCCTTCATGAGGAGCAGGGAGTAGCAAGTCTTTTTTTTTTTTTTCCTCAACGTCCCCATGGACACCAAGGAAAAAAGTACTTCAGATGTCTTAGTGAGACAAATCAGAGGATGGGAGATGAACCCCACAAAAATTCAGGGGCCCCCTCACCTCAGTGAAGGTTCTGGAGTCCAAAGGTTTGGAACAGGTGATAATTATTCTCCTTTCGATGTTATTTGTTATATTTTTTGTAGAGACGGGGGTCTTGCTATGTTGCCAGGCTGGTCTTGAACTCCTGGCCTCAAGCCATCCTCAGCTGAGTGCTTTTCTTTGACACTTAGTGAATGCTCAGGAACCACAGTCAGGATACTCAGGCGGGAACCGGGGTGGCTTCTCCCTTTTACCCTTTATCCCCATTCATGTGTTTCTTAGCACCCCAGGGAAGAATGCTTCTGTGGGGGACGCAGCCACAATTCCTTGGAAGGAGAAGCTGAGCCCAGCCATGCTGGTCTCCTCCTGGCACTGATCTACAGACGGGGAGCAGCGCAGTGGAAGAGGGAAGATCCCAGGGCTGAAGGGCTGGGTGGAGGGCGCTGCTGGTTGCATTTCAGGGAACACTTTAAAATGCAAAGCGGGCCGGGCGCGGCGGCTCACGCCTGTCATCCCAGCACTTTGGGAGCCCGAGGTGGGTGGATCAGAAGGTCAGGAGCTCAAGGCCAGCCTGGCCAATATGGTGAAACCCCGTCTCTACTAACAAAAATTAGCCGGGCGTGGCAGCAGGCACCTGTAGTCCCAGCTACTCAGGAGGCTGAAGCAGGAAAATCACTTGAACCCGGGAGGCAGAGTTTGTAGTGAGCCGAGATAGTGCCCCTGCACTCCACCCTGGGCGACAGAGCAGGACTTCATCAAAAAAAAAAAAAAAGTGCAAAACGTTGGATATCACATCATTAATGCGGCATTTTGTGTTCAGAGCCAGTGGGACAGTGATTCCTGCACAAGATTCCTGAAAGCCTGGGGAGACTGAATTATGTTAATCTAAAAGGATCCCATCTAATTAGGAGATAAGAAATTTTTGCCTTCACCTGCACAGGAAGGGTGCACGGAAACACGTTATTTAGAACATCCCGGGCCCGAACATCGCGGGGCCTAACATCCAGGTATCCGTGCCACTTCTCTGTACCAGTCCAAGGAGGCCGCGGTGTTCGCGGCGGTCGCCGAGACCGGCGGGCTGTGGTTTCGAACCCGCGGCAACGGCGCGCGGCCGGAGGAGGCGCTCGGGCTTCGCGTTCCGCGGCGCCTGGCCCGGCGCGGCCGCCGTAGCGGGAGGACCCGAGCTACGGTAGCCGTGGGGCGGGGGTGGCGATTGGACTTGGTGGGTCCCGGGCCAGGGGCGGGCGCCGCCATGGGCAACCTGTTCGGCCGCAAGAAGCAGAGCCGCGTCACGGAGCAGGACAAGGCCATCCTGGTGAGGGCCCGGGCCCGGGGTCAGGGCTGGGGCCGGGACAGGCGACGGGGCCGGGGCGGGCGGCGGGGCCGGAAGAGCCCCGCGCCCTCGGCCCCCCGCGTTCGGATGGGGAAACTGAGGCGCAGCGCGCAGCCGGGCCCCTCGGTCTCTCCGCCCTGCGTCCCTCCTCCCCCGCGGGGCCTCGGGCCGGGGTCTCCTGCGCGGCGCCGTGGCTGCCGACTTCCCCCGGGCCCGCGCGTCCGCCTCTGCGACCTCCGCCGGGGTGGGCGCGGCTGGTGACTGCGGGATTCGACGCCGGCGTTCGGGGCTCGGCCACAGCCTGGCGGCCTGTCCGTGGGGTCCGCGCGGCGCTGGGCTTTCCCTGGCTCTGGGCCCGCGGGAGCAGGTCCCGGCCCCGGGGGTCCCGGCTCTCCCGGAGTCGCTGCCCCCGCCCCCGTCCCGCGGCTCATTTGCCTCCTGGTGCCCTGGGTCGGAGCCCCAGCGGTGCTGCCGGCTTCGCGAGGCAGCGCGGAGCATCCCCTCTCCCTCACCCCATCCAGGCCAGGACTGGAAGGAAATCTGCCCTGGTCCGAGGAGCGGCCGACAGGTGCGCCGAACGCCTGCCGGGGTCCTGCCGGGTTTCCGCAGCGCCTGGGTGCAGGACCACCGTGTTTGGCGCGTTTGTTTGCGGCGACTCCAGACTGACTCCGGGGCACAGCCGGGCCGGTGGTGGTGCCTTTTCCCATGTGAAAGTTAGCTTCTGTAGGAGGAGGAATCGCCTGGCATGTCAGGGACACGGCGGGTTAAGAATAGTCCATTTTTGTAACGAGATAAACGTGTCACGAAAGAGACCCCGAAATGGAAGCAGGGCTAGCTTTTTCGGATGCTTTCTTTTCTAAATTTTGTGCAATAGAAATAGGTTAATTTTATACTAAAAGAGAAGCGAATGTAAATGAAAGAGGGAATCTTACGTTGGCATCTGAGTCCATAAGCTGTGAAAAGAAACAACGGGCACATTTGTCCCTAGAGAAGATGGGCACAGCGCTGGGCACCGTCCCGAGCTGTCTGCAGACAGCTGGGCCCAGCCTCCATCGTCCACCTTCCACCTACCCTGGCAGCCCCAAGGCACTCCCTCCCCTCTCTTTAAGGACTCAGTTCCGGTTTCTCTTCAAGCACAGCTTTCCACTTGCCAAGGGTCACTGTGGGATCTCGGCTGTGCAGACCCGTGTTCCAGGCTGCCGTAGGTCTCCCGGGGATTTCGGGTGCTTGGGAACAGCATCCTTAGCACACACTAGCACAAATGATTGCTTTTTTTTTTTTCTGTTTTTCTAGGATAACAGGTGTTCCCCACGTGGCCTGTGACCCTCCACTGAGACCTTGTTTTACAGGGGGGCAGCCTGGCCACACCTGCCTGCCTTTGGCCCCTGGGTCTCCCCAGCAGTGGGGCTGGGCAGGGGGCACCTTTCACTGTAGCAACGAGAGGACCCACAGGCCTTGGCACTGCGAAGGGGAGACTCCGTGGGTGGAGGGAGCACTGGCTTCCCATGCAGAGTCTTAAAGAGGCACACAGGCCCTGCTGAGCTAATTCTCCTCAGCCTCCTGCCTTAAGGCCATAATCCCTGTGCCTGCACGGGCTCAGCATTGTCTGAAGTGATGACGTTTGGAAAACTTAAGGGCCTGATAGGGCAGGACTGGCTGAAGTTCCTCAGTGGCCGAGTGCCCTCTCTGGGACGGCACACAGATGAGAGGTGGTCAGCGGGGCCGAGTGGGTGTCCCTGCAGCCGGATGGTTGGCAAAGGGGCAGGGAAGCCACAGGCATCTCATGCGGCTGAAGCGCAAGGAGAGAAGCCGGGGAGATGTCTGAGCCCTGTCCTGGCCGTGTGGCTGGTGGCACTTGGGTACTCGCCACCTGCATGTTCTTGAGTCCGAACTTTTTTTTTTTGAGATGGAGTCTCACTCTGTCACCCAGGCTGGAACACAGTGGCATCCTGTCGGCTCACTGCAAGCTCTGCCTCCCGGGTTCACACTGTTCTCCTGCCTCAGCCTCCCAGGTAGCTGGGACTACAGGCACCGCCACCACACCCGGCTAATATTTTTATGTATTTTTAGTAGAGATGGGGTTTCACCGTGTTAGCCAGGATGGTCTCGATCTCCTGACCTCGTGCTCCGCCCACCTCGGCCTCCCAAAGTGCTGGGATTACAGGCGTGAGCCACTGCGCCCAGCCGAGTCCAAACCTTTGAGGTCCTGGCAGCTGCTCCCTGACCTGAGCCTAGAGTGCTTGTACCGCTGGCAGGCAGCCTCGAGGGTGGACCCACAGCAATGCCACGGTGGTCTTCCCCATCCCTGTGATGGGCTGTGGAGTCCGGGTGACCCTCTGGTGGGGCCGCCCCTTGTGTGGCAGGATGTGGAGCTGTGTCCCTGGCTTCCACCCCCAGACGTGTCCAGACAGCACCACCTGTCCCCTGGAAGGCAACCCTGCCCCATGAAGGACACTCACGGAGGGCCGCCTGGCCTCCATGCCTGGCGCTCAGTAGCGTGGCCAGGGCTTCCAGCGTGGGCTCGGTGACGCCAGGCCCTCTCTCTCTTGGCAGCAACTGAAGCAGCAGCGGGACAAGCTGAGGCAGTACCAGAAGAGGATCGCCCAGCAGCTGGAGCGCGAGCGCGCCCTGGCCCGGCAGCTGCTGCGGGACGGCAGGAAGGAGTGAGTGGGGCCCGGGCAGCGTGGGCACCCTGTCGGCTGGGGTGGGGGGCCCGGGCAGCGTGGGCACCCTGTCGGCTGGGGTGGGGGGCCCGGGCAGGGCCACAGCGGGTCACTCTCGGGCTTCCCTCTGCAGACGGGCCAAGCTGCTGCTCAAGAAGAAGCGATACCAGGAGCAGCTCCTGGACAGGACGGAGAACCAGATCAGCAGCCTGGAGGCCATGGTAGGTGGCTGGGTGCTTCGCCCTGGAGTGCAGGTGCAGCTGGAGGCAGCTCCGCCCGGCTGCGTGGACATCAGAATTTCTCCCGAGAGCTGAAAGCTCCTCCTCTCAGATGCCTCGGGCTGAAGCTGACCTGAAGAGGGGCGGGCCTGGAATCCCAGGGAGTCTGCCAGGAAGCTAATGGTCTTAAGGGGCTGGGGGGCAGGTTGGCTCTCGCAGGACTGAGGTGGGGAAGGTTGGGCCACCCCTGGGTGGTGTGGGTAGGTCAGGGGTCTGCGTGGGGACTGAGTGTCCCTGGTGTTAGGGACCCGAGCGGCGTGGTTCTGCTCTTTGGTAACCAGAGCTACTAACAAGCAACCAGCGGTCCCCTGAGTGTGTCCCTGGCACCTGCTCAGTTTTGCGCATCCCCACCTGGCAGTGGGAGAGGACAGGGAGGAGCAGGTGTCAGGAGTCACCCTCACGCCCAGCAGCACCTGCCCAGCAACGATGTCATCCTGAACCCTGCCCCAGGGCCGGGGAGGAGGGCACCCCGGATCCTCAGCACCTGCGTCTGCTCTGGTTTCCTTTTCAGGTTCAGAGTATTGAGTTCACCCAGATCGAAATGAAGGTGATGGAGGGGCTGCAGTTTGGAAATGAGTGTCTGAACAAGATGCACCAGGTGAGTCTCTGCAGGGCCAGGGGCATGGAGGCGTGGGGAGCCCATTGGGCTGGAGCTGGGGATAGGGCGGGGGGCTTGTCCCACGGTGTTCGTGTCAGACACAGGGCAAGAGGCTGGCAGGGGAGATGTGTTGGGTGCTGCCAGGCAGGCAGGGATGCAGTGACCGGGTGCAGCACAGGCTGGGAACTGTGGGAACTGGGTCCCCAGGCGCCGAAGTGACTTAGAGGGGAAGTCTAAGGGTGGGGAGGGGGCTGGCAAACTAATCACAGAAGGCTTCCTGGAGGTGGCGGGTGTGGTGGCTCACACCTGTAATCACTTTTGGAGGCCAAGGCAGGCAGATCACCTGAGGTCAGGAGTTCGAGACCAGCCTGGCCAACATGGTAAACCCTGTCTCTACTAATAATACAAAAATGAGCCAGGCGTGGTGGCAGGCACCTGTAAACCCAGCTACTCAAGAGGCTGAGGCAGGAGAATCTCTTGAACCGGGAGGCAGAGGTTGCAGTGAGATGGGATTGCGCCACTGCACTCCAGCCTGGGTGATAAGAGCAAAACTCCGTCTCAGGAAAAAAAAAAAAAAAAAAAAAAAAGAAGGCTTCCTGGAGGAGGTGACTACCGGCCTCATCTCAGGCCGGGCATGGATGTGAAGCCCAGCGTGGCCAGACCACGTTCCCCCACCAACCCCATCACACTCCTGACGTGGGGGCCAGTGGGGGGTTAGTTGGAGAGCCGGGGACTCACCTGGCGGGAGGTCTGGCTGTGCCACTTTTCCAAGTGTTTGGTGAGTACTGGTGGTGTGTGCTGGTCAAGCACAAGTGGCCCTTTGACCTTTTGCCACTCAAAAGAAATCAAGTCACCTGCCCAGAATGTTCTACCTGTTGCTTATTTTTACCGGTGGCTGTGAGAGCTGACTCAGGGTGAGAAGGGGCAGCGGGCGCCAGGGCAGCGCAGTCGTGGCCTCTGAAAAGACTCATCAAACGGCCCCTGTGGCCTCAGGACGGGCCCATGCCTGGGACACACATGGCCTGGCCTCATTTAAACAGGGACAGGAGCCGGGTGTGGTGGCATGCACCTGTAGTCCCAGCTACTTGGACGGATCGCTTGAGCCCAGCCTGGGCAACACAGCCAGACCTTGTCTTCAAAAATAAAATAAACAGAGGGGTGAGGCCGTGGCCCTGAGAGCTCAGGAGGCCTCTGTCGGGGTCTACCATTGGCCTCACCGACAGGCATCCACACGCATCCCCCTTGTGCACAGGTGATGTCCATTGAAGAGGTGGAGAGGATCCTGGAGGAGACGCAGGAGGCCGTGGAGTACCAGCGGGTAGGTGGCACCCTGACCGGCCTGCCCCCAACTGTGGGAACCCACAAGGCCACCCTCGGGGGCCAAACTGTCCCACATCCTAGAGCGGCCGCCTTCTCGCAAGGGGACGAGACCCAGCCACAGGCCGTCTCCTTCCTCCCTGAGGGGCCGCCGCCTCGCTGCTCTCACCACCGCCTGTCCTTTTGCAGCAAATAGACGAGCTCCTGGCAGGAAGCTTCACTCAGGAGGATGAAGACGCCATCCTGGAGGAGCTGAGCACAATCACTCAGGTAACGACCCCCGGGACTGAGCAGTCACTCGGGCGATGGGACCCCCGGGACTGAGCAGTCACTCGGGCGATGGGACCCCCGGGACTGAGCAGTCACTCGGGCGATGGGACCCCAGGACTGAGCAGTCACTCGGGCAATGGACCCCCGGGACTGAGCAGTCACTCGGGCGATGGGACCCCCGGGACTGAGCACAGTCACTCGGGCGATGGGACCCCCGGGACTGAGCAGTCACTCGGGCGATGGGACCCCCGGGACTGAGCAGTCACTCGGGCGATGGGACCCCCGGGACTGAGCAGTCACTCGGGCGATGGGACCCCGGGACTGAGCAGTCACTCGGGCGATGGGACCCCGGGACTGAGCACAGTCACTCGGGCGATGGCACCCCGGGACTGAGCAGTCACTCGGGCGATGGGACCCCAGGACTGAGCACTGTCACTCGGGCGATGGGACCCCCGGGACTGAGCAGTCACTCGGGCGATGGGACCCTCGGGACTGAGCAGTCACTCGGGCAGTGGGACCCCCAGGACTGAGCACAGTCACTCAGGCAGTGGGACCCCCAGAGCTCAGACCCCCAGGAGGCCCTGCCCATGGTGATCTCGTATGTGGTGTCCATTAAGTAAATAGTCTGCGGTTTGTGACTGGTTTTCCTACCTGAGGTGACTCTGTTTTCAGGGTTGCTCACCCGACGGTCTGGTGCAGGCAGGCTGGCCCCGTGCCCTGGACAGAGCGGGGATGCTGGGCCTTCCTGGCGCCTCGGCCCCTTTCTGTCCCCGGCTGTCACGGATGTGGTGCTGGCTTTCCCCAGCCGTGGCTGCTGACTCACGTCCCACATAGGCCCTCGCTGCGGGGGCCGCGTCCTGGCCCCAGGCTCACACCCAGGCTCTGAGTCTGCATTCACTCCCTGACAAAGGGGTTGTCCTCTCTGTGGGCCCCTGCCTCAGTCTGCCAAATTCTCATGGTGCCCCCAGAGCCGGCCTCTGCCCCAGCCCTGCTGCCAGCTGCCCCGGCGCTCTGGTGCTGTGCGGCCCGTGGTGCCTGCACCCACTTGCATGTCCAGTTACTTTCTCCTGAGGGTCCGAGTCCTCCGGGGCCTCCAGGGAAGGCCAGCTGAGAGGCAGAAGCACCCGTGCTGGCTTAGGCAGCCAAGCTCGCTGGGACAGCGTTGTACCGCAGCCCACCCCGCAGTGGTGGACACCAGCGTGACCTGGGTGTCTGTGTCACCCACCCCTCGGTCCCCGAGAGCCAGGGTCTCTGGGGCACACCCAGGACGTCGCCTCCTTACAGCCCCTCAGGGCCCCAGGGTCTGTTGGGAGGAGCCTCCATGGTAGCGGCTGCGTCACCACCTAGGGGATTCTGGTGGCACCAGAAGCCGGGGCGGTTGCAGACTTAGGTCTTCTGAGCAGCACGTTCCTGTCCGCTTTAACTCCGGCTGAGAGCGGCTGACTGACAGGATCCGTGTCCTCTCGGGGAGGCCCAGGCAGCCCGGGGCAGACCTGTCACCTGCTCACAGCCTTACCCTTTGCTTCTTGCAGGAACAAATAGAGCTGCCAGAGGTTCCCTCCGAGCCCCTTCCTGAGAAGATCCCAGGTATTTCCATGTTTGATTCTTTTGAATGGTTGGAATTCGCAGGAGAAAAGTGGATTCTAGAAGGGAACGAGACAGAATGCTCCCCGCCCTTCTCACTTGGCAGAGGTCGCCCAGGCCTTCCTGGGCCGTGGGCGAGCCCTGCTGCCTGGCTGTTTGGCTTGGGGGCGTGCGTGCCTGGCCTTGGGGTTGGGCTTGGGTTTCCCAGGGGTTCGGTAACTGGGTAACCTCGTAAGAGAGCCATACCCCATTCAAAGAGGCACATTGAGAAATCAGAACTGGGGAAAGGCTTCTTCAGCAGCACCAGCTCATTCCCAGGGTGTAGCCCAGGATTAGCCCTCAGCCAGGGATGGCTCTCCCCGTGGCACCATTCAGCACAGGCTCTCCAACCTGCCCACTGGGAAGCTGACTTTAGAACCGTCCATCCACGTTTGTTCTGTTCCTTTACCCATCTTTGGGGCTCTTCTCCTCTCTGAGTCCCGCTGGGAGGGGCTGTGCTTTCCTGGCCCACTGTCCCATGTCCCTGGCCCTGTCTGTCAGCCCCATTGGCTTCCTGTTTGTCACTTGCCTCCCCCAGAGCTGGGCGTGCCCTTCCCTAGTGCGAAGTCCCCGGAACTGGCCCTTGCCACCCCTGTGGCCTCGTCCCTCTCTGGAGGTCTCTGCCTGTGGGTCTTCGGCGTGTCATAAACATCTCTGTTTCCTCCACAGAAAACGTCCCTGTCAAGGCCAGGCCCAGGCAGGCGGAGCTGGTGGCAGCTTCGTAACGTGGCCTCCTCTTGTGGGACTCACGGGGATGCCCCAGGGACTGTGGCCCACAGAGAGTTTGGGTCACGGCCAGCCCCTGACCGGGTTCCCTGGAGCCCAGCGCGCACGGTGCTGAGCAGAGTCGCAGCCACGCAGGCGCATTTCAGGAGGACTCCAGAGCGTCTCCTGGAGACCTTGAGCCTGAATGCACTCAGGCGCCACTGGCCTGCTCTCAGTCCGGATTAACTCTCGGCCGAGCCCAGCTTCTGCCGGTTGTGGGCTCCCCCGGTGGCCGCGGCCCAGGCCCGACGCCTCTGGTGCTGTTCCCCTGCAGTCCCAGCCCCGCGTGGCTCGCGCTCGTCTGTGAGGAAGACACCTCCAGACCTTGGGGTCCCCGCACTTCCTCTTGCTCCTCGCTGCTCCCATTAGCTGGTGCAGGCTTCCGTTAAGGGGTCCCTCCCTTGGCCTGGCTTCCCGGCGCACCTCAGCTTCCCTGCTGGTGGGGGGATCCCCAGGAGACCAGCATGTGCTGAACCTCTCTGTGCCTCTGCCTCCGCACCCTAGACGCCCACCTCCAGTTTGAAGGTGGCGGGCCAGGGGCTTTCTTGCTGAATTGACGACTCCGAGAGCTCTGACTCCCGCCTTGCCACTCACGGCTCTGTCCACTAGGGCTCGGCCCTGCTGAGAAAGGACCTCCGATGCTTGGGAGACGCTGCTCCGGCAGGTGCAGCCCCGGAAGTTTGTCCATGGGGGTCCCCGCAGCTGGGGCTCATGGAACTGCGAGACCCGGGACCCTCCTGCCCTGCGGGTCCCCGAGCCACCAGCAGCCAGGACCGGAGGCTGTGGGGCATGGCGTGACTTCTCGTGCACAGGGCTGGTTTGGTTATGAGACGATCTCGCTGGGACCGCCCCTGCCCGTGGAAAGCCACAAGGACAAAGGGAGCGGCCACCTCGACCCCCAGACAGGCCGGCCCGTATTAAAATTGGCCCTGCACGCCCACTGCCTCGTGGACTTGGGCGCAGTGGGCACCGAGGCGTGGCTCCCTCTGTGGGAGTGTGGGTGGGTTGTGTGCGGCCCCTCCCCCACGGTGACCCTGACCAAAGCCCAGCCCCTTGACCAGCGTGGGGACGCTCACTGGAGGGCTCCTGCCCAATCCGGCCAGGCCTGGGCTCTGCACACGTGAGATGGAAGCTCTGGGCCCTGACGGCCACCTCTGGGTAGCTGCCCTCTGTGAGGGCCAGGGTGCTGCTCTGAGCAGGCTGTCTCCCTCGCGTGGCTTTGTGTAATCCTGGGCCCAGAGGGTGGTGGGTTTGGGGTCCTGGTGCCCAGGCGGGAATCTTGATGTGCAGGGAACACGCTGGGCAGGTGCCCCCCAAGGGGTGGCTCCACACCCCGCACCGGTGGGCATGGGGGTGCTGGCCCTGCACTGCCGGGTCTCAGGACTGAAGAAGCTGAAGACCTGGGTTTGCGGGAAAGTCTTGTTTCTCCACGTGGCGGCAGCTCTCCTGCGGTGCGCGTGTCAGCTGGGGGTGAGGGGGTCTTCCAACCACCCTTGCAGGGATTCTGCAGAAAATTAGTTGGCTGGGGCTCCCCCTGTCTGTCCCCAGGACTGCCAGGCAGCCTGGAGGGCGCCTCGTGATGAGGCTCCAGCCCCATGACCTGCTCCCTGCAGCAGTGCGTCCCAGGCCCATGGAGCACCAGCTCTGGGTCCCAAACTGCACGCAGGGTGCCAGGAGCCTGCGTTGGGAAGCTGCAGGTGTGGCTGGAGGGGCCCTGGCTACTGTCAGTCCCAGGCCTCAGTCACAGCCTTTACACACCCTGCCCGTGGGGCAGGTCCCTCCTTTCCCTCTGCCTCCATTAGAACGCAGGGGCTTTTGCCAAGAGAGGCCGGGTGTTCTGGCAGCATTTTGTGGCAGGACTTTGCTCTCAGCCCCAACCGGAGCAGCTGTCCACAGTGCCCTCCCCCTTGTGCCAAGTTCCTGGTCAGGGCCCAGGAGGCCATCCAGGGAACGCCAATAACCATCCATCCCTGCTACAGCACAGCCGGGAGTGGGGTGGGGTCCACGTTCCCTCCGACTATCCAAGAAGTTAGAGCCTGAGTACTACTACTCAGCCGTGTTCTGTGTACCAGTGTTCCTCCCTGGACCTCGCAAGGGTCTGCCCGGACAGCCCAGAGTGACCTTGAGCTGATTCCCAACTCTGGCATTGGTGTGTCCTGGCTGGCCGGCTCCTGGTTATGTCGGGCTGGTGGCAGCCCCTCCTGCCAGCAAGGTGCAGAGCCCAGTGCTGGCCGGAGCCTGACCAACCTGATCTCCTAATCTAGGTTGGGGACACAGGAGCATGACAATCACAAGTCAAAATTAGGTGTGGAACCTCAGGGCGGAGCTGGTGTCCTGCCACAGATGCCTGGGGGCCGGGGGGAGGACTTGGAGGAGGAGAGGCTGCAGAGGGCAGGGACACAGAGTAGGGGGGCCACACAAAGGGTGGCTCAGAGTGGAGGAGGGGCATAAAGGAAGAGCCATACATAATCAGCAGCTTTGAGGGGTGTTGGAGCCTGCCAGCCACAGAGGACTTCCCAGGGAGGGAATGGGGCATAGTGTGGAAGTGGTGCCCTCATTTTCAGAGGCTGCAGACACTTCGCTGGAAGGCACACTTCCAGCGCCACACTTGCCACGGGGCAGGCAGTGTGGCAGTTAGAAATGTGTGGGATGGAATGGGCGCGGTGGCTCACGCCTGTAATCCCAGCACTTTGGGAGGCCGAGGCGGGCGGATCATGATGTCAAGAGATTGAGACCATCCTGGCCAACTTGACGAAACCCCGTCTCTACTAAAAATACAAAAATTAGCTGGGCGTGGTGGAACGCACCTGTAGTCCCAGCTACTCGGGAGGCTGAGGCAGGAGAATCGCTTGAACCTGGGAGGCGGAGGTTACAGTGAGCAGAGATCATGCCACTGCACTCCAGCCTGGCGACAGAGCGAGACTCTTTCAAAAAAGAAATGCGTGGGACAGAATGGCGGGGCCATCCTGGACGGGATGGGGCCCCCGACCCCTGTGTGCCTGCGCTCTGCCAGCTCCTGCGCTGAGCAGGTACTCGGGGGAGGGAGGATGGTTTGCTCCAATCTCAGGTCCTAACTGGTGTCTGACTTGGCCGCAGAATCCTTTGGGTCCTGGTTTCTTCACACCTGCAATATTGGGGGTTTGCCCTTGGGGGTCTCTTCCAGCTGAGTCCACTTCTGTCCCCAGCCTGTAAACTGTCTGCACCTATTGACTCTTGATGGTCTCTGAGGGACTCAACTTTAGAAACTCTGTCCGTATTGTGCTGCTGTCACAGAGTGCTTGAGACTGGGTAATTTATAATGAACAATCAACTGGCTTACGGTACTGGACAGGTGCCAGCATCTGGCGAGGGCCGTCCAGCTGCGTCATCACATGGTGGAAGGCAGGAGGGGGGCCACCCCACCCTTTTATAACCAATCCCAGCCGTTAGGGCGCAGCCTTCATGGCCTAACCACCCTCTAAAGGTCCCACTCGATACTGTTACAAAGGCAATGAAATTTCAACAGGTTTTGGAGGGGACAAACATTCAAACCATGGCAGAAAGTGTGGAAGGAGCAATAACCACACTGAACAGAATGACCATGGTAATTAAACCCCAAGTGAAACCATGACCCGTTTTACATCATCCTGGAGAGAACAGTGCAGCTGCAGTACTTGCTGAGCTGCAGAGACAGGGTCCATCCAACTCGACAGCATCCAGCAGCCACTCCAGGCTGCCAGCAGACAGATGTTGGGAGCAGCACTGATAGTTTGGGTTTTCGTTTGTTTTTTTAAGACAGGGTCTCACTTGCCCAGGCTGGAGTGCAGTGGTGTGATTATGGCTCACTGCAGCCTGGAACTCTGGGGCTCAAGCGATCCTCCCACCTCAGCCTCCCGAGTAGCTGGGACTACAGGTGTGTGCCACCAAATCCAGCTAATTTTTGTTACTTTTTGTAGAGATGGGGTCTCACTATGTTGCCCAGGCTAATAGATTTTTTTAAATGATCATACAGGACGGCTGGGTGCAGTGGTTCCCGCCTGTAATCCCAGCACTTTGGGAATCCCAGCACTTTGGGAGGCCGAGGCGGGCAAATCACCTGAGGTCAGGAGTTTGAGACCAGCCTGACCAACATGGAGAAACCCCGTCTCTACTAAAAGTACAAAATTAGCCGGGCGTGGTGGCGCATGTCTGTAATCCCAGCTACTCGGGAAGCTGAGGCAGGAGAATCGCTTGAACCCAGGAAGCGGAGGTTGCAGTGAGATCGCGCCACTGCACTCCAACCTGGGCAACAATACAAGACTCCATCTGAAAAAAAAAACATCACACAGGAAAACAGAAGTTCGATTTTACGTCGTACACTGCTGTAATTTCAGCACATGTGGACTCGTGTAACCACCACCATAACCTTCCATCACCCCTGAAACTCCCTCCCGCCAGCCCTTTAGGGTTGCCCCTTCCCCCGAACCCCACCAGCCCCTGGTGACCACTGATCTGTCCTCCAACCCATAGTGTTTTTCCGGGAAGGTCACAAAAACAGAAGCCGACCATGGGTCACCTTTCTGGCGCCTTTCTCCCCGCACAAAGTCTTTGTCCTTGTGAAGTTGTCACGTGCCAAACGCTTGTCCCTTTTTCCTGCTGGGTAATACTCCCGGTGCCGCCCTTGCTGTTCGTCGATGCACATCTGGCTGCTTTTCGCTGGCTGCGAGCGGAGCTGCTAGGGACATGGCCACGGGGCCGTGAGAGCGGAGTTTCCTCTCTCCGGTGACCCTGAGCTGCGCCTTTCTCAGCCGCCTCCCGAGGCCCCAGGCGCTCTGCGGGGGCTCTGGCGGGGTTGGGGGCGGTGGGCGTTCTCGTTATTTCAGCGGCGCTGCCCCTAGCCCTGCGGGAGGGACCGTGGGACCCGAGACATCCCCGCCTGGCCTCCGCTCCCCACCCGGGAGTGGGGCTCGCATCCCCCCCCCCCCACCTCGGGTAAAGACGCTTCTGGAAGGAAGGGCGCCCCGCGGACCCCGCCCAACCCTGCCCAGCCCAGCCCAGCCCAGCCCAGCCCTTCCCGGGGCGGCGGCGCGGGAAGCAGGCGGCGGCGCACGGGCGTCGTCATGGCAACCCCACCGGCTCCGGGGGCCGGGACCGCTGCCCCCTCCGCCCCTCGACCCCCGCCCCCCCCGCCCTTCCTGGCTGCGGCTGGACCCGGCTGCGCGGGGCGCAAGGCTGCCTTTCGCGGAATCACCAGGGACCACCCGGCGCGCTCCCCGGGAATCCGCACCCCTGGCCCCAGCGCTCCGGAGCGACCCGAGTCAGCCCCTGGCTGCCTGCAGTGGGCCCCTGGGCGAACCCCGGGCGGACCCAGGAGTGAGCACCCGGTGCGCGGCAACGATGATCCCGCGAGGGAAGCTCACGGGAGGCAGGAGCTGTGGCAGCCGCCCCACGATGGGGCGCGGGGAGCGCGCTGAGCTGTCCTTTCCCGCAGCGGCCCCGCGGTTGAAGCGTGGGCTTGGGTTTTGGTTTTTCTTCTGTGGCAACAGTTCTGTTGAGATATTACTCGCCTGCCATACAACTCACCCATTTTAAGAGTACACCTCAGGGGTCCTGCGTGTATTGACAAACCCGCCGCCGTCACCACAGCCAATTTCAGAACATTTTCATCTCTTCAAAAGAAACCCTGTACCCTTCAGCTGTCACCCTCCTGGTCCCCATCCGGTCCTCGTCCCGCCCTCAGCAGCCACGCACTGCCTGTAAAGTCCCCTGTCCTGCCCTGTAGGTGGAATCTATACCTTGGGGTCTGTTCTGACGTTCACCTAACAGCCTTTCCAGGCTCAGCTGTGCTATCATATGGACCAGTACTTCGGGGGGGGGGGGGGGTGGTTGTTTTGTTTTTGTTGTTTGTTGGTGTGTGTGTGTGTGTGTGTGTGTGTGTGTGAGCCGGGCGTGGTGGCGGGCGCCTATAATCCCAGCTGCTCAGGAGGCTGAGGCAGGAGGATCACTCGAGCTCAGGAGTTTGAGGCTGCAGAGTTGATCATGTCACTGGACTCCATCCTGGGCGACAGAGCAAGATTCTGTCTTCAAAAAAAAAAAAAAAAAAACAGGGCTGGGCGCGGTGGCTCACGCCCTTAATCCCAGCACTTTGGGAGGCCGAGGCAGGCGAATCACGAGGTCAGGATTTCGAGGCCAGCCTGGCCAACATGGTGAAACCCCGTCTCTACTAAAAATACAAAAATTAGCTGGGCGTGGTGGCGGGCGCCTGTAATCCCAGCTACTAGGGAGGCTGAGCCAAGAGAATGGCTTGAATCCGGGAGGCGGAGGCAGAGGTTGCAGTGAGCCGAGATCGTGCCACTGCACTCCAGACTCCAGCCCCGGTGACAGTGCGAGACTCTGTCTCCAAAAAAAAAAAAAAAAAAAAAAAAAAAAAAAACAATAACAAGTCCGGCTGAGGTGGCTCACGTCTGTAATCCTAGCGAGGCGGGTGGATTACCTGAGATCAGGAGTTTGAGACCAGCCTGACCAGCATGGAGAAACCCCGTTTCTACTAAAAATACAAAATTAGCCAGGCGTGGTGGCGCATGCCTGTAGTCCCAGCTACTCGGGAGGCTGAGGCAGGAGAATCGCTTGAACCTGGGAGGCAGAGGTTGCAGTGAGCCGAGATCATGCCATTGCACTTGCAGCCTGGGTGACAGAGCAAGACTCTGTCTCAAAAAAAAAAAAAAAAAAAAAAAAAGACACAAAAAAAAAAAAAATCAGCCAGGCGTGGTGGTGCGCACCTGTAGTCCCAGCTACTCTGGAGGCTGAGGCAGGAGAATCGCTTGAACCCATGAGGCAGAGGTTGCAGTGAGCCGAGATCGCGCCACTGCACTCCAGCCTGGCAACAGAGCAAGACTCCGTCTCATATAAAGAAATAAAACAAAAATAAACAAATTTTAAAAACAAACACATTCCTATACAGGTTTCTGTGTGGACAGCGTCTGCTCTTGGGTCTGTACCTGGGAGTGGAATTGCTGGGTTGTGTGGTAACTGGATGTTCACCCATAGGATGAACGACCACACTCTTTTGCACAGTGGCCGATGGTTCTGGTCTCTCTACAGCCTCACCAACTCTTATATTCTTTTTGATTACAGCCCCTCTAGCAGGCATGAGGTGGTACGTCATTGTGGCTTTGACCTGCATTTCTCTGATGTCTAATGGTGTTGAGCATTTTTTCGTGGGTGTTACTGACCATTTGTATATCTTAGAGAAATGTCTATTCAGATAATTTGCCTATTTTTAATTGGGTTCGTTGTCTTTTTATTGAGTTGTAATACTTTATTCGGGATACTAGACCCTTATTAGACACATGATTTGCAAATATTTTCACCCATTCTTTGGGATGTCTTGTTAACCTTTTTGATGGTGTCCCTTGAAGCACAAAAGTTTTTAATTTTGATGAAATCCAATTTATTTTTGTTGTTGTTCCTTGTGCTTTTGGTGTCATAGCTAAGGAACCCCTGCCTAATCCAAGATCATGAAGATTTGTGTCTATGATTTCTTAACAGTTTTATAGTTTATTTATATTTATATAAATATGTTTTTGAGACAGGGTCTCACTCTGTCGCCCAGGCTGGAGTGCAGTGGTGTGACAGCTCACTGCAGGCTTGACCTCCCTGGGCTCAGGTGATCCTCCCACCTCAGCCTCCTGAGTAGCTGGGACCACAGGCACATACCACCCAACTGGGCTAATTTTTTTTTACTTTTTTATTTTTTATTTATGTATTTTTCTTAACACGGAGTTTTTCTCATCGCTCAGGCTGGAGTGCGGTGGCGCAGTCTTGGCTAACTGCAACCTCCGCCTCCTGGGTTCAAATGATTCTTTTGCCTCAGCCTCCCTAGTAGCTGGGATTACAGGCATGCACCACCACGCCTGGCTAATTTTTGTATTTTTAGTAGAGACGGGGTTTTGCCATGTTGGCCAGGCTGGTCTCGAACTCCTGACCTCAGGTGATTTGCCCGCCTTGGCCTCCCAAAGTGCTGGGATCACAGGTGTGAGCTACTGCATATTTTTATTTTTGTAGAGACAGAGTATCGCTGTGGTTGCCCAGGCTGGTAACATTTTAATTCTCTCTCTCTTTTTTTTTTTTTTTTTTTAATGAGTTGGTGCCAGACAGAGTCTTGCTCTGTGGCCCAGACTGAAGTGCAGTGGCGTGATCTCGGCTCACTGCAACCTCCGCCTCCCGGGTTCAAGCAATTCTACTGCCTCAGCCTCCCAAGTAGCTGGGACTACAGGCACATACCACCACACCCAGCTAATTTTTAGTAGAGACAGGGTTTCACTCTGTTGGCGAGGCTGGTCTTGAACTCCTGACCTCAGGTGATCTGCCTGGCTCAGCCTCCCAAAGTGCTGGGATTGCAGCTGTGAGCCACCACGCCCGGCTTGACTTCTTCCTTTTATATGTGGGTATTTTTCTGTCCCAGCGTCATTTGTTAAAAAGACAGTCCTTTCTCCATGTAATTGTTTTGGCACCGTGTGGAAACCCGCTGCCTGTAGCCGGGAGCTTCTTTCCAGCCCTCAGTTCTGTCCCATTGCTCTGTGTGTCTATTCTTACGTCCTCATGGCAGCCTTGTAGTAAGCTTTGAAATTGGGAAGTGTGAGTTCTCCAACTTTGTTCTTCTTTTTCAAGATTGTTTTGGCTATTCTGGGACCCTCAAATTTCCATGTGAATTTTTAGGATAAGCTTTTCAGTTTCTGCAGAGGAGCCAAGTGAGATGTTGATAGGAGTTGCGTAGAATCTGTGGATGTGTTTGGAGAGTGCCGCCGTCTCCCCTACATTAAGTCCAGATCCGTGGATTGAGGGTGCCTTTCCGTTTATTTTGGTCTTCTTTACTTTCTTTCAACCAAGTTTTGTAGTTTTCAGAGTATAAATTTTATACTTGTTTTGTTCAGCCTATTACTGTTTTATTTTTGGTGCTATTGTAAATGAAATCTTAATTTCAATTTCAGATGATTCACTTAAATATACAGAAATACAGCTGATTTTGTATATTGAGCTTGTCTCCTGCAATGTTGCTGAACTTGTTTATTAGGGTTTTTTTTAGTGAAATCCTTAGGACTTTTTATATACAAGATAAGGTCACTTGCAAAGAGAGAGAGTTTACCTCTTAATTTCCAACCTGGATGCCTTTAATTTCATTTCCTTCCCTAACTGCCTGGTTAAAGCTTCAGTACAATGTTGATTAGAAGTGGGTATCTTAGGCTGGGCTCGGTGGCTCACGCCTGTAATCCCAGCACTTTGGGAGGCCAAGGCGGGAGGATCACGAGGTCAGGAGATCGAGACCATCCTGGCTAACAAGGTGAAACCCCGTCTCTACTAAAAATACAAAAATTAGCTGGGCGTGGTGGCGGGCGCCTGTGGTCCCAGCTACTCAGGAGGCTGAGGCAGGAGAATGGCGTGAACCCGGGAGGCTGAGCTTGCAGTGAGCTGAGATTGCGCCACTGCTCTCCAGCCTGGGTGACAGAGCGAGACTCAGTCTCAGAAAAAAAAAAGAAGTGGGTATCTTTACTTCACATTTTTCTATTCCACTCCCAGCCCAAAACTAAAAACAGAAAGAAAAAGTCCATACAAAGAGTATTTCATGAAAAATTTAACCCACCTTTTTTCTTTCGCTTTCTTCCCTCTCCTCTTTTCTTTTTCTTGTCTCCTTTTCTTTCTCACGCAGGGCAGGGCTGGGCCAGGGTTAGCGGGCCAGGGTAAGGTCGGAGCTGCTCCAATTTCTGGTGTGTACTTGTTAGTCTTTATGATATTCTTGTAGATTCAATCATGAAACATGAGTTTGATGCTGGTGTGATTGTAGGTGGTCTTGCAGTCAGGTGAACAGTTGCTCCCAAAGAGAACTGACGGCTCAGCCTCAGCCTGGAGGGGATGTAGACCTCTCGTGATATAACTCAGTGCTGGGAGGGAAGTCAACAGAGTGAATCAAGGACAGAACAAACACTCAAAATGATGGCAAGAGTTGCAGCCAAAGCCAGCCAGATGACACACCAACAAAATACAGTAAAGCCCATAAAGGTCAGTCCTTGGCTTCAAAGAAAACCATAGTGGGCAGTGATGCATTTGGAAAATATCTGTAAACCTTGCCTGCTGGCAGACACTGTGGGTTATCTATGGGATCCAGCTGCTAACTCCATCAATGTGACCTTACACTTCATTAATGGAAGTGTTTACCTAACTGGATGTAACAGCCTCCTCACTAACTTATATTTACAGTGCTGCCCCTGAGTCAGCAGTAAAAGTTCAAATTCTATTCAGAATCTTCTGCTTAATAAATTAGAAAAGTGCTGGCCAGGCGCGGTGGCCCATGCCTATAATCCCAGCACTTTGGGAGGCCGAGGCTGGTGGATCACTTGAAGTCAGGAGTTCGAGACCAGCCTGGCCAACATGGTGAAACCCCGTCTCTACTAAAAATACAAAAATTAGCTGGGCGTGGTGGTGCACACCTGTAGTCCCAGCTACTCGGGAGGCTGAGGCAGGAGAATTGCTCAAACCCAGGAGGTGGAGGTTGCAGTGAGTTGAGATCGTGCCACTGCACTCCAGCCTGTTGATACAGCGAGACTCCATCTCAAAAAAAAAAAAAAAAAAAAGGAAAGAAAAAAGAAATCAGAAAAGTGCAATGGGGAAAGCATAGCCATGGGTCTGACTTGTTCACTGTGTTAGCCCAGCTTCCTGAGCACTGGTTTGCACATAGAGTAGGCAGCCCCCAAAATTGGGTTGAAGAAATGAATTATCAACATTTTAAAAGTGTTTGCTGGTTGAACAGGCAAACTTCAGCTATCTAGAGAATTGCCTATGCAGAGTGCATCACTCCCTGGTGATGTCAGATGGAGAGTGGCTGGAGTCTTTCTCTGTGTATTGGTCCTTCTGATGTATTTAAAACTTACATTTAAAAGCAGTTTGTTCTGCTGGGCACAGTGGGATTACACTTGTAATCCCAGCACTTTGGGAGGCCAAAGCAGGAGGATTGTTTGAGCCCAAGAATTCAAGACCAGCCTGGGCAACATAGTGAGACCCCACCTCTACAAAAAAAAAAAATAGCCGGGCATGGTGGTGCATGCCTATAGTCCTAGCTACTTGGGAGGTTGAGGTGGGAGGATCATTTCAGCCCAGAAAACGGAGGCTGCAGTAAGCCATGATCGTGCCACTGCACTCCAGCCTGGGAGACAGAGCAAGACCCTGTCTCAAAAAAAGAAAAACTGTTCTGAAGCGCAGTGTAGCCTAGTACTGTGGCATTCCCACCTGTATTCCTGCTTGTTCCATTTACTTGAGAAGCATTTTTTTCATAAATAATATGAAAACATATCCATCCCAGTTTCTGTACATTAATTCCAGACTAAGAGCATTTAACCTGAGTTTAGTGGTAGATTTAAGGACACTCGTGAGAAAAACCTCCATTTATACAAGAGGAACGGGACCGTTCCTTATCTGAAGGATGATGTCCCTCAGGAGACGCCTGCTCTCCTCCAGACGGGCTCTAGGGCTGTTCATCTGACCTGCCGTGGAACGTCTCACGTGGCTGCGACGCCAGCCTTTCAATCGTCTCCCATGGATGAAGCCATCGTGGGTGTGTCTTTGGTATGTGTCTCTGTTGCTTGGTCTGCCCTCCTTTTTTTGAGACGGAGCCTCACTCTGTCACCCAGGCTGGAGTGCAATGGCCCAATCTCGGCTCACTGTAACCTCCGCCTCCTGGGTTCAAGCGATTCTCCTGCCTCAGCCTCCCAAGTAGCTGGGATTACAGGCGAGCACCACCACACGCAGCTAACTTTTGTGTTTTTAGCAGAGGCGGGGTCTTGCTCTGTTGCCCAGGCTGGTCTCGAACTCCTAAGCTCAAGCAATCTGCCCACCTTGGCCTCCCAAAGTGCTGGGATTACAGGTGTGAGCGACTGCGCCCGGTCCAGGAAGGGAACTTTAACACATAATGGATAAAGCTGGACCCTCAAGCAAAATAGGAATATTTAAAATCCATTGTTTTGGATTAACTGCAGCATCTCCAGATTATCTTTCTTCCATTTTAAAGTTACCTACAAAGGGTCCATACCTTGACGGTAGCATCAGCCCTCCACAGCCCATCTCTTTCTTTCTTTATTTTATTTTTATTTTTTTAAGACGGAGTCTTGCTCTATTGCCCAGGCTGGAGTGCAGTGGCTTGATCTCGGCTCACTGCAACCTCTGCCTCCTGGATTCAAGCGATTCTCCTGCCTCAGCCTCCCGGATAGCTGGGATTACAGGCGTGTCCCACCACACCTGGCTAATTTTTGTATTTTTAGTAGAGACGGGATTTCACCATGTTGGCCAGGCTGCTCTCAAACTCCTGACCTCAGGTGATCCGCCCGCCTCGGCCTCCCAAAATGCTGGGAGTACAGGCATGAGCCACCACTCCCAGCCAGCCAGCCCATCTCTTTCACTGTTACAACTAACAACTCAAATCCAGGAAAAACAAAGCACCCCCGCCCCCGCCACCACCGCCCTGCCACTGAGGACTCTGCAAAGTAAACCAGTAAACCAAAGCTGTGGAGGTGGCCCCTGTGGGGAAGCCGTTTCCTGGTTTTATCTTCCCTTTTCTCTCGTAGCTTTGCCCCAGGATGGGCCTCAGTTACGGAACTGCACAGAAACACGGAAAGCTAAAACTCCCATAGAAACCTTGTCCTTTTGGCAAGAGAAATTGTGAACAGGGGCCACTGAGGTCCAGAAAGCGTGTGGTGGGGGAATCCCAGAAGGGAGCGAGTGGGAGAAAGAGGCCTTGGGACTCTGAGGAGGAACCAGCAGCAGCCCCGGCTCCCCCACCCGAGCTGCACCTGTGTGGGGTGCACTCAGAGAAGCAACAGGAATTGGCTTTGAAAGTGGAACCTCGACTAGAGCAGAGGCAGCAGAACTTTGTGGTTGGAACTAACCAGGTTGATGGGCACTAAAAAAAAAAAAAAAAAAAAAAAAATCAACATTCTCCAGGGGACTGTTGCGGAGTCTACCCAGCATAACAGTCAAAATGTCCAGTTCATGGCTGGGCGTGGTGCTCACACCTGTGATCCCAGCACTTTGAGAGGCGGAGGCAGGCAAATCGCTTGAGCCCAGGAGTTCGAGACCAGCCTGGGCAACCTGACAAAAATCAGTTTCTACCAAAAAATACAAAAATAAGCTGGGCATGGTGGCATGTGCCTGTATTCCCGCTACTCGGGAGGCTGAGGTGGAAGGATTGCTTGAGCCTGGGATGTGGAGGTTGTAGTGAGCTGAGATTGCACCACTGCACTCCAGCCTGGGCGACAGAGCCAGACCTGGTCTCAAAATTTTTTTAAAAAGCCCAATTCATAATCCCAAATTATGTGACATATAAAAAGTCATGAAAATGTGACCAGTTTCCAAAGGAAAAGTGATACAGTTTGGATATTTTTCCTGCCTAAATCCCATGTTGAATTGTAATCCCCAGTGCTGGAGGTGGGGCCTGGTAGGAGGTGACTGGATCATGGGAACGGGTCTCTCATGAATGGCTTGGGCCACCCCCTTGGTGATAAGTGAATTCTTGTTCTGAGTTTACATGAGATCTGGTCATTTCAAAGTGTGTGGCACCTCTTCCCTGCTCCTCCTCTGCCTTCCACCATGATTGGAAGCTTCCTGAGGCCTCCTCAGAAGCAGATGCTGCGATGCTTCCTGTACAGCTGTAGAACCATGAGCCAGTTAAACTTATTTTCTTATAAATTATCCAGTCTTAGATATTTCTCTCTTTTTTTTTTTTTTTGAAACAGTCTCGCTCTGTTGCCCAGGCTGGAGTGCAGTGGCCTGATCTCGGCTCACTGCAAGTTCCACCTCCTGGGTTCACGCCATTCTCCTGCCTCAGCCTCCCAACTAGCTGGGATTACAGGCACCCGCCACCACGCCCAGCTAATTTTTTGTATTTTTAGTAGAGACAGGGTTTCATTGTGTTAGCCAAGATGGTCTCGAGCTCCTGACCTTGTGATCCGCCCGCCTCAGCCTCCCAAAGTGCTGGGATTACAGGCGTGAGCCACCATGCCTGGTTGCTCAGCTATTTATAGCAATTGCAAGAATGGCCTAATACAGAAATTTGGTACCAAGGAGTAAAGCATTGCTATAGATAGCTGAAAATGTGGAAGCAGCTTTGGACCTGGGTAATGGGCAGAGGTTGGAAGAGTGTGGAGGGCTCAGAAGGAGACAGGATGATGAGGAGGAGTTTGGAGCTTCTTAGAAACTGGTTAAATGATTGTGACCAAAATATTCATAGTGTCGTGGACAGTAGAGGCCAGGTTGACGAGGTCTCAGCTGGAAATGAGGAACTGATTGGAAACTGGAACAAAGGTCATGTGTTCTTTGCTAAGGTTTTGGCAGAGAGCATGGCTGTATTCTGTTCATGCCTCAGGATCCATGGACATTTAAACTTGAGAGTGATGAGTTAGGGTATCTGGTGGAAGAAATCCCTAAGCAGCAAAATGTTCAAAAAGTGGCATGGCTGCTTCTAACAAACTGTACTTAGATGAGGGAGCAAAGGAATGACTTCAAGTTGGAACTTATATTTAAAAGAGAAGCAGAGTGTAAAAGTTTGGAAAATTGGCTGGGTGTGGTGGCTCACACTTGTAATCCCAGCACTTTGGGAAGCCAAAGCAGATAGATACCGTGAGGCCAGGAGTTCAAGACCAGCCTGGCCAACATGGCAAAACCTCATCTCTACTGTTGGGAATAATGCTCAAAATCCTAAGGTGATTGAACACTCAAACAAAGGATTCTTTTTTGTTGTTCTGTTTTGTTTTTGTTTTCGAGATGGAGTCTTGCTCTGTTACCCAGGCTGGAGTGCAGTGGCACTATCTTGGCTCACTACAAGCTCCACCTCCTGGGTTCATACCTCAGCCTCCCAAGTAGATGGGACTACAGACACCCGCCACCATGCCTGGCTAATTTTTTGTATTTTCAGTAGAGACAGGGTTTCACCGTGTTAGCCAGGATGGTCTTGATCTCCTGACCTCATGATCCGCCCACCTCAGGCTCCCAAAGTGCTGGGATTACAGGCATGAGCCACCGCGCCCAACCTCAAACAAAGGATTCTTAGCAAAGCAATTTTACTTCTGCGTAGACAGGTGCTTCTCCTTGGCCAGTTGCCATGAGAGCACACCTGAACAAAGGGGCATGAGGGCCTTTATTTCTGATGCAAGTCCTGTCCCTGTACCCTTTCCCCATTGGCCAGGGTTGGGTTGCACAAACTGAACTAATCCCAGTTGGGTAGACATTTGAACTTTCTTTAGATAAGGTGGGCACGTAAGGGAGAGAGGGAAAGAAGAAGGGGAAGGAGCGTTTGCAATGAGCTAGAGACTAGTCTCCTTTCCAAATAAGGAAAGGAACGTGAGCTGGTACTGATAAGCCTGGTCCTGTGGCGTGTCCAGGCATCTACCAAAGGCAGAAAAGAGAAAAAGGAAAAAGGGGTGGGGGAGGTACTATGAATTAAGGAAGAAAGGATTGATCAGGCTATTTGAAGAGAAACCTCATCATATCCCACATCTACTAAAACTACAAAAATGAGCCGGCTGTGGTGGAGGGCACCTGTAATCCCAGCTACTCGGGAGGCTGAGGCAGGAAAATCACTTGAACCTGGGAGGCGGAGGTTGCAGTGAACCAAGATCACACCACTGCACTCCAGTCTGGCGACAGAATGAGACTTTGTCCGCCACGCAAAAAAAAAAAAAAAAAAAAAAAAAAAAGTTTGGAAAATGCGCAGCCTGGCCAAGTGGCAGAGAAAGAAAAAGCTTTTTCAGGAGAGGAATTCAAGCAGAGTGTGGAGGAACCACTTCTTAGAGATATTTGCATGTTTGAAAATGAGCCGAGAGGTGATGACCAAGCCAATGGAATGATGACCTTCATGACAGCCCCTCCCATCACAGGCCCTGAGGCCTAGGGGAACGAAATGGTTTTGTGGGCCAGGCCCAGGGCCCCACTTCCCTATACAGCCTCAGGGCAGTGCTCCCCACATGGCATCCCAGCAGCTCCAGCTCCAGCTCCAGCCTCAGCTCACAGGGGCCCAGGTACAGCTCAGGCTGCCGCTTTGGAGGTTGCAAGCTGTAAGCCTTGACAGCTTTCACATGGCATTAAGCCTGTGGGTGCGCAGAATGCAAGAGTGAAGGCTTGGCAGCCTCTGTCTAGATTTCAGAGGATGTATGAGAAAGCCCAAGTTCCCAGGCAGATGCCTGCTGCGGGGGGCAGAGCCCCCACAGAGAACCTTTACTAGGGCAGTGCCAAGGAGCAATGTCCACAAATCCCCAAAATCCCATCTTTGACTAATTGAGAGAGTTGGAGCCCCCACACAGAGTCCCCGCTGGGGCACTGCCTAGTGGAGTTGCGAGAAGGGGCCACTGCCCTCCAGAATTCAGAACGGCAAAGTCATCAGCAGCTTGCACCCTGCGGTTTCACAAGCACTCAACAACCTGTGAGAGCAGCGTTGGGGATGGAACCTGCAAAGCCCCGAGGGCGGAGCTGCCCAAGGCCTTGGGAGCCCACCCCTGGCACCAGTGTGCCCTGGATGTGGAGCATGGAGTCAAAGGAGATTGTTTTGGAGCTTTCAGATTTAACACCTGCCCTGCTGGGTTTGGAACTTCCGTGGGACCTGTAGTCCCTTTCATTTGGCTGATTTCTTCCTTTTGGAATGACAGTACTTACCCAGTGCCTATATTCCTATTGCGTCTTGGAAGTAAATTACTTGTATTTTGTTTTACAGTCTCATTGGTGGAAGGGACATGCCTTGTCTCGGGGGAGACTTTGGACTTTTGAGTTAACGCTGGAATCAGTTAAGACTTTGGGGGATTCTTGGGAAGGCATGATAGTATTTTGCAATGTAAGAAGGACGTGAGATTTGGGAGGGGCCCCGGGTGGAATGATATAGTTTGGATATTTGTCCTCGCCCAAATCTCATGTTGAATTGTAATCTCTAGTGTTGGAGGTGGGGCCTGGTGGGAGGTGTTTGGGTCATGGGAGCTCGGGCCATCCCTTGGTGATAAGTGAGCTGTCTCTCTGAGTTCACACGAGATCTGGTCATTTACAAGTGTGTGGCACCTCCCCCATCCCCCCACTTGCTCCTGCCTTTGCCATGTGATGTCTCTCCTCCTGCTTTGCCTTTGACCATGATTGGAAGCCTCCTGGGGCCTCTCCAGAAGCAGATGCCGCTGTGCTTCCTGTACAGCCTGCTGAACCATGAACTAATAAGCCTTTCTTTATAAATGACCCCGTCTCAGGTATTTCTTTATAGCAGTGCAAGAATGATCTAATACAAAAAGACAATCAACAGGCCGGGAGTGATGGCTCATTCCTGTAATCCCAGCACTTTGGGAGGCTGAGGCAGGCAGATCACTTGAGGTCAGGAGTTCGAGACCAGCCTGGTCAACATGGTGAAACTCCATCTCTACTAAAAATACAAAAATTAGTCAGGCATGGTGGCGTGCACCTGTAATCCCAGCTACTCAGGAGGCTGAGGCAGGAGAATCACTTGAACCCAGGATGGGGAGGTTGCAGTGAGCCAAGATCACACCACTGCACTCTAGCCTGGGCAGCAGAGCCAGACTCCATCTCAGAACAAACAAGTAAAAGGATGGGGAAAATATATCACAGAAACACTAATCAAAAGAAAGATGGAGTAGTTGTGTTAATATCAGGCAACGTATATTCAAAACAAATATCAACAGGGATAATGAGAGACATTACTCAATAATAAAAGAAAGCAAAAGAATCCAAATTGTGTATTCACCTAACAATAGAATTTCAAAACACAGGAAGCAAAAACTAACAGAAATGAAAGGTAAAACAATTTCTTACGGTTAGAGACTTTCACCCTCGTCTTTCAGTATTTTGTTGTTGTTTTTAGTCAGGGTCTTGCTCTGGCACCCAAGCTGGAGTGCAGTGGCACAAACATGGCTCACTGAAGCTTCAACCTCCCAGGCTCAAGTGATCCTTCTGCCTCAGCCTCCCGAGCAGCTGGGACTATAGGTACATGCCACCACACCTACCTAATTTTTTTTTTTTTTTTTTTTTTTTTGAGACAGAGTCTCGCTCTGTCGCCCAGGCTGGATTGCAGTGGCGTGATCTCGGCTCACTGCAAGCTCCACCTCCCGGGTTCACTCCATTCTCCTGCCTCAGCCTCCTGAGTAGCTGGGACTACAGGCGCCTGCCACCTCGCCCGGCTAATTTTTGGTATTTTTAGTAGAGGCACGGTTTCACCGTGTTCGCCAGGATGATCTCGATCTCCTGACCTCGTGATCCGCCCGCCTCGGCCTCCCAAAGTGCTGGGATTACAGGCGTGGGCCACCAGGCCCGGCCACTAATTTTTTTATTTTTGTAGAAACGGGCTCTTGTCATGTTGCCCAGGCTGGTCTTGAACTCCTGGGTTCAAGTGAACCTCCTGCTTTGGCCTCCCAAAATGCTGCGATTACAGGCATAGTCTACTGTGCCTGGCCCCTCTTTCAGTAATTGAGAGAATAAATAGAAAATCATGAAGGATATAGGACACCTGAACACTGTTAACTGGTTTGACTCAGCTGACATTTATAGAACATTCCACCCAGCAACAGCAGAATACACATTCTATTCAAGTGCATATTGGACATTTACCAAGACATATCATGTTCTGGACCATGAAATAAACCTTAACTAATTTAAAGGAATTGAACTCATACAAAGCATGTGCTCTGACCATAATATCAATCCAAAAGCCAGTAACAAAGAGCTATCTGGAAAATCCACAAATATTAAATTAACCTGTGAGTTAAATAGAAAATCACAAGGGAATTTAGAGGCTGTTTCTAACTGAAAGAAAATGAAAACTAAACATAACATTTATGGATTCTTGCTAAAACAGTGTTTAGAGGAAAACTTAGAATATTAAATGCTTATGTTAAGGTAGAAGAAAAGTCTGAAATCAGTTAGCTAAACTTTCACCTTAATTAATTCAAAAAAGAAGAGCAGATCCAAAGCAAGCAGGAGAAAAGAAACAATAGTGAGTAGACATCAGCAGAAATGAAAACAGAACATCAGAGAAAAATCAGTGAAAGCAAAAACTGGTTATTTGAAAATATCAATAAATTTGAAAAGCTTCAAGCTAGAGTGATCAGGAAAAAAAGAGAAGATACAAATTACAACATTAGCAATGAAAGTGGGAACACCACCCCAGACCCTATAGACATGAAAAATATATTAAGGAAATATTACAGCTGGGCACAGTGGCTCACGCCTGTGATCCTAGCACTTTGGGAGGTCGAGGCGGGTGGATCACAAGGTCAGGAGTTTGAGACCAGCCTGGCCAAAATAGTAAAATGCTATCTCTTCTAAAAATACAAAAAAAATAGCCGGGCATGGTGGCAGACACCTGTAATCCCACTTACTTGGGAGGCTGAGGCAGAAGAATCACTTGAACACAGGAGGTGGAGATTGCAGTGAGCCACGATCACACCATTGTACTCCAGCCCAGGTGACAGAGTGAGACTCCATCTCAAAAAAAAAAAGAAAACAAAGAAAGAAAAAAGTAAATATGAAATATTACAAAGTTTTATGCTCATAAATTTGAAAATTTAGATTTAATGGGAAAATTCCTTGAAAGACTCAAACTGCCAAAGTTCACTCAAGAATAAATAGGTAAACCAAATTGTCATATGTCTATTAAATGCTACCAAACATTTAAGGAAGACTTAATACCAATTCTACACAAACTCTTAAAGAAAATAGAAGAGGAGAGAACACTTTGCAATTCCTTTTATGAGTTCAACATTACCTTGACCCTAAAACCACATAAGGCCATTACAAGAAAAGCAAACAGACCAATATCCCATATGAACATAGATGCAAAATCCTCAACTCATTATTAGCAAATAATCTAGCAATATATAAAAATGAATCTTTATCCTGAAGTAATCTATTTATTCTGGGACAAACAAAATGAGGTTTATCCTGGAAATGCAAGGTTGGTTCAACCTTCAAACATCAGTATCATTCATCGTATCAACAGACTACAAAAAAAAAGAATCTTATGATATCTCAATAGATACAGGAAAAGAATTTGACAAAATTCAACATCCGTTTGTGATAAAAACTCTTAGCAAACTATGAATAAAAAACAACTTCCTTAACTTTTCAGAAGGCATCACAAAAACCCTACAGATAACATCACACTTAATGATAAAAGATTGGATGCTTTCCCCATAAGGAAGGAAACAAGGCAAGGGCGTCTGCTGTCACCACATCTATTCAGCATCACACTGGAGGCCCCGTTCAGTGTAATAAGCAAGAAAATAATAAAATGAACACATATTGGGAAGGAATAAATACACAACTGTCTCTATTTGTGAACAGCATGACTACATAGAAAATCTCAAAGGAGTCTACTAGAACAAATTAGAACATCACAGAATACTAGGTCAATGTACAAAATGAAATGTGTATTTCTATTTGCTAGCAATGAACAATTGGAAACTGAAATTAACATTTTATTTATTTTTATTGACTTACATTTTTAGAGACAGAGTCTTCCTCTGTTGCCCAGGCTGAGTGCAACGGCATGATCACAGCTCACTGCAGCCTCAAACTCCTGGGTGCACGTGATCCTTTGGCCTCAGCCTCCTAAGTACAGGTATGTGCCACAATGGCCAGCTAATTTCTTTTTTTAGAAACAGGGTCTCACTATGCTGCCCAGGCTGGTCTTGAACTCCTGGGCTCAAGCGATCTTCCTGCCTTGGCCTGCCAAAGTGCTAGGATTATGGATGTGAACCACCGCACCCAGCCTATTTTATTTTTATTTTTTTAGAGATAGGGTCTTGCTCTGTTGCCCAGGCCGGAGTGCAGTCATGCAACCATAGCTCATGGTAACCTCAAACTCCTGGGTTCAAGTGATCCTCCTGCCCCGGCCTCCTGAGTAAGTGAGACTACAGGCATGCACCACCATGCTCAGTGCATGCCTTTTTTTTCTTTAAGGTGAGGTCTCCCCGTGTTTCCTAGGCTGATCTGGAACTCCTGGGCTCAAGTGACCCTCCCACTTTGGCCTCCTAAAGTGCTAGGATTACAGGCATGAGCCACTGTGTGTGGCCTGAAATTAACATTTTAAACATGGGGAAACAGACTTCTACTTCCAAGTAGGATGGAGTGCAGCAGATCAAGGCTCCCACTAAGAACTAGAAAGGCCAGGCAAAAATATAAAAATCATCTCTTTAATGGCATCAGAAAGCTACAGAAGCAACAAAGACTAAAGGGGTTAAGCCTCAAAAGAGGAGGGTTCCGTAGGATAAGCAGACCATCTGCAGCCCGCAGTTCCCAAGTGCTTGTTCGTGCTGGGATTAATGACACACGGGAGATTCGAAGGGCAGCTAATCTTGGCAAGAATGAAGACGGGAAAGCTGATCTCTTCTTCAAGACTGTGGCAGGACTGGAAGCTGCGTGAAAACGCTGGTTGAAGAGCTAATTTGAAACTTCCGGAAGGCAGAGCAGAATTGTTTACCTCGCTCAGGGCTAAGGAAGGGGAGGGCTCTAGTTGTCCACAGCAAACTGTCTGTTAATTTCCTGGAGGATTAGTTCCTAGAAACAAGCAACACAGAGACAGGCTCACGGAAAGGGCAGCTCGTCCTCAGCTCAGCTCAGTCCCCGATTGGAGCGAGGAGGTCACCCTCCTTACCGAGGAAATGGGGGACCCTCTCCGCCGGCTGGAACACAGCGTCATCCAGAGCAGGCTCTGCCCATCTTTTCCTTAGCCGGGTAGTAGAAGTGGCCTCTGCCTACTGAACCGTGCTGCTGTAGGGCACACGCAGCCACGGAACATCTGTGAACAAATGGGCATGGGTGTGTTTCAATAAGCTGCGTTCACAAAAGCAGGCGGCTGCCCCCCGCTGCAGGTTGCTGACCCCGGATCTGGAGCCTCCAGGCTTCAGCGCATGACATCCAGCATTCAGAGACCACAGGGCCAAAAATCAAGAGGAAAAATAGCCCGTGGAAACGGATGCACACAAAGCCAGAGAGTGGAAGTCGCAGCAGAGAACCCCTGAACTCTCTGTGAGTTTTTGTTTAGAGTTTTTGTTTAGAGTTCGAACTCTCTGCGTTTTTGTTTAGATGGAGGAAACAAGGGAGAAAGTAGATTAAAAGATGGAGATTTTTCAACTGAGAACTGGAATCCATATAACACAAAACTTTTTTTTTTTTTTGAGATGGAGTTTCACTCTTGTTGCCCAGGCTGGAGTGCAATGGCACAATCTTGGCTCACCGCAACCTCCGCCTCCCAGGTTCAGTCGATTCTCCTGCCTCAGCCTCCCTAGTAGCTGGGATTACAGGCATGCGCCACCACGCCTGGCTAATTTTGTATTTTTAGTAGAGACGGGGTTTCTCCATGTTGGTCAGGCTGGTCTCGAATCCCCGACCTCAGGTGATCCGCCCGCCTCAGCCTCCCAAAGTGCTGGGATTACAGGCGTGAGGCACCGCTCTCGGCTTATAACACAAAACATTTAAGAATCTCTGCAAATCCCAAGTTTTCCTGCCATGGCAGGTCTGAGCACAAGGCAGCCGGGAGAGGTTTAATCCTGGGTGAGTCAGGCCGAGTTCCAGTTATCACACTGAGAATCACCCAGTAAATGAAGCTGCTGTGACCAAAGTGACCAAAGGCTGTTTAACACCTGCAGGTCTTGGGAGGTCCTGGACCTCATGGAGAGAGAACCATAGAGCGTGGGGAGGTGGGGGCAGAGGCCCCCTGGGGCTGAGCCTGTTCTGAGCAGGTCACGGGGGTCTCCTTTTTTATCCTTCTCCGGTGTGCCTGCCTGGGGGGCTTACTGTCAGCTAGTGTGTGGGGGCAAAGGGCAGACAGGTCCACACAGGTGTTCAGTCTCTTGCACAGCCCTGGGGAAGGGGGGATCTTAGATTCTCACCCAACTCCGGGGAGGCAGGAGCTCCGTATCACATGGTCACTTTGCCCAGCGGGGCCGGTGGCTGGAGCTCAGCGAGGGGACTTGGGTGCAGGCTGCTGTGGAGGGACCGAGGACCCAGGTCTTTATCGCTGGGGCAATGGATGTCAGCACAGGGCTGCTGCAGGGGCCTTCAGTCAGATCTGTAGTTGGAAAACCTCACTGAGTATGGAGACGGGTTTGGACAGGCCAAGGGCTTCTGGGGATCAGGTAAGGGGCCCCTTCCCAGGTCCGGGGTGGAGGGGTCCGGGGCCCGGAGGTGGGTAGACAGATTCAGGAGCTCAAAGTTGACAAGACATGGGGGCTAGGCTGGGGGTCGGGGGAGGAGAGTGAAGGAAGAGGAAACAGAAAGGGTGACACCAAGGTTCCCAGCTCTATGTGTGGGGATACGGAGGGACCATGGCCTGAGGCTGCGACCTGGCAGGGGGTCTGCCTGGCGACTGTCAGGTAGGCGGTTGGAGCCACAGATCTGGAGGTTAGCGAAGAGGTCTGGACAATACATATTAGCGGCTGGGCACAGTGGCTCACGCCTGAAATCCCAGCACTTTGGGAGGCCGAGGCAGAAGGATCGCTTGAGCCCAGGAATTCAAGACCAGTCTGGGCAACATAGCAAGACCCTATCTCTAGAAAAAAACTTTAAAAAAAATTAGTTGGGCATGGTGGTGCACGCCTGTAGTCTCAGTTACTCAGAAGGCTTAGGCGAGAGGATTGCTTGAGCCCCGGAGGTTGAGGCTGCAGTGAGACCAGATCACGCTTGGGTGACAGAACAAGCAAGACCCTGTCTCCAAAAAAAAGAGACAAATACGCATATGAGAGCCATCTGAGTCTACAGGGGAGAGTGTTAAGCTCCACCCTACCTGTGCCAGGGCCCACGGCTCCCGTTGACAAATGGCCTTAGGAGGCCTGGGGCTTACTGAGAGGGGCAAGCTCGTCTAGGAGATCCAAAGTTTAAGGACATCACCTGAAAGCAGTGTGTGCTCGCGGGCACTCAGGCGCCCGTCTGCGGTGCAATCGTGGACAGGATAGCCTGGGCTCCACCGTGCTTGGTTAAAGGGGCCGAAGGAGGCCCCAGGCGGTCAGCTCAGGGGGTTCCAGCTCGCCCCTGCTGTGGGGGGGATGGTCTTCGTTGAGGTTTGGTGGAGATGCTCCTGGAGGTGCACCTTTGCTCCACAGCTGGGGCTGGGCCTCACGTCGGGAGCAGCCGGCAGCATTGAGAGCTGCATTTGCAGGGCGGGGAGGCCGTGACTGCAGCCACACCCAGGGGTAGAGCCAGCTGCGCCCCAGCCAGCACAGGGCCTGCGGTTGGACTAAAGGCTGGTCCTTGGGCCAGGCTGGCTCCGGTGTTTCCCTTCAGCTCTCAGGTTCTATCCAGCCTTTCCGGAAACCTACTCATCTCCCAGTTTCCTGCCAAGAAACCCCATTACTACTGAAGTCTCAGACTCTCGACTGCCAGGCCTGGTGGGTGAAGCTGCCTCCAGCCGGGAAGAGGCCTTGGAGGCGCCGGGAGGGCCCAGCTTCCCCGTGCCCGGCCGCGTGGCCTTGGGAAAGCCCCTCAGTGCTCCGGGCCTCCGTGTCCCTTTCCACACCATGAGGCTCCTGGCATTTCTCCTGTGACCTGTGGGGTGTCACTGGGGCAGGAGTGGGCAGGCTCCCTGGCTCCTGGCCACCACCCCTCAGCATGGTCTGCTTGGCAGCCAGGGACAGTCTGGGCTTCCACCCAAAGTGTCTGCAGGGAGCAGGTGGGGACGTCCATCCACTGTGCTGTGTCCAACCGCGTCTGTCGTGTTTCTCCACAGAGAGCACCGGGCAGTCGAGGGGGTGCAGGGACTGCGGGGCCTCCCTACAGACACAGTCTGGGTGCCTGGCAGCTCAGGGACCTCCTTTCACACCCTCCACCACCTGCAGATGCCCCCCACATGTGTCTGTCCTCGCTGCTTCTGAAACTCCCCTTGGGCCAAAAGGTGCCCCTGAGTTGGGTCCAGGGAGGCCCCATGTAGCTGAAGGAGCTGAGATTTGGGCCAAAAACCTGCAAGGGGAAGGCAGGTGTAGGGTGTGGACTCCACGGCGTCCTCCAGGCTCACTTCCCCGATGGAAACTGAATGGGAGAACTGACGTTCCAGAGAGAATTCTGGCTCCTTTGAAAAAGGCGGCACACAGAAGACGCTCAACACCATCGCCACCAGGAAATGCAAGTCAAAACCACCAGGAGGCTGGGCGCAGTGGCTCACGTCTGTATTCCCAGCACTTTGGGAGGCCGAGGTGGATGGATCACCTGAGGTCAGGAGTTCAAGACCAGCCTAGCCAACATGGTGAAACTCCGTCTCTACTAAAAATACAAAAATTAGCCGGGCATGGTGGTGGGCACCTATAATCCCAGCTACTCTGGAGGCTGAGGTATAAGAATCGCTTGAACCCAGGAGGCAGAGGTTGCAGTGAGCCAAGATCGCAGCACTGCACTCCAGCGTGGGCGACAGAGCGAGACTCTGTCTGAAAAACAAACAAACAAAACCACCAGGAGATCTGCCTCACACCTTCAGGATGGCTAGAATTAAAAAAACAAAAACAAAAAACAGAAAACCAGTGTGGTGAGGCTGTGAGGAACTGTACCCTGGCTGGCAGGGAGGTAAAATGCTGCAGCCGCTGTGGAAACCAGTTTGGCAGTTTCCCAAAAAGCTAAACATGGAATTTCCATAAGAACCAGCAACTCCACTCCTAGGTACAGACCCAAGCAAGTATCCATCCACTGCCAAATTGAGAAACCAAATGTCAGACATCCCTTCCATGGGGAGCTATCCAGCCATCAACAGGCGGGAAGTTCTGACACAGGCCACAGCGTGGATGAACCCAAGGACATCATGCTCAGTGGAAGAAGCCACATACTGTGTGGTTCCAGTCCCACGAAATGTCCAATGGGCCAGTGCCCAAGGACAGATGCAGGGGAGGGACCACCAGGGCAGGGGAGCGGCCACCAGGGCAGGGAAGGGACCACCAGGGCGGGGGAGGGACCACCAGGGCGGGGGAGTGGCCACCAGGGCAGGGGAGGGGCCACCAGGGCGGGGGAGAGGCCACCAGGGTGGGGGAGGGGCCACCAGGGCAGGGGAGGGGCCACTAGGGCCAGGGAAGAGCCAGTGATTGCCAGTGGCTGGGGTTTCCTTTTGGGGTGATAAAATGTTTTGGGGGCCGGGCACGGTGGCTCATGTCTGTAATCCCAGAACTTTGGGAAGCCGAGGCGGGTGGATCACCTGAGGTCAGGAGTTCGAGACCAGCCTGGCCAACGTCGCAAAACCCTGTCTCTGCTAAAAATACAAAAATTAGTGGGCATGACGGCAGGCACCTGTAATCCCAGCTACTCGGGAGGCTGAGGCAGGAGAATCGCTTGAACCCAGGAGGTGGAGGTTGCAGGGAGCCAAGATCGCGCCACTGCACTCCAGCCTGGGCGACAGAGCAAGACTCCATCTCAAAAAATGTTTTGGAACAAGGTGGATTTGCCACTGTACATCATGAATGTGCTGAATGCCACCACATTGGACTGAACAGAACACTTTAAAATGGGTAATTTTATGTTATGTGAATTTTACCTCAATTTAAGAAAAAGATGTCATAGGGCCGTTTGAAACGCACATCAGAAGGAGCGAATTTCCTGCAGAGCTGAGCCTCCCAGGGCGGCCACACCTTCCCCACACGTTCCCTCGGCAGGTTCCAGGCAGAACACACCGCTCGTCTGCAGGCGCTTGGTGGTGGAGCTGTTTCACACGCAGGAGCTTCTCTTCCCCGCGCCAGCCCAGGAGGAGGGTGTCATTCCTCCCTTCCAAAGACCAGCGACAGGACAGGAGAAGCTTCTGTGACTTTGCCGGGATCAGAGAGAGTCCAGGATTCCAGCCTAGTCCTATCAACCCTGTATCTTGGTGCTCCACCTGCCAACCACCCAGATGCAGGGGCCAGCACAGGACGGCCACTGTCCGAGTCTGTGACCTCTCCCTTGTCCCTGATGTCACACCCCACTTGCTGTGGCCTCTCTATGCTGGTCTCCACGATGCTCAGCCGTCTTCGTCCGGGACACTGCACCCCTTCCGCCGCCCAGCCCACCAGCTACCACTCCCAGGCTGTCCACCAGGTGGCAGTGAAGGTCACCGATGTCAAGTTCGTGGCTCACCCTCCCAGCCCTGCACCCACCCTGGCTGCAGCAGAGTGGTGGGGGCCCAAGGAGCCTTCCAACCTCGTCAGGCCAGGGGGCTGGGATGCCAGGGACCACTTCTCCTGCACAGCAAAGCTTATTATAAAATCCAAATGCGGCTGGGCGTGGTGGCTCACACCTGTAATCCCAGCACTTTGAGAGGCCGAGTTGGGCAGATCGCCTGGGGTCAGGAGTTCAAGACCAGCCTGGCCAACATGGTGAAACACCGCCTCTACTAAAAATACAAAAATTAGCTGTGTGTGGTGGCGGGCGCCTGAAATCCCAGCTACTTGGGAGGTCGAGGCAGGGGAATCGCTTGAACCTGGGAGGCAAAGGTTGCAGTGAGCCAAGATCGTGCCACTGCATTCTAGCCTGGGCGACAGAGCAAGACTCTGTCTCAAAATAAATAAATAAATAAAAATATATAAAACCCAAATGCAGCCAACACAGTGGCTCATGCCTGTAATCCCAGCATGATGGGAGGCCAAGGAAGGCAGATCACTTAAGTCCAGGAGTTTGAGACCAGCCTGGGCAACATAGCGAGACCCCATCTCTACAAAAACACAAAAACTAGCCAGGCGTGGTGGCGCGCATCTGTAGTCCCAACTACTCAGGAGACTGAGGTGGGAAGATCCCTTGAACCCAAGAGTTCAAGGCTACAGTGATCCAAGATCTTACCACTGTCCTCTAGCCTGAGCGACAGAGAGAGAGCCTGTCTCAAAACAAACAACTCCGGCCGGGTGCAGTGGCTTATGCCTGTAATTCCAGCACTTTGGGAGGCCAAGGCAGGCGGATCACGAGGTCAGGAGATCGAGACCATCCTGGCTAACATGGTGAAACCCCGTCTCTACTAAAAATACAAAAAAATTAGCCAGGCGTGGTGGCAGGTGCCTGTAGTCCCAGCTACTCAGGAGGCTGAGGCAGGAGAATCGCTTGAACCCGGGAGACGGAGTTTGCAGTGAGCCAAGATCATGCCACTGCACTCCAGCCTGGGCGACAGAGCAAGACCCTGTCTCAAAACAAAACAAAACAAAAAACACAACAAAAAAACTCCAAATGCATCTGAGTCCCAAGTCCAGTCTCCCAGGCTTGACGCAACAAGGGCAGGGCCCCTTCCAGCCAAGCTAACCCAGCCTCTCCTCCAGCACCTCCAGCCTTTCGGAGACCCTGCCCTGCCCAAAACCACTTGGAAATCACCAACTCAACTTTCCTTGGAACGCACCAGGGCACTCCAATGACGCCGTGTCCTAGCTGGAGTGCCTCGGCTTCTGCAATCCTGTGCAGAATCAAGGTTTTCCCTTGAGCCAAAGAATGAAGAATTACGGCTGAATCCAACACCACTGGCTCCAGGGCCTCTGAAAGCCGAGTCCTGAGGCTGCACAAAGGACTCTGTTGGCTCCTGCAGCTGCAGAGAAAATCTCAAAATCTGAGTGAGAATTAGTGGCAGATTCCAGGGATCAGCAGCCAGCTCTTCACACCAGCCTCGTCTCTGGGCATTGGAGCCACGCCGGCAAAGGTCACGTGCAGCCAGTTGGACTAGGGGTAAAATGCCACCCGAATCTGTTTAGAGTAATTGTTTTCCCCCAGTGGATGGAATATTCTTTTCATCTGGGCAGCTAGGAAACAGCTAAAGTTTTCCATGAACCTCTACAAAGATTTCTGTGTCTTCCAACTTTGTGAGAAGAAAAAGAACTTGCTGGGGGAAATGATATTCTCGAGCTTAACACTCAAATCATGTTTTCTCGAAATCATGTTACTTTCTGGCCAAGTATGCCGGCGAAGCCACTGAGACACGCTCCGCACATCTTTAGAACATAAAGGCCCTGGCAGTAGCTTGCGGCGCTCTTTGGAAAACTGCTCGGCTCTCACTAGAAACACAGCCACGCCTCCTCTGGGCCCCGGTAGCTCTGGCGTTAAGTCGGCTGGAGACTGGCTTGGCCATGGCCGCCACCTCCAGCCAGCCCTGGGGCAACTGCCCCCGGCTGCGTCCCACCCTGCCCGCCTCCTAGCCCCTAGCCAGAGGCAGCTGTGTGGCTCCGTGGCTGGGCTGGGGCGCTGCGGCTCTGCGCACGATAAGCCAGGGAGCTCCTTCCTTAGCACCGCTGGCTCCAGGAGCACCTATTTAGGTAAACTCCATTCCTGCAGGTGTCCTCCCCGCTACACATCCAGCCTGGCCCCTCGGCCAGTTTTGCCTTCACCCTGTGCAGTTCATCAAGACATCCCCCTTTCATCAAAGCTCTTCTAGCACATTCTGAGGCGAGCCATAGAGGGACATGAGGGTAGTTACGTCTCATCAAAGAGAAAGGGACCTCATATTTCTGGAGCACCTACCACGCACACGGGCTGACTGTGGGCTCCCATGGCCGGTGGGACAAAGGGCCCCAACTGCTGTGTGGTCTGATGCTGTGCAAATGAACATCTGTGCGAGTGGCCACGCTTCCCCATCGGAGCAGCCCTGTCGGGTCAGCGCGGCCAGAAAGCTGCGCTGCACTTCCCCTGTTAGGGTCTAAGGTGGAAGACCCCTTCCAGATGTCCTTGGTTTCTAGATGGACAAGAAGAAATAGCGTGTGGCTCTCAGGTTAGGAGAAGGAAGCAGAGTGCCAGGGAGAGCCGGGAAGGAGGAGGCACCAGGGCACCTGAGGCTGTCCCTGTTCCACCTCCGGGGGTACATGTCTGGACCACTCATGACAGGCCCCACTGCATCACGACCCCAGACAGGAGACGGCAGGGCAGCCTCAGACTCCCCTGCCTAAGTTCAACTCCGAGCACCGGGGCAGGCGTGCTTCCCGCACGTCACTGGGGAGGCCATGCTCTCTCTCGTGTATCTGGACTCACGACGTCCACCCGGCTCGTCTGTATTCCGTCTGGGCGGACGTGACACTGGGCTGCTCCACTGGGAAAACACTGACCAGTCATCGGAATGTTTACAGAGACAGTGTCAGGCAGCGGGCCGGGGAAACTGTCCTCCAAGTCCCCCACCCTCTAGGCACCTAAGTGGGGTTTTATAGGATCTGCTGCAAGAAGATAAAGTGAGATTTTAGGGCTGAAGACAACATTTCAAAATCTGGCTTTAAATAAACATGGAATAAAAGAGAGAGAGAGAGAGCGCGAGCAAGAGTGAGAGCGCGGAGCCTCCAGCAGCTGAAATTAGAAGCAGCCAGCCCCGGGCAGGGAAGCCATCTGCGCGGCGCCCAGCAGCATGGAGACGTCTGGGTCCTCCCTGACGGCATGCGAAGCGGCACCCGCAGGTACAGCTCTCCTGTCTCCTGTCTGCAGGGACCTGAGGGAACACACTGAGGTCTTGTTTTCCAGGTGTCCTCCAATTTCAGATTCTGAAGAACAGATTCCCTCCGCTCCCATCCAGAAATACCTTTCAGATCACTTTCAAGGCAGTTTAAGTCATTTAAGAAGCAGAGTGATAAGAAAACAAAGACAACGTTTCAGGCGGTAAATGAAGACTAATTATACTGAGCGTTAAGCAAAGTTCGTCTTTCTTCGTCTTTGCTCTGGGAGGTTGAGCCGAGTACGGCCCCCAGTGCCAGGAGGGGCCAGTGCTCAGTGTCCTCACACAGGTCCGTCTTCCTGCTCACCCAGTCACTGGCCACTCTCACCCCATGCTGGGTTCAGAAGATGGCGAGTGGGCCTGGGACTGGGGCGGGCTCCCACTCCTGCCCGGGGTGGCCTGGGACTGGGGCGGGCTCCCACTCCTGCCCGGGGTGGTGCTGCGTTGTGGGCACCCGTGTCCCTCCTCCCCCTCCACCCTGCCCAGCTCCAGACGTGTGGCTGAAGCGACCAGCTCGGCCAGTTCATCCCGGCGCCACATGTGTCCTTCCTCCGGCCCCAGACCCCAGCCTCACCTGGGCCAGTGCAGGAGAGCCCAGCTACGCTGGGTGCGCTTCAGGCTGTCACCTGCCCGAGTTATTTAAATCCACATTGTCAGCTAATGTATTCTAATAAGCAAGTGGGTGACCGGGCTGGCAGGCTCCGGATGACGCTGACATATAGCAAGGGGGGAGGAGCACGGAGCGAAACTCTGAGACTCACTTGCGCCCCGGTGCTCACCCCCGCACTGCCTCCCACAGGCACCTGGAGTCACGCCACGCGATGTGAGCTGGATTATATAAGGGGGCTTGTTGCTGGGGAACCTCTCCCCGCCCACCCCCGCCAGGGCAGGCTCTGGAGGGAGGCCACATGTCGTCTGTCCCCACCACCCTCAGAAGGAAGCCCCTCCGGCCTTTCTGGCCTGGTCTGTAGGGAAGCTCTGTCTGTAGGCCGCCTCACTTTGAGGGCTGAGGCTGGACCACGGCAACACAGGGTCAGGAAGGGCCCGAGAGGCCATGCCCACACTCCTCTGTCCACGTGGAGCTCAGAGCAGGCAGGGTCTCCCTGCCTTAGAGACAGTGGCCTCATCCTGTCCTCCAGAACTTCCTCCCCATCACGGGCCATGTACTCTCTGTGAGAGGAGAGAGGGGACATCAGATGCCCGGACGGGCAGCAATGCATCTCCCTGGCTATGGCCAGAAGTCTGGCCAACACTATGGCTGCAGGACAGCCATGAGCCACGCTGGGTTGTGGGCAGCAAACCCAAGGCACCATCTGCCAAGGAGGCCAGGTGAGAACCACGTCTGGGGTGGCAGAAGGGCTGAGCCGTCAGCAGGACCCTCGCGCCTCACAGCCCCAGCTCCACTGCGGGCAGTCCAGCCGCAGCCACAGACAGGGGAGGGGCAGGCCCACGTGCCTGTCCTCGGGATAAGGGGCCACTCCACAGGGTGCTGGCCCCCTGGGGCTCTCTGTGATCAGCAGCACCAGACCACAGGGGCAACAGCTCCATCCACTGACCCCAAGGTGGACAGAGTGGGGACCTGGGGGCCAGGACGAGATTCCAGGGTGAGGCACAGGTGACGCCTTCGGACTCCTGCAGGTAAAACTGGAGGCCTGTGCAAGATCACTGCCCACTCCCATGACAACCTTAACTCTAGCACATTTTTCATTCATGCAATTGTTACAAAGATACCGCCACCCCCCCACCCCCCCAGCCCAGTTTTCCCTTTGGTGACATCTTGCATCAGTACGTGTGTTTATGATGATCAATGAATCAATGCTGCTACATTATTATTAACTACAGCCCATACTTTATTCATATTTCCTCAGTTTCCCTCCAATGTCTTCTTTCTCTCCCAGGACCCCACCCAGGATCCCACGTGACATTTAGGGATCAGCTGTCTCCAGGTTCCTCTAGGCTGTGACAGTTTCTCAGACTTTGCTTGGTTGTTTTTTGGTTTTTGGTTTTTTTTATTTTGAGACGGAGTCTCATTCTGTCACCCAGGCCAGAATGCAGTGGCGTGATCTCAGCTCACTGCAACCCCCGCCTCCTGGGTTCAAGCAATTCTCCTGCCTCAGCCTCCCGAGTAGCTGGGACTGCAGGCGCCTGCCACCACGCCCGGCTAATTTTTGTATTTTTAGAGATGGGATTTCACCATGTTGGATAGGCTGGTCTCAAACTTCTGACCTTGTGATCTGCCCGCCTCAGCCTCCCAAAGTGCTGGGATTAAGGTGTGAGCCACCGCGCCCGGCCCACTTTCCTTGGTTTTGACGACTTGGGAAGTTTTGAGGAGGGCCGGTCGGTTTTTCTGTAGAGTGTCCCCCTGTTGGGATTTGCCTAATGTTTCTTTTCTTTTCTTTTCTTTTCGAGACAGGGTCTTGCTTTGTCGCCAAGGCTGGAGTGCAGTGGTGTGATCACAGCTCACTGCAGCCTTGACCTCCTGGGCTCCAGTGATCCTCCCACCTCAGCCTCTAGTAGCTAGGACCACAGGCATGTGCCATCACGCCTGGCTAATTAAAAAAAAATTTTTTTTTGTAGAGATGGGGTCTCACTATGTTGCCCAGACTGCTCTCGAACAATCTTCCCACCTCGGCCTCCCAAAGTGCTGCGATCACAAGTGTAAGCCACTGCGCCCGGTCTGCCAGTGTTTTTCTAATACTAAGACAAGGGTTATGGGTCTGGGAGGAAGAGCCCAGTGGTGAAGCGCCCTCCTGTCACATCTGCCCGTGTGACCTCTCGGTGATGGTGCCAGCCTTGACCTCTGGGCTGAGACAGTGGGTCGGGCTCTCCACTGTGGAGACGCCTTGCCTACCTCCCACGCTGTGCTCTCTGGAAGGAAATCACCATGTGCAGCCCACACAGAAGGGGCACGAGCTGGGGCCCCCTCCCTGCGCCCCTTACTTTTGAGACGAAGTTTTGCTTGTCGCCCAGGCTGGAGTGCAATGGCACAATCTCGGCTCACTGCAACCTCTACTTCCTGGGTTCAAGCGATCCTCCTACCTCAGCCTCCCAAGTAGCTGGGATTACAGGTGCCCGCCACCATGCCTGGCTAATTTTTTGTATTTTCAGCAGAGATGCGGTTTCACCATGTTGGCCAGGCTGGTTTTGAACTCCTGACCCCAGTTGATCCGCCCGCCTCAGCCTCCCAAAGTGGTGTGATTACAGGCGTGAGCCACTGTGCCCGGCCGGGCCCCTTCCTTTTAAATAGCCTCTGGAGTGACCATCTGTGTTGGCTGGGAGCTCTTCAGAATGTCCCATCCAGTTGCTGATGATAACGATCACCTCTCGGGTGCGCTGGTCCCATTCTCTGCGCGGTTTATGTCGCTTTATGCCTGGACTCCTCCCAACAATGTTCTGCCCTCCACTCAGGGGGTGCTCAGAGAGGCTGTGACACCCGCCCCCGGCAACCAGCCAGTCATCTAGCACAGTGGCCCCCGGGCCCGCCTATGCCAAATGATGCCCCCTTGGCGCTGCCCACCCCCTAAATGCACACCATGCCTGCCGATGTCAGCACTCGCCCTGTCCCACTTGCCCTGGCGGGAAACAGCCTGCAGTGAAAACGTCGCTCTGCCTTTTATGCTGGACAAAGCCGAAGTGTGCTGGAGGTGGCTGAGCCAGGCTTCCCGTGGCAAGGAGCGGGCCTCCTGACCCCACAGCCCTGGCTCCCACCCTCGATGTGCTCCTGCCTTTGCCTTCTTGCTGATAACGCTGCCATTGGTGCTGATAACGCTGCCATTGGTGAAGAACATGGGAGCCCATCCAGCCCATCCAGGAAGCAAAGAAATGGTGCTCCAGACACCATGCGGACAGCTTCACCCGCTGACCCCGGCCAGGCCCAGCTGCTCCCACAGCACCTGGCATGGAGGGGGAAGTGAGCAAGGGCAGGCGGGGAGAGAAGAGGCTCGCCCTCCTGGCTCTGCCCCAGACACCCGTCCGATAGCACTTCAGTGCCTTCCGGTCTCTCCTGCTCTGGAACTTTCTGGTTACTGATTACAAGTGCTTTAATCCAGGAATGAAAAGAAGGAAGAGGAGTTCTGATTGGGTGGACCCTTCTCTTGGAGAGAAGGCAAAGCTGCCAGGCAGAGGGTGGGAGGGGGAGGAAGAGGAGAGAGGAAGCTCCCTTGACAGGCATAAAACGTCCCTGTGATTGCGGACAAGTGGCTACTCTCAGGCCACATTCAGCCGAGGCTGGGTGAGGCTGGTCGGGAAGAGGGAGACGGAGGTGGAAGCGGGTTCAAGTTTTGCCGGGTGGTCACCTCAGAAAGGGCTCCTTCTGTTTAGCAAAACTCCCCAATCCCTCGCCTGGCTTGCCAGGAGAACAGCTTGCTTGAAAAGCAAAGGCTGTCATCCTGTAATTAAATCTGAGACCCCCCCCCATGTGACGTTGAGATGAAGCCACTTACATAACGCGACTAAAAATAAGCTGATGAAGGCTGCACACTTACACTCTCTGCCTCCAGCCCTCCTCTCCCCAGCGGCCCATCATGCTGGCTGACCCAGGGTCCACGTCACCGGCTGTGGCGTCGGGTTCCTGTCTGAAGTCACTCTTGCCTCCGGCCCCGCTCGGCGCCCTGTGTGCATGAGGGCCCATCGCTGGTGCCCGGGCTGCAGACCCCTGGCTCAGAGCTGGGGTGCTGAGGATCCCCCAGCCCGCCCAGGCGAGGGCTGACGCTCATGAGAGGAGACCTGCTGGGTACCGGCTCCCTCTGCCTCCTCCTCAGTGACTCCTGACGAGCCGCTCGTTTACACAAACCTGCTCCCACCCCAACCCCACAGTCTGGATTGCGAAACCTACCGCACCCCACCCCCAGTGCAGGCAGAAGGTGACCCTGGTCTGGGGTGGGGACAGAGAGTCTGGGAGGGGGTGGTGGCTGGCAGTCTCGGTGGCTGGCGACGCCTCTTCTGCTCTTCCTTCCGGGGAGGAGGCGGGCAAGGCGAAGCCTCTCCGCTCAGTCGGTGGTTTCCTTCAGGACGTCTCGTAGAGGTGTGGGTGAGATCCCAGGTCTGGGCCGCAATTTCTAGCCACGCTGCCCAACCTTCAGGCAAGCGGTCAGGTTCCACAGCTACCCCACCACGCTCTCAGAGTCCAGGGGAACAAGAAGAGGGAGCGGTCTGTAAATGCGTCGGGACAAGAGTGCCCTCCTAACTCCACCTGGAGCTGGCGTCAGGGCGATCTCTGGATGCCCAGCCCATAAGCATGGCCTGTCTCTTCCTGGGACCCTTGGTACTCAGCACCCCCAGCCCCCCAGCCCCCCATACCCTTTAGAAAGGCTTCCCCATCAGTGTGAAAGACCTCACAGGACGCTGGTGAAGGCGAGCACGGAGTGCCTGGGGAACATCCTTGGTGGAGAACTTCCTGGAGGCCACTGGTGCAGGGCAGATGCCAGGCGGGCACCGAGTTTCTTGCCCTTGTTCTGCATTCCTAGGTATGAGGACCTCACCACGTCCTGCTCTGCGCCTGTCATCGGCCGTGGTGTGTCTCCTCAGGTGCCGAGCTGGTCACTTCCATGTACGGCATGGATAACCCTCTTCTCAGGGAAGGCCTCCAGCCCGCGTTCAGCCCCCTGCCCAGCCGCCAGGTGGAGGGAGCAGGCTCAGGCACCGAGACTGCTGAGCCACTGGCCACCCGGAAAGCAGGCTGGGTTCTGAGTCAGTCACCGAATATGTGTCCCCTTGGACGGGAGTAGCGCGACCGATGTGCAGGCCAGCCCAGGAAGTAACGTTGGGAGCTTCTAGAAGGTGGAGCGGGACCCAGGACCGTGGGAGCTTTTCCGGAGAAGCCTACCTCTCCTGTGTTGCAGCTGATGGGAGCAGCAGGGCCTGGAGAAGAACTGTCCCCAGGCTGACTCCCCTCTTGGAGTGAGGAGGGCTCCCGTGTTTGCCTGCCAGCCTCCATCTGTCATCTTGGTTCCAGCCATTCAACTTTCCTCCAGGCGAGCAGGGCTGCTCTACCCCCACCTGCTCCGTGTTGGCCCCAGACCCAACTCAGGCCAGTGGACGTCTGTCCTAGGGCTGCGTGTGAGATCGGTGGGTGCAGGGAGCACAGCAGGAAGCTGGCCTAGAAGATTGGGGTCAGGGTCAGTGGAGATGCTCCTACCTTCAGGTAAATGCCCTCATTTGTTAGGGCCAGTTTGAGCGAGCTTTCTGTCATTTACCACCAAAAGAATCCTAGAAAATAAATACACAGGGATCTACCCCCAAACACTGGAGACAATAAAGAAAAAGGAAGCAGCCAGGGCCAGTAGCTGGAAGGAAATTCGGCCGGAGGAGAGGAGGCGCGGGGCTGTGGTGGGAGGGAGGCAATGCTTCCTGCATCTTACTTCCCTGGTGTTTCCATCGGCATGAGCCCGTGCCAGTCTGGGGGTCTGCCGGCCAGCCAGCACAACTTCGTCTCCCCCAGGGGCCTGACTCGTTGAAGGAATGAATGAATGAATGATTTTGCAGGAATGGGAGGCTGGGAGACTGAGAGGTTTCATTAAACGGAAACGCTCAGATCTGGTGTTTCACAACGTAAAACAAATAATTCCTCTATGTTAGCCTAATTTATGTAAATATTTCTCCACGGGAATTGTACTGGGAGACCTGTGTGCCAACTCGGCCAGCTTCCCCGGCAGAATCTCCCCTTGGGAGGACCCTTAAGCAGGACCCTTCCTAAAAATTGGAGGCAGCTCTGACTCCTCCATCCCTCCTACAAGGTTCCCCCACCCCCTAGGGTTTTCCACCGCATGAGAGTCCTCCGGGCCCCTCGTTTCCTACTGCCCTCGACCCTTCCTTCCCGAGACCTCTCTCTCTCAGTAAACTGCCTCCAACGAGAATCTTCTGATGGCAGGAGGGTCCTCCCCGTCCCTAAAGGTCGCCCTGTCCCCAGGCCTTCCAGCAGGACACTCCCCTGTCCTCTCTCCAGATCCTCCTTCCCAGGGCCCTCCTCCAAGATCCTCTTCCCCAACCCTCCTCTCCCAGGGTCCTCCCCTCTCCAGAATCCCGGCCCCAAGCCCCCAAGCGCTGTCTGCCTGTCTAGGGTCCTCCCCAGAGCTCACCTTCTGCAGGATCCTCCCTCCAAGTCCTCTCCTCACGATGCTCCCCCGAAATCCTCCTTCTCCAAGTCGTCCCCTACTCCAGGGCCGAGCTCTCTCCAGGGTCCTCCTGCAGCACCCCCTCCCCCAGGGTTCTCCTCTCTGCCCCGAGGGGCCGGCCGGGGGGTCGCCGCCCGCCCGGCGGGCTTACCTGCGAAGCGGCGGGGTCGGGGCCTCTCCCACCTGTAAGCCCGGCCCGCGGCGTCCTGCGTCCGAGCCGCTCCCCGCCCCGCAGCGCCAGGCCGCGACCCGGCGGGCCGCCCGCTCCGAAGTGCCACTTCGCGAAGTGCCGCCTCCACGCGCGCTGCCGCCGGCGCCCCCCGCTCTCCTCCCCGCACCTTCTGCTCCTTCTTCCTGCGCCACCCCGCCCCCGCGTCCCCGCCCCCAGCCCGGCTGTTGCCCGGGCCCCCTCAGGCTGCTCCCAGGGCCCCAGCCCGCGCCGCGCCTCCCCTCTCCTCCCCCAGGATCGACGCCGCCACAGACCAATCGCTGCCTGGAGTCGGCCACTAGGCCCCACCTCCGATCCCGCCCCCCTCCCCCTTCTCCGGAACCCACCAATGGAAAGGGCGGTGCGGGGGCGGGGCCTGGCGGTTGCCTAGCAGCGGCAGCGCCGGGCGGGGGCGGGTGGTCGGGGGCGGTGATGCGGGCGCAACGGGGGCGGGACGCAGGGGCGGGGACTGCCGCGGGGCGGGGCCTGAGGCGGCTATAAAGGTGGCCGCCGCCGGACGCTGGGCTCTGTGGTTCGGGTCCGCTTTCGTCTCTGTCCTGCTGCCGTTACCGCCGCCGCTGCTGCCGCCGCTTGCGCCCCCCCCCCCCCGCTCCGGTCTGTGGTGCAGCCGGGACCCAGGACCATGTCGCTGTCTCGCTCAGAGGAGATGCACCGGCTCACGGAAAATGTCTATAAGGTGAGCGCCCCCCGGCGCCGAGCTGAGCCCGCTCCGGGTGCGCCCGGGTCCCGCGCCGCCCGCGCGCCCGAGCCCGACCAGGGCGGCCCCGGGGCCGCGCGCCGGGCCAGGAGGCTGGGACTTCGGGGGTCTTCCCGGCGCGGCCACCCGGGACCCGGGCTGCTGGGGTGGTGAGCCCGGCGCCGGCCGCTCACAGGTGGCCACCCCCGCCCGGGCCCCCCCATCCCATGCGCGCCGCGGCCCGGTCGGTCCCCAGCCCCAGGCCCAGGGAGCACTCCCCGCTCCGACGGCCCTGCTCGGCCCCCGCGCGCTCGCCTTGGCGTCGGCGGGAACGGAGCCGCGCGCCGGGCCCCGGAAGCCCTCGGACGAGCGGTCGGGGTCGTAGCACACCCGGGCAGGGCCGGGGCGGCGGGGGCGGCGGGCCCAGGGGTTTCGGCGGCCAGGACGGCATGGGGGCTGTCTGAAGGCCGCGGTCGGCGCGGTGGCACCGTGGGGCTCTTCTAGGCGCGGTTGCGCGAGCCTCGGGCACTTCATTCTCAACAGGCTTTCCCTTCCCACAACTCCTGCCCGGCGCCCATGCTGGGGCCTAAGGTGGGAGGTCGGAGCGCGAGCAGGCTGGATGGGTGGACGGATAATCTATCATCTTATGTAACCGCGGAGAGAGAAGACTAATTGTGTAGGAGGCTGACGTGCCTGCCTTTGCTTCAGATGTGTTAAGAGTGGCATCCACGTTCTCGTCTGTGAAATGACAGGTTCACATCCAAGGGCCGCAGAGCACCGCTGGAAGCCTCCCCTGCCGCCCCCTCCCCAGTCGTCTTTGTGGCTGGGATACCGACAAACAGGCCCTTGGTTTTCTCTTTCTTTAGCATGCGTTCTCGGTCCGGACCCCCACGCCTGAGCCCGGCAGCTGCCGGGGAGCATTTTCTCAGAGGAGAAACCCCTGCCCTGGGTGTCCCTGGGTCCTGGGCGATCTCTTACAGATGTGCGTTGTTTCAAAACTGTCTGCAGGTTCAGTGACAGGCTGGGCGATGAGTGGAGTGGGTATTTACCCGGCAGTCGCTGGTTCATGCCTCGTAACCGGCTTGCGCCCTGCCCGGCAGAGTAACTGTTTCTGATTGTGGTAGGCGGCCAAGGCGTGCCTGGCCAGGGGCCTGGGAAGCCCTCTTAGCTCTCAGGCTTGGGAGAGCCAGATGGAGGCTTCTGGGGTGGCCTGTCTGGTTCCAGCTGGAGTGCAGGGGGCAGATTGCACTTGAATACAGCTTTCAATAAAGCTTGTGAAGTTGGGGTCGCGTCAGTCTGGAAGGTTTCTGAAGGCGGGTGCGGTCGACTAGATGAGTCCTAAAGCCACGTCGGAGCCACTGGGAAACAGGATTCAGGGTGACCTGAGGAGTCGGCTTGGGAAAGGCACAGGCCCTGGGGTTGTTAGGTTTGGTTTCACAGAGTCTGTGGTCTACGGTTCTGGCCTTGTTGCTCTGTGGAAGCACATGCTGTCAAGGGAGGGAGGTTTATTAAATTATTAGTCATTAGCTCCATTACGATTTGTTCGTGATTGCGGAGGGTGGAAGAGAAGTACCAGCGGAACCTTTTTCCTATTTTCTCTGCTTCTGCGCTGAAACCAGAAAGCAGGAACTTTCGTGGTGAGAGTTGGCAGGGGGTGGGTACATGGAGTGGTTTTGCTCTGGGGGACCGACCCCGTGATCGTCCTTAATAAGACTCTCCTAACCGGGCAGTCGGCCTTCACCTAGGTGAAGCTGTAATTTATCTGCAGGTCTAAGTGAAATCTGCTGCCAGGAAAACTCTTAGGACTGAGTGTTTGGGGACTTTGAGCTCCTGTGGACGCAGACCAGCTGGTCTGGAGCACGTGAAACACACAGGTTCTGCGTTTTGTCTTCCACGGGTGGGTTAATTGGTGATTTTCCCAAGTGAAGATGTGGCGGTTGATGATTTGATTTAGCACGGCCGGACGCGGTGGGCCGCAGGTGTCTGAAGGGTCGATCCACTCTGGAAAGGCTTTGCCCTGGTGACAGGCTTGCGCTGCTGCTGCTGCACACAGGCGGGGTTGGTTTTGTAGGTAGGTGGCTCCTGCTGCCACTCCGGGAGCCTGACTGCTGAGTCTTTGAGACCTTTTTGTGCTTTGTCACTGGGGAGCTCAAGGTGCCTTGGTAGTGCCGGTACTGGTTGGGCAGCTTTTGGCAATGTCAGCCAGGCAGAAACTCAGCCCACATGGAGACATAGTCAGGAGACCGCTGAGGCCACCGGTGTGCACTCCTGGGCCGGTCCAGCCGGTCCAGGCAGTGCTGAGCTCCGTCCTCTCCTGGGACGGTGCTGCCTCTGGCATCCCTTCCCGGGGCCGCTCCTGTGCCTGGGTTGGCAGCTTGCAGAGCCCTGGCAGTGCCTCTTGGAACGGCTGTGCTGTGGCCTGCTTAGTGTCACCCGCGATGCGGCTCAGCTGTTTGGTTTGGTTTGGACATTGCATCGCCTTAACTGCAGTTCTGAGCGGTGTTTGCCTTGGCAAAGGAGGACGCTTGTCCTTGGCCTTGCTGATTAAAAATGCGAGAATAAAAAGTGCAGTTTTGATTTTCTTCCCCGTAAGAATCCGTAACGCAGACTTTGACCTCTTTTCTGGTGGCTCCATTCCCTTGGGAGCTGTGTCCTCGGGGAATTTCATGGAAGATGAAGGGGAGGGGAGTGGAACGGCTTCCCGGTGTTTGCCGAGAACATAATCTCAGACCTTCTGGGGGCAGTGCCTGGGCTGGGCCCTGCAGGTGTTGGGAGGGCAAGGCGCGGAAGACCCCTTCCTCCACAGGAGCCCGGGCCCGGCGCTTGCTCAGGTAGCCCTGGGTAGTGGCCCAGATGGAGGGATGGAGTGCTGGAATCTGCCTCCCGCAGTGGCCTTCGGAATTAAGACTACTGAAGCTGCAGCCCTCTTGGGGAAGCCCCGAGCATCCCTGCGTGCTGAGGGGCTGGCTCCCTGGCTGGCTGTGGCTCCTGGAATGCCAGGCGAATGTCAGGTGGGTGTTTTCCTCAAGGTCTCGTGTCCGCAGAGAAGCCCTGGCTCCCAGGTGACCCATGACCTGGAGTGTGGCGGCTCCAGCACCTTCTCTGGGCATAGTGCCATTGGCCCACAGCCTGTCCTAGAATATGTGAGGTTGAGAGAGCATCCGGGGAGGAGCAGGAGTCCCTGTTACAGACGTGGCCATGGCCTTCCTTGTGCTGAGGCTCTTGGCCCTGGCTGGTCACTCTAGCAGCTGGTGGGGAAGCCAGCCTGGCGGGGCCGCAGCTGTGCTTCGAGGAGACGGGTGCCACAGGGTTCTGGAGCCAGGAGCCATTTGGGTTTGCCGCCTCTGGTGTGATTGGTAAGGGCTGGCGCCAGGTGGTGGGCGTCATGTGCTGGGTGGCAGGGAGCACACTGCCGGCTTTTCTGCTCCGTGCCCAGCTGCCCGGGCCTGGCTGTTCCTCTCTGCCACATCCAGCTTCTTCCTGGGGTGTGCAGAGCTCCATCCCCTCCATTCGGAGACGGTGGGGGGTGGTCTCTGACAGGCACCTCCTGCTGACAGGCACCTCCTGGCATTGGAGCCGCCTTCCTCGGGGGGGCAGCAGACCCGGCACCTGAGGAGGAGAGAAATCACAGTGCTGGACCCAGCTCCGTGCGCGTGTACATGTGTATGTGTGTCCGTGTGTGCACACGTGCATGCAGTGCTTTGTGTTTAAGGATACTTCCTGGGGTGGCCCCCATGGGCACCATCTTGCCGCAGGGTGGCTGGGTCTGCTGTCACTGAGTAGACCTGGCCTGCATTTTCTCTACATGTGCATGTCTGTGTTACCCGCCCTCGCCACCACCAGCCTTTAGCAGGGGGCACATCTTCCAGGAGCAGTGCTGATGTGGTCCCCTCAGCGGGGTGGCCAGGGCACAAAGACCGGCTGCCATGTCATACTGCCCTCTGGGCTGCCCAGCCTGTGTGGGCTTTGGCCCCAGGCACTGTCCTGCCAGTTGTTGGCTCCAGGGTGCACAGCCCTTCTGCTGGTGCTTGCTTAGCGTCCCATGCCTGCTGGCCCCAGGTGGTGTCCAGCGCTTGCTTGGTGTCCCATGCCTGCTGTGCCGTTGGTGGCTGCATGAAGTCCGTGTCTACCGATGGATGTGGCTAGGCGGTTCTGGGACGTGGCGCTTGTGGAGTTGTGGGCTGGTTGGGGGAGAGTGTCTTGCCCGTGCCTGCTGTCCCCACAGGCCTTGCCTTGAGCAAGTATCCTTCGTTGGGGAGATTGGTTGGCTTGTGGTACTGCCCGAGTGGACTTGAGGTTCAGGATTAAAATGAAGGCCGGTGCTGCCCTGAGCTTTCAGGGGCCACCGTTAGATGGGAGGGCAGTGGGTGGGGGCTGCTGGGAGCTGTGTTCCTGTTGCTGCCTTGTCTTCAACTGAAGCTTCCAAAGGTCGAGACCTGAGGGCCAAGCCCTGTCTGCTGGCCACAGGCACCATGGGCTGAGCTGTCCAGGATAGGTGGTCTTGCAGGGGAGGGCTGGTGTGTGACCTGGCCATTGAATGGGAGGGGCCTGTCCTCCTTCCGAGCTCCAGGAGGCAGGCTAGCCGGGAGGCTGAGGCCCGGTTCGCCCTTCTCCCCAGTTCACAGGTCTGGGCCCTGGTCAGGGGAGCAACCCCAGCGTCATTGCAGGAGTGGCAGGTGGTGAGCAGAGCTGGACATCACCTCTTGTCCCCACCCAGCCTTGCATGGCCCTCTCTGCCAGCTGCCCTGGGCTAGTGTTGCCTGTGGGTGCCACCATGGGTGGGGACACTCGCACCGTCTGTGGAGGTGGGGTGCCACTGGCTGCTGGTTGAGGCTGGCTCCTGTCCTTCCTTACACTGAGCTAGAGTCTGCCCTGTGTTGCCTTCCCAGCCACCTTGTCTGGTGACTTTCTTCGAGGCCCCAGGATAGGGAAGCATCTTTGTGGCTGCACAGAGCCCGTGGTCCCCTGGAAGCTCTGCACTTGGGCGGCCGGCGCCGTCAGCCGCCCCCCGCAGCCTGCGCTAAGATCCCTAGTAATTACAGGCAGGCGGGGATGGTGCTGGCACCGGCCTCCAACGCACTTCCACCTCCTCCGAGCGCTGATTCATTCCTGGCCCCTGGCTGTGCCTGTACAGCTGCACAGTGACTCGAGGGGCCTCAACCCAGAGGCAGAAAGGGAGGCCGAGAAGGGACCCGTTTGGCTCTGTGACTGCAAGGGCTTGATCTGTCCTGCCCACGGATTCCTCCTTTGGGCGTGGAACGGCGGCCAGCCTGTGAGGGGCCCATCAGTATTCGGGAATGAACACATCTTGTTTCTGGATTCTGGAGCATTCATGCTTGAATCACTGTCCCGCCTTTGCTGAGGGTCTGCTCCCCGAGCGGTGGCCTGGGCCCTCTGAGAGCTCCCTGGAGGTGGTGGCAGCTCACACCACATGCAGTTGGAATCCCTGTTTCCTAGGGCTGTGGGCAGTGCAGGCTGAGGAGGTGGCCCTGGTGTGGGGCTGGCCTAGGCAGGCTGAGGGCTATTTCTCCTACTGTGGCCCAGGGGCTCTTGGTGTTGGTCCTGCAACAAGGGGACCAGAAAGCCCAGGGAACAAGAGTGGAGGAGGCTGTGGAGATGGTGGGGAGGTGGGGCCTGAGCCCATGCTGTGCTGAGGAGTCCCTTCTGGGGGGCAGGAGGCTGGGGATCTGCCTCTGGCGGGGGCCTGTTTCTGCCTGTCAGGCACAGTGGCGCCCCCAGCACCTCCCTCAAGTTAACCCCCATCTGCCCCTGGTCTTTTTGACTCACGCTATAGAGCCTTGTCTGCTGGCTCTTGGTTTGGTCACCCCTGAGCTTTGGAAAATGCTGCCTGGTCCTTGGGCTTCCTGCCAGGCCTGCCGGGAGGAGTTTTGCCTGGCCATATGACCTTGGCCAAATCTTGCTCCCTGGGCAGTGGGTACAGCGGGCAGGATGCTCCCAGGGTCCCTGGAGGCTCCGGGGCCTGTCCCAGGTCAGGTGGCACCAGCCTTGGTATCCTCAGTGCTCTAGTCCTCACTCTGATGGGCAGGGGTGGGATGCACGCGGCACGATCAGATCTGATGTCCTGGGCCGTGAGGTGCTGGGGACCCCTTGCGGGGGAAAAGGCTGTCAGTTACAACAGGGTGCTTTTGTTCTTGCTTAGAGTTTTTATTTTGTACTTACTGGAACAGTTGTCTTATAATTGGGTAGTGTTTTTCGTTTTTTGTTTGTTTTTTTGTTTTTTTTGTTTTGTTTTTGGAGATGGAGTTTTGCTCTTGTTGCCCAGGCTGGAGTGCAGTGGCGTGATCTCAGCTCACTGCAACCTCCGCCTCCTGGGTTCAGGTGATTCTCCTGCCCCAGCCTCCCAAGTAGCTGGGATTACAGGCATGCGCCACCACGCCTGGCTAATTTTATATTTAGTAGAGGTGGGATTTTTCCATGTTCGTCAGACTGGTCTCGAACTCCCGACCTCAGGTCATCCACCCACCTCGGGCTCCCAAAGTGCTGGGATTACAGGCATGAGCCACTGCGCCTGGCCCTGTTTGGGTAGATTTTTAAATAATCATATATTGAATTCATGTGAAGTAAATTGGTAGGGTTTTCTTAAAACTTATTTTTCATGAAGAGTTTGACTTCTGAGTCACATTTCAGCTCTGGGCTGTCAGTGTGCTTGTCCACTGGGCACCTGCCCCTGAGCCGTCAGGGGTGCCAATGCCAGAACACCTCCTGAGTATGTCTCTGAGATTTTCTTCCAAGCCCCTGCTCTTCCATTTTTGTTACTGGCACTTTTTTTTTTTCTTTTCTTTTTTCTTTTTTCTTTTTTTTTTTCTGGAGACAGAGTCTTGCTTTGTTTCCCAGCCTGGAAGGCAATGGTGTGATCTCACCTCAACTGCAGCCTGAAACTCCTAGGCTTATACAGTCCTCCTGCCTCAGCCACCTGAGTAGCTGGGACCACAGGCGTGCCCCACCTGTGTGCCTGGCTAATTTTTTTTTTAATTTTAATTTTTGGTAGAGATGGGGTCTTGCTATGTTGCCCAGGTTGGTCTTGAACTCCTAGGCTCAAGCAGTCCTCCCACTTTGGCCTCCCAAAGTGCTGGGATTACATGTGTGAGCAAACGCACCATGGTGCTTTCTTGATGAGCAAGTTTTCAGACAACAGCCAGGCCTCCTGTTCCTTCTTCGGATGGTCCTTATGTGTTTTGTACACTGAGCTGTCCAGGCGTGCCCCTGCCTGGTTGTGGCAGGGGACAGTCAGCAGGTGGGCCATGCCAGGTGACCGCCTGCTTGTCATGGCTGCCCCAGTGGGAGTCGCAGGACGTGAATGGTGGAATGCGCTGGGGTAGCACAGGTGCCTGTGCCGGAAAAGAGCGACATCTTGACATTAGAATGGGGGTGGGGATGGTGGTGGGGGAGAGGGTGTCCCCTAGCTGCAGGAGCTGGAATCTGTCCAGTAGAGGGTTTGTCTCGCCCGGAGCCAAGCTTGGTCTGGGTGGATGCTGCTAGTGGCGGGCAGAGTGGCCTTGCCGCTTCCAGGCGGGGCTTTTAATTTAATTTAATTTAATTTATTTATTTAAGACAGAGTCTTGTTCTGTCACCCAGGCTGGAGTGCAGTGGTGTGACCTTGGCTTACTGCAGCCTCTGCCTCCTGGGCTCAAGCAATTCCAAGAAGCTGGGATTACAGGTGTGCGCCACCACACTGGCTAATTTTAGTATATTTAGTAGAGATGGGGTTTCGCCATGTTGCGCAGGCTGGTCTTTAACACCTGGGGTCAAATGATCCTCCCACCTCGGCCTCCCAGAGTGCTGGGATTACAGGCGTGAGCCACTGCATCCGGTCTAGGTGGGGCTTTTAAACCAGTGGGTGTGGTGGAGGCCGAGATGCCACCGCCTGAAATGAAGTGGACCTGGGTCCCCCCATACCCGTTTTTCCAGCCCCCTCTTCTGTGGCCGACTATGTCTGCCAGAGGAGGCCTGTGTCCATCTCCATTTGCTCCACCACGGAAAGCCCGTCCTCACGCAGTCCAGGCGTGGATGGAGCATCAGCCTCCACCTGTCCTGCTCCTGGGCTGAGACTCCAGGGCCTCGGTGGCCCCAGGCTGTGGAGCAGAGCTGTGGGCTGAGGTCCGACCGGTGGCAGGAGTCCCATCTAGGGATGTGGCTGTGAAGCTGGGGTGCTGGGGCCTGGGTGGTGTCACTGCTGTCTCATGCTCTGGCTCTGGCGACGGCTGGGCCCACAGCGTCCTGGCACCCGGGAGACCTCGCCGCTGCTCACACCGGAGCGTCCTGGCACCCGGGAGGCCTCGCCGCTGCTCACACCGGAGCGTCCTGGCACCCGGGAGGCCTCGCCGCTGCTCACACCGGAGCGTCCTGGCACCCGGGAGGCCTCGCCGCTGCTCACACCGGACACTGCGCTGGACATTCTCTGTGCTCAGCCTTGTTACTGTTGCTTCGTGTGTGGGTCCTGTGTGTCCCTGCCTGACAGGGGATCCTCGGTTCAGGGAGAAGTGTGTCCCCGCCCATAAGCTGGAGTGGTTGAGCCCATTGAAACTGCACAGCCAACTCCAGGGCCCTCTGGCTCTCCAGCCGCACGTCTGTCCTTCCGTTCAGGAGTTCGAGGAGTTCAGGAAGGCGTTCCCGCCGCGGGGTCTCTGTTTTCTCATTAATTCAGTGAGACAATAGCGTATTTCCTGGCACAGAGAGTAGTGGCTAAGTGGTGGCCACGATCGCTAGCTTGTGGGACAGAAAGTTCTTCAGAGATCAGAGGTCAGTGGTCCAGAGCAGGAAAGCCCCGGCCCGAAGCTGCTTGCCACTGTCTGCTTTCCTGGGATCCTGTGTTCCTGAGTGTGGCCACAGCCCCCGGGCTGGCACCTCCCACCTGCCTGACCTGAGGTTGGCGGGAGGTGGGGCCGTACAGGCATTCCTAAGCTGCCTCCCTGCTTGCTCAGCCACAGTTGCTCCTCCAGCCGTGAGCCCAGCCCGAAAGACCGGCCAGTGCCTTCATAGGGAGGGGATGGATGGGGCAGTGGCCTCGGGGATTCTTGCAGGCCAGGCGGTGACCAGACTTGGGTCTGCGATTGGCGGTAATGAGTGACCTAGTGACCGGGCCTTTCCACGTTGGAGGGGGACCAACACAGCGCCACAGACTGGTGTGCCCACAGGACGGCCGTGGCACCTGGCTCGTCCCTATGGTATCTGTGCTCTCTTTCTTATAAGGCACTGGTCATATGGGATTAGGGCCCACCCTAGTGACCCCAGTTACTTTTATCATCTTCCTAAAGACCCTGTTTCCAAACACAGTTGCACTGCGTGATGCCGGGGGTTAGAACTTCAACACGTGCATCTTGGGAGGGGACACAGTTCAGCCATGACACCCAGTGGGCCCCACCCGCGATGGAGTGCAGTAGCTGCTGGAGGGGCCGAGTCTCCCATGTTGCCTGGAGGTGACCACCTGTCTGTCTTCAGGCTGATTGTGTTAGGAGCCTATGATGGTTTTCCCTTCCAACCTCAGTCAGATTGCAGCCCGCAGTTTATGACAACAGGAAGGTTTCCACGGGGACAGCTGATTCTATTGGACGAGCAGTCAGCTGGCAAGGCGCCAGCTCAGTGTTGGCCACAGGCGAAAGGCAGCCGGAATGCACTGTCTTGTGTGGGCCGGACACCCCGTGAGGCTGAGCAGTTGCTAAGTTCTGTGACCCAGGCCAGGGTGGCCGGACATTGGAAGGTGTTTGTAAGGGGCTCTGTCCCCATTGAAGCTGGGATAGGCAGGATGTGCCTCTCGGACAGGAAGGAAGTGGCCAGACTGCTTGGTGCTGTGTTTGGACTTTGCTGGGCTGCGGCTCCTCCTGCGTGGGCCGGGTCATGGTGTCCTGCGTGCAAGGCCCCACGTGTGGCTTTTGCCCTTGTGGACCTCTGCTCCTGGGGACCTCGTTCAGGAGGGCTCAGACTTGGGGCCCCTGAGGGTTGAGGACGCCAGGGGAAAGCTCGCAGAGGGCGTGCAGGTGTCCAAGGCCCATGGAAAGGGAGATGCTGCTGCAACCCTGAAAGGGAAGCAGGGCCCTGGGCTGGGGCTGGGGGCCCAGGGGAATGGCCGTGTGGCCCTTCCCACAGGCGGAGGGCAGAAGCGCCTGGCTCAGGAGCTGACCTTAGTGTTGGCATTTGTCCCTGTTGTTTTTAGCTGCAGCATTCATGGTCCCTGTCCTGGGGCCTCCCAGGAGCCTGGCGGGTAGGGCAGGCAGCATGAGGGAAGGAGTCCCTGCACCTCGGGCCCCTCCTGGCGGGAGGCCACCTGCTCCTGGTCACATCTGGGCACCGTGCCAAAGACACAAGGAATCACTTTATTATGATGTGGATGGCTTTTCTGTGGGTGCTCCTGGAGGCTGAGAACTGGAGCTACCACCTTAGGGGACATCCCAGCCCCTCACGCTGATCCCACCATGACCCATGGCCAGGCTGCCCGGGGCCCTGCAGGAGTCCCTGGTATGCGTGGGACCTGGGTGTCTCCCTTCGGTCTTCCAGGAGGGGCTGGGGTGTGCCCTCCATCTGTCTGATCTGAGTGGCTCTGGGGGAGTCTGGGTCAGCCAGGCCACGCCGAAGCTGCCCTTGGAGAAGCCTAGTGGCCCCTCCTGATCCCCCTGGGGCAGGGTCGGGGACCAGCCCCCTCTGTTCTGGAACAGGCTGGCCTCTTCCTGCCTCCAGAGAGGTGCCTGCTTCCTGACACCCAGAGCCCTCTGCGGGGTCTCATGGCCTGGGGGGGCTCATGGTGGAGGCCCCTGGCACGGCAGAGGGGTTTGGCCACCCAGTTTTCTTCTGCCCTCGGCTGTGGGGACCCTATTAATACTCACAGGGAGGCAGAGCTGCCGGCTCCTGCACGCCCAGCCGCAGGGGGTAAGGAGGAGGATGGTGTCTCTGCCTAGTTTGTCACCGTCCCCCTTGGGATCCCGTTCTGCAGGCTCCAGCCCACCTTCAGGCCCCTGTCCTCACCCTGCGGGCTGTTTCCTCCCAGAAACTTCCATGCATCCCCTCGTTTCCTAAATCCGTGTACATGTGTTTGTAGTTTGTCTCCAACTCAAACCAAGTAAGATGCAGTTCAAGATTTGCCTCCTCCAGGCAGCCCTCCCAGCTGGGCTCCTGGAGTTGGTTTTCTTCCTTCAGGAAGCATCCTCCAGGACAGATGTCCAAGTGTTTAGAGGGGACAGGACCATCCACACCACTCCAGCCAGGCTTCCTTCACACCCCCACAGCCCCCACTCCTCTTGCCCTGTGAGCCAGCTCCCAGGGTCTGGAGCTCATTGGTGTTCCTGTGTGTGGGGTCAGCAGTGGCCCGCCCTGGAGGACGCTGCCACCTTCCCGATGCTCTCTGCCCACAGAAGTCCCCCAACCCCCCTGGCAGCCAAGGGAACTGAGCCTGTGGCCCCCGGACAGCAAGCTCTGAGGTGTCCTCCCGGGAGGACACTGTCCACTGCTGCAGGGCCCCTCCTGTACCTCCCTATTCCATGCTGTACATGTGGCCGGGGGTTTCCAGGCTTGGCTCTGTCCCGTGCGCCCTTCCCTGGAGCCTGGCGTCCTAGGCAGAGTCCCGTCAAGTCTACATGGACCAGAGTCGTGGGTGCTGTGAGGTCCATATCTGTGTGTGGGGTCCTCATGCTGTGGCCGTGGTGGCACAGCGGGCTGGGGGAAGCCCCTCTGGCACTGCTGGCCCCGCAGCTGCCACCGGCTTCTGCCTGTCGCGACAGAGGTGGAAGTGAGGGCGGTGGTCCAGTGGGCAACAGCAGCCTGGCCCCTCAGGAGCTGTGCTGGTCCGTGGGCGAGGGAGTGGGTGGGCAGGGCCCCTCCCCTCAACAGTCAGCCACCCTGGGCATTGGCCCTCCTGGGAGAGGCCAGGTGGATCGAGTCACCCTTTTTCCTGATATTACTGGAATGTGGCCTTTGGGAGCATGTCAGGTGCAACACCAGGACCAATTGGGAGAGAGGGACCAGGCTGGCTGTGTGGTCAGCAGGGTTGAAGCCAGGACTCTGGGCTCCACCAAGAGCTGATAGGCTGGCCCCTGCCTTCCTGAGCCTCACTTTCATCTTGTCCAGTGTAAGATGGGACAGTGACTCTCATGGAGGGGCTGGGTGAGGATTAGGGTGATGAGGGTCTAAGGCAGCCGGAGAGGGTCCTAGCATCGACTCTTTCTGTTTGTTCTTCTGAGTAGATAGAAAACACGGCTCAGCCTGGCCACTCACAGACACATGTAACACACACACAGGTCCACGTGTCCAGCACACGCATGAGTGCACATGCACAGGTAAACACGTTCATGCCCACAGCACACACATGGGTCCAGCTCATGCCCACAGCACACACGGGTCCACGTGTGTCCAGCACACGCGTGAGTGTACACACACAAGTAAACATGCAGCTCATGCCCACAGCACACACACAGGCCCAGCTCATGCCTGCAGCACACACATGGGTCCACATGCATCTAGCACACGTGTGAGTGTGCATGCACAAGTAAACATGCAGCTCATGCCCACAGCACACACACAGGCCCAGGTCATGCCTGCAGCACACACATGGGTCCACATGCATCTAGCACACGTGTGAGTGTACATGCACAGGTAAACGCATGCAGCACATGGTCGCAGCACACACACGGATATATGTGCATGCATGGGTCCATATGCACGCAGGCCCTAGGGGTGTGGCCATACACGCCCACCCTGGCATCTGCCTTGAGGGGCTGGAGGGAGGTGGGGGACACTCTCTGTCAGCAGAGAGACTGCTTTTGTTTGTGGCCACCCTGCCAGGAAAGCGCTGGAGAGGCGGCCAGCGTCACAGGAAGGAGAGCCAAGGGGTAAACAGAATTCCTGGCCGGGCGCAGTGGCTCTCGCCTGTAATCCCAGCACTTTGGGAGTCTGAGGCGGGCGGATCGCTTGAGGTCGGGAGTTCGAGACTAGCCTGGCCAACATGGTGAAACCCCGTCTCTACTGAAATACAAAAATTAGCTGGGTGTGGTGGTGCACACCTGTAATCCCAGCTGCTCAGGAGGCTGAGGCAGGAGGATCACTTGAACCGGGAGGCAGAGGTTGCAGTGAGCTGAGAATGCGCCACTGCACTCCAGCCTGGGCGACAGAGCAAGACTCTGTCTCAAAAAAAAAAAAAAAGAATTCCTGAGCAGACGGAAGGTGGACCCCAGCACGGCCCAGGAGTGGGCAGGAGAGCAAGGTCCTTTGGCAGAGGTCCTTTCTGTAAATGTACTGGCCACTCTCCCTTTGTTCCCCAAGTTGGGAGGAGGTGGAGATGACGGGGGTTTTGCTGCTGCCTTGTGCCCACACTGGCCAGGCCGGCCTGCAGCACTGAATCATAATGGCCATCAGTCTCCAGGCTGGCCAGCAGTGTCCAGCAGCTCGCCAGCCAAAAGGGCTCCCTGGGCTCATCAGTGTTCTCTGACGGCCACCTCTGCAACTGATGGACACGGCCCTCCCATTTGTACCTTCAGAAATGCATAGCTGGGGTCCCTGGGGGCTGTAGTAGGGACAGCTGGGGTCCCTGCTGTGGTCAAGGCCTGGATTCCATGCGACTCCAGGGCCACTGGGACATCCGTCTCTATGGACGTCCCAGCAGGAGGGCAGCCAAGCGTGCGGGCATCCCTGGGCAGGGACCCCTCCTCTCCCGGCACTTCGTGGCATGCGTCCTATGAGGGGAAGCCTTCCATGGCGTGTGTGGGAGCCCCTCGTGGGCCGGACCGCCTTCATGGGCAGGACCCCCTTCATAGGCAGGCCCGCCCAGGACCCCCCCTGGGGTGGGAAAGGTGTTCCCTGGTCAATAGTGAATGAACAAACGAGGAACTGGAAGTCCGTGCCAGCCCGGGAACGCGGCCCAGGGAGCCAGTGCGTGGTCGCCGGGGGCACAGCAGAGCTCTGCATGCGCCGGGCTGCATTTGCACTGCACAGGTCCTAGAGTTTGAGGAGTGTGGTGGTTGCTCATGGTGTAGGATTTCTGTCTTGGCATGGGGTCACAGAACGTGGGCCCCTGGGGAGCTCTCTCTGTGCCTGTGGCCCCCCAGGAGTCTCTTAGTTTCGTTGTGGTCTTGAGGATGGCACAGCGTGTCCCTGAGCGCCCTCAGTGTGGACAGCTGGGCTTCAAACTCACTTCAGAGCCGCCGTGTGGGGGTGGCGCCTCTGAGGGCTTGAGGTTATTTTCTTGTGCAGTTTCTCTCTCCTGGCCTAGGTTTTTCTGGGTTTTTTTGCACCCCTTGGTGTTGATACGAAACAAGCTCCCTTCCCCTTTTAAAGCCCACAGACTTTCCTGATCTCCTCCCCCTCCCCTGCCCCAGCACTGTCAGGGCGTCTGGGCGTCTGAGCTCAGCTCCTTCCTGGTGGCATCCTGCAAAAAGATACACTCGCTCAGTGACTCGGAAAAGCCACGTTGGTGTGGCTGAGAACAGAGTTCTTTCCACCTGGGGCCGCCGCTGTTGGTTTTCATTCCGGAAGAGCTGGAGCTGCCTGTCACTGGCTCCCCTGCCCCCACCTGGGGATCCCCAGGCACTGCAAAGTGCCTGTTGGCTATGGGCCCCCAGACCAGGATCTTGGCCTGATTAGGGGAGCCGGAGGTGGAAGTGGAGGCGGGACTGGAGTGTATGCCCCACAGCGGGCTCTCCTCAGGCTGGGGACTTCCACACGGGCCCACTGGGTCAGGATGGCCCCTGCCTGTGTTCTAGGATAATGGGATGGACTGGTTCAGAGGCTCAGAGAGACGCCTGACTGGACGCCTGACTGGAGATGGTCTCCCAGCAGAGGGGCTGGGCTCTTCAGGGGCCACTGGGCTCCTCCCGTGGTTCCTGGGAGAGGGAGGAACCCGGAGGAGGGGTGGGTGGCACCTACAGTGCGTGCCTGAGGCAGGGCTCCGCAGAAGGCCTCTCTGCTGGCCCAGCGGCTGGATGCAGATGCAGGAGGAGGAACTGGCCCTTCCGCCCGCCCGGGAAGGGGAGTCCCCCCTTACAATGTTGGCTCAGTGGGATCGATGCCTCTGCCATTGCCTTCGGGCCAGGACGGCAGCACCTGCGTGTCCAGGCCGCCGCCCCTCTCTTGCAGATGGAGGCAGGGCCGTGCCCAGGTGTCCTGGTGGCTGTTCCCTGCCCGCTCTCTGCCCACTGTCTCCTGCATTCCTTCCGTGTGAGCTCAGCCGCTGCACTAAGGAAGTGAAACCTTGGTGCTGCCCCGTGTGTCATACGGTAGGCATGGCCGCCGTGCTGACCCGCCGTGGTTGGCCCTGGGTGGCTCCTGGCCTGTTTCTCCTGCTGCTCAGGATGTTAGTGGAGCTCACAGGGCTCAGGTTGAGCCTCTTCCACCCGGGGGCCTGTGGGGGTCATGGTCCTGGAGCCAAGCACGTGGGGCTCTTGTGAGCAAGGGGTCTGCTCTGGCACGCCCACCTCCGTGGTAGTGTTTTCATACCTGTGTCACACAAGGTGAGAAACATGCTTGATGCTGCAGCTCAGCACACACACACACACACACAAATGTGCACATGCACACGTGGACACACATGCACACATGCATGTGTCTGTACGCACACATGGGCACAGATGTGCATGCAGACATGAGCACACGCACACCAGAACACTAGAGTCGGCCGCATCCTCCTCACTTGGCTGATGCCCCCTTCTGCTTGATTTCATCACAAGAAACGCGCATTCGGCAGCATTTCCCGACCGCCTTCACCGCCAGTCCCGGTCTGCATGGTCAGTTTGAACCAGGCTGCCGAGAGCGCACCAGGTCCCAGCATTCTCCTCTCTGCTGGTAACTCTCAGGCATCGTCTCTGGCTCACGTTCTCCTGGGCGCCAGACCCATCTCACCCCACTCCCAGTGTGGCCTCCCTGCCCCGGCTCCCAGGCACTCCTGGGAGTTAAAGTGTCCAGGCTCCTGGTTCATTGCTGAGTGTTTAGCTCAGTGCTAACACTGCTGTGCTCCAGCATCCCCGTCCCTTTAGAACAGAGGCCTGCGTGGTACGTGCCTCTCTGCTCCAGCATCCCCGTCCCTTTAGATCAGAGGCCTGTGTGGCACATGCCTCTCTTCCCCTCTGACATCCCAGAGCCTCTGATGGGTCTCCCAGCATACACCAGGGCCCTTGGCTAAAATCTAGTCTCCTCTGAGCAGCCAGAGGGATCTTCTCTTTTGTTTGTCTTGTTTTTTTGTATTTATTTATTTTTTTGAGACAGAGTCTCACTCTGTTGCCAGGCTGGAGTGCAGTGGCACAATCTCAGCTCACCACAATTTCCGCCTCCCAGGTTCAAGCGATTCTCCTGCCTCAGGCTCCCAAGTAGCTGGGATTACAGGCGTCTGCCACCGCGCCCGGCTTTTTGTATTTTTAGTAGAAATGGGGTTTCACCATGTTGGCCAGGATGGTCTCCATTTGACCTCGTGATCCACCTGCCTTGGCCTCCCAAAGCGTTGGGATTACGAGCGTGAGCCACCGTGTCCGGCCTGTTTTATTTATTTATTTATTTATTTATTTATTTATTTATGATGGAGTCTCGCTCTGTTGCCCAGGCTGGAATGCAGTGGCACGATCTCAGCTCACTGCAAGTTCCGCCTCCTGGGTTCAGACCATCCCTCTGCCTCAGCCTCCTGAGTAGCTGGGTTTACAGGTGCGCGCCATCACACCCGGCTAATTTTTTTGTGTTTTTAGTAGAGACAGGGTTTCACCGTGTTAGCCAGGATGCTCTCGATCTCCTGACCTCGTGATCCGCTCGCCTCGGCCTTGCAAAGTGCTGGGACTACAGGCTTGAGCCACCGCGCCCGGCCTGTTTTATTTTTTTTAGAGACAGGGTCTCACTCTGTCACCCAGGCTGGAGTACAATGGCACAATCACAGTTCACTGCAGCTTTGACCTTCCAGGCTTAAGCAATCCTCCTACCTCAGCCTCCTGAGTAGCTGGGACTACAGGCATGTACCACCACACCCAGCTAATTTTTAAATTTTTAGTAGAGATGGGGTCTTACCATGTTGCCCAGGCTGGTCTTGAACGCTTGGGCTCAAGTGATCTTCCCGCCTCTGCCTCCCAAAATGCTGGGATTATACGTGCGAGCCACCGCATCTGACCCAGCGGAATCTTTTAAATGTAGCTGGCCCATCGCTCTGCTCAGACCCTCCTTAGCTTCATGCAGCCCGGCCTCAGGGGCTATCCCATTACCACACCCACCTCTTCCTCTTCCTGCCTCCCCTGGGCCCCTTCCACCCTCACGCCGGGTCCTACTTTCCCAGGAACTCACCATGGGCCCTGCCTCGGGGCCTTTGCCCTGCTCTGGTCTGCCCACTGCTCTCTGGCATGGAAAGTGCTTCCCTGCCTGTCTTCCACGTCTCGCTGAGCACGCCTATCCCACTTCTGCGGAAGCGCTGGCCCTCCTAGTCCTGCTTTCCCTCGGGAGATGTTGGCTCTGTGCGAGCAGGGCTTTGCGGCTGGGTCGATGCTGCATCCCCCACCCCCATGCACGTGGCCTCTGGGCTAGCACGCAAAGGCGCCCTCACCCTTGCTGCGTCCTGGAAGGAAGGAGCACCTGCCCTGGAACTTGGCCGGGTGGCGTTACCACCAGAGGATCCAGTATAGGCAGGACTGAGGTGTACCCGGCCTGCTGTGAGCCCCGGCGTAGTGCAGAACTCGGGGCCTCGTTCCCCAAGAACACACACATTGGCCATACCTCAGGGCAGGGGATGGGACACTCGTCAAATATCGGGTTTTCTGGAGGCAGGTCCCGTGGTGGGGAGTGGCTTCCTTGTCCCTAAATGACCTTTCTATCTGTTCTCTTGGCTTCGGAGGCTGAGGCCAGGTGCTGGGAGAGGGGGTGGGGGATGCAGTTGCCCTTCCCTCCCCACTCTCTAGCCCACAGGTTGGGGCTGGGTGGGTTGGGGCCCCACAGCCTCCTGCTTGTCTGTGACAGGGCTGGGCGGCTTCCCTTCCTGTGATCCTCAGGAAAGATCAGGATCACATCATAACAAATGACCGGAAGACACGGGAGGTGGCTGAGCCGGGGGTTTCTGTTGGAGCTGCTCCCTGGGCCCTTGCTGGCAGGGGCTGGCTGTTGACAGTCAGTGTATGTTATGCCGGTAGAATTCTCATTTGGTTGTTGTTTGTGTGTGCCTGTTTTTATCCCTTGTAATTAAAACATTTATTTGGCCTTCGCAGTGAAAATCTAATTTCTTGAGTCTAAGAACTGCTGATCTTGGCACCGAGATGCCCGTCCGTCGGGCAAACAGACCCGGAGCCGTTGGATTATTCATAGCATGGCATTTGCAGATCAGGCTGCAGTGGCGCTAATCAGAGCTGATGTTTGGTAATTGATGTGTTGAGCAGGATTTTAGTGGGAGGGGGGTGCCGGCGTCGTTGAGCGATTGTGTATGGCCGGTGGGGGGCCCTTCTGGGCTGACTCAGCCGCGCCAATGGGAACTGCACCTCGGCAGCGGCGCGTCTGAGCGCCAGTTGTATTCTGCCTGCTGCACCATGCAAATGCGCTCCTTCAGCACGCAAACACTCCTCTGCGGCAGGGTTTCTTCTTACCCCCTTTGCACAGGTGTGAAAACCGAGGCTCAGGAAGGTCATTTTCCCAAGGACATTGATCAGGGGCATGGCTGGGATTTGAACTTGGGAAGCCCACCTTGAGCATTTGTGGTGTCGACCCCCAGGAGGGGTGCCTGCTCTGGGTTTTCTCCTCTGTGTTCGGACCATTCGGAGTCACCAGGGTGACCTCTGCCAGTAATGCTGTTTCTTCTCTGCTTTCTTCCAGACCATCATGGAGCAGTTCAACCCTAGCCTCCGGAACTTCATCGCCATGGGGAAGAATTACGAGAAGGCACTGGCAGGTGGAACTGCGCCCGGGCCCCGTGGGGTGGGAGCTGCCTCCTGAGCTGGTAGAACTGTGCCCGGGCCCCGTGGGGTGGGAGCTGCCTCCTGAGCTGGTAGAACTGTGCCCTGGCCCCAAGGGTGGGAGCTGCCTCCTGAGCTGGTAGAACTGTGCCCGGGCCCCGTGGGGTGGGAGCTGCCTCCTGAGCTGGCAGATGGACTTGGGCACAGCCTGTGGGGCCTGGTCAGGAGCGAAAGGAGGTCTTTTGTTCCAGCAACAAAGCTGGACAGCGGCTCTGAGTGAAGGTGTAGCCCATGCATTCTGGACTGGGTCTGCTGTCACTGTGGCAGCACGCCCCTGCCTGTGCGGGCTGCTCTTGTCCTGTGGCATCTAGAGACGGGAGGGGTGCGGATGTCAGTCCCTCAGGATCATGTAGAAACTGTGGGATCAGGGCTGGGATGAAGCTGTTGGTAACTGCAGCAGCTTCGGGTTTGAGAAATGAGCGAATGCCCTGCAGCTCCTTCTCACAAAGAGCCGGGACAGAGGGTGTGGGGGACTGGTGGCTGGAGGGACATTCCATTCTTCCCACTGTCTCCCTGAGACGCTTCCCATCGCCCCCACCCCACCCAGGCACTCCACTGCGGGGCCTTGGGTGCACCTGGGTCTTTCCGTCCTGGTGGGGAGTGGCTTCCTTGTTGCCAGATGCCCTTCTCACCTGCCCTGTTGGCCCCGCAGGCGCCCATGGCTGAGTCCTGCCATGGATGGGGACTTGCTATTCTTGGGCAGTGACCCCCAGTCTCCCTGTACCCTCTACCGTGTCTGTCCCTGTAACTGCAGCATCTTCATGGGCAGAGTCCACGTCCCCAGCAGGGAGGAGATCGTGTGTTTTCCGGGACACGCGCTGCGTCTCCGCCGGCGCCTCCGGCTCCTCCACCGCTTCCTGGTGTCGTGGCACCCATGGGTTGGGTGGAGTTGGTTGTCCAGTTTTGGTGCCAGGTTAGAGGTGGCAAGGAGGGGGCAGAAGTTGGTCAGCTCTCGTTCCTTTTTTTTTTTTTTTTACCACCTTTACTCTGTTGTCACCTGGGGAGAAAGCACCCCAACCGAGAACCTGGCAGAAGGCCTGTCCCTGGCACTGCCCTCCTTCTCAGCTCCCCAGGTGGACCAGTTGTGCCCGCCTGCCACGTCTAGTTGGGGGTGGCCTTCATGTTTCCTTGTGGGCATGAACGGGACAGGGAGCTCCCTTGGGCCACCTCCTGTTTGCACCCGGCACCCTGCAGGGGCCCCCATGGCTGCCCCAGGAGCAGCCTTGTTTCTCTCCACCCTGCCCCTCCTCTACATCCCTGGGCCCGGGGTTGCACCCGAGGGACCTGCTTATCAAAATTGTCTTAAAGAGCTGTCCTTCCTCCAGCGAAAGTCTGCAGGGTGTTTTTTTGGGTTTTTTTTTTTTTTTTTTTTTTTTTGAGACGGAGTCTCACTCTGTTGCCCAGGCTGGACTGCAGTGGTGCTATCTTGGCTCCCTGCAAGCTCCGCCTCCCGGGTTCATGCCATTCTCCTGCCTCAGCCTCCTGAGTAGCTGGGACCACAGGCGCCTGCCACCACGCCCGGCTAATTTTTTGTATTTTTAGTAGAGACGGGGTTTCACTGTGTTAGCCAGGATGGTCTCGATCTTCTGACCTTGTGATCTGCCCGCCTCAGCCTCCCAAAGTGCTAGGATTAGAGGCGTGAGCCACCACGCCCAGCCGTCTGCAGGGTTTTCATGACAGTGGAGATGCTTGGGCTGTGGCAGTGACCCCCGTCCCCCAGCCAGGAGCTTCTTGGATGAGGTAGTGGAGGTTGGCAGCAGAGCCTGTGGCTGCTCTGAGGGTCGGCGTGGCCTCCTGGTGGAAGTTGCACCTGGTTTGCTTCCCTATGGTGCACCCCAGTTGTTGGGCAGCTTCATGGGGGTCCCAGGGAGAGCTGCCTTTGCCTCTGGCCTGAAATGTTGACGCTGGAGAGAGGCTCCCGAATCAGAGTAGGAAGGCTGAGGCCCGGCTCGAGGTGGGTGCAGAGGGCTTCCAACTGTGGTGACCCCATGATCTCTAGGCACAGCACACGATGTCCAGATTCTCCGGGCCCAGCTAAGTTCCGTGCCCTGTGAATGAGACCAGTTGTTCATCTCTTCCCAGCTGGGTCTGAATCTTGGGCATTACAATGAGAATCCAGAGTCCAGATGATCCCACCCCTGGAGATGGGGGCTGGTCTTGCACATTGCAGACTGACGATGGCTTCCTTTTTCCAGAGCCACTCGTCTGTAGGACACTTGGTGACCTCATCTACGGTAGAGTCTTCCGTAGCCCTCACGTGGCTCTCCGAGGTGTGGGTTTCTTCCCCGTCGTCCGCACACGGGGAAGTGGTGTGGATGCCGCTTTCAGTGGGTTGCGGTGGGGGCTGGGGCCTGTGTTCCCCTCCTCTGGGTGAGCAGGCACTTTGGCCCTTTGATGCCACCAAGGCGTGGGTTCCTTTCGGGCCTTTCCGCTCCTGTTTGGTTCCTCATGAGGGCGGCGGGGCTGAGTGTGGAGACTTGGAGCTTTACTTCCTGCTCCTGCTTTTCTTGATGGCCTGGTGGGAATGAGATCGGCCGTCCAGGCAGCACCGCCACCTTAGCCGCAGCCAGCCGCCCTGGAGTCTCACTTCTGCTGTTGCGTTTTTCTGCTGTTGCGTTTTTCTTTTGTTTGAGGCAGCACACCCCTCCCAGGCACAGGCCTTCATTCCTCTGTGGACGTGGTCTCGTGCCGCAGAACAAATTGCGCGCTTAATTGAAAAGTATATAAATAAAATCTGATAAAGTGCCCAGTTATAGGCCCCTAAGTGGGTTCTGTAGAAAACGGATTAGAAATTGTAATTACACTGCTCTCCCGGGCCCTGCCCCGCCCTTTCTGCGGCCTGGAGGTCAGGGCGGGGCTCCCTGTCAGGTGGAGGAGTTTGCCAGGCACTCCCTGGAGTCCCTGAGGAGGAAGCCCAGGCTCTTCCAGGAGCCTGCTCCACCCCTGTGGCTGTGGAGGAGTTCAGCAGGCCCGGAGCCCTTCACACCCACTTCTGATTAGATCAGACTCTGCCTCTGAGATGCTGGGAGGCCCCTCAGGCGGCGGCAATACCAAGTAATGCCTTTAGCCTCCTTTGATCAGCTGTGACGGGCGTCCTGGTCTGAGACTGCGAAGCAATTGGAAATAGTTCTCCCACTCCAGGCTCAGCTTGGGGATCTGTGGGGAAATGGCTTCCTACTGCCCAGCTCTGCAGTTTCCTTGCCCAGGGTTGGTTCTTTGTCTCATGAAATACAGTTAGTACAACACTCCCTCCCCCCGGCCCTGCCTGGTAGCACGTGATAGGGATCAGCACTCTGCAATTTGACTTGAATAGCTCAGGACCTGAACTGGTACGTTGTGTTCTTACGAGTCAAGGGAGCTCTCATGATTGGGGTGAAACAAGAATATCAACAAGAGATGGGTTCTGTCCAACCCAGAAATCACAGCGAGTTGAGTGTTCTCCCAGCTTGTCTGGGCAGGAGACAGGGTTGGGCCTGTGCGTGCCAAGACTGCCGTGTTTTTGCTGGGGGTCTTGTCTGTCCCTCGTGGAGGAAATAACTGCTCCCTTTTCTTCTCTCTCAGGTGTGACGTATGCAGCCAAAGGCTACTTTGACGCCCTGGTGAAGATGGGAGAGCTGGCCAGCGAGAGCCAGGGCTCCAAAGAACTCGGTGAGACCCCCCGCCTGGTAGTCGCCTGATGCCCTCAGGCAGCTCTGGGGCCCTGTCCTGTGTCCAGCCGCTTTTTGATTTGGGATCAGGTTTTGCCTGTCAAATAGGAAAATATTTTAATGACAGTCACCCTGGGAGCTGCCTTGAGGGGCACACCCTGCTGAAAGTGGGCGGTGGGTCCCCGTCCCCTGAGGCGTGCAGCCTGGGGTGAGGACAGCAGGCAAACCCACGTTTAAAGGTGTTGCCGGCAAATTGGAGCAGCTGACATGGGGGTCTGTGTGATTGGATGATGGGATTAGATGGCGTGGGAATTCATTCCTGGTATTAAAATGAGCAAAAAAGGATGCAAGCCCACGTGTGGTGTGGCCCTGAGGAAGACACCCCAGCAGCGTGAGCAGGTGGATTTCCTGGCGGGCAGGTTATGTTATTGATGCTTTGTCTGTGTTTAGCAAATTTTCTGTGATCGCTCCTATGACGTCTATGTCAAGGGACACAGGGTGAAACCTGGAAATTCAGGGCCCACGTGGTGGTGCTGCAGGCGTGGCTTAGACGGAGTCCATGCTTCCACAGTCCCCTCACCTAGCAGGGTGGTGCTGAGGTTTCCTCTGCCCGCCTGGGAGACCCCGGGCCGGCTGTGCCTGTGCTCACTTGCTGCTCCCAGAGCGGGCTGTGGCCGGCAGAGCGGCCCTTGACGCACAAGGAAGCCTGAGTCGCTGGAGAAACCACTTGGATTCCTCTTCCCTCTGGTCATGGAGGACAGGATGCTCACTCTTGACCGTCTCCCCGTGGCCACCGATCTGGGAGGTGGTCTGCAGGTCTGGAGACCCTCTGATGGGGAAGAGTCAGTATGACTGGTCCTGTTCCCTTCTTTCTACTTTTCTTCTCAGGGACTGATAGCCCCCTTGACTGACAGAGGCCCTGGCTGAGTTGGCAGGCGGTGGGCTGGGGGGTCGTGGGTTGCTCTGTGTCACTTCCAGCTCCCAGAAGAGGCTCCGTCTCCCTAATGCTGAGGCTCTGGGGCTGGGACCCCAGGAACCCAGCTTTGCCTGTCCAGGCCCCGTTCTCTCCAGTTCACTCACGACGTCCTGCGCCGGGAGGCAGACCTGCCGGCCGCGCTTCCCAGCCCCCTGCGGACCCTCATCGGAGCCCCCCCAACGCCCCCACAGGCTGTTGCCTTGGGCAGGCCCGCTGGCGTGTTTGCTGCAGGTCTGGTGATTCCCGGGCGGCTGGAGTTTCTTGAGGCACCGCTGTGCTGACAGACTGGGGAGGAGAGGAGGAGGCACTCTGGGCGGGGTCCCCGGGCCTCCACAGACTCAGCCTGGAGGATGACGTGTGAGTTGCATGGTGTTAGGGTGACGGAGGCTGAGACTCCAGTGCAACCAACAGCAGCCTGCCTTGGAGCTCCTGGGCCCTGACCGGGTCTTCAGGGTTTGGAGAAGGGCAGAAGCAGTGGGTGTCTGTGAAAGGGGCATTTTCTTTTTCATTAGAGACAGGGTCTTGCTCTGTCGCCCAGGCTGGAATGCAGAACTATCGTGGCTCACTGTGGCCTTGAACTCATGGGCTCAAGTGATCCTCCTGCCTCAGCCTCCCTAGTAGCTGGGACCACAGGCGTGTGCCACCACGCCCAGCTGATTTTTTATTTTTAATTTTTTGTAGAGAAAAGGTCTTACTATGTTGCCCAGGCTGGTCTTGAGCTCCTGGGCTCAAGTGATCTTCCCACCTCAGCCTCCTAGACTGCTGGGATTATAGGCGTGAGCCACCACGCCTGGCTGAAAGAGGCATTGTCTCACCATAATTAACCAGGTGTGGAGGAGATAAGGTGGAGGACCAGGTGCCTTCGCCCCTTGGTCGCGTGAGGGTCTGCCCGTGGGGAACTCCAGGCTCTTGTGGCCCACAGTGAGGGGTGGGTGGGTCCGAAACGGGTGGGATTCCAGAACTTCCTATTGGCGGAGTCCCTGGTGGTTGACTGCAAGAAGGCGCTGAGCCCACATGGGCACGAGGAGGAGGAGGGAAGCTTCAGGAGAGAGGGAGACGTGAGGGCTCTTACTTGGATCAGGGAGCGTCTGTTTACCTGTGGCCTTTTGGAATCTCTCCCTGGGCTCCTCCTGGAGCGTGGAGCCCCGCTGTGTGCATCTGCATAGGGCCAGCCACATGTCAGCCTTGCTCTGGGAGTCAGGTTTTCTTCCCGGTAACAGCTTGATTGACAGAATTCACATGCGATACAGTTACCCCATTAGAGTGTACAGTTCTGTGGCTTAGTGTATTTACAGTGTACAACCATTGCCCCATCTAACTCCAAAGCATTTTTATCACCCCAAAGCGTTTTTAGCACCCCAAAAAGAAATCCCATACCCCTTAAGCAGTCCCTCCCTCATCCCCACGCTCCCAGCCCCTGGCAGCCACACCACTGTGTCTGTCTCTCTGGACTGGCCCATTCTAGACATTTCATATAAATGGAGTCATACGGTGTGTGACCTTCTGTGTCTGACCCTTTTCCCTGAGCACATGTTTACCATCCATCTGTGCTATAGCCCGTGTCAGGGCCTCATTCCTGTTTGTGGCTGAACGATGATCCATTGCATAGGAAGACCCATTTCATTTATCTGGGGTTGCTGTCACCTTCCGGCAGCTGTGAGCCTGTTTTCATCTCTCCTGGGCATGCACCGAAACTGGAATTGCCGGGTCAGATGGCTGGGAGTTGAGTTTTTATGAAAGCAACACATCCTTGTTTCAAACAAAGTCAGCCACTTCCCACCCTCCTAGTGTGGCCAAGTCCTACTGCACAGAGGCGGCTCCCTCGGCTGCGTGTCTAAGAGGGCAGGTTTATGCCATTCCTCCTCCTCCTCCTCTACCTCCAACAGGGCCGGGCGCGGTGGCTCACACCTGTAATCCTAGCACGTTGGGAGGCTGAGGCAGGTGGATTGCCTGAGGTCAGGAGTTCGAGACCAGCCTGGGCAACATGGTGAAACCCCCATCTCTACTAAAATACAAAAAATTAGCCGGGCGTGGTGGCACGCGCCTGTAATCCCAGCTACTAGGGAGGCTGAGACAGGAGAATCGCTTGAACCTGGGAGGCGGAGGTTGCAGTGAGCCGAGATGGTGCCATTGCGCTCCAGCCTGGGAGACAGAGCGAGACTCCGTCTCAAAAAAAAGTTTAGACATCATCGAAAGGATTCTTATTACGGAAGATGTGGACTTAGCCTTTTTATGCTGTCCCTTGCCCCACCCAGTATAATTATCACAATATTTGCTTAAACTCATGTACGGTGTTATCTGATGATATCAATTCTTTTCATGGCTAAGGCAGATGGTGTATTATGATGACTGTTTGTACAACTTCATCGAGGTGTCTCAGTGTCCAGTGTGATGAGTTTTGACGTGTGTACACCTGTGAAGCTGTGGCCACAATCACAATGGTGAACTTGTCTGTCTCTCGAAGAGTCCTCGGGCCCTCCCTCCCCATCTCCAGGCAACCACTGATCCGCTTTCTGTCACTGTAATTTAGCATGCATTTGCTGGAGTTTTACATACATGGAACCATACGGCGTGTCTTCTTTTTTTGTCCAGCTTCCTCGGGTGTGCGTGGTTATTCTGAGCCGCCTTCCTGCTGCGCGCGTCAGGAATTTGTTGCATTTCGTCGCTTGCAGGGTCCTGTTGTGCGGAGGTGCCACAGTTTGGCCGTACCCTCATCTGTTGATGGACACCTGGGTGTTTTTAGCTTGGGGCGTTCCTAAATTTTCATTTCCTTAATTAACTGATGTTGCGGAGCATCTTTTTGTGTTTTTGTTCGCCTCTGATCTCTCTTGAAGTGTGTGTTCGAATCTTCTCCCTTTGTTTCACTTGGCTTTTGTCTTCTTAAGTTATGAGAGTCCTCTGTATACTCTAGATGGAAGTCCCTTGCCAGGAATCTATTTTGCACATATTTGCTTCCAGTCTGGTGGGCCTTTCCTTTTTGTAATAGTGGTTTTAGTTTTTTTTGAGACCGAATCTCACTCTGTCACCCAGGCTGGAGTGCAGGGGTGCAATCTCGGCTCACTGCAACCTTCACCTCCCAGGTTCATGCGAGTCTCCTGCCTCAGCCTCCCAAGTAGCTGGCATTATAGGCACCGGCCACCACACCCGCCTAATTTTTGTATTTGTATATTTTTAGTGGAGATGGGGTTTCACCATGTTGTCCAGGCTGCTCTCAAACTCCTGCCCTCAAGTGATCTGCCTGCCTCGGCCTCCCAAAGTGCTGAGATTACAGGCATGAGCCACCGCACCCAGATCTGTAATAGTGTTTTTAGAACAAAAGTATTTAATTTTAATGAAGTTCAATGGACTGATTTTTTTTTTTTTTTTTTTTTGGTATTACAGTTTTTTGGTATTATAGCTCATGGGTTTTTGTTATTATGGCTCTGTGGTATTTATTATGACGCCTTTGCTTTTCTGGAGTTAATAATGGCCTCGCGTTTTGGTTCGCTTCGTTTTCAATGCGCCATCACGAATTTCTCCCCAGAGCCTCAGCTGCACCCTTGCACTGGCTTTGCTGTTGGCTGGGAGGTCAGTCTCTGTTTCTTCTCCTTTTGGAGCCTCCCTGCTCCCTCGTGGGCTGCTTGGCCGTGCAGAGTCAGCTTCTCCTCCTCCCGGGTCAGAGCCCCGTGTTTTCTGGGTCCTGTGTCTTTACTGTTCCTGTATTACTCCCACCATTTGGGGAATTGTCTTTTTCTTTCCTTTTTTTTTTTTTTCGGTTAGGTTTCTGAGTGGGTGAACAGGGAATGTGTTTGAGCCACTATGTGTCTGCCATTGTCTCTGCCTGGCGCTGGTGGCTTAGCTGCTTTGGAGTTTGCAGGTGGAAGATGCTCTGTGTTCAGAGTCTGAGGGCCTCACACCGTTGTCTTCCAGCTCCTACCGCTGCTGTGTTCAGGGCCACCTTGGTGCTGATTTTATGTGAGTGTTACTTCCCCCCCGCCACCCCCGCCAGCTCTGGAGATGTTTGTGCTGGGGTGTTAGGAATTTCCTGCCGATATCTTTCCTGTGGTGGCAGGTCCTGAGAGGCTTGTGAACAGCGTCACTCCATGATTGAGAGTGGTGTGCAGCCTCCAGGGCCCACAGGAGCGGGGACCTGAGCGAGGAGGACTGCAGGGGTCAAGAGGAGGGGTGAAGGAGAGGGGCAAAGGGTGTGTCCAAAGGTGTGAGGTGGACAGAAACAAGAGGCTTTTGCAGAAATGTGAAAGGTCTGGAGCGTATGAGGGGGTGAGGCTGGGAGGGGAGGCAGGGCTTTGAGGAGCCCAGGGCCTTGTAGAGATTCCAGGCTTGGTGCCACAGGAAGATGGATTTGTGCAACCTGCCTTTCTCACTGTGTCTTAGGGTCCATCTGTCATCTGTGTTCTTGCCACACGCGGATGCCTTCGTTTTCACTGCTGTAGAATATTCCATAAGCGTGTAACAGTTTCTCTGTCCTCCTCGGTGAGCAGTTGAGTTACCCCTGGTGAGTTTTTCTAGATGAGCTCGAGGCCCAAGGGGCCCTGAGACTGAGCTCTCCTGCAGGATGAATTCCACAAGGCCCCGTGGGGTTGTGCAGCAGCCACTTGGGCAGTAAGTGAAGGAGGCGTTCGTCTCACTCCCCAGGCCGGGGGCTCAGCAGTTGCCCTGGGAGTTTTGCTTTCTGTGTTTGCAGGCTGTGTTATTAAGTGCGTGTGTGTGGGTGTGCCTTCCTGAGCTGAGCTCTATTATCGTGAGGTGGCTTGCTCTGGTCCTGAACAGTCTTATTTTTGGTTCGTTTGGTTGGGTGTTGAGTTTGTTTCCTGTTCTTCCTCTTCAGCCCCGGGGACGTTGCTCATTTCTGGTGACCTTCTCCTCCAAGTGTCCTTGCTGCCCCAGGATGGGAGGATGGAAGGTGCTGTCCCTGCTCTCTGGGAATGAGCCAGGCCCTCAGTGGGTGGAGCCCCTCCCAGGAAGGCAGAGCCCTGGTCTGTGCTGGGGTGGGGGTGCTCAGCTTAGACCAGCCCCTTGCTTGGCCGGGAGGTGGTTTTCAGTGATTTGGTCCTGACACCTGGCCGAGCAGGGCCCCAGCCTGTCCTCTCTCTGCTGGCCTCCCACCCGGGCCCCTCTGGGTGTGGCCTTGTGGCCATATGGGGCCAGGGTTGCCAGGCAAGCAGTGGTGCCAACCCTGGCTGCCCTTCTTCCTCCTCTTCTCATTCCTTCCCCACTTTGATTCTTCGCACCTTTTCTTTCCCATGTGGCACCTGCTCTACTCACAGGGCAGTCTGCCTTTAGTCCTGTGGGTCTCTGTACCTGCAGCTCTGGCCCTGTAGTGCCCACAGCCGGGGAGGTGGCCTCGGGCTATGTAGCCCTCACGGGGAGGTCCTGTCTTCAGCCCCGTCAGGATGACGAGGATTCGGCTGCACCGACTCCCGGCTAATCACTGTGGATGATGCTGCCCACTCCCCCTTTCCCTGCAGAGCCCTGAGCTCTGTTCTCCTGGGAAGAGTGAGGGTCCTGGCAGCACCCCCTCACTGTAGCCAAGCGTGCTGCTCCAAGTGAGCCCCAGGTCTCCGGAGCCGGGAGCCAGCCTTGGCCTGCGTGAGCTTTTATGCTTCTGAACCAGAGCCTGGCCCAGGGGTGAAAGCCCAGAGAGTCTTTTTTTGCTTTAAATGAGCAGCTGGGGCTGTGCCTTTGTTCTCTCTCCTGGAGTGAGGAGTGGCTGGGTCAGAGCCGGCCTTTGGTGATGTGGGACTTTCTGTACCTGTGGCTCTGGCCGTCTGGCGCACGGCTGGGGAGGCAGCCTCGGGCTTTGTGGCCTGCAGACCTCACAGACGGAAGGGCCTCCCGTCTTCAGTCAGAGACTGTTTTTTCCCTGCAGTGAAAGAGTTTCTGCAGTTAACTCTCAGGGCTTTGCTTTGATATGGCAAGTGCTTAGTCAGGGAATGGAGTGGCAGCTCCAAGTTCCGGAAGCTTCTCACAGCCCTTCTAATCCCCTAGCCGGCAGCCACCCACACTTGGCTGTCTGCTGGCTGACTGGTTTTCCAATCCCCACCATGGTGTTTCTCCCTTCCAGCTCCGGCAGGCGTGATTCCGGGGCACACCCACTGCTCTCAAAGCCCCTGACCCAGTGCCTGGGTTAGACTTTTCCCAGGGGCGTCTGCTCCTCATCCTCTTGGGCTTTGTGCTTGGGTTGACTGGCAGCTCGGGGAGATTGGAGTGGCCGGCTGGATCTGAGTCCCGTAGGTCAGTCGTGGCATGTGTAGACACTCAGTGTCCCTGTGGCCCAGGAGCAAGCCTGGCAGGTGACCCGAGGGAGGGCGGGCCCATCCTGGTCACAGAAGCAGTGCTGTGCCCGTCCCGGCCCCCTGCAGGGGTCCAGGGTCCTGAGCTGAGAGCCTCAGGAATCTGGGGAATTTGCTAAGATGTGTGAGTGGCTCCTCCTCTGTTTCGGGCACCTCCCTGGAGGCTGGCACCACCAGGGGCTGGTGTGGAGACCCAAGGGCGGAGGGCAGGGCAGGTGCTCACCATGCCGCTGGGCCGTGGGGGTGCCTGGGTGGACGTGGCACTGGTTCTTTGTGCGGGTGGAGGACAGCTGTCCAGTCTGCCTCACCGACAGCTGTGGTTTGCAGTGCCCCGTGACTGCACTCCTGAGCACACCCCTCCACCCCCTTGCTGCTGACAGCTGCCTATGGCCCAGGCCCTCTCGCTCCCCCACCCGAGGCTGGGCACACAGAGCTGGGCTGAGCCTGGGTCTATGCTGGCCAACGGGAGAGGCAGATGGGAGGAGCAGGCCAGAGTCCCAGTGACCTGGGGTCCTGGTACAACGTGTACACCTGGGCAGGTGGCTCTAGCACTGTGTGCCAGAACCGTCTGTATGAAAAGAGGGTCACGTAGCTGCCCTTTGGCCTGGCTGTGCAGGGAGGCTAAGGTCTAATCACCCCGTGGAGAGTTGTCGGCTCTTCAGGACGGTGCCCTGTCTTCAGTGAGGGGGGCTGTCATTGCAGTGAGCGGGGCCACAGCCCTCCCCGGCAGAGAGCACTGCACTTCCTTTGTGTGGTCAGACCCTCATGTCCAGCCTGTCTGTCTGGGGCCCTGAGCCTGTTGTGTTTCTTGTCCAACTGCTCTGTGGCCCTGCCACGGAACACCTGAGCCAGGCTGTTTTGCTCAGCCCTTTCCCATCTCTGGAGGCCTCTGGTGTGTTTTTGTCCTTTGAAGAGGCCGCTGTGTACCCGCTGGTGCCCACAGCATGCTTGTTTGTGATCACAGGGCATGTGTGTACCTGCTGGGCGCACTGGGCCTGTCCTCTGCCAGATGCCCGGCATCCCCAGGTGCCCGGGAGAGTGGCAGGAGCTCCCTGTTGGGCCAGCCTCAGAATGAGGATGTTAGCTGGCAGGGGGCATTGTCCCTGCCTGAAACTGTGGGCTGGATTTTGGTCAGTGAGTCACTGAATTAAGGTGTGGCCTGGAAACTTCCCATAGCTGTTGGCTGCAGTGCACGCCTCATTGTCCAGAGTGAGGCAGGTGTTCTGAATGCCCACCTGGGAGAGCTGGGGCCTGGGGCCCCCACGGGTCAGGTGGTGCCCCTCCTGTCCCCGCAGGTGTCGGCCTCCCTCTTAGAGGCACTGAGTGGCTCCCTCCGTGTGTGCGGCATCTCTGCGTCTCTGAAACGTGGGGGCCTGTGCAGAAGGGAAGGTCCTTGGTCATGTGAACCCCAAGGGGACTTCGGGGCTGTCCCCAGTGGCTCCCGTTGGCCAAAGTGGCTCGGAAGCACCATCTCATGTCACTCACCTGGTAGGGCCTCCTGCTCTCTGTGAGGCCAGGCTGTGTCACGGCCCCTCTGGGCTCAGGCGGCTCCATGCACAGTGCACCCAGGGGCCCATGTGTCCCAGCCTCCTCCTGCAGGTGGAGGCCGCAGCCTCCCTTTGGGCCAGTGACTGTGACAGCAGTGTATGGGCATGACACCTGCTTTCAGGCCCTCATGGCAGGGCCTTGCCTTGTAGGCTGCCAAATCTTCCTGACAGACACCATTTGAAGGCCTTAATTAGATCAACCTTACATCCCCAGGGCGTCCTGACACGGAGGTCCCTGGTTGGTCCCGGACCTCCAGCACAGCGGCGCCTGCAGATGAGAGGGAAGCGAGACGCCCCTGGCCGAAGCCCAGCCTGGGGGCTCCCCTTCCAGAGCCCAACCGCTTGCTCCGACCTGCCTGTACCGCCCTTCCCCCCCACACTATTCCTCCCTCCCTACAGTAGGACTCGGGCAGGGGTGCTCCAGAGACAGCCACCTGAAGAAGCCACCAGGATGCTTGGGAAGTACACTGCCCTGGGCCCTGCCTCCCGCCCCGTGGGGATCTTTCAGGCCCCCACCGCCTGTTCGCAGAGGCGCGTGCTCCTGCTTAACTCTGTGGGGACCCTCCAGCACCTGAGCAGGGGAAGGGGGCGGGGGGGCCTCGTGGTGGGCGGGTGGAGGGCCTTGTTCCCCTCTGGCTGCGGCTGGGGGTGGCCCAGCCCTGCCCGCCTGCCGACAGCTTTGCGGTGCAGGCTGAGCTCTGCGGGGAGATTAGCAGCCGTCCTGATTGGATTGGCCGTGTTGCAGCCGCGGCAGCCAAGTGTGGGCCCCTGGTCTGGCTGCTCGTGGTTTGATCCTGAGCCGTTTCCTGCTGGTGATCAGTAGCTCCGAGCGTCACCCACAGAGGGGCTGCTGGAGTCTCACTCAGCGAGAGGCTCTGAGGCCCGGCCAGGTGTCCTCTGCCGGCGTTGCTGCTGCTCCCTTTGGCCCAGCATCGCAGCGGGGAGGCACCCTCCCTGAGCGCTCACGCCACAGCGTCAGGCCTCGGCCGGCCAGAGCAGGGAGGACAGCTGGTCTCTCCCCTGAGGTGCCGGGGCCGCCTGTCCCCCGGTTGAGGCACAGCTGATGGCACCTGCCGTCCCTCGGTGCTGTCACCAGTGCTCCCTAGGGAGGGAAAGAGAGGAGCCGCTCAGCCTTCCTCCTCAAGCCAGGAGCTGCTGAGGTGCTGGCTGCCTCCGATGTGGCCCCACACAATGTTGGCCGCAGGCCGAGGGGCATGGGGGCACAGGTGCCGGCTCAGGAGCCTCTGTGGGCAGGTGTCTGCATCTCTGGGGTCCTGGGGGACGTGGGTCCCATGCACTTTGGGTGGTGCCAGTTGGCAGAAGGGTGGGCATGTCAGGCCTGGCAGACACTGGTCGCAGCCACGCAGGGAGATGACGGCCGGTGCTCTCAGGGCGGCCTCTGCTGCTGTTTGCATCTTGTAGGGTTTGGAGCGAGTCAGTGGCTGAGAAACTGTCTCCCAGGAGCAATGTTCCCTCCTGGTCAATAATCAGTGAGCACAAATAGGCGAGGCTGGTTAGGAGCAGGCCATGCCCGTGGCAGGGGTCTCCCCCTCGGGCACGCGTGAGGAACTGGAGGTCTGAATGGCTTCTGTCCCCTGCAGAGCAGCTGTCTGAGGGGGTCTGTCCCCGGAGGCCAGGACCCTGGTCAGTGCCATCTGGGTCACGGGTGTTCTTTTGGCCCCAGCTGTAGGAGGGCAGCGATGCAGGGCCCAAACCAGAAGCCGCTCCTGAATCCCTGACCCCAGGATCAGTGTGAAACAAAGCCCACGACCCAAGGACCCCGCAGTCAGCAGCCTCACAGACGGAGCCAGCACTGGAGCCTGTCTCAGGTGGCTCCGCTCTTGTGTCCCCTGTCCCTACTTCCCTGCCCTGGGGAGGGTGCCCCCAAGCCTGGTACTGCAGAGAAGGCCACCTCGGTGGCTCCTTGGTTGTGACATGAAGTCCTGCAGGAGGGCCTGGGGGGACTCCGGTCCCAGGGAGGTGTCTTTCTCAGGATGGGGGGCCATATCTGGTTGCCGGTGCCTCTGTCCAGCCTTGCGTTCCTGGCTGTGGGAGGTGCCAGTGGGTTCCCTTGCCCACAGTGTCTGTGACCGTTGTCCCAGACGTGCTCCTGCATGCCCACTGCCGAGCTCCAGCTGCTCCAGGCTCCTCCACTCCCCAGTCACACATTTGATGACTTGTCCGGCACTGGGCCCCGTAGAAACAGACAGGACAGGGTCTCAGCAGCCCCAGGGGTGGTCCCGGCGGCAGGGGCTGGGCTTAGAAGGACGCGCTGGGTCCTCCGGCTGTCCCCACTGTGCTTGTTTGTTTAAACGTCTGAAGGGCAAACGGCAGAGCATCAACTTCTGGTAGCTCTGAATGGTGGGTCCACGGGCATTCGTGACGGTCTCCTAGGTACAGTTTATACATTGGAAGCATTTTTGTAATTGTTACCAGCAGTCACATGCAGGCGGTCACATCACTGCAGGGCCAACCGGACTGTGTCCCGGGCAGAGACTGAACACGCGCACACACCCAGCCAGAGCACGCACGCGGGCACAGATAGTCCTGGATCCAAGTACCGAGGGGCGGCGCTCATGCCATCTCCATGGAGTGCTGGAGGGGTGACAGGGAGAGTGGCCCCTGGCAAGGTGGTCAGAGAGGCTGGGGAGTGGTCCACGGGGCGGCCCGTCTGAACTGCCCACCTGGCTTCTCGGCGGCCCCCGCTCATGGCCATGGGACTCTGGGCAGCTGGGGTCCAGGGCTGGCTTCAAGGACGCCTGCTGGGAGTTCTCGAGTCTGTTCCCTGCCTCTGCAGTAGCCCCTTCCTTTTCGGGAGGTGCAGTCTGCGAGGCCCCTGGAAAAGCCTGGCGGGGGGTGTGGTTCTCCATCCATGGCAGCTCCCTCTGCCCACTTGGGGGACCCTCCCCCACCAGGGCTGTCCACTCACGAGCTCAGTCTGGCCAGCACGTTCCTGGGCAAGGTTCAGTTCGCCTCCCAGCCTTCCTCGGTGGACACCTCTGGTCTCGCTGGTCATGTGGGAGCCATGCCCAGGACACCTTGGGAGGATGCTGTGCCGTGGGACCTGAACAGGCAGTGGAGGTGACCAGGGTCTTTGGAGATGCACTTGTTGTACCCAGGAAGATTGGAGGGTTTTTTGTTTTCTTGGTTTGTTGTTGTTGTTGTTGTCGTTTTTCCCTCCTTTTTGGAGACAGAGTCTCACTCTGTCACTCAGGCTGGAGTGTGGTGGTGCAGTCATACATAGCTCATTGCAGCCTCCTGGGCTCAAGCGATCCTCCCACCTCAGCTTCTGAGTAGCCAGGACTACAGGTGTGTGCTGTCACGCCTGTATACTTTTTAAACTTTTTGTAGAGACAAGATCTTGCTTTGTTGCCCAGGCTGGTCTCGAACTCCTGGACTCAAGTGATCCTCCTATCTCGGCCTCCCAAAGTGCTGGGATTACAGGCGTGAGCCACCGTGCCTGGCCAGAGGTCGGTTTTGCAAGGCAAATTTGCCCATGAAGAAAGGAACAGGCCCTGCTCCAAGCTGTGGCCTGGGTCTGCCCTCCACACTGAGCGGACGTCCAGGCAGCCTTCGGGCTGGGTATTGAATGTGCTCTGCCAGGCAACCTTGGTCACTTGTGGCCAAAAGGGAGGTGGAAATGTGGAAAGAAACCCCTCTGCCCCGTCAGACCTTAAACCTCCTTGGGGACACTGGGCAGAGGAAGAGGCAAAAGGTGCTTTGGAGGGAGGAGAGAGGCACAGGGAGGGTTGCTGCAGAGGGGTTTCTAGTGGACGCGGGGGCAGGAGAAGGCCCCGGCGTGCCTGTCCCGCTGCAGCTGTGGGAGCTGGGCTTGGCCAGGTCGCTCAACCCGTGGGGAGAAGGTGTCAGGTTAGCTCAGCCCCCTCAGAGCCTCATCTCCACCCCTGTGTGTCACGTAGGGGCCCTCTGCAGCCTCCACTCCAGCCACCCCGGGTGGATGGCCGCTGACCCTGGGGCCCCGTCTGCCTGGGACGCTGGGAGTGTGTGAATAGATTTGGCGCCAGAGGCCCGGGCAGGCCTAAGGGTCCTTGATCCCAGCGTGATGGTGCGTTGCTGGTCCAGGGCCCGTCCTTGGAGCCGGCGGGTTGGAGTGGTGGCTCAGGACAGTGGGGGTGGATGACAGAAGGCAGCCTCGGCCTCTGCTCTCCCTCCACCCCCATGTCCAAGATCTGAATGCTGACCCAGCCTTGACACCAAGGTGGCTCTTTGGACTTGCTTGGTTTCAGAACTGTGTGTGGGGAAGCAGCGTCAGCTACCGTCATCACCATGGCAACACAGACATTGATTTTTTTTTTCCCGTTGGTTACCCCCTGGCCACATTCCATTTTTGCCTTTTTTGTAGGTGGGAGAAGAACTCTGCTTCTCCCAAGGAGAAGCTGGTGGCTGGAGGGCAGCAGAGAGAAGGGGCGGGATTGGGAGTCACCCCCGAGGTGGCGTCCTTGGGCTCTGGGTCAGCACTGGATCTGGTCCCCTGGCCCCTGTGGGGGCTCTGATAGCAAGATGTCCTGTCAGCCCCCTGGCCATCTGTCCTTCCCCGTGATGAGTGCGCTCTGTTCGAGCCCTGCCCAGGTGGGTGGTGATGAGCTCTCGAGGTGCCTTTGGGCTCTGGAAGCCGCCAGGATAATTGAGAGTTGTGGATAGCTACTTCAGAAGGCTCTGGAAGGTGATGCATGCTCACAGCCAGCTTGGAGCAGCTGACCTCTCGCACAGAGCCCCTCTTCCACCAGCAGAGAAAGGAGAAGAGTTCCAGTGCCTCCGGAAGCAACAGAAATATCCAGGAAACGAGTGTTTCTGTGCCCTCAGTGTCCACTGGCCAAAAAGAGCACCCTGACCACTCAGTAGCAGCGCCCGTCCGTCCCTGAGCCTCTGTTTGAGGGACTCACGTCCAGCTCCCGGCAAACTCAGCGCGGGGGTCGGATGCCTTCTCCGCACCGTCCCGCACCGCCGCGAGCTGCTGTGGCTCGCCTTCTGCCATCCGAGCTCTGTCCAGGAGGCAGCCGAGAATTGGAGCAGTTCCCACGCCAAGTAGGGCCTTGTGGGTGGCCGGTCCCCTCCTCCAGCGTGGCACACAGGTGCCGGAGCATGCAGGTCTATGGCTCTGCAGAGTCTGGGGCATCTTGTTCCATTTCCTTGCTGCCTCTCCTCTCTTCCGTGATCATCCCCCCCTCCCCCTCTGCTTCCGGCCTCCCCGGCCTTCCCAGTCTCCTGGGCCAGCACCGTGGTTGTGTTGGTCCTGTTGCTCCTCCTTCGAGCGCCCACGTAGGGCTGGGGTTCCCTGCGGGCTGTGGGTGCCGTGCCCTCCCCAGCTGGCTCCAGCCCTCAGAAGCTTGGGGAGCGTGGGCTGGATCATCTGCATTCCACCTGCCCAAGGGCTGCCACTCCCTTTTCCCAGGTGGCTGGAGTGCCCCAGAGCAGAGTTGGGAGACCTGTGCAGGCCCCACCTCAGTCCACAACAATGTTCCTTGATTCCCTCCGGCTTCCTGCTCCTTCACCTCCTCCTGCGCAGCCCGGCCTGACCCATGTAATCAGGGAACAGGAGGGGCTCTCCTCAGTGTCCCTGTGTCCATGCCTTGTGGCCACCTGAGCACTTCTCAGGGTCCAGTGGAAAACTCTCCTGCCCTGTTTGACGCCCACACTCGTCAGTTTCACCTTGGTGCCAAGAGCAGACGATCTGCTCCAGGCCCCACTTGGGCCACAACCTCGCAGCCGTCTCCACGTCCCCACCCGAGCCTGGCCTTCCCTGAATTCCTGGCCCCTGTCCGAGAAGGAGGCTAACCCTCCTGGGAGAGCTCTGGCAGGTGCTGACCCAAGTCCGTGGGGTCTTCAACCTTTGCAGACACCTGCGCCCAGAGGCCACTCCTCCCGCTCTGAGCACAGGCGGGTGGACGCTGTCTGGCAGGCTCTGCCTTTCTTTCATTTTTCCTGACCTCTTCGCCCAGCATCCTCTGCTTGGAGGTGGGTGTATGAGAAGGGGCCATTGGTGTCAGAGTGGAGCTGTCTGCTGAGCAGGTGAACGCACCCCTAGTCCTTGCTCTGGAGCCGGGCTGTCCCATGGGCCTCATGGACCTCATTGTCTGTGGTCATGAACCTGCATCTTACTGATTTAATCCCAGGTGCCAGGTACAAACATGCACGCTTCCCTGATGAGAAAATGGCATCTGGCCTGGAGCCCCTTCCCACAGCCCTGGGTATTGGGTGCCTGTCACCTCCAGGATGACCCCCAGCCAGCAGACAGGTAGCAGGTGGAGGGTACCTGCACTGGGGCCCTGGTGGCCCCAGTGGGTTGAAGCTCTCTTCGTAGGTGGCGTGGGGCCTTCTGTCCCCATGACCCTCCAGTGGCCCCTCCGCATGCCAGGGCTCAGCACCCCTGCTCCTCAGAGATCGAAGCCTCCTTCTCGGACCTTCCCCACTACTGTGGTCCCAGCCTCCTGTGCAGTCTCTTGGTTACCAAGGAGTTCAGAACTTTTACCACCTGGGGTGCCTTTCAGATACTCTGACCTCTTGATTTGTAGGAGCACCAGGCCGGGGTGGGGAAGTGGAGGCCATGCTGCTACCCTCACCCTGGGCTCAGCCGGGGCCGCCAGCCTTCTTCCTGGGAGCAGTCACCAAGCTGGTCTCGGGCCGTGCTTTGGTAGAAATGATCTTTTAACTGACTAAGCGGAGTGTTAACTGAAATCATCATGAAATGCTGTTTATGCTCCATTTGGGATTCGGAGTCAAGCATCTGGGGACCCTTGGGCAGGGTCTGAGCTGCTGTTTGCCCTCGCAGATGAGGACGACGATCCGCACAGATCTGCCTCCAACCCCGGCCTGAGAGCATCCGAGGCCCAGGCTCCTCCCTCCCCCAGTCTTTTTCACTGTCTCTGAGATTCACGCTCTCTCTCAGGTTCTTGTCACTAGCAGACTTATAAGAACACGTTGTATTTTCTGGAGTAAAAAAAGGCACAAATCTTTAAAATGTCACTGTTGTGAAAGCCGAAGTGTGAGGGGCTCTTCTAGGTTAAAGGACTAAAGATGCCCAGCGCCCCAGAGGAAGGGTGAGAGTCCTCCGGGAGCTGGCAGGCGCCAGTTCCTCGTCGCTCACAGTTAAGCCCGTGTATGACTTGTCTCAAGTGCTTATGGAGCAGTCTTCCAATAGGTGGAATGCTGATTTGTTTTCCTAAAATGAGAGAGACTAAAGCCACGTGCCAACGCAACACAGCGGGACCCTTGATGAGAACCTGGATCAGGGAGGAGCTTGTCAATGGCATCGTCGGGCCATTCAGGAGCATGGTGTGTGCTGTTGGAGAAGAGGATGCGTCTGTGGTAACCTTCCTGTGTGTCAGAATGGAGGCGTGATGATAAGGCAGAGAAGGTCCTTGCTCTTAGGACACAGCTGCAGTATTGGGGGCAGGGGCAGCATCACATTGTCTGATGTCTGCAGTTGAGTCTCAAGGGGCTGAAAAAAGTGCCTATGTGTCTGTGTGCATGCACGGATACGTGTGAGTGCCGGTGTGTGTGCATGCACGGATACATGTGAGTGTGCGTGCACTGGTACATGTGTCAGTGTGTGTGCGTGCATGGATACGTGTGAGTGCTGGTGTGCGTGCATGTATGCGTGAGTACGTGTGTGTATGCACAAATACGTGTGTGTGCATGCACGGATACATGTGAATGCCTGTGTCCGTGCATGCATGGATACGTACGAGTTGCCTGTGTGTGCACGTGCACGGATGTGTGAGTGCCTGTGTGTGCGTGCACGGATGCGTGAGTGCCTGTGTGTCTGTGTGTGTACACGGATGCGTGAGTGCCTGTGTGTCTGCGTGCACGGATACGTTGAGTGCCTCTGTGTCTGCGTGCACGGATGCGTATGAGTGCCTGTGTGTGTGCATGCATGGATGCGTGTCTGTGCGTCTGTGTGCGTGCACAGATGCGTGTGAGTGCCTGTGTGTGTGCACGGATGCGTAAGCCCCTGTGTGTGTGCATGCACGGATGCGTGTGAGTGCATGTGGGTGTACCTATACATCACAGAAAGAGTGGTGAAGCGATTGTGGCAAAGCACACCGCCAGGGAACCTCGGCGAAGTGAATGGGTGTTTGCTTTACTATCCCTGCAACTCCTCTCCAGGTTGGAAAGGTTGGGCTGGGAAGAGAATAATGTAGTTCTGTTTTCTAAACCACAGGGAAGAATGGTCTTGGCAAAGCCATGACTGACAGTGCTTTCTGTCTCCTTCACCTTCCCACTGTGTTGAGCCAGAGCCATTTGTGGGAACCCCTGGGTGTGGTTGTGAAGCCAGCCTCGGCTCAGCTCACCCACAGAGCTGTCTCCAGCCACATTTGCATTCCGGCTGTGCCCACATTTGGCATTGGGGGAAACTTCCTGGTGCCTGTGATTTCAAGCCCACGGCCAGGTCTGCGCCTGTGCTGGGTCTGGGGCGTCTTGTGGCACTTCCTTGCTGCCCTCTCTCTTCCGGGACCATCCTCACTTCCCTCCCCATCCCTTCCCCTCTGCTTCTGGCCTCCCCGGCCCTCCCAGTCTCCTGGGCTCAGCAGATGACCGCCCAGGGCATCCCCGGTTTGGCCTCAATCTTTGAATCGTGTGAAGCGATCGGAAGGAGCTTGGCCGTCGCCTCGAGTGGGCCGCCTTCTGGTGGGCTCCCTTCCGGTGGGCTGCTTGCATGCCGTGCCGTCTTCAGGGATGAGCGGTTAATCCTTCTCGTTCATCTGCTCACTAGACGCGGCTGTGTCAGAGCAGTGCCTGCCTCCTTGTGGCCCTAGCCTTGTGGGGAGCTCCTTTGAGAGCGTCCTGAGTGACCCTCTCCGAGGTCCCTACCTCCACCTGTCCACCTGCCCTCCTTGCCTTTAACCCTTTCAGTGCTACGCGTATCACCACACTCCCTCTGTGCCCTTCTCCCCCAGGTAGGGGCCACTTAGAACACTATGGCAGCCTTTGGTGGGCCTCAAGTCCTGCTCCTCCCCTCCGTGGGCACATTGGGGCCCCCAGTACTGCCCAGCCTTTGCACTGGCCAGCCACAGGCTCCATATGAGGCCAGCTGGGCACTGCCATCTCTGTTCTGGCACGGAGGTTCTGCCAGGGTCTGTGTATACTTTTGAGGGTCTGCTGGGAATTTTTTTTTTTTTTTTTTTTTTGTAGTGGTGATGAATAAGATGCATAACGCGGAGAAGCAGAAGTGCCTGCACCCGGGTGTTCCCTCTTGCTAGTAATCCTGAGGTTTGGCAGAAGCCAGCTCCTGCTGGGGTCAGGGGGCAGTGAGGCAGGGGCTCCCCAGAGTACAGCCTGAGAGGCCTGGCTGCTTGGCTGGGGGGAGTGCTGAGTCTCAGGTCCTGCCGGGAGGCACAGTCCTTCCAGAATCAATCCCTGTTACCATCTGCAGCTTAACTCATTTTAAGCTTAACCATCTGCAGCTTAACTCATTCTTGCTTTATCTTCCCTGTGGACCAGGTCTAGCCTGGGGCAGAGAGGAGATGGCAGGTGGACACCTGGGAGGGGCTCACTGAGCTCCGCCTCTCCATCAGCGGAGGCCCCGTCTAGGTTGTGGAGGATGCTTGAGAGAGCCCTGACCTTCTGACCTCCCAAAAGGTCAAGGGCGCTGGCAGCAGGTGAGACGCCGCAGTTTGCTCTGCTCCCCGGGGCTGTGCTTGCCAGGAGACATTTCGGCTATAAGCAGGCGAGAGCACCTCCAGAACACACATCAGGAAGACAGATGGTGTGCAGGTGGGGCTCAGGGCTGTCATCCCCTGAAGCTGCTTCTGAAAGAGCTGTTTTTGCAGCAGCACTGTTACAAAAGGCCACATGGGAAACAGCCCGCACCTCTCAGTGGATGCCGGCAGAAACGCCTGGTGTATCCATAGGGTGAAATTGTATTCAACCACAAAGAAGGACAGGCTGGGTGTGGCTCATACCTGTAATTCCAGCACTTTGGGAGTCCACTTGATCCCAGGAGTTCAAGACCAGCCTGGGCAACATAGTGAGACCCCATGTCTACAAAAGTATCTTAAAAATGATCTGGGCATGGTGGCACACCCCTGTAGTCCCAGCTCCTTGAGAGGCTGGGGCCGGAGGATCCCTCGAACCCAGGAGTTGGAGGCAGCAGTGAGCCATGATTGTGGCACTTCACTCCAGCCTGGTGACAGAGTGAGACCCCTGGCTCTAAAAAGACCAGAAGGAGACTCTGAGGCAGGCTGCACCATGGATGGAGCTTGAAGACATTGTGCCCAGGGAGAAAAGCCAAATGTAGAGGGTCACGTGTGATTGCAGTGATTGAAGTGTTGGGAATAGGCCGCTCCACAGAGATGCCGTGAGACTGGTTCCCGGAGCTAGGGGGCAACTCCTGGTGGGCATGGGTTTCTCTTCGGGGTGATGAAAGTGTCCGGGCAGTCAGCTAGCTCAACTGGTGAGCGCGTGATGCTGACGATGCCACAGTTGTGGACTCGATCCCCACACCGGCCACAGTCCCAATTTCTTAGCCGGGCGTGGCAGCTCACGCCTGTGATCCCAGCACTTTGGGAGGACGGGGTGGGTGGATCACCTGAGGCCAGGAGTTTGAGACCAGCCTGGCCAACACGGTGAAACCCCCGTCCCTGCTAAAAATGCAAAAATTAGCTGGGCGTGGTGGCGCACATCTGCAGTCCCAGCTACTCGGGAGGCTGAGGCAGGAGAATCACTTGAACCCGGGAGGCGGAGGTTGCAGTGAGCCGAGATAGTGCCACTGTACTTCAGCCTGGGTGACAGAGACTCTGTCTTAAAAAAAAAAAAAAGGTAAAAATGGTGAATTTTATGTTATGTGAATTTTTCCCAATTTAAAAAAAAGAGCCTAATGCTGGGAGGACGGATGCTTGGGCTTCCCGCCCGTCCTGAGGCTGGTGGTGCTGAGTATGCAGGTGGCTGTGGGAGTGGGTGCCGTCTCAGGTGCGAGCCAGACACCGTGAGTGCGGGTGCAGGTGTGGGTACCGTTTTGGGTGGGAGCCAGGCGCTGTGGGTGCGGGTGCTATCTTGGGTAGGAGCCAGGTGCCGTGGGTGCAGGTGCCATCTCAGATGGGAGCTGGGCGCTCTGGGTGCAGGTGCGGGTGCCGTCTTGGGTGGGAGGCAGGCACTGTGGGTGCAGGTGCCATCTCGGACCTGGGTGCTGTGGGCACAGGTGCGGGTGCCATCTTGGGTGGGAGCCAGGCACTGCGGGCGCCAGTGCCATCTTAGATCTGGGCACTCTGGGTGCCGGTGAGGGTGTTGTCTTGGGTGGGAGCCGGGCACTGTGGGTGCAGGTGCCATCTCAGAGCTGGATGCTGTGGGTGCCGGTGCCGTATTGGGTGGGAGCCGGACGCTGTGGGTGCAGGTTCCACCTCGGAGCTGGGTGCTGTGGGTACGGGTGCCGTATTGGGTGGGAGCCGGGCGCTGTGGGTGCAGGTGCCATCTCGGAGCTGGGTGCTGTGGTGCGGGTGCCGTATTGGGTGGGAGCCGGGCGCTGTGGGTGCAGGTGCCATCTCGGAGCTGGGTGCTGTGGGTGCGGGTGCCGTATTGGGTGGGAGCCGGGCGCTGTGGGTGCAGGTGCCATCTCGGAGCTGGGTGCTGTGGTGCGGGTGCCGTATTGGGTGGGAGCCGGGTGCTGTGGGTGCAGGTGCCATCTCGGAGCTGGGTGCTGTGGGTGCGGGTGCCGTATTGGGTGGGAGCCGGGCGCTGTGGGTGCAGGTGCCATCTCGGAGCTGGGTGCTTTGGTTGCGGGTGCTGTCTCGGGTGGGAGCTGGGCGTGTTTGCGGCTGTTGGTGTCATCTCGGGTGGGAGCTGGGCGTCTGCCTTCCTGTACTGCAGCCTCCGCTCCTCTCTGGCTGTGCTCTCTGCTGCTCCAGGCTGGCAGCAGATCTTGAGGATGCAGCCTCTGGAAGCTCTCAGGGCTCCTGAGTTTTGGGGTGTTTGACCTCCAGCCTGCTCAGCCCCGAGTCACCTTTGAGCTTTGGGGGTGTCAGGTCTCTCCCCTGCAAAGTGGGGTGATAGTCCCATGCTGGTTGGGGTAAGACCTCGGGGGAGCGAGACCGGGCTCAGCCTGCAGGAGAGATCGAGGGCAGTTGTGGGGTCTCACCGATCTCTGCTGGGATTCCTGAAAGGAGCTGGGGACTCAGCAGATGGAAAGGGCCCTCTCCGCCAGGTGCTGCGCCCAAGCAGAACCGACTCGAGGACAGAAAGATGCTGGCTGGGCACGCCTGGAGCCTGGGCTCCGCAGCCTCACCTGACTCAGGTGCTGTTTTCCTTGCTGGGGAGCAGGGGCCCAGCCGGGGTCTTGAGGCAGCCCTGTCCTCATCAGCTGCGCTCAGACCCGTCCACAGGAGGCTGGGCTGCCTGGTCACAGGCAGTCCCGTGGAGCGGGTTTCACTCTTAGCCTGGCGACTGCCCCGTCTGAGGTGGAGGTAGAGCTGGTGGGGTGAGGCCCACGGTGACCCCAGTGCGGACCGGCTGCTGCTTCACTCATCACGGTGCATTGGTAGATGGTTGAAAAGAGAGAGGCCTCGTTTTCAGGATGACCATATAGACATATCACCCGTGACACCCATGTGTGCCCCCTTTCTCGCCCTCCGATGCTCCTCCCCCTCCTCACTCCCCAGCATCCCTAGGCAGCCCTGGGCCAGTGGGGTGAGCTGCCCAGAGTTGGCTGACCCATCAGCCTGGGTGCAACGCTGCTGCACTCCCACACCTACATCCTGAGGCGTGGCCACCTGCTGTCCATCACCCCCAACACCCCAGATCCCCGGATCCTTCTGATGGCGACGGCTCTGCCGGTCTGTTCTGGCTCATGTGCTGTGTGCCCTGGCCCGCTGGCACTCAGCTTACATTTGAACCTCGTCTTTAGAGTTAAGGTCCCACCTGTGCTGTGGACCAGACGTGGGCTTCCCAGTGAGTGGGTGGCATCTGATAGGTGAGGCTGCTTAGGAAGCCTGGCACACCCTGTCCCTCAGCAGGGTGGGCCTGGGTAAGTCTGCCCGCCGCATGGGAGGGAGTGTGGAGAGATGAAGAGATGAGGGAGCCCGAGAACGCACGGCCTCACGTCTCACCCCAAGGGAGGCTCTCAACGGCTGTGGAGCCCTCGCTACTCCGTCTTCAGGCCGCTGAAGGACACAGGCAACCACGGACAAGACTTAGTTGCTCAGCGGAACTCACTGCCCCTACCGGTGCCTCTCACTGCTGATCTTAGGGTCTTGGCGTTCCTTAGGGGCCTGGTGCTCCATGTGCACCGTCCCTCCAGCTGGCACCTCGGGGGTTAAGCGCTGGTGGCTGCACACACTCATGCTCCCGGCTGGGGCGCCTGCGGCACCCCGGGGGTTAAGCGCTGGTGGCCGGACACATTCACACTCCATGCCCACGTGGTTTCCTGCAGCTGCCTGTAAGGTGCAGTTTAAAAATTCAAGGCGTGGGATGATTTTGTGCAGCCGCCGCTCGAAGCTCAGAGCGGGCACACGCCTTGTCTGTGCAGCTTTGCCTGGACCTCCCCTGTGTGTGCGCCAGCCGCACATTGTGGGGCTGGGTGCTCGGGCTGGCAGGGATGCTGGGGTGCACATTTGAGTACTGCAGCTGCACGGGCGGGTGGTGATGACCGTCACCTGGCCAGAACCCCCTGAGAAGCTCCACATACTCTTTTTCTTTTTGGATTCAGCAGTCCCTTTTTCAAAGGATTTGTTGTTGGATGTTGTCTTCCAGATGTTCCTCTTGACTCCATTGTGTGTAACCTTTTAGGGGAACACGTGCTTGTTATCTGGTCTTGACGTTCACTTATAATTTGGGGCTGCAGAATGTGGCGGGAACCAGGCACGGTGCTGCATGCCTTTGCTCCCAGCTACTTGGGAGGCTGAGGTGGGAGGATCACAGAAACCTAGGAGTTGGAGACCAGCCTGGGTGACATAGTGAGACCCCATCTCAAAAAATTTAAAAAATGGGATATGGCAAGAGCCGTGAAGAGTTCAGCTGAGTTGTCTTGGGCCTTTTGCTTCACCTCTTTGTGAACTTGCTGGCCCCCACGCCAGGATAGGGGGCCGGCGACCTCGCAAAGGCTGGGTGCGTGTGGACACTCCGGGGCTGAGGGAGCACTGGCCAGGGCACAGGCTTGGGTGGGTTCCCCCTCTCAGGCCAGACCTTGTGCCTGTTGTCACCTGCCACCCCAACTCGGCTGAAGCCAGTTCCCAATGTCCAAGGGGCCCGAGAGCTGGGAGGTGGATCCAGGATCCTTAGTCACAGGGGCACCATGAAAACCGCAGGACAGTTCCCTGGCGGCTTCCTGAGCTCAGAGGTCGTGGCGTCCATCCTGGGAATTTATTGGATGCCAAAGAACGCCGAGAAGCACGAGGAGCCCTGGAGCTGCCTCCCCCGGGGTCCCACCGTCTCAGGCTTCCTGATCCTGCTCCTCAGCACAGGGCAGTCTGCCCTCGGCCTGAGGCTTCCTGCATCTGCTGTCCTTGGCTCGTAGGATGGTGTCCTGCCAGGCCGGCAGCATCTTGGCCACCCAGGGTGGATGGTGGAGGGGCCACGTGGCTGTGGGCCTGTGCCAGCCCTAGCTGGGGTTCCCTCTCTTGTGGGGTCTGTGCTGCTGGCCATGCTCCCGTCTCCTCCCCTGCCCTGGGCAGCACCTGCTCACGTCCAAGTGGCTTCCCTTCAGCCAGGCTCCTTCACACCAAATTCTGTCCCCTTTGTCTTTGATCCCTTCCCTGCACACCTTGAACCCTAGGTCGAGTGAGCCTGGGGTAGGGCCCATGTCCTCTCCTGCCGAGGCTGGTAAACCTTAGACTTGCCCCCACCCCACCCGTCTGTGTGGTTTGCTGCTGATCCCCAGAGGTCTTGACTTCATCCCGACCGTGAGAGGCCACCGCAGTGGTGCAGCTCCCTCCTGACCGCAGTGCAGTCCCAGGGGGCCATCGCTGGGCCCTGCCCCACTCCACAGGGCCACACAGCAGGGACCAGGCAGTCACACCCATGGTTGGAGCCGGTGGAAGTGATTTCCAGGCAGGGGCAGGCGCCTGGGCCAGGGCTGGGGCCGGCGTCCGTGGAGGTACTGGGTGTGCCAGGGCGCTTCGTAGGTGGTTTGTGTGTGGCAGGGCCTGGGCTCTGGGGTCTGTGTCTGCCTCTCCTGCTCCCTCCTGGCCCCGGGGCCAGCGTGGTCCTGGAGACTGACCCAGCATGACCTACCTGTGGTCCCCGTGAGCCCTGTGGTTGTGGCCAGAGTGGGTAGCGGCATCCAGGGCGGCTGTGAGAGTGGAGGGAGACTCGGGTCACGGCCAGGCACACAGCCACACACACATGCTCACCCGCATAAGCACACCCGTGTACGGTTCACGCTTGTGCGTGCCCACTCACATAGGCAGATGTGCACGCACATATGTGCTCATGCCCGCACACATATGTGATGCCTCCCCGGGGTCTGCAGGGCTGCTTTCCTCACGCTGAATCCCTCTTCACGGTGGCCAGGCCCAGGCATGTCATCTTTGCAGGCAGAGGGTGAGCAACTGTGTGCTAGGCAGCCCTTCCGTATCTTCCCAGAAAGGGAAGCCAAGCCCGGGGCTCTGTGCATCCCCCACCCCTGCCCTGCGGTGGATGGGATCCTGCCGGCCCTGGGCACTGTTCTCTGGAGAAGCAGCCAGGCCTAGCACTACTTTTAGCGGGACACGTGTCACAGGAGCCAGGTGACTGTCACCTCTGGGTCCCCTCAGGGCTGCATGAATCCCTTTCCTCTTCTCTCTCCACAGAAATCTGTGCCCCTGACACGGAGCGTTTGGCTTTGGGAACAGGCCTAGCAGTTGCCAGCATGAGGGCGGGAATGACTTGGGAGTCTGGGTGGCCAGGAGGTGCCTGAGATGCCTGGGATAGCTCGAGAGGCAGCCCCGTGTGTGCTGACCCGGGAGGAGGGCATGGTTGTGAGGTGGAGGCTGGCACAGGCGGTTGGGCCCTGGCTTTGCGGCCACTCACCAGCGGCTGACGTGGCCTACTCTGTCTGCTCATCTGGGCGGCCTTGTGGGTTGTGCTGATTAAAGGGAGGTACATCTGTGAAGCACCTGGCCCTGGTCAGTGCTCAGAGCGTCTGTGGTCATGGTGAGTAGAACCCCGCAGCTCCTGGAAGGGTGAGAGGACCCGGAGAGGCTTCCTCTGCCAGACTCAGCTGTGCTTTGGGGAGGGGATGTGACCCAAGGCCAGCCCAGCCGTGGTCCTGGGAGGCAGCATCGTCCAGTTAGGGCTTCCTGCGTGTCGCCGGGGGCCTTGCTCTGGTTTCTGGCTGACCTTGTTGGGCACTGGGCGATCCTAGTGGGGGTTCTGCTCGCTGGAGCGAGAGGACCCTCTGGGGCGTGGGACCGGCGGTGGCCTGGACATGAGCAGAGGGGGAAAGTCCTGCTTCAGGCAGCCTTTCAGGGAGGGACAGGGATCACCCGAGAGTGACCTGCCAGCAGCAGGGGCGGCCCTCCTGCTCTGTTTGTGTCCGCAGCACGTGGTCAGTGCCTGGCACTGGAAACAGTAGCTCAGCAAATATTTGTCCATCAAAGGAGTACGGGGGCCGGACCACCCAGTTCCGGCCCCTCCTCTGCAGACCAGGAAATGGAGCCATTTGCCGCAGGGGTGGGTCTCTCGTTCCAACTCCAGGGTTGGCGGGAGGACAGCCCTGAGGGGCCGTGGCATGCTTCTGTCCCATGTGGTGCTGATGGGGGGTGGGTCTCGGGCTCTGCTGATGAGTATCAGGGCTGGGTCCTGGAACCCAGGCTGGCTGCACTCTGGGGGCGCTTCTGGGGACGGCTAGCCAGCCCCCTGGGCTGATGGTGTGGTCACACCTGCTGGCCTTGGCGGTCATGTCTCAAATGGGATCACAGCTCTGCGGGAGCTTTGGCAGAGGAAGGTGGGAAACATCTGGGTGAAAAGGAAGTGGGCCGTGCTCCTGTGTCTTCGAGGCCTCGGCCCCTCAGCTCTTCTCTCTGTGCCCCTCTCTTTGGTGGAAGCAGGTAGGGATGCAGCAATGCGGTGAGGCCCTTACAGAGTGGGGGGCTCAGACCCCCATCAGTGTAGCCCAGACACCTGCGCCCCTGGGGCTGCCCCCCTGCAGGTGGACTTGAGCCGGGTCTCGTTGATGTCCAGGCTGCAAAAGGCCTCTGACGGCGCTTACCCTGTGCCGCCACGATTTTGATTTCTTAATCTGCATTTTGCACATGGGCCGAGGAGACATCAGTGTCCCCAAGCGCTGCCCGTGTGTCCCCAGGGCCCTCAGCGATGGCAAGGCGAGCCCAGGCCAGCGTGCACCAGGGTGGCTGCCTGGTGAGCCTATCCCATGGGGCCAGGTCTCCTCAGACCACCACGCTCCTCTGGGGCTCAAAGCGGAGATGTTGGGTGAAGGTCTCAGAGGTGCTGTGGGTCTGCAGCCTGGGTAGTGAGGTGTCTTGGAGTCAGAGAGGCTTGTGCCCAGCGTGTGCCCATGGGTGTCCCCCAGAGGAGGTTTGTGCGCTGTGGTGTGGGGTCAGCAGACTGTCTGCCTGGCCTGAGGTAGGAGGTTCGGAGCTCTTGGGTCTCTATGAACAACAGCCGGATGCGTATGAGGACGCGTGTTTGCGCTGTCACTCACTGTCACGCCTGGGGTGAGGCACACACGGGCTCTTCCTGTCTCTCGCCTTTGCAGAGACTCAAGTTCCCTCCCAAAGATGCCAGGCGTGCTGTGCATTTGAGGTCTGGAGTCCCTTCTCATTCTAGAATTTTCTGTTCCCTTTTGGTGTCCCCTCTCCGCCCTCCCTTCTGGCCCTGACACCCCGGGGGCCCTGCTGCCTGTGGTCACAGGGCTTCCCTGGGTGGCTGTCAGCCCAGAGTGGGATGACGGTGGTGACTGCGAGCACCTGACTCCCTCCCCTTCCTTCTGCTGTTCTGCTTCCCAGGAGACGTTCTCTTCCAGATGGCTGAAGTCCACAGGCAGATCCAGAATCAGCTGGAAGAAATGGTGAGTCCACCCCCAGCGTGGCCCTGCGAGGAGGGGCAGGCGCGATGGGAGAGCTGGCGCCACACCTTGGCCATGTGTCCACTTGGGAACAGTCCCAGTTGTCCAGCCACACTCGGAGGCAGGGAGGGACCCTGGCTCAGCACACAAGCCACACTCGAAGGAGGACGTCGGAGAAAAGGGCACAGGCCAGACTGCAGCCGCATGTTTCACTGGCTGCAGTGGCAGCCACGACACGCTGGGCTCCAGGGAGAGTCCTGATCGCAGCCCCAGCCAGACCCCACTCCTGGGGTTCACAAGGCTGCAAGGCAGATTTCCCCTGGCCTCTCCGACTGTAGGCAGAGGCAGACCCCACACAACCAGAGCACGTTGCTGGCGGCTGGTTTGCAGCATCCTGTCTAAAGCCAGGGGTCCGACCCTGGTGTCAGTTCAGGCCCATGGGCTCTGCGACCTCTCAGCCTGTGTCGCAGTGATCCCCAGCATGGGACAGCAGAGGAAGGAGGGGATGGCCGTTTGTTTCCCTTGTGGCTGTTGGAGGCGAGATTGTCCGACGTTCCAGACTCCTGTTCAGCACTCGCTCCTGGCTCCAGAGGGTGCACACGGGCATGCGGGGCCACAGCTCATCAGTCAGGGGGAGGGGGCCCCTCCTGCACAGCCGGGACACCCGGTGTCTCGTGACCATCCGCTTTAGCCCTGCCCTGCCTCCTGTTCCGGGTCCATGTGTTGGAGCTGACGGCTGATGTGTTTTCTCTCCATGTCCAGCTGAAGTCTTTTCACAACGAGCTGCTCACACAGCTGGAGCAGAAGGTGGAGCTGGACTCCAGGTATCTGAGTGTAAGTGCACCCTGGCCGTGCCTGCTGGGCCCCATGCCTGGGCTCCGGCTCTCCCAAATGCCTGCCACTCCTTCCCTCGGCCTGAAGGCTTCCCACTTCCCCGAGCTCCCCGTCCACATGGGCCCCAGCTCTGACTTTATTGTCCATTTGGGACCGAGTGCCCCTGGTGTGCCCCAAATGCAACCTGTGGGTGAACCCCGTTGCCTCTGACGCCCCACATGCCTGGTTCCATGCCCCGGCTTTGGCCACTTGCGGTGAAGCTGGTGCCTGACTCTGCTGCCCGGGAGTGCAGGAGCTCCTTCTCTGGCCTCTGCAGTTCCCTGGGCTCTAGGCCTGTCCTGCCCCACCGCCACTCCTGTCCGCTGGCAGGAAGGCTTGGGGGTGAGGCACTGCTTGAGGGTTTGAGGGTCACCTCTGGCTCTCAGTGGTGGGCGGGAGGGGTGGGCCTCGGCCACTTTTTCCAAGTGTGATTTTCATCTTGGGGGACCAGAGAGCTGCTATGGGGTTGGGTGGGGTCGGGCTGAGGCTTCAGTTGGGCTCTCCCCAACTCTGATTTGCAGCTGAGCATGCACGACCAGAGAGCGAGCCAGGAAGGGAGCGGCAGGGCTGCCAAGGGGACCCCGTTGCGTTGGGCTCACGGGCCTCAGTTTTGCTGCCAGTGGTCCACGCTGGGTTGGGTTCATGGGCCTTGGTTTTGTGTTTTATTGTTTGAATCTCAGGCTGCGCTGAAGAAATACCAGACTGAGCAAAGGAGCAAAGGCGACGCCCTGGACAAGTGTCAGGCTGAGCTGAAGAAGCTTCGGAAGAAGAGCCAGGGCAGCAAGAATCCTCAGAAGTACTCGGACAAGGAGCTGCAGGTAGGCCCGCCACCCCCGCTGTGGTGCCTCTCCTGCCACCTTGGGACTGCTCACCCCTCGGCCCCCCTCGTCCACAGGGAGTGGACAGCAGCCCCTCAGGTGCGATCAGACAGAGGCAGGCTGTGTGTCCCTGGTAGACCTCGGGAGTGGTGGGCCCGACGCCCCAAGGCCGGTGGGATGGTCGGCTCACCTGTGGGGCTCTGTCCTGCTCTTGCAGCCTCCCAGGGTCACTGAAAGGTTCTTGGCTGAAGGAGCAGAAACCTAAATGGAGTCCTCCCCTCTGTTCTCCCCATCCCTGCCCGGGAGTCCGGTCCCAGTTTGTTCCTCTAAGCGGTCGTGGCCTCCGCCTGCAGGGCTGGCCACTCGAGGGAAGGTGGTACTTCAGGTTCCTCGAGGGAGCGGCTTCAGTGTTGTTTCTCTCACCGTCCCGCCGGCGTCACCGGTGCTGCGTGCTGAGTGGGCTGGGACGTAGGAAGGCCTGGCCGATGACAGGCATGGCCTGATGTGTGTACACCAGAACCTGGATGGTGGCTGACACAGGCCAGACCCAGAAACCCCTCGCCCACTTGCTGGGGTCATAGTGATACAGAAGAGAAAGAAACACAAAACAAGATGCCCAGTCGTGTGTAAAGGAAACATCAGGAAAACCCCTGGCCAGTCACCCAGGTAGAAGCTTCTGGGCTGCACTCTGGGGCGGGCAAGGTGTGGCTGTGGGTGAAGCCCGGGCCTCCAGGCCGCACCCTTCCTGCTGGCAGTCAGGTTTTCAAGCCTTGGCAAGCCCCGCACACACCTGCCCGTGTGCGTGTGTCTGCGTGTGTGTGTGCGACCGTCTCCTTGGTGCCGGATGTGGGTGCTCATGAGTGGCTGTGGCCTCGCCCTGGGACTGGGAGGCCGGTTCCTGCTCAGAGCCTGTGCCCCCGCTCCCTGCTTAACTGCAGGGAAGCCAAGCAGGTCTGCCCATACCCTGCAGACCAAGCCAGAAGATTTCCAGTGTGGGGTCGCCTGGTGGAGCTGGATCGGCCCCAAAGGAGAGGACAGGACTAGGCCAGGGGCAGATGAGAAGGATAAGTGAGAGTCTGTGGAAACAGCCATACGGGGGAGCTGGGGGTCCCTCGGGTGCCCGCTGCTGTTTGCAGCCTCCCACTCAGGCATGCTTGGTGCACAGTTGCAGGGACACAACTCAGGCCGTTCTCTAGGGTACCCTGCCCTCTCCAGCCACCTCTTCCCGTGTCCCCAGCCTTTGTTTTGATCCTGTTTTTCACTCTCGGTAAGCTGTGGTGGGTCTTTTGATCCTTTCCATTTTGCACTCCGGGTAAGCTGCCATCATGGGTCTTTCTATGATGGGCCCGTCATGGTGGCCTTAGTATTCCTGCCTGAGGCTGCTGCAGCAAGCCGTCCTCAAGCTGTTCCTGTGAACAGAACCTGAGCAGTGGGCATGGGGAGTTGAGGAGGAGAAACAGGTATATGTTGGTAGACACTGTGTCTGTTTTTCTTCTTCCTCCCACCGTGGAACGTTTTGCTACTTTGCTTTCTGAAGACAAGCAGCGGATGGCGCCCCTGCGGCCTGGAGGGCCATAGCCGCCTCCGAGCAGGTCAGGGCAGTGCAGGTGTGAGCCAGCCCTGAGCATCCGGGCCAGGTGTGAGAGCTTGTCTTAAGGGGGACTTTCCTGGGAATGTCCCCAGCTTGGTGTTCTGGGGATGGGGATACTGAGGCCAGCTCACTGAGGGCTCAGTTGCCTGCTGGGGGTCCAGGAGCTTGAGCTCCCTTCTCCCCTCGAGGCTCTGTGGGTTTTTGCTAACAGCGTTATTGAGATATAATTCACATCACCAGCAGTTCACCATTTCACGGGCACAGTCCAGTGGTTATGAGTGTTTGCAGCTGTGCGTCCATCACTCAGTCCGTTTTAGAGCATTTTCCAATCAGCAGTCACTCATGGGCCCCTGGCCCCACCAGTCACCAGCCTGCCATTGGCCTCCATAGACTTGCCTGTTGTGGACATTCTGCATAGCTGGAATCCCACAGTGTCCGGCCTTTGGTGCCTGGTGGCTCACGTGGCATGGAGGGTTCTCAAGGCTCATCGTGCCGTAGCCTGTGCCAGCCTCCTCCTCTCTTACTGTCGGGGGTCAGCCTTTCTTCCTTTTCATGGCTAAATCGTGTTCCATCGTGTGGGTACCGGAGGCTCCGTCCTACTCAGGGCCAGGGCCGTCTCCCTGGCACAGCCGGTACTGCCCTGTGGCTGAGCTCGCTGGGAGCTGGAGATCGTGGCGGGGTAGCATAGGGCCGGGCAAAGGCAGAGGCTGTGGGCTCTCGGAGCCACTCCCCCTCCCTCCTGCAGGCTGGAGCCAGAGGCCTGAGGCCCCCACGCAGTCACTGTGGCCCTGCGGCACCAGCTCCCTGGTTTTCAGGTGCCCTGCCTCCCACTGCCAGGCCTCTTCAGGAGGGCCCTGACCGCACACCTGGCCTCCGCCTGCCCTCCGCGCTGCTCTGCCGTGGGCCCCGGGTGGTGGGATTTACTCCCGAGGCTGTGTGTGCGCAGCCAGCTCCTCAAGCCCATCCCACACGGGGGTTTTGGAAGACCTTCTCCTTGCTGATGGCTGGTCTATCTGTTTGCTGCATGTCCTGGCACTTGGGGTCTGTTGGGGGACCATGTTGGTGCCTCAGGGGCCCTGGAGGCAGGTCCCATCTGTTCTTCTCATGGGGGCTGTGAGCCACCTCCAGTGCCTCGGTGGACCCTTCGTTGACTGGCCCAAGGATCACCTGATTCGCAGCCACAGGGGGCTGGACCTGGCAGTGACTCGAGGGGCCTTGGCCCTGCCTCAGTGCTGTGGTCCATGGTCTGGGCAAGGGGCCGCTACTGGGTGCCCCAGGGGCTGACTGTGAAACATTTGACAACAGAACTAAGGTGGCTGGTGGCTGGGCTCATCCTGGGGCCCCTTGAGTGCCCTTTCATGGTAAGCCAGGTGACCCAGTTTTGGGAGTAAGCCACAGCACCTGTTTCTCAGGTGGGGGACACCCAACGGCTGCCACAGTCGTCACAAAGCCCCCCTCATCCGCAGGAGGGCAGGCGGAGGGGGAGGGGGGAGGGGGTCGTGGCCTTGCAGGCTGTCTGCGTCCTGATGGGCCAGACCCAGGAGCCCGGCAGGGTCAGGAATGAGGGCAGCATTCCCATCTGTGGCTGCTAGTTGCCGAGGCAGATGGTCCCCCTAGCACCTGTGAGTGGGTCTGGGTGGGGGCCGTGTGGGCGGAGAGGGCAGGCAGGGCCCCGAAGCGCGTGGTAGGTGGAGGTTGCAGTGGGTGTGAGGTGAGGGTGGCCCAGCAGCCCCCTTGGAAAGGCCTCTGCCACCCGGTACAGAGACGCTTGGCGAGCCTCATCTTCTCGGCCTCCCAGGGCCCCTCCTGGGAGATGTGTGGTGCTGGTCTTTCTTCCCAGGTCCCAGGGGCCCTGCTGTGGCTCCCCAGCCCTGGCTGAGCAGCCTCCTTTCTCCAGAACTTGCAGCTGCTCCTCCCCACTCACCAGGGGACCTGTGGGTGGCCCCAGGCTGGAATCTCCCCACCTGGGCACAGCCTCAAGGCCCTGGTGTCAGGCTTAGGCTTGGATCTGGCTCTGTCCCTTATGGGTCACGTGGCTGCAGCAAGCCCCAGAGCTTCTCTGAGCCTCAGTTTCCCCATTTGTGAGGGGGAATATCCTGGCTTTCTCCCTCTTCTGAGCACTGACGGGAAGGGCTGTGGAGCCAGGACGAGCCGACATCAACCTTCTCATGGCACCTGCGTGGGGGCTCTCCTGGACAGACCTCCGCCTCTGCTCCTCCCCATCCAACTCCTTCCTCTGTTAATGGGAGACGGGGCTTCAACTCTTAACCACACAGGTGTTTTATTTTTGTGATTTTTCCCAAGTCACCGAGTTCCTTCAGGAAGGGCTAGATCTCATTTCTCCTGCGTCCCACTTGGTGCCAAGCACAAGCTGGTCACGCAGCAGATAGCTAGTAAGTGCTGAGTGGTTTTGAAACAACATTTTGGGGTGGGAAACAGAGGGAGCCACACCCCGGTGTGCTTTCTGCTCCCCAGTGGCCAGGCCTCGGAGCCGTCAGCATCCCCAGCCCCACATCTGAGTTTGAGGGGGTGGGGCACTTGGTATGTGGCTGCGTACGCGCCCCCCGAGCTGCGGGGAGGCTGCGGCCACCATCCTGGGGTGAGTGCCATGTGGCTGCCTGGCTGGGATGTGCTGCCGGCCTCGCTGCTCCAGGCCCCTTGCCCCACCCGGGGCTGTTCCTGCTGGTTCCCATTGCCTTTGCAAACCCAGCCAGCGGGCTCTGTGGGACCTCTACTTTAGGGTGTGGCCGCTGGGGGCCCAGCTGTTGCATGTCCTCTTCACTTCTGAAGAGAGGAAGCACCCTGGGCTGGGGAACTGGGCTGGCTGGCCCCACCTACTCAGGTGCAGCCCCGACCCTCCAGTGCATTCCACCCGCCCTCACTTGTGTGGGCCCGCCCCTACTTGTGTGCCCCGACTTGTGTGGTGCAGGAGGCCCTGCCCTTGCTTGTGTGGCCCCACCCCTTGGTGCAGGAGGCCCCGTCCCTCCAGTGCACCCCACCCCCATTTATGTGGCCCCACCCCACTCCACCCCAGAGGCCTCCTAGCTGTCTCTAACTCCTGGCTTGCCTGGCGGGGTCTACTGTCCTGGGGCCTAGGTTGTCAGCGAAGTCCTGCTGGTTGCAGGGAAAGGGCCTGCTGGAAGTACTCTTGGGGGAAGCAGAGACCTCTTCACCGGCCTCTCCATTCCTAAAGCGGTTCGTTGCTTCCCAGCTGTTCTACAGACCAGCCCAGCAGCTGCACCCCACGCTGGGGGCAGCCCGGGGGTGTCTACGCAGAGAGTATAGTTCACGGTGCCCCCTTGAGACCCCTGCCTCGGTCCCTGGACCTGCCTGCCCCCAGCTCTTCTAGCTGCCTCCAGTGTGTGCCCTGTGGGGTCACTGGCGACCATAGCAGTTGTCCCCAGTCCTGAAGACCCTGAGAGAGGCAGGTGTGCCCACACGTCGTTGGAGTGCAGGGCAGGAGTCTGGCCCATTCGGGCTCCTGGGGCTGCTTTCTTGAGCGGGCAGGAGGGGGCCGCCGGACTGCCAGAAGTGGAAGTGACCCCACGCAAGGGTGGCCTGAAGCCAGTGTCCAGCCAGGGGCGTGTGTAGCAGAGAAGCAGATGCCTCCCTGCAGTTCCCAAGCTGCCCCTGCCACAGAGGCCTTTCTCTTGGAGACCCTTTAGTGCCTCTGGGGTCTCTGGCCCTGCATGTCCCTCACCTGGCAGCCTAGAGCTGGCCGGGGCCTGGCTGGTGGTGCAGCCGTGTGGGCGGTGCACGCAGGTGGAGGCTGTTTAGGGAGCTCCACGGGCTGAACGGGCGCCCCCGTCCACAGGGCCCCCCACCTCAGCTGCCACTGATGAAGGGGAGGTGGTGGCTGGTGCCTGACTCTGGTCTTTGGGGGTGTAGCGTGCTGTGTCATTGTCAGATGTGAGTTCCCTCAGCGACCCAAGAGCTGGGTGTCTCGAAGTGATTGCCGGGGTCTCCAGTGGGCTCAGAAACCTGGCGCCAGCTGCACCCCACCTGAGCTGCATGTGTGCGGAGCGCCAGGCTCCTGGGAGCTGTGAGGCTGCCGGGCAGCGAGGCTGGGCCCATGGCACCTGTGAGGGGCAGATTCATGCTCCAGGGTGCCCACGAGGCCCCCGATGCACACTGCCCGCCTTCACTGCCAGGCTCATCGTGTGGCAGCGGCCAGGCCTTCAGCCTGAGCGGAAACAGGGACACACCACACCAGGCCCTGGGGGCAGAGGTGGGGCTGCAGGGAGGGGTGGGCATGAGGTTGGCCAGGCCCTGCCCCAGAGAGGCAGGCAGAGTGGGTTTCTCTGTCTGCCTGCCAGGGTGCCCTTGAGCGGGGCTGGGCCGGGGGGGCCTCCTGTTGTTCAAGAACTGTTTGTAATTGAGGTGGTGTTTTGGGATTTCCATGAAAAGAAGTAATTTTAGTTATAGGTCAGGGCACTGGAGTTAGGAAGCATTTGGGGCGTTTGTTAACTAGGACGAGAGAGCTTTACGTAAGGGGGCACAGCCTGGAGCACCGCCCTGACGGCCTTGGGCAGCGGCACGTTCACTCCCCAGGACTGTGGTCGTTGCCACATTTGCTGGGCCAGGTGCTGACAGACGTGCCCGTCCGCCTGGAGGGAATGTTCTCCACACCACGCGGGGCACGGTGGACACGCTGGGGCAGGGGACACCTTCTCTGTGGGTTTATCAGTGTGTCCGCGGGGCGTGGTCACAGCCTGGTCCAGCTCCTACTTAGAACAGAGGGGTGTGGCCATGTCCACAGGGCCCGGAATGGGGCTGAGAGCAGAGCCCAGCCTGTGCCCACCCCTAGGGGGCAGGGAGCAGGGCCCGGGGGACGTGTCCACATGCCCCATCCTGCATCTGGAACCCAGGGTGGGAGGCGAGTGGCCCACCCACTCCCCGGGCTGGGCTGTGGGCACGAGGACCTGAGTGTGGGGAGGGAGCCCCGGCCCACTGGATGAAACTTGTCCTTCCTAACCCATGTGCACTGAGGGTGGGGCAGCGAGACCCAAGCAGTGTTGGGGCCTCAAAAGTCAGTGCTCAGGCTGGGAGTGGTGTGGGGCAGGCCAGGCCCCTGCTCAGAATCGCACTGGGCATGGGCTCGACTTGCTGGCCCTGGGACGACCCTGCTCAGCCAGCTCTGGAGGCTTCCTCAGCGGCCTGAAACTCCTGTTGCAGAGGAGGGTAGCACTGCCCTGTCCACTCACCACCTCCTGGGGCTTTTCTGGACAGAGATGCCCGGGGCTACAAGGAGAGCCAGGGTTTCTGCTGGGTCACCTTCCCCTGTTCCCTTTCTGAGATGATGGGGGAGGAGGGAGGTGAGGCAGGTGCAGCCCTCGCTGGCCGGTCGTGAGTGAGGAGGGAGAGATGGCCCCGCATTCCTGGGGATGCTGCCTCCCAGAGACCAAGGGGGCTCTGTAGCACCGGCAGGATCATCGTGGGGGTCCTGGGAAGCGGCACTGGTGCTCTGCTGACTGTAATGCAGGGGGCTGGTGGGGGGCATTGGTGCCCCCAGGATCCCCCCTCCGGCTGCCCCCCATCTCTGGGTGTGCGAGGCCTATAGCCTGGATTGAGGTCTGAGAAAGGGGAGAGATGTGTGTTATTTAAAGGGGTGTATAATTAACACAGCAGAGACAAAGCACCCTCGTTCAGATCTTCAGAGAAGATAATAGCAGGGCCGGTGATCGCCAGCGTGGAGTCTGGCGACGTGCAGGGGGGTGTGAAGCCCATCCTCATTTTCACAAAGCTCTTCAGGCTAAGGCTGTGGACAACCCCTCCCCCCCACCACCCCCGTGAGGACAGCTGTGTGGCCATGTTTCTCTGGAGTAACATCTCTGAGGGGTCCTGACCAGGAAAAACAGGAGTGTGAGGAGCCAGGAGCCACGGAGCCCTCTCAGGGCTTCTGCATCCGCAGCTGACACAGGGACCCTCAGTGTCCCCGGGGCCAGGGCAGCCAGGGGTCGGGCACTCTGCTTCCCCAAGCCTCAGGGCTGGGCCACTCGAACATCTTAGCCCCCACTTCTCCTGCATCTTGCCACCCCTTTGCTGGCTCTTGGGGACAGCTTGGCCTGTGATCCTCTAGGCTGTTTTGTGTGTCTAGCCCACTGGTGTGGACAGAAGCGACCTGCTGTCTCCTGTGCCCGTGGGCATGTGCTCACCAGACTGTCCATCCCAATACCAAGCTGTGGGTCTGTTGGGACCTGTTGTTCCTGGGCACCCCTTGCCAATCTGCTGAAAGCTCTGGGCCTTTTTCCCAGGAAAATGGGGACCCTCAGGGCTCATGGATCCCTGATCCTGCCAAAGTGGCACTGTTCCCTTCCTGAGGATCTTCCTGTAATGCCTTCCTTGGGGAGCGGAATGACCAGCTCTTCCACCTGCCACCGGGGCCAGAGGGTGCGGCTTACCCTCTGCTCAGCCCAGCCCGGGTCTTGCTCAGAGCACGTGTGTTCAGCGTGAGATTTAAGGGTCCTCCCGTCTCCTTTTAACCACCTGCCATGCTGCCCTCCCTCCTCTGCCTGGGTACCGTGCCCATCAGCCCGGGAGGCCTGGTCAGTGGGTTTTAGAGCAGCCACTGGCTGCAGCCTGCAGGTGGCCAGTGACCATGTGCTACTTGGGGCACCTGATTCTCACCCCACACACCACAGCTGACTGGTCCACAGCCGCATCCTTTCGAGTAAGTGTTACCCATGGTGACAGCTGAAGGCCAAAAATTACGTTCTCATTCATGTGCTGCAGGGGACCTGGGGGGCCACATGCGATTTTTAAAGAACGTGGGAAAGCTGCAGCAGCCGTGGCGGATGAGGTAAACCAAAGCCGCCTTGGTTTTTTCTGGAATGCCCCTCCCCCACTGTGAGTCACCGCATGCTGCGGAGAGGAGAGATGTGTTCTGATCACTTTTGTCTTCTCTGATCACGGGGCTGTTCAGCCCAGGGTGACTAAGTGGGAGCGTTCTGTGGGTCTTAAATGCTTTCAGCTGGGTGTTTCCATAGTGCTGTCGCCATGGCACCCAGCTAAGCACGCAGCCGGTGGCTCAGCGGCGGGCGGGGACTGGAGGGGGCCAGCCACTGGGACTGCCTGCCCATGGGGCAGATGCAGGGCCGTTGTAAATGGCCGGCTGCCAGGTTGGAGGTACAGACCAGGCCGTGCTCTGTCCCCTGCACTTTCCACACAGCTCGGACGTGCCCCGTATAGGACAGCAGGTCACAGTTGGCCGGGCCCTGCAGTGCTGGCCGCCACCTCCCCTCCTCCCCATCCCCGCACCGGCCCCTTGCGTGGTGAAGCTCCTGCCTGGCCTAGATTTCCAGGATCTGCCCTGTACAGTCGTGGTCTCTCTGTATGAGGAGTCAGTGTCCTGGAACAGCAGGTGAGGAGAGGCAGCTGTCATTCCTAGACAGAGTGGCAGCCGCATGTCACGCGCTGACTCAGGCTCTGCCATAGCCAGATGCTCATGTGGGGGCTCCGAGGCAGGAGGTGTCAGCTCCCCCCGTCCCTCGGGGGCTGGCCATCCCTGCCTTGCTGCTCTGGGAACATCTCTCCTCCCTGTCCCCAGGATCTGGAGGGGCCCCGCCAGAGCACCGTGCAGCCGTACTTTCTGTCTCTCCCCCGACTTCCCCTGGGTTTCTCTTGTGACCTGTGTGCCACTCCCAGCCATTTACGGGGCTCCTTTGAGTAAGTGGAAGACTTAAAAATAAAACACCAACTCTCTTCCTGGCCAGGGAGGCTGCCGTACCCTGCTAATGAGGCCAGTACCCCTCGCTGTACTCTCCCCTGGGGAACTGAGCATGAGCGTGAGAAAGTACCGTAGCCTAAAAACCCAGAAACCGCCTGTAGGGTGGGCAACCGGAGCGGCTCCAGGGGCCTTAGTTTGGAAGGTGCCGTTCTCAGGGTGAGGAGACCCAGGGGGCCCTGCAGCCTAGTTTACGCTGCTGTCCTGGGGTGACCGCTCCAAGCAGCACCTTCTCTTCCCCCGAGTCCTATTTGGACAGCAACCCGTGTGGAGGCCGTGGCTCTGGGCAGCCCCCTGGGCCTGCCTTTTCTCAGTGCCTCAGTTTCTTTTGCCAGGCGTCGGATCTCCTGCTGAGTGCTCTCTGGCCCTGAGCTCTCTGCCCACCATGCTTTCCGGGCCGGCCACCGCTGGAAAAGTCCCCAGGGAGGGCACAGAATCCTCATGATGGGGTGCGTTGGGGGTTTCTCTGTGGAACCTCACACACATTCCTGAGGCTGCCCCACTTAAGGGGTTCTGGGCACCGAATAGCTCCCTCCAAAGCAGGCACCCCCATCACAGGCCACTCAGAGCCTGGAGGCGCACCCCAGCATCCCTGGCAGTTCCCTGCGGGAGGAGCGGGCAGGACCCTGCAGGCGGCCTTGGAACAGGCCTGGGTGTTGGTCTGAGTGGTGTTGCAGGGGCATGGGTGGGTGCTCATCTCCAGGCCCCTCTTTGTGCACAAGCCCACCTGTTTCTCGGAGCACACCCTCCCCACCCAGTCCCTTTGATCCTGAAGGTCGGGAAAGGAGTCCAGCAGCCAGGCTGAGGCTGGAGCACAGCGGGCTCAGGTGTCCTCCTCCATGGCTGCAGTATGTGGCGTCCTGGCCACGGCCATCACGCCCTCCCCAGGCCCCAGGGTACCCCTGAATCTGGCTGTCGCACTCTGCCCCTTCCTGGAGAAGGAGCCTCAGAGGTCACTGGAGGTTCTTGGGAGCAGGAGCAGGAAGCCCTGGTAGGTGCATGTTGCATAACCAGAGGAAAAGTACTTCGCGCTCCAGCTGTGGAGGAGGAGGAGGTGGAGGAGGAGGCAGCGGCAGTCGGGGTGGCGGCAGAGGCCTCAGCATGGAGCAGAGCTTGCTGGAAAGTCTGCTTAAGGTTGCCTTGCAGGGCCTCTCACCTGTGATCAAACTTCTCACTTCCCAAATGCTATCTCAGGTCCCCTTTAGGTGACCCTGTGGCCAGGCCCTACAGCGCCTCTGGAGGGTCAAGGCCTACTGGGGATAGGAGTAGCAAGCCCGTTGTTTTGAGGGGCAGGTGGGGTTTAGTGTGGGAAAGCAAGGTGGGCTGCAAGGGCAGGGGAGCACCGGGCTCCGTGTTGGGGGATGTGGCTGGGCAGGCTCTGGCCTTGGGGACAGCATGGTCTGCTCACACTGGCCAGCAGGCAGAGCCAGTGCCCAGTGGTAGTGCTGGGGCCGACCCACACCCTGCCAGGCTGGTTCTCACCCCTGTAGTGGAGGCTTGCGGGGGTAGGCAGCCAGGGAACAGGCTGCTCCGCTCCCCTCCCCGCCGCCCACCCGGCCCGGCACTGCCCACCCACGCTGAGTCAGAGCTGTAGGCCAGAGCTGTAGGCGGGGCGGCCGCGAGGCTGAGTCAGGCGGGGGAGGCCGCCCCCTTGCGGAGGCCGCATCTTCTTAAGAGCCGATTCTGAACTGACCACTCCTTGACAGGCAATCCCGGTAGACAGGGGGTCTGAGTCCTGCTGTGGAGGGTCTGCCTGAGGCCGGTAGGGGCTCAGCCCAAGGCAGGTAGGCACAGGAGGAGAGGCGAGACAGAGGAGAGCTGGAAAGACCTTCCTGGCAGAGGAGAAGCTGGCTCCCTGCTGAAGCAGCTAGCCTCCTGCGGCCACCCAGGAGGGGCCTGGGTGTGTCCCTGGGGACAGGGTCTGTGCCTCGGGTGCTCCTCCCTTGCCCTCACCAGCCACCCACAGCCTCATCAGCGTTTTGGGATGGAAAGTTTCCAGCCTACAAAACCGGAGAGCCATTGACATCCAGGGTCCCAGGTGAGCCCTCCCACTGTCGGGCTGGGGTTCTGGAATCGGGAACCCCGGGTGCCGGGTGTCAGCTGTGCCATAGGGCTGTGGTGTCACGCGCTACCCCAGACCTCAGGCACATGATCCGCCAGCTGGGGTCATGGAGGGGCCGGCGGGGGGTGGGGAGGCATGCTCCTCCCAGAGGGACAGAGGCAGAGAGCCCTGGGGTTTGGAACTGTCACTTCCACCTACAGCCCTGTTGGTCAGGTGAGTCATACAACAAGCCCTGCACCCATGGGCAGGCTGGGAGGTGCCTCTGCCCAGGATGGGAGCACAGTCCGGGGCCTGGGAGGCAGCGGCCGCCCTGAGCTTCTTCCCCACTCTCTCCCCTAAACTCCCCCTCTCCAGTTTCCTCCCGAGGCTCACGTTGGAGAGGCCTGGGCTCAGCTACAGTTTCTTGGTCTGGCTTTGCTTGCACTGCTTCTTTTAAAGTTTTTTTTTTAATTGTGATAAAATACACGTAACTAATACAGTTGACCACGGTAACCATCTTTAAGTGCACAGTTCAGCGGCATTAGTGCATTCATGGGGTTGTGCGATCACCACCACCATCCATCTCCAGAACTTTCCATCTTCCCAAACTGAAGCTCTAGTACCCTCCGTCCTGGTGTGTTCAGAATCAGTAGCTGGATCTGGAAGCTCTGTCAGGTTGAGACTCAGTTTTCCTTTTGGGGAAATCATTTTGGCCGGAGCAGCTTCTGTCGTCTTTGCTGGAACCCTTTCTGGGCCGACTGTGTGTCCACCAAGAAGCACAGAGTGGCCAAGACGTGACAGCCGCCATGGTCAGAGCCAGGGCCACAGCCGCAAGGGCTGCCGAGCAGCTGACCGCCGGGTCAGGGTGGGGACTGCCTGCTGGCTGCCATGGTTCTAGGGTCTGGCTTGACTACCTGTCTTTCCTGTGCCCAAGAGCACCTGCCAGGGCTGAGGGGGTTTCCAAAGCTTCTGCGTTTGTCTGGGACACATTCTCCCATTCCCCCCATCCCACGGGGACACCCAGGTGGGCACTCAGGCAGCTCCAAGGTGGAAGGGCAGCAATCAGGCCTACTCCTCGTTCCTGGTTCTGTGCTGGCCCCTCACCTGGGCACACCGTGTTCCGAAAGGCGTGACCTGTGGATCTGATCTTGCTGTCCCTGTGGACGCTGGTCTTGCTTTCTGGGCTCCCAGTCTCCGCTCGGTGACCTCTTGTCTGATCCTCCCCACGAACTTCCTTCTCACGTTCTCCCTTGGTGCACGCTTATCCGGAAACCAGGCAGCCAGGTGTCTTAGCGCCCCGCTCCCCGTCATTCAGAGCCGGAGCCGGGTGGGAGAGGAGATGAGGTGCGCCCAGAGTCCCCTCTGTAGCAGAGGGCTTCCCTGGGGTCCTTGGCCAGTGTCCTGGGATCCAGCTCTCCTGCCTTTCGTGCTGGGGCTGAGATGGCTGAGATGGAGGGGCCCTGGAGGCAGAGGCACAGGTGAGAGTGCTCCAGGCAACAGGGGAAGGACCAAGAAGCTGTCCTGGGGCCAATGGAGCTGGGGCGCATCCACACCCAGGCTTCTGTGCCTTGGCCACAGGGAGGTGCACGCGACCCCACCCCACAGCAGGAGCCCTGAGATGAGGCTGGCCCCCTGCCAGAGCCTCCTGCTGGAGGCAGGACCCTCCACTCACCCAGAGTGGTCCCGGGGCAGGGAAGCCTTCTGGGGATGTGGCCATCGGGCGTCTCCTGAGTGGTCCCAGGGCAGCTGAAGCCTCCTGGGGGTGCGGTTGTCTCCTGAGTGGCCGCAGATACTGTTTTGTTTCCAGCTGCTCTGCATGAATGAGACGTGTCCTTTGACTGAGTCCGTGGGGCTGCCCCAAACCGGTCCTGACAGGCGTCCTTCCATCGCTGGCTGAGCCTTTCTTCCTTTCCCTCCACAGTACATCGACGCCATCAGCAACAAGCAGGGCGAGCTGGAGAATTACGTGTCCGACGGCTACAAGACCGCACTGACAGAGGAGCGCAGGCGCTTCTGCTTCCTGGTGGAGAAGCAGTGCGCCGTGGCCAAGAACTCCGCGGCCTACCACTCCAAGGTGAGGCGGCTGGGGGCTGCGCTGTGCCGGCACTGGGCCTTGCTGGCAGAAATGACCCAGGCCCCTGCCCCAGCCCCGTGAACACACCGGGGCGGTGTCCAGGCTGGAACTCTCGTTTATTTCGGGTTTTCTTGGGGGTGAAGAATTACCAGGTCACAGGGTGCGGGCATTTTGAAGACTCACATTAGAAATTGCCACCTGCAACCAGGGAGAGTCTGATGGGCTTTCAAGGCCTTGTAGAACATTCTTCTAGAATGTTCTTGGCTCTTCTGCCACAGCCATGTCCTGGGGAGGTGCAGGCTGACGCCAGGCAGGGGACTGGTCATGCTCCGTGCTGGGTGCCGGAGTCCCGGTGGGGCCCCTGGTGGGTGGCCTCTGTGTCCTCACTTGCTCTTCCTGTGGCCCCTCTACCCACAGTCCTGGGGTACAGCCTCTGGGCTCATGGCTCTGCTCACCCGAGGTGCTGAGGACCCCCAGCCCCCCAAGACCACTGTGCCACTGGGCCCCTAGGCCACCCAAGACAACCGTGACACTGGCCCCAGGTCCAGCAGCTGCCATAGTTCAGCTGTCGTATGTGGACCTGCCACCCCTCACCCAACCCAAACCTGCCCTATCTCTTTGCTTCCTGGGCAGCCAGGGGCCCTGCCTGGCTCTCAGGTGGCCTCCCCAGTCCCTCCCACGCTGCTCCAGAGTGGCCTCCCTGGGACTCAAACCTGGTCACAGGGTCCTCCCCTGGCTCCCAGGCTCTTGGTGACCTGTGCCTCTACCACCTCTGCCTGCACCCCTGAGCCACTGTGGTCCCAGGGGGGGCCTTGGGTGGTGCCCACATGCTGCTGCCCTCGTGACCTCTGAGAGACCCCTCTGCCCGTTGTCTGTTGAGGGCCCCTCCTTGGGCCGGTAGACTCTTGGCCCTGTGTTTCCCGCTAGGCGTCCCCCGGCACAGTCCTGCGGCCCTGTGTCTCCCGCTAGGCGTCCCCCGGCACAGTCCTGCGGCCCTGTGTCTCCCGCTAGGCGTCCCCCGGCACAGTCCTGCGGCCCTGTGTCTCCCGCTAGGCGTCCCCCGGCACAGTCCTGCGGCCCTGTGTCTCCCGCTAGGTGTCCCCCGGCACAGTCCTGCGGCCCTGTGTCTCCCACTAGGCGTCCCCCGGCACAGTCCTGCGGCCCTGTGTCTCCCACTAGGCGTCCCCCGGCACAGTCCTGCAGCCCTGTGTTTCCGGCATCCCCAGCCTTGTCGTTCCTTGTCGGGGAATCCCGCCCTGGGATCCGCTGTGTCCCAGGACCAAGCCTGGCCCTGCTGAACCAGGAGCGAGTTCCTCAGGGACGGGCTGCAGCAGCCCCCTCCATGGATATCCTGAGCCCCGATGTGAGCAAGGGGATCCCCTCCTAGGAGGCTGACTTAGCCCCCAGAGCAGGCAAGGCCCAGAGGCCAGACTCCCCACTGGGAACAGGCAGGGCCAGCAGGCCCCTGTTCACCCATAGTCCATGGGTAGGGGTTGGGATGGGATCACATGTGTCCCGTGGAGCATTCTGGAACATTTCAAGAGTTTCGAAGATGTAGTTCCGGAGCCAAGCCCACCAGGGAGGCCCTGGTCATGTCTTTCTAAAATAAAGGGTCGCAGGGATCCACGGGGTATACCTTGACACTTGTTCCCCCCACCCACCACACTCTCATGTATGTGCGCGTGCGTGCACACACACACACACACACACACACGTGATACAGAACCAGTGCTCCAGTCCCCACAGCCTGGGGACAGCCAGGAGACAAGTGCTCCTCCCTCCCTGGAGAGGCCCCTCCTGCTGGCCTGGGCCTGCTGGGCACTGTGGGCAGGTGCAGGCAAGGACAGCAGCAGCACCTTTGACCCCTGGAGGCAACCTCGCTGCTGAAGGACTCAGCGGTGACAGGCTGTGCTGCCACAGCTGCCAGGCAGGGGGTGCTGTGGAGCGCAGGCCTCCCGCCTGCTAGACCCAGGATAGTGGCGGGCGTCTGCGCCCTCTGGCGGGGGCCAGGCCCCATGACAGGGCCAGGGAGTGAGAGCGGGGCTGTCAGTGGCTGGGGTGCTGCCTGCAGGGATGGAGGGCGGGGAAGCTGGGCTGCTTGCCACAGGTCTCCCAGGAGGGGTTGCGGGATGTGCCTGTGGTGGCAGCAGCTGACCTCCTGGGCTCGTGGGCCCCCGGGCGTGTGTGGAAGAGGCCTGTGTCCCACAGACCCACTTAGAGACGAGCCTCTGGGCTGGGGGCCAGGGTGTGAGGGCAGCCTCCCAGGGCAGTTCGTAGTAGCTCCCTGGTGCTTGGGTTTGGGCCTGCCTCGGGGCTGTCAGGGTGCGGGGGTGACGCTGGCTCGTGGCCGCTGTGTCAGGGCCGTGTCGCTGCGAGGTCGGTGTCCCCCGGCCGTCTGCCCTAGTGCTGGTCCCTGATGGCCTCTCCGCGCCACCCAAGACTCACTCCTCTACCACTGATCTCAGCCAGGGCTCGGCAGACGTTCTGAATGGCCACAAAGTTTGTGCTTTTGGCTCTGTGGGCCATGCCGTCTCCAGCTCTGTTACTGCAATGTGAGGGCAGCCATGAATGAATGATTCACAAATTGATGCACAGCTGTGTTCCAATAAAACTTTATTTACAAAACAGGAAGCCAGCCCTCGGGCTGTGGTTTGCCGACCCCTGGTCTGAGCCAGCAGCAGAGGGGTAGGGGTGGCGTGGGGAGGACTTGCTCAGAATGGCTGTCGTCCAGCATCCTCCGTGGGTCCCCAGCATGGGTGCCCAGCCACGTGTAGAAGGGAACGGGGATGAGTGGGGGGAGCAGTGAAAGCCGGAGAGGCCCCCAGAGGTGCCAGAGACATAGCAGTTCTGGCCCACAGCTTAAGGGTCTGGGGGTCCCGGGAATCCAGGCCCTGCAGCCTGCTTAGGCCAAATGGCCAGGAGGGGCAGGGGCTACTTGATTAGCTCCCAGGACTCAGGCCCGGCCGGCTCCCAGTCCCAGAACCTTTCTCCACGCCTGTGGCTTCCTCCTCCTTTGTCCCCACTGTGCTCAGCTGGTCTATGTCCAGCAGGCTGCAGAGTACGCCCGAGGGAGCGCGGGCTCTTGGGCCCAAGGGCAGTGGTTGGAGCAGTGAGCCTCAGTGTGTCCCCCAGCCACCTGGGGCGCCTTCCTGGCACTTTGGGGTTTGCCCACCGGAGTTTGACCTTGTGCCTCCCTGTCCGTTCCTCCTTCCTCCAGGCCCTGATGGGCCCCGCGGGCGTTGAGCCTGGGTTTGCTCTCATCCCTGGAGGTCCCCCGACTGCATGGCTTGTGGTCCATCCCAGGCCCTTTTCCGGCAGCCGCTTCTGTGGGTTGGGGTCAGAGGCTCACGGGTGGCCTGTCTCGCCGAGAGGTACCACCTGGTGAAGAGCAGCCTCCAGCCCCAGAGGGTGCTCAGGGAGGGCCCTCAGCGCTGTGCCTGGCTGCAGGAGACTGAGCCAGCCCTGACCCCTCCCTTCCTGCTGCTTCCACTTCAGGGCAAGGAGCTGCTGGCGCAGAAGCTGCCGCTGTGGCAACAGGCCTGTGCCGACCCCAGCAAGATCCCGGAGCGCGCGGTGCAGCTCATGCAGCAGGTGGCCAGCAACGGCGCCACCCTCCCCAGCGCCCTGTCGGCCTCCAAGTCCAACCTGGTCATTTCGGACCCCATTCCGGGGGCCAAGCCCCTGCCGGTGCCCCCCGAGCTGGCACCGTTCGTGGGGGTGAGTCTGGCCTCTGGAAAGCTTCACGGGTGTGGGTGGGAGGGCAGCTTGTTGTCAGGGCGGGGGGCCGCCAGGGTGCAGAGTCCCGGGGCCCCTGCTGAGGAGGTGGAGGGTTCTCTTTCCCCCGGTCTTGCCCGGGGTGGGCTCCAGCAACAGCCTGCTCTGCCTGCTTCCCTGCAGCGGATGTCTGCCCAGGAGAGCACACCCATCATGAACGGCGTCGCAGGCCCGGATGGCGAGGACTACAGCCCGTGGGCTGACCGCAAGGCTGCCCAGCCCAAATCCCTGTCTCCTCCGCAGTCTCAGAGCAAGCTCAGCGACTCCTACTCCAACACACTCCCCGTGCGCAAGAGCGTGACCCCAAAAAACAGCTATGCCACCAGTAAGGGCTCCACTGGGGTGTTGGGCTGGGGTCCCTGGACGTGCCTCCCCAGACCCTACAGTCATGCCACACCCCTGAATAGGGGCCTGGGAGACCCTGAGGCTCACAGTTATGTGACCGTGTGTACCTACACGCATGTGGTACACACACGTGTGCCTGCCCAGCATCCAGCTCCCTCTTGTCAAGCCTCTGGTGCTCAGTGGGGGCATGAGTGGGGTACAGGGTTAGGCTCATGCAGGCAGCAGCCACTTGGGAGCAGGTAGCTGCTGCTGCGGAGAGCTTAGCCAGCCCACTTGCCCACCTGGGGCACAGGCGGCTGTGCTCTCAGCACCTCAACCAGACTCCCTGGGCTTTGCTGCCCCGCCAGCCAGGGGCAGTCCCCTTACCTGTCCCTTGTCCCAGCAGCCGAGAACAAGACTCTGCCTCGCTCGAGCTCCATGGCAGCCGGCCTGGAGCGCAATGGCCGCATGCGGGTGAAGGCCATCTTCTCCCACGCTGCTGGGGACAACAGCACCCTCCTGAGCTTCAAGGAGGGTGACCTCATTACCCTGCTGGTGCCTGAGGCCCGCGATGGCTGGCACTACGGAGAGAGTGAGAAGACCAAGATGTGAGTGTTTCTCGGGGGCGGGCTCCAGGCAGCCGCTGCCTTCAGCAAGTGTGTGGGGCAGCGACACTCAGGTGCACTGGGACCTTGTGTTTAGAGTGGCTGTGCAGGTTGCCGGTCCTCGCCATAGAAGACCTGGGCAGTGAGAGCAAGCGTGACTTGGGGTCTTCACCACCAACAGGCGTCTTCTCCCCTGGCAGGGGTCTTCGCCCCAACCACCTCCCTGCAGGGGTCTTCCCCTACAGGAGGGATCTCCCCCAGTGGCAGGGGTCTCCCCCAATGGCAGGGGTCTTTCCCCACGGCAGGGGTCTCCCCCCAATGGCTCGGGTTTCCCCCACATGGCTGTTGTCTTCCCCCATGGCTGGGGTCTTTCACCACAGAGTCTAGTGACCACCTTGCTCCATCGCCTCCCTGTGCCACTCAGATTGCCGCAGGGTGTGGCATCCCACACGTGTACACACTCAGCACGTCCAGCCGAAGCCCTGTGGCGGGCGTCAGTTTCCCGCAGTTTGCAGGTGCAGACCAGGGCTTGGCCATCCTGAGACCGCAGGCTTTCTGTGGCTTTCAGCTCTTCCACATGCCAGATGGGCTCTCCAGTTTGGAGTTCTAGAAGTCACCTATGGAGTCAGATGGGCCACACCTCCTCAGTTTACTGAATGCTGTTGCAGAGAGGCTGGGCCAGGGTGCCACCCTCGCTGGACCTGGGGGCTGCGTTCCCAGGGCTGTGTTTGTGCGGGTGTGTCTCTAGGCAAGATGGGAAAAGGCCCTGACATTTGTGCCTTCCTAAGCTTGGCCTTGCAGCCATCACTCCGAGGAGGGGGACGAGGGCAGGGGGTCTCCCAGGAGGCTGCTCCATCTTTGTTCCAGTGGCCACTCCAATCTTGGTGCCATCCGTGGCTTAGGGTGACACTGGGGCTGCGAGGCAGGAGCGACTGCTCTGCCCGGGCTCTGGGGCCTTGCAGTTGGGTCTGGTGGGGCCGGCAGCTCCCACCAGGTTGAGGACAGCCCGGGCCACCTTGCCCTTGAGGCTGAGCCCACAGTGGGAGCGGGCTGCGGTCTTTGTCTCCCTGGAGCACTGTCTCTGTTGCTCCAGAGACAGCCGCGCAGCCATGCTGGGGAGCTAGAGGGACTTGTGCTTGGATGGTGGTCGGTGGGGGATGGGGAGCCTTTGGGCTGAGCGTGGCTCTTACCTGGGGCCTCTCTTCCAGGCGGGGCTGGTTTCCCTTCTCCTATACCCGGGTCTTGGACAGCGACGGCAGTGACAGGCTGCACATGAGGTGAGCGCTGGGCCCAACAGGAGTGTAAGATCCCCAGCTTGGGAGAGGGGCTGTGATGACACCAGGTCCCTGGGCTTGGATTGCTCGGCTGGGCTTCCGGCTCCTTGTCTGCTACCGCAGGGCCATCCCCAGTGGCCCTGAGAGCTGTACGCTTGAGGCCTTCAGGGTGGAGGCATGGTGGTGCCCTGTGCAGTGGGGCCCGAGAGCCCTGGGGACACCAGTGCAGGCAGCAGGTGCTATGGGGGCAGCTCCTGGGGGCCAGGTGTGCAAGGACCTGGCTGTCCCAGGTCCTCCAGGTTCTCCCAGCCTTCAGAGAATCACAGCTGAAAGCAGGGTACGTGGCTACTGGGAGGGTCAGGGGTTGCTGTGGCAGCCCAGCCCCTCTGGAGTCCTCCCGGCTTAGCTTCATGGCCAGGAGGAGGGAGGGAGGGAGGGAGGGAGGCCAGACTGGCCCGGCCCATGGTCCCCAGGGCTGCCACCTTGGCCTGAGAGCAGCCTCCCCGCATGTGGCGTGGGCTAGGTGAGGGCGGGCAGTCCAGGGAGCCACAGGGTTGTGGGGTGTTGGGGGCATCCGGCCTGCTGGGCTGCCTCTGAGTCCCTGTCCCTACAGCCTGCAGCAAGGGAAGAGCAGCAGCACGGGCAATCTCCTGGACAAGGACGACCTGGCCATCCCACCCCCCGATTACGGCGCCGCCTCCCGGGCCTTCCCCGCCCAGACGGCCAGCGGCTTCAAGCAGAGGCCCTACAGTGTGGCCGTGCCCGCCTTCTCCCAGGTCAGTGGGCGGGGCCGGGGCTGGGAGGGGCCCGCAGGTGGAAGAGTGGGCTCAGCAGTCCCCCGTTGGAGCCTCCGCTGAGGGGCGGGGCGCCTGGGGGTCTGGGTCTCTTTGGACAGCCCTGGGGTGAAGGCTGCATGATTTGGGAATGTGTACACACCCCTGCTTCGGCCTCAGGCTGCCCGCCTCGCCCCAGCAGGCTCCCTGTGTCGGCATGCTGGGGCTGGGGTCAGCCTGTCCCTCATGGTGCCCTCAGCCAGCCATGGGCAACTCACTGCTCTGTCCAAGGGGGCAGCGTCTGGGCTGGGAAGTGGCTGGCCTAGAGGTGGGCCTGGACACCGCCGCCTTTTGGGAGAGCCAGGGGGGCAGGATCTCTTCCGTGAGAACCACGGGGCTCCCTCAGTCACATCCATGAGATGGGAGTGCTTGCTGCTCAGCCCTGGCATGTGGCTGGACCCCTTCCAGTCAGTGTGACCCTGGATTTGGGCCATCTGGTGCCGGGAGGCCAGAGGTGGAGGATCAGGGCCTGGGTCCTAGGCCCTGGTGTGGGTCCTCGGAAACCCGGGATCATGGCGGTCCTGGTATCTAGGCTGGGGCAGGGTGTGAGCGTGCATCGCAACTTGCCGGGTTCCAGCCCACTCCGTCCAGGGAGGCTCCTGGGGTTGGAGAGTTGGAGACTCCTGTCTGTCTGGGGCTCCTCAGCCAGAGGTCCAGTTTGTGGGATGTTGGCTGGGCTAGCAGCTTTGTTCCCGGGGCCGGTCTCCAGGGCTGGGCCTCAGGCAGTGAGTAGAGAGAAGAAGGGAACCCACCTTTTTCCGAGATAACAGGTAGCCTGGGTGACTATTCAGCTATTGACCCACAAGTGAGGAGCCCCCAGATTGACAGCCTGAGCTGAGGCCGCAGGAGGCAACCTGGAGAGGTTTGGGCTCTGGGCCGTGGGTGTTCCACAGGTCAGCCTCTGGGGTGGGCTCAGTGCTGGGAGAGCCAAGGAGGGGTCTGCACCTGCCCTAGGCCCCGGGCCAGGCCATGCTGGCAGATAAAGGGCGCAGCCAGCCCCAGCGCCACACCTGGGCGCTCCTCCCAGGCAGTGTCACCCTCCCAGGGGCCGGGATGGTACATGTGACAAGTTTCCAGGAAACTGCAGCTGGGGTCTGGGTCTGGCTCCTACAAGCAGGCGGAGGAGTCCCAGGGGCCCGCCCAGGCATGGGTGAGGTGCTGCAGGTGCCCCGCGGGGGCCTCGGCTCCCTGGGGGCGGGAGGAGGGGTCTCAGGCGGCCAGTCTTGCATCTGTTTGGGAGTGTGCAGCAAGCACACAAATTCAGGTGGCCGCTGGCTGGAGGAGGTATCCCCATTAATTTGGGCAGTCATTACTTTACCACTGGGACCAGGGCTCCAGGCAGGTCTCTGAGTGCTGCGGCCAGGAGATGGGGGGCCTTCCAAAGGAACATGGTTTGAACCTTGTCCAGGCAGGATCACCATTTGTGGGTGTGTACAGGCAGCGGGTGGGGGTGACCACAGGCCCCATCACCCGGCCTGACATGTTTCTGCCTCTGCCCCCAGGGCCTGGATGACTATGGAGCGCGGTCCATGAGCAGGTAAGGGGACTTTCAGACCTGTCTTTGGGACTGTGGGTGGGTGTGAAGAGGCCGGGTGGGGCAGGTCCCTCTCCTAGGACCTGGGGCCACCTCTTCTTCCTTTAGGGCCCAGCCTGGCCCTTCACCCCTGTCAGAGCCGGGGACGTCCCTTAGGGCGTCCTGCTTTCTCCGAGTGACACGGGAACCCCCCGGGCCCTGCCCCTCTTTCATCGCATCTGGCCGGCCCCATCCATCCCTGTCAGGCAGGGTTGGGGAGGGTAGCTGAGGCTGGCATCCATGGCTGGGGCTGCAGCCTCCTCTGCCCCAATCTGTGCTCCGCCCTTGTCCTGGGTCTTCCTGGAGGGTCAGGAGGCCAACGGGAGCTGCTGAAAGGGGCATTGCTCGGTGCGGGCGGACTCGCCGCCTGTGGCTGGGCAGCGTCGTGCAGCCAGGCAGCCGTCCTGTGCTTTGTTTCACAGTGGCAGCGGCACGCTGGTGTCCACAGTGTGAGGACGCTGACCCCAGGCAGCCGCTGCTCTGAAGAGCTTCCGCGCCTTCCCCCTGGTCTCGTCCGTTTTCCTCCTCAGCTCTCGCTGGTTTGTTCTTGGGTTGTTTTTCTTTTCCACCTGCCCCTTGCCTTTTGGTTGGTGACCCCAGACTCTGTGATCCCCCAGGGTCCATGGTGCTGCTCCATCCGCCCCCCCCCCCACCCCCCGTGTTTACGCGCCCCATCCTGTGTGTCCCAGCCTTTTGAGCAGAAACTGCCAGGCAGGACCTGCTGGGCCGTGCGGGGCACCCTCGGCCTCACCCTGCAGTGTCTGTGGCACTCACTGCTTTTCTAAGGCTCGCCGTGAGCCAGGTCTAAAGTTTGAAGAAAAAGAAAAATCTTAAAAAAAAAAAAAAAAAAAAAAAAAAAAAGAAAAACAGGAAAAAGGACTTTTTTTTTCCTGAAATACAAAAACTGATCTGCATGGACTCCGGTGTGCGCTGTTATCTCGCATCCGACTTCCCCGGTGCGATGGCCTCTGTCCGGACAGGGAAGGTGCTGGGGTCCCTGGCCGCCCCGGCCCCTGTGGAGGGGTGCACAGAGAAAGGGGGCTCGTGCCAAGCTCGAGGGGCCTCCTGAGGAAGCCGGCTGCTCCTGTGAGGGAGGCCGGGCCCGGGCACCTGAGGGCTTCTCCCTCCGGACACTGCGGGCCAGGTGTACATAGAGCAGTGCGGCCCGGTGGCCTCACCTCCTGTCGGGCACTGGCGGGAGCAAGGTCGGGGGCAGGCGCTGCCCAGCTGGCCGCACACGGACATTCCAAAGACCTCCAGAGACCACCCCACCCCCACATTCCTTTGACCAGCCTTGTGAGGGCATCGATGCTGCCCCGGGCTACCTGGCTGCTCCGGGCAGGGTGTGCGGGCCGGGCCCGGCTGGGGGAGGGCAGCTCTGGGCACGCCGCACCCACGCCCCCCACCTGGGGGAAACAGGCGGTTCCTGCCCGGTTCTTCCTAAACGCTCTCGTCTTTTTGTGTGTCTTGGTGACTTTAGAAACAAACACAGTGGACTCAGTGGCTACTGGTATTGTCTCTTCCCACACTGAACTCTGGGGAATTGAGTGCAGGGCACAGCCCGGCTCAGCCTGCCCGCTGGTGGGAGCCCCTGGGAAGCTGCGGCGCTCCTTTATCTGATGTGGTTTAGTAAAAGCCTCCCGCACACCTCCCCGTGGGCTGGGACGTGGCTGGTAGTGTTTGTGTGGGAAGCAGCTTAAGACGCGGACCGCGTGACATTAAGGAGAGCGCAAGGGCGGACCGGGCCCTGTGTAGAGACCCTTCCGCGCCGGCGTTCCCGCTCCGCTAAAGATTTCAAATCCAGGGGATTCCATGCTCAATGGATGAATGTAGACACAAAACAGCAACACTTGTATGAAGATGTAAAGTGCTGAACATATTTTTTTCCTGTTTCCTTTCCTTTTTTAAAAAATCTGAATTGTGCCCTGTACTGCAGTTACTTGTTTGAATAAAAGTTTTATTTATTGCACGAGTTGGGTATGGACCTCCTTCCGGTTCCCGGCGTGCGTCTTTGCCGTGGGGGCCCCGCCTTGTGCCCACCTCTGCCAGGTATTTTCTCGGCACTCAGTCATCTGCTAGATAACCTGGGCTTGCACACGGTGCTGGCCCCAGTGACAGTCACTCACTCTGCCCGGGCTCTGCGGGGGGCCGTCTGCAGCTGAGGCAGGCTCCTGGCTCCCTCCAGGCCCGCAAGTGAGGCAGGCTCCGCAGGCGCCGTCCAGGGAGAGCCAGAGCCCCAGCTGTGTGCCGACTCCGAGTGCTCCAGGGTTCTAGGTCTCCTGGCAGCTCGCCCGTGGTCCCCCCTCCTCTGCACCCCCGAGTCCTCAGACCCCATGCTGCCTCCAACTGAGCCTTGTGTTTCCTTGCAGCGCCGATGTGGAAGTGGCCAGATTCTGAGCCGCCTGACTAGAGTTAGTAAGTTGCCTGGCGTTCTCGTGCGGTCACTGGCCTCTCCAGTGGTTCTACACGGGCCCTCTGGCCTCAGTCACGCAGCCTGGGTGGGGAGGGCCCGGCTGCATGGCGGGGCCAGGGGTCCACCGAGCCTGCCTCTTGCTCTGGGTGCTGGGCCTTCTCTACTGGGTCCCCTCCTTGGGTTCATGGTCTCTTTCTCCCCTCCCGGAAGCTTGTGGGCTCTGGCTGGCTGTGCCCGGGGCTCCTCTCACTGCTGGGTGTGGCTCTGGCCCTGACCTTCTGTGTGGTCCTCTCCTGCCCTGCTGGGCGCTTCAATTATAGTCAAAGGGTGACCCCGGCAAGCAGCTGCAGCCCGGGCCTTTCCCGCCTGACTCGCAGCGCCAGGTTGGGCTCCTTCAGGTGTGTGTGCCTTTGGGGCTGACAGCCTTGTGGGGACTGGAAGTCAGGGTCCTGGGGAGAACCCTGGGGAGCTCCATAGGCACTGGAGCCAGGTGTTGGGCCCACTGGGGACCGGGCTGTGCTGTTAGTCTGACCTTGTCTCTTCTGTCCCCAAAGCCCCACAACGTGGACCCAAGACACTGGCTCCATCCCTAGGGTGGATCTGCAGACCTGGAGGGCTGCTGGGTCCAGGTTTGAGCTGACGCTCACTCCGGGGACCACAGGGCCATTATGGGTCCAATTCCAGTGGGACTCTGGAGTCCGGGTCTGAGTCCATTTCCTCACGGGTTGAGTGGGCCACTCCCCTGGTGCCTGGTGTATATTTGGGATGTGCCAGGGTGTCCAGGAGCAGGCCCTCTGCCCTCATAGGGGGCCCTTGCCCACACCTTCCAATCGCCTACACCTGTGTCTGGGTGGGTCCTGCTTCCCACCACCCTTCCATCCCCAAGTTGCTAGGAGGGCGGCTCTGCAAAGCCAGTGCCTGCATCCTTCACAAAGGACGTTGGTCCCTGTGTCTCCCTGGTGGTCACAGCAGGCATCCTGGCCCATAGGCCCTGCATCCTTCACAAAGGACGTTGGTCCCTGTGTCTCCCTGGTGGACACAGCAGGCACCTGGCCCACGGGCAGCCAGGCCACAGGCAGATCATGGATCTGTCTTCTTTCACTGCCTTTCTGTTGTTGATTTTCGGCACAAATTCTGGAAGATTAGGTAGAAAAATGCTCCTGAACTTTGGGGACTGGATGGAGATGCTCTGGGTTGGCCCTGGCCACCACCTTGCCTTCCGCCTCCATCTTCCTCCCTCCGAGACACTGTTTCTGGGAGGCCTCCAGACCCCCCGACTCCCCCAGGTCCCTCTGAGCTGAGGGGGCTGAACTGCCCTCGCCTGGTGAAGCTTGGAAGGGGTGAAGGCTCAAAGATGAGGCTGGCACAGCCTCTGTCAGGGACCACGTCCCTTGGAGGGCAGAGACCCCGGGTGGCAGTGCCAGTGGGGCAGTGGTGCTCAGCCCCAGCACCACTCCACAGTGCCAGGGGCCAGTTTCCCGGCCACGCAGTCTGCCTGGTCTGACAACTCAGCTGGGATTGGGAGTGTCGAAAGCCACTTGCAGTTGGCCAAGAGACTCCCCAATCCCATTGCCACCCTGTCATGCCCCAGCTTTGGGCCCTGGGAAGGGGGCCTTGGAATGAGAGTGGAGGGGCGAGCACCCCTGGCCGCTGTCCATACTCATCAGCGGAGGCCCAAGCGCCCACGCTGGACCCGATTCCAGAAGGGCCCACCTTCCGAAGACACGAAGAAACAGCTGACGCGAGAAGACAGAGAACAGGTGCTGTCCGCCCGGCTCTGGGTCTGGAGTCACCCAACTGGTTGAAATGCATTTGTGACGGCTCCGTTTCTTCTCGGAATCCTTCTGTTTCACATTCAAGTCATTGGTGAAGCTGCCGCTTGGCCGAGCGCCGTGGCCCACACCTGTAATCCCAGCACTTAGGGAGGCTGAGGCGAGAGGATCTCTTGAGCCCAGGGGTTCGAGATCAGCCTGGGCAACCTAGGGAGACCCCCATCTTGACAAAAAAAAAAGTTAAAAATTAGCCAGGCATGGTGGCATGCATCTGTAGTCCCAGCTTCTCAGGAGGCTGAGGTGGGAGGATTGATTGAGCCCAGAGGTGGAGGTTGCAGTGAGCTACAATTGCACCACTGCATTCCAGCCCGGAAGACAGAGCAAGACCCTGTCTCAAAATAATAATACAATTTAAAAATTAGAAAAGCCACCGGTCTCCCCTGCGGCCTTGCTTAGGGGCCTCTGAGGGGAGGCTCTCTGTGAGGAGACAGAGCCCAGGCCTCTGCATTCTGAGGCCAGCGCCCTGCCCGCCCAACAGCTCCCCCACACATGACGCAGGCCCTCCTCAGGGTCCTCCGCTCTTGGACACGTCTGGTGACTTTCCTTTGCTGGCTGGAGAGGTGCTGGTGGTGTCATTGGGTAGTTCGTGGCAATCGCTGCCCAGGGCCATGTCCTGCAGGAGGTGGGGCCTGGCACGTGTCCTCCGGCAGGGACCAATGTCTGTGGCTTCCGTGTGGTGACCTTGCAGTGGCCTTGGGCTACAAACTTTGTCATATTCTATTGGCTCAGTTAGGCCCCCACTCAGCACAGCGAGCTCCCCGCCGGCCTCCTGGGCGCGTCTTTCCCAGACAGCCGGGGGGTGGGGGCCAGGGTGGGGGAAATAGGGACGCCCAGCCCCTCCTTGTGGGCCTGCTGTCCCAGCCAGCCTTGGGCTCTGGCCTGCGCTCTCCCCATCCCCGCCGACCCCCCTGCCCCCGTCAGGCTGAGATTGGACACAGCATTTGCAGCCCCAGCCCCAGCGTCCTCAGAGCCACCCAGTGTGGATGGTTCAGCACGCTCCACCTGGTCCCACTGTTCTGGGAGACAAGAAGAGAAAAATGCAGGTTAGAGAACAGGCCTGCACCAGTGGAGGGCTTCCTACCCCTGCAGCTCCCCGTGGGGTCCAGGCAAGCGATGTGCCTTTGCCACTGACTTTCTGATGAGAATCGGCTGTGATTCGGGGCAGGAGTGAGAACCACGCGGCTGCGCTGCCCTCGGCTGTGGTCTGGGCCAGATCTAGGACCCTTCTCTGGGAACCCACTTTTTTTTTTTTTTTTTTTTTTTTGAGACAGGGTCTTACTCTGTCACCCAGGCTGGAGTGCAGTGGTGAGAACACAGCTCACTACTGCCTCGACCTCCTGGGTTCAAGCGATCCTCCCACTTCAGCCCCCCATGGAACTGGGACCACAGGCATGCATCACTCTCCCACACCTGCCTATTTTTTTTTTTTTTTTTTTTGTAGAGACGGGTACACTTTGCTGCCCAGGCTGGTCTTGAACTCCAGGGCTCAAGTGGTTCCTCCTGCTTTGGCCTCTCAGAGTGCTGGGATTCTAGGCAGGAACCACTATGCCCAGCCAGCCCCATTTCTAATCTCCCCAGAGCTCCCTCCGGACCCTGGGCCTGCGTAGGAACTCGGGCCACAGAGCACTTCCCTAGGAGTGGGTCTAGCCTGGCAGGCAGACAGGGCATGGGCAGACATCACTGATGGAGGTGGAATCCTCACCAGCGGGCCCCTAGGCAGCCCCTACCCAGGCCCCAGGAAGGGCAAAGCTGCACCGATCAAAGCTGAAAAAAGCCGGGGATCCAGCAGACCCTGAGGCTCCAGCACGTTGAGAGTAGATCAAAAGATCCTTTCAGCAGGGTGCCAATGCTTAGACGCCATCTGGGAGTCTGGGAGCCTTCCGCAGACTTGTCAGTCTCTTCCACGTACTTTATTCTCTTAAAAACTCAGTCTGTAGTGTTTCAAGTTCTTAGAAAACACAAAGTCCTCAGGAAAGCTTAGGGAGCTGCCTCTGTCCTGTGCCTCTTCCTGGGCAGCTGGACGGAACCCTGCCTGCCCACCCCAGGGTTTGCTTCCGGCTGCCTGTGCCTCTTCCCGGGTAGCTGGACGGAGTCTGCCTGCCCGTCCCCAGGGTTGTTCCCGGCTGCCCGGGCTCCTGTGGACCCAGCGGTGCCAGAGGTGATTCCACTCCAGGTAATGGCTCCAGAGTCCAAGCACAGCTTTGCCAGAGCACAGTCCCGTCCCTGCTGCGTCTTCGTGTCCACGTGCCATCTGTGCTGTCACCCTTGGAGCTGCCTGACATCCCCCATCCTGTCCTGTGCTGTCCCCTCCGGGGGTGGGGACTCCAAAGAGAAAGGCTCAGGCATCCCTCTCATCTGTGCTCATCTTGTTCCATTTCAACTTCTTGTCTTGAGTCGTATTTGTGCATCAGCTATGGCCCCGGGGATATGGGGGAGGGCGCGGCACCCCTTGGGGGACAGGTGGCTGAGCCCACAACAGGTGAACCACTGTCTGGCCCAGGGGATGGCCAGCTGCTCTGCAGGGCCCATAGGTGTCCATCTGCAGCCCTGCGGGAGCCGTGAGCCTAACCTGCCTTCTCTGGATGCCCCCATGCCAGGGCTGGGCTGGACGCTCTGCCATGCTGTGTCCCTGGGTGTGGGCCTGGCCTGGTGGGGGAGCCACCAAACTGGTGTGTGCCCGGTTCAGGCCTGTCTTGAGTCCCCAGCCTCAGTGGTGATGTCCGCCCCTCACTGGGAGGTTGCGGCTGGCCTGGCCTGCCCCGCCCCACCCCGCCCACGCTGCTGGGAGGGTGATGGATCAGGGTGGGGGCACCCTGCCTTGTCTGGGGCACATAGTGGACTTGGGGGTCAGGCAGCCTTGCAGACAGCGCCTGGCCCTCCCTGCCCCGCAAAGCAGCGTCTGTTGTCTGTGAGCTCTGTGCCCTGAGATCGGACCATAGGCATCCAGCACTGGGGAATCCCTGGGGCATCGGGCAGCCCAGGTGGCACAATTCACCCATGGCTTCCGCCCTAAAAATTAAAACCACGTTTTTCTCTTTCAGGAATCCCTTTGCCCACGTCCAGCTGAAGCCGACAGTGACCAACGACAGGTCTGCCCCCCTCCTCAGCTGATGGCCACATCTGCGGTGCTGCCCATCTGGTGGCTTCCCCCGCCCTTCCCATGTAGCCTGTTCTGTCATCATCTGTGCGTTCCTGTGTAGAGAACATCCAGGCCCCAGCTGCCTGGTCTTGCCCCACTTGAGTCTGGCCTGGACTGGATTCCAGCTGTTCTAGGCAGGGCCGGGCAGAGTGGGGTGCAGGCCCCTGAAGGGCGAGACCCAATGGCTGGGCTGCCCAGGGCTGAGGGGCCGCCTCTTGAGGGTACACGCCTCTGGTCACATGGCCATGGAGCCCTGGGTACCCCTGAGTTAAGGGAGGACATTTGGCCAGCTGGTGGCTGGGAGGGGAGCCCGGCTGCCCTGCTGCTTCTCCTGCCTAATAAACAGGCTCCTCCTGCACCAGGTGTGATCTGTCCGCCCAAGGGCCAGAAGGCCGGGAGCACGGGGATGGGAGCGCCCGCACCCTGGCTGGAAGATGAACTTCCCATAAGCACGTAATTCCCTGCAGGTCCGGCAGCTACACCTGGAGTGTGGGGCCTGGTCCCTCCCCATGCCCCTCGGTGGGGCTCTCCTGGGCCCCTCACTCCCACTGGCAATGTCACAAGGGCCTCCCCTCCTGCCTCAGGCAGGCCCCAGCCCTCCTCCTTACCCAACCTCCCATCCAGAACCTTGCTGCCAGGGCCTCCTAGCTCGCTCCTGCGGCCAAAGGCCAGCTGTCAGGTGCTATGCGGGGTCACCAGCAGGGTGCCCGCTGGCAGGTGGGGGCTTCCCCGCTCCCGGGGTCTGCCCCAGGACTCCTGGGTGGACCTCCCCCACCCACCTCCGCTGACTCCTGCAGGCACTGGGGAGCTCTGCTGGAATTGGGGGTTTTAAAACTTCATTAGCAGGTTTGTGCTCTTCGATACTGTTAGGTGAAATACAGTGTGGTGAGCTGAGCTGCACTGGTGACAACAGCCCTTACCTGGCTGGGGAGGTGTCTCCAGCAGAGCTCACTCCTGCCTACAGCCACTCACACCCCGGGGAGAGGAAGCTGTAGAGTTGGCGGGCCAGGAGGGCAGTTGAGAGCTGGCCAGCGGAGGGTGCAGGGAAGCCCAGCTGTGTTCAACTCTCCTGCCTCCGCCTTCCACCCTGGGCCCAGGGACAGACAGACATTGCCCTCAGAAGGGCAGGGAGGAGGCTGTCCTGGAGAGGCCTGTAGGTCCACTCTCTTCACCCGTCCCTACCAGGCCAACTCGGCCTGCAGGAAGGGAGACCTGCAGGGCTCTACCCCTGCGCCCCCCCACACAGTAGGGCCAGAACACCATCCCCTCCACCAGGGTGTGCCGAGGACAGTGGGGAGGGGAGGAGAGGGGCAGCTTCCTCCTGGCCCCAGGAAGGGCTGGCATCGGGTTCCTGGCACAGCCCCTCCTGTCCAGGACTTTATCATCGGCAGACCTCAGAAGACAACACACAAAGGTTTTCTTTTTCTCTTAGCTTCATTTCTCTTAAAAAACAAGGAACAAGAAAACATTGCACCAGCGTTCTAAGCCTCAAACAAAACACAAAACAAATCCCCCTGCGAAGCAACAATAAACTTTACATCTCTTTGGCAACAATAACTTAAAATCACCCAACTTCCATTCGCTCCAACCACAGCAGTTAGTTACAAAAATATTCCCTGTGCTGCCCTGCCCCCAGCTCCACCCCTTCCCCACCATCCCTCTCCCTGTAGGCAGGAGCCCCCCAACACTGACTGCGGGGCATGGCCCCCACTCTCCTTTGGCAGCTGGGGCACAGGACCAGATAGTGCCCCGCAGAGGGGAGCTGCCTGCACGGTCCTGCCAAGGGCACCTCTAGAACGGGGCCCACGGGGCAGGAGTACAGCCTGGAAGCCCCTCCACCCCTGATCTTTTGGGCTGCCCACGGTGGCCACAGCGGGACCCAGGTGGGAGCAGCCTGTTCCCTGTGGGAAGGGTGGGCTTACAGGTCCAGCTGAGTCAGTGAAGGGGAAACAGCCACGGACTTTGAGATAAGGGCAGCGGAAACAGGACCGACACGGGCGCCCAGGGCCACTCCTTGCCCTGAGCCACCAGGAAGCAGGCAAGGGTGGGGGCACAGGGGGTGGGAAGAGGCTCACAAACCTGCCAGTGTCTCGGGGCCATGCCTCGTCCTGGTTTAAGTGTCCTGTGAGCACACCGGAGGAGCGGCCGGATGGGGCATGCGGGTCCTCCGAGGCCAGGCAGGCAGGGCAGAGGGTGGGGGCCGCCGTGCCCAGGGGCACTGGCCCCTTTTGAGTATGTGTGTACAGACACCCACTGTGGCTCCAGGCGTCCCCAGGGGCTAGCAGCAAGCCCAAAAGCCCAGACAAATTCTGCCTCTGGGGCGGAGCATGGCCGATCTACCATCCAGGGCCTCTCATCCCACGGGCTTCTCCAGGACACCGCGTGGGGCAGAGGCACCTGAATCTGCTGCCAACAGCCACCAGGACGTGGTCCCCACCTTCTCGGTCACCATCCTCGCTGCTGCCAGGCAGGGGCTCCGGTGACGCCAGCCTTGAGGGGCAGGAGCTGCCCAGGTCTCAAGCCTCTTTACTCTCACCCCCGGCACCAGCTTCAGGTCCTGGCAAGCAGGACAACAAAGTGAACACAGGGTTCTGAGACACCAGGGCTGCCTCCCCCGCAACTCCCACCTGGCCTCCATCCCTGGCCCACATACAGGCCGGGCCCCTTCCCTGCAGCAGATCTGGCTGTGTCTAGGTGAGAGATGGACCCATTTCTCCCACTCCTGTCACTGGACTCAGGCCAACAACTCTCAGCAAATGCCTCCGAGTCCTGTTTTACACATAAGGAAACTGAGGCCTGAACAGGAAGGGGATGGCTAAGGTCATGCAGTGGCCTCCTGGTGACCTGCCTGCTTGTTCAGCCACACAGGGGGCACCCTGCACCAGGGGTGAGGCTGACAGGCCCTTCCCCCAAGGCTGCAGCCACAGGCCAGGACAGCTAGGGAAGAGGAAGATGGCAGGGGGCCTTCTCCGAGGAGGTGGGCACTTGTCAGGCACGTGGGCAGGGGCTGTAGGGGTAGGGACACCTGGCAGAGATGAGCCCAGCCTGGGGTGGGGCGGATAGTGGAGGGCCATGGCCGGGAGCGGTGGCTCAGGCCCCCAGCAGGGCTCCACCTGGGCACCGTGGGGCCTGGGTCTGCAGGGACTTCTGGCTGGGAAGGTTCCGGTGAGAGGGGCTGCCGCAGGTCTGCGGGGTAGGGTCAGGCAGAGGAGAGCCGAGTGCAGGGAGAAGGCAGGGAGAAGGCAGGGAGAAGGCAGGGAGAAGGCAGGGAGAAGGCAGGGAGAAGGCAGGGGCCAGGCGAGGGCCAGGCTAGGTCTGGGGCCGGGAAGGAGCGGGGCCGGGAAGGAGCGGGGCCGGGAAGGAGCGGGGCCGGGAAGGAGCGGGGCCGGGAAGGAGCGGGGCCGGGAAGGAGCCGGAGCGGGGCCGGGAAGGAGCCGGAGCGGGGCCGGGAAGGAGCCGGAGCGGGGCCGGGAAGGAGCCGGGGCTGGCCCGGCCCAGGACCTAGACGGAGGGGCCCCACCCTCGGAGCTCCGTGCCCTGCCTCCCGCGTGCCCTACCTCTCGCGTGCCCTTCTGCCACAGCCCCGCCCAGGCCTCACCTCTCTTGGACTCGGCGTCCGAGTCAGACACGTGCGTGATGGAGAAGCGGGACGTGGACGTGGGCGCGGGCGACACCGTGAAGCGCGAGAAGGGAGCGGGCGTGGGCGCAGCCGGGGCGGGTGCGGCCGGGTCTAGGGCCATGGCGAAGGCTGCCTTGGCCGGCATCAGCGGGAAGTCGTCGTCCCACGCGAACCCACCACCTGCTGCCCAGGTCGCGGCGTCACTCGCGCCCACAGCCTGGGACCCCGGCCCGGCCCCGCTCCCACAGTCATGGGCCCGGGCCCGGCCCCGCCTCCCATGATGTCACGGGCCCAGGCCCCACCTCCCATGCAGCACGGACAAGGCCCCGCCTTCCGTGACGTCACGTACCAGACCCGCCTCCCATGACGACACGGGCCAAAGCCCGCCTCCCACGCGTCAAAGACCAGGTGCTCCTCCCATGATGTCACACATTAGGCCCCGCCTCCCACACAGCACGGACCAGGCCCTGCCTCCCGTGACGTCACGGGCCCAGCCCCACCCCTGCTCACCCTCTTCCGCTGTGGAGCCATTTGGGGAGCCATCAGCCTGCTGCGGCCGGTTGGGGGCGCTGGGAGAGCCGGGGCTCCCCCTAAGGAACGTGGGGGGCGATTCCTTGGCGCCCGGGAAGGGCTCCCCGAGCTCCCAGGTGGGGCTTTCCTGGAGGAATCAGAGAGCACCAGGTAGCTCGGCCGCCAGGAGCCGCGGCCGCTCCCACCCCTTCCTGCGGGAGCGCGACCCCCCAGCCCCGGGCAGACCCCGGGTGGCGGCGGCCCACCTGGTCAAAGAGGTAGACGGTGACGTCGTCGAAGAAGGACACGGCCTTCTTCTTGCGTTCCAGGTCCTCGCAGAAGGCCTCGGACAGCAGGCTGGGCATCTTGAGCAGGCTGCGCAGGTTGCGCGCGCTCTGGCTCTCAGCCACCACCACGGGCACCGCCGGCGCCTCCTCTTCGCTGTCCTCGCTAGGCTCCTGGACGCTGTAGCAGCGGAGCTCCTCGTCAGACTCGCCGCTGTCCTCACTGTCCTCCTCCTCCTCCTCCTCCTCCGGCCGGCCCTCCAAGGCCGCAGGGAGGCCGGGCAGAGCCAGGCGGAGTGGGGCTCTGGGGGTGCCTAGGCCCCCCATCCGCTTTTGTGGGGCCGGCCCTGACAACAGTCCTGGGGGCCCCTGGAACTCAGAGCTGTTGCCTTCTGATCTCAGCGGAACCGGGGTCAGCAGGAAAAACTGGGAGCAGCTGGGGCTGGGCCCAGGCCGCACCTCGGCTGGGCCTTGGGGCTCCGGAGGCTCTGGGACCAGGCCCGAGGGGCAGGTGCTGGGCTCTGGGGAGGATCCTTCAAGCCGCAGCAGTGGGGGCAGCACCTCCCCGGGGCCAGAGCCTTGTGCCTCCCCGGAAACCCCAGGCCTGAGGGAGACCTGCTCAGACGGCTGCCCAGTGCTCGGCAGGCCCAGCTCTGGCCCGGGGGCTTGGTCCCCGCCGCACTTCTTCTCTGGGCCTGAGGTGGCCTCGGCCTCGGCCTCAGCCTCCAGGTCTGAGAAGTAGGCAGAGTCTCGGTAGGGATTCTTCTCGTTGAGGCCACTGAGGGAGGTGGAGAGCCGCGTCTCGGGCCCGGGGCCGGGGCCCTCACCCTCTGAGGCCAGCTCCTCAAAGGCCTGGGGCTCACACCCTTCCTGCGCCTCCTTGAGCACAAACTCAGGGGACTCATAGTTCTCGGTGTCATAGCCACTGTCCAGCGCTCGGGGCTGCCCTCCAGAGGGGCCAGTGGCCGACGGGCTGAAGACCTCATAGCCACCATCACTGGCTGAGGATGGGATGTCCAGGGAGTCCAGGGAGTCGGGGGTCCCCACCTGCTTCTGCAGAGAGCGGAAGGCTGGCACCACATCCAGCCTCTCGGCCTGCAGGCCGTCGCTGGACGTGTCGGTGAAGATGCCTGAGGTGGCCTCAGCCGTGTCCTCATCCTCGCTGCTGGGTGCCTCCACCTCGGGAGAGCTGCTGCTGCCATTCAGGACAGAAGCCAGCTTGATGGCAGACACCTCGCCACCAGTAGCAGGCATGGGAGAGTCAGGCAGGGCATCAGGGGCGTCAGGGGCACTGGCCTCCTCCGAGGGAAGTGGGGCTCCCTCCTGGGATGGGGAGGGGACGGAAGGAAGGGGCAGACAGGGTCCGGCAGTGCCCTCAGCCTCCGTGGCAAGCTTGGGCTCTGCCTGCGGGTGGTCACCCCCACTACCGGCTGTCTCTGTCCAGGAGGGTGTAACCAGGCAGGGAGCAGGTGCCAGGCCCTGGGCAGAGCATAGATGAGGGAGGCCGGGGCAGCAGCCTGGCTCCTGGGCAGAGGCTGCCTGGAGCCCAAGCAGAGGCTCTCCAGGGTACCCCGGCTCGGGGGAGGCCCGTGGGGTCTGCTTTGGACTGGGGCAGCCCTCAGCGTGGCAGCCTGCAGAGATGGGGTCCCAGGACTCTGGACAGCGGCTGCCGCTGTTGTTGTTGGCTGACACGTTGGAGCGCCAGTGTCCGCGTTGGGCGGCCCTCCGCGCTCCCACCTCCTCTAGCTCATCCTCGCCAGTCAGCGGCAGCGGGGGCGCCCCTGAGCTCCCCAAAGGGGACGTGCCCAGTGGGTCCTCGAAGAAGGGAGGACAGAAGGCGGCCACGCCCCAGTCTGCATCCTCCGCTCCTCCCTCCGCCAGACTCAGGGGCCCCGCCGAGGGCGAGGGAGAGCGTGAGGGGCAGAGCGGGTCCCGCGCCAAGCTTCTGCGAGGGTAGTGGTTGCCGCGGCCCCAGGGGACGTCGACGGGTGGCCCGTGGCCCAGCAGCGGCTCCATGGCCAGCGAGGCAGCAGTGCTGCCGTCAGAGTCGTCGTCCTGGTCCGCGGTGGCAGGTGGACTGGGGGCGCAGCCGGCGCAGTCAGGGTCGTGGCCGGCGGCGGGTGCGGCCTCCTCTAGGCGGATGAAGTACTCGCTGCCCAGCGACGGGCTGTGCGCGCTGAGCACCGGAACCACGCCCGGGGGCGCGCCGTCGGGGGCGCACAGCTCCTGCAGGCGTGCGGTGCGGCCAGGGCTCAGCGTGGCCGGGAAGGCCTCCGCGCCGCGGCCCGCCTCCCACTTGTACTCAAAATTGAGGCCTCGGCTGGTCTCGGTCACCGTCAGCACGTCGTCGCCGTCCGCGTGGAAGCCGTCGCCCGCGAACTGCTCCAGCAGCGGGAAGGACGAGGCAGCGGCGAGCTCCACCACGCCGCCCAGCATGGGCCCCGCCGCACCGGGCCCGGGCCCCACGCCGCCCCCGCCGGGCCGCAGAGAGCGCCAGCGCCGTTCAAACTCCTCCTCTGCTTCGGTGGCGCCCTTGGCACACAGGTAGGACAGCAGCAGGTGCACCTCCTCGGCTGTGGGCCGCTGCTCGGGCTGCAGCCAGCAGAATTGCATCACCTCGTACCTGCGAGGAGGTCCCCCGGGGGCCACGTCAGAGGCAACGCTGGCCAGGAACGCGTCCCTGGAGCAGGGATGGGGGTTCCCCTAACTCCCAGTGTCTTGGGGGCATTAAGGGTATCTCCCACTTAATTGACACCCCAAATCTGCCAAGGCAAGCCCAGCAGCATGGGAGCAGGAAGTGGGCTGGGCACTACCCTTAAGCCTTCCCTCCCTGTACACAGGGGTGCAGAGGTGGTGGGTGGAGGCCCTACCAGAGGGGAGGGGAGACCAGGCAGGGCTGGAACGCCAGGGGGTCAGGGTGAGCCGCCTCTGCCTGGGGATCAGGATACCCCATCTCGGCCTAGCTGTCTGGGACAGGGCAGTGGGGCCCTCACCAGCGGTCCGACAGGGTCAGCTGCAGCTGGGGCTTGGGCAGCTTGAGCTGCTGCTCCCGGACCGTGTACGCCAGCACCTGCTGGTCCGAGTGCTGGGGATAGGGCTGCGTGCCCAGCTCAAAGAGCTCCCAGATGGTCACGCCCAGGGACCTGTGGGGCGACAGCCGTGAGCCAGGGCTGGGCACAGCCTGCCACAGCAAGAACCGCGCAGGATCCCCGGGGCGCCGAATGGGGCAGCTCCCGCCATCACGCCAGTGCCTCAGGACCGGGGCCTTGTACCATACCAGCCGCCCCTCCCTGAGGACAGCGCTTCCTTTCAGCAGGCAATGTGCACCCTGCCAGGCCCAAGCCCAGCACCTGTGGAGCCTGCACATAAAGGCCGGGCTGGCCGAATCCATCTGCTTGTCCGCTCATTCATTCATTCACTGATGCACTGAAGACCAGACACTGCCCGGTGTGGGAGCTGCCCTGGGGGAGCTGGAGGGCGGGCGTGGAGCCCAAAGCAGAGTAGGGCCCACACCAGCAGGGGGCTGAGGGAGGGGGCGGGAGGGGGAAGGAAGGGGAGAGAGGGGACGCCTCAGGCCAGCATGGGCAGGGCTGGGTAACAGGCAGGGGTGCACAGAGCGTGCAGGCGGGTAGGGTAACTGGGGTCTCCTTCCCCGTGGGCTGTGGCTTCACCCAGCCACTTTGGTCCCTGGCTGTCCCAAGAGGCTGCAGAGTGAGACAGAGGTGATTTGGCAAGACGTCACCATGACCTTGGCCAGAGCCCTGTGACTGGAGACCCCAGCCAGCGTGCAGTGGGTGGGCAGGCCAGGAAGGGGCACCTTGGTGGAGAGGTGAGGAGGGGACAGTGTCCATGATGGGGCAGTCAAGTGGCTTAGGGGAGGCCCCAAAAGCTCAGGGAGGGGGCCTGGCCCATGGGATCTGAGAGTTCTCCAGAAGCAGAAGGCGGCCAGACCAAAGCCCGGGAGTGGTGGAAGCAGTGGGGGAAGCAGCAGAGGTGAGGGCAGGAAGGGGCGCCCACCCCGGGGCAGACCACTCCCCTGGGCGGCTCGGCCCTGCCCCTTCAGAGTCTACACCAGGTGTGAATGAACGCTCCGGGCTAGGCGCTCAGGATGGGGGCTTCCAGGCTGTGGTCGTGGGAGATCCCAGCACCACCGTCAGCCCCTCTGCCTGGCACGGCCTGACCTACACTCCCGTGAAGGCAGCCAACACCCCACCCGGACCCTCTCCCCAGGGACAGGTACTCACCAAGGCCCCCATCCCAGGACAGAACCCCCGGCATGCTGAGGACAGGCTGTTGGCCCTGTACGTATGCCTTGACCCCACCATGGGGTCCCTGGGGCACCCTGTCAGGGTGGTATCTCCCCCAGTGTGGGGTCGCCACCCAACCAGCCACTTGGGCTGCTGGCGTGTGGCCACTACAGGTGGCTCTGGCAGCCCCCCGACCTCACTACTCATGGCCATGATTTGACATGGGTGGGCAGGTGGCACTCGGCCTTGGCCCCTCACGGTGCCACCAGGGCCGCACTCACCACACATTCCCGCTCTTGGTCTGGTCCACGACGAGCAGGTTGCTGTGCACCTCATCCACCAGCTCTGGCGCGATCCAGCGCAGAGGCACCCACAGCTGGTCGGCAGTCACGAAGTAGTCCTCCTGTTGGCACAGGGACAGGTCACCCCTGCCAGCGCAGGCCCTGCCCCTCATGCCCAGCCCAGCCCACCCCACCCCACCCCACTCACTCTGTACTTGCAGTGAGCCAGGCCATAGTCACCAATCTTCACCGTCAGGTCAGCCGTGAGCAGGCAGTTCCGCAGGGCCAGGTCGCTGCAGGCAGGGTCAGGGGCAGGGTCAGCAGGGTGTGCCGGGTGGGGGCAGGGGGAGGGTCAGTGGGGTGTGCCGGGCGGGGGCATCCAGCACAGGGTCCTTTGCCAACACTTGGATGGCTTACAGTCCAGGCTGGAAGGGGCGTTGGAGACACTGCCACCCCCCATCCCTGCCCAGGGCCCTACTCTGTGCCCAACCCTGAGACCTGGGGAGGGACTGTGTGCGTGGGCCTCAAATGTTACAGTGCAGAGGAGAATGGGGCCTAGAGAGGGTGAGAACCTGCCGGAACCCTCCCGGACCGGTCCACGCTTCTCCAGGACCCTCTCCTCCTAGCTCTACTACACTATCACTCTCGGCTCCCCAGGAGGTGGGAATTGATGGGGAAACTGAGGCCTGGAGTGTCCCAGGGGTCCTGCCGGCTGCCAGAGTCCAGTTTTAGGGTCCAGCCCTACCATGCCCACTCAGAGCTGGAGCTCACTCTCACTTGAGCCACCACTGGCCCCAGGGTTGGGTAGGGTCTGGAAAGAACGCAGGTTACGCCTGGCACTACCTCCAACCCAGCCTGCCTTGGCTGCTGGCTTTGACCCCTGCCTGGCTGGTCACGTGGGTGTGAGGAGGCACAGGGTACTGGGTAGATATTACCACAGCTGCCGTATTACTTCTGTGCTCAGGACTCAGGGTGGAGACAGAGGCCAACCCAGCCTGTCCCTCCCCACATAAAGCCCATGTCTGCGTGCCAGGGGATCGCTACAGAGCCATGTGTCCTGGGCCTATGGGGTGGAGTGGGGTGGGTTGGGGTTGGGGGCAGGGCAGCTGGGGCCCGGCAGGCAGGTCGGGAGGCTGGCAGCTGCCCTCTTCAACAAAATCACTGATGCTGGAGTCGCCTGAGTCATCACTCAGCACCAGGATATTGTTGGAGAGGACAGCCGTGCGGCGTCTGGGGCTGACGGGGCCACGTGTCCTTCGCCACTTCTTCCAGCATGTCCCCCCGGGGTCCCCAGGGGCTGGGCATCCTGGCCCAAGCAGGACAGAACCCTCCCTCCAGGGTTCTTCGAAGCAGGGCCTGCTAAGCCCTCCCTTTGGGGCTTGAGGGAGACAGAGTGTGGGGTTGGCGCGGGGCTGCAGGGTGGTGGCTGACTGCCTCGGGGACAGAGAACAGGCCAGCTTGACAGTACGCGTCTCTTCGTCTAAACCTGCAAAGTGGGTATCAAACCATCGTCTTCCCAATTTTTCAAAAACGTCATAAAATCCCTTTGCATAGTGGTTGTCTGATGCTGCATGAGATGAACCTGGCCGGTCCTCGCAAGCCCCCTGAGGCAGGACCCACCCTATGCCCTTCCTTCAGGGGAGGGGCCTGGCCTAGGGCTTCCCGGCCGCTGGCCCGCGCCCGCCCTCACCTGTGCACGAAATTGTTGCGATGAAGGTGCAGGACGCCACAGGCCACCTCACAGGCCATGCGCTGCAGGGTCCGGGGGTCAGGAGCCATGGACTCCGCCACCCGGCAGCTCCGCAGGTAGCCCTTGAGGTCCCCCTGCAGAAAGGGGGTGTGGCGCAGTCACCAGCAGGCTGGGGGCTGGCCACCCTGGGAGGTCCCCACCTACCTCCCCAACTCCTCCACCCCTACCCACAGCTGAGGGACAGCAGCTGCCCAGAGCAGCCTCGTGCCCTGCACAGTGGCCAGCACCCAGCAGTTCCTGGAGGGGGGCCATGTCCCCCAGGGCTGGGCTGGACTGAAGCCTTCCTCTCCACTGCCCCTCAGCCAGCCCCGGGCAGCAGGAGTCCCTTGGCCTGTGGTAGAGAGAGAAACACAGGGCCCAAGTGGATCTGCTTGATGGAATCTGGGGCTGGTGGTCGAGGGTTGGCCGGCAGCCCCTGACCTGCCGAAAGCCCAGCCCCGGGACGGTCAACGTCAGGAGTCCAGACGCCAGTGTGTGAGGGCCCCTGTCCCGAGGGAAGCCAGCAGGGGATCCAGTCCAGCCACAGACAGCCTCGGCTCAGTGCAGGAGCTGTGTATGTGGAAGGGGGTGGGGGGCAGGTCTCGGGGGAGGGGGGGACGGGTCCCCGGGGCGGGGGGCGTTGATGGGCAGGCCCAGAACTCCAGGCAGCCTGGGGAAGTGGCCAGGCCCAGCCCCCCATGGCAAAAGCAAGCCTGAGTGAGGCCGTGGAGCCCAAGTGGGCCAGTGGCCCCCCCCCAGTTGGCCCAGGATGCCTCCTCCCGAACCACAGGGCACACGAGCAGGTGACCAAGCAGCTGGCAGCTCCCCAGGGGTGCAGGGAGCCCCAGCCCAGGCCTGTTCTGTGCCCAGCCCCCACAGTCCCTCCCTGGTGAGGCTAAGTCTCCCCATCGCCTCCTCTGGAAGGTGGTGGGGCAGGGTCCCTGGGTCTTGGCTTTAGGGAGGATGTGAGGCCCCCAAGGAGGGGGTGGCACCAGACACTGGCAGGGCAAGGGAGGGCCCTGGCTCAGCAAAGACCCCAGCATCCCCCCGGGCAGCAGCTCACCAGTGGGCAGAACTCCATCACCAGCAGGTAGGGTGTCACCTCGGCGCACTGGGCCAGGCACTGGAGCAGGTTGCTGTGCTTCAGGGCCCTGCGGGAGTGGACAGGCGGCCCCTGACTTGGGAGGAGGTGGGGAGGGGGAGGCGGGCTGAGCAGGGGAGGGAGAGGAGGGGGCCGCACAGCATGGGCCTTTGTGCCCGGTGGCCTCCCACCTGTAGGGCTGCACCTCCTCCAGGAACTGCATCTGCTCCTGCACGCTGGCACTAGCCTGCAGCTCCTTCACCACCACCTGGGCACTGCTGATGCCAGAGTTCACCTCCCCCAGGAACACCTGTGGGACAGACAGCATCACCCACGGCTGCTCCGCCTCCACCGGCCCCGGCTTCCAGGCCTTACTCTTCTCCCACCCGCCCCACGCCGGCCCCCAGGACAGGACCCTTCTCCTCCTGTGCCCCGTCCACTCATTGCAGGGTGAGGTGTGGCTTCCGGATCCCTCCCGGCAACCCTCTGGCTGTAATATTCTGAGTCTTTCATGTTACTCTCCCCACAAGGTCCCCCGCTGCCCTCTCTCTCTCTCTCTGGGGGTTTGAAGTGAGGAAGAGGGACCCAGGTGTCTCGTTTAGGCCAGGGTCAGGGGAAGGCCATGAGCAAGAGGCTGCTCCTCTCCCTCCCAGGGCCCCTCCCCAGGTACCTCTGACCCCAGGACCCCCTAGGGAGAAGGGGATGCAGCCAGATGCTGAGGACCTCCCTGGGGAAGGGTCCAGCAGGGCCCAGAGACTGAAGAAGGGACCATCGGGGCTGGGGTGGCTCCTAGGAGGAGCAGGTCTGCAGCCCTGTGTCCCTTCTGCCTTCCAGGCGAGAGTCCTCCCTCCCAGGTGGGACACGTACCTTCCCGAACCAGCCATGGCCGATTTCCTTCAGGTACAGGAGGCTGTGCCGGCCCACGTCCGTGGACTTGAGGAGCTGCACTGTAACCAAGCAGGGGGTTCAGGGACCCAGTGTGGCCTCCGCACCCCCCAGCTTCCTCACCCGGCCCCTGGAGGGGCTGCCCGCTTGGCCTTTTCTGGGAAACTGTCCTGAGTCCCTAGCACCAGCTGGCAACCGTGGGGCCACCATCAGGAGCCAGGGTCTCTTGAGAGCAGGGGCCGCTGCTTCCCAGAAAAGTCACGGAGCTGCAGGCTCCATCCAGGCATCTTTCTGGGTAGGTCTGGAGAAGGTGCCTGAAGCCACTGGGATAGCCGGGCCAGGGACAGCAGGGCCCAGAGCCGGACCCGTCACATGGGCTGCACCAGGCAGGCAGTGTGGCTGAGCAAGAGGCTGGGGCCACGGCACAGAGAGGGCACCGGAGCGGCCCACCCCCACCCTGCCGCAGGCTGGCATCCCACGCCGGGCGCACCAAAGGCTCCTTTGTTGGGGGCTGCTTGGCACAGCCCCGCACGGAGCACACTGGCCCATTCTCCCCGAGGGCCAGGCCGGGTGAGGTCAGCAGGAGGAAGGGTCAGTGAGGCCCGGGACGAAGGGGCCAGCGCTGGCAGAGCCCACTCATGCCTGCCCACGCCCCGAGGGATTCCCCGAATTCTGCTCCCACGTCAACTGCCCAGAGGGCTGACAGGCCTGGGTCTGAGCCTGGCTGCCAGGAGAGCCCAGGGGGAGGGGGCTCCTTCCGGGGCTTGGAGACCCAGAGAATGTAGAGGTGGGGCAGGGAAGAATTGAGCGTGTGGGCCCACCGGGTGCTGTGTCCTGAGCCCAGCCTGTCTGGGCAGCCCTCTCTCACCCTGGGGCGCCCAGGCCCACACTGTCCCTGAGCAAGTGTGGGGGTCCTGACCATGGGTGCTGAGACAGTTCAGAGGCCCTGGGCACTGCCGGAGGCAGCAGGCAGCCGTCCTTCTCTGCAGTCCCCAGCGGGTGGGGCCATTGCCCAGGTTTCTCCCCGCTGACCTCTGGGGCTACTTTTCTGACCTCACCCCAATCTCTCTCCTCCCTAGAAGCACATTCCCCCCCCCCCCCAGAAAACTGAAACCAGAGCTGCAAAAGTAGAGAGACAGGTAACCAGTGCCTTCTTTCGGGCCCCTGTTCGCCGACCCCAGTCCCCACAGCAATCCTCCAGAGGTGGCTCTGAGAATCTTCGGGGGCCAGGCACATACCTGCCCCTGGACCCAAGGGCAGTACCCCCTCGGATGGTCCCTGGCAGCTTCCAGCAGGGTCAGCACAGGGCTCAGGGACCCCCACAGCCATCCGGGAAGGTCCGAGGGCCTCACGCTCTGAGTGGGTGGCTGCAGTCCTCGGCGCCCGCCCACAGATGTACTCGAGCTCAAGTGCCAGCCCTGATTCCTGCCGAACTGGGAACCTGTCCTCCAGGAGATGGGGCAGAGTAGGACAGGCATTGAGGCCTTGGCTCCAAAGCTGGGGGCTGGGGGCCCTCTCTAGGTCCCAGACCAGTGCCTTGGGCCTCTCAGCCCACGATGAAGGCTAGGCTCTCAGGGCCCAGCCAGGCACAGTTCATAGCCAGCTCTCAGAGTCCAGCCAGGCACAGCTCAGAGCAGGTGAGGTGGCCTGCATGGCACCGCAGTAACAGGCCCTGGTGCCAACAGAGCCCCAACAGGGCTGGCAGGGGCCCCTCCCACTGGCCTGATACCCCTCCTGCCTCTGTGTTCCCAGAGGAGCTGGGGATGGGCAGTGATGGGGGAAGCCTCAGGCTAGAAGCTTCCTGGGAGGGGGCTTGAGATCTGATAGCTCTGGAGGGACCCGCACCCACCACCTAGGCTCCAAGACAGAACTGGGAGGTCCTGAAGCCTGGCCATTCACCCCCAAACTCCCCAGCACGTCTGCCCCAGGTGAGTGGTCGGCCTAGGACCCTAGGATGGGGGCAGATGAGGCTGTGGCTGAGGCCCTGCCTGCACCTGCACTCCTGGGTCAGCCCCACCCCTCGGCCCCTCCTCCCAGCCTGAGTGAAAGGCTGATTCACCACCCGCCCACACGGGCCCCACCAGCGCCCCTCCTCCTGCCATGCACAATGGAACCCGTGTCTCTGAAGGGCTGGCGCTCAAGGGGGCAGGAATCTGGGGTCAAGCATCCCTGGACTGCAGAAGAGCCCCTGCCCCCAGCACATGGCCATGTCCAGGACCAGAGAGCCCGCACCCCTGCCCCAGTGCCCACCCCTGCCCCGTGCCCACCCCTGTCCCTGTGCATAGCAGCCCCTTGGGCAGGGGAGGCTGGAGGCCGAGGGCTGTCCTGGACCCTGCCAACCCCTGGCCGGCCCCCAGGCCCAGGAGAAAGAGGTACATGCACCTTTGGCCCCACAGTGCGGCCTGTGACGCAGCCACAGGGAGTCCAGGGCTGCACACTGCGTCTACCCCACAGGCCACTCCCAGCCCTGTGCTGCCCCCACTCCAGAGCTGAGTCTTCCGGTCTCCCCAGATCACACCCAACGCCCAGCACCTGGGCCCCAGAGGGAGGCCACCCCATCTCCCCACCCAGCCCTCACCTGAGCGCCCAGGCTGCTTGGCCATGGGCAAGGAGACCTCCGTGAGTGGCAGGACGTACACGTCGGGCCCGTTCTGTGCTGCCGTGGCCGGGGAGCCCTGTGCCAGGTCGGCCGCGTACTCGTCCCCCTCCGCATTCTCAAACTCCTGCGGGCCGGGCCGGGCATGAGCGGGGCTTCTCGCAGGTCAAGGAAGGGTGTGGCTGGGCCTGGAAAGGCCCCTTTCTTCCAGGGCCGAGCTCCCAGGGCAGGGCAGGAGGGGGTGCTCGGCCCAGAGTTGGAGCCACCGCCCCTGCAGGCCAATGGCCCAGCACCCCTGCTAACTGCCCTTCCATCTGTCTCCTCTTGCTGACCCCCACGCCCCCCACCAGAGGCTCAGTTGTTCCATGAGGGGCCAGAGGCAGATCCCAGAGCCAAGAGGACCCATCTCAGACTCCAGAAAGGGCGCGATGAGCTGTAGGCACCAGCGCCTCAGCCTGGCCTCAGTTCCCCCATCCCTCCCTGGTGGGCAGCCCAGGCTGAGCCCCACCTTGGGGCCTGAGGGTCTAGAGGCAGGGAACCAAGGGACAGAGGTGAGGGCACTCAGGCCAGCTGGCCCTGCCCATCCAGAATCAGCCCCCAGCACCTCTCAGTCACCCACATCCCCAGCAGCCCCTCACCCCGGGCCGTGCCTGGGGTCCCACCCTCCCATGGCGCAGCTTCGGGGACAGGAATTCCATCACCCCCTGCCCCACAGTCCTGTGGGAGAAGCAATTAAGTGCCCCCACCCCTGCCGGGACAAGGAGCATTCCTGGATGTCTGGGAGCCCAGAGCCAACCGGCCACCTTTACCCTGGGCAGCCCACCTGCCACCGCCATCTGCCCCAGCAGCCTTGGACCTTCACCTGGTGGCCACACCACCTCCGGAGCTCCCAGGACTCCTTAAGAGCCTGGCCCCGTGCAGCCTAGGGCTGGGCCACTCCCTGCCAGGCTGCTACTTTGAAATGTAGAGGCCGCACCTGTATAGGGGATACCCCACCCCCAAGTCCAGGGCACATTCCTGCGCTGAGAGCCAAAGTCTCCAAAGTCCTGGGCCCAGCTGAAAGCAATTGCTCCAGGCACACAATGACAGCCCCAATCCCTGAGCACTTGGTACAGCCTCTCTGTCCCTCCTCACAACCCCCAGTGCCCTGGTGGGGAAGCTGAGGCTCAGAGGGGTCAAGGGACTTCCAGCTGGATGCTGGCCAGCACCCGGGCTGGTGAGTCCGAGGACAGGCAGGTGCAGTGGGAGGGGAGGCCTGGGCTCCTCACGCACTACGTGTGACCCTGGGGACGCCTCCCTTCCCTGGGCTGCAAAGAGAGGGGTGGGTGGCTCTGTCGGTATTCCCGCAGGCCAGGCCCAGCCTGCACTTTCGGAGCACACAGCCACTCAGGGATGGGGGACGCAGGTGCTGCGTGGGCAACTTCCCCTCCCCAGGACCCAGAAGACCACCCCAGAAGCCCCCTCTTGGGCCCTCCAATCCCAGCCCCGGCCCGGCCCCACCCATCTGGGCTTTGTAGAGGGGCCCAGGACACAGATGCTGTCTCTCCCTGGGGTCGGGCCCGGGCTCCAGGCATTACCTGCTGCCCGGGGGCCAGCCGGGTCCTGCCGATACAGCGTGCAATCAGGTAGCACAGGGTCAGCATTGGGGGCCTGCCCAGCCCCTTCCTCAGCACAGCTCCCCACCAGGGAGCCCAGCGCAGGTCCCCAAATCCCAGGAGGGAGCCCAGTGTGGAGGCAGGACTTCCCAGGGGCACACTGGTGCTGGAATGTTCCGGGCACCATGTTCCCAAGGAGGTGAGGAGGGCGCAGGAGGAGGAGCTGTGGCCAGCCCTTGTTTGGGGCCTTGTTCTTACAGTGCCCCGAGGAGGGGCCACTTATACAATAGCCCCACTCGTCCCACCCAGGCCCCACCTCCACTCCTGCTCCCGCCAAGACCTTGAGGCTCTGGCCTCGGGATCCCCAGGAAGGCGCCTGCGCCGCCTGGCCTGGTCCCTGGTGCCAGCGGGTCAGGGGTACATCCCAGGGCAGGGTGGGGGCTCTGGGCAGGAGTGCAGACCCCACAGCCTGGGGCCACAGCTTTGTCCCCCAGTCACGCAGCTCCTCACTGGTTGATGGGGCCTGTGGCCACTTCAGAGGGCTCTGGAAGGTTGAATGGGCTGGAAAATGTGGCCTTTAGAAAAGGCAAAAAGGCCACATCCAGCACCGTCACCTGCCAGGCCAGCGGGACAGGTGGGCAGAGCCAGCTCCTTGGCCCATTCTGCGTCATGACATACCAGGGGCAGGGAGGACTCTGGGACTGTCTCCCAAATGGGGGTGATGCCAGCTGAGGCCTGGGTCACTTAGCAGGAAGGCCCCCTGAGACACGGACGGGGTGCTGTGCGCGCCTCGGAATGCCTCCTCCCACCCTCCGCCCTCCCTGACTTCTCCTGGCGTAGGAATCCGACTCTGGCCCAGGGGTGGGGCTGACCCCCGTGGGCGTGTGAACCACCGGAGGTCCAGGCCAGGGTGTCATTTGCTCATCAGCAGGAATGGGACCCGTGGAGACTCTGGGAGGGGGAGGCGATGCTGGCCGGGGTTCCTTCTGCCTGGCCCTCCCTGCTGCTCAGAGTTACAGCTGGAGGTGGGCTGGGGGTTTGCAGGGGGAGGAGCAGTGCTTGGCACCTGTCCTTGGCCAGGGGCCTTGGCCTCCAGAGGGGCAGCCTAGTGAGGCCAGGCCTCACCCTTGGCGGGGCTCCCTAACCAGCAGGCTGGGCTCTAGCATCACACACCGTCCCCTCCAGAGGGCAGAAGATACCCCGCGCAAGGTGACTCCAACTGGCAAGAAGGTCCCTGTGCCGGGAAGCTTGTCTGGGCAGCCCGGACTCCCCTTTGCAGATTGAATTCGGAGGGACGTGAGAGCCCCTTGCAGAGGCAGCTCCTCCACCAGGAGTCGGGCCTCTAGGGAGGCAAGCCCCCTCCCACACCAGCTCCAGAGCCCCCGACGCCCCCTGCAAGGCTGTCCTCAGCCTGCGTGAGTGCTCGGGCCCAACCCCAGGCTGGAGTGGGAGCGTCAGACCACGCCCCCACCAGAGGGCCTCAAAGTCGAGGAAGCTGGGGCAGGTCCCTGAGGAGGAGCTATGGAGTCCCTGGGCCAGGGTCCACGTGGTCCCCAGGTGGCCCCACAGCAACTACGGCCACCCAGCAGCCACCTTGATGGCCCCGGGAAGGAGGGAAGCTCAGGGTCAAGTGGACGCTACAGGCCTCGCCTGCGGGATCCCACGGCAGCTCCCGCGGCCCCCAGGCCTCACCTTGAACCCGATACCGCCCTTCTTACAGCACAGGCAGGCCAGCATGAGGACGATGACGGCGAAGAGCCCGGAGAAAGACACAGCCACCACGGCGAGAGAGGATGGCCAGGACAGCTCGCTGAGCGGGGCGCCGTCTGCGGGAGAGCAGTGCGGTGAGAGTGGCCATGGCTGAGGGCCGGCCAGGCCCCTGCCCCTGCTCTGGGCTCCACAGCCCCACCTGGACTTGCTGCATTCCAGGCTGGGCCTCAGCACCCTGACCTCTCACCCCAGACCCCACACCTCACAGTGTGGCGAGCAGGTGGCCAGAGCCTGCAGTCCTGCAGCCAGCCACTGGACACCACCCTGGCTTCGCCAGGGCGACATAGGGTTGGCAGAGTGACCAGAGCCTGCCCAGTTCCCAATTCTGGGGTTCAGATACCCCTGAGAGGTCAGGGTCTCAGGGGCTACAGGGGGACCCCCATCTCCCTCCCGGATCCCAGTCACCCCACCTTGCCCCTCTGGGGCTGGGAAGGGAACATGGACTCTGTCAAACACGGGAGACCATGTTGCTGGCTGCTATCTGCTGGCCACACACCAGGCTCCGGACAGCGGGGGCTCAAGGCCCTTCCAGCCTCTGAGGTGCGGGGACCTCACTGTCCCTGAGAAGGTGGTGCTGCCTCTGCCAGGCAGCAGGGCTCCCGTGTGCCACCTGCTGCCTCGAATCCGTCCCCTTGCCAAACCCACTGCCAGGCCCCTCCGGTGCTGCTTCTGTCCTGGGAACCATGGGGAAACCCTGTTCTGCAGCTGCTGGTCCATGGAGCCCCTCATCCCAGAGGGGACCTGACAGTACAGCATCCCTCCCAACGTCGGAGTATTGAGCTGAGCCCGGCTTCCAAATCAGGACACCTGAGCTGAGCCAGGCTTCGAGAAAGCTCGGTCCATCTGCTGCCCACAGGATGGCATGGTGGGGGCCAGCCTTGGTGTCCCCTGGGCAGGGGAGGGCACACTGACCCGCTGGCTCTATCCCCTGGGCCTGCCCCGTCCCACCGCACCCAGCTCCAATCCGTGCCCTTCCCTAGGAGCTTTCTGTCCGGCTGCCCTCCACTTGGCCCTGGAGATTTTCCGGCCACCCCCAGTGCCTTTTGCCACTGAGCACCTGCAACTTCTCAGCTCCCAACACCCCATCTCCTGGCCCAGCACACCCCCAAAGGTGTTGTCATCTCTACCCCACTGGACGAGCCAAGAAATAGAGTCAGTGTGGGCAGGGCTGCCCGAGGTGGCACAGCTGACCTCATCTGGCATGCTCTGCCAGGGCTGCAGGCTAATGGGGCATCTGGGAAGGCTGCCTGGAGGTGGCGTGAGCTAGAAGACAGTGAGGGCAGCCTAGGCTTCCTGCTCAGGTCTCCAGGTTGTTCCCCACACACGAGGAAGAGGGAACCAGGACGGCTTGGAGTGAGGACCAGACAGGGCCGTGGGGACCAGGAGGCAGGGGGCGGCCAGCAAAGCAAGACCTGGGTCACCGGGGAAGGAAACCAGCTCTGCCACATGTGGAGATGAGCCAACGGGTAGGGCCGTGAACAGATGTCATCCCAGGCGAGGTTTCCAGGATGTGCGGGCATGCGTGTCATGTGTGTAAGGACACCCTGCACACCGGGTAAGGCCCCCTGTGTTCTCATACCCCAACGGCAGGAACACAGGCAGGGGCTCACGAGGCACTCAACAGGCCCCGCCCTCCAAAGCAGCCAGCGCCCTCCAGAACTGCGAGTTGCCATGGTGCCCATCTCCCAGGCTCCATCTGGTGCCCGCCTGGCATCAGTCCACACCCCTCTAACACCTTCGCCCATGCCCTCCTGGCCCCTCTCCTGGCGGGCCCTTCCCTCATGGGACACACTGGATGAGTGAAGGAACCTATCTGTGGCCTTTTGGGGCCAGGATCTGGCCTCCTGTCCTCAGAGCCAGCAGAGCCCTGGGGCTGGACAGGCCACCTGCTGGGCAAAGAGCAGCCCCAGGAGGCCCGACCTCAGCCTCCCCCTCAACCTCCCCTTCGGAACCAACCTCGGCCACCCTGGGCTCCCCTCCCATGGCCCCATCCCCTCCCTGGTCCTCCCCCGAATGGAGGCAGCTGGCCTCAGCCTTCCCACCGACGACCTTTTCAGACCCCACCTCAGCCACCCTGGGCTCCCCTCCCAGGGCCCCATCCCTTCCCTGGTCCTCCCCTGAATGCAGGCAGCTGGCCTCAGCCTACCCCACCTCCAGGACCCCACCTCAGCTACCCTGGGCTCCCCCCAGCAAGACGCCATCCCATGCCTGGTCCTTCCCCGCACTGAGGCAGCTGGCCCTGGGGCACAGCCCTGCTGTGAGTCCCCCCTCCCCTCTAGAAGGCCCAGGTCCCAGTGCTGGGCGGCCATGGGGGGTCATTCAGCACCACGTGCTGACTCAGTGGAGGGCAGAGGTGGGCAGGGGCACCAGGCAGGCCTGCCCATGAGCACAAGGTTGTGTCCCTGAAGGTGGATGTGTAGGGGTGGGGGACTGGCCACACAAGCCAGCCAGAGGGTTGCAAGGAGAGACGGCACACCTAGGCTTTCAAATCCACAGAAGCGGTCAGTTTCTGGAGTCCCTACCAGTGCCCAGAGCAGCAGAAACCACAGCGGTTCCCATCTGAGGGTCAGAGCGGCTGTCCGAAGCTCCAGAGACCCTCCCTCATCAGAATCACTACCACCCTTGCCGGGCGCGGTGGCTCATGCCTGTAATCTCAGCACTTTGGGAGGCCAAGGCGGGTGGATCACTTGAGGTCAGGAGTTCGAGACCAGCCTGGCCAACATGGCGAAACCCCATTTCTACTAAAAATAAAAAAATTAGCTGGGTGTGGTGGCAGAAGCCTGTAATCCCAGCTACACGAGAGGCTGACACAGGAGAATTGCTCGAACCCAGGAGGCGGAGGCTGCAGTGAGCCGAGATGGCACCACTGCACTCCAGCCTGTGTGACAGAGTAAGACTCCACCTTAAAAAAAAAAAAAAAAGGAATTACTACCACCCCACTTTGCAGATGAGGACACTGGGTCCCGTGGAAGCGAGGTGGTTTGTCCAGGACACCAGTGCGCCCAGCCCTGTCCTTGTGGCCACGAGAGGACCCTGGGCAGAGGAGGGGGGTTCCCACAGTCGGCCTCAGGCTGATGCCTCCCTCAGGCCCACCTGCTCTCGGCCACTCTGGCACCCACAGCCGAGTGCACCCACCGCCGCCTCTGCATTCCTGGAGCCTTCTCTGTGCCCTCATCAGAGGCACCTGCTACCTGGGCCCCGCTGGCTGTCAGCTTGTAAGACAGACCAGGCTCTGACCCCAGATGCCAAGGGCCAGGACTAGTGCCCTGGGAACCATGACACCTGTTGTAACAATCCAGCACACAAACGTGCCCACGTATGTGCATGCATGAAAACACATGAAACACACATGCACACACACCTCATGAAAACGCGAAACATACATGCACACGTAGCATGCATACAACCATACGTGTGACCATGTGCACACACTATACACAGGCCGACATGAACGTTCATGCACAGACATGCACACACACATATGCATGTGTATATATCACACGTGTGCACACCCATACCCGCACACGCATATACACACATGTGCACATACACACGGGCACACGTGCACACACACAGCCACACGCACGCACAATCCACACACACGCAGACACCCACACGCGTGCACACACCCACACACACGTACACGCACCCACATGCACGCAAACCCACACCCACGTGCACCCAGACCCACACCTGTGCGCACACACGCGGACACATACGTGTGCAGACATACCCCGCACACACATGCACACATACCCACACCCACACGCACACCCACATGCACACACACCCACACATGCGTGCACACACCCACACCCCCACATGCACACATATCCACCCACACGCACATACCCACACACATGCACAGACATACCCACACATGCACGTGAACACCCACCCACACATGTGCACACATATCCACACACATGCACACATACCCACACATGCACACCCACACATATCCACACGCACACACTCCCATGGACACACGGGCACACGTGCACACACACCCCCACACGTGCGTGCACATACCCATACACATGCAAACACACCCACAGATGCATGTGCATGCACGCACACACACCCACATGCACACATGCACGCACACACCCTCATGCAGACAATGCACTCACACGTGCATACACGTGCGCACACTCACACGTGCACACATATACCCCCACACGCACATACCCACACACGTGCACACCCACACGCACAACACACACACATACCCACACATCCACACATACCCACACACATATCCATACATGCACACCCACACACCCACGCACGCAGATACCCACACGCGCAAACCCACACGTGTGCACACACCCACACATGTGCACACATACAGATACCCACACGCGCATGCACACCCACGTGCACGCACACACCCATGTGCACACAATACCCACACACTTGCGCGTGCACACCCACGTGAGCGCACACACACCCCCACGCGTGCAGATAACACGCACACATGTGCACACATACCCATACACGCACACACATATAACCACACATGCGTAGACAGATACCACACGTGTAGGCACACACACATGCACACCCCCCACACGTGCGCGCGCGCACACACCCACACGTGCGCACACACGCATGCACGCACCCCACACACCCACACGTGTGCACACCCACAGGCACACACACCCGCACATGCAAACACACACACACGAATGCACACGTGCACACACATCCCCTGGCTCAGTCCCCACAACCGGCCTGCTCAGTAGGTATCATCATCCTCACTTTACAAGTATGAAAACTGAGGCTCAGGGATGTCACAAGCACACCCAAAGGGTGGCCTGGCTCTGCCAGCTCCACTGCCCTGCTCCAGATGCCATGCCTGCCCCTCCAAAAGTCACGTGGGAGGCCCCACTTATCTCCTTGGGACCAGCCCCCACTAGCAGGTGGGGAGGCCTCTGTAGGGTCTGCTTGCCTGTCCCTCTCATTAATGCCTCACTCTTCCCAGATACGAGAAGGGGTACCTGGGACCTCAGCCCAGAAACTCGTGCCCAGGAAGACACAAGTTGCACACGGCTTTGTTTCTGAAACTTCTTGAAAGCCCATTTAAACCAGCATCCCACTGTTCAACCCTCTGCTACCACACACGCTGCACGGTGTCCCCCAGGCTCTTCCAAGCCCGGCCCTCTGCTGCCACACATGCTGCGCGGCCCCCAGGCTCTTCCAAGCCTGGCTTGGCCATACCGCGGTCCCTGGTCCTCCCGCAGGCCTTACAAGAGCCCAAGTAGCTGCACTGAAAGGTCACTTCAAAGCAGACCCCCCAACCCTGGTGACCCCTGCTGATGCCCCAGCCCTCCACTGCGCTGCTGAGGCTGTGCCCCTGGCCATGGTGAGAATGGGGGCAGTTCTGCCTCCTCTGCAACTGGGCTGGAGGGTGCCTATGTGAGCCTGCAGTGGATACACCGTGACACCAGCATGCACACACGTGTCCAGGCTGTGGCTTCTTAGGCCATTGTCCACACAAGGAACCAGGGCCTCACCCATGGTGGGTAAAATGCACCAGGACTGTCACAGCCCATGAGTCCTCTGTCCACCAGCCTTGTCCACTGGCCCTGAATCAGCCACCCTCGGGACCCCCAAAGGATGACTCTATTTCTTTTTGTTTTAGAGATGGGGTCTCACTGTGTTGTCCAGATGGGAATGCAATGGGGTGATCACAGCTCACTGCAGCCTGGAACTCCTGGCCTCAAGCAGTCCTCCCCGCCCAGCCTCCCGGGTAGCTGGGATGATGGGTGTGACAGGCATGTGCCACCGGACCTGGCTGGTGACTGTTTCTACTGTTCCTGCTGCGTCTCCTGGTGTGCACTCTGCCGTGAGGGAGGGCAGGGCCTTCACCCCCACTTGCTTTTTTGGTATCAGTGCCCAAGACACTATCATTCCCATTTATTTACGTCACACTTAGGCGCTCCTTTTCATTCCAATGAGCTGTAATGTGTTACTATAATTGTTTAGTTTGATTCTCAAATTGCTCCAGATTTGGTAAGGGGGCACCTGGTGTATGCAGAACAACGGCTCCTAGAGCTGTCCACCTCCCGATCCTCGAAACTTGAGACTCTGGGTGCCTTGCATGGCAAAAGGAGCTTTGCAGGCGGGATTAAGGTAAGGACCTGAGGCGGGGCCATTAGCCCGGATTGCCAGGCAAGCCAGGGTCATCCCGAGGGTCTTTGGACGAGGGAGGCAAGAACTGGAGATGAGAGAAGTGACTGCAGAATCAGAGACCGTGGGGCCGGGGGACCGTGGGGCCGTGAGCCGTGGGGCCAAGAGACCGTGGGGCCGTGAGCCGTGGGGCCGTGGGGACCGTGAGCTGTGAGCCGTGGGGCCGTGGGGCCGTGGGACCATGGGGCCGTGAGCCGTGGGGACCGTGAGCCGTGGGGCCGTGGGGACTGTGAACTGTGGGGCCGTAAGCCGTGGGGCCCATGAGCCGTGGGGACCGTGGGGACCGTGAGCTGTGGGGCCGTGGGGGCCGTGAGCCGTGGGGCTGTGGGGGCCCTGAGCCGTGGGGCCGTGGGGGCTAGGAGCCGTGGATGCAAGGGGCTGGAAAGGCCAGGGGTGGACTCTCCCCAGAGCCCAGCCTCCACCGCATTGACTATAGCCCATGAAAGTGACTTCGGGCCGGGAGCGGTGGCTCACACCTGTAATCCCACCACTTCGGAGGCCAAGATGGGTGGATTACCTGAGGTTAGGAGTTCAAGACCAGCCTGGCCAACATGGTGAAATCCCGTCTCTACTAAAAATACAAAAAACTAGCCGGGCATGGTGGCGTGTGCCTGTAATCCCAGCTACCTGGGAGGCTGAGGCAGGAGAATTGCTGGAACCCAGGAGACGGAGGTTGCAGTGAGCTGAGATTGAGCCACTGCACTCCAGTCTGGGCGACAGAGACTCTGTCCCCCCCAAAAGAAAAGAAAGTAAGTGACTTTCAATTTCTGGCCTCCAGAACCTACAATAATAGACTCCATGAAATCTGTAATCAGTGGCCACAGCGGCCACAGGAAACTCACACAACAGCCCTTCCAAGGGGCTCCCCAGCAAAGCCTTTGTGGTATCTGCCCCCAACCCCTGTGCCTCCTGGGACACAAGACAGGCCCAGCAAGGGTGGGGGTGCCATGGAAAGCCTGGTAGCTGGGCAGGTCCCCAGAGGGCCGCCATCAGTCCTCAAAGACATGCTCAGATGCAGTGGCTCAGGCCTGGCACCAGCTGGTCCCAAGGTGGGGTGGTGAGGGTACATCTGCTGTGAACACGTGGCTGGACGCGCTGGGGGCAGGTCCAGGTCAGCTTCAAGGACTCTGCCCAGGCTAACCCTAGAGGCCTCTAGTGCCAGCAGTTACTTACTTTTTTTCTTTCTTTCTTTTTTCTCTCTCTTTCTCCCTCTCTCTCTCTCTCCCTCTCTTTCTTTCTTTCTTGATAGAGTCTCACTCTGTCACCCAGGCTAGAGTGCAGTGGCATGATCTCAGCTCACTGCAACCTCCACCTCCCCAGTTCAAGTGATTCTCCCACCTCAGCCCCCCAAGTAGCTGGGATTACAGGCACCTGCCACCATCACCCCCGGCTAATTTTTGTATTTTTAGTAGAAATGGGGTTTCACTATGTTGGCCAGGCTGGTCTCAAACTCCTGACTTCAGGTGATCCACCCACCTTGGCCTCCCAAAATGCTGGGATTACAGGCGTGAGCTACCAGGCCCGCTCTTTTTTTTTCTTTTTCTTTTCTTTTTTTTTTGAGACAGAATCTCGCTCTGTCACCCAGGCTGGAGCGCAGTGGTGCAATCACGGCTCATGGCAGCCTCAAACTCCTGGGCTCAAATAATCCTCCCACCTTAGCCTCCCAAGTAGCTCAGACCACAGCCTTGCACCACCACACCCGCTAATTTTTACATTTTTTTGTATAGACAGGTCTCACTATGTTGTCCAGGCTGGTCTCAAACTCCTGGGTTCAATCAATCCTCCCGCCTTGGCCTCCAGTTTCAAAGTTAATGTCTATTTGGCCATTGTCCAGCTCTGGAGCATTGGCTCTGCTGAGAGGTTGGGGTGGGAAGAGGCAGAGCCAGCCACAGGGAGCTGGCAGGGGACCAAGAGCAGGGAAGAGAAGGAGGTGCTTGGGGTGGAGACACCCCCACAACAGGCTGCTGGCTTTGAGTCAGTCCCACCCTCCTGGGAGTGGCTTCTCACCTGTGAGCCTCCCTGAGCAGTAAGGACCCAGCCCCACCCCCGCCCCAGCCAGCCAGCCTCCCTGTCCCCGTCCTCCAAAGTCCACTTGACTTGTAACCACCCTATCCATGGAGGTGTGGACGCATCGTCGGCGTGACCCTCACGCCCACCAGGTGGCACTCTCAGCCATTTTACACACGCAGTGGAAAGGACAGGAGGCTCCTGGGACTCTGGGCCACACACAGAGGAACAGGGAGGCCAGCTCCAGGCACAGCGTGGCCTCAGCTCAAAACACAGGCGTGGTCCAGGATGGCGCCTACTCAGCACAGAGCTGGGGGATCCCAGCTTGGGGTGCTGCCGCCCACAGCGTTGCCGGCACACGGCCTTCCCTCGAAGGCCATGGGAGAGTTCCGAGAGTGGCCTGGCTGAGCCTGAGAGTGGCCCCACAGCCCAAGCCCTTGGCCACACCTGGCTCGGTGAGCCCCCACCCCCGCAACGTGCACACGTCCCAGGCGGAAGCCGCCTCCAGCAGCCCCAGGTCCCAGGCAGCCTGTGCGGGACCCTGGAGTCCCAGGACACGTCACCTGACCTGGCCCAGCTTCTACAGGGCTGTCCCTAGGACCGGGTGCTCACTGCAGCACAGGGTGACCCTGGTCAAAGCCAAGAGTTAGGAAGTTTTCTGTGTTGGGTCCAAATGCACTTCCCCTCAACCCCATCCAGCTCTGCCTGGGGCCATGCAGCCCCCACCCCTTGTGTCCACGCAGCCCCTGCCTCCCGTGTCCACACAGCCCCACTTCCCCCAGCCATGCAGCCCCCACCCCCCGTGTCCACGCAGCCCCACTTCCCCCAGCCATGCAGCCCCGCCTCCTGTGGCCACACCTGGTCCTCCAGCCTCCTCGAACCCTCTGGCTTCACAGCCTCTCTCCTCAGCACGTCGCCCCACAGTTAGCAATCCCCACCCCTGATGAGGCCAGGACTGTGTGGAGTCCAGGGGCCCCACGGTGGGTGGCCATGGGGTGTGATCCCCACGGGGTAAGGCGAGGCCTCCACTCTCTCCACCCACACTGCCTCTTCTGGAACCTTGGGCCCTGCCTGCCCGGGGCTCCAGGCTCTGCTCACCCATCGGGTGTGCCTGGCATGCATGCCCCGTGGGTGCGGGCGTGACCCCCACATGCTAGCTCAGTCTGAGATTCCAAGGCTCCCAGCCATTCCCCCCACAACAGCAGGTGCACCCAGGGTGAGCACGGTGCCCAGGGTTGCCCCTGCATGCTTCCTCCACCCAAGCTGCCTTCCTGCAGGGACGGGTGGCCAGGGTGGCCAGCACACAAGGTGTGGCTCTCTGCCCCTACCCCTGTCCCCGCTCGGCCCTTCAGGAAGCTTCCTGCTAAGTGGCTAAGTGCACCCCTCCAGGAACTTGGGGCTCACTCCCCTCCCCGAGGCAGCCTCTTTCACCTTTTGTGGCACCAACAGCCAGCGTCTCTTGCACAGACCCAGCCTGGCCCACACCTCCCAAAAATGCCCCCAAAATGTCCCCAAATCACACAAACAAATGGATCAGGATCAGCAAAGCTGCAGATGGGAGCCTGGGGGTAAAGGTCAAGGCCCCTTGTCCCAGCCCCACACTGCCCTCCCCATCGCTCTGTGCTGGTCGGGTGTTCACACCTGGGGCAAGGTAGCCGGGACCCTGGGGAGAGGGTGGCCACATTATCAGGGAAGAGCAGGCCTGTGGGTGGCCGAGAGGACACAGTGGCCCCTGGAGGCACCCCCAGGCGGGGCCGCTGCAGCTGGGACAATGGAGGGGCAAGGGGGCCGGGCAGGGGGCCCGCAGGAGCCCACCGGGCTCCCTTGAGCCCACCCACTCTCAGTGCCGCACCCCCCGCCATTCACATTTCCAGCGTGGGAGGAGTTCGCCTTCACTGTTACTAAAGCTTCTGTCTTCATCAAATCCACACCGGAGAGTGTGGCAGAGTCTGAGAGCCCAGCTCGCTCCTGTGAATCACAAGCTACAAAGTCCAGCGTGCTGGTGCCCATTAAAGACACTGCCTTAGACGAAGCTCCCGGGTGAAAGAAGCTAACGGCGTGAAAGAAAGCACAGACAGGAAATCTGCCCTTCCAGCGTCAAAAGCTACAATAATTAGAACCTCACAGTGCTGGGGCACAAACCCACCAAAATCTGGGCCTGGCCACGCAGAGGATTCCACACTCCATGAAAAGCCTGACTTCAGGCCGGGCACGGTGGCTCACGCCTGTAATCCCAACACTTTGGGAGGCCGAGGTGGGTGGATCACTTGAGGTCAGGAGTTCGAGACCATCCTGGCCAACATGGTGAAACTCCGCCTCTACTAAAAACACACAAATTAGCCGGGTGTGGTGGCAGGTGCCTGTAATCCCAGCTACTCAGGAGGCTGAGGCGGGAAAATCGCTTGAACTCCCAAGGTGGAAAATGCAGTGAGTCAAGATTGTGCCACTGTACTCCTGCCTGGGCTATCGATAGAGTGAGACTCCATCAAAAAAAAAAAAAAAGAAAGAAAGAAAAAGAAAAAAAAAAAAAAAAAGCCTGACTGCATAACTTCAGATTAAATGATTCTAAGATAGATTACAGCATCTTAAAAGAAAATAGGTAAATATTAGATTTCTGAATGGAGAAGGATTTGTAAGCTAAAAGCAATTGAAGGGATCGCAAAAGAAAATATTGAAGGCTTTGGCTCCGTAAAAATGTCTGTTCCGGCTGGGCGCAGTGGCTCACGCCTGTAATCCCAGCACTTTGGGAGGCTGAAGTGGGCGGATCACCTGAGGTCAGGACTTTGAGGCCAGCCTGACCAATATGATGAAACCCCGTCTCTACTAAAAATACACAAATTAGCCGGTCGTGGTGGCATGCTTCTGTAATCCTAGCTACTCGGGAGGCTGAGACAGGAGAATTGCTTGAACCTGGGAGGCGGAGGTTGCAGTGAGCGGAAATCGTGCCATTGCACTCCAGCCTCGGCAACGAGAGCAAAACTCCATCTCAAAAAAAAAAAAAAAAAAAGGGTGTTCGATAAAAGCCCTCAAATTAAAGGCGCACAGCGAACCGGAAAAAGCAATTTACAGAAAATATGTCGAAGAGCTGATGTCATGACTACACAGAGCACACAATCAGTAAAAAATAATGAATACGTTAAGACCCCAAACATAAACAAGACTGAGCGCGGTGGCTCACACCCACAATCCCAGCACTTTGGGAGGCCGAGGCAGGCAGATCACTCGAGGTCAGGAGTTCGAGACCAGCCTGGGCAACATGGCCAAATCTCTTCTCTACAAAAAAATACAAAAATTGGCCGGGCGTGGTGGTGGACACCTGTAATCCCAGCTACTTGGGAGGCTGAGGCAGGAGAATGACTTGAACTCAGGAGGTGGAGGTTGCAGTGAGCCAAGATCACACCATTGTACTCCAGCCTAGGCAAGAGAGCGAGACTCCATATTAAAAAAAATAAATAAATAAAAATTAGCTGGGCGTGGTGATGCACACCTGTGGTCCCAGCTACTCAGGAGGCCGAGGTGGGAGGATCACTTGAGCCCAGGAGGTGGAGGTTGCAGTGAGCCAAGATTGAGCCACTGGACCGCAGCCTGGGTGACAGAGTGAGACCCTGTCCCAAAAACAAAAACCACAAACAAGCAAACTACGTGAAGTCAGCTCACAAATGAGGAAATACAAATTGCCCAACCCGGCAGGGCACGGTGGCTCACACCTGTAATCCCAGCACTTTGGGAGGCCGAGGTGGGTGGATCACTTGAGGTCAGGAGTTTGAGACCAGCCTGGCCAACATGGCGAAACCTTGTCTCTACTAAAAATACAAAAATTAGCCAGGCATGGTGGCAGGTGCCTGTAGTCCCAGCTACTTGGGAGGCTGAGGCAGGAGAATGGCTTGAACCCAAGAGGTAGAGGTTGTAGTGAGCCGCCCAGATCGCACCACTGCACTCCAGCCTGGATGACAGAGCAAGACGCTGTCTCAAAACAAACAAACAACAACAAAAAACCAAACTGCCCAATCCGTGAGAAAATGTTCAGCCTTGATCATAAAGAAATGCAAAATTATAACACGTCCAGCTTCCAGACAGCGGGAGTTTGTAGAAGCCAGTAAATCAGAACCGGCTACCCAGGCCGTTTGGTGGATGTTAAATCAGAACAGCCTGTGGACCTGCCTTCTCTCCAGCCAAGTAATTCCATGTCTGGAAATTTACACTAAGAAAATAACCTAGAGGGCACACGCATCCAGAATAAAAATAAAGTAAGGAATGAGAAAGTGAACGCCGCAGACGGAAAAAGCTATTTGCACAAAGATGTTCATTGCAGTGGTATTTATAAGAGCAAAAAAGAGGCCAGGCCTGGTGGCTCCCGCCTGTAATCTCAGCACTCTGGGAGGCCGAGGCGGACAGATCACGAAGTCGGGAGATCGAGACCATCCTGGCTAACACGGTGAAACCTTGTCTCTACCAAAAATACAAAAATTAGCCAGGCGTGGTGGCAGGTACCTGTAGTCCCAGCTACTCGGGAGGCTGAGGCAGGAGAATCGCTTGAACCCGGAAGGCAGAGGTTGCAGTGAGCTGAGATCTCACCACTGCACTCCAGCCTGGGTGACAGAGCGAGACTCCATCTCAAAAAAAAAAAAAAAAGTAAAAAAGAGCCTAAATGTTCAACAGTGAAAGAATGATGAAATAAAAACAATGGTATATCTGCAAAATAAGCCATAAAAAGTGAATTTAAGACTATGTTTTAGGCCCGGTAAGGTGGCTAACATCTGTAATCCCAGGATGCCAAGACTGGCGGATTGCTTGAACTTAAGAGTTTGAGACCAGCCTGGCCAACATGGCGAAACCCCATTTAAAAAATAAATAAATAAAATTAGCCAGGCATAGTGGCACACGCCTGTGGTCCCAGCTACTCCGGAGGCTGAGGTCGGAGGATCGCTTAAGCCCAGGTGTGGAGGTTGCAGTGAGCTGAGGTCATGCCACTGCACTCGAGCCTGGGTGATGGAGCAAGACCCTGTCTCAAAGAAAAGAAGGTGTTTTAAACAAACGAGAAGATATCAATGACGTTATGCTAAGGAAAAGAAGCAGGACGTGCAGGACTCCCAGGACCAGGGCATGAGGGAAACGTGTCATCGTGACTGTAGGGCCTGGTGTATAGACAGATGTGCATATACATATTTGATGAGCTTTGACGTCTCATATACAGGTGTTAGAATTAGTGAAATTACACACGGTCACCATGCGCCGTTTGGTTCTCTTCCCTCTACCCTCAGTAAGGGTAGAAACAAGCAGGACATATAACTATTTACAAATCCTGATCACAACTTTGTCAAAAAAAAAAAAAAAACAGAAGAAAGCTGGGAAAAAATACCCCAAAGCGTGAAGAGTTTGTCTTGGGAGGTAGAAATCCAGTTGGTTGCATCCTGTACTTGCACGTTTTCTACAACAAGCATGCACTGCGTTTAGAATCAGACGATGTATGATTGTATTTGATTATCACTCAAACCTGATCCCATCACTGCTGCCTTTACAGAGCTGTGCTGGACGCAGAATGGCCACCTGCCCTGGGGTATCCGTCCACTCTCTGCTGCCCCCACCACGCTCAGCCTCCCACTTGCTCCTCCATCCTGACATGCTGTCCCAACACTCCCGGCATCTTGCAAAGCGCCTGATGTGGTCCTCGGAGGAGCCCACCCCCGTCCACAGGGACCCTTCCTGCTCAAGACCACAGCCCAGGCCAGCTCACAGGGAACGTCCGCTGGACCAGTACCAGCCTCTAGAACGACCGGCTGGACTTGAAGCCACACATGGCTCCGGGATGAGGTACCTGGGGATGAGCCCCGGGGGTTCCCCCAATGGAAGGCACTGGATACAGTGTGGGAGGGGACACCAACGCCCTGAGGTGCCTGCGGCACACCTGGGGCAAGGGAGGGAAGGAGCATACAGACACACTGGCACACACTTGCACACACACACACACGTGCTCTCACACACATGCACACACACAAATGCACACGCTCCCACTCACGCTCACTCATGGAGATTCGCATATGCACACACTCACGCGCACACTCACGCACACCCTTGCCTGTGTCCACAGTCCTGCTCTGAGCCAGCGGGGCCCACCCAAGGGTCCAAGGAGCAGATGACCCTGCTAGTGAGGAGCCTGGGAATAGCCCCCAGTTGGGCAGTTGGCGAGGTGTCCCCAGGTGAGGGAGACACGGAGACCGGGGGTGGAGGTGCCTTGGCCAGGCCAGCGATGGGGCAGCGACCCAGGCTCTGTCCTGGGAGCACCCTGGCCGAGCTCTGGGTTGAATGCGTCCCATGACTGGTGAGCAAAAGGGATGGCCGTCCCGAGAGCTGCATTCCGGGGCCGGGGCAGCCCCGCCAGCCTCCTCCAGCTTCTGGGCACCCCCTCCATTGTCCGCAGCCCACCCATCCCGGGCTGGACCCTCCTCCCCTGAGCTGGTGCAGGTTCCCTTCCCTGACCCCAGCACATCACCCACCACCGCAGCCTCCAGCCCCGCCACCAGGCCCAGTGGCCACCGCCCACACCCAACACCTCCATCGGACTGCCCTGGAGTTTCCCAACCACACACAGCTGAGGCTAGTTCCCCATGCGGTCCTGCCTCCTGCCCTCCCCAGCCTGTGGGAAACCTAACCCCTTCCCCCACCCTCACACCCCAGCCCCCTGAGGAAACCCCACCTCCAATCCCTTGTCTTCTCTCCACATCCTCCAGCCCCTCGCAGGCCTCCAACCTCCACCCCAAGGCACTGGCCCAGGAGGACCCTGCTCACGCCTCCCCGGGGATCTGCAGTGTCACCCACCATGGCCATTCCTGACCTAGATCACAGCCACTTCTAAAAGCACTGCCCGCGGCACCCCGAGCCCACCCTGGGCTTGGCTCCCATGGCCGTGGGCTCACAACAGCCCTGGGTGCCTGGAGCCTGTGCCCCCATGAGCTCTGCTCCCTGCTCACACCTGTCCGGGCTCTCTGCTTGTCCAGGGTTTCTTCGGAGGCAGGGCCCAAGGCACAGGGTACTCAGGAACCCCCGCTGCAACGGCAGTCAGCCCCCACCAGCCCAGCCTCAAAATGCCCGGTGCCTCAGTTTCCCCAGTCTACCTGGAGGGGCATGTCCCTCTGGTCCGACAGCTCAAGCCCCTGAGGAAGGTGAGCAGCTGACCCATGAGGAGGGCCATGATTTTTTTAATGGGAAATAACAAGTGAGTCCTCATGCTGCCGTGGGACCACCGCGGACCAGCCTGGTGCCTCCCAGGGGGACAGCACACAGCTCTGTGTATACTCGGTGTCCAGACAGGCAAATCCAGACACAGAAAGTGCGTGGGTGGCTGAGGGGAGGGGGATGGGGAGGGACCACTGATGGGTGCGGGGCTTCCTTCTGGGCTGATGAGAATGTTCTGGAACTAGAAGCAGTGGTGGTTTCCACACCTTGGTGAATGTTCTACAAGCCCCTTAGCTGTTTGCTGTAAGATGGTTATTTTGTGTTATGTGAATTATACCTCAATATATTTTTTTAAGTGAACAGTTTGACATCCCTGTGTCAACGCTGGGTGGGGACAGGCGCCCCACTCCCACATTCTAGTGCTCCCCCCCAATCCTAGGACTCCCCCATCCTAGTGCTCCCACCCCATCCTAGGGCTCCCCCTGATCCCAATGCTCCCCCCGTCCTACTCCTCAGTACCCCCGGCAGCTCACTGCCCATTCCCCCAGACCTCCTTCGTGCTCTGCCACCAGGGATGCCCCCTCTGGGAAGCCGCCCAGATCCTCCCAGAACAGGGACTGTCTCCACAACAGGCTGTCCTGGGGAACTCCCCTATCACAGCCAGAACCCTCCACTGCTCACACCATGAAGAGCTCATTCCTCATCCAATGTCTCTGGGGACCTGAGGCGCCCCCTGGCACTGCCACGTGGAAAGGTGCGGCACAAGGGGTGCTCAGCAGGCTGGAAGCGGGCTCTGGCCCCAAAGGCAGACAGACAGGGGCCTCTCTGCCTGGGTGGCCAGCAGGTGGGCCTCGGCAGGGCATCTGTGGACCTCCTGGCACCAGGGTCCCCTTTCCCCCGTCTGGTGATGCAAACAGGATCCCGTGCAGGAAGGAACTGGCGCAACCCTGGCAGGCGTGCCGCTGAGTCAAGGGCAGACGGTACTGGGGGAGTCAGCATGTCCAGGGGTCAGGCCAGTGTCCCTGGGAAGCCAAGAGTGGTCCCCATTGTCTGTTACGAATACCCCTACCTCTCAGTTGCAGGCTGAAGTAGTAAGATTCTTGGGGTTCCTGGGACAGGAGAAGGGAGGAAGGGGTACTCTGTGCCCCCCTACGAACCACTGTGAGGCAGACAGAACTTTGTGGGCTGGGGAACAGGATTTCTCTGCAAAGGTTTGCACAGGGGCCCAGACACAGAACATTCTGAGAGGAACGGAATTCCTAAGCAGAGACACAGAGTCACTTTTCCAGGTGGAGACACGGAAGCCGGGTGTCAGCCAAGCCCCACCTGCACAGAACCCAGGCCCAGCCCACCTGTCTCCCCCCGCCAACCCCTCCTGTCTCCCCCCTCACCCCTCCTCCCCCACATCCCCCAGAAATGAAAGGACAGATCCTGTGCCTGGGATCAAGCATTCACTTTTCTATGATGCAAGGCTCCTGGGGCTGGGGGAACCGTGGCCGGGGACGCGTGCGCACACTTGTGGCTCAGACGCATCTGAGGGGCAGCAGGCCACCTGACGCCAGGCCCCCATGCGACCCAGTTCTTCAGAGGCCCGGCCTCCCCCATCTGGCTGGTCACTTGGGCCCATCTGCCCCCAGCCTCCCAGGACAAAGGCTGTGTCCAAAGGACACCCTGACCCCAAGAGCAGGAACTGCCCTGGGAGTGATTAAGGAGGGGCTTGGATCATAATCCCAAAAGACACCGTCTCAACACCATCATCCAGAATATGCTGAAATCCCTGAAATCTAAAATCCCCAAAATCACAGTCACCGGAGGGTTGCGTCGTGTTTGGCAGAGCTGGGACCCTGAGGTTGTCTTTATTTGGAAATTAAGTGTGCTCAAGGGAGAGGCACATGGTGGCCAGGCTGACAAGGGTGGCCTTTGATTTGGGTGTCAACTTAATCATAGAAGAAGTGAAAACACAGGCAAAAAATACAAATCTCCCCACCAAATTATTCAATCACGTGAGACTTCCAACCCCTCACAGGCAGTGCCACGCTTGCCTTCAAAAAAACAGCCTTTGGGGTGGGCACAGTGGCTCCCGCCTGTCATCCCAGCACTTTGGGAGGCTGAGGTGGGTGGATCACTTGAGGTCGGGAGTTCGAGACCAGCCTGGCCAACATAGCGAAACCCCATCTCTACTAAAAATACAAAAAATATTAGCAGGGCGTGGTGGCACTTGCCTGTAATCCCAGCTACTTGGGAGACTGAGGCAGAAGAATCGTTTAAACCCAGGAGGCAGAGATTGCAGGGAGCCAAGATTGTGCCACCGTACTCCAACCTGAGAAGAAAGCATGACTCAGTCTCAAAAAAAATAAAAATAAAAAATCCTTTGGCCGGGAGTGGTGGCTCACACCTGTAATCCCAGAGCTTTGGGAGGTTGAGACAGGAGGATCACTTGAGCCCAGGAGTTTGTCACCCACCTGGACAACATAATGAGACCCCGTCCCTACAAAAATTTAAGAATCATCCAGCAGTGTGACTCGAACCTGTGGTCCCAGCTTGTTGGGAGGCTGAGGCGGGAGGATCGCTTAAGCCCAGGAGGTCAAGGCTGCAGTGAGCCACCATTGCACCAGTGCACTCCAGCTTGGGCCACAGAGCAAAACCCTGTCTCAAGAAAACAACAAACCACAACAAAAGTCCTTTGTCAGAGAAGAAGAAGAATTCAACCAGGTCAGCAACCTCAGAAACAGACGCTTGCTGACACCAATACTCCTTCCTGTTACAAAGCACACTCGGCGGTGAGCTGAGCTATCCTTGGGGATCTGATCACCAGAGAAGATGGATTCTAATATTTAGTACTAAATCTAACAGAAAACCAGTGCATGCTTCACTTTGCCTAATGGATGGCACCTTCAAAACCAGCCCTGCTGATTTTTTTTTTTTTTTGAGACCAAGTCTCGCTCTGTCACCCAGGATGGAATGCAATGGTGTGATCTCGGTTCACTGAAACCTCTGCCTCCCAGGTTCACGCGATTCTCTCGCCTCAGTCTCCCGAGTAGCAAGGATTACAAGCGTCCACCACCACGCTCAGCTAATATTTGTATTTTTGTAGAGACAGGGTTTCACCATGTTGGCCAGGCTGGTCTTGAACTCCCGACCTCAGGTGATCCGCCTGCCTCGGCCTCCCAAAGTGCTGGGATTATAGGCATGAGCCACCGCACCTGGCCTCCATCCCCACTGATTTTTATCAGCTATATACAATTCATGCCCCTGTTGGATTAGGAAATTCCAGAGCTTTCCTGGCTTGTTTCTGTATTAACAACTGGGAAAAGTACAGCACCTTATCAACATTTATTTGAAGATTTGGTGGACTTTGTGGAAGAAAATGGATTTCAATAGAGTCCCCAAACCATGACAGATTTGGAATTAGGTGTGATCAAGTCTTCTAACAGTGAATTTGAAGATGTCACCAATAAAGTTTGTCTTTTCTGTTCAGCCCAACACACTGGGTGGAAAATTCAGATGAGACAGGAACTTCCGTTTAAAGATGCGTCATTTGCCTGCGTGGGCGTTCTTCCCAGCTGATGACACCCCGGAGCGTTCAGGGAATTAACAGCTGCATTTGCCCTAAGAAGCCGGGGAAGTTACTGACTGGCTCGAAAATACTCGTGCCTATGGCAGGATGAGAGGATGCTTTGTGATGGTGTTGTTGCTCCATCACCAGCACTATTTCCGCCAAATCTGCGGTCTGTGTATGAGGCCCATGCGCAATGGACCTCCCGTTCCCCAAACAACACAGAAGCGTGGCACAGAAGACGGGAGAATCTAACAGGAATGCTCATGTGGTATGGGCTGAATCACAGAAGAATGTCAAAAAGAGCAGTGACAGCTCACGCCTGTAATCCCAGCACTTTGGGAGGCTGAGGCAGGTGGACCACCTGAGGTCAGGAGTTCGAGACCATCCTGGCCAACATGGTGAAACCCCGTCTCCACTAAAAATACAAAAATTAACCCAGCGTGGTGGCGGGCACCTGTAATACCAGCTACTCAGGAGGCTGAGGCAGGAGAATTGCTTGAACCTGGGAGGCGGAGGCTGCAGTGAGCCGAGCTGAGACACATCACTGCACTCCAGCCTGGGCAACAAGAGTGAAACTCCATCTCAAAAACAAAACAAAACAAAACAAAACAGAGCAGTGCCATGTAGAAGATGAATGTGAGCGTCTTCTCCAAGGAGAGCCACAGCCTACGAGAAAAAAAGCAGCTACTCGTCGAAACGCACAGCCTCACCATGTGGTAGTGAGAGGCAGCCAGCTCTTAGGGACTGTCTCTGTGCAGCTGCCCGTCACCTGGCCCTGCCATACCCTTTTTCATAAATCCAATTTTCTTTTTTCTTAGTTCTTTTTTTTTTGAGATGGAGTCTTGCTCTGTCACCCAGGCTGGAGCACAGTGGCACAATTTCAGCTCACTGCAACCTCCGCCTCCCGGGTTCAAGCTTCTCCTGCCTTAGCCTCCCAGGTAACTGGGATTACAGGCGCCCACCACCATGCCCTGCTAATTTTTGGATTTTAGTAGAGATGGGTTTCACCATATTGGCCAGGCTGGTCTCAAACTCCTGAGCTCAGGTGATCCACCCACCTTGGCCTCCCAAAGTGCTGGAATTACAGGTGTGAACCACCACACCCAGCCTTTCCTACTATTTTATTTACTTATTTTTTGAGTCAGAGTCTCGCTCTGTCGCCCAGGCTGGAGGGCCATGGCACAATCTCGGCTCACTGCAACCTCCACCTCCCAGGTTCAAGCAATCCCAAGTAGCTGGGATTACAGACTCGCACCATCACACCCGGCTAATTTTTGTATTTTTAGTAGAGACGGGGTTTCAACATGTTGGCCAGGCTGGTCTCAAACTCCTGACCTCAGGTGATCTGCCTGCCTCGGCCTCCCAAACTGCTGGGATGACAGGTGTGAGCCACCGCGCCCGGCCCTTTCCCACTATTTTAAATGGTCAGCATTACTTCTTACAGCTCGCTGTGCTCTGCGCTTCATCTCTGAATCATTTCCAGTGCTGGAGGTGTGAACTGCGTGGAGACCTTTAGAGGGTTCTCATTCATCTTTGCACTTTTTGCGTGTTTGACTCCACGGATGTGCATCACCACGGCGCTGCGCTCTGCACGGAAACCTTGAACTTCCTCAAAAAATGAAGAGATGTCCTGTTCGTACATTCGCATTTGGGCAAGATAAAATTTCGCAAGACCCTGGCTCTGTGGGCGACTGCACGTGTGGCGGTGACCATCAAGGTTTCTGACGGATCTTGTCAAGAGACTTAAGTCATCGTCACAGTATTTCAGACGAATGCAGTGATGCGGCCAGGTGCACATGCTCACCCACCATAGTAGCACGGCTTCATATGTCTCCCTTTTTAATACATTTTACCTATTATTATTATTTATTTTTTTGAGACGCAGTCTCACTCTGTCGCCCAAGTTGGAGTGCAGTGCGTGATCTTGGCTCACTGCAACTTCTGCCTCCCGGATTCAAGCGATTCTCCTGCCTCAGCCTCCCGAGCAGCTGGATTACAGATGCCCGCCACCATGCCTGGCTAATTTTTGTATTTTTAGTACAGACAGGGTTTCACCATCTTGGCCAGGCTGGTCTCGAACTCCTGACCTTGTGATCCATCCACCTCGGCCTCCCAAAGTGCTGGGATTGCAGGCATGAGCCAGCGCGCCCGACCTATAATATTTCTTTTTTTTTTTTTTTTTAATAAGGTCTCACTCTATCACCCAGGCTGGAGTGCAGCGGTGCCATCACAGCTCACTGCAGCCTCGAACTCCTGGGCTCAAGCAGTCATCTCACTTCAGCCTTCCCAGTAGCTGGGGCTACAGGTGTGTACCACCATGCCTGGCTAATTTTTTATTTTTTGTAGAGATGCGGTCTCATTGTGTTGCCCAAGCTGGCCTTGAACTCCTGGGCTCAAGCAATCCTCTTGCCTCAGCCTCCCAAAGTGCTGGGATTACAGGTGTGAGCCCCCCATTTATTTATGAGCACAGTTCATCTGCTCATAACTGTATGTAACCTGAGCAGCCTGAGGGTTTCTGCAACAATGTATGTTACCATGTTATAATGTATGTTACCATGTTACAATGTATGTTACCATGTTACAATGTATGTTACTATGGCCTATTTTATTGTGTTATTGTGTGAAGTGGCCTCTGAAGTTTTTATTGAGTTTTTATGTTTTTCAAATAAATCCCTTTTCAAATGCAAATAAATGTTTTTTGTTTTGTTTTTTTTTTTTGAGACAGTCTTGCTCTGTCGTCCAGGCTGGAGTGCAGCGGTGCTTCTCGGCTCACTGCAAGCTCCGCCTCCTGGGTTCATGCCATTCTCCTGCCTCAGCCTCCCGAGGAGCTGGGACTACAGGCGCCGGCCACCACACCCGCCTAATTTTTTGTATTTTTAGTAGAAACAGGGTTTCACTATGTTGGCCAGGCTGGTCTCAAACTCCTGACCTGGTGATCTGCCTGCCTTGGCCTCCCAAAGTGCTGGGATTACAGGTGTGAGCCACCGCGCCCAGACTAAATGTCTTCTAAAGAATCTTTTAAATCATTGTTTCCTGAATTCGGTTTTTGGAATTTTGACCTTTTGGGATTTCCACACTCAGGATGATGGCACTTGGGATTGTGTCTTTTGGGATTCAATCAGCTCCTGCTACAGAGAGCCCAGTCCAGCAGACCCCTCCTCGGCCCTGATCGCCAGTCAGGCACGAAACTGAGGACCCCCTCCCCAACTCAGAAGCAGGGCCCTGGGCGGGGGTATGGCAAGACCCCACAGGCCTCCCGACACAGGGGAGAGAGGGCAGGAGGAGCCTCTGGGACAGCAACGGTGCCCCCACAGGCCCTGGTGGTGGCATCGTGCCCAGCCCTGAACCATCCCCACAGTCACTCCCGAGACCAGACAGATGTGGGCACCATCTGCCGCATGGGATTCTGGGTGGCAGGTGAGGACAGGGCAGGGGCTGTAAGTCACAAGACGTCGCCCCCGCCAAGAGAGGGGAGCCCGAGTGTCCACGGATAAGGAGGATGCAGGCCAGTCACGGTTATTTTTAGGAGGCCACATAAAATGTAAGCTTCCGGGACAAGCCCAGGACATGGCAAGGTCCACGGGCCCGGGCCGGGTCCATCCGACACCGCGGGCACCGCACCAGCCCATGCACACGCTCGCCTCCAACCTGGGGCTGCACTTGCTCATAGACACACACGTACCCCTCCACGCACATGCCTGCTGCACACGCTGGCAGCCCCAAGGTGGGCATCCGGCCCTCCCCCAGTGCTAGGACCAGCCATACTCTCTGCTGCAGGGAACCCCCGCATAGTTCCCGGGGGTTACCACCCCAGCATCTCTAAGTCTGCCTCTCCTGCCCCTCGACAGCCAACCCTGCAATCAAACATGGGTGCCCAGCCCAGGCCAGCCCAGGGACGGAAGCGAGTTCCATCAGCTGGACACTCACAAGGGATGTCCCCTCTGTTGACGCAACACACAGCCCAGGCCCAGCCTGCATCAGCATCAGATGCCCCAGGGCCTACCCCAAGGCTGGTCCAAGGGTGGGACGGGCACCTGGAATGCCCCCGGTTCCCCAGCAGGCTGATCCCTGACAGTGGAGAAGCCTCCAAGGGGCAGGCAGCTCCAGCTAAGGTCCCACAGCCCCCATCTCTTCGCTCCTGGCCTGTCCGGGCTCGACGCACACTGTCCCCCAACACCTTGGCCCTCGGTCCCGCTCTTTGTGGGGGCCTACCCTCCTGTGCGTCTCAGGACCCCGGCCCTGACACAGCCCAGCATCCAGCTGGCCCCCTACAGACCTGCACGGACTGAGTCCCTCCCTCAGTGCTGGCTGGGCAGCAGCAGGGGGCTGCCGGGCTCAGGCTTGCCAAGGAGGAAACGGGCAGGTCCATGGCCAGGGCGGCCGAGCGTCGCGGATGCATGCCGGCCACGGTTATTTTTAGACAAGACTTGCAGGGCCGCCTGTCACAGAAGGAAAAATAAAACAGAGTCTGACGCGCTAGTTCAGGCTCCAGCAGCAGCCAAGCATCTCGCCAGACCCCACGGCAGAGAGCAGGGCGGGGCCCAGCCTCCAGAGCCAGGGTCCGAGCAGGGTCCGTCCTCCCCGTCATTCATCCCTGGGGCCAGGAGCTGCTTTCAGGGACGCCTGCCTCTGGGCCACAGAGATTCCAGGCAGCTTCCCAGGGAGAGAAGGTGCCTGAGCCTGGCGGCGTGCTGGTCAGTGTCTGCACCCAGCTCCCTGGGAAGGAAAGCGGGGCGTGTGCCGGCTCCTGGCGCAAGTGCTCTCACCTCGGCCCATTTCAGGGTGGAAGCTGCTGGTGCTCAGCCCTGCACAGGGTCACGGGAAGTGAAGCAGCAGGCCACCTGCTCACTGCGCACAGACCTGAGGCCTCATGTCCAGGACCTGCCCACTGCCCCGAGCCTGGCTCCCACAGGCCAGCTGGCCAGGGCTGCCCGACACCAGGTACAAACCACCAAAAAATACCTCCAATGGGCACTCGCTTGAGGGGCTCAGAAGAGCTGGGCAGGACCTGGAAAGGCTCCTGACATCTTTCGCCACAGAAAGGCAGACAAGACCACCATGGGCAGCCCCCACATGCTCACGAGCCCTGGCGTTATAAAAACAGCAGCCAGCACTGGCGGGAGGGGAAGCCATGGAGGCCCTTGACCATGGGGATGGGGGCAAAATGGCACCACCTCCTGGAAGCTCCCTGGACAGTGCCCCACAGCCACACACCAGCACCCCTGATCCCTAGGGCCGCTATACACACAGCGAAAACCGCAGGGCCCAAAGAGGCCAAGGCCACAGGACCCTGCTTATGAGACAGACGTCCAGGCCAGGGGCCCAGAGACCGAGACGGATCGGTGGCTGCCAGGGCTGGGGGCAGGGGATGGGGAGTGATGCCCTCGGGCATGGGGCTTCTGTCGGGGGCAGGGATGCTCCACAGCTAGCCGTGCCATGGCTGCACTCTTGGGAATGCAGGAAAGCCCCAGCTGCTCACTTGACACAGGTGGGTCCTTGGTATGTGAGTTACCTCTCAGTAAAGGGGCCCTCACTCCAGCGTCCACGATAGCAGCCCATGGGACAGCCCACAACTGAGCATCATTCACAGCGAGCAAGCGAGCCAGATCCCCAACATGGGGTAGCTGGGAGGGCGCCGGCGGCCTGCGAGTGACCGTCCAGGTAGCAGTCCTGGGGGCAGTGGCGGGGGCTCTCGGGGGCTGGGCGTGCTGCTGCGTGGGTAAATCCAATGGGGGGAAGCCCCGGACCTGCACCCCGGAGGTCATAGCACACCTGTGTGTGCCGTGGTCACTAGGAAGCCACACGCTTTTTTAGCAGGGCGTTCAAGGAAATTCCACGTGGGCCTCACAGCGGAGCCCAAACCCTAAGCAGGCCCCACTGGCTGCAGAATCCACAGGACCAAGTACAAAGGGAACCCAAGGCCCCTTGTTCAAAGTCACTAAGAATTCCCAGAAGCGGAGCAGAAGGGAAGCCAGAGAGGCCCCACCGAGCACCAGGCCCTTGTCGGAGGATCCTCACGCAGAGGACGGCATCCCCAGCTCCATCCCACAACGGCCTCAAGCCACAGCCTCAAACCGTGGCCTTGGCACAGAGGTGACTCGGCAGAGCCCTGGTCCTGGACCAGCTCCCCTGCCCCCCAGCCTGGCTCCCCCAGGCCAGCTGGCCAGGGCTGCCCGATGCCAGGGACAGGGAGGGGTCTTCCTGGGGACCCTGGCAGGTGGGTAGAGCCAGATTCCTGTCCCTCAGCAGCAGGGACCCCACACCCTCCCCGAGGGTGAGATGGGGATAGGCTGGCCACGCCCCACCGTGAGAGGTGGCCTTGAGCAGCCCTGGCTCGGGGTAGCATCCTGTCCCTCACTCCCCCTGGGGCAGGTGGCCCCGGCTGCCCAGAATCGCCCACTGCAGAGGCTCTGCCTGCTCTGGCACGGCCACCTCTGCTGGCAGCGTCCCTGCAGGAGCAGGAGTCTCCTGGCCACGGCCCCCACCCCCAGGCTGGCAGTGGGAGCACAGCCCGCGTCCTCCCAGAAACCCCCACGTACCAGGCTCTGGGTGTCGCTCCCGCGTGGCTCTGACCGTGGCTGTAACCCCAGAGTGACCCCCGGGAGGACCCCAGCCCACCCCAGCCCCACCCAAGGCCGCAGCCCCCTGACCCCAGGCCCCGGTCCCTGCGGAGGGAGGCTGGAGACTCGGCGAGACGCCGCCTCCTGTGACAGTTCTCGGAGGTGCCTGGGAACTGGCTCCGGCCCCGTCCGCTGCCCTCATTTCCTCTGCCGGCTTCCTCTGCGGGGGGGCGGGGAGGCCAAGGCCGCCGGTCCCGCGGGCGCTTGTTCCTCTGTGAAAGGCAGGGCAAGGCCCCGGGGGGGGCCCAGACGCCAAAGCCCTCCTGTCACTGTGGCCTGCGGAGGGGACGGGGGTCTCCCCACCACGGACACGGGCTCCTGGGCCCCTGGATCTGTGCCACCAGGGACAGGACCGCAGGCCGAGGCCCCACGGCAGGTGCTTTGCATCAGGCTCCCACCCAGGAGTGGTCGAGTGGGCCTCCCGTCAGCCTTGCCCTGGCGTGCACAGAGGGGTCAGGTGGCCCTCGAGAAAAGCCTACCCCGGAAGAACCCCGTGAGCTGGAGACAGGAGGCCGGTGACAGCAGAACAGCGTGGTCCCAGGCTCACCGCCGACACCACATCCGAGGAGACACCGAGGTGCTCCGTGGACCCTCTGCCTCCCCCGTGGACCGAGGAGGAGGCAGAGGACGCCACGCAGCTGTGGCCCCGGCCTGCTTCCTCCTCACACCCAGCCAAGCGCCCTGGAGGGTTCTGAGGCTGGGGGCTAGCACGTGGCCTCATTTTCTTCCAAGGATAACTCTTCTCAGGATGGAGTCAGAGGCTCCTGATGTCTCGAGGCAGCTGTGCTCACCCCTCAGACCCAAGGAGACCCCCAGATGCGTGTCCTGGGACCACGGGCTGCTGGCCCAGACGGCAAGGAATGGATGTGCTCACAGTTCTGGACGGTGGAGGAGGAAAGCACGGCGTGGGCAGGGCCGCTCCCTCGAGGCGCTGGCGGGATCCCTCCTGCCTCTCCGGCACAGCGGCCCCAGGTGCTCCTGGGCCTGCATCGCTCCAGCCTCTGCACGTGGCCTCCTTCCCGCGTGCACGCCACTCCTCTTCTTTCTATCAGGCCCCAGTCATTGGATTCAGGGCCCACCCTACTCCAGTCCGACCTCATCTTAACTTGATTACAGCTGCAAAGACCCTAGTTCCAAATAAGGCCCCATTCTGAGGTACTGGGCGGGCATGGGTTTGGGGTGACATATTCCACTCAGCACATGCCTCCAGGGGGCACAGGCAGGAGTGCGGTTCCCAGGTGGCCGGGGTGGCGGGTGAGTGCAGAGAGGACGTGAACAGTCACCAGCCCTGGAGCTGCCGTGACGGCCCCCGGGTTCTCTCAGGAACCTCCTGGAGCGTGGGTGCGGCCGGACCCCATTTCAGAGGTGAAACAGACACAGAGAAGTTATGACACCTGTCCATGGTCACACAGCAGGGCCCGGCCCAGGACACCAGCCCACGCCAGAACTCTCCCGTGAGGCAGGGTCAGGGTTGGGAGCCGGGGAGGCAGCGGGCATGGCGGGGAGTCAATGCATCCCAAACATGCAGGGTGGTACAAGGCAGACCTTCCAGCATGTTCCACACAACACAACAGCTGCCAGCCCACCCCAGCCAGCTCTGGGGCACTCGGGCCCACAGGGTGGCCACTGCAGGGGCCGGTCCTCTGGGTCACTGCACCACCCCATGGAGGGAAGCGCACAGCCCGGCCTCCTGGAGAATGTGCCGGAATGAGAGAAATGTTCTCCCTGACCCATGCCTGGGAGTCTGGGGCCTCACACCCACCCCCTCCCCGAGTGCCGACACCCACCCCCTCCCCGAGTGCCGACACCCACCCCCTCCCCGAGTGCCGACACCCACACCCTCCCCGAGTGCCGACACCCACACCCTCCCCGAGTGCCCGCACCCATGCTGGTAGGTGGGAGCCGGACCCGTGCCCAGGGCCCACGGCCTGCGTGTGACCGCTCCCCAAGGCCACTGTCCACACAGCCTTCCCATGGGACCCTCTCCAAGAACCCACCTCGGCCTGCACACCTGCAGCCTAAGGGTCTCGGTGGGAGACCTGAGACCTGAGAGGAAGTAGGGGGATGGGCGGAACTCATGGGCACAGCTTCCTCTGGGGCATCCTCTGAGACCCCGGGGGCGAGAGGAGGACAGGTAACTCCTCCCAGGGCAGGTGCTTGCTGCCTGAGCCCGAGTGGTCTGGGAGGCTGGAGCAGCAGCTGCCTTCAAACAGACTCCACACCTGGTGCCCAGGCAGTGTCAGCTGTGGGGCACCTTCCAAGGGGAGGACTCCCGGGGACCACCCAGGCCCATGGCCTCCTGCTCAGCCCCTTGAGCCCCTGAGTCCAGCCCTGCCCCTGCCACTGAGGCCATGCCTGGCCCGGGGCTCGCTGCCTCCTCTGCCCTCTCCCCATCAATAGGCTCATCCTGAGGCCCAGCCTGCCCAGCCCTGTGCCAGGTGTCCGGTTCACATGAATGCTGAGAGAGTGAGCACCGCGGCCAGGCACAGGCACTTTTCCCAGGAACCCCCCATGGCACCTGGTTCAGGTCAGACACAGGGAGAGACCTTGGGCAGGAGACAGGGCGTGAGCTGAGGGACAGGGGAGAGGCGGGGGTTGGGGGCTGGCAAATCCAGGCTGCCACGTGTTCCAAGAACTTCCACAAACTCCAAGCCCTGCCCACTGGTCAACAGTGACACCTCTGCGTCAGGGATCAGCCATGGTAGGCACTGCCCAGGTACCCACCCTTGGCTCAGTGCACCACTGCTATCCCTTCAGACCTGGCCATCACAGCCATTCCCACCTTACAGATGACAAAACGGGCATGGAGAGCCAGTCACAGAAGGGCCCCTCAGCAAACCAGAGGTGGCCCCAGGGCAAACCCCTGCTCCTAACCGTGCAGAGCATTTGACCCCCACCCTCAGGCTGAGCGCGCCTCTCCAGAAGCCGGAGCGAGGCGGTGTCCCCATGCCCACTCCCAGCCTAGGACAGCTCCAGGCCCCAGGGCTCAGGACGAGTAGAAATCATGACGCCCTGAGGCCAAACCAGGGAAGGTGAAGGCTGGGGAGGGTGAGCAACAAGGCCAGCCCCCTCCCTTGGGGCACTCGGGTAGAAGGGGTGACCTCCGCTCGCTCAAGGCCATGCCACCCCCTTCCCTTCCTGCCAGCCTGGACCCAGCCATCCTGCCCATGTGTCACCCCCATCACCCTGCCTTTCCTGGCCGCCATGCCCACACTAGTCTCCCCAGAGCGAGGTTTCACCTGTGCAGAACGGATCTCAGAGAGGTTGGGTGAGTAGCCCGAGGCCACACAGCACAGAGGCTGGAAGGCTGCAGCTGCCAAGAAATCCCCCAGCCACGCTCCCGAGTGCCAGGGAGATGGGGGAAGAGCTGGGCTCCAGAGGAGGCGGCTCTTCCTGGCGCTCAAGCAGGCTCCTGGGCCGGGTGCCCCCCTGCCCTGCCCACATCTGCCTGGTGCAGAAGGTCAGGGGCCCAGGCAGCCCATAGTCTGTGCCCACAGCCTCCACTCTAGCTCAGGCCCTGCACTCTCGGGCATCTCTGCCCCCTGTACCACCACAACTGCCGTCACCTCTATGGAGACTGGCACCAGTGCCTGCGATGAACAAGGAGCCGGCCCGGCAGCGGGGCAGGGCCTGGCGACTGAGGTGAGACCCCCATGCCAGGTGCTAGCACTGCCCCAGAAGCTGAGTGACACACAAGCCAACTGCCAGAGCCACAAGCGTGGGCCCCTCCCCTCTGGGTGCCCCCCCACAGACACAAGCAGCCTCAGAAGGAACCAGCTCGCTCCAATTCGGGGATGGCAAGGAGCCAGCCACATGCTGCAGGAAGCTTGGGCCCTGGGGGTCTCTGTCCCGGCACCACCACTCCAGCACAGACAGCCAAGTGCTCACCAAGCACTGAGCCCACCCGGGCCTGCCACAGGTACTGTCGGCCCATGTCATAGATGGGAAAACCGAGGTTCACATAGGCAAGGCCAGGCAGAGGGACTGCAGCACAGGACAGCCAGGCTTGGAAGGCTGGGCTAAGTTTAGCGGGAGGGCAGGAGACCCCCCTCTCCTCCCTAACCCCCTCATGGGGGCTGGTACAGAGCCTAGACCCAGCCCCTTAATCCGAAGGAGGGTCTCCTTCCTCACCAGCACCAGCACCTTAGGCAGCCCCTCCTGGTAGGTGGGCCCCAGAGCCCAGCAGGTGCCTGCAGCTCTGGCCCAGCATCTTGCAGAGGAGAGACGCCCCTTGCCTCCAACAACTTCTTTCCCTCTAAGTCATTAAACGGGCACATTAGAATTATTCAGATCACAGCTGTTTACCCAGAGAAGGGCAGAGCCGGTGCTGTTCGAAGGTGGGGGAAAGGGCCTCTCATGGCCAAGGGCAAGGCTGGGCCCCGAGGCAGGGTGTGGGCCGAGGGTCCCCTCTGTTCTGGGGGCAGAAAGGACCAAGCACCCTGGGCCACGCCTGGCATGGAGATGTGATGAGGACCTGCCCCAAGCCTCCTCCACCCCCTGCCCTCGGGCCGGGAAGACATTATAGCTGTTGCGGTGGCTGTTGGGCTCTGAGCCTTCACCTGCCCACCCCACAGGGACTTCTGAGCCCCAGGGGTCACTACAGGAAGTCATTTCTGAGCAAGTGACACCCACAGCCCTAAGCCCAGCAGACAGACCTCCCACCAGCTCCCTTCCTCCAGGGAGCAAATGCCTTCAGACCGAGATCTGCCCGGGGGACCCCCATGCCTCCCTGCCAGGCTGCGTGCACTGGGCCCTGCTCCAGGGAAGGAGACACAGAAGATCGCGTCACATGCAAACAGGCTTTGTTTGGGCTGGCTCAGCCTGGTGCCAGAGCCCCAGTGACGTGTGGGTGGGACTTGGCCCTGGGGCCATGGATGGCACAGGGCAGGGGGATTATCTCCCACTCAGACCAAGCAGGGGCCGGATCTGGAGAAGCAGAGGTTTTAGAAAGCCCACTGCTTCCTGGTGACAGATGGGGCTTCCAGCTGTCCCCAGCCCCCTCTGCCTATCCCAGCTGTCCACCGCAGCCAGGAGACCAGGCAGCCATGGGTAATCTCGCCCTGCCTGGTGCACTGGCCATACGGGGTAAGAGGCCTGGCCTCAGGTCCCTTGCAGCCAGCTTGACAGCGTCACCTCGGGCCCCCACTGTCAGGGGGTCTGGGCACCCACCAAGGCCCCTCTCTTCTGAGCCTCTGCCCACTGGGTTCTGTAATGTGGACTGGCCCCTGCTCCCCCCACATCCCCCGCCGGCTGCTGGTGGCTGGGCAGGGCTCTGAGAACCGCTCCCAGCCTGGGAAGAAGCCTCCCACGCCAGGGCCCCGGACCCAGGAGAGGCCATGGAAAGCCTGAACCCCAGCTGGCTGACACCCCCCACACCCCCAAGGGCCCTTAGTCTGAGACCAACTCTCCTGGACACCTGGGGCCCACGCAGGCCCTCCGTGCCCCAGTTACCTGTGCCCTGGGGGCAGCCACGGAGTCACGACCACGCGGGGGACGCCAGCCCACAGGAGGAGGCCGGTTTGTGCTGGGGCCCAGGGCCTGCCCCTCCGAGATCTGGGGCCGCCAGGGGGTCCGGCTGCTTCTGCTGCTGGGCTCGGGGCGGGGAAAGGGTTAATTTCCATGCAAACCGGGAGCCGTGGGGCCCAGCGGCATCACGTCCGCAGCGGAGGGAGGCAGCGGCGCGCAGGCCGGGCCGCCAGGGACTCACCGGGGTCGAAGTGCGAGCTGAAGGCGAAGCTGGGGTTGAAGAAGGACGACGACATGGCCGGGCCAGCGGCCGGCGGGCATCCCGGGAGGGCGCTGCGCTCAGGACGCCCGCGGCCCCGGCCCGAGCCGCCGCATCACCCAGCGGCCGCCGCAGGTGCGGAGCGCGCCGGCCCCCGCGCCCCGCGCCCCCCGCCGCAGCCGCAGAGCCCGCACCGGTGGGGGCGGCGGCGACAGACGAGGTGCTCCGCCCGGCCCTGGCGCCGCGGGGCTCCGCTGGTGCAGTCCGAAAACGCGGGCGGGAGCGCGCGCGGAGCGGCGCGGGGGAGGGGGGGCCCCTCCGCGGCCGGGGTGGCATGGGGGGGCACGGAGAGGGGGACACGGAGGGGGAGAAGAGGGGAGCACGGAGTGGGGGACACAGAGGGGGGCATGAAGAGGGGACACAGAAGGGGGCTTGGAGGGGGGACACGGAGGGGAGGCATGGAGGAGGGGGGACGGGGGGCCGTGCACGGAGCGGGGATGGCACGGAGTGGGGGGATGGTCCGGAGCGGGAAGCACGGCGGCCTGGGACTGAGGGGGGCACGGAGGCTGGCGGGGGGGGGGAAACGGAAGTCGTGAATGGTAAGTCGTGAGTGGGTACGGAGGGAATGCCGGGGTGGGGGAGGGGGTACTCCTAGGTGGAAAGGTTCAGGGAGACAGGTGGGGGAACCCGGGAGCACACCCAGGGCGGGGCTTGGTGCTCAGGGGCCCTCGCCTCACTTGCAGGTTTCGAGGCGGCTGGCAGCCGCCCCCCCACCCCATGCCCTTTGGGTGGCACCTGTGCTGGTGGAGTGGGGGTGGCTGGCTTTGCACACAGGCCTGCTCCTGTGCCGTGCTGTGACAGCCATGAAGGAAGAACCTGGCTGAGTCTCCACCTGCCGTGGACTGTACCAGGTGCTTAGGGCAGCAGGTTGGCCTGGGCACTGAGGGGCCATCCCTTCCCCTATGTTTCTCCCAGGATCCCCCATCCCCGCCCAAAGTGCCACCTTGCAGGGTTGGGGCGGGGCAGGGTCCCCCCAGCCTGCCCCCGTGGGAGTCGGGAGAGTTAAAGTTCAGTGGAAGCTGGTCCCAGTGGCTCATGCCTGTAATCCCAGCACTTTGGGAGGCCAGGGCAGGCGGGTGGCTTGCGCTCAGGGGTTCCAGACCAGCCTGGGCAACATAGCAAGACACTTTCTCTACAAAAATTAGAAAAATGAGCCAGGCATGGTGGCGCTCACCTGTAGTCCCAGCTACTTGGGAGGCTGAGGTGGGAGGATCACTTGAGCCTGGGAGTTAGAGGCCACAGTGAGCCAAGATGGCACCACTGCACTCCAGCCCAGGTGACAACGAGATCTTGTCTCAAAAAAAAGTGTCCTGGAGACTTGCAGTTGAGTTTGATGCACCCTCATCCACTCATTCATTCACTCACTCATTCATTCACTCACTCATTCATTCACTCACTCATTCTGGGACCAGATGGCTAAGCCCCTTGGCAAGGCCCAGTTGGGGTTGGGGGCTGTGGAGCAGGTGAGAGGCGCCCACTCCAACAGGGCTCTTAGGACTTTAGGGAGAGAAAGGAGCCTGTTCCTGGCAGAGGGACCTGCAGAGACCAGGACAGGATGCTTGGGCCACGGGGCAGATGGGCGCCAGGACCCACCCTTCTTTTCCTAAGGGGGTCCCTCATGTAGGAAGTTTCCTCCTAACAGGCAAAGCAAGGGGCCTCCACCCTGTGCCCTCAGACCTTAGGGGTCCCTGGCTGTAGGAGACCAGACACCAACTGCACCTGGGGCAGAAGGAGACAGGGCACCCAGAGCCTTCTTCTTGGCCCTGATCATGTGGCCAGCCAAGGTTCTGAGGGGTGCTGCCGCCAGGCTGCCGTTGCGGGTAAAGAAGCCGCGTGGGTAGAGTGGCTGAAGGGGGCCTTGCCCGCAGGAGGCACTCAGAGGCCCTGGGCCACCTCGTTCAGTCTGTGTCTTCAGGGAGCCCAGAGGGCTGGGAAGATCAGTGCCCACCCAGTGGCAGGGATGGTTGGTGCCAGCAGGCTGCGATCCTGGAGTGCTCCAGCGTGAGGGACAGAGGGTATGGCATACCCTCATGAGTCTCCACTCTGGGTCCCTTGTCAGGGCCTCCCCTCCCCAGCTTAGGAGGGAGTGCCCTCCTCTGCCCAGCCTGGAAGGTGCCCTAGACACCTGGACCTAGGCAGGGGGAGGTGGCCAGTGGCCGTGGGTGGTTGCTGGTTGGCATGTTGGGGAGAGTTTCTGTCCAGAACTTCCATGCCCTCAGTGTCCCTGCCTTGATGACCAGGGCCAGAAACAGCTTGCTGTGACCAAGGGCTGGCTCCTCTCAGGTTTGCCTGTGAACACACATATGTACGCTTGTGGCTGGGCCACAGCTCAGGGGCTTCAAGCTGTGGATCTTCTTGGGGCTCCAGGAAGGACAGGGGAGGAGCTGCCCCTGGGCTCCAAGCCAGCACTCCCACCCTACGTAACCAGAGCGACACCCCTTCTCCAGGGCGCACAGGGCCCTCTGAGATTTCGCTGGAACCAGGAGTTCAGATGCTTCCACTGACCGTGACCCTAGTGGGGCCCCCCAGGTGCTGGCTTTTGCCCACGCTGGGACAGGATCAGTGAGCACCTCTGGGTAAGAGGTCCCTGAAGACATAGCTGTCTGCTATCCCCCGGCCTGGGGGAAGGCATGATCTCCGCCCCTGGGACTCTCTAGAGCCCAGAAGGAGCTGACCGAGGAGCCCAGATTGGCTGGGAGAGTGTCGGTGCAGAAGCATTGCCCGTCCAAGAGGAAAAAGGCCAAGAACCCAGCAGGAAGCCCAGGTGTGGTGGAAAAGAGGGGGCAGGGGCAGGAGAGAGCCTGGGGGTCTGGGGATTAGAGACCAGAGTGAGGCATGCACCTCAGGAGCAAAGTTTAGGGGGCACCCAAAAACTCAGCAGTTATGCCCATCCACAGATAAACCATCAACAGGATGTGCTCTGTCCATACAATGCAATGGTATTGGTCCGTACACGGGACCAAAGCTCTGACCACACGATAACACGCATGCCACATGCTACCACATGGATGACACATGAAAATATGCTCAGTGAAAGACACAGAAGGCCACAGAGTGTGTGATTCCACTTGTATGAAATGTCTGGAACAGACAAATCCACGGGACAGAGCACAGGTGGAGGGCCAGAGCCGGGAGAGGGGCAAGTGGGGGCAGTGCAGAAGGGGCACAGGGCGTCTTCCTGGGGGGAGGAAACTTCCCTGAATTAGCTAGAGGTGATGGCTGCCCACCCTGGTGAAGATGCTAAAACACTAAGCTGTACCCTTTAAAGTGGTGAACTTCATGGCATGTGACTTATATCTCAATAAAATTGTTAAAAACAGTAATCGGCCGGGCACGGTGGCTCACGCCTGTAATCCCAGCACTTTGGGAGGCCAAGGGGGGGGGGGGGGGCGGATCGCGAGGTCAGGAGTTCGAGACCAGCCTGGCCAACATGGTGAAGCCCCGTATCTACTAAAAATACAAAAATTAACCAGACATGGTGGCAGGCGCCTGTAATCCCAGCTACTAGGGAAGCTGAGGCAGGAGAATTGCTTGAAACCAGAAGGCGGAACTTGCAGTGAGCCGAGATGGCGCCACTGCACATATGTCTGTGCATATGTGTAGATGTGTGTGTGTAGGCGGGGTCGCCCCCTCCAGATGCTCCAGGGGAGGGTCCTTCCTGCCTCTTCTGGCTACTGGTGGCCCTAGGCCTTCCTGGGCCTGTGGCTGCGCAGCCCCAACCTCTGCCTGCATCGTCACATAGTCGTGTGTGTGTGTGTGTACGTATGTGTCTATGTGTGTGTATGTGTGTGTGTCTGTGCATATGTGTAGATGTGTGTGTCTTGGTATGTATATGTCTGTGTGTGTGTGTCTTGGTATGTATATGTGTGTGCATGGGTGTGCATATGTGTAGATGTGTGTCGGTATGTATATGTGTGTCTGTGTATGTGTCTTGGTATGTATATGTGTGTGCATGTGTGTGCATATGTTTAGTTGCGTGTGTTGGTGTGTGCATATGTGCATAGAGGTAGGTGTGTATTGGTTTGTGTGTGCATGTGTGTCTGCATATGTATAGGCACGTGTGTCTGTGTTGGTATGTGTACATGTATGTGCATATGTGTAGGTGTGTGTTGGTGTGTGCATGTGTGCATATGTGTAGGTGTGTTGGCATGTGTGTTGGTGTGTGTGTGTGCATATGTGTTGGTGTGTGTGTTGGTTTGTGTGTCTGCATATGTGTAGGCATGTGTGTGTTGGGTGTGTGGATGTGTGCATATGGTGTGTGTGCATGTGTAGGTGTGTGTGCATGTGTCTGCATATGTGTAGGTGTGTTGGTATGTGTGCGTGTGTACACAGGTGTGTGTGCATGTGTCTGTGCATATCCATAGGTATGTCTGTGTTGGTATATGTGTGTGCACACGTGTGTCTGTGTGTGTTGGTATGTAGGGGTGTGTGCATATGTGTAGGTGTGTGTGTGTCTGTGTGTGCGCGTGTCCATCCTCTCCTCTCGTTATCAGGCCCATCATTGCATTAGGACCCCCTGCTCCAGTCTGGCCTCCTCAACTTGATCACAGCTGCAAGAACCCCATTTCCAACTGAGGTCCCAATTCACAGGTATCAGGGTCAGGACTTGAACATATTTTGGGGGGACACAATTCAACCCCCAATGGGAGTGCAGGGCATGGGAGGGAGGAGGGAGGCAAAGTGGGGAACATGCAGCTGTCAGGACAAGGTCAGCACCTTCCCAAATTCTTCCTGCAGACGTCTGAATCCCAATTAGCCAGTTATAATAGCGTTTCTGCAAGCGCAGCTGCCGGGACTCAGCACCCAAATCTGCCTGTTGGGCACCACAGTAGGCATTGCAGAGCCCAAGGATGCCCCTGCCTGGCTGGGCCTCACCCTGCAGTGGGCACCCCCCATTCTGCCACATGCCCCTCCACCATCTTGGCCCTCTTAGAGGCATCTCTAGGGTGCTTGGGCCCCTCCAGCCCCAGTCCCAGCCCTGTACCCGCAGGCACCCAGGAGGGAACAGAGCCGGGTGCTCTTCCAGGCTGAGGCAGCAGGGCCCTCAGGCAGGAGGGGCAGCTGGGGCCTCTTGGCCTCCAGCCCTGGCCTCCCCCTTGCCCCGCAGTTATTTCAGGCAGGAAGGTGGGCAGTGCCAACCCTGCAGGGGTCAGTGAGACCTGAGCCTCCCCAAGGGGGCAGTGCCTGTCTAGTGTGGGGACAAGGGGCATAATACTGTCCTCCAGAGCTATGAAGTCGTCCTTGTGGCCCTTCCAGGCCGGCGTAGCCCATAGTCGGGGCCAGTGACCTGGGGGCAGGGCTGGAGGCCAGGAGAGGCGGCTCTGAACAGAAATGAAGCCGAAAGGGCCGCCCAGGGGACAGGCCATCTGTCAGCTCAGGGCAGGTGCTGGTTCCGGGAGCTTTGGAGAACACTGCATCTGCCAGCCCGCCCTCCCGCCCAGAGATCCCAGGCCAGGCTCCCCAGGCCCTGTGGCCCAGGTGAGCCAGGGGCAGGTCCACAGCCTGAGCTGCTCACACTGCAGATGCTTCCAGACGCTGGTTTCTTTGGGTCTCGTTTTATTAAAAGCATGATTTCCCACTCCACGTATTTCCTTTTTTTTGAGATGGAGTCTCACTCTGTTGCCCAGGCTGGAGTGCAGTGGCGCGATCTCGGCTCACTGCAAGCTCCGCCTCCCGGGTTCACGCCATTCTCCTGCCTCAGCCTCCCAAGTAGCTGGGACTACAGGTGCCCACCACCACGCCCGGCTAATTTTTTGTATTTTTAGTAGAGACGGGGTTTCACTGTGTTAGCCAGGATGGTCTCGATCTCCTGACCTCGTGATCCGCCCACCTCGGCCTCCCAAAGTGCTGGGATTACAGGCATGAGCCACCGTGCCCGGCCACATATTTCCTTTTTTACTGAAAAAATTCACATAACATAAAATGAATCGGCTTGAAGTGAACAATTCAGTAGCATTTGTATTCACAACATTGCGCCCCCATCTGGGTCCAGAACATTCTCACCATCCCAAGAGGAAACCCCAGGCCCCTCAGACAGCACCTGCCCGTTCCCTTCTCCTGAGCCCCCACTGCTCTGTGTTCAGTCCCCATGGACTGGCCCATTCTGGACATTTCATAAAAATGGAATCACATGGTATGTGGGGGCGTCTGCCACGCTTCCCTCAGTGGGATGTTCCTCTCGAGGTTCCTCCTCGCTCTGGCCTGCCGGTGCCACATGCCTTTCTACAGCTGAGTTACGTTCCATTGTGTGGATGGACTGCAGTGTGTTTATCCAGCCACACCCTGAGGTCAGGGCTGCTTGCTGGAGACAGACTGCAATGTTATTAGTGTTAGGTGTGGGGTGGGAGCACCCGGGACAACCCCACACAGTGGGAAAGCTTTAGGGTGAACCCCACACAGAAGAATATGGCAGGACCATGGACTCTTCCACCTTCTGACCCGCTCATTCCACTAACGTGAACATGGCCAAGGAAAGGGAGGGGCTTCTTGGACAAAAACACTCACTGCAACATTATATCTAATGACAAAAAAACCCTGAAGCTTCTCCTGGTCCAGCAGCAGACGGCCAGTCAAGAAAGTTGCTGGGGCCAGGCGTGGCGGCTCACGCCTGTAATCCCGGCACTTTGGGAGGCCGAGGCAGGAGGATCACTTGGGGTCAGGAGTTCAAGACCAGCCTGGCCTACATGGTGAAAATACAAAAATTAGCCAGCGTGGTGGTGGGCACCTGTAATCCCAGCTACCTGGGAGGCTGAGGCAGGAGAATCGCTTGAACCCAGCCGGGAGGTGGAGGTTGCAGTGAGCCGAGACCGCGACGCTGCACTCCAGCCTGGGTGACAGAGCGAGACTCTGTCTCAAAACAAAACAAAACACAAAGTTGCTGGACCGTCCTCAGCTCCCAGGCACAACACGGAGTCATCTCCCATCGTAACTGCAGAGTTGTGGAGACGTGATAAGATATGACACCGAGAAAGCGGATACCGCAGTCACATCAGCTCTGTGTAAGAACCAGAGGGGCAGAAACCCGCACGAAGGAAAACCTGTGGTTTCAGGTGGAGAAGAGGCGGCGTGAGGCCTTCCTCACTGTCGTTATTGGGGTATCAGGAAACAAATGCACAGTGAAGCGTCTCCTTCCAGACAGGCCGTGGCCAGGGGAGCTCCTGGGTGATGTGTACCTGTTTTGGTCTCACCCTGGTGACAGCCCTACAAAGTCCCTACCCAATGAGAGATGCCGGCGAGGGGAGAGGTGCTCGCAGAAGCCACCTGCCTCATAGACATCCCCTCTCCTTCCAGGGCCCTTATTTTAGGAGCTTCATGAGCCGGGCCCTGGCATGGTTCCCTGGCCCCTGCAGTGACCCACGGACAGACAGCTGCTCAGGCCTGGCCACTGGAGGAAGCCAGGTTGTCTGGTGTCTTCTGCTGGCTTCTCAAACACCCTGGCCAACCTGCATGTCCTGGGAGACGCTGCCAGGCCCAGTGGGCCACCTCCATGGACCCTCGCATTCTCCCCTACAGCCCCCATGAAGCAGCAGGTGGGGTGGGAGCTCATGCTACACACAGACGCCCCGAGAGAACCAACTATGTGGCTTGCCCAAGCTCACAGCTGGAAAGCCAGGCCTGTATCATATCTTGCTCTGTAGGAAAGCACTGAGAATTGGACACATTCCAAGAAACACACAATCTACCAAGACTAAGTCCCAAAGAAATAGAAAATCTGAATAGATCTGTAATGAGTAAGAAGATTGAATCAGTGATCAAAAGTCTCCCATCAAAGAAAGGCCCAGGACCTGACAGTTTCACTGGCGAATGCCACCAAACATTTAAAGAACAAACACCAATTCCTCTCAAACTTTTCCAAAAGACTGAATTCAGCCACTCCTAACTCACTCTATGAGGCCAGCATTACCCTGACACCAAAGCCAAAGAGACTACAAGGAAAGAAAAGTACAGGCCAATATCTCTCATGAACACAGATTCAAAAATCCTCAGCCAAATGCTGGCAAACTAAAGTCAGCAGCATATGGAAAGGATTACACACCATAATCAAGTGAGATTTATTCCTGGAATGCAAGGATGGGCCAACTATAAAATTTGATCAGTGTGATACACCACATTCACAGGAGAACAGAAAACACGTGATTATCTCAACTGATGCAGAAAAAGACAAAATTCAATACCCTTTCATGATAAAAATGCTCAACAAGCTATGAATAGAAGGAAACTACCTCAACCATCCATGGTGATAAAAACCATCCATGAAAAGCTCACAGCAAACATCATACTCAGTGGTGAAAGGCTGAAAACTTTTCCTCTAAGATCAAGAAAAGCGTGTCCACTCTCGCCACTCCTGTTCAACATAGTACTAGAGGTTCCAGTGGACCAATTAAGCAAGAAAAAGAAATAAAAGGTATTCACATTGGAAAGGAAAAAGTAAGGCTGGGTGCGGTGGCTCATGCCTGTAATCCCAGCACTTTGGGAGGCCAAGGCAGGTGGATCACCTGAGGTCAGGAGTTTGAGACCAGCCTGGCCAACATGGTGAAACCCCATCTCTACTAAAAATACAAAAATTAGCCGGGTGTGATGGCACGCGCCTGTAGTCCCAGCTACTCAGGAGGCTGAGACAGGAGTATCTCTTGAACCCGGGAGGCAGAGGTTGCAGTGAGCCAAGATCACACCACTGCACTCCAGCCTGCACAACAGAGCAAGACTCCACCTCAAAAAAAAAAAAAGAAAGAAAAATGTCTAATTACCTCTGTTTGCCAGGCGTGGTGGCTCACGCCTGTAATCCCAGCACTTTGGGAGGCCAAGGCGGGTGGATCACAAGGTCAGGAGATCGAGACCATCCTGGCTAACACAGTGAAACCCTGTCTCTACTAAAAATACAAAAAATTAGCCGGGCATGGTGGCAGGCACCTGTAGTCCCAGCTACTCAGGAGGCTGAGGCAGAAGAATGGTGTGAACCTGGTAGGCGGAGGTTGCAGTGAGCAGAGATCGCGCCACTGCACTCCAGCCTGGGTGACAGAGCGAGACACTGTCTCAAAAAAAAAAAAAAATTACCTCTGTTCACAAATGATATGATGTTATATGTAAAGAATCTTAAATATGCCACAAAAAAACTGTTAGAGCTAATTAATGATATCAGCAAAGTAGCAAGATCCAAAGTCAACACCCAAGTATCAGTTGCATTTCTATAAACTACCAATGGATAACCTGAAAAGGATTATCCAATTTGTCCAAAAAAGACAAAAACAATTCCATGTATAGTACCATCGAAAAGAATAAAATACTTAGGAATTAACTTAGCCAAGGAGGTGAAAGACTTGCACAATGAAAACTACAAAACATTGCTGAAAAGAAATTAAAGAAGACAAAATAAATAGAAACACAAAAATAAATAGAATCCTATGTTCATGGATTGAAAGACTTAATAGTGTTAAGATGTCAGTATTTCCCAAAGCGATCTACAGAGTCAACACAATCCCTATCTAAATCCCAGTGACTTTTGCAGAAATAGGAAGCCCATCCTAAAATTCATATAGAATCTCAAGAGACCCAAGATATCCAAAACAATCTTGAAAAAGAAGAACAAAGCTGGAAGACTCATACTTCCTGATTTCAAAACTCACTACAAAGCTACAGAAATCAAAATGGTATGGCACCCACAGACAGACAGACATATAAACCAGTAGAATAGAACAGAGAGCCCAGAAATAAACCTTCACATAATATGGTCAAACGATTGTTGACAAGGGTGCCAAGACCATTCAATGGGGAAAAAACAGTCTTTCAACAAATAGTGCTGGGAAAACTAGATGTCCACATGCAAAATAATGAAATTGGGCCCTTACCTAACACCATACATGAAAATAACTCAAAATGGATCAAAGACCTAAATGTAAAACATGAAACTCTTAAAAGAAAACAGAGCAAAAGCTTCATGGCATGGGATTTGACAGAGATTTCTTGGATGTGACAGCAAAGGCACAGGCAACAGAAGAAAAAAATAGACAACTTTGATTTCATGATAATTAAAAAAATTTGTGGGTCAAAAGAAAATATCAACAGGCTAAAAAGGCAACCCAAAGAATGGCAGAAAATATCTGCAAATCATCTGAAAATAGATGAATAACCAGAAATTTAGAGAGAACATATGAAGAACTCCTAAAACTTAATCACAAATAAACAAAATTCAATTCAAAAATGGGCAAAGGACTTGAATAAATAAGACATTTATCCAAAGAAGATATTAAATGCCTAATAAGCCCATGAGAAGATGCCGACCATCACTAATCATGAGGGAAATGGAAATCAAAGCCACAGTGAGGGCCGGGCACGGTGGCTCATGCCTGTAATCCCAGCGCTTTGGGAGGCCAAACTGGGCGGATCACCTGAGGCCAGGATTTCAGGACCAGCCTGGCCAACATGGTGAAACCCCGTCTCTGCTAAAAATACAAAAATTAGCCGAGCATGGTGGCACATGCCTGTAATCCCAGCTACTCAGGAGGCTGAGGCACGAGAATCATCGAACCCAGAAAGCGGAGGTTGCAGTGAGCCGAGGTCACGCCACTGCGCTCCAGCCTGGGTGACAGAGCAAATCTCCATCTCAAAACAAAAAAAAATGAAACAAAACACAATGAGATGCCACCTCACACCCCTGAGGATGGCTGCTATTTAAAAAAAAAAAAAAAACCTCCAGAGAATCACAAGTGTTGGTGAGGATGTGGGGCTATTGGCCCCTGTGCGCTGCTGGTGGGAATGGAAAACAGTGCCTCAAACACTTAAATCAGAATGACCGCATCATCCAGCAATTCCACTTCTGGTTATCATCCCAAAAGAACTGAAAGCAGGGTCTCAAGGAGACATTTGTACACCCATGTTTATAGCGGCATTATTCACAATTGCCAAAAGGTGGACGAAAAATCCAGGATCCATGAACAGGCAAATGAATACTCAAAATGTGGTGCAACCATGCAATGGAGTATTAGTCACTTTTTTTTTTTTTTTTGAGACAGAGTCTCCTTTTGTCACCCAGGCTGGAGTGCGGTGGCGCGATCTCAGCTCACTGCAACCTCTGCCTCCCAAGTTCCAGCGATTCTGCTGCCTCAGCCTCCCAAGTAGCTGGGACTCCAGTCTCGCACCACCAACGCTGGCTAATTTCCGTATTTTTAGTAGAGACAGGGTTTCACCATGTTGGCCAGGCTGGTCTCAAACTCCTGATCTCCGGTCATCCACCCGCCTCGGCCTCCCAAAGTGCTGGGATTGCAGGCATGAGCCACCGCACCAGGCTTGAAACTCCATCTCAAAAAAAAAAAAAAAAAAGGCAGCTGGGTACAGTGGCTCACGCCTGTAATCTCAGCACTTTGGGAGGCTGAGGCAGGCAGATCACCTGAGGTCAGGAGTTCAAGGCCAGCCTAGTCACCATGGTGAAACTCAGTCTCTACTAAAAATGCAGAAATTAGCCGGGCGTGGCGGCATGCACCTGTAATTCCAGCTACTTGGGAGTTTGAGACAGGAGAATTGCTTGAACCTGGGAGGCGGAGGTTGCAGGGCCGAGATCACACTATTGCACTCCAGCCTGGGTGATAGGGTGATAGAGTAAGACTCTGCCTCAATAAAAAAGAAAAAGAAAAGATGGTAAATTTATACTATGTGAATTTTATCATGATAAAAAGCACACAAGAAAGAAGAAAAGCATTAAGGAAATGGAGGAAAAGGCATCTACCGAGCCTGGACATTCTCCAGCATCAAACGTGTGTTCTGCAGGTGACTTTATCTCCACCGTGTTCATCTACATATTCTAAATGTTCTGTAATAAACCTGATTGCTTCATCTCATCCAAAAGCTATTACAGATAATATTTCAATCACCCTAATTAAAACAATCACATGCCTTTAAAGGCCAAAGTTGGGCAAGAATTTAACTGGCCACTAATTGCTGCTGGGGCCAGGGAGGGCTCAGCCCTTTGGGAAAGTGACCTGGCAGGACCCACCAGTGTCCCCTTCCCTGTCTGAGCCTGGACATCTCCCTGATGTCTGACCTGAGGCTCCAGGTGGCTCTGACCTCTACACCTGGCTGGGACGGGTGTAGACTGGATTCGTCTCCTCATCTCCTGGGGTCTCTTGAAGAAGGAGGATAATGCAGCCTCCCTCAAGAGGCTGCTGAGACCCCTGGGGCCCCGCCAATGGCAGATGACACTGTTATTACATTCATTGTCACCTGTCGCATATCATGACCGTCACCTTCATTAGTGAGGACAATACCCTCCCACCTCCAACATGAGCAGAGGCTACCACAGCCTACGTAAGAGGCCCGGGCAGTCCTGTGGCTTCCAGTAGAAAGCCAGGCCCCCCCGACCCCAGCAGACAGCCCCGTCCTTGGCTTCCTCACAGGCCTGCGGTGCCCAGCATGACCACCCCACAGGGGCAGGGCTGTTGGCACCACCCTCCCTGGCAGAAGGTAACCGTGCCCCTGGTGTATTCAGAGCCAGCCAGGGATCACCTTGGCCCTCCTGCTCACCACCAGGGGAGGGTGGTTTGGGAGGAGGGCGTGGCTTGGATAAACTTCGTCCCGTATGAACCTGGAGCCTCCCCACCCCCACCGGCCTGCAGGCTGTGCTGTGCCCCTTCCACCCGGCCCAAGCCCGCAGGCTGGGCCGCAGCACCCACTCGGCTGCCCCTTCAAACCCCACTCACATGCCTGGCCCTGCAACCTGTTTCCTGCACCAGAGCTGGGGGGGCAGGGTCCCCAGCCTCAATCTCCCTGCACCACCCCCACCGCCCGCAGCCCCTCCCACTGTGTACAACCCGCTGCACTGGAGGCCCGAGGCGTGGGTTCCAGCCCCACGACCTTGGGCAGGTCCCTCAGCCCCTCTGACCTCAGGCTTCCAGCTGCTGTCTGCCCAGCTGGCCTCGGTCACCTGCTCACCGGCTCACTGGTGCCCTCTCTTCCTCCCTAACCCCACCCCAGGTTTGGGGAGGCCAGGCACTGCTAAGGGTCAGTCTGCCCAGACCAGTGTGGACACACCAAGTGCCTGCGAGCCCCTGGGAGCTGCCCGTGCCAGGCTGGAGTGCCAGGGAGGGGCGAGGACAGCTGCAGCCCCGAGATGTAAACAGGCTTGCAGGTATAAAAGCTGGAGCCCCTGGGCCTCTCCACACCTCAGCCTGACCCACCTTCCAGAACTCTCGAAAGAAGCCAGGCAGAGGTAAGCCCTGCCAAGGAGGGGGGTGTGGGTCTCTGGCCGCTGAGGTTATCCGAGCTGGATGGTGGGAACTTGGAGGCCTTCTCTTCATCCACAGGACAAGGGTGGCCCTGGGAGACCCCAGGGGACCCAGGGGAGGTCGGGAAACAGGGTGGAAACAGAAGGAATGACCCTCCCTGCCAGCAGCACCGCTACAAGCCCCAAGGATGGAAGACAGCTGCAGGTGCCTGGTCCTGCGGGGCGCACATGTGTGCACGTGTGTGCTGGCACGACCCTCTGTGGGCACGGCTACAAGAGGCGGCTGCGAGCTGGGGCCTCTGCATAGGGAGCTGGACCTGCTCACTCTGCCCCTAGGCCCGCAGGCTCTAAGTGGGGATGGAGATGGGGTGGGGCTGGCAGGGCAGCGAGTCCAAGGCCTCTGGCCCCCGGACTCCAGCAGGCACACAGAGCCGGCTCTGGTCCCCACACTCTGCCCCTGACCCAGAGGGACCCCACTGCCTCTATCACCCCTTCCCCCGAGAGGCCTCTCTCATCTCAGCATCTGCCCTTGGAGACTGGGTGGCAGAGGCTAGTTGCTGTGGGCAGACCACAGCTTCCGAGAATGGAAGGTCGGGAATGGCCCGGAGCAGGGCATCCCAGATGTAGCAATGCTGGGGAGGTGTGTGGTGTGAGGGGTCTTAGCCCAGCCTGGAGGCTCCAGGATCTCTAGCTGTGGAGGGTAGGTAAAGGGAGTGGGGAAACAGAGGCCTTTCGGCAGGGCCTTTCCTGGCACTGAGGGCAGCCCCCAGAATCTGAGCAGGGCCCAAGGACAGCTTGTGTGGCGACACGCAGCCTCCCCCGGCCGGACATCCCAGCTCACTGGGATCCCATTAAACTCCAGCCCGGGCCGCGGATGCACGAGCTATAAATAAACCAGCAGCCTGGAGCTCCAGGCCTGCCTCCCACCCTGTCTCCAGCCCGGATCTCGGGCTCCCCTGCCTTCGTTGGGGGCACCCCTGAGAGCAGTGGGATTGGGGGTGGTGAACGAGCTCAGCCCAGGGGCACCCCCAGCACTGGGCAGATGGGACATTGGTTCCTGGCTTGGCCACGTTTAGCCTGGAATTCGGCCCAGCCCCTCCTCTGTAAAGGAGGTGACATTGGGCCCGGGGCCCCGAGTGGTAGGTGGGTGTTCCCTCTTCCAAAACAGGTCCCCAAGATGCCAGGGTTGGGGAAGGCGAGCCAGAGTCCCAGCTCTGAATGAAGTGGGGCGGGGCCTGTCCTGAGGGCCTCCGAGGCCCAGTCCTGTCCCTCTTGCCCGCTCACCACCACCCTGCTGGCTGGGGGAATCAGCCACTGCAAGGGCTGTGGGGGCCCAGCTCCAGCCCCACAGCAGCGGGCAAGCCCATTCCCCACCATCTCCCTTCCCTCCTGGCTCCTCGCACAACCCTGTGAAGGGGCAGGCGTCTCCCCACATCACATGGCAGCTGGAGGCACCATGGGTTGGGGAGCAGGACCTGGTCCAGGGGCTGCAACTGGCGCTCCTCACACCTCTGGGGCGCCAGGGTTGGGTTGCAACCCTTGACCTATGGCCTCTCTATCCAGAGGAGAGCAGAGATGCCTCTGGCCACTGCTCAGCCCCACTCGAGAACACAGGCCGCCCCTCCTGGCAGCAAGAGCGTTCCAGAAGGCTCTACCACCCCGTGAACTTTCAAGAGGGCCAAGAAGCCCAGGACACCCGCTTCCCCTTGCGCTCTGAGATAGCTGCTGTGCTGAGCCCCAGAACCCAACACCCCCTGGGGACGGCAACCTGAGAGCCCAGCAGGTCACAAGGCGCTGCCGTGAGGGGCACAGGATGGCCCGGCCCCTCCCGCTGACCCCTCTGCCTGTGCCCAGACCCCCACCTGCCTGGCTGGGATCCCAGCATGTCTCGGGGCCCTGGCATGACCCCAACACTGTGACGCCTGTCACCATTCCCACTTTACGGCAGGACCCAGCACCAGGCGGCGTCTACGTCTGCTCTGGCCCAAGCAGCACCCCCAATCCGTGCGTGCACCCCACGAATTGACTCCCTATCCACCCAGGACCAGGATGGAGGAGGACTTCTCCTCCCAGATGAAGAAGATGGCCTTGGCCATGGGCACGTCCCTATCAGACAAGGACATTGAGCTGCTGCCCACGGACATGAGACACCACGGTACAGCATGCCCCCGCCTGGCACGGCCCCCCACCCGTCCAGCCCCCCTGTGGTCAGGAGACCTCATCCCTTTCCTGGGGCTGATGGGTCCAGGACACCAGGACCTGCGGCGGGCGGGGACATGGGGGTGCAGGACCCGGCAGCCCCCATCCCAGGGCGGGGTCTTCCCTGGAGGCCCAGCTGAAGTGAGGTGGGCCCCTCCGTGAGCCCCGCCTGGTTGCCCCAGGGTCCTTCAACTACCTCAAGTTCTTCGAGCACATGCGCAAGCTCCACGCCTCGGGCCAGCTGGACGACGCCATCCACAGGGCCTTCCAGTCCCTGGACAAGGACAAGAGCGGCTTCATTGAGTGGAACGAGATCAAGTAATGGCTGGCGGCCAGGGAGGGGTGGGGCCCAGGCCACCCAGACCACGCCGAATGCCCACCTGGCAGACCCGGCCTTCCCCCACCGGGTCCCCGCTGGCCTTGCAGCTGGCAGGGCTGGGCCAGAACCGGCTAGAGGCCCAGGAGGCCCAGAGGCCCGGGCTCCCGGCCCAAAGTGCCCTCGCCTACAAAGTGGGGGACGAACGGCTCGTGAGTCACTGGGCACTGGCCGGAAGCCCCTTGGCCCTGACTCGAGCCCCCTCGGCCCCAGGTACATCCTGTCCATCATCCCCAGCAGCGGGCCCACCGCCCCGCTGACAGACGAGGAGGCCGAGGCCATGATCCAGGCGGCAGACACAGACGGGGACGGGAGGATCGACTACGAAGGTGGGGGCAGCACAGCCGGGGCACCCTCAGGACCCTCCTTCCCCTGCTAGGCCGCCACCCTTGCCCATGGCCCCGCCCCGAGGGCACTGGCACACAACTCACAGATGAGGAAACCCAGGCTCAGGGGTCTGGGCCAGGAGTCTAGGTGCTCTTCCCTGGGCCAAGGGTCCCACTGCAGAGAGGTGGCCAGGAGGGCTTTGGGAAGGCCAACTGTGGCAGAGCCAGCGGGTATGGGGTCTCAGAGCTCGGGATGCCATCTTGTGGGGGACCCACGGTCTTTGAGGCTCTCCATGGCTGCCCTGAGGTCTGGGCCATCTCACCCCCACACAACCCCAGTGGCTGGCCACAGGCCTGGAGGGTGGAGGGCACACAAGGTGGGCTGGGCCTCCAGACACCCCTTGCCCAGCCACGGGCCGTTCTCATCTGCCTGGGTCTAGAAACCCCAGCAAACCTGGCTTGTTGGGGGGGAGGTCACAAGGCTTGATAGGCATCCTGACCCCTCTCAGAACTCAGGCCCCCCAGCTGCTCCATGCCTCAGTTTCCCCACTGAGGGATGATCACCAATGAGCACCTGCTCTCAGAGGGTCTGGTGGGAATTCCTGAGAGTCTCTGCAGAGACCCAGGCCATTGCAAGCCCCCAGTCCCCAGCTGGGGTCAACTTGTGACGACCAAGCAGCTGGGCCCAGGACAAACAGCTCCAGCGTGGGGCCACCCCCGGCCAGATGGGCTGGAGGCCTCGTCCCTGCTCAAGGACTTGGGGACAGGACCCCCTGGACTGTGTAGTCCAGGCACACTCCCTCTGCCTCCTCTGAGAGTTAAAGGGCCTACAGGAACTGGGGGACACAAAACAGGGGTACTTACTTTAAATTGGTCTCCTGCTCTAGAATTTTCTGAATTGATCAAAAAGGAGAAAATTCCAAAGAAGAAGTAGCACCATGACTAGCCCTGGCCAGCCGAGGGGCTCCCATGGGGTAACCGGGGTGACCACGCACCTGGGCAGAAGCCGTTGGGGCCAGTAAGAGGCGGCAGCCGTGAGGGTGGACCCAGCTTTTGAAGGAAAATGGAAGAAAAGCAGCATTAAGTGAATGACGCAGCCTGGTGTGTCTGTTGGGGATGCTGGTGTGAACTGGGGTGGGGGCAGCATCAGGGCCATGGGTGACAACGGCTGGGGGGCAGGGTGGGCGTGTGAGGGTGGGAATGAAGACGTCTTCTCCCATCTCCCAGCCCCACCTGGCTGTGGGCAACCCCCAAGGGCAACCCTGTAGTGAGATTCCGTCTGGGTGGGCCTCCGGTCAGCAGGGTGCACAGTGCTCTCTGGGCCCAAACCCCTGAAGGGCCCCTTCCCAATCTGCAATGGGCCTGGCCTGGGGCCACGCACTCCCAGTTCATGCCTGAACGCAGTATGGGGACACCTGCAGCCCCTGGGTGCCCCTGGCAGGGGCCTCGTTCCAGGCCGAAGCACCCAGCAGACCCTCCACCTCCATCTCTTGCCTGCTCAGGCCCCCAGGCTGGGCCCTTCTATCTCCCGGCTGCGTGTCTCCCTCCATGGTGCTCCTCTCCCCACTTAGTGCTTCCGGTGGGACCCCAGCCCAGTCCTTGGTCCTCTGTCCCGCCCACACTCGCCTGCCTAGAACCCCCTCATCTGGTGGCTTAAGGGCCCCCAGCCCTGGCAGTTCCCAGCCCCCAGGTCCTGTGAGCGGCAGGGGCCTGGGTCCCCTTGGTGCCATTAGTGGGTGTGGGTGTTGGCCTCCAGCTGCTCACTGGCCACACAGGACTCCAGGCCCTCTGGGCTGGTGGCACTGAGGGTGTTGGGAGCCTGACTCCCGGCTCACCCCAGAAGGGAAGACACCCGCCTATCAGGGGAACCCTTGCTGAACTTACGGGAGTGAGAACACAGCCGTTCCAGGGGCGAGTGTGGCAATGTCAGGGTCTATTTGTCGCAGCAGCAAGAGTGAGGCTGATTCACACACCATCCTCACGGCCCACCTGCATGTAACTACAGGCTCCGTCGTGAAATACACACAGAGCCCACTGCCCGCACCACCCTGGCCATGGTCACTCTCGCCTGGGCAACCACCACAGCCCCCTGGTTGGTCTCTCCACCTCTACCCTCTGAAGGTCCTTCCTCACCTTTGTGTCTGGAGGGCTCTCCCCTCACACAGGGTGACTCTAGGGGCCTCATGCACTCTGACTCCCACTTTCCCTCTGACCTGAGACCCCCAGGTCCTGCCCCTCCTGATGCAGCCACGTGGCCCCCTTGCCTCCTCAGCCAGGCGCCACCTTGCCCTGGGGCCTTTGCACCTCCAGCCCTCAGCCTGGCATGCTCTTCCCTAGACATCCGGCTGCAAGACAGACTCTCTCTTCTTCGATGTTTTCTGCAAATGTCGAATCCCAATGAGGTCGTCTTTACCTGCCCTGTTTGATATTTCACGCACCCTCGCCAGCATCCTGCGTCCCCCTGGACCAGGTCTTTTCCCCAAAGCATTCCCCATCCCCTAATATGCTATGACATTCGCGTATGCACGCGTTTATTATGAGCAAACAAAGCAGGGGTGCTAAGATCCAGAGCAGGGGAGCTCTGAGAGGTGAGTGCAGGCGGTACAGGCTGCCCCATCGGGCGTCTGCCAGTCAGCAGCGGGACTGAGAGGGCGCTGGGCGGCCTCCTGCTGTCCAGGGCCTGTCTGGGAGGAGGGGCTTTGGCTGCAGCTGCTATGGGCTACCCAGTGGGAGTAAGAACAGCAGAGAACCCAACCCAACCTCACCAATTGGAGGCTGCCCTCACCGTCAGTGCAGAGCCGAGCTCAGCCCCTCCCCTCCCCGTCAGCCACAGCCACAGTGAGCCCACCGGACAGGAGGTTGGCAAAAGTCAGTCCCAGGGCCAGATCCAGCCCAACACCGGCCAAACCTGGTTTTGGATTATCTGGGGCAGCTTTCGCGCTGTGCTCAGAGGCCATAGAAAGTTTGAAAATAAAAAGAAGGGGCCGGGTGCGGTGGCTCACGCCTGTAATCCCAGCACTTTGGGAGGCTGAGGCAGGCGGATCACCTGAGGTCAGGAGTTCAAGACCAGCCTGGCCAACATGGCGAACCCCTGTCTCTGCAGAACGCACATTATTTTTAAATATGTAAAGCATTTACCAAAATTGTCCAAACGCTGGGACCTAAAGTGAGACTCAATCAAGTCAAAGGATTGAAATAATATGGAACATTCTCTGACCATAGAGAAGCTAAGTTAGAAATTTAAAAGATAAAAAAAGCAGCACAGTTCTAAACAGCCTGTGGTTCAAAGGGACCATCCTGCAAATTTGGAAATGTTTCGCACCAAAGAAGAATGAAAATACAACATGTCAACTTGTGGCTGCCGCTCAAACGGTGCCTTGAGGGAAACTCACAGTCTTAGACGCACAGACTCCAAAGGAAAAGGGCCTGGGAATCAATGGTCTAAGTATCCTTCCCAAGAAGTTAGGAAAAGAACAAAAAAGGAAGCTCGCAGGAGGGGACAGAAATAAAGGTGGGCATTGTGAAATGTTAAGTTTCCTGCTTTCTGTCCGTCTCCCCTGCTGGAACATAAACCCCTCGAGGGCTGGGGTGTGGTAACAGGCACCTCTAGTCCCAGCTACTTGGGAGGCTGAGGCAGGAGAATTGCTGTACCCCAAATTCTAGGCCTGGCATCGACAGCACGTGGACTTAGATGATTTGGTTGATGCTGTGAACTGTCTCGAAGCAGGCTCTGCCAGGGAGAGAATGGAGCCCATGAGGGCGGTGAGCCAGGTGGGGTGGAATGAACCCCGGGCAGAGTCCATCTGTGCTTCTAGGGTCTGGCCCCCGCCCCGAAGCCCTCCCCCCACCCCCAATGGCCCATCAACCTAGACAGGGAAGTGACCCAGCTGGGGGAAGGGAGCCCAGCTTTCTCAATGGTAAGACTCGGGGTGCCCCCCACCATGACTCAGAGACCCCTCCAAGCCCCTGAGGACCTCCACAGTGTCTTGCTGGGTGAAGCCCACCTCTGTGTTGCTGTCTGTTGGGCACTAGAACTACCTGGAGCAGAAGCAGCGGGAAGGCTCAGGGCAACAGGTTTGACCTGGGGCCTTTCCCGGAAGGCTGGGGCCTAATAGCTGCCCCTGGAGCGTAGAGCCGCCCCCTTCCCACCCCACTCCCAGTCTCCCGCACTCCACTCCCCACAGGGGGGAGAAACACCATCTCAGCCCCCTTCCCCAGGCACCCCTGTCCAGGTGAAGCCGCCTGGCAGACAGGCCCTCCCCTCAATCTTCCAGCCTCTCAGGGACACCTTTCTCATCAGCACAACACGTGAGGCCACGTGACTGGAGGGCAGCAGAGACAGGAATGATACGCAGCCCCAGTCTCTTCATCTAAAATTTGAATTAAAACCCAACAGGCTGGGCATGGTGGTTCACACCTGTAATTCCACTTTCGGAGGCCAGGGTGGGGGTGATCACTTGAACCCAGGAGTTTGAGACCAATCTGGTCAACATAGTGAGACTGTCCTCAAAAAGTAAAACAAAAGTAGTTGGGCATGGTTTCCCACTACCAGGTAGTCCCAGCTACCTGGGAGGCTGAAGCAGGGGATCACTGGAGGCTAGGAGTTTGAGGCTGCAGTGAGCTATAATCGCGCCACTGCACTCCAGCTTGGGCGACAGAGCAAGACCTTGTCTCAAAAAATAAAAATTAGGCCAGGCGCGGTGGCTCATGCCTATAATCCCAGCACTTTGGGAGGCCGAGGCGGGTGGATCACGAGGTCAAGAGATCGAGACCAGCCTGGCCAACATGGTGAAACTCCGTCTCTACTAAAAAATACAAAAATTAGCTGGGCGTGGTGGCGGGCGCCTGTAGTCTCAGCTACTTGGGAGGCTGAGGCAGGAGAATCGCTTGAACCCGGGAGGCGGAGGTTGCAGTGAGCCAAGATCATGCCACTGCACTCCAGCCTGGGCAACAAGAGACTGTCTCAAAAATAAATAAATAAAAATAAACAAATAAAATTAAAATTAAAACAACAACGAAAAACAAAATCCAAGAGATGCAACGATCCAGAGGCGGCCCCAAATGCAAAAGGCCCTCCACACGTCCTTGAGCGCCAACAAATGAAGGACTCAGGAATGGAGGAGAAATGAACAAGCAAATGAAAAACCCATCAAGCAGGGGCTGGGAAGCCGGGGATGCCCCCAGCTGAAGGCCACACCCCCTTTCTCACTCCTTTTCTGGCCGTGAGTGTCCCAGGCCTCTTCTCACCATCTCTGTGGAGGTCACCCTGTGTGTCCTGCCGGAGACCTTGTAAACATACTTAGTTTAGTAATTCGCAGCCATTTCACTGATAAAAATACCTTTTCTGCGGCCAGGGCGCCCGAATGTGAGCCGGAGCAGAAAGCTTGTTTTCCCCGCAGAAAGCTTGGCCCTGCACTGCTCCTGGGAGCCGGTTCCTGGGGGCTTCAGCTGCGGTGACGGAGGTGTGGGGCTCAGGACTTGAGATCCACAGGCCCCCGTTCTCAGAGCCCGCCTGGCCAGCTGAGCTCACATTTGGGTGAAGCTCTGGAGTTAAAGCCCAGCTGAGTGACTCAGCTCTCAGCACCCTGCAGCCAGTGTCACCATCGTCCCTGGGGGCCACTGCCCCCACACAGGCTTTGGTGAGGCCTCTGGAGCTTTGTCCTCAGCATGGGGCCTGGCCAACAGCAACTCATCATAAGGGACGCGGCTGTCATCCTCGGCTCCTCTCTGCAGCCTCACCAAGAGGTGCCTGGGTCTCACCCTGGCCCGGGAGCAGGCCCTGGGAGTGGGGTGGCCCCTGAGCTGAGCCTGAGTGCCCAAGACAAGCAGGGCTCACAGTGACCTAGGGGACGGCAGAAGCCGCCCCTCCCACCCCCCAGGCTCTGTCCCTGCTGTGCGTTTCACCTTCACACAGGCCTGGCCCTGTCTGCAAAAGGGGGACGGCCCAGCGGTGGTTCTGCGTGACCAACCACGACCCCGGGGACCCGCACTGCCCTGTCCTGTGCTCTGGATACCGAGCCCAGTGCCACACACGGCTCCAGGCCGAGCCTCCAGCTCTGATTCCAACATCTTGGGGCCCACCTTTGGGCCTCCCGCCACGCCCCAGGTCCACAAGCATGATTTGCACACAGTCCCCTGAAGCCACATTGCCTGGGCCCTGTCCCTGTTAGGGGCGTTTTCCTAGTTCACCCCTGAGGTCCTCAGCTCCTCCTGGCTTGGGCTCCCCGAGGCCTGGACCTGGGAACCTGGGGGGTGGTGAGCGAGAGGGACCCACTGGCCTGCACCCCCTGCCGGGTGGGGGACCCACACCAGATGCAGGACAAGGCCCATCTCACTCACATCCCTGGTCACCGAAGCCCACAAGGGGACCAGGGACGATACCACCTGGAAGGATAAAGATGTAAGGACCAGGACGTGCCTTGTGTCCAGGGCAGTGACTTGGCCAGCAGGATGGTGCTGGGCACGAGGACCTGAGCCCGGCCAGCCCCTCCTGGGGGAAAGCAAGCCTCAGGCAGGGTGTTGGAGCAGGCCTGGGTAGCCAGCAGCACCTCTGTTCCACAGGGGGCTTCCCAGGACCCCAGGCAGCTGCTGCGGCCAGGGAGGTCCTAGCCATGCTGCAGGTAGGAAGACAGGCTCGGGGGCGATGGGTCTACCCGGTGCAGATGCTGGGACAGTGTGGTGTGGCAGCCTGAGCGACCCCAAAGCCCGGTCCCAGGATAGTGCGGTCTGCTTGGAGACCCTTGTCTGCCACCAGGCATTCAGGCGCGGCTTTGGACCTCCCATCCCGGTGAGTTGGCATCCAACACTCACTTCCTGGTCAGTGTAGACGGAGGTGGAGGGAGGGCTGCCCCCTGAGGATTTGGGGCAGGTTCTGAACTGACCGGGCCAAGCTGACCTGGGCTGAGAACCAGGCTGGGTGTGAAGAGACGCTCTGGGCCAGTGGTACCCTCTCCTGCCTGGGACCTTCCCCAGTGCCCCCATCCTCATGGGTGGGCCCTGTCCATCCCCATTTCTTGAGAGCTCCAGACTGTCACACCTTGACAGCGGGGAGGGTAGGGCTTCCTGTCCCTCTCGAGTCTCTCCAGCCATAGGAGCACGCTGGCAGCCATGGGCTTCCAGCACCTGCAGGGCCACGGCGGGGCCCTCGGAGCTCCTCCCAGGGGGTGAGTTCTGCTGAGCTCCTCCTGCGCCTGGCCAGGAACGGGGTAGGGAATTCCCCGTGCTTGGGACTTCCAGGGTCCAGGGCAAGGCAGGGAACAGGAACTTGGGGGTTGGGTTGAATGCTGGGGAGCTGCGGGCTGAGTGCAGGGGGGCTGCTGGCTGAGTGCTGGGGGCTGCTGGCTGAGTGTTGAGGGCTGCTAGCTGGGGGGCTGATGGCCAAGCTTCGTGATTCCCTGGTCAGCCTGCTCAGGCTGCGGAGGGGAGTGGGAGGAAGAGAGCCAAACCCACGCCTGGCTGCTCTGGGGGTCTTGGGCAGCCTCTAGCCCAGGAGAGAAGACAAGGCAGTCACTCAAGGCGCTGAAAACAACGGCCTCCTTTACTGTTAAAATGCAGCCACAGGTGCTCAGCCGTGGGCATCTCAACCACCAGCCTCTGTGGGGGGCAGGTGGGCGTCCCTGTGGGCCTCTGGGCCCATGTCCAGCCTCTGTCCTCTGCCTTCCGTTCTTCGACAGTGTTCCCGGCATCCCTGGTCACTTGGTACTTGGCGTGGGCCTCCTGTGCTGCTCCAGCAGCTCCTCCAGGTGGTCGGCCCGCTTGACCGCAGCCTGCAACACACCCACAGGGTCAGGCCTGCTCCCAGCCCCAAGGTCCAGCAGGGCTGGCCACAGGGACTCACCTCGTGTTGTGTCCGGAGGCTGCTCACGGCCTCCTCCTTCCTCGCGAGGGCTGTCTTCACCCTGTGGGTAGTACATGGTAGGCTTCAGTGTGGCCCCCGCCCCATGGCCCCAGACTGGCCTGCAGTGCACAGGGTGCACGGGGCAGCCGCCTGGTCAGCCTGGTCCCAGCCCTGCTGACCACGACTCCTGTGGCTGGCCCAGACAGCTGTCCAGGCAACCCACCTGCTGTGAGTCAGGACCCAACACAGGCCCCTGGAGTATGACCCTGGCCACACCTGGGGAGGCCTGGTACCCAGATGGGGTGGGACGCCTCGCCCACACCCACCTCTCAGCCCATGGCAGCAGATGGCACAGGAAGGATGCAGGACCCCCGTGGAGGGAGCTCGCTGGGAACCTTACAGCGCCTCAGCCCTTTCAGCGCCTGTCCACCCAGCCCAGGGTCCCGGGAGCTGCCTCCCTGGAGAACTTGCCAGGCCCAGACCCGACCCACTCGGGTGCCCCAACAGGGATGGCCGACACCCTGGAGTAAGCACCCGGGAGGAAAACAGATCTAGGTCTCCTGGGCCCCAGACATGGAACCCACACCAGCCTCTGCCTACAGGGCCCTGTCTCTGCCTCTCCTGGCCTTCCTCAGCCACAGCCTCCGGGGGCTTGGAGCTGCAGAGGTCCTGCCCGCTCCCCTGCCCCGCCTCCGTCTCCAGCCCTGCAGCCCCCGCCGCCCACCTCCGGTGCACCTCCTCCAGCTCCAGCTGCTGGCGGGCCTGCAGCGTGGCCAGCTCGGCTTTGGCCTGCCGCGTCTCCTCCTCAGAGGCTGCCAGCCGGTCCTCGAACTCCTGGCGGATCACCTGGGCCAGGTTGCTGCGCTCGCTAGAAAGCTGCTCGTTCACCTGGGTGGGCACAGAAGGCAGTGAGCCGGCTGCCAGCGACTGGCTGCGTGCATGCAGGAGGGGCCTGGGGGTGCCCACTGCCCACCTGACACCCGCCCACTCACCGCCTGCGCATCCTCCAGCGCCCGCTCCTTCTGCCGCACAAGGCCCTGCAGACGCAGATTCTCGCCCTCGGCCTCCCCAAGCTGGCCCTTCAGCTCCGAGCACCGCTCCTGAAGCTTCCGCTCCGACTGCTCCAGCTCGGAGAGCTCTGCCTCGTACTTGTCCCGTAAGCGCTTGATGCTGGAGTTGGGGGGAGGGCAGGGTCACTCCAGCCCAGTCACACACGGGTCCTTGCGCCTCAGCTCCTGGGCCTCCCCAGCTGGTGACCCAGCCGTGGCGGGTCCTTACCGGCTCTCGGCAGCCTTCTCACTCTCCTCCTTGGCCAGCGCCATGTCGGCCTCCAGCCGGTGAATGACCAGCTCAATCTCCTTGTCCCGGCCTTTCCGGATTTCTTCCCTCAGCTCCTGTTCCCGGTTCAGCAGCCACGCCTCCTGGGGGGACACGCGCTGCCTGGGGGTTGCCACCCGGAGCCGGCCCGCGGGGCCAGGGCCAGCCTCAGGGGGTCCTGGGGGGCTCCAGGTTCTGAGCCACAGGGGAGCAAGGGGCCTTCCCCCTCTCCAGACCCCCGTCCAGGGGTGCGCTACGTCCTGTCGTCAGGACCCAGTGTGGGCATAGGCGTACCAGAGATCCGTCATGATGCACAGCCCAGGGTCCCCTCCCTCAGAGACCCACAGCCCATGACAACCTGAGGCCACCTTCTGCTACCAGATGGGATGGGAAAGTTGGACTTGCGTGTTGCTGAGGGCGGGGCCTGGGCCCCCAAGCCCAGGCATTCAGAGCCTAAGCTGGCAGCCTCCTGGAAGCCTCTGAAAACTCCCAGAGTTTCATGTGCCCAGCCCTGGGCCCCACAGGCCTACGTCGGGAGCATGCTACTGGGCCCAGAGGCATCCACTGCCACAGCCTGCCTGGCTGCTGGGTGACATCCCAGCCCACCAGGGTGTGAAACCAGGTGACGGGCACGGTCAGCCTGGACTGTAGCCTCGCGGCGGGCATGGGTGGTGAGAATGTGTATGGGACTGTCACCGTGGCAGAGTCCACCCCCCACAGAAGGCCCCAGAGGCTAAGGGGGGAGCCCCTGTTGTGCGTGTGCCTCTCTGTACATCTGAGTGTCGGTGGGCTGATCGTGGGGCGCAGGGGTGTAGCAGCCCCTAGCGAGAGGGGCAACGCCTGTTCTCGGACCACAGAGGATGCGCTCCAGGCACCCTTGATCCTTCCAGAGCCCACGCAAAAGATGGGCTGAAAGCAACACACTCAGCGTCAGTTCAGACGACAACCCCAAGCAGCCAGATGTGACTCCCAGAAACGAGCCCCCAGGATGCCACAGCAGCAGCAAAACCCACCTGGGGCAGCCCCCGACTCCTGCCCACGCGGGGCAGCCCCCAACCCCTGCCCACCTGGGCGCCCAGGCCCCCACCTCCTTCCTGGTGCGGCCGGCCTCCCACGCCTGCCTCTCCAGCTCCAGCTGCTGCTTCAGGGTATTCAGCTCCATCTGGGGGGGCGGACATAAGAAGCCAGTCAGTCCCACCCCGTGCAGCCCCCTGGCCAGGCCCAGCACAGCCCTCCGGTGGTAGACCTGGTGCCGGCGCTCCTGCTCCTCCCTGCCCTTCTCAAACTCAGCCCTCAGGGCTCGGGTCAGTGCAGAGCTGCTCTCCTCCAGCTGCTGCCTCAGCTCTTCCAGCTCCGCCCGCTGCCTGCGGCCAGGGAGGAGTCAGCAGGTGAGGGGTCATCGGGTAAGGAGTCAGGGATGGGAGAGGTCAGCGGGTGAGGGGTCGGGGGGGAGGGGTCAGCCAGCGAGGGGTCCCTGGGAGAGGGTGTGGGGTCCCTGGGAGAGGACGTGGTGCCCCCGGGTGGCACCTGGCTGCCTGCTGGCCCAGCCGCTCCCTCTCCTCAGCCACCTCACTGTACAGCCGCTGCCGTTGCTGCTGCAGCGCCCACTGCTCCTGCTCCAGGTGCTGCTGGAACCTGGGGGATGGTCGGGACTGGCTCTCGGGGGCCGGGACGAGCGGTCCCAGGACCCACCCACCGCAGGGGCACGGGCCGACCACAGGCCTGACTCAGAGCTGGAGAGCAGCCCTCCGGGGCCCCGCCCCTCCCCCTCGGCAGTCGAGGCCCCTCAAAGCCACCGCCCGGGGGCAGGCAAGGCCACGAGGAACTTGCCCATCAGCCAAGCGCCGCAATTCCCTGAGCTCCAGGCCCTCGTGGCACTTTGGGAAGTGGCTGTGGAGCCGCGTCCAGGCCCCCTTTTCCCTCAGCCCTTGTGCCGGCCTCACCCTGTTCAGCGTTGCCCCACGGGCATGGAGGGCGGGAGGCAGGTGCCTCGTGGGGCCTTATCCACCTCCCCTGCCTCTGGCCTGAGGGTGCCAGATGCCTGGCTCCGTGACCTGAGCAAGCTCGTGCCAGGGCCTCGTCCTGACCCCACCTTCGGGGAGAGACCGGGGGACCAGCCAAGCTGCATCTGGGGAGGACCAGCCGCGACAGGCAACAGGGTGGATAGGAGAGGGTGGCTTCCAGGCTGTCCTGGTGGCGCAGACAGTGCAGGAGGGGCTGCCACTGCCCCCTGTGGCCCACAGATCCTGACCACCACTAGGCACGTCCCCAGCCCCCAGGGCTCAGGACGCAAGAGCAGCAGTCACCCCTCAGACCCCAGGCCAAGGGAGTGAATGAGAGAGACCGTCCCTGGGCCCTAAGGTCAGAGCTGGAGGGGCCTCGAGGCCGCCTATCCACGGGTCGCTGCTCTGGGGCCAGTTCTGAAAGAGTGGATGTCTGGTGGGGGTTCCCAGCCCTGACCCTGGGAAAACACCCGTGCACCCATGCAGAACCTGCAGACCTCGGCGGGCATGCACTGCAGACACAAGCCCGAGGACACTGGCCCGGCTGAGGCTGGGCCCCCAAGGGCCCTGCGTCCTCGCTGCATGCTGCACTAAGACCCTCGCCCACCTCTACATGGGAACTCCACTCCAGCCTTCCAGGATTCCGACTCCCCGCCCTGAGGGTCCTGGCCCCACGGGCCTGGGGCCACCACCCACCGCTGCCGAGCACGTTCGCGCTCCTGCTGGCCCAGCGCCTCCTTCTCCCGCTCCAGCTGCTCCCGCAGCTCCTCGGCCTGGCGCAGGCAGCGCTGCGAGGCCCGCTCATCCGACTGCAGCAGCTCCGCCTCGTGCAGGCTCTTGAGCCTCCGCACTTCCTGCTTGTGCCTGGCAATCAGCTTCTGGATCTCGGGCTCCAGACCTGGGGGCGGGGCACCGGCTAGGGCCACGTCCAGCTAGGGTGGGCCCGGGAAGTCCAACCCTGGCACAAGACCAGCCTGTCTCAGGCCCAGAGGGGACCCCGCCCACCCAGGGCCTCCTTGGATCCAACCCGAAGCACAGCTGAGTCCTGATGCCCACGAGGTGGGGAAGAGACCCCCACAGGGCCACGGCACCTCTCCCAGCCTGTGGGGCTCAGGGCTCCTGACACTCCTGGTGCTACCACTGATGGCTCCCAGGCACCCTGGCAGAAGGTGTCCAGAGCGAGAGGACCAGGCCTCGGGGAGCCCTGCACATCACCCAAGGGTCCGAGGCCCCTTCAGACCCCAACACCCACCAGCCTCCTGCCCCATCCCCCTGCCTGCCCCTGCCTCCTCCTGTGGCTCACTCTGCTTCCCGTGGCAGGGCCCACGTGCCACAGTCGTCCACAAACTCCCAATCTCCCCTAGCCCAACCCTGAGGAAGTGAGGCACTGAGCCCCCTCGTTTCAGGCAATTGCCTGGGTGCTGGGGGCCGGGCCAGGCTCCTGTGTGGAGCCCACCTGCCCCCCGGGTCACGGCAGAAGCTGCAGCGGAGGCCGTGACGGGGGTGGTTGGGGCATGAGTGTTCACCTCTGCCCAGGAAGGTCTCAGACTACATGAATGCCTGAAGTTATGGCTCTCTCAAAAGAAGCCCTGGCCGCAGCGCCCACCCCACACCTGGCCGGCTCATGGGAGGGGATGGCCCACCTCGGACAGTGACCTCCTTGATCTTCTTGGTTTTCTCACTGATCCACTTCTCCCGGCGGGCTTTCTCGGTGGCGCTCATTAATTCTTTGAGTTTTTTAATCTCCTACGAGCAGGAGAACAGGGCAGGAGAAAACGACACGAAGGACACCCCTGTCCCTTTGCCACCCTGTGGGCACAGGCAGGGCCGGGCTTCCAGGTCCAACAGCACAAGGCCGGCGCTCATGGTTGGGTGTGCTGCCCCGAGACACACACACCAGCTCCACAGAGCCACTGCTGCCCTCCCCAGTGCCCGGGGCCAGGCTGGAGGCCCAGGCCCACCCTGCCACACACCTTGGTGGCCTGAGAAATGGGAGGGCAGCCATCAGCCTGCAGAGGCCTTGCCCCAGAGAGGGGTGCTGCTGCCTGTCGGGACGGCTCCAGAGCCTGCATTCTTCCATGGGACTGGCAGTCCTCAACCCCGGCTGTCAGCCACAGTCACGTGCAGGGATTTTAAAATGCCAGTGCCAAGCCCCACTCCAGAACCTGGGCTCGGGACCATCACTGCCCAAGCTGGTGGGAAGCATAGCCAGGGAGGCTGAGGCCCCCAGGGAGCTCACACAGCGGGAAGGGGCCGGGAGTCAATGCTCCACCGACACCTGGTCAGTAGAGAGAGCAGGTCCCATGGCCCAAGGACCTGGCAGTGGGGCAGGCCAGGCAGAGGCTCCTGGGTCCACGGCTACCGTGCTGTGGCCGGGCAGGGACTGTGCGTCCACATCTGTGACAGCAGGCCCACGGCCCCGCCCCAGAGCCTGGCAGCTAGAGAGGCAGGAGTGGACCAGCTCGGTGCCACGGTGCTCCCCCAGACAGCCCCACCCACCGCTGTGGCCCTGACACACCGAGACAGGAATGAGGACTCCAAGTCTGGTCCTGTTCTGGGGGCTGTGACAGCTGAGCCTGGCCTGTGAGCCGGGCTTGGGACGCCGTGCAGTAGGGAGCAAAGCCTCACCAGCTCGTGCTGCGCCTGTGCCTGGGCCACACGCTCGGTGCATCTCTGGTCCTCCTGCTTCAGCTCGGCCACCACAGCCTCGCACTTTTCACTCAGGACCTTCTTGTCTTCAATCAGCTGTGTTGGGGACCGGAGGTGAGGTGCTACACCAAGGCCCCAGCCCAGCAGGACCCCTGATGGAGGAGACCCTCCCAGCCTCCGAGGGAGGCTAACAGCAGCCCTCCCCTGGGGCTGCCCCTCCTAGGTTTGTGGATGGACCCTGGGGCCAGTGGGAGGGCACGTGTGCAAACACGGGCCCAGGCCTGCATCCGCCGTCCTGTCCTCAGCTGGGGGACCCGGCGAATGTCAGAGAAGCCCCAGCCCACCCCCTGCAGTGACGTCAGGGTCTTCCTGGGATGAGGGTAGCTCTGCCGTGCCCATCACCCAGCCCTGGAGGAGGCTCACTGTCTGCCAAAGGGTGTCAGGACCACACCAGCCTCACTGCCAGCCCCAGGCCAGACCCCAGGTCAGGACACACCTGTGACAACTATCAAGCAGCCCTGGAGGCCCCTATTCTCACACACCCCAGACCTAGAGTTCTCTTCAGAACAGGAGCCAACCGGGGCTGCGACTGAGCTGAGGGGCCGGCAGGACACCCCACTACACTCACACGGGGCAGCTCTGGATAAAGACAGGAGTGCCCTCTCCAGGGCATGCATGGCTGGGAATGGCACGGGAAAGGCTTGGAATGCGTCCAGCGGACACCCGTGTGACACCCAACAGAGGAAGAAGCTCCCTGGCAGTGGGAAGCCCCTGGCTCTGGAAGTCTCCATGAGCCACACGCTGGGTCCGGGCCTCCGCGGTCCCCGGGCCGCTCACCTGGTCAATGAAGGCCAAGTGCCGCTGGATGGTGGCCTCGTAGTGCTCCCTCTGCCGCTGCAGCTGCCGGCTCAGCGCCTTCTCTGTCTCCTTGACCCGCCGGACCGTGAGGTCTCGCTGCTGCGCCTGCAGGGTGTGGGCAGAGGAGGGAAGCGCTAGGACCGGTGGGCCTGGCCTCAGCAGGTAGGAGGCTAGCAGGGCCCGGGATTAGCAGTGCCAGCAGCGTTACCAGCGCTCTCTGCAGCAGCAGCATGGCCTGCTTCTTCTCCTCCACCTCCAGCTTCAGCCGCATCACAGACGTGCTCACCTCGGACCCCAGCTCCAGGGGCCCCGGCCCCGCCTCCGGCACCCACCCCTGCAGACACAGCCGAGCGTCAGGCGGAAGCGGCAGAGGACGGGGGGCAGCCAAGGACCTGACGCGATGCCCCTGCGGCCCTGCCCTCTGGGGACAGAGGGGCTGCTGCACACGGGAGCCTGTGGGAAGCTGGAGGGCAGGTGGCAGGCGGCCCAGCAGAGGTCGTTTTCATTGCTCAGTACAGGAAATGGGGGCTGTGGCCTCAGGAATAAAAAACAAACCATTTAAAAAGTTCTATGCTGCCCAGCTTCCTGCCCTGTGACAATAAAGTTCACGTCACTGCTCCATTTAGCCTGGCCACTGGTGTTCACCCAGGACAAACCAACGGGTAGCCCAGAGGACAGCAGGGCTCCAGAGGGCTGAACTATCCACACATATGGGCTCGTGGAGGCAGCTCGGGGCAGCGGGTAGGTGGGGGCAGTGTGGGGAATGCGGGCCCTGCCACCTCCACCCTGAGAGACCCGTGGGGGGTGCTGCATAACTAGGTGGGTACATGGTGAGGGGCCTCCTCCCCCTGGGGGCTGGGTGTGGGCTGGTGAGGGGCCACCTCCTGCTGGGAGTCCAGCTGGTCCTGCCCAGACTTCTCCATCTCGTCCAAGAAGCTCATGATGCTTTGTAGCTTGGCCTCCGAGAGCAGCGTCCCATCCTCAGGAGGTTCGGGGAATGCACTGAGTTTTCCAAATTTCTCCAAGTTGTCAGCTGTCAGAGAGCTGGCGTCATCCTCCTGTGGGACAGGAGCCCAGCATCGGGGGCTGTCAGGGCAGCCTGAGGACTTGGGTTCCCCAAAGGCAGAAGTGGCAGCTGAGGCTGGGCTCTGGGAGGGAGGGTTGCGACTAAAGCAAGGAGGAGCCTGTGGCATCCCCATTTTCCCAACCCCCACAGCCACCGCATGCTCTGTGTGAATGGCGTGGGTGGACAGACTGTGCAGGGCGGGCGCACACCGTGGTCACCTCGCTGGCCCAGGCGTATCTGCCCCTGTGATGGGCCCTGGGGCGGGGCAGCGGGTCCGGCTCTTTCTCCAGCAGCTGCAGTGTGTGCAGCAGCTCCTCCAGTGGCCCCCTGGACTTGGCGCTCCCCCTGCTCAGGGCCATCATCTCCAGGTTGTCCCCAGCTGCATCCTGGGCAAGAATGTCCTGCAGAAGAGCAGGGAGACAGATGCAGCAAGGCTGCTGGTAGCTGAGAGCAGCCCCCACATAGGAGGCCAACCGCAGAGCCCCGAAGGCACCACGGGAGCTCCCCAGTCCCGACATTCAGCCCCAGGAAGGTGAGGCCAGGGCTCAGACCTTCCCACCCGGTCTCTGCAGCTGCTCAAACCCAGAGCAGCTTCAGCCACCAGGGGACTCCTCCCAGTGCCCCACTCCAGGAAAACAGGAGTGCAGCCACCTGGCCCCACCACTGAGCAGCCTGGGAGCCTTGGCTGTCAGGTCACCCCTCAGAGCCGGAAGCTCCTCTTTTGTGGATGAGGATGCAAGGCCCCCCACCCCAGGACATCTGCAAAAACCCAACTGGATCCACCCCAGCAAAGGCTCCCCAAGAGGCAGCCAGCACCATGCATCAGAGCAAGAAGACACCTCCTGGGCGGCCTCTCTGAGCTTAAGTGGCCCCTAGAGCAGAGGAGGGGCTGGGAGAAGCTCAGCTCAGGACACCCCTGGCACAGACATGGCCCTTAAAGCCAAAAACCATGATGGAGCGAAGGACAGCTGTGCTCAGACCTGCGTCCTGTCCTCTGGAGGCTGCTGTGGTTCTGGGGATGAGTCGGAGGTGGGCAGGCAGCGGTCTCCGGGGCCTGCAGCAGGGAGGCCACCACCTGCACAGCAGAACACAGCACCATTCCACAGGGAGCATCCCGGGGCGGGCAGCAACTCTGGAGGCACCCCCGGGAAGGAGCCAGGCATGGGGGAGGCGGAGGCGACCCCAGAAGCAGAGGAGCCGCTGGGGAGCCACGGCCTTCTGGGTGTGGAGCTGTGGAGAATGAGTGCCACCCCTCCCTTCCGGGCCTTCTGCTCTGTAGGGATCCCTACGTCCAGGACCATTTGATTGTCAAGGTCTTGGCACCCTCGTCAGGTCAGCTGGGGGCCAAGGCCCCTAACTCCGAGGACTGGGGCCGCCAACATGGGCAGCAGCACAGGAGGCCGAGGGGAGGTCCACAGGGGCTGCACTTCCTTCCTGGCTGCAGTCCACCCCCCCAAGCAGGGCGGGCGTGGAGCCACTCTCACCAGCGTTGTTGGCCTTGAGGGCCTGGTGGGCAGTGCCGCCTGGCGTGGGGGACAGCTCCTGAGCAGGCTGCTGCGTTCCTGGCACTCTGGTCTCCCTGGGATTCTCAGGTGGCCCACACTCGGCAGTGCTCGCCTTCTGGGCTCTCAGGGCTCGTTTCTGTTGCAGCTCCTGCAGTGGGAGCATCGCTGAGCACTGTCCCTGGGAGAGGACGACCCCAGGCTCCGCAGCCAAGCTGCCCTGAGGCTAAGTGTCCCGGGGCCCAGGGAGCCCCAGCAGCAGCCCCGCACGGTCAGGCCTGGGCCACGGTGCTGCTCAGTGGTCCCTGCGCGGTCAGCACCTGAATGGCTGCTCGCCTGGCTTGGCGCGCCTTCTCCTCCCGGGCCTTCCTCCTGGCTGCCTCTTTCTGCTGGTGCAGGTCCAAGAGGGTCCCCTCGCCTGACTGCTGCCGCTGCTCCTGCCAAAGAAGCCGGTGCCATGTGGTGTTTACATCTGGAAGACGGAATCCAGACCCAGACCAGAGGTTTCCCCACAACGCCCTGGAGTCCCCTAGAGTTCGTGGAATCTCAGGGCCAGCAGGGAAAGTGAAACCCCACCAGGACCTTGAACCTGCCATTTCTCTGCTCTACAGAGGATGAGCCCTACGTCGCAGGTGGCCAACAGTTCTGGCGTGGGGGAGACAGCTCTGCCCCCACAGAATGTCCTCCTGAGACTCTCCAGCCTGGGATGGACCCAGCAGGCGTTTCCTGACACCCAGGCCCTGATGACCGCCAGTGAGGACCACCCTGCCTGTCCGCGGGGACCCAGGGTCAAGAAGGATGCTGCACCCAGAGACGGGGCCCACGAGCAATCCTAGGCTTTGATTCCACCTGTCCCAGAAACTCAGACCCCTGGGATTCTGGGCCAGACCCCCCGGGGGAGCATGGAGTGACTGAGACGCCCACACTGACCTCCCGCTTGGCCTGCAGCAAGTGCTCCAGGCGGGCAGCTCCTGCTCCGCGCCGCTGCACCTGGTGCCGGTACCAGCGCTGGATGGTGACGGCAGCCTGGTTCACCTGGTGGATAAACCTGCCCGGAGAGCAGGACTCAGGGCCAAGACAGGACCAGCGCCCCGGCAGGAGCCAGCTGGCTGCTGGTGGAAGGTCGAGCCGGGGAAGAGAGAAGCCGGCGGCTGCACACAAGTAGCCCTTTTCGCAAGGCAGGACCAGCCCACCTGGACCATTTTCACATGGCAGGACTAGCCGCCTGCACCAGCTCCACTAAAACCCAAAACCTTCCTCCTGGGAAGGTGCCCAGGGGAGAGGAAACGCCTACCCACGCAGGCCTGTGTGGCCTTATTTACAATCGCCAGGAAGTGGGAATAGTTCAAATGCCCATGACCTGGCTATGGCGTGAACACTGGATGGCGGGACCCTACCCACAGGCAACAGGCCCGGGACTCAGGCCAGTGCAGACCACAGGCCGAGGCTCCACAGAGAGGGTGGTCGGAACAGGCAGGGCTAGGAGGGAACAGACTGGTGGCTGCTGGCATCAGGGCGGGGAAGGAGCTCGAGGGAAGCCTGGTGGTGCTGGGCCGTTTCCTTATCTTGGTCTGCTGTGTCCGCAGACAGCACTATACACCCTGGTGGAATCTCATGGAACTGCACACTTACAATGGGCACCTTCTATTGTATACAAATTATATTCAGTAAAACTGATTAAGCAAAAAAAAAAATGCTTCACCTTGGCTCTCGGGACCATGTGTGGATTCTCTCAGCAAAGGCACTAACAGAGAACCCAGAACGTGTGAGCCCTAGCTCGGGAGCAGTCTGCCCCGGGCAGAACTGGGGGGCTTCAAGGGGTTGCGGGCTTCTGGTCCCCCTTCCCTCGTGCCACCCACCGCGTCTACAGGCCTGGTCTCCCTAGCCCTAACTGGGCGGTAGGGTAGGTGACGGCTCCGCCAGGAGCAGGCTCCGAAAGTCCAGGCAGGGAGGTACCCCCGCGACTGTCCTGACAAGAAACGACTGTCATGGTCACAGGAGGCTCCGCCCACAGCCCCTCCAGCTCCCCAGGGGCGCAGCCCCCAACAGTCATCACCACAGGAGGCTCCGCCCACAGCCCCTGGAGCTTTGGGTGTTGTTGGCTTTTTTCAGTTCTGTATCTTCTTTGCCTTTAATGTTGTTTTAATTAACAGTTTTACTGAGGTACAATTTCCATACTACAAAATCTACCCATTTTCAGTGTACAAGTCAATGATTTTTAGCAAATCTAGAGTTGTGTGACCATCAGCACAGTGCAGTTCTGGAATGTTCCACTGCCCCTGGAGGAGCCCTCTCTGCCACCCCTACACCAGCCTTTGACCGCCTGTGATAAACTTGCCTTTGCTTGGTGTTTTATGTAAATAGAACCACACCACATGGGGTCTGCTCAGTCTCAATATTTTAAAACAGGCCGGGCGTGGTGACTCACGCCTGTAATCCCCGCACTTTGGGAGGCGGAGGCGGGCGGATCACGAGGTCAGGAGATCGAGACCATCCTGGCTAACACGGTGAAACCCCGTCTCTACTAAAAATACAAAAAATTAGCCAGGCGTGGTGGCGGGCACCTGTAGTCCCAGCTACTCGGGAGGCTGAGGCAGGAGAACGGTGTGAACCCGGGAGGCAGAGCTTGCAGTGAGCCGAGATTGCGCCACTGCACTCCAGCCTGGGGGACAGAGCGAGACTCTGTCTCAAAAAAAAAAAAATTAAATTAAAACAATCATTAAATGGAAATTTCTATCCTCGGAGGTGTGAGCCCCCCAGACCCTGATGCCTGCCCACCTCTGTGTTCTAGGCTCAGGCCCCCCACCGCCCCAAGAGCGGTCACCTCTCAGCCTCCTCCTCCGTCACCTCCTTCCGCCTGGGCAAGCCCGTGCTGCCCCCAGTATTGTTCCGGGCCGAGCGGGTGGCACTGGAGACATTCTTCGGCGACTTCCCAAAGCCGCTGCTCTCACTGCCCTCACAGGTGGCTGCCTTGATGATGTTGCTGACAGGTAAGAAGAAAACACCCTCGTCTCACCGCCCAGGGGAACAGCTCTGCCCACAGGCAGCATGTGCCCACTCCCGAAGTCCCAGGACTGAGCCTGGAAGGGGTGCTGGCAGGCTGGCAGCTGGGGTAGAGGGGGACAGCGGCAGGTGCGAGGCCGGCTCTCCCGTGCCACATCCTGGCCTCTGGACCACCTGTGCCCTGACAAGGTCCCACTCACTGGTACCCAGGATAATGAGCTCTTTGCGTTTAAAAACTTCTCACTAAAGTTACATTGAGAGGCTGGGTGCCCTGGCTCACACCTGTAATTCCAGCACTTTGGGAGGCCAAAGCGGGCGGATCACCTGAGGTCACGAGTTTGAGACCAGCCTTGCCAACATGGTGAAACCCCATTTCTACTAAAAACACAAAAAAATTAGCTCGGCATGGTGGCGGGCACCTGTACTCCCAGCTACAAGGGAGGCTGAGGCAGGAGAATCGCTTGAACCTGGGAGGCAGAGGTTGCAGTAAGCTGAGATCATGCCACTGCACTCCAGCCTGGGCAACAAGAACGAAACTCCGTTTCAAAAAAAAAAAAAAATTCCATTGAGAAAGTTCCCAAAAGTCACAGGAGTCCAGAGCCTGAGGGACCCCTGAGCAACCCCAAGGCCATCCCCAATCCCCGCAAGACCATGTGGTGGTGGACTCGGGGCCTCCTCTGCCCCGCTCGGTCCACCCCCGCTGTGAAGCCTTCTGGGCTCTGCACAAGCCCTGGCTTCCTCCTGGGGGCCCCACCTCAGGGTGAGCCCCAGACCTCACTGTGCCGCCACATCTGGGCTGTTTTCTCTCTGTGGGAAGCTGCCGACCCAAGAACAGAAGAGGGCGGCGGACATGGATGGGAGCCCAGTTCACGGCTGCTCCACGTGGTTTTACGTGCACTGACCACGTGCCCTGACCGAGATCGGACCCCATGCACACTGACCGCATTCCCTGACCAAGGTAGAACCCTGTGTGAACTGACCACGTGCCCTGACCGAGGTAGGACCCCATGCACACTGACCGCATGCCCTGACCGAGGTAGAACCCTGTGTGAACTGACTGCATGCCCTGACCGAGGTCGGACCCTGTGTGCACTGACTACATGCCCTGACCAAGGTAGAACCCTGTGTGAACTGACCACGTGCCCTGACCGAGATCGGACCCCATGCACACTGACCGCATGCCCTGACCGAGGTCGGACCCCAGGTGCACTGACTACATGCCCTAACTGAGGTCGGACCCCGCAGCCCCGCGGCCTCCCCGGAAGACCTTACTTGAGGGAGGGGGCAGTCTGGTTGGAGCTCTTGAGCGGAGGCGCCCTCTCCGAGGGGGTGTAGCGGTTGTGCACCATGGTGGTGACGCAGTTGCCCACTGCTCCCTTGTTGCTCCTGCCAGGGCCGGAAGAGAGACAGGAATGGTCAGGCCTCCGGAGGGGACGCCTGAGATCTCAGAGCTACACTCGCAGCACGGGCTGGGAGGGAACAAAGGCCTTCAGTGCTTGCTACGTGCTGGCAGCATTGTCGTCCGGTGTCCCCAGGCCCCTTCCACAGCCTGTGCCCTGATGATGGGGTCCTTGCCAGGACAAGAAAGCTGGACCAGGGGCTCCCACAGGGCAGGGGATAGAATCGAGGCATGAACGCTGGACGTGCCCAAGACGGGGGGAGCAGCTCGGGCCAGCTCCAGAGCTCACAATCAGCTTCCAGAGCAGACTCACAGAAGCGAAGCCCCATCCCACACGACGGACGGAAGCCACACTCTCTGCCTCTGCCCCTCCGCAGACCTGCAGGAAGGCGGGAGGACAGGACAGGACCAATACCGAGGCTGACAGGAGGGATGGGGAGACTGCAGGAAATGGGCATCTGCAGACCCGGAGGATTAGAAACAGAAGGGCCAGCAGAGAGCAACTGGGACACAAGGGAGGGTCCAGGCATTGTGAGGAGGGAGGGCAAGGAGCTGGCAGGTCCCGTGCCCCCAGGGAGACACACTGTTCTCCCACAGGCATGGACAGGCTTTGAGGCAAAGGGGAGAATCTGGCTGCTCGGCAAAGCCCCTTCCCTCACTTGAGCCACTAGCATCCACCCTGCCCTCCCCAGCTGGCCCTGCAGGTGGGGCAGAGATGGGTGATTCACCCAGGACAGCCGCCGCCACCACTCCCCAGCAGTGCAACCGGGCAGCCAGGACTTGAACCCTGGGGCGGGCTGGGGGTTTGTCTCTGGAGAGACTCAGCCTGTGAGGAGGGTCCCACAGACACTGGTAGGTGGGGATACTCAACAATGCCTTGCTCTCTGCGCAAGTGCCCCAAAGTGAAGCCACCAGGCAACAGGCTTCCAGGTAACTCCTAGGGCCTCCCTTTTAACAGAACCACCAAGACATCTGGGCAAAGACCAACATGTCAGAGGCCCAAAACCAAACCAACAGAACGTGACGGGAATGAGGGTAAGCAGAGAGCAGAGCACTGCATGAAACCTGCTCCTGCACCAGCCTGCACCTGCACCGGACCACAACTGCACCAGACCGCACCTGCACCGGACCGCACCTGCACCGGACCGCACCTGCACCGGACCGCACCCGGCACCAGCCCACACCCAGCACCAGCCTGGCCTGCACCTGGCACCAGCCTGCACTCACAAACGTTCAACAGCTGGTTCTTGGAGCGCGGCTCATCTGCCAATTTGGGTGGTGTGAATAATCCTACCAGGACTGATTTTGAGCTGTTCAGGAATGAGCAGCATGGCTTGTATTCATAAATGTTTTCAAGAAAACACTAAATGGCCGGGCGCAGTGGCTCACGCCTGTAATCCTAGCACTTTGGGAGGCTGAGGCGGGTGGATCACAAGGTTAGGGGTTCGAGACCAGCCTGGCCAACATAGCGAAACCCCGTCTCTACTAAAAATACAAAAATTAGCCAGGTGTGGTGGCACACGCCTGTAGTCCCAGCTACCCAGGAGGCTGAGGCAAGAGAATCACTGGAACCCAGGAAGCGGAGGTTGTGGTGAGCCGAGATCACACCACTGCACTCTGGCTTGGGCGACAGGGCGAGACTTCGTCTCAAAAACAAAAACAAACAAACAAACAAAAAAACACCAGAAGAAATAGCTTGAAAAGATGCTGCTCCTCAGGGGCAGGAGCCAGGGGTAGGAGGGGCGGCAAGGGTGTGGGTAGGAGGGGCAGCAGTGGGGTAGGAAGGGCAGCAGGGCAGTGGGTGGGGGGTAGGAGGGTCAGCGGGAGGTAGGGTAGGAGGGGCAGTGGGTGGGGGGTAGGAGGGGCGGGTGGGGTAGGAGGGGCAAGGGGGTAGGAGGGGTGGGGGGGTAGGAGGGGCAGCGGGGGGTAGGAGGGGCGGGGGGGTAGGAGGGGCAACGCAGGGGTAGGAAGGGCAGCTGGGGGGTAGGACGGGCAGCGCGGGGGTAGGAGGGGCAGCGGGGGGGTAGGAGGGGCAGCGGGGGGATAGGAGGGGCAGTGGAGGGGGGGTAGGAAGGGCAGGGGTGGGGAGGGTAGGAGGGGCAGCACATTTTAAGCCTATGGTGCTGTTTGACATTTTGGCTGTGTATGAACATATAACTGATAAATACTAAAGTAAATTTTAGGACCAGGTGTGGGGGCTCAAACCTGTAATCCCAGGGCTTTTGGGGAGGTCGAGGAAGGAGGATTGCCCGAGCCCAGGAGTTTGAGACCAGCCTGGGCAACACAGCGAGACTTCATCTCTACAACAAATTTAAAAATTAGCCAGGAGTGGCGTTGTGCACCTGTGGTCCCAGCTGCTCCGAAGGCTGAGTGGGGAGGATCTCTTGAGCCCAGGAGGTAGAGGCTGCAGTGAGCTATGATCGTGGACTCCAGTCAGGGTGACAGATGAGAACCTGTCTCTAACTTAAAAATAAATTAAAAAGCAAGAATTGAGCTGGGTGCGGCGGCTCACGCCTGTAATCCCAGCACTTTGGGAGGCCAAGGCGGGTGGATCATGAGGTCAGGAGATCGAGACCATCCCGGCCAACATGGTGAAACCCTGTCTCTACGAAAAAAAATACAAAAATTACTTGGGCGTGGTGGCGTGGTGGCACGTGCTTATAATCTCAGCTACTTGGGAGGCCGAGGCCGGAGAATCGCTTGAACCAAGGAGTCAGAGGTTGCAGTGAGCCGAGATCACGCCACCGCACTCCAGCCTGGTGACAGAGCAAGACTCCGTCTCAAAAAAAAAAAGGCAAGAATTCTTCCTGTGCCAACCCTGGAGAATAACCACACGGTCTCTCCCCTGAGACTATTCCCTTGGCGAAGGCTCTAAATGCCGGAGGAAAAATGTGTCCCCAATCCCTTCCACTCATGGGTCCCGAGGCCTAGCCCAAGGAGCCCACACTCTCCTTGAAGGCTCAGAGGCAGCTGCCTGGAGTCCATTTCTTTTGGAGCTTCCCCAGGCCCCCCTACAAGCCTCCTCAGCCAAGGTCTCTCCCCAGGCCCCACCCTCTCAGCCCCATGTGAGCCTCCCAAGGCCTGAAACTCTTTAAGAGCAAAGCCTGGGCCGAGAGCCCCTTATGTGCAAGACGCCACCTGGCAGCCTCCTGCCTGTGCCCTTGGGAATGAAAGCCATTCTTTCACTCACTCACTCATTCATTCATTCCAAAGCACCCTGAACGAGCCATAAACAAGACAAAGACACACACAGTCTCCACTCCAGGAGCTTCCCACTGGTGCCCGTCGTTGGCACCTGCACAGGTCGTACCTGTTGTTAGCAGTGAAGTTGGGGGCCAGGGCCACGGTGCATTCTTTCCTCCGCGGGCCCGCTGGTGAGTCAAGGGCACTGGAACTCCGGGCATTGGATGGCAAGGTGAAGCCCCGGGGCTGGTCATCCTGTCAGACAGCTCAGCCCATGACACTGCCCGCACACACCCAGACACCCCATCCCTTCCCTGCCTCTCCCACAAACGGGAGGAGCCCCCAACTTCCCATACAGGCAGGTGGATGTCCTGGGGTCTGCCATGTCAGATCTAAGCTTGACACCCTCCCTGCAGTGCCCTTTTGCAAAGGCAGTGAGAACAAATTAGGAACCAGGCCACAATCCCATCACAGAGACCAGGACGTGGGGCCGCACGCACCACCTTACCAGGACGTTCCAGGTGGCTCCCTTCTCGCTGGGGGCTGTGCTCAGGCTGGCAGGCCTCTTTTTCCCACTGGGGCTGCCCTCGAAGAGCATCAGGAAGTCCGTGGGCTCCGTTGGCCTGCATCCGAGAGAGGGCGGCACACAAGGAAAGAGTCACCAGCCGGGAAGCCGACGCTAGGCACACAGACCAGGCAGGTCCCGCGAGGACAGAGAGGCCGAGGCACTAGCAGCAACTCTGTTTCCAGGCCCAAAGCCCCAGTCTGACCACTGTGCCTGGCCAGGGTTCCTCAGTGGAGCTGGGCGTCCAGGGTGAGCTTCCATCAGAAGCTTCATCAGTCACACCGATCACAGTTTCTGGGGACAAGGGCCTTATTTGTTTTTTTCTTTTCTTTTTCTTTTTTTTTTTTTTAAATGTTAGTAGAGACAGGGTTTCAGCTATGTTGCCCAGGCTGGTCTCGAACTCCTGGGCTCAAGAGATCCTCTCACCTTGGCCTCCCAGAGTGCTGGGATTGCAGGTGTGAGCCTGCACACCCGGCTGCCCACCAAGGGCCTTAAATACCGTGGCTGCCTCTGCTGCCACCCTCTTCCCTGTGAACCAAGAGCCACACCTGCTGCTGCTCAGAGCAGAAGGGGAAGCACAGCTGGAAGGCATGGGCTGGTGGCCAATCCCCACTGCCACCCTGCCCCATGGGAGGCCACAGCTGCGCCGAACACAACTGATCAGGTGGGATCAAAACTGTGGCCTGGCTGAGCGTGGTGACACACCACACACCACACCACACACACACATACACCACATAACACACACACCACAAACCACACACACAACACACCACACATACACCATACACACCACACACACCACAAAACACACACCACACACATAACACACACACCACACACACCACATACACACACCATACACACCACACTATACACCATGCACAACCACATACCCCACACACCATACAGCGCACACACACATACACCACACACAACACATACACACACCATACACATACACACACACACACCATACACACCACATAACACATACACCACAAACCAAACACACAACACACCATACACACCACACACACCACACACATAACACACACACCACACACACCACATACACACACCATACATACCACACACTACACACCATACACAACCACGTACCACACACACCGCATACCACACACCACATACACACCACACACACATCCACCACACACCATACACACCACACACACACCACATACACACACACCACACACATACCATACACACCACACACACATACACCACATACCATACACACTACACACACACACCACATACACACACTACACACACACCACATACCATACACCCCACACACAGACCACACACATACCACATACACCACACTGCACACAAACCACACACGCACCACAAACCACACACACCACACACATATCACACACACCACATAACACACAAACCACACACACCACACATACACACCACACATAGACCACACACACCACATACCACATACATCACACCACACACACACCACACACGCACCACAAACCACACACGCCACACACATACCACACAGACACCACACATACCGCACCCACTACATTACACACAAGCCACACCATACAGCACACACCCACCACGTACCACACCCACCCACTCCCCCACACACCATACACCACACACACCCCATACACACACACACCACACATGCACCACTCACAAACCACACCCCCCCCACACACCACTCACACCACACACCCACACACCACACACCCCCTCACACACCACACTCACACCACACACCCACACACCACACACCCCACACACACACCACACTCACACCACACACCCACACACCACACACACACCACACTCACGCCACACGCCCACACACCACACACACACCACACACAAACACCAGCTGGCCTTGGCAGTCCCTTGCTTGGTGGGACTCCACGAAACCAGTTGCTGAGCTAAGAGCGGCTCCCGGAGGCTGCACTGGACAGGGTGTGGTGGCCGCAGTTCTTGGTCTTCCCAGGAAGGGTCCACCCGGGGCCCTTGGTGACCCAGAACTCAGCCTTCATTAGGTCCACGGCCCCACAGGAGCACCCTGCTCGCTCGGGGACAATGCCTGGTGGGAGGTGGTGTCAGGGCCTCGCCCACCACTCTGGGCTAGAGGATGTCCCCCCGGAGGCTGCTGGCCACCACCGGCTCCACTCCCCACAACACCCCCACTGGGGCCATTGAGGCAGCTCCTCCCCAGCCCGCTGGTTTGGAGGCCGCAAGGGACGGCGGCAGGGTTTAAGTGGGCAAAGGTGGGAACAGGGGTGCACAGCGTGGGGGTTCAGAAGGGTCACAGTGCTGCCCCTCTCGCAAATGACAGCTTTTGACATTCAGAGGGCAGGTGGAAAGGGCTTCAGCGGAGCCCTCAGGCAGGGTCCCAGCAGCCGCCGGGACAGCAAAGAGGAAGGGAGGGATGCGGTGCAGGAGAGTGTCTGCCTCAGGCCTCCCGCCCCAGTGCGAGAGGAGGCCTGGGACACAAAGCTGGCCCGTGAGGTCACTCCAGGCCTCACTAGCCAGCAAGGGCCCGGGACCCAGGAGGCTGGAGGAAGGGCAGAGCAGAGGCAGGGAGGAGCAGGCCGGGGTAGGGCACCTGAGGTCCCGGGAAGGGGCCAGGGTTATCCAAGGGCCTTGGGGGTTACCTGGGGGAGCTGCTCCGAGGCTGGCTGACCTGCGTGGTGCTGTTGGATCTTCTGAGGTTGTTGATGGCCCGGGAGCCCCCAGGCCCTGTGGCCTCCTGCAAAAAGGGAGAAAACAGTTAATTACGCAGCAAAGGCTCACTCACCAGTTTGCTCAGCCTCCGCCAGCTTTGGAGAAACGCAGTCAGAGAACAGAGGGGTGGCCCTAGGGTTACAGGTGGCCCAAGTGGCCTCAAAGGCAGTGGGTGGTCAGAGGGGCAGGAGCACTGGACAGCAGGGCAGCACGAGGGGGGCTCAGGCCCGACCTCTAAGAGCTTCCCCGTCCCCGCATCAAGCAGGAGCCCTTCACCCCTGGCAGAGGGAGGGCGGGAAGGGAGCTGCTCACTGTCACCCACCAGCTCCCAGGAACCGCAAGCTCCCACCTTCCGTGGATGAGAACCCCTGGGGACCCTTCACCCCGCGGTCTCCTCCGTCAGCAGGGAGGGCACCCAGAGCGACTCTGTGGGGTCACGATGAGGACTAAGGAGACGCAACCGCGACCAGGTGCTGCAAGACCTGGTAGTGAGTGCAGCCAACTGCCCAGCGGTTCCAGGTCCGTGGAATGGGGCGGAGGGGCACAAGGGACGGAGGGGAGGCTGCGCAGCAGATGCTAAGCAAGGATCAGAGCGCTCGGAGAAGCAGCGCTTGGGGAAGTGGCGCTCGGGAAAGTGGCACTCGTAAGTACCTTACGCTACGCTCCCTGACTTTCCCATAGGCTTAAAAACCCTCCAAATCGGCCAGATGCGGTGGCTCACGCCTGTAATCCCAGCACTTTGGGAGGCCGGGGTGGGCGGATTACCAGGTTAAGAGATGGAGACCGCCGGGCGCGGTGGTTCACGCCTGTGATCTCAGCACTTCGGGAGGCCGAGGCGGGTGGATCACGAGGTCAGGAGATCAAGACCATCCTGGCCAACATGGTGAAACCCCGTCTCTACTAAAAATACAAAAATTAGCTGGGCATAGTGGCGGGTGCCTGTAGTCCCAGCTACTCAGCAGGCTGAGGTAGGGGAATTGCTTAAACCTGAGAGGCGGAGGTTGCAGTGAGCCGAGATTGGGCCACGGCACTCCAGCCTGGAGACAAAGCGAGACTCCATCAAAAAACAAAAACTATAAACCCTCCAAATCAAACATTTCAGGGGAAAGGGCTCACAGTCCAGTGGGAAACGGTCTGGGGAACACCACCGGATGCCACTGGATGCCACAGCGACCAGTGACATCGATCCTGGCCAGGTGCCCATGCCACCACAGGATGGGACCTCGGGTCTCCAGTTTCCCAGGAAAAGAGACCTATGAACTTTCAGATTTATTTTTAAATCTGAATCCTTAAGCTGAAAACAACCCAACCAAAAAAAGACCAAAAAAAAAAAAAAAAAAGCTCCAGGAAAGCAGCCACACACATGCACCCCACCAGGACACCCCAATCACTTGTTACGGGCATTTCCTGGTCAGGAAACCATGATCTAAAATAGCTGAACAGAAAGTGCAGGCAGAGAGCCCAGCTCGGCGGCAGCAGAGCCGGTTAAAGGAGGCCAGACAGAGGCCGCTGCGAGGTCTGGGGGTGGAAATCCCACGAGCGCGTGGGCGCCACCATTCTTCCAGAGAAAGTACTCACGGGCTTGGTCATACCTTCCAGACCAGGCTACAGACAGTGACTACCAGAGAGCAAAAGCTAACACCCAATACAAGACACAGCCGCCGTCCCGTTCTCCACGCTGGGGCCACAGAGGCCCTGTGCAATTCCTCATTCAATCCCTGCTGGGCTGTGCTCCCAGGGCCCCAAACTGGGCGCTGGAAAGGTGTTCGGGAGGTCAGAAGGCAGGGTGTGGGGAACACAACAGCAGGAGAGGAAGGGCTCCACGGAGGCCTCCATCCTTCTAGGAAAAACGAGATGCCTTCTGGGAAGCCTGGGCAGTGCCCATCGGACAGCAAGTGCCCAAAAGAGGGACCCTGAAAAGGGGTCAGTGAGGAGAGGACTGACAAGGGGCTGAGCACAGGCTTGGTGACCTGGAGGCTGCTGAAGGGGCTGAACAGAGGCAGAAGGGGCAGCAGGCAGAAGCCACCCATGCGGCAGGGACTGCAAGCCCTCCACCCCTGGGAGGCAGACGCCAAGTCCCTGAGGAAAGTGCCTTTGTTTACCAGGGGCCTTGGGCCAGCCCGAGGGTCTAAATATGTGATCTGTGGCCAGGCGTGGTGGCTCATGCCTATAATCCCAACACTTTAGGAGGCCAAGGCGGGTGGATCACTTGATGCCAGTAGTTCAAGCCCAGCCTCGGCAATATGGTGAAACCCCATCTCTACAAAAAATAAAAAAATTAGCCAGGCGTGGTGGCATGCACCTACAGTCCCAGCTACTCAGGAAGCTGAGGTGGGAGGATCACTTGAGCCCAGGAATTAAAGGTTGTAGTGAGCTATGATAGTGTCACTGCACTCCAACCTGGGCAACACAGTGAGACCCTGTCTCTGAAAAAAAAAGAAAAAGAAAAAATAGAAAAATCAGCAAAGAACATGGACAATTCATAGAAAAGGAAATATACACGGCTCTTAAAAATATGAAAAGATATGGCTGGGTGCGGTGGCTCATGCCTGTAATCCCAGCACTTTGAGAGGCCGAGGTGGGCGGATCACCTGAGGTCGGGAGTTTGAGACCAGCCTGGCCACCATGGTGAAACATTGTCTCTACTAAAAAGATATATATATATAAATTAGCCGGGCATGGTGGCACGCACCTGTAATCCCAGCTACTCAGGAGGCTGAGGCAGGAGAATCACTTGAACTGGGAGGCGGAGGTTGCAGTGAGCCGAGATTGCGCTACTGCACTCCAGCCTGGGCGACAGAGCAAGATTCCCTCTCAAAAAAAAAAAAGAAAGAAAAGAAAAGATGTTCAGCCTCACTCACAGATGTTAAGTTAGAAATACAATCAGAGATGGAGGGTGAGGTGCTGTCCAAGCAGCCCTGGACAGGAGTGGGGCCCGTGCAGAGGGACTGTTCCTAGTAGCCCTGGGCAGGAGTGGGGCCCATGCAGAGGGACTGTTCCGAGTAGCCCTGGGCAGGAGTGGGGCCTGTCAGCCTAAAGGCAGAGGGGCTCTTCCTAATAGCCCTGGGCAGGAGTGGGGCCGGTGCAGAGGGGCTGTCCCGAGTAGCCCTGGGCAGGAGTGGGGCCTGTCAGCCTAAAGGCAGAGGGGCTCTTCCTAATAGCCCTGGGCAGGAGTGGGGCCGGTGCAGAGGGGCTGTCCCGAGTAGCCCTGGGCAGGAGTGGGGCCCGTGCAGAGGGGCTGTCCCCAGTAGCCCTGGGCAGGAGTGGGGCCCGTGCAGAGGGGCTGTCCCGAGGAGCCGTGGGCAGGAGTGGGGCCCGTGCAGAGAGGCTGTCCCAGAGCATAGCACAGCATGGGTGGTGTTCTTCCCATGGGGTTTGGGTTATCCACTGTGACACCACCTTACACACCTTACACACACACGGGAGCTAAACCAGGGACAGCAGACGATGGGGCCGCATCCTCACTGCAGGAGGGGAGGTTACGATCAGCAAGCGTGGGGGGGCGAGAGGTGCCACTAGCGGCAGAGACATCAGTAGGACCCACAACACCAATGGTTACTATGTAGGTTACTATCTATAGACAGTGTGTATATTACACACCAACTGGTGTACACTACATACTTCCTTGCTCTGTTGGCTGAGAAGACCAGAAACAGCCCAGTAGGAACAAGCACACCCAGCTCCCAGACCTTGGTCTCTGAGACCACTCTCCAAGAAAAAGAACCGGGGCTTCTTGAAGAAATGGCTGATTCTAGGACTGGAGGAGGAAATAGACAAGATGAGGCTGGAGCAGTTTATAGGGCCAGAAATAAGGACGTGCTCAGAAGACAAAGTGATGGGCAATGACACAGGGACCCAGGAGCCACCTGAAAGTTCCCAGTGGCCAAAGCTGTGACAATGAGAGCAACAAAATAAGCAAACTAGCATTGAATTATAACTTGAAGTGTAAAATAAATATCCACGAGTCCATTATAATAAATGATTGAAAAAATTAATAAGTGGGGCCAGGTGCAGTGGCTCATGCCTGTAATCCCAGCACTTTGGGAAGCCAAGGCAGGAGGATCACTTGAGGTCAGGAGTTCGAGACCAGCCTGGCCAACATGGTGAAACCCCATCTCTACTGAAATACAAAAGTTAGTCAGGTGTGGTGGCGCACGCCTGTAGTTCTAGCTACTCAGGAGGCTGAGACAGGAAAATCGCTTGAACCCGGGAGGCGGAGATTGCAGTGAGCCGAGATCATGCCACTGCACTGCAGCCTGGGCGACAGAGTGAGACACTGTCTCAAAAAAAAAAAAATTATAAATGAGGGTGAACAGACAAATCTCCTGTGTAGAAGAATTCCAAATAACTTCTATAGATGCTCTTCTCTAAAGGAGGGGGAGCAAAACTCCCCACCCCTTCCGTGTGGGCTGAACAAAGCGACTTCCTTCCAGAGAGCACAGGGGATGGGCGACCTCACAGTGGAGAAGCCTGACCCTCCACCTTGGCCAGGGGACCAAGGCCAGCAGCATCACCAGTGAGAGGTCACATGGACAGCGTGGACCCCAGACAGGATGGGGTGAGCAGAGTCCTTTACCTCTGTGGCCTTCCTCCTAAAACCCATCCACCACCCAGTCTGATCACGAGAAAAATATCAGGCAAGTGCCGACAGGGGGCCATTCTGTAAAACCCCTGACCAGCTCTCCCCAAAACTCGAAGGTCATCAAAAACAAGGAGAGTCTGAGAAACTCACAGCCCAAACAAGCCTGAGACCCACAGCCTAAAAATCACGTGGGATCCTGGGACAGAAAAGAAAAACTGCAAAAATACAAATCAAGTGTGGACTTTAGTCAGTGATTTACCAATAATGACTTGTTAATTGTACACGTCCCATCATAATGTAAGATATTCAAATAGCAGAGACTGGGTGCGGTACAGGGGAACACCCTGCACTTTCCAATTTTTCTATAAATTTAAAACTATACTAACATAAAAGGTTTATTTTTAAAAATCGTACAGTCACGCCGGAGGCTCACGCCTGTAATCCCAGCACTTTGGGAGGCCAAGGCGGGCGGATTCACTTGAGGTCAGTAGTTTGAGACCAGCCTGGCCAACATGGTGAAATCCTGTCTCTACTAAAAATACAAAACTTAGCCGGGCATGGTGGCAGGCGCCTGTAATCCCAGCTACTCGGGAGGCTGAGGCAGGAGAATCACTTGAACCTGGGAGACAGAGATTGCGGTGAGCTGAAATCACGCCATTGCACTCCAGCCTGGGTGACAAGAGTGAAACTTCATCTCAAAAAAGAAAAAAAAAAAAGTAAAAAGTAAACTAAAAGGTAGTACAGTCAGATATCTTTTGTTACATATGGAACCTGTAAAGGCCAAAAGTGTGCTGCACGCGTGCCCACCAGAGCACGAGGGAGCAGGCCCTGTGGCACCCTGTGATGCGAGTGTGACTTAGGGCAACGATCTTTACGAACAGCAACTTGGCAATGCCTATCAAAAAAAAAATTTTTTTTTGAGACGGAATCTCGCTCTGTCGCCCAGGGTGGAGTGCAGTGGCGCGATCTTGGCTCACTGCAAGTTCCGCCTCCTGGGTTCACGCCATACTCCTGCCTCAGCCTCCCGAGTAGCCAGGACTACAGGTGCCTGCCACCATGCCCGGCTAATTTTTTTTTTTGTATTTTTAGTAGAGATGGGGTTTCACCGTGTTAGCCAGGATGGTCTCAATCTCCTGGCCTCGTGATCTGCTTGCCTCAACCTCCCAAAGTGCTGGGATTACAGGCATGAGCCACTGCGCCTGGCCAAAAATTTAAAATTTAGTTTTAATTTTAATTTTAAAAGATAGAGTCTCACTCTGCTGCCCAGGCTGGAGAGCAGTGGCATGATCATAGCTCACTGCAGCCTCAAACTTTCTGGGCTCAAGCCATCCTCCTGCCCCAGCCTCCAATGTAGCTGGGACTACAGGCATGCACCACCACACTCGGCTAATTTTTTAATTTTTTTGTAGAGACAGGGGTCTCACTATGTTGCCCAGGCTGGTCTCAAACTCCTGGCCTCAAGTGATCCTCCCACCTCAGCCACGCAAAGTGCTGGGATTACAGATATTGGCCACCACTCCCGGCCCCCTTTCAAATTTTTTTATTTATTTTATTTTTTTTGAAATGGAGTCTCGCTGTCACCCAGGCTAGAGTGCGGTGGTGCGATCTTGGCTCACTGAAACCTCCAGCTTCCGGGTTAAATCAGTTCTCCTGCCTCAGCCTCCTGTGTAGCTGGCATTACAGGTGCCTGCCACCATGTCCGGCTATTTTTTCTATTTTTAGTAGAGACGAGGTTTCACCGTGTTGGCCAGGCTGGTCTCGAACTACTGACCTCAAGCAATCTGCCCGCCTCGGCCTCCCAAAGTGCTGGGATTACAGGCGCGGGCCACCGCACCTGGCCCCCCTTTCAAAATTTTAAATGGACTTATGCTCTGACCCAGTAATTATCCTTTAGGATTTATTCTACAGGCGTATTTACATGTATGCAAAATGGCACAGACACAAGGGTATTTGCTGTGCCACTCTTGGTACTATGATAAGGAAAATCCAGAGGAGCACTGGGTGAAGTCCTGGTGCATCATCTGATGAACTATTGTCAGCTGCTACAAAACAATGTAAGGAAAGCGGGAGCAGGGCCAGGTGCAGCGGCCCACGCCCGTAATCCCAGCACTTTGGGAGGCCGAGGTAGGAGGATCGCTTCAGCCCAGGAGTTAAGGACCAGCAACCTAGTGAGACCCCTGTCCCTGCAAAAAAATTAAAAATTAGTAGGCTGGGTGTGGTGGCTCACACCTGTAATCCCAGCACTTCGGGAGGCTGAGGCAGGAGGATCACCTGAGGTCAGGAGTTCAAGACCAGCCTGACCAACACGGCGAAACCCCGTCACTACTAAAAATACAAAATTAGCTGGGCGTGGTGGTGCATGCTTGTAATCCCAGCTTCTTGGGAGGCTGAGGCAGAAGAATCCCTTGAACCCGGGAGGCAGAGCCTGCAGTGAGCCAAGATCTCACCAATGCACTCCAGCCTGGGCAAAAAGAGCAAAAGTCTGTCTCAAAAAAAAAAAAAAAATTAAAAATTAGCTGGGCAGGGAGGTGAGCACCTGTAATCCATGCTACTCAGGATGCTGAGGTAAGAGGATCACTTGTGTCCGGGAGGTGGAGGCTGCAGTAAGCTGTGGTTTCTCCACTGCACTCCAGCCTGGGCAACAGAGCAAGACCCTGTCTTAAAAAGAAAAAGAAAAGAGAATGCAGGAGCCCCATGCAGCTGACGGATACGGCACTTGTTCCAACACATCTCCAGCAACACTGATGCCTGTGTGCCCAGAGTAAGTGTGGGTGCAGGAGAAACGGAACAGCAGCTGCCTAGGAGAGGCCCGCAAGGTCAGGCAGGACAGGCTCACTGCTCAATGAGCCCCCTTTTCCCAAATGGTGGGTGCGAATGGCCTATTCAAAACACATGGTAGGAATTTTGAAATCATCCCCCAAAATGGCACCAGTCATTGCATCAGGGCCATGGGATTATGGGTGCCCTTCATCCTGTCTCGATTTTCCTGGGGTCAGTTTCCAAGAGGAAGATAAGGGATGTCAGGGGAGGAGTGAAGGGGCTTCCACTCACTGACGGACACCACGGTGGAAAGGCACCACTCATGCTCAGATGGTAAATCAAGTCATGGACTAAAAACCCTAAACTCCACCTGCAAGAAGGAGGCAACATCGCCCAGGGAGGGGCAGGCGGCCCCCATGGCCGTGACACATATGCACAGTGATGTCTGTTCCCCAGTGAGCTTGTGCTCTTGGGATTTAAAGACCTCTTTTCTTTAAGGGGAAGGGAATCAGAGTGAATAATGATCTAGGGGGCTAGAGGATCAGGTGGGCACACAGCTGGGGCAAGGAAGAGGGACCCTCTACAGTCTGGCACCGACATCTCTTGAGCCAGAAGACCAGCAGGAACTGCAGTTACATCCTGGATGGGGAATCCCGGGACAGCAGGCCGTGGACGCAGGAAGATCTTTAGAGACAAGGGGTAGAGTGGAAACCCCAGGCCAATGGCCACCGAGAAGGTCTCCGAGCCCGGGGACAGCACCCCACCCCACCCACAAACACCAGGAGGAAGAGAATCACGTGCCGCCTTGTACAGGTGTGAAGCCATGCCTGGCCAAAACAAATGCTCTCCAGGAATCCCGATGAGACTGAGTGGTAGCAGGGCAGGTGGCCGAGAGGATGGGGACCAGGCACAACAGAAACCCCTGAGGTCACGTCACACACTGGCGGGGGTTCCTCTTCCACCAGCAGTTCCCGAGCTCCCACCATGTGCACAACAGAAGGCAGACAGGCATGCAGGGGTGGGGCCGTCTCGGATCGGATCGAGCAAGGGCCTCAAAGAATTGAAGTGAACAGCTGGAACATTCCATGAACGAGGGGACTGTTAGCAGTCGCCACTCAACACTGCAGGAGCGGGCAGTGGTGCCGGCCGAGGAAGGGAGGGATCAATATGATTAGCGCTCGCCGTGGCTTTGAACCTCTACTCAGCAACAGAACATTTCCCAGCAGAAAGGGTGGGAGTGTGGTTAGGTGCCTGGGTCGGCCGCGGATAGAGCCTGGCCATGCCGCCGAAAGACCATCTACTAGAAAGCCCGGAAACTTTTACAACAGTCTCCACACAACAAGAGAGCTGCGATTTCTTTCTTTCTCCTTCTCCCTCTCCCTCTCCCTCCCCCTCCCCCTCCTTCTTTCTTTCTTTCTTTCTTTTTTTGAGACAGAGTCTTGCTCTTTCGCCCAGGCTGGAGTACAGTGGCATGATCTCGGCTCACTGCAGCCTCCTCCGCCCGGGTTCAAGCAACTCTCCTGTCTCAGCCTCCTGAGTAGCTGGGATTAAGGGTGCACGCCACCACGCCCGGCTAATTTTTGCATTTTCAGTAGAGGCAGGGTTTCACTATGTTGGCCAGGCTGGTATTGAACTCCTGACCTCAGGTGATCCGCCCGCCTCAACCTCCCGAAGTGCTGGGATCACGGGCGTGAGCCACCTCGCCCAGCCCAGATCTGCGATTTCGAGTGCGTCTTCCCCGCCCCATGTGCCAGGAACCTAGGGCTTTAGAAACAGCGGGAGGGGCCAAGGCAGGTGGGCGAGGGGGTCAGTGACGCAGGAGCAGGGCTGCGGACAGGAGAGGCAGCAGGCTCAGAGACGGCTCTAGCCCAAGCTGGTTACCCCTCTGCTAAAACAGGGCAGCATATTTTTATTTTCACAGCTTACGTCTGTAAATGCCTAGAGGTGCACCAGATCTTTAGACAACCTGCCGGCCACAATGACACATCAGGACATCCCGGGTCCCTGCCCTGCCGGCCCAGGCTTTGGGAACCTGCTTGGTCCAAGGGTCCGCTACTGGCCCGGCTGCCCTTACCCCGGAACTCGGCTAGCCGTCTGGCGGGCCACACCCTGCCCACCTGGAGGTGCTTCTAGGGCAGACACAGGAATAACTTTTTCAAGGAGAAGGGGGAGGTCCAAGCCTTTTATTCACAGTGGAACCCTGGCCTGGGCCTACCAGGGGTTCCTGTGGGAAGCCTCAACTGCCCTCCAGACCCCTTCTCTCTGCCCTGCTGTGTTGCCTGGCACGGACCTCAGGCAGGGAGCCCCAGACCGGCTGCCGCATGGAAGCCAAGGCCCCCAGGCCCTTGCTATTCGGAAGCTCAGGCCAGACTCTGGTCAGGCTCTGCCCCAACCCCCACAGAGCGGCTCGATTCCTCCCTTGCCCCAAAGACTGGGCCTGGCAGACACCAACTCAGGGTGCAGCAGGCCCGGCCTGCCTTTCACAGCCCCCATCTGGGAACCGCCCACCCTCCTCCCCACTCCCAGAGGTGGGCAGGAAAGGCAGCTCTCACCCCGAAGCTCCCACGGCTGTCCTGCTGCCCACACACCCACACACCCGTCTAGGTTTCTCCAAGGCCACCAGGAGCTCATCACCCTCCCCACAGGTCAACCCCATTTCTTTCTTTTTTCTTTTTTTTTGAGATGGCATCTCACTCTGTCGCCAGGCTGGAGTGCAATGGCACGATCTCGGCTCACCGCAACCTCTGCCTCCTGGGTTCGAGCAAATCTCCTGCCTCAGCCTCCCGAGTAGCTAGGATTACAGGCATGCACCACCATGCCTGGCTAATTTTTTTTTGTATCTTTAGTAGAGACGGAGTTTCACCATGTTGGTCAGGCTGGTCTTGAACTGCTGACCTCAGATGACCCGCCTGCCTCGGCCTCCCAAAGTGCTGAGATTACAGGCGTGAGCCACCGAGCCCAGCCAACCCCATTTCTTGAGGATTCAAACAAATCCAAAGGGCGGTGGCACAGGAGGCCTGGGGCTGTCGCTGAAAGAATCCAGGCTCTGGCTTGACCTTCTAGTGATTCAGCACCCACGCCTGTAAGACTCAAGTCCTACCTGCCTCCTGGAACAGCCACGAGGATCCAGCATGTCCAGATGTGAGGCACTTGTTCACATGTGGAGCTGGACCCAGGGGTCAGATGCCAACTGAACAACAGCCCTCCAGGAGGCAGGGGCCTGGACTCCTAGGCCACAGTACTCACCAGCGCCTTCCTCTTCTGCTCACTGCCTGTGACCACGGAGACAGAGCGGACGATGGGCTTGGTGGTGGCGGCACTGCCAGGACGCCGGGACACAGGCGGAGGGAGACCTGTCAGACTCAGGTCCACACCTGCTGGGCTGCGCTCCGGGACGCTGCCGATGGCCCGGGTGCCTTTCATGGTGGACAAGGCAGGTCCTGAGCTGGGAAGCAAGAGCTGCAATGAGATGCCGTGGGGGAACTACAGTCCCCTGCACCCACCATCTCCAGCCCAGCCTCAGCTGGGTCCACTGGCCACCAAACTTCCTGGGAAGGCCTGTCACAACCTATGCACCCCTCTGGCTGGTGGCAGGCTCCTCGACAGGAACATGAGGGAGCTGTTCTGAGCCCAATGTCAGTGTATGCCAGGGCAGGAGGGCCCTGGATGATGGACAGGTGGGTGGCGAGGGCAAGGCCCGTGGGTGGGAATAAGCCAGCAGCACCCCAGAGGGAGCCTGGGCCACAGGCCATTGTCGATGTGAGCCAGGTTCTGCCATCTACCCCACACCGTGATTCTGAGAAAGTCACTGCCCCGAGCCCCACTGTCTTCTTCTGTAAAAGGGACATTTGATTTATTTTTTATTTTATCATGTTTTTGAAACGGAGTCTCGTTCTTGTCACCCAGGCTGGAGTGCAGTGGCGCGATCTCAGCTCATTGCCACCTCTGCCTCCCGGGTTCAAGCGATTCTCCTGCATCAGCCTCCTGAGTAGCTGGGATTACAGGTGCCCGCCACCACGCCTGGCTAATTTTTGTATTTTTAGTAGAAGTAGAAACGGGGTTTTGCCATGTTGGCCAGGCTGGTCTCGAACTCCTGACCTCAAGTGATTCGCCTGCCTCAGCCTCCCAAAGTGCTGGGATTACAGGCATGAGCCACCGTACCCGGCCCCTAAGTAAAAATACACATTTTAAAAAGGGGTTGCGTGTTGGCCGGGCACAGTGGCTCACTCCTGTAATCCCAGCACTTTGGGAGACCAAGGCAGGCAGATTGCCTGAGCTCAGGAGTTCAAGACCAGCCTAAGCAACACAGTGAAACCCCACCTCTACTAAAAACTTCAAAAAATTAGCCGGGCGTGGTGGCGAGCGCCTGTAATCCCAACTACTTGGGAGGCTGAAGCAGGGGAATTACTTGAACCTGGTAGGCGGAGTTTACAGTGAGCCAAGATCGTGACACTGCACTCCAGCCTGGGCAACATAGCGAGACTCCATCTCAAAAAAAAAAAAAAAAAAAAAAAAAGGGATTGGTTTTTGTGAGGTCCAGACAAGATGCTGGTCTCAAAGCCTCAAGGCTGCACCGGGCGAACACTCCCTGGGTAATGTGTTATTCCAGCAGGGGATGGGGGTTCTGACGATCGATCGAGGGGATTAGCTTGGGGATGCTGGCTTCCTTACTTTGGAACTTCTCAGAGCAAACCCTGCCGGCCCCCAGCCCGTCCCCACATGGCACCTCTTTCTGAACGAGTCTTTCTGATCTTTCTGAACGGATCTCAGCTCGTGCATGTGCCCCTGCCAAAAACCCTACAACAGCTTCCTAGGCACAGAGAATAAAGTCTACACATCCAACTCCTGCAAGATCTGGCCCTGTACTCTCTGTGACCTCGCCAGCTCCCCTGCTGTGCCCCTTTGTTGTAGCTTTAGCCAACACAGCCTCCCTGGTTCTCCTCAAACTCAGCCAGCTTGGCCCCGGCCAGTCCCCTGCCTCTAGGTCTCAGGACACTCCCTCCCTGCACTCAGAGGCCTTCCTTGAGCACCCATCACTCTTCACTCCCCATCCAGCTCGGACTCCCTTCCTGTGGCCGCACACAGTTGGTTTATGAATTGTGTGGCTCCTGAGCAACCCCAGCACCTGCAGGGAAAGGCACTCAGCTGAACCCGTAGATGAACGGCAGAAGCTGGTGCCAGGGACCAACGTCGAGAATTACCTTCCTGCCACGGTGGCCTCCAGTAGGCCAGCAGGCACCCAACCTATCACCCAAGGTCACCCTGGGCTTCCTTCAGCCTGGCACCCCACAGCAGGTCCCCCAAGGTCCCTTCCACGGAGCGATGGATACCCCTACTTCCTAGAGGCTGACCCTGCCACTGACCAGGTCCCAGTCCTCAGTTATGCACTTCCGGCTGTGCGGATGAAACTTAACACCCTCCTTCTGCAGGGCACTGTCCACCCCTGGCTGGACCCATGCAAGCCCTTGGAGCCCAGGACTCTGCTCTCCCAGCCACACTTGCAAGCGGCTCTGGGATGGCGAACGCGGCCTCTCCATGGAAACCTCCAGGCCAGAAGAAGGGAGGCCTGGGAGGCCACTACATCTTGGATAAAACTGTGTCCCTCCCAGGACCTGAAGGGGCGGGGACTGATGACCAGCGCCAGGACCTGGTTCCCAGGGTGGGCTGACCCTGACCCTGACCCTGACCCCGACCCTGGACAGAGAGGCCAGAGCCCACGCGCAGAGCAGAGCCCTCCACTTGTCCTCAGGGCAGCTCCCATCTCCCCATTTTCCCTAGGGCTTAAGGCAGCAGGGCCAGAGATGCCGGGACTGGACTCCATGTTGTCCTGGGGACCGGAGGGGAGTGGAGGGAGGTGGAGAGGGTGGAGGGGATAGAGGTGGGGACCCACACCCTCAGGCACGAGCCTGTCTTCACCTGCGCGGGCCCCGGACCTCCCTCACCTGTGCGCACCCTGGATCCCCCTCACTTCCCCCGAATCCCGCCTTCAATTGCGCGGGCACCAGATCCCCCCCCTCACCTGTGCGTGCCCCGGATCCCCATCACTTCATCACTGCACCAGGACCTCCCACCTGCGCGGGCTCCGGACCCCTCCAACCTCCGCGCGCCCTGCAACTCCCTCCCTTGCCCGGGCCCCCCTCACCTGCGCGGGCCCGGGGCGCAGCCGCGAAGCCTGCCTGGCGCGCGGGGCCTGCAGATTCGGCCGGCGGGGAGGGGATGCGGAACCAGTCCCGCCCAAACCTCGGGTCGGCGACCTGGCGCCCTGCCACCCCCAACACTGCCCCGAGGCCCGGTGACAATGAAGCGGCCGGACGGCCGGGCTGAGCAGCGGCGGCAGCTAGCAACCAGCCTGGCACCACCTCCCCAGCCCGTCACGCCGGCCCGCCTTTCCTGCGCGCGCCGACTCCGGATTGGCCCTTCACGCTCCCGCTCAGGCCGTCCCGGGAGCTCATTGGGCCGTTCGGCTGTCCTTCGGGAAGTTCAAGCGTGGGAGGAGCGGCGGATGGCTGAGGGACGCGACTACAGAGAGCGGCCGATTGGACGCGGCTGGAAAGCGGCGGGTCATATGGGGGGCGGGGGACCAAGGGCGGCGGGAGGAGCTGGCCGGGCAGGGGCGGGGCCCCAGCGGTTGTGGGCGGGGCGGGAGGTGGGGGTGTGATGGGCGAGCGGGGCGAGGCAGATGTGGGCGGGGCAAGGCAGGTGTGGGCGGGGCACGCAGGGCCTGGGGAGGAGACACCAGGGAGGGCGCGAGGAGCACGCGGCCTCGGCTCGGCTCCCCGACACCCCCAGGCCGCCGCACTCCCGCGGCCCGGGGCTCCCCCGCTGCCCTAGGCCGCTCTGTCCCCACCCGCGTGCGCGACTCCCCTCGTTACTCAGTACGACTGCGAGGGCGTGTGGGCGCCTTGCTAACCTCCCTGACCTCCTTCCCTTCGCGCTGCTTTGTTGTTTTTTTTCCTTCTCCAAAGTTTTAACGCTGCGCCCCGTGCGTAGCCGCTCTGTGACTCCCCCTCTCTCCGGGAGCCCTGGGGATCCCGCCCAGGTCCTCTACAGGGAAGCCATCCTTCCCCTAAAAGTCACAGCACACTGGTCTCCCCTGCCCCCGCTTTTTAAAAAGTCCAGTGCTCTGTAAAATAAAAAGTTTGGTTTCAGTAAAATCCACATTTTTTGGTGTGCAGTGGAGTTGTGTAACTTTAGTTACAGAACATTCTCCCTCCGGATCCCGTACCTGCTGACTGCTGGTGGCGGCTGCTCAGTTCTCTCTGTTCTCCATCCCTAGAGGCAGCCTTTTCCAGAATGTCACACAAAAGGGATGTCGCGCAGTGCGCCTGTGGGTCTGGCTTCTACCACTTCGCATTTTGAGATTCATGCTGGTTCCTCTTTATTGCTGAGTGGTATCCTGTAACAGGTGTGAACCACCGGTTCAGATGGTTTTATTTATTGATGGTTTTATTCATCAAATGAAGGACGCAGAGATTGTTCCTGGTGCTTGGCAATTATGAATGACGCTGCCATAAACATTCACTCATCGGCTTCTGTGTGGACACAACTTTTCATTTCTCTTGTGTAAATACCCAGGAGTGGGGTTGCTGGATCAAATGATTGTTTATAAGAAACTGCCGGCCGGGTGCGGTGGGTCCCACCTGTAATTCCAGAACTTTGGGACACTGAGGTGGGCGGATCACCTGAGGTCAGGAGTTCGAGATCAGCCTGGCCAACATGGCAAAACCCCGTCTCTAGTAAAAATACAAAAAAATTACCCGTGCCTGGTGGCGTCCGCCTGTAATCCCAGCTACTCAGGAGGCTGAGTCAGGAGAATCGCTTGACCCCGGGAGGCAGAGATTGTGGTGAGCGGAGATCACCACTGCACTCCAGCCTGAGCGACAGAGCAAGACTCCATCTCAAAAAAAAGAAAAAGAAAAAAAAAAAGGAAACTGCCAAGCTATTTTCTTTTTCTTTTTTTTCTTTTTTTTCCGAGATGGAGTCTCCCTCTGTCGCCCAGGCTGGAGTGCAATGGCATGATCTTGGCTCACTGCAAACTCCACTTCCTGGGCTCAAGCAATTCTCCTGCCTCAGCCTCCCGAGTAGCTGGTATTACAGGCACATGTCACCATGCCAGGCTAATTTTTGTATTTTTAGTAGAGACAGGGTTTTGTCATATTGGCCAGGCTGGTCTTGAACTGCTGACTTCAGGTGATCCACCCACCTCGGCCTCCCAAAGTGCTGGGATTACAGGCGTGGGCCACCACATCGGCCTACTAAGCTATTTTCCAAAGAAGTTGTACAGCTCTACGCTCCCACCAGTGCCACAGGTGTTGCAGTTGCTCCCCATCCTCCTCAGCTCTTGGTATTGTCAGGGATTGGTTTTGTTTACTTATTTATTTATTTATTTATTATTTTTTTGAAACAGAGTCTCGCATTTTCGCCCAGGCTGGAGCATAGTGGCGGGATCTCAGCTCACTGCAAGCTCCGCCTCCCGGGTTCACGCCATTCTTCTGCCTCAGCCTCCTGAGTAGCTGGGACTACAGGCGCCCGCCACCACGCCTGGCTAATTTCTTGTATTTTTAGTAGAGACGGGGTTTCACCGTGTTAGCCAGGATGGTCTCGATCTCCTGACCTCGTGATCCGCCAGCCTTGGCCTCCCAAAGTGCTGGGATTACAGGCTTGAGCCACCGCGCCCGGCCTACCACATTGTCTTGATTAGTGCTTTTGTTGTTGTTGTTGTTGTTGCAGAGATGGGGTCTCACATGTTGCCCGGGCTAGTCTCAAATTCCTAGGCTCAAGCAATTCTCCCACCTTCACCTCCCAAAGTGCTGGGATTACAGGCATGAGCCACTGCACCTGGCCTAGAGTCAATCCTGAAATCAGGTTTTGAGTCCTTTGTTCTTCTTTCTCCAAATTACCTTGGCTATCCAAATTCTTTTGACTTTTCCTATAAATTTGAGTTTCAGCTTGTCACTATCTTAAAAAATATCCAGCTGTGATTTTGATGGGGATTACATTAAATCTGTAGACTTGTAACCTGGAAGAATTGACACCAGAATTTATGAACATGGTATATCTCTCCACTTATTTAGATCTTCATTGATTTCTTTCATCAGTACTTTGAAGTTTTCAGCATACACATCCTACATATATCTTTCTAATTTATACCTAATCATTTCATTTTTGGAGTGCCATTACAGATGGTAGTTTTTTATGGTTTAATTTCCAATTGTTTATTGCTATTACAAAAGTGTAACTGATGTTAGTATATTTACCCCGGAGCCTGTGTCTTTGCTAAACTCACTTCTTAGTCTTAGGAAGTTTTTGGTAGATTTCACGGGATTTTCTACAATCCTGTTTTCTGTGAATAGTATGTTTTATTTCTTCCTTTCTAATGTGTCTGGCTTTCTAGTTTTTTCCTGCTTTATCGAACTGGCCAGGGCTTCAGTGTAATGCTGAACAGAAATGGTTAGCATGCACACCATGGCCTTCTTTCCAATCATAGGGGAAAAGCATTCAGTCCTTCAGCATTAAGTATGATGTCAGCTGAGGGGTTTTTGCAGAAACCCCTTGCCACCCAAAAGATCTCTTACATTTCCAGTTTGTCAAATTTGGGAGGGTTTTTGGGTCATGAGTGAATGTTGAATTTATTTTGTTTCTTGTTTTTTCTGCATAAAATGATCATGTGATTTTTCTTTACTGTTAATACGATGGATTGAATTACACTGATTTTCATAGGTTGAAACAGCCTTGCATTCCTGGGATATATTCCACTTATAGTGATGTATTACACTTTTTATATATTACTGGATTCATTTTGTTGTTTTCTTGAGGAATTTTGCATCCATATTCCAGAAGGATATTGATCTCTAGTTTTCCAGACCAAGTGTACATGGAACATCCACCAAGATAAACTATATTCTTGGCCATAAAACAAACTTTAACAAAAGTGTGAGGCCAGGCACAGCAGCTCACGCCTGTCATCCTAATACTTTGGGAGACTGAGGTGGGAGAATTGCATGAGGCCAGGAGTTGGAGACCAGCGTGGGCAACATAGCAAGAGCTCCGTCTCTACCAAAGAAAAAAAAGGCCATGTGTGGTGACTGAGGCATGAGGATTGCTTAGGACTGCTTGAACTCAGGAGGTTGAGACTGCAGTGAGCTGTGATTGCACCACTGCACTAGGTGACAGAGCTAGAGTGCAGCGGCACAATCATGGCTCACTGCAGCCTTGACCTCTGGAGTTCAAGCAGTCCTCCCACCTCAGCCACCTGGGTAGCTGCGACCACGCCTGGCTAATTTAAATTTTTTTTTTTTTTTTGTAAAAACGGGGTCTTGCTATGTTGCCTAGGCTTGAAATCTTTAAACAATATAACAGAAATCATATAAAATATGTTCTCTGACTATATCAGAATTAAATCATAACACAATATGCTTTAAAATAACCCATTGGATAAAACGGAAGTCTCAAGATAAATTTGAAAATATTTTGAGCTGAATAACAATTTAAATGTGCCAAAATTCATAGGATGCAGCCAAAGCAGTGTTCACAGGAATGTTTATAGCATTACAAGGCTCACATTAGAAAATAAAGGACATGATAAATAATCTAAGCTTCCACCTTAAGAAACTGAAAAAGGCCGGGCGCTGTGGCTCATGTTTCTAACCCCAGCGCTTTGGGAGGCCGAGGAGGGTGGATCACAAGGTCAGGAGATCGAGACCATCCTGGCTAACACGGTGAAACCCAATCTCTACCAAAATACAAAAAATTAGCCGGGCATGGTGGCATGAGCTGTAATCCCAGCTACCCGGGAGGCTGAGGCAGGGGAATCACTTGAACCCAGGAGGCAGAGGTTGCACTGAGCCCAGATTGCACCACTGCACTCCAGCCTGGGTGACAGAGTGAGACTCTGTCTCAAAAAAAAAAAAAAAAGAAAGAAAGAAACTGAAAAAATAAAAATAAGCCCAAAGCAGAAGAAAGGAAATAATAAAGAACAGAAATTAGTGAACTAGGAAACTGAAAAACAGAAATTAGTGAAGTACAAAAAAAAACACCAAAGTTTGTTCTTTGAGGTAACTAATAACATTAATAAACTGTCTGACCAAGAAAAAGGGAAAACAAGTGACCAATATTAGGCATGACAGGAAGAGTGTGATAGTGTGACTACAGCCCCACAGGCATGACAGGGAGAGTGTGATAGTGTGACTACAGCCCCACAGGCATGAACGGAAGAATAAAGGAATACTACAAAAAAACGGGATCACAAATTCAGCAACTGATATAAAATGGACCAATCCCCTGAAGACACAAACTGCTGAAATTAGAAATAGATAACCCAAATAGTCTATTATTTATTGAAGAAACTGAATTTCATAGTTTAAAACCTTGCCATTAAGAAGGTGAACTGCAAGGACAGTGCCGCTGGGGAGTTCTACCAAACGTTTTAGGAATACCGCCTGTCCCTCCTTTGAGGAAAGCAGTCCTCTGCGTGTGCCCCCTATTGATGGTATTTTTATTAAAATGCACATACACAAAAGAAGAAAAACAAGCGGCCCAGCTTCATGTAAACAGTAGTGTTTATTCAGAAAGCATAAACCCCAGCGCTCTCGGAAGGTTTTTCTGAGATGGACCAGAGGCTCCAATCAGAGGCTTCGTGTGTAGGAAGCAATTACAGCCTAAAGGAGCAGTTGAGAGCCAGGGAAGGATCACGTGGGGATCTGAGACTTGAAATGGCCTCAGGCCAGACAGCACAAGGCAGCCCGGACAAGACACCCTCAACCCACGTGCACCAAACTCAGCCTCAGCACCTAGCCCACCCCGATGGGACGGGGGAGCAGTGGCTTGTTGCTGCTCATGACCTCCTGGGGAAGGAGGGAGCTGAGATCAAAATGAAATAAAGAACCTGGTAGTCGCTTCCGCATTCACACAAGAAACCTCATGTCTGAGGGCAAGACAGGCAGGGACTGCCCCCCGAGAGCCCTGAGATCGACATTTCTGAAGCCCTGCCACCTGCCATCCCTCCTAGGGATTCAAGTCCAAATAGCCAGAGCCTCTGGCAGAGGAGATGGGGGAAACTGAGGTAGCCCTAGGGCCCTCCTCTCAAGTCAAGGTGCCTGGAGACTGTAGCAGCTACGGTTGAGGCTGCTCAGGAAGCACACACAGCCCCAGGCAGCAGCTGAAGCTGAAGACTCCAGGGCCAGGCCATTGGGTCAGGCGTTCAGGAACGCGAAAGCTGACGGCTCTGAGCCAGGAGGCTCTTTGGCTGCTGTCCTCTGGGACGATGTTTGGGGGGCGCGGGGAGCATCAGGACAGGACTCTCCCGCAGCAGCCCCAGCCCCCACCAGGCGGGGACAGGCCACCAGCTCCATGCCAGCAAACAACGAGTCACGGCTCCACACACAGCTGCTGGGGCCTCTCTTTGGGCTGTCCGTGCCCCCTGGGATCCGTTCAGGTCTCCACCCCCTGCTTTCTGCCAGTCTGGCTTCGGCCTCGCTGGGGTCTCCGGGGGCTGGAATGGGGGAGGCTTCTGGGGGTGGGGTGGGCACAGGGCTGGACGGCATCCCAGATGAGGGAGCAGGGCTCCAGGACGAGACCGCGGTTGAACTCAGAGGCTGCAGGAAGACCTGGCTCCCAGCAAGAGGCACAGCGTCGGTCAGCAGGTCAGATGGGCCTGGGAGGGCGGCTGTGGGGCCAGGCTCAGCTGAGGTGCCCCGGGCAGGGGACAGCTGCCCACAGGAGGCCTCAAAGTGCCTCAGGATCTGAAAGAGGAAGGAGGAACCAGGGAGGTTCCTATGCAACCCTGGGAAATGTGGGGACCAGGGCCCGCCTCTCCCTAGGACCTCTTCAGTCCCTCCACCGAGAGGGCAGGGCCACCTCTGGGCAGGACACCGGCTGCTGGGAGGGGGCTGGGGCAGTGCACCCAGTTGTCATCCCACTGAGAGCAGCTGCTGGGCTGGTGCTGGCGACACGGGGCAGGTGTCACATACACACCTCGAATCTTGCTCCTTCACTCACTACTAGACAAATGGACACCCTCCCCGTCATAACCCGCCAGGCACTGCCGGAGGGAGTGAACACGTGGCCTGGCACATCTGGGCATTTCCAACTGTTGGACGCAGGGTTCTTCCAGCATGCCCGTCTTAGAAACCCCACTACGAGGTTCGCCTGCGGTGATGTGAACCCCAGGCTCACTCGTCGCTCTGACTGAAAGGTGAGCTAGCAGATGGCCAATGACAGATAAGGATGACTTGGGGATGGGTGACTGAGGACCTGTGTTTCCAGCAGCCAGGGAGAAAACAGGAAGAAAGAAGCTGGGAATGCCCACAGGCAGAGGGAAGGTGCCAGGGCCTGGCGGCCGGGAGAGGCCTCCCAGTGTGATTCCAGTGGCCTCCAGGCAGTTCAGAGCGTTCCAGTGCACAGAGATGAATGGAACCATTTCTGCCCTCCGGAGCTTGGGAGTTGAGCATGAGCTGTGTCATGGGTGGCAAACTGCATGTGCAGTCAGGGAGGGCTTCCTGGAAGAGGTAAGTGTGAGCCAAGACACAAGGGCAGGAACATTAAGGCAGAGGAGTCTGGGGGCTTCCAGGAATAGGTAGAGGCCAGTGTACTGTGAGTGCTGCAGAGTTTGGGTGGAAGGCGGGAAGGCAATGGGGAGGTGAGGATCCTGACTTGCTGCTGCTCCCTCTGCCAGCGGGACGGGGACTTGAGAGGGGGTCCGGGAAGGGCCGACCAGGCGCCGGGCAGGGACGGGGTGGCCGTGGACTGCAGCGTATCTCCCGCTGTACCCTTGGACCCCGGTGTGCGTGTGGCCTGCGCAGCTGCCCACCTTGGTGGCCTTGTTGGTCACAGGTCCCGGGCGGCCCATGCTGAGCTCCTGCAGCCACGGCCGGGTGCGGAGGAGGATGTGCTCCCGCGGGAGGAGGTCGCTGCTCCCCAGGGAGGCGACGGCGCACAGCGCCCTCTGCAGGTGAAGGGAGGGACATCAGCAGCCATGCGGCAGCAGGTCCACGCCAGGGAGGCCTATCTGCCATCTCTCTCCCTCTTCTTCCTCCTCATCAATGACTGGAGTGCCAGGAGGCCCCAGAGACAGCTCCACCACAGCCCTGTCCTCACCGCCTTACACCCCCACTCCCGGACACCACAGCCCTGTCCTCACCGCCTTACACCCCGGATCCCAGACACCACAGCCCTGTCCTCACCGCCTTACACCCCAGATCCCAGACACCACAGCCCTGTCCTCACCACCTTACACCCCGGATCCCAGACACCAGAGCCCTGTCCACACCACCTTACACCCTGGATCCCAGACACCAGAGCCCTGTCCTCACCGCCTTACACCCCGGATCCCAGACACCAGAGCCCTGTCCGCACCGCCTTACACCCCGGATCCCAGACACCAGAGCCCTGTCCTCACCGCCTTACACCCCGGCTCCCAGACACCATAGCCCTGTCCGCACCGCCTTACACCCCAGCTCCCGGACACCAGAGCCCTGTCCTCCCCAGCTCCTGGACAGACCCCAGCGAGAAGCATGTGACCTGCTGCCCCGATTGCCTTACCTTCATTCCTCCGCAAGCCCCCAACACACGCACACACGTGTCCACACTTTCATGTGCATGCACACACACACAGGCACATACATACACAACCACACACATGCAGTCATGTACACACACACACGTGTGTGCACACCACACACGTGCACAAGTGTGTACACACACAGGCATACATACACAGGCATACACACCCACACGCACACACACAGGCATGTGGGCACGCACAGCCACACAGAGAAATGTTCACACACAGGTGTGCACACAGGCACACACACGCACACAGGCACATGCACACAGTCACGCCCTCCCGCCCGCGTGTGCAGCTCACCAGCTGCGTGCATTCACTGGTCCCACGCAGGTGGCAGGTCAGCAGCTGCAGCACGGCCTCACAGTTGAGCAGTCCACACCTGCACAGAGGGGACACCTGGGTGGCGGGTGCGGCCCGTTCCCTCCTCCCTCGCCCATGGTTGGGGCTGGGGCAGAGCCGGGCGGGTCTGGGCGCACTCACGCTTTGATGAAGTGCTGTGCCTCCTCGCGGCTCAGGAAGGCGCGTGGTCCCCGAGTCACAGTCCTCACCAAGCTCAACTCCTGCTGACAGTCACTCAGGGCCACCACCTCGACCCTGCCAGGGGGAATGGCCGGGTCAAGGGTGAGTGGAGGCCGTGCCCCCACTCCCGCCTCGCATGAGGGAGAACCTGGAGAGCAGGAGCCGCGCTGGGAGGGGGACAGTGTGGTGCCTCCGAGACCTCTCCTGCATATCTGGCAGCTCCCGCTCACCTTTCTGCCAGGTCACCCGGCTCCCGGCTGGCCCCTGAATGGCTGTCGCTGCCGGAATGACTGCCCGAGTCCGAGACCCTGCTCAGGTCGCTGTTCTGGGAGGAATTCTGAGAGCTGGGGCCGCTGTCCAGCTCATCCCAGCCCCCTCCGGCCTGCCCAGGCTGATGCCTCACAGCTGGAGAAAACAGGACAGCCGGTGAGATCCCTGGGGCTTCGGGCCAGCCCCATGCCCACCTCCCGGGGCCCTGGACCAGGAGGCCTCGGGGGCTGAGTCCTGAGCTGAGGATGGGTGGCCACCTTGGCTCCAGCTTCAGCAAACACCAGCCCCATGGGCATCTGCTTCCGCCTCGGGTCCCACCCCCTCCTGCTGTGTGGGAGGCCCTGGGATTTGCCTCCGTGGCCGCAAAGCCCCAGCGGTGACAGGAAGGAGTGACCCAGACCCCAAGGGGAGGAGCCCTTGCCTCGATACCTCGGGGACCTGGAATGGCCCCGGGGAGTAGGTTCCCCAGGGTTGGGGGACCGTGGCTGGCTGAAGGCATCATGGCAGGCTGGTAGGTGTCACCCCGCGGCAGGAGCCTCTGGGTACTGGGACTCTCGGGCCCGGGGCGCATGGCGCTGGCCACCACCTCTGCGGCCTTCTGGATGGTGGAGAGGAAGGCTTCGCCTGCCGAGCCTGTACCCGAGGAGAGGGAGATGGGACGGCCGCCCAGTGCGGCCCCCACCCGCGTTCTCTGGGAACAGGGTGCCCGCATCGGCTCCCTGCTCAAGCTTGGGGAGGTCGGGGTACACGCTGCAGGTAGGGAGGCCTCCTGGTGGGCCCCAGGCCCTCTGGAAGCTCCCAGTGGACTCCACTTTGGCATTCCCACTCCCAGTGGGCCTGGACACCAAAGCTCACTGCAGAGTTATGCCTCCGTCCCTCTGTCCTCTGGGGGTGAAGGTGTCCTAAGGGGCTTGGGCTTGGCCTTGGCTCAGGGAGGGTGTGTCCAGGGCTCGGGAGGGGCCGGCCTTTCCTGTGTGAGTTCCCTGTAGAAGCTGCCCCGACACCAAAGTGTCGGCAGGAGCCCCGGGCTGTGTGCAGGACAGTGTGACACAGCCTAACGGTGAGCGGCTAGACACCGCCCAGGGCCCGGCAGCAGGGCACAGCTGGGCTGGGGGCTGGGTCCCAGCCGCAGGCAGTGGTGCCACCTGTGGCCCTCCTGGCGCTGATGAGCGGTTGTCCACTGGTACTGCCCCACCTCATAACAGCTCCACACGGGACTGCCTAAGTCACCTGCACCACAGCCAGGGGCACAGCCCTCGGCCCCTCTCAGAGTGGGACTCACCCCTGCCACGGGGCCCAGCCCTGACTTCTTGCTCGGCCTGGTTTCTCTCGTCTGTCCATAAAGCAGCCCTGGCCATACCTGCCCCACCCCCACGTCAGCAGCCAGAGAGAGACAGTGGGGACAGCCCCAGGAAGGGTTGAGGCCATGTAGGGGAGGGGACGGGGGACAGCAGCTACTAGATGGGGCGGCATGGTCCGGCCCCCACCACCTCCTCATCCCCGCACCCTGAGATGCCGGAGCCCATGCAGGCCCTCCCCACTCACCCGTGCAGCCGTGTTCCTTGCTGTAGCCGAAACCCTGGAGGGTGCTGTGCGGCCTGGCCTGGGAGCCCATGCCTGCAGAGGGTCCTCCGTCAGCGGCAAGCCGGCCCCCACCCTCGGCCCTGCCCACGGATGGCACAGACGCCCAGGACACTCAGGGAGGCAGAAACCAGGTGCCAGAGCTGGACACGGTCCCCTCAGTCACCTACCTGTGGCAGGCGGGGTCCCCAGAGGCTGGGAGGGAGCCAGCGGCAACACGGTGTCCGAGAACAGGGTGCTCCCCAAGTCCTACACGGGGAGGCGAAGGCCCTCAGTGTCCTCACACCAGGGCCTGCTGTACTCACCCTGCCACCCATATCAGCTCCGTTCTGTCCCCCGGACACTTCTCCTGAGCCACTCAGCTGGACACAGGCTCTGTGGCCACCAGCAAGGAGCAGAGGCAGGGATCCCGGACGGGAGAACTGCAAACCCCCCAGCTGACATCCTGGCCCCAATCCCACCCCTCTACAGGAGGAGGGGCACCCCGCAGAGCGACACTGCTCCTGGGCTCACCTGTGCGGCCGCGCGAACCTTCTGGTACAAGCTGTTCCCGTGCAGAGGATCTGGGGGCCCCGCAAAAGCTGCAGAACAGAAAAGGCAAGTCGGGGGCAGGGCTGAGCCTGGCACCGCTGCTCCCTGTGGAGCACGGTGCACTGGGCCCACTCCAGGGTGGCAAGTTCCTGCCACCAAGGCCCTTCTGTCACAGCCAATGGGATGCCCTCCTCCAGGACCCTGCAGAGGCCACACCTGAGCAGACCCTCGGCTCCCCCTCACCCATGCCCCACAGAGGCGAGACTCTCTCCACAGTAACCACCTCGTCTCCCCCAGGGTTGGCAACCCCTGGTGCCTGAGCGGGTGCGGCCTCCCCGAAGCCCACTCTCCCTGCCCCAGGTGCACCAGGGACCCCTCAGAGGCTTCCGGGGCCTGGAGGGAGAAACCAGCATTCTTATCACAGCCTGAAAGCTCCACCTGGCCCCACTCAACCCCAGTCTCAGCCGCCTCGAGGTCCTCTGCTCTGAGAGTTCCTGTCACGATGAACTGGGGCTTCTTTCCTTAAATCTTCCGGCCCCAGGGCCCCCCAAGCCTACACCTGGGGCCACGGCATCCTTTCAGGGCTCACGCTGAGAGCTGTGCCTCTGAGAACCCCTCGAGAGCCTCTGTCACAGGCGAATCCACTCACGCCCCTCGGCCGTCTACCTCCACCCCGGCAGGCTGGTCCCGTGATTCGGAGACGATGCTCCTGGCTGTCCCTGGGCCCAGGACTGGCGGCCACAAGCTGAGTCAATGGCTGGATGAACTGACACCCTGCGGCTGCCATCTTCCCTGCAGGAGCCCAGGGCACCCACCTGCCACCCCACGCTGCCCCTGCTCTGTGACAGAGCAGGAGCATCACCATCTTGGACAAGCCCCTCATTCTAAAGTTCACCTTAACCAAAAACTGCTTAAATCCATAGGGCATCAGCCTAATGGCTAAGGTCAGCACGACCATGAACCACAAATAACATCTCCAACCAGAAACATTCCAAACTCCTCCCCAACCAGAGACATGCTAGCCCCGATATAACCCTCCTCCAGCCGGGAAGATGCCAGCTTCGAGAAAACCCACCTCCAGGCTGGAAAGATGCCTGCCCCAAGATAACCTTCCCTCCTTCCAACCCTGCCATAAACTTCTCCACACACATAAACATTCCGAGCTTCTGATAAGCCCTCTCATCCTAAAACCAACATTTAGTCTGTAAGATAAAGTGCTCCTGACCGCAATCGGCTGGGGGTGCCTCTCAGGTTTTAACTAAAGAAAATCTGTCTGTAACTGCCAGCCGCGTTTTGTTTCTTTCCTCTTTCTGACGCTCTGCGCGTGTGGGGCGGGCCATCCTCACTGCACACCCACCACCTGGAGCAGGGCGCCCCGTCTCTCACGTGTGGCATCTGGCACCCACTTTCCTCACAGGGCCTGTCCTGACACCTCCCACAGCCTGTGTGTCACCCAGGGCCAGTGTCCAGGCACGGCAGGCGACAGCCATCATCCATAGCTGCCTCTGCACAGGAGAGATTCTGGTGCCGACAAGAACCCAGGGTCTGAAGAAGAGCCTTTCCCATCCTCAGGTCCCGCTGTGCCCCATCCCCCCACCTGCTGCAGCCCCCACCCCAGGGCGTGTCCCCGAGACCACTGAGGCCACGACGTACATGCACCAACCACAGCCACGGGAGTGGCCTGGAGCCCGGGGCCCTCTCGCCCGCTGAATGGTGAGGATAAATGGCTGGTGCTGCCTTGGCCCCAAAGCTGTGAGGAGCTCTGTTAGGATGGCGAGAGCACCCCCGCACTGCCGTCCCCTCAGGGGCATCTACTGCCTAAGTCATGTGTCACAACTGTCTATGGCGGCCCAGGGCACTGGCCCCTGCGGAACACCTAGAGCTGCATGCCCACTTGCCATAAAGTGGGACGACACTGGTTTCAACACCGGTTTGGGGGTGAGCCCAGTGGATGGTACACCCTGAGGTCTCCACAAGCAAGCAGTGGCACGAGACAGACTCAGTCTCCCTCCCCAGAATTCCCCACTCAGGGGCTGGGGTGGGGTCCAGACATGGTGCGCCCAGTGACCACCTGGAGCCAGGCCTCCCTCCACCCCATGGGAAGATCTCAGGCCAAGCCCCCACAAGTCCTCATTAGGCAGAGGCACATGGGACTGCCCCAAAGCCTGCGGGGACAGCTCCCCCAGACCCATCTTCTGCCTGGACAGACCGACTGGCCAGGGCCCCGCCTCTCCTGCCTCCCAGCCCCGCCCTCCCATGGCCTCCCTCTGTCTTGGGCTCCGAGGAGCAGCCCCAGAAGGGGAACCCACAGCCTGGGAAGGATGTGTGAACAGGCACTGAGTCTGCTATGTGTGGGCACTGGGATGGAGGGGGAAGACCCATGGGGCACACAGAGAAACAAACTGGCACCCGGGGCAGCAAGCGCAGGGACAGACGCAGCCAAAGGCCCAGGGACACATGGGAGGCACGGAGGACCCAGCAGAGGGAGGGGGCAGGGCGCGTCAGGGGAGGCCGAGCCGGCCAGCTGGGGTGAGGGTGGGCAGCAGGTGGAGAGGCCAGGGATGGGCCAGGATCAGCAAGGCAGGGCTTTGATCGGGACCTGGCCCAGGTGAGGGCTCTGGCTGAAGTCTTCCTTCTCAAACCTGGAGGATTCGCCACCCTCCCCCATTCTCCAAAACCCTGGCTCTTCCTGAGCATGTGCGCGGCCTCTGTACCTGCAGCTTCCTGGATGAAGGCAGAGTTGCGTTTGAGGATGAGCAGGAAGAAGGAGGAGCCGTGGCTGCACAGATAGAGCAGGATCTTCAGCACCTGGGGAGTGGGGCGGTCAGCAGTGCTGGGCAGGCCGGACACGGGACACCCAGGGCAGGGCCCGGGGGCACCCCAAGGGCACAGAGCTGCCTGCCACCCTGGGCCGCTCGTCTGCTCCTCCATCCTCACCACCGTGGGCCGGGCCTCGGGCCTGACCCTTGACCACCCAGGGGCTCACCTTGAGCTTCCCGTGGCCGGAGCTGCTGTGCAGGCGGCTCAGGAGGTACTCCAGCAGGCACTGGCTGCTGCCCGGAGATTCGTGGGAGATTTCTGCGGCACGCTCGGGTTAGGGAAGGGCGAGATGATGAGGGCTGCGCCAGGCCGCAGGGAGACCAGGCCATGGGGCCTCTCAGTTCACGCTCCCTGGAGGCGCCTACTGGAGGCTCTGCCATCAGGAGCACCTGGGCTTCTAGGGTCCCCTGTGTCATCAGTATTGCAGCCTTCAGACCCCACCCACGCCTGGTTACAATAATAAAGGAGCCGTGCATCCCCCTAGGGACAGCAGAATCCCCAGGAACCCTTTGCACCACTCTGGGACCCTGCCATCCGCTCTTTCCACTACACGGGGACATCGAGGAAGGATACTAGCAATCTCTTCAAACAGGTAGCCCGGACACGGGACATCATCATCGGACGTCCCCTTCAGGAGAATCGGGAGCTGAAAGGGAACAAGAGCCCCTACCATGATGAGGTGCCATTTCCCACAGGGGTGAATCCGCAGCCCCCCAAAGGGGATGGAAACGACCCACCTCTCACTGTTGACATGGCCAGAGAGAGGACTGGGAAGGGATGAGAACTGTGCTACTGGCCACAGGGAGGCTGCAGCAGGGTCCTCTCTCAACAGTCAGGGATGAACAGCCTCAGAGAAGAGGCAAATCAATGGTGGTTCTCCACGGAGGAGCTGCGCCACTTGGGTTAAGAAGGGACACAGCCCCCAGCCTCCCTGCACTTACCAGCACGTAAGGCTATTTGAAGGTACCTCTCCTATACCTACCTACTGACTAGCAAAGCCAAACAAGGCCCAGGCAAGCCCCTTTTCCACACAGGGGACTATGAATCGTTCCACCTCCCCAGAGGCCGGATTGGCAGAGTGACAGCCGCTCAGCCTGGCTAGCTCCATCGCTCCCCGAGAACCGACTGATGTCGTGTGTTTTACGTTCGCTTAGCGCAGACGTACTTATTTGTTTCATGCTTACTTACTGGCACAAAGATGTACGGTTTATAGGGATGAAAACTGGAACCACCCATTCTTGCATTGTTCAGTATCAGGACAGAATAGAGTTCAAGAGTATTTAAGAGGACAAGCATGGGACCCACCGCGTGAGGTGCCGAAGCCTTTCAGTCGGAAGGGCCGAGATCTAGTGACAACATACGAAAACGTGGACCTGAAGTGTTTCCCGAGGCTGTGGACACGCATCACTGACACTATTTGCCCACCAAGCCCTAAGGGGAGCTACTGAGGTTTGCAGGTGACAGCTGACAACTGCAGAACGCAGCACAGAACGACTATGTCGAAACCTTGCACTGAGAGCCTTGACCAACCCTAGCGTGGCTTCTGGCAGCCCAAGGTCACGCCCTGGGACCACCCAGCCCCCTCTGAGGTCCAGCCCAGGAAAGCTCAGGGCTGACAAAAGAGGGCAGTTTGCTCAGGACGACACCTGGGAACTCGCCCCGGCCTCTACTTCTCAGAGGGTTTACTAAGAGGGGCTTACAATGGTGCGTCCTTCTCTGTCCCTTCGAGATGTCTGTGTTCTCTGCAACCCAGGGGTGCCTCTCCAGGACCGGAGTCCTCTGAAACGCCACCGTCAGGGAGGACGGCGGGCTGCCAGCCCATCTGGGCGCCAGCAGCACGGACACAGCGGCTCCACGTCCACCGGGTCCGCCGCTCCTTCCCTCCCGTCGGAGGCCACTGAATGCTGGCCGAGGCCTGTTCGTTCCCCCAGGGTCTGGCTGTGCCCATCGCCCTTGCGCTCGGCGGGTCCGGCTTGGAAGGCCCGGCTTGGAAGGCCCGGCTTGGAAGGCCCGGCTTGGAAGGCCCTGGGACGGCGCGGCGGGCGGGCAGGCAGCTCAGGGGCGTCGGCGCGGGCGAAGGGGCCAGGAGCAGCTACCCGGCGCGGAGACGCAAGGTCAATGGCTCCAGCCTGGGGCGAGTCCGGGGAATGCGGCGCTCGAGAGGAGCCGTGGGACCGGGGCCCGGGCGGACCGCCCTCACTCACCCGGTGTAGAAAGCTCAGGCGGTCCCGTAGCGGCGGCGCGGCAGCCATGATCCAGGTCCCCTCCCGGTCTGCCCCGCTTCCGCCAGGCCCGGGCCCTCCAATCACTGCGCGGGTCTGGGTCCGCCGACCAATCCCTCACGGTAGGGCGGGCCCTGAGGTTGGCTTCGTAAACAATTGGAGCCTAGGCCAATCCGAAGTCCCAGAGCACAGACAGACTAGGACAAGAGCCAATTGCAGGGGCTCGAGGCCAGGCAAAGCCTGGCCAATTAAGAAGTTCAGGAAAGGTTATGGGCGGAAGCGCCGACCTATCAAACTGTTTGACACCGGAAGAGGACGGACCTAAGATGGCGGCCTCCAGGGGGCTGGGAATAGCCGCTCATGTCGGCTAACGGAGTGGTGTGGGGCCGCGTGCGAAGCCGCCTCCGCGCCTTCCCCGAGCGGCTGGCCGCCTGCGGGGCCGAGGTGAGGAGCCGCGGGCGGGCCAGTGCTGCGGGGCAGGAGGAGCCGCGCGGGGAGGTGACTGGGAGGGAGGGCGGTGACGGGGTCAGGGGACCCCACGACCCACGCCCGTCCTTTCCGCAGGCCGCGGCGTACGGCAGGTGCGTGCAGGCCTCCACGGCCCCGGGCGGCCGCCTGAGTAAGGACTTTTGCGCGCGGGAGTTCGAGGCCCTGCGGAGCTGCTTCGCCGCCGCGGTAGGTGGGCGCGGGCCCCTTCCCCCCTTCCCAGCCCTTCCCCTCCAAGAGCCAGCGGGCCCCGGCTTTCCTTTGCTTTCCCGTTGGTTCAAGGTTTGAGCGCCTGCCGCGTGCTTTAGACGCCGGCTGACAAAATCACCGAGCCATCGACGAGCCCGCGAAACCTCGGCCGTCCTGGGCTTGTCCCTGCATGTTTGTAAAGCGGGACTGGCACCAACCTCAGAAAGGATGGGAGATGTGTGCAAAAAAGCGCCTTGTAAAACGCGTAAGCTTTCGTGTTAGCACTGCCGCCGAGGGGTGTCATGCCAGGATTGACCCAACACAGGACTCCCGGAAAGTGCCCAGCACCTTCCGGGTCTTCACCTCCCTGGCACTTGCAGCCCCTGTGCACCTGCGGTGGTGGATTCCTTCAGCACGTGTCCTGCCGGGAACCCCCAGCCACCCTCACAACTGGCACGATAGGGCTTCTTGCCCGTGGGGCTTTAAGTCATTCTGAGGCTGGTTCCCTAAGAGTCAGCCGCACCGGGTACCACCTCAGTGTATCTGGGTAGGCCTTGATGCCAGTGCTGACTCTGTTTACTGGGAGCTGTTAATCCGGAGATTTGGACCAGAGAAAGGGTATTTGAACAAGAGCTCCACGGCCTTCATCCCTACCCGGCCCCAGCAGCCTTGGATCCAGGGGTGGGTGACTCATCAGAAGTTGCACTTTTTGCTGGGTATGGTGACGCGTGCCTGTAATCCTACCACTTTGGGAGGCTGAGGCGGGTGAATTGCTTAGGCCTAGAAGTTTGAGACCAGCCTGGGCAACATATGGAGACCCCGTCTCTACAAAAAAAAAAAAAAGAAAGAAAGAAAGAAAAAAAAATTAGCCAGGCATGGTGGTGTAGTCCCAGTTACTTGGGAGGCTGAGGTGGGATGATCACTTGAACCTGGGAGGTGGAGGTTGCAGTGAGCCGAGATCACGCTGCTGTACTCCAGCCTAGGCGACAAAGTGAGACTGCATCTCAAAAAAAAAAAGGGGGGGGGGGGGCTCCTGCCTTCCCTTTATGAGAGCTTGAGACCAAATGTGGCATCTCGTGGGGGCTCAGAGGAGGGGGCAGCAGTGAGTTCTGTGATGGTGTCATGAGGCCCTTGTCCCGTGGACAAGTGACCCAGAGAACCTGCCCATGGGGCCCCAGGCTCCAACCAGTCGAGCCCCCACCACATGCCAGCACCCAAGTTCTCTGTAAGGTATTTGGTAGAACACCACGTGTGGTGTGGTAGCTTGCTTTTGAGGCATATCTAACTTGGAAGCAAGCCATTCAGACAAAACACTTTATCTTGCAGGCCAAGAAGACGCTGGAGGGAGGCTGTTAGGAGGGACTCTGAGCTTCACACCTGTCTGCTGCCATGGGTGCAGAGCCCTAGTCCTGATGGCCCCTGGTGGCACATATCGAATGCCTAGGGCAGAAAGGAAGTGGGAATGGCGAAGATGTGACGTTCCTCGGTGTTAGATCCTGTTTTTTCTTAACAAGTTGAGGCGTGGGTAGAGCAGGAATTGGTTTTCCAGCATTGTGTCCGTAAACCTGAGTTAGAATAAGATGTAACGGAAGCCACGATAAAGACTCGGTCAAATCCTGCAGCCTGGGGCTTACTGTGTGCAGACTGCAACATGTGGGTCTTGGCCTCTCTGAGATGGAATGGGGCCCAGAGGCTTTCCCCCAAAGCTGGCAGGGCTGGGACTTGGGGACACCCTGCCTCAAGGTCCCCGTTTTAAAACACTCTCACTAAGGTATTTAATGTGAATCTGGTGAAGCCTGCAGACCTTGCTGTGGGTATACAGCACACACCAAAGACAAGGACGTCAGCACCACGAGGGGACACTCCATGGGGCAGGGTCCTCGCAGGTGGCTTTCCTGGACACGGGGCAGGGCGGAGGCTCTTCACAAAAGGGCCTGAGTCTCCGAGAGGGGCCTGCGTAGAGCACCAGCAGCCAGTGCCCCTCCTGTGTGGGGTTGGTCGCCCCCTCAGCAGCCCAGGTACTTCACCGATGGCGCCTGCCCTCTCGTTCCCCCTCCCTATCACATCACTTGACCTAAAACTAAGGTGAGAAGGGCCACATCCTGACTCCGCCCGGGCACTTGTTGATGGTGAGACCCCGGAGTCCATGGGGCCTGAGCGCCACCTGCAGGGCGTGGCGGGGACTGCTTTGAGAGCCCCCCTGCTCCGGGGTGCAGAGGCTGCACTTTCCTGGGGCTGCAGCCTGCACCTGCCCCCAGGCCCGTGCTAGCGGCTGACCCCGTGGGCTGAGGTCTGTTCCTCCATGTTTCCTCCTCCAGATGCTACCCCAGAATTAACCTGGTTTCCCCTAAGGGTCTGATCTGGGTGGTGGGTCTGCAGGAGCCAGACCAGAGTGCTGGATTTTGTCCCAAGGGCCAGGATAGTGTCACATCTTGGGAACCACGGAAATCCAGACCAGACTCCTGGGGTCAAGCCACCGCAGTCCATCCCTGTGCATGCCAGACTCAGATGCCCTGCGCTGGCACAAACCACCCGACCCGCCTCCCCAGCGTGCAGGGCCGGCTGCCCCCCACCCCTGCCTTCCTCCTACTTGTGCCCAGCACTCATCCATGAGCGAGCCTCAGTGCGCAGACGTCCTTTTCTTAGCCCTGTCACGCCCTCTCCTCTGTTCTCTGGCAGCTCATTGGCAGAGCTTCCTGCATCTTCTCCCTCCAAATCCAGCCTCCCATCCCACCCACAGACCTGTCTTGCCAGCACTCCCCCTCGCTGTCCTTCACCCTGTGTGTGAGGTGGTGACAGACCTGCCACTTCCTGTGGCCCAGCGTGGCCCACACCTCCAAACTCAGCTCTCAGGCCTCCTGGGGATACCCTCTTTTCTGCCACCCCAAATTTCCTTGCAAACCTCCCACCTTTGCTCTGCCCTTCCTCCCTGAGTGACTGGATTTCAGCACCACATCGATTGACAGCTCAGGAAGCTGGGCGGGCTGGGGGGGGGGGCGGGGGGGAGGGGGAGGGGAGGGGTGGGGGTTCTGTTTTCGCACCGCAGGGACAGTGTGGAGCTCTAACTGCTTCAGGTGCCCTTGGGCCGTCCCTGCTGCCCTAACAAAGCACCTGAGACTGGGTGATTTACAAAGAACGGCCTGATTTTTCACAGCTCTGCAGGCTGCGAAGCCCGAGATCCAGGCATTGGTACTGGTGTCTGGGGAGGGCCTTTGTGCCGTGTCCTCACGCTGCAGAAGGCGGAGGTGCAGCCTCTTTTATAAGGCTCTTAATCGTACGAGCGAGGAAGGAGCCCTCGGCCTAGTCACCTCTTGATACTATCATTTAGGCAACTCCTGAATTTTGGAGGGGACACATCAAACCACAGCAAATGCCTTGGCTCTCAGGAGATACCCAAAGTTCTTTGAGGGCTCAGCTCCGCTCAATCCGTCCCTGGGCCAGCGTGCTGTGCAAGTCTGTTCCCACGCAGAAGTACACACCGGCGACGGGACAGCGCTATCCCTGCTCTGGAACTGAGCCCCGAGAGGCAGGCTCCACAACCCAGCGACCTGCACCAGGACTGACCAGACAGGAGCAGCCTGTCGTCAGAAAGCGCAGCCTGGCCCCAAGGCCCCTCTGTAACATTCTGAGAAGCCCCACCCAGGGGTCTGTGAGGCTTCTGGGGAAAGAAGTTTCTCTTTCCTTCCCTGAGGGGCTGCCACCTGGGCTAGGGGGTGCGGGTGGGAAGGAATAAGGAAGTGTGCATGGGAGCAGGTGACCCTGCCTGTGGCTGGGGGTGCAGGGACTCCGGGGTGCAGCGGGGTGGGCGACAGCAGAGGCACGGCCGTCATGGATGCCTCTCTGTGCCGGCCAAGGGCAGCCCGCTCCAGCAACAGCAGCCATCTCAACAGAAAGCGGGGAGGGTGGAATAACCTCCAGAGAAGGAAAAGAAAACTGGGTCACGGTAAGATATTTGGGGAAATCCAGCCGGAATGAAAATCCCACTCTGAGCAATTTAACAAATGGAGTTCCAATCCAAGGGGAACGTCCAGAAGGAGTTTTACCACTGAGCAGTGGTTCATTTGGAACTGGTTTTAATTGAGAATGAAGGACAGAAATGACCAGGACTGAACCCCCTTGGCGGGGCACCTCCCAAATGCTGAGCGGTGCCCCTGGCCCCACAGCCCCCTCCCAGCCTCCTCCCAGCCCCTGGCCCCGCAACCCCCTCCCAGCCTCCTCCCGGCCCCCTCCCAGCCCCCAGGGCTCGGCAGGAGTCACCACTCAGCCTCCAGAAGCTTCCCTCTAGTTAATTTCCAGTCTTCAGGCCAGGCGCAGTGGCTCGAGTCTGTAATCCTAGCACTTTGGGAGGCTGAGGCGGGTGGATCACAAGGTCAGGAGTTCGAGACCAGCCTGACCAACATGGTGAAACCCAGTCTCTACTAAAAATACGGAAAAAAAAAATTAGCCGGGCGTGGTGGCGGGCGCCTGTAGTCCCAGCTACTCGGGAGGCTGAGGCAGGAGAATGGCGTGAACCCGGGAGGCGGAGCTTGCAGTGAGCCAAGATCGCGCCACTGCACTCCAGCCTGGGTGACAGAGCGAGACTCCGTCTCAAAAGAAAAAAAATTTCCAGTCTTCAGGCTGCCCAGTGACATCCTTCAAGGGAAGAAACTATAATAAAAAGCCAAAAGGATATCAAAAGGTGCAGGAAGACACCACCAGAGGCTGAGGCCGGCCCTCCGTGCAGGGACCCTTCGCCGACACGGGCCTCCCCCAGACCCAGGCCTGGTCCTCTGCCCTTCGTGGCAGGGTTTCGTGGCAGGGTTGGGGCGCAAGCTCCCCAGAGGACGAGCCAAAGCAGACTCGGATGCTGTGCCTGTCCACACATGCTGTGGACACAGCAGCACCTCCTCTCTCTCCCGCCAGGTGAGAGGGCTGTGGAGCGTGTCCTGGTCACGAGGCAGCACGCCCGTCAGCCTGGCCCTGGGGGCTGGACCACCTCCTGGCACCAGGCGGCTCTGCCTGCTCACAGGGTCTCTCTGGGGCTGTGCTGCATCTAGTGTCCAGTCACCGCGACGCTCAGGTCATGGCGCCGTTCCCTCATGACCTCTGGCCTCTGCTTTACACATCTGGAATCCTGAGCCGGCCTCAGGCTTTCCTTTCAGTCACTCCCCCAGGACCAACTTCACTAATCAGGTTATCAGTGGTGTTTTTTACTTTTTTAAAAAAGCCACAACTGGATTTTGAAAAACACAGACAATGGAGGGCTGGGCCAACCATGAGGAGTGCAAAGGGCGGCACCGGCCAGTACCCCTGGACACCCGGCTCGCGAGTCTGGCCCCTGCTCCCTGTGCTTCCTGGACACCAAACAGCATCCACCGAGGCTGGGTGAAGGCAAAAGTGTTTATTCAAGACTTTCTACCACACTGTGGGAAGCATCGATAAACAGTCATAATAATTATCATTCTGAGTCCCTGCAAGCATGGGGTTGGATGCTGGCTCTCACGGTAGCCTGTGTCGGGACCGTGAGCAGCCATGTGCACCTCCACGCACGGCCGAGCTCAACCCAAAGACCATGCGTGCTCCCTGGCAGGAGCTGGAGGCCTGACCACAGACGCAGCAGCTCCCCAGCCTGAGCCTGGGAGTGCACCAGCCAGCTCGCAGCGGAGGCTGTTTCTCCTCACAGGCTGGAGTGAGCTCAGAGTCTAGAGGTCAGAGGACCTCAGACTAAGAGCTGCAACAGAACGACAGCAAGAACATTCTGGAAACGATGCCACAGTGAATCTTTTATACTGTCACTCACACTTGGTGAGGGCCTCAGACATGAAACCCTGGGGAGAGGCGAGTGTGACCTCCAGAGTTTGGCTGGGATGCGGCTGAGACAGACCTGCTGCTGGCCGAGGAGGGCAGTGGCCGGCGTGGCCCTCATGGCCAGCAGGTGCTAGGACTCCTCTGGAGGCCCAGGCGCCTGTCTAAGCTGCCGGCTGTGGACCACCTGCAGAGCTCCCCCCGCAGCCTGGCGGAGCTGGGCGTCCAGGGCGCCACGGAGGTCGTTCACCTGGACATCAGGCAGGGGGTTAAGGCCAATGATGACCCCGTCCCTCGGGGCCAGCTGACCCTCTGCATGAGGGCCAAGGTCCCGCCGTCGCCTCCGGAGGTCGGAGCCAGCCTGCAGTTTCAGGTCCCGGTTGGGCTTGGCATTGTCCAGCCTCTGGCCCCCCGGGACAGCTCGTTTGAGCCCCAGCTCTGGCTCTGGCCTCTGCCTGGGCTCCTGGACGGCAGCGTCCTCCCCGCCTCTCGGCTGCTCGTGGGACACAGGCACATGGTCCCCGCCGCGGGCCTCCTTTCTCATCTCCAGGTGACCGCCATGGTCCAGCCGGTGGCCCTGCTGTCCACCCTGCTCGCCATCAGAGATGACCCGCAGTTCCGGCTGGCGTAACACAGCCTGGGGCTGTGCAGCTGCTCCTTCCGCCCCGCCGGGCAGGTCCACTGCAAGGCCCAGGTCTCGGCTCACTTGCTTGGGCTTCATGCGAGGGTCCCCCGTCTCTGCTCCTGGCCCTGCCACGAGCCAGTTGGCTTCCTTCAGAATGCTGGTGCCAGTGGCTGCCACCTCCTTCCCAGGTTTTTTCCTGTCTTGGGAACCGCCAGTAATGTCCTGACTTTGCCCAGGGAATTCCTCTGCGAGGCGCTCCTGTGGGCCCCCGGCTTCCCTGGCGGGGTCTGGCACGGGCACCTGCTCCGGGCCCTTGGGGAGCTCCTTCACCGTGCCAGCTGCCCCGGGGGCGGCATCCTTCTGGCCGTCTCTCAGCTTGGCCTGGGCTGCCCGAGGCTCTGTGTCAGGGCCGCCGTCAGGAGGGCCAGCAGGGTCTCTGCCCACAGGCCCCTCAGGGTGCTCCAGGGAGCGCTGGTTAAGGTCCTGGGATGGAGCAGGGCGGCCCCCAGGAGCTCTGAGGACAGGGTCCAAAGGCAGGGGAGGCAGATTCTCCACCATCTCCCTGGCCTTGCCTTCGGGGGCCTCCTGGCCTCTGGGCACCGCTGCCCCGGGCTCTTGATGCACCTCCACTGCAAATGAAGTCGGTCATCAATTTAGCCACAGCACCGAACACAGGCTGCCAGTGGAGGGGCTCAGAAGAACCAGCAACAGCATTGGGAACCAAAACCAGACTCACGCTCAGGTCTAGAGGCCACCGAGCCTCAGACCCAGCCGCATGAGGACAGCAGGAGACCCCCTGCCTGGCCCCATCCCACTCCATCCGCCAGCCCGGCCTACCCTGCCTGGGTTTATCCTCCTCGTCCTCCTGCCTCTGCTGGTGGATCTCCTTGTGCTGCTCCTCGATCACCGCCAGCAGCTTCTCCTGCTGGTCCAGCAAGCGCTTTTGCTGCACCTGCTGTTCTTTGATCACCTGAAGCAGGACGGCGTGGTCCAGCATCTCCGCCCTGCCAGCTTCTGGGTTTGGAAAGCACACAGTCAGAGAGTGCCCGGGCTGCTCATGCACCGTGCTGGGCCAGGGACGGCACGGCCCACAGCGAGGCAACGCACAGGTCACCTGCAGGGAGTGTGCCCGAACACTGGCCACTGCTGACACCCATCATGACTGTGACCGTGAAGCCCGGACAGCTCAGTGATGCATGCAGGCCTGAGGGCCCGGGAGAGGCTGCGCCCTGACTGCCCCTGGAAGCCCACCCGGGATGGCCTCTCCCGCACAGCCAGCCACTCTGCCGCATCAGTTCTCCCACTGGCTGTGCCCCAGGCACACCCGGCAGGACCCCAGCAAGCCTGCTCGTTGCCCATGGAAATGAGTGTCCAGAGCAACAGAGTCAAAAGGAATGTGCCAGAATGTCAGAGATGGTTATCTGGGCTGGGTGGGGTTTTGTTTTTGTTTTTTCCACTTTACACATTCAGTTGTTCTAGGACAAGCATGTAAGAAAATAAGCCTGGGCACGGCGGCTCACGCCTGTAATCCCAGCAATTTGGGAGGCGGAGGCAGGCAGATCGCTTGAGCCCAGGAGTTAGAGTCCAGCCTGGGAAACATAGCAAGACCCCCATCTCCACAAAAAAAAAATAAAAATAAAAATAAAAATTATCAGGGTGTGGTGACAGGCGTCTGTACTCCCAGCTACTCAGGGGGCAGAGGCCAGAGGATCATTTGAGCCCAGGAGGTCAAGGCTGCAGTGAGCCGTGATCACACCACTGCACTCCAGCCTGGGCAACAGAGCGAGACCCTGTCTCAAAAAAGAAAAAAAGAAAAGAAAAACTGTAAGCTATGTTTTGAAAAGAATATTGGTACTTCTAGAAAGTTTCCTCCGAGATGAGAATTTTAAAAACAAACAAAAGCTGTCTTTTTTTTTTTTTTTTTTTTTTTTGAGACGGGAGTCTCACTCTGTCACCCAGGCTGGAGTGCAGTGGCGCGATCTCAGCTCACTGCAAGTTCTGCCTTCCGGATTCACGCCATTCTTCTGCCTCAGCCTCCCGAGTAGCTGGGACTACAGACACCCGCCACCGCGCCCGGCTAATGTTTTGTATTTTTAGTAGAGATGGGGTTTCACCGTGTTAGCCAGGATGGTCTTGATCTCCTGACCTCGTGATTCGCACACCTCAGCCTCGCAAAGTGCTGGGATTACAGGCGTGAGCCACCGCACCCGGCCAAAAGCTGTCTTCTAAGGGGAGCATGGGAGCTGGAGCGTCAGTGAGGCCCCCGCCAGCCATCCTAACCACTGCTCCTGAACACCATCCACTGTGGAAATTCTGGGCAGGTCCTGCGTGATGGGGAGCCCCAGTGCACCCCGTGTTAAGAGCTGGTGCCGGCAGCAAGGGCCAGAGGACAGGCCTGCCCGGGTTACGGCTGGCACACACTTGGTGCAGGAGCACCCGGTCTGACTCGCTTCAACACTGGCCAGTTATTTGCTGCAAGCGGCTGTGGCTTATGTCATTTTTACAAGATGTTTTCAAATTATTATAGGAACCTTTGAAAAATGATGGGTTAGGGCTGTGAGGCATAAAAGTTCAATCCAGGAGCAAGAAGGATGTTTTGTGAGTGGTGAGAGCAAATATCTCAGGGAGGGCCCTGCATGCCAGGCATAGACTGACGTGCCGGCCCAGCCTCCCCAGTGGTGACACCATGACCAGCCAGAGAAGTGCAGGGTCAGCATTCTCCCAGGAACACAGCCCTGGGCCTCGCCCAGACCCCTGGATGTGGGGGACAGGGCTGGCTCCAAGGAGATCAGGGCCATGGGGCCGGCCCTCGAGCAGCAGCCCCTGCTCCCTGCTAGCACCCCGGGCCAGACGCCTGCCTGCCGGGAAAGGCCATGACGGGCAGAGCAGGTCTCCCGCACACCTCCTTTCACAGGAGGAAGTGCAGGCGGCAGACCAGCCACCTTGGCCGTGGGCCACGTGCTCGCCCTGGGTGCTGCGGGGCTCAACCACGGAATGTCAATGGTACAAGGACGAGATCCCATGTGCTGGTGACACCTCCCCATACTCCAGGGCAGGGTTCCGAAAGAGCAGGCACCATGGCTTCACTTGCTCCTCAAAGGACTAGCCTGGGCCTGGTGCTGGGAAGAGGAGGAAAGAGGAGACAGAAGGGAGGAGGGGGAGGGGGAGGAGGGAGGGAGAAAGAGGAGGAGGGAGGAGAAGGAAGGTGGGGGAAGAGGAGGATGAGGGAGGAGGGAGGAGGAGGAAGGAGGGAAGAGGAGGAGGAGGGAGGGAAGAGGAGCAGGAGGGAGGGAGAAGGAGGGAGGGAAGAGGGAGAAGGAGGGAGGGAAGAGGAGGGAGGCAAGAGGAGGGAGAAGGAGGGAGGGAAGAGGAGGGAGAAGGAGGGAGGGAAGAGGAGGGAGAAGGAGGGAGGGAAGAGGAGGGAGGAGGGAGGCAAGAGGAGGGAGGAGGAGGGAGGGAAGAGGAGGGAGAAGGAGGGAGGCAAGAGGAGGGAGAAGGAGGGAGGGAAGAGGAGGGAGAAGGAGGGAGGGAGGAGGGAGGGAAGAGGAGGGAGAAGGAGGGAGGGAGAAGGAGGGAGGGAGAAGGAGGGAGGGAGAAGGAGGGAGGGAGAAGGAGGGAGGGAAGAGGAGGGAGAAGGAGGGAGGAGGAGGGAGGAGGAGGGAGGGAAGAGGAGGGAGAAGGAGGGAGGGAGAAGGAGGGAGGGAAGAGGAGGGAGAAGGAGGGAGAAGGAGGGAGGAGGAGGGAGGAGGAGGGAGGGAAGAGGAGGGAGAAGGAGGGAGGGAGAAGGAGGGAGGGAAGAGGAGGGAGAAGGAGGGAGGAGGGAGGAGGAGGGAGAAGGAGGGAGGGAGGAGGGAGGGAGAAGGAGGGAGGGAGAAGGAGGGAGGGAGGAGGGAGGGAGAAGGAGGGAGGGAGAAGGAGGGAGGGAAGAGGAGGGAGAAGGAGGGAGGAGGAGGGAGGGAGGAGGAGGGAGAAGGAGGGAGGGAGGAGGAGGGAGAAGGAGGGAGAAGGAGGGAGGGAAGAGGAGGGAGAAGGAGGGAGGGAAGAGGAGGGAGAAGGAGGGAGGAGGGAGGGAGGAGGAGGGAGAAGGAGGGAGGGAGGAGGAGGGAGAAGGAGGGAGAAGGAGGGAGGGAAGAGGAGGGAGAAGGAGGGAGGGAAGAGGAGGGAGAAGGAGGGAGGGAGGAGGAGGGAGGGAGGAGGAGGGAGAAGGAGGGAGGGAAGAGGAGGGAGAAGGAGGGAGGGAGGAGGAGGGAGGAGGAGGGAGGAGGAGGGAGGGAGGAGGAGGGAGAAGGAGGGAGGGAGGAGGAGGGAGAAGGAGGGAGAAGGAGGGAGGGAAGAGGAGGGAGGAAGGAGGGAAGAAGAGGGAGGAGGAGGGAGGGAGAAGGAAGGAGGGAGAAGGAGGGAGGGAGGAGGAGGGAGAAGGAGGGAGAAGGAGGGAGGGAGAAGGAAGGAGGGAGAAGGAGGGAGGGAAGAGGAGGGAGAAGGAGGGAGGGAGAAGGAGGGAGGGAAGAGGAGGGAGAAGGAGGGAGGAGGAGGGAGGGAGGAGGAGGGAGAAGGAGGGAGGAGGAGGGAGGGAGGAGGGAGGGAGAAGGAGGGAGGGAAGAGGAGGGAAGAGGAGGGAGAAGGAGGGAGGGAAGAGGAGGGAGAAGGAGGGAGGGAGGAGGAGGGAGAAGGAGGGAGGGAGGAGGAGGGAGGGAGGAGGAGGGAGGAGGAGGGAGGAGGAGGAGGGAGAGGGAGGAGGGAGGAGAGGGAGGGAGGGAGAAGGAGGGAGAAGGAGGGAGGGAAGAGGAGGGAGAAGGAGGGAGGGAGGAGGGAGGGAGAAGGAGGGAGGGAAGAGGAGGGAGAAGGAGGGAGGAGGAGGGAGGGAGGAGGAGGGAGGAGGAGGGAGAAGGAGGGAGGGAAGAGGAGGGAGAAGGAGGGAGGGAGGAGGAGGGAGAAGGAGGGAGAAGGAGGGAGGGAAGAGGAGGGAGAAGGAGGGAGGGAGGAGGGAGGGAGGAGGAGGGAGAAGGAGGGAGGGAAGAGGAGGGAGAAGGAGGGAGGGAGGAGGAGGGAGGAGGAGGGAGAAGGAGGGAGAAGGAGGGAGGGAAGAGGAGGGAGGAAGGAGGGAAGAAGAGGGAGGAGGAGGGAGAAGGAAGGAGGGAGAAGGAGGGAGGGAGGAGGAGGGAGAAGGAGGGAGAAGGAGGGAGAAGGAGGGAGGGAAGAAGAGGGAGAAGGAGGGAGGGAGAAGGAAGGAGGGAGAAGGAGGGAGGGAAGAGGAGGGAGAAGGAGGGAGGGAGAAGGAAGGAGGGAGAAGGAGGGAGGGAAGAAGAGGGAGAAGGAGGGAGGGAGAAGGAAGGAGGGAGAAGGAGGGAGGGAAGAGGAGGGAGAAGGAGGGAGGGAGAAGGAGGGAGGGAAGAGGAGGGAGAAGGAGGGAGGGAGAAGGAGGGAGGGAAGAGGAGGGAGAATGAGGGAGGGAAGAGGAGGGAGAATGAGGGAGGGAGAAGGAGGGAGGGAGGAGGAGGGAGGAGGAGGGAGAAGGAGGGAGGGAAGAGGAGGGAAGAGGAGGGAGAAGGAGGGAGGAGGAGGGAGGGAGGAGGGAGAAGGAGGGAGGAAGGAGGAGGGAGAAGGAGGGAGGGAGGAGGGAGAAGGAGGGAGGGAGAAGGAGGGAGGGAGAAGGAAGGAGGGAGGGAAGAGGAGGGAGAAGGAGGGAGGGAGAAGGAAGGAGGGAGGGAAGAGGAGGGAGAAGGAGGGAGGGAGAAGGAAGGAGGGAAGAGGGAGAAGGAAGGAGGAAAGAGGAGGGAGAAGGAGGGAGGCAAGAGGAGGGAGGAGAGAAAAGGAGGGAGAAGGAGGGAGGAGGGAGGAGAGAAGAGGAAGAGGAGGAAAAAAGAGGGGGAGGGAGGAAGGAGCCATGCCACGTCCAGCCAGAAGCCATGTGGGACACATGTGAAGCACCGTGGAGGAGACAGGCTGTTCCTACAGCCAGAGCCCACCAAGACCACGGGGACTGGGCTGCAGAAGGCATGAAGCCACCCACCTGTTGAGACCCATGCAGATCTGTCAAGGTGGCCCATGAGGCAGCAGTGCAGGCAGCGCCCCCCCTTGGCTGGTGCCCTAAGCAGCCTGCGCTTAGACGCTTGCAGAGACCAGCTGCCCTCTGATGACAGGCAAGGCCACAGCAGGGCTGAGAAGGACCACGGCATTTATAACACAAGGGAGCAGAGTGGGCATCAGGACCCCGCCTGAGGGGCTATGGCTGAGCCTGGGTGCGTGCGCAGGTCTGGGGCCTGACATGTGTCCCCATGCAGGGCTGTCCCTGGAGCAGGTGTGCCACCGAGGGGCTGCGCTCAGGTCTGTGGCCCGCCAGACAGGCTCTTGACTTCGGCACACTCCTTTGGGTTCGTACCTGCTACTATCTTTTTAATTTCAGCTGCTCGTCCCGTTGAGAGGCATACGGAAGAAAGGCAGAATAGGAAACCGTGAAAAGTCTTTTTCAGAAAGAAGAAAATCAAAAGAATCAAACAGGTTCAGGTAACAGAGCATAGGAATTGGAACCAACAAACATGGCCAGACTAAAACCAGAGACAAAACCCCACATGCCCGAACTTCTGAAGCGGCTCAGAGCTCCGGGAGCCCAGGGGGTGCCTTTCGGCTCTGCCTTCCGTGCTGCAGGTGCAAGGAGGGCGAGCTGCACCTGGAGAAGCCAGCCCGCAGCGACTGGGACGTGGCTGCTGCACCTGCCCTCCCTCGGACCGGCTGTCCTGAGGCCACAGGGCAAGATGCGCGGGCAGGAAGCGTGTGTCTTACGAACATCCTGGGAGGTGCCCGTGCCAGGGCTGGCCCGGAGCTCCCACACCTGCTCCCAGGGGCTTGGCACAGGAGGCCGGAGCGGCTGTGCCCTGCGACCCCCACACAGATCCCTGGAACAGACCCTCTCAATGCTGAGGCACACGTGGACCCCGCATGGGGCAGGGTTGACCATCCTGAGAGAAGGCTTGGACACTGCCACCAAATGCACGTGACTTTTGGTGAGCGAGGGCTCAGCCACACACCCTCAGAGGGCGGGTGGACCCCTAGCCTGGGAGAGGACATGGCACAGAAGCCTGTCCCCAGCAGGCTCACAGACGGGGCTGCTGCTACCCAACTGCGTGAGGCCACAAGCAGGGGTCGCAAAAAGCCAACAGCTGGGACCCAAGGGGCGAGAAGTTTGGAGGAGGATTCAGAGCAAGTTTTATTCTCAGGAGAGCAAAGGCACAAGGAGCTTTCCTGGAGGGACAGGTGACAGATCCCTGTAGATGAACACAGCCGAGCTCCGAGGCCCGAGGGTGTGGGAGCAGTGCTCTGGGCCAGGGCTCTGCTAGGACCAGGGCGGGCACAGCCACCCCCAAACCGGGTCCCCTTGGGGCACAGCCTTAAAATAAACCTCCACATCTGGGTGCAGGCACGCCCACACCTGGCTGGCTTTAAATACTCCGAGTGTTAAAACTGTTAACAAACCTGCTTTAAAGACGGAATGGTAATCACAAGCCAAGTGACAATGCCGCAGGTGTTTTAAAGGGGAGTAAGGGAGATAAAACGGTAATCACAAGCCATGTGACGCTGCCGCAGGTGTTTAACGGGGAGTAAGAGAGATAAAAGGTTCCCAGAAAGCAAGCTGCTGATGGGAAGGGAGCAGAAAGCTCTCCGAGGGGTCTGCTCAGCAGGCGGCTGGAAAGAGAAGGGCGGCCTGGCAGGGCTCCCTAGGATGACCTGGGCATCACCCCAGGGCTGGGGGAAGGGGCTGCCGCTCCCTGGGCCTGAGGCAGGCGGCTGTAGGGCGGAGGCCTTACCCTCCAGCTGGCTGGCCGCCTGGTTTCCACCTGCTCGCTCCACGTCCCTCTGCTCGCGAGGCTCGGGCGGCAGCCCAGCCCCTGGAGCCGGCTTCTCCGCTGGGAGGGGAGGCTTCCCACCTGCACACACGGTGAAGACTCAGAAGGTTTTGTAGGAAAGTCAAGGGAGGGTTTGGGGGACAGAAGGCAAGGGTGGGACAAAAGGAAGTGGCAGATGTTTCTAAAGTGACACCCCCGTCAGCACAGTTTATATTCAACCTGATGATTACTAGCGAAGCAATAAAAAAATATTTAACAACCTCATAGGCTTGTGGCAATGAGCCAATGGTAACTGCCTTCGCAATTAAAATGCAAGAACCATCCTAAGCAGCTCTTAGACGGGCACTTAACAACGTGTTACCTGTCAGGCGCCCCCCGCGCCGCCCCCCGTGTGCGCCCAGACACACGAGCACAGCGCGGCACCTGACATTTAGTGGTCTGGCAAACAACTGTGTGACAGATATTACAGTAGCTGTCAGCCACCAGCCTCTTCCTGTCCCCACCAGCTGCCGGGGCCCGCTCCATTTGCATGCTAATCTGGTGCAGGGAGAGAGACTGGGGACTGAGGGAGCAACCATCGATTCTGCTGCCCCTGCCCAGCCTCCCCAGCCCAAGAGGGGAGTGTCTTCCGACACCAGCCCAGGCTGACACCCACCGTGGTCGCTGTCCTCTGCGGGCTGCCCTGTGTCCCCGGCGGCGTTGCCTGGCGGCGGTCCCCCCTCGGCCTTTTCCCCTCCACCCACCGCCAGGCCGTTCTGCTGCTCAGACAGCACTGCCTGGGGCCGAGGATGCAGGCCCCTGTCTCCTGGCCCCAGGTCCTCCTTTGCAGGCTGGACAGCTGGCTGACCATCTGCTTCTGGAACTTTCTGGGGATCTTCAGGAAGATCACCCGCCTCCTCCAAGGCCTGGGCCTGTCCAGGCCTCTTCCCAACCTCTCCCTGCTCCGGCTCCTGTTTCTCTCTTTCTGAGTCGGGCAGAGGCGGCGCCATCTGTCCCTGGACCCCTGGAGCCTTTCCACCCGCGTGTCTGGATGGAGGTTTGTTCTCTTCTGGCACCTCTCGGTCTTGGCCTTCATCTACCACCACCTTGTCGTGAGGAACAGGAGGCTCATGGCGGTGGGCCTCGCCCACAGGCACAGCAATCCCTGCAAGGGCACGGGGGACAGATGGGGTCAGGCTGAGGCCCCTCCTTCCCTTCCCAGGGAATTAGAACTGGGTTCTTCCCTGGGTTCTGGCTCCCAACAGTGTGACACAGGCCAACAGATACCACCTCCCCTGCCGGCCTCCCTGCTGCCTGGCCAAGCACAGCTGACGCTAAAGTTCAACAGGGGCAGCTGCAAACAAGTTGCTCTGGGAGGGGCAGGACATTCATCTGAATTGAAAGACAGAGAAAACAAAAAGGACCAGAACTTAGGCTGGGCTGAAGGGAAAAAGATACGCACAGCCCTGAGAGCCACGCCGCAGGGTGTCCAGCCTGCAAAGGAGGACCCGGGGCCGCCCTTCCCCGTCCGCACCCCCAGCCAGTGCCCAGCACCTTGCCCAGGGCGATCGAGCTGTGCCTCCTCCGGTGCCTCCTTGCCATCTTCCCGTCCAGGCACATCCACGGGCCCCTTGATCTGGGCCTGCTCCAGCTCCTCTCTCTCCTTCGGCAGCTTCGGCTTCTCCCGGCCATCCTCAGCCACGGCCACGACCGGATCCTGGGCTGGGAGCAGGGCACAGTCAGGGAACTGCACTGCCAGGCAGCTCCAGGAGTGGGGCAGCTCTCCCTGGACTGTTACCATATTTTCCAGCCAAATGGCAGAGTCAAAGCAGTTTTTTTTCCTGTTCGATCATTAGCAGCTAAGTAGCACAGAAAACTGTCATTTTTCATGTGTATTCACAACAAAAATACGTCAAAATGCGATTTACACCTAACTGGGGGCAGGGAGAACTAGACTCCATGTAATACTCAGTCATTACCACCAGATGGCGGCACGAGCCCACCGACCGACTCTCCCACAGTCCCCTCCATTACCATCACCTCCATCATCACCGTCATCACCGTCACCTCCACCATCACCGCTATCATCACCATCATCTCCATCCCTACCACCATCAACATCATCACCATCATCACCATCATCTCCATCCCTACCACCATCACCATCATCACCGTCACCATCATCACCATCACCGCTATCACCACCACCATCTCCATCCCTACCACCATCACCATCATCATCACCATCACCACTACCATCACCACCATCACTGCCAAGCCTACCATCATTGCCATCACCTCCATTATCGTCATCACCACCACCATCTCCATCCCCACCACCATCGCTGCATCATTGCCACCACCTCCATAATCATCACCTACATCACCGTCACCTCCACCGTCACTGCCATCACCTCCATCATCGTCGTCACCTCCGTCACCACCACCACCGCCGCCATCACCACCTCCCTGTCCCAGCAAGGCCATATGTCCACTGAGACAGGCGCTGCAGCCGAGGGGGACTCAGGTGAAGCTGTCTGAGGAAGAATTCACATAGAGTCCAGTTCAGAGCAGCAGATGGGGCCTCACCAGCTCCCATAGGAGAAGAAAATGGGGACAATTAGCTTAGCTTTCTACCAGCCTTCTAAGAGCAGCCTGATATGTTAGTCTAGGGAAACAGACAGTTACACTGTTGTCAGTTTGGAGTTGAGAGTCCTAGACAAACTGTAGAGGGAAGGTACCACCCTACTGGGTAATAAACTAGTTAACAGAAAGCAGACGCTGGGCTCTACAGTTTAGTTAAAGTAACAAATTCAACTTTTTTTTTTTTTTAAGATGGACTCCTGCTGTGTCACCCAGGCTGGAGTGCAGTGGCACAATCTCGGCTCACTGCAACCTCTGCCTCCCAGGTTCAAGCAATTTTCATGCCTCAGCCTCCTGTAGCTGGAATTACAGGCACCTGCCACAATACCTGGCTGATTTTTGTATCTTTAGTAGAGACAGGGTTTCACCACGTTGGCCAGGCTGGTCTCAAACTCCTGACCTCAAGTGATCCACCCGCCTCATTCTCCCAAAGTGCTGGGATTACATGCGTGAGCCACCGCGCCTGGCCCAAGTGACCAATTCTATAAGCGTATGGCCACCCGCCCGAGCACGTGAAAACATACTGGTCTCCATCACACGATTAGGCTTCGGCAGAGGCCCCATGTGGAAACAAGCCATAACTGTCAATCAAGAGGGCCTGTCCAGTGGATTACTAAGTGAAGAAAGGGAGGCTGGGGAGGGGAAGGGAAAATATAGCAAAACAAAGGAAATCTCCGTTGTCATAGGACAAGTTGCCTCAGAGCAGTCATTTTCTCAGCAGGAGCAAAATTCAGTTCCTCAGGCCGTGAATGACGAGTCTGGGGCTCCAGGGGGAGCTCTGTGTGGGTGCAGGAGCCGCGGGACGGGAAGTGAGCACAGTGTGCCGGGAGCTGCCCCAGAGGTCCTTTTGGAGAACCTCCTGGGAACGCCACGCCTCTCAGCGTTCTGCAAGTGTTGCTGCATTGCACGGGCACCTGCAGGAAGGCTGTGTGAGCGTCCTGGCTCCCCGCCGCCTGCAGCAGCTGACCAGCCAAGGGCTGCACTCACAGCCTTCAGGCCCGGCGCTCTGCAGCTGTCCGCGGGCAATGCACACAGCCTTTTCCACAACGGAGCCCATCTTTGCGTCAGGGACAGTTTGCCGGCAGTGCCTCTTGGCTGCAGTAAAACTAACACAAAACTTCAAAATCAGCAACTGAAAAACGTCCGAGTGCTGCCAGCCGCTTCCACTCTCAACATGAACACAGGTTGCGCAAAGACAGAAAGGGGCCCTGTATGGGGAGTGCCCCCGCCAGCTCACGACTGAGCTCCTCGGGAGGGAGGAGATCTCTGGCATCCGAATTTCTTCTCCTAGAAGGCCAGCAATACACCCGGCTAAGCCACAGTAGAGGCGGCCACGGCCAAGAGGGATGGCTCCACGCACCCCCCCAGGAACACCCAGCAGAGGGTGTTGCCGCAGGGCAACCGTCCTCCCTCATTTGGCTTCAAAAATCGCCTCCAGGCCAGGCATGATGGCTCACTCCGGTAATCCCAGCACTTTGAGAGGCCGAGGCAGGAGGATCACTTGAGGTCAGGAGTTCAACACCATCCTGGCAAAACCCTGTCTCAACAAAAATACAAAATTAGCCGGGTGTGGTGCCGCGCCTGTATTCTCGGCTACTCAGAGGCTGAGGTGGGAGAATTGCTTGAACTTGGGAGGTGGAGGCTGTAGTGAGCCAATATCGTGCCACTGCATTCCAGCCTGGGTGACAAGAGCGAGATTCCGTCTCAAAAAAAAAGATCATCTCCAGTCACAAGAAACCACGACCCGTGACCATCATTGGCACGTGGTGCCAGGAATGCTGTGTTTATGCTGTCCCAGCGGCTCCTCACTGCCAGGTGCTGACGCAGGTTCCCAGCTCCTGGCACCCACAAAAACACACACCTTCCTAACAAGTGACAGAGGCCACAACTCAGCCACGGCGGAGGCGGATCCCTCAGACTCCTCCCTGCTGTCTAGTCGGGCATGGAGGCCCCAAGGCTGCCAAGGCCACAGCTCAGGGCTCGGTCTTTGGAGTCAGACATGCTCGGGGACTTGGAGGTGGTGACCTGGAGGGGAAGGGGCAACATCTAAGGCATCCCCAACCCCATATTCAAGGCTGGCGTCCACCCCAGACCGGAGGCCAGCACGGACGGGCGGGGAGGCCAGCGACGCTGCCGTCCGGACCCCAAGAGTCGGCAAGGTGGCTCTGCGGGCTGCCGGCTTGGACCCGCCATGGCTCCCTCTGTGCACCTTGTGATCAGTAAAGATGTAGACAGTCACATCAGACGGCCCCCAGATGAAGTGACTTTTAAACACACTCCCGGCATCCCACAGACGGAGTGCCTCATCCACTCAAGTGCCACCCCAAGTTCAGGAGGAGGCTCGGGATCCCAGGGCGCCACACTCGGAAGAGGTGAGAACAATGGCCGCTGACGTGACTTCAAAGCTAGTCCCTGCTTTTAGGCAACTTTTCTAAGAGCTGATTTCTGACTTTCCCTTGATGCCGCCATGAGAAAGTATTACTCATGAAGGGCTTGGCTTTACAGCCCAATCTTGAGCACACAGCTGACCAATGACCTCATGGTCTGATCTTTGCGAATGTGAGGGGGAATCCCAGGCTATCTGGCTCCTGGTACCCGGGTGTCTGGGCTGGCAACACAGCCAGACCCTGGTACAGCCTCCGACAGGCGGAACCTCCTCACCACTGCTTTTGCCTCCGCCGTGGCTGGCACCACTGCTGTCTCCTGGGAGGCGGGAGAGGCTCCCAGTTCCTTCCACAGAGCACCGAATGGTCCGTGAGAAACAGGGCCACATGCTTCTCCCTTCTCTCCTCTGACTGTGGGGACAACGCCGCCCTGCTGGAGCTCTCCTGCATGCCCTACTGAGAAAGTTTTCAAGAGACAGGGTCCCACTCTGTCACCCAGGCCGGAGTGCAGTGGTGCCATCTCGGCTCACTGCAGCCCCAACCTTCCAGGCTCAAGCGATCCTCCCACCTCAGCATCCAGCCACCATACCCAGCTAATTTCTGTATTTTTAGTAGAGACAGGGTTTCATCATGTTGGCTGGGCTGATCTCAAACTCCTGACCTCAGGTGATCCTCCTGCCCTGGCCTCCCACAGTGCTGAGATTCCAGGTGTGAGCTGCTCTACCGGCCCGGAGAAGGCTTCTGATAGCTCTTTTGCTGTGTCCCCCGCGCCTCTCCTCCTGTTATAATTTTGTGTCATGTTTCTGCTGCTGTCCTGAGATGGCAGGGAGCTGATTCCATTGTCTGAGATCACCCTGCCAGCCATGCAGGACCTGGCCGGATTCCGAAGGGCCCTGCCTCCTGCAGCCTCTGGCCTGTGCTGAGCCACGTGACCTGCCTCCACGCATGGGGGCTGTGTGTCCCCGCTTGGGCCTGAGCACACACAACTGTGGCCATCTCTGCCCCTGCACCAACACACACGACCCGTCGACACCCAGCAGACCCTCCTTCCGTCCCACATCACTGCATTCTGGGTCCCTTCTCAGCCAGGCCCCTGCCTCATTTTCCCACCGAGCAGAAGTGCAGCTGTGCCTGCCCCGCTGGGGGAGCGGGGATGAGGGTGCCTGAGGGGTGCGGGCCCTGCTGTGCTGCCCCATGCAGCAAGGGAGGGGCGTGCAGGCACCGGGAGGACAGGGGACCTGCAGCTCCAAGAAAGGAACAGATGTCACAAAACCCGAACCCATCCCTAGCCCTCAGGGTGCTAGAGAGAGCAGGTACGAACGGCCCGACTCCCAGCTTTCAAGGTAACTGTCTTCATGAGCCTTTGCAGGGACTCAGCCATGCTCACAAAGGCCTGTGAGGCCGTGCATGGGGCCCCGGCTGTGCGTGTCTAACCACGACACACGACATCTGCATGAGGATGGGATTCACAGCCACAGCCCAGGGCCACGCAGGACTCTCACCCAGTCAGCAGGTACCATTTTTGGCCTCTGCAGCATCAAAGAGACCAATAAAACTCCGCTCAGCCGTCTGACAGGGAGCGCACATCGGTGCAGGACCCTCGGCCCCAGCTCAGCCTCAGCCAGGCAGCCCATCTATCACGGGGGAGCCGGGGGCTGGAAAATCGGAGACACGCTAAAAACAAGCAGCATGTGGTTCTGAGAGGGGCCATGTGTTTTGTTACAGCCTCATGGAAGAAATAGAAACCAGATGTGGCCTCGGAGGGCACCAGGTGAGCCGGAGGCCCGCGGCCCGCACAAGCCTCATGACAGGATACAGCTGCTTGCACCGGCCGCAGGCAGAGGCGGCGCAGTGCTAAGGGGACGGGGAGCCTCCTGCTGGCTGGCACCGAGAAGTCCACTCCCCGGCAGCCTGCTGGATGAGGGCGACACCCCTCACTGCCCAGGGCTAGGGTCTCAGCACACTGGACTCTAGCTCCCAGACTACCACAATCCCACTGACAGCCCCCATGTCAGCGCCCAGTCTAGCCCAGAGGCCTGAACAGCAGTAAGTGGCCCTGCTCAGGCAGGACCGAGCCTGGGGCACCAGCTGAGGTGGGAGCAAAACACCCACCTCCCTCTCCAGGTGGACTTTTTTCCAGTCCGAATTACCAAATCCAATGCAAGGCAGCTCCACTGGCTGCTTCGGAACACTCCCATTTTCTTTCTCTGGTGACCCCTACTGTCCCCAAGCACAGCCCCGCCAGCTGCACGGAACCCAGAAGGCAGGGCTCCCCTGCCCACCTTCGCCATCCAGGAACAGTCATCCTTGGCAAATATGAGCACAGCGGATCCAGGGAGACCCTCGGAGGGTGTCCCTCGGGGCAGTTTGTATGAGGTGACAATCCTGGGAAGGAGCCTTCCAGGCACAGGAGTGCGGAGCTCAGAACAGAGATGACAACACGCCCCAGGGTCACGGCTGAGACGGCGCCCCCACGTGCTCAGCCGACGCCAGCGGCTCCCTTCAACGGACCTCTCCTCCTGTCCGTTACAGAAGTGGAGGCCCCTCCTGGAGGCGGAAGTCACTGGCCAGCACCTCCACAGCCGCCTGAGACCCCCAGCCACAGCCGGCACTGCTCACTGGGGCTCCTCGGGTGGTGGGCAGATGACGCCCAGCGAATCTGACTGAGCCGGGGCCTCTGCAGAGGGGTGTGTTGGATATGGTGGGCACACAGGCAGTGTGGATGCATAAACCCAGCTGTCGTCAGGGGCAGAAGACCCCAGCGTGAAGGTCATTGTGGACAGCACCTACCTGCCCATCCCTGCCTGGTGCCACTCAGAGCTCGTGGGAGGGCTGGGCCTGGGGAGGTCTGCTGCCTGCAGGGCCGCCTTGTGTGGCACTCCCTCTCTAGGCCTGGGAGGGTCAGGGAGGCAGTAGCCACCCAGGCCACGGAGCTGCGGCTGCACCTGGAAAGCCACACTCAGGAAACACGCATCTCTGCACCCCGAGCTGTGCCACAGACGGAGGCGTCAGGGTTATGGGGCGCTGCGGCCGGGACTCTGCCACAGACGGAGGGTCGAGGTTACAGGGCGCCGCGGGGCCCCTCCCGAAGCGGCCTGCAGGCTCACGGTCCTAACTCCACCCACGGTCCTGGTGAACAAATAATAAATAACCTGAAGCAGCCAAACCAAACTGAGGCCTGATCGCCGACCCTGTCCAGGAGAAAACTGGAGAAACTTATATCCTCAAATGAATAACAGCACGTGAGCAACACTCAGAAACGTACACCCCACCCTAGCCCACCGAGTGGCAGGCATCCAGGCCAGCGGCCACTCCTGTCCCATGTTCCCTGCATACAGGTGGCCACTCCTGTCCCATGTTCCCTGCACACAGGCAGCCATGCCACAGCCAGCCATGGTGCACAGAGCATGTTCACAGGGGAGGCTGGTGGCCCCACCCTGCTGGCTGCACCCACACAGGACAGAGGCCACTGAGCAGGTAAGCACAATCCTCGGACCAGATCCAGGAGACACCCAGTGGGCACTTGCCCTGAGAAGGCTCAGAGAGCCAGGGTGGGCATACCTGAGAGCCGCGCTGCCTCCACCTTCATCAAACCCTCGGCCTCTCCAAGCCGGCCGCCAGGGGCTTCCTCTGCCAAGTCCTCGGGGACCTCCTCACTCACAGACAGTGTGGTGACAGTGCTCACCACCAGGACGCCCAGGCCGACCCACAGCACCACCTGAGGAGACAAAGACCCCAGGGGCGGGAGTCACAGCTGGCCCCCGCCCCTGCCCAGGGTATAAAACTGGCCTGGCAGAGAGGCTCAGGGACGGGGTGAGGCACGAGGAGAGTGGACATGACAAAGTCCCCCGAGGACGGGACAGGCGTGCAGTCGGCCCTGCCTGAGGACGGGTGTCCACTCCCAGGGAGATGGGCCCACCTGCCCGCGAAGCTCCCGACCACTGGGAGAGGGCTGAGCCCTGATGCGCTGCTGCCAGAGCATGGCAGGACTCCTGGCATCCAGCCTGTGGCTGACGTGCCCTCCACGCCAGCTGGGGTCATGGGCCAACCCTGTCAGAGCTATGCCAGCCATTCAGGACGGAGCGGGAGGGACAGCGGCTTCCAGAAGCTGCAGGTACATGACGAGCCTTAGGGGAGCAGAGGCTGAGCACTGCCCAACCTGCCTGGGGGAGGAACAGGAACCTCCAGGCAGACTTGAGCATCCCGTCCATGTTGTCTACAAAGCGAGTGCTCCTGCACAACCCGCAAGGCTGGCCCCGTGCAGCAGACGCAGGCCCGTGCACATGAAGGGCTTGCCCCAAAGTCATCACAGCTGGCACCATGCATGGGTACGGGGGACAGAAATGGCCTTCGCCTCTCCTTAGCTGTGGTATGGTGCCCATTGGGGTCACCCTGTGAGCTGACCTCCAGGCAATCTTTTTGCCGAAGGCTCTCCCTGTGTGACCTAGTCCTCCCTCCTTCCCCCGCTCCCCGGCCAATCCTAAGCATCACACGTGCTGCCTCGGTGACTCTGAAAAACTCTACACTGCGTGGCCTGGCTCCTGCCACCCCGGCTCCCGCCACCCCGGCTCCTGCCACCCCTGCTATGTTAGTGAACACACTGGGCCCACTCCTCCCCAGTCATTCACGGGGCCACGGCAGCGGGTGCTGGTTTCTGCCTGGCCTGGCCCAGCGCAAGCTGCTCTCCCCAGGGAAGCGCTAACTCCCGGTTGGGCAGAGCCTGTGTGCACTGGTAAGGCGGACTTCTGTAGAGCCAAGGGGCTGTGCCATTCCCTCTGTGGTCTCAGAGCCAGAACTCAAAATCCTTTTCTGAAAGGTATGTTGATTCTTAAAGAAAATCAGTTCAGAAGAACTGGTGAGACCTCCCTGGTCCAACACAATTAGAGAAGAGGTCTCCCCAGAGGGAAGGACTCGCGCTCTCAGAAGCTGGTGGCGGCTGAAAAAGACAACCTAGTGGAGAGCCCGCTTCCTCTACTTCCTTCTCTGCCACCCGGAAACATTGGGCTGGTGTCGGCATCTCCGGACGCCAGGTGCTGCTGAGGCTCTGGGGTCAGTGGGCTCCGCTGAAGGGAGCCCGGCCGCAACGTGCCTCGGGGCTTGTAGGATGCCCAGGGAGCCCAAGGCCCCTCTGGCAGTAACCACAGCTGGCCGGAGCAAGTGGTGACGGCAGGCCTGCCCCAGGTGCACGTGGGGACACTGTCTGATGTACGTTCCGGAGGTCCGGACGGGGCCTGCAGGCTCGACGGCCCACAGAGCTCTACCCCACCCTGGCCCCGAATGTTCTCCTCCATTTGTAGATGCCCCTTCAGCCACGTTACATCTTCCTTGCAGTGAAGGGAAGAGTCCCAGGGCAGTGGTGGTGTCTGGAAGGTGACCAAAGCAGTCTTAAGATAATAAAAAGAGGAAGAAACCTGAACTCTCCCGAGGCTGCCCGATCTGTGTAGGGAGCAGGTGTGGAATGGCCTGCCCAGTCAGTGGGTGATACGGATGGCCATGGCTTAGAGGCCTGATGCCAGAAGGAAAGGCCATCAGAGACAGGCCTTGCGGACCTGTTACAGCCCTTGTGACCCCTCCTGCACCAGAGCTGCCCCTGGACCTCCATCTTCAAGGCCCTGCCCTCCCATCGAGGCCTCTGCCAGCCAGCACAGGGCAGAGACCAGGCTCGGGCCACCTGGGGTAAAGGGTCCGGATGGAAATTTAACCCGACCCACCAGGAAGCTGCCTGGACAGGAGACTGTGTTGTCTGGAAGCCCTGGGAAGCTCCTCTCAGTGTGGGAATCCTGCCCCGCAAGGCAGCACACCCTCGCCTCGTCCCGGGTGGATTTCTCTAACTGGGCACGTGCTAAGTGCATCTCACATTTCTCCAGCTGAGGGTGGACAGAAATGACCTTGCAGAGAAGCTACAAAAAAAAATGTATCTCCCTACTTGGACTTCCCATAACACCAACACGCTAATTACGGGATCTTGGTGAGAGTACCTAAATGGGAAGGGAAAGCACCTTTGCCACCGGCTGGTCAGGACAGAAGACTCCCCAGGTGGGAATCCCAGGAGCCCAGAGTTTGCCGTCCGCCAGGGAGCACAGCAAGACCCGGCTCCTCCAGGCCTCAAACGCTTTAGACCCAAAGATAAAGACATTGGTTGGTCATTTTATGTCAGGTTATTTTTAACGGGGACCTCATCTAAAACATCCATGGAGACTGATAGGCCAAAGAAACATCTCCATGACTATAATGATTTATTTCAACCCCCAACTTTCTGAGCTTAAAAATCACATGCAAAATCAAAACCATGAACTCACTCCATGCTGGGAGACAGCAAGCTTTCCAGGAAGACCCAGGACCGACGAGCCTTGGAAAGGACACAAGCGCAGGGAGGAGAACACGCTCGACCGAGGCCCTGCAGAGCGCCCTGAGTGCGAAGCTGATCGGCAGGGGAGGGGGGCTCCCCAACGGCCGCACAGGGACCTCCACCACCTGCCACCTCCCAGGGCAGCACCTGGGGATCGAACTCAGCCCCAAGTCCAAGAACATCTCGAAACACACCGTGGAGAAGTGGAGGCTTGAGGTCACCGTACACAGGGAGCCTGCATGGAGTCTTTGGGCTGGGACAAGGGCGGGACAATTCCAGACACGCGGGTCCAGGAAGCAGACCCAACCCTGCCCGCTGCCACGTACACACCTGCTGCCACCTCCCACCCCACGGCGTCCCCATCAGGAGAGCCATCCCTGGGCCCCCACAATGCACCAGACAGCACATTACTGCCGGCGAAACGCCACTCAGGACAAGCCCCCGGCGTGAGGGCAGCAGAGTAGCCCTGAACACTGAGATGGTGACGCCCCGGGCGCACCCCTGCCGGCTGGAAGGCTCCATCCCCTCTTTGCTGAGACCCCTCGTCCTGGCTCGCTGACTTTCAGGCTGTCAGGCTCTGCGGGGCACTTGCCGGTGACCACTGCCTTGAGCACGAGCAGCCGCTGGCCCGGCCGACAATGCCACAGTCCACATGCCCAGCCTTTCCTCTAAGACACACCCTGGCAGAGCCACCAGCACTGCCCAGCTTGAGGGGACCCGTGGGAACGAGGAGGCCGCATGGGCACTTGTGATAGCGCCTTAGGTCCATGCCTCATCCATGAGGGGGCAGCGCATGCAGTGACCAAATCCCAGTCTGTGGCTGCCACGTGCCAGGAGTGTGTGTGAGCGCCTTTCACTTCTGTGCCAGAGCCAGGGCGGGAACACGGACCCAGCAGCAGCAGCAGGCGCTGGGCATGTGGAAGCAGCACAGCATTCACTGAAGTCCCCAAGGCAGCTGTGAGAACTCTGCCGGGGACTGGGCCACAGACACCACGGAGTGGGCGCCGCAGTCCCCGAGGACAGGGTGGGTGCCAGGCTCCCCCGTGCTTGTCCTGCCACTGGAGTGTGGGAATCCAACCACGGGACGTGTGACGTAGACAAGGGAACGGTCAGTAGTTCCCTCGGAATCCCGAATAAGGGTGTAAGTGGAGTTCTGCACAGACGGGACGGCTGGGAACTTGGGGGGCCTGTGGGGAGCACAGCGGCTGCCCAGCCTCAGTGGCAGGGGGAAGCCCACGGAGCCCCAGCCCAGCCTCCAGCCCTGTACTTCCAGCACAGCTTCCTGCACAGCCTAAGAACTTCCTTTGAGGACGCGGTCATTCAACGGACCAGCGTGCCAGACACCTGGTTTCAGAGCACCCCGTGACTTTCATTTCGGCAGCTATCAGATCAATACAGCCGCAGAGCCGGCCAGCAGGAGGAATGCAAGCCCACTCCAGACGTCTCACCTGAGCTTGGAAAATCCAGGGGCCTGACCAGGGGCCACGCACTGCCCGGATCGTAGCACCCTCCCCTGGAGAAGTGATCAGGGCCTCCAGACACACAAGGCGTCGCTGACTCAAATGCAGAGAGAAGCACCAGGGGCAGGGGAGAAAACACTCACTTTCACTCCACACATGTAGAAAGTGCACAAGTCCACGCTCTGCACTTCAGCCATAAAAAGCACAGCTGGAGGTGGGGGCTCTGGCTGCTCTGCGCCACGCACCTCGATTTGGGTCTCAGGGCAGCCCAGCTGGCATCCAGGCACCACCCAGCAAGGCCCCGAGCCTCAGCAGGCCTTGGGGGTCCTCTCTGGTTACAAGCAGATGCCCCGCTGGTGGCTCGTGTCTGAGAGTCGCAGTGTGCATTTCACTGCATCTTCCAAGAGCAGGGGCCAGCTTTCAGGCCTTTCAGGGACTGCTGCCCTCTGGGCGCACCCGTGAGGCAGCCTCCCGCGCCCCAGGGATCTGTCCTCTGAGTGGCCCTCAGGCACCTTCTAAGCCACCTGCTGCTACACTCCCTCATGGTTCCAGGGCAGCAGGACCAAAGCCCCAGCCTCACTCAGGACTGGAGAGACCCTCAACTTGCTGACTTTCAAAATAAAGAACCAAACAGGGCGGGCGTGGTGGCTCACACCTATAATCCCAGCACTTTGGGAGGCCAAGGCGAGTGGATCACCTGAGGTCAGGAGTGTTCAAGACCAGCCTGGCCAACATGGTGAAACCGTGTCTCTACCAAAAATACAAAAAATTAGCCAGGTGTGGTGGCGCACGCCTGTAATCCCAGCTACTTGGGAGGCTGAGGCTGGACAATCACTTGAACCCAGGAGGCGGAGCTTGCAGTGAGCTGAGATCACGCCACTGCACTCCAGCCTGGGCGACAGAGCGAGACTCTGTCTCAAAAAATAAAAAAAGAACAAAACATGTGGTGGCAAATGTATCTTTTCGATTCCCTCAGGGCCGACCTATTTTCCTGTCCCCTGGTTGATCTTCTGAGGACAAGCTGGAACATTCCTTCTTTTTCACGTCTTTCTCCAGCACAGCCTTGATTCACCTATTACACAGGTGTCCCCACTTCCCTGTCCACCCCAGCATATCACCAGTTGTGGCTCTTCCTGAGGTCCCTGGGCTGGGTACAGGCACCACATCGCTGAGAGTACTCAGACAGGCCAAGGCGCAGACACAGGCCTGTGCCCCTCCGTGGGCGCAGCCGGAGCCCCTGGGACAGTGGCCACGCCGAGATGTTGCGCCACAGGCCCAGGGTACGGCCTTGTGGTGCTGACATCTCCGTACCTAAGGAAACAGGGCATGCTGAGCGGATGGCACATGGTGGTCCACTGGCCCCACGACCTACTGCGGAGCCGTAGGAGTGCTGGGGACAGGACGCACCAGACCCAAGTCAGAGGGAAAAAGAAACCTCTCCGTCTCCTCCACACACAGCCAAACTGCAGTGAATGTGATTCAGTGTGCTTTCTAGCTTCCAAAAGACATGGCAAAGCAGGCACAGAGAGATGCTTATTTCACCCGATTCTGTGTGTGTCTACACATGTCTACACACCAAGTCAAAAGCCGACACTGGGCTAACGGGTAAACACTAGAAGCCATCCCAGAGTCAGTGACGCGCCAGCCACTCACACCAGCAGCGCCATGGCCACAGGTGTGTGACGCCACACACGGGCAAGAGAGGAGGAAGCGCTGCAGCAATTGGAAAGAGGGAGGCGATATCATCATTAGCTGCAGGTGAAAAGCCAAGAGATCCAGCAGGAGTACAGTAAGGTGAACGGGCGAAAATGTCACCTATGAAATCTCTAGCTTCCCTTTACACAAACAGCCACTTAGAAAATCCAGGGGGAGGGCCGGACGCGGTGGCTCACGCCTGTAATCCCAGCACTTTGGGAGGCCGAGGCGGGCGGATCATGAGGTCAGGAGATCGAGACCATCCTGGCTAACATAGTGAAACCCCGTCTCTACTAAAAATACAAAAAATTAGCCGGGTGTGGTGGCAGGCGCCTGTAGTCCCAGCTATTCAAGAGACTGAGGCAGGAGAATGCTGTGAACCCAGGAGGTGGGGCTTGCAGTGAGCAGAGATCGTGCCACTGCACTCCAGCCTGGGCGACAGAGCGAGACTCCATCTCAAAAAAAAAAAAAAGAGAAAAAAAAAGAAAATCCAGCGGGAAAAGAGATCCCAGGATAGCATGCAGTGCAGCCAACAGCCGCCTGGGAAACAGATGGGGACGAAGGACCTACAGTGAGGTCTGGATAAGCCAAATGCAGTGCCTTCCTGCTGAGCAGGAGAGTTCGCAAGGACATCTGCACATCAGCTACAGTGTAAAGACGGCAATTCCCAAGTTAATCTATAGTTTCAATAAGCCCAGTTAGACCAAAAAATAAAAAGCAGGACTAATTTTTTGTTAGAGTCAGATGGGCTGATTCCAACATTCATACAGAAAATAAAACAAAGACTATGCAGAAAATGTATTATTAACAGCCAAGAGGCGAGATGAGAATTAAAGTGTTCCAAGAGCAACAAGTCACAACTCCGTGAGTGTTACCAGGGTGTGGCAACTAACACGCAACTAACATGCAACTAACACGCAACTAACACAGTACAGAAGGGCAGACCAGCCAATAAAGTAAAACACAGGTCCCAAGTTAGGCCCAAATACATATAAGAATTTAATCTACAATAGCACTAACATTTCCCATCAGTGATGGATTATTCAATAAATCATGTCTGACGACTAGGGAACCATCTAGAAATAAACTGAGGATACATACTTTGTTTCTTACACCAAAATAAAATACAGGTGGATCAAAGATTTAAATTAAAAAAAGAAGTCATTAAAGTACTAAAAAAATGAGGGAGGAATTATTTTAAAATAATACTGGAGTGTGGAAATTCTAACTATGACTCTTTCTTTCCTTCCTTCCTTCCTCCCTCCCTCCCTTCTTTCTTTCCTTCTTTCTCCTGCTAACTCACAGAACAGATGTTTTTTCTAAGGAAGCCCAATGGACTAAAACATGGGACCTGGCATAGCAGGACATGTGCCATCTGATGGGCAGAGGCTGAGGCTCTCATGCTATCTTAAGCTCCTAAAACTCACCAAGAAACTTCCTCATCAAGCTATGGCATAATAGCTGGTATCAAACTGGTCTTCCTATTTAAAACAATGGTAAAAGCTGGATAAAAACAATAAAAACACCCAACCAAAGACACTGGTAAACAACTCTGTCAGCTCAGACTTGAGAGGTCCAGATCCCAGAGGACAGAGAAAAGCCCTTAGTCACAGAGAGGTCAAGCCTGTTGCCCTTGGAGACTCATCGATCATTGGGACTAAGCAGACAAGACAAGAGAGCACAACAGCTAGAGCCTGGGCACACTCACAGGGCTGGGCACCGAGAAGCAAGAATGAGGGCGCTCCAGCAGCCAGAGCTCAAGGGAGAGAAGGAAACCTCGGAGAAGGACGCCACTCCACATTCTGTGTGCAAAAATCTCCCCCAAAGCACTTGCCAGCTATCAGCTAGGCAGAGAGGAGCCAGCAAGATGATGAACGCCAAGCAGAAGATGAACGCCAAGCAGAAGATTCACCATTTGAGGGTGTCACTGCCCAGCTGAGACCCCAGAAGGGCTGTACCCTAGGAACAAGGCCAACTGAAAACACATTTGCCTCAATGGGACACAGGCCTTCTGCCTATCCCCTGTATGATGAATGAATGACAATGTCACCCAGAACTTCTACGATTTCTCAAACACAACATCTGCAAAATACCAGGCACACTAGAAAACAAGACCCCAGGACAAAAACACAAGAAGCCACAAAGAATCAATATCAATACTTTTTTCTTTTTCTTCTTCTTTTTTTTCTTTTTTTTTGAGACGGAGTCTCTTGCTCTGTTGCCCAGGCTGGAGTGCAGTGGTGCTATCTCGGCTCACTGCAACCTCCACCTCCCAGGTTCAAGTGAGTCTCCTGCCTCAGCCTCCCAAAGTGCTGGGATTACAGGAGTGAGCCACCACGCCTGGCTCAATAATTACTATTTGAAACAACAATAACAACGTCTTGTGGAGTTTTAAATAAGGGTTGATATCAACTGCGTAGTATAATCATTAGAAGAATAGAAATGTACCAACAAGCTAAAAGAAGAGTAAATATTTAAAATGTTTGATTGATCCAAAGAAAGTAAAAGCAAAAACAGAAAAAGGACATATGAGACAAATAATAGGACATAAGTTGAAAGTTTTCCCTCAAAAATCAGTTATTATATTAACTGTAAATAGTCTTAAATACTCCCATTCACAGACTGAATAAGAACAAGACAAAATTCAACTGCGTGCTGTTATAAGAGACATACCATGAATATAATGGACTAGAGAAATCAAAAGAAAAGGGATGAAACAAGCTATCCTGTGCAAATACAAACCCAAAGCAGAACTAAGTTAGCTACAAAGCCAACTTTAAGGAGAAAAGTATTTCCAATGATAAAAAGGAGTATTTAACACGATAAAAGACAATTCAACAAGGAGATATAACCAACTTCAATCTGTCTGCTCCTAATAACATGGCTTCAAACTAAAAAGCAAAAAGTGATGGAACTAAAAGGAAAAATAAACAAATCTGCAGTTACAGTAGGAATTATCATACCTTTCTCACAACTCATAAACAAGATGATTAAAAAATCCATAAGGGGCTGGGTGTAGTGGCTCACGTCTATAATCCCAGCACTTTGGGAGGCTGAGGCGGGTGGATTATTTGAGGTCAGGATTTGAGACCAGCCTGACCAACATGGTAAAACCCTGTCTCTACTAAAAGTACAAAAATTAGCTGGGTGTGGTGGCACACACCTGGAATCCCAGCTACTCAGGAGGCTGAGGCAGGAGAATTGCTTGAACCCAGGAGGCAGAAGTTGCAGTGGACCTGAGCCAAGATGCTGAAGAAGTGGCTGACACACGTGGACGTGTATTCTAATGTACACTGTAAGAATCTATTTACCGCAACTTGAAGACAAGGCAAGATCATTCCAGAATGCTGGAGGACCTTTGGGGTGGGGGTGGATGACAGTGAGGCATCCATAGGGAGCTCTGGGGTGCCGGGATGTCCTATGTCTGCTCTGGATGGTGGTTCCACGTGGTTCACTTTGTAAAAACTTATCAGGTTGAGGCCAGGCGCGTTGGCTCACACCTGTAATCACAGCACTTTGGGAGGTGGAGGCGGGTGGATCACCTGAGGTCAAGAGTTCAAGACCAGCGTGACCAACACGGAGAAACCCCGTCTCACTAAAAATACAAAATTAGCCCAGCGTGGTGGCTACTCAGGAGGCTGAGGCAGGAGAATCACTTGAACCTGGGAGGCGGAGGTTGCAGTAAGCCGAGACTGCGCCACTGCACCCCAGCTTGGGCAACAAGAGTGAAACTCTGTCTCAAAAGAAAAAAAAAATATATCAATATATTCCAGTAAGAAAAAGCTCAACAACTCCATAAAAAGTGAGCAAAGAACACAAGCAGTTCACAGAAAAAGAAACGCAAGTGGCTTCTAAACCCATGAAAAGACACTCAAGTTCCCGCCAGAGAGGCCAATAATGATGAAGCCTGGAAGGTCCTGGGTGCAGGGACAGAGGCCTTGAGCCTGGCTGGGAGTGACGCTGCAGGCACTTTGGGTAGAGCCACCACATTTACAGATGCTCACACCCCTGACACAGGATTCCATTTCTAGAAGGCTTCCTACAGACGCGTGCTCAAATACGTCGACATGCTCATGAACACAGATATTCATCGCGATTCTGTCTGCAATAGCAAGACTGGAGAGGTGAGTCCTTCGGAGACTGGGATTATGGAATCTTCCTACCACGGAACCCATGAAACGGCTAAAAATAGCGAGGCAGCTCTGTGCCCACGGCTGTGGAGCAACCTGACCTGCACAGGGTTTTGAGCAAAAGCAGCAGGAAGCTGTGTTACAGTTAAAGAAAAACCCACAAGCACGCACATCTCCGTGGGAGGGTCGCACCAGGAACAACGGTGGGTGGTGGCCTCAGGGGTGGGCGGCTGGGGAGGGGACTCAGAGGTGGCAGCAGGTCCATGGGCAATCAGGCACCGCAGAAACACCATGGGGAAAGCGCTTACGACTCAGCTAAGTCGGCTCTCAGGAAAACCCGATGCACAGCTTGAGCAGCTTAGTGTGGCCCTGCTGGGCAAAGACCATGCGTCATGGTGAACCCAGGGTTCCCCAGGCTGACTGGACCAAGTCCCTTTTGTGGGTTTTAAGTTTCTTGACAGAACCCATCTGAAAACGCTGAACCAGGGGCTTCCTCCCGCCTCCACCTCTCCCCAGCCAGACCCATCAGCCCTCGTCCAGGCCACCCCACGAGCAGCACGCACCTGGGAGGAAAGTGCGTTCTTGTGGATTTTCTTGTAGATCAGCGCCGGGCAGATGAAGCAGATGAGGCTTCCCATGGTCGCTCCCGTGAGGCCCAGGATGGTCTCCACTAGGTTGGAGAAGTGACAGGAAGGGATGAGTGGGGAAGGGCTCTGGCAAGGAGGGGACCTGAGCTTTTGCCCTGCACACAGGTGAGCAAGCCAGCATTGAAGGAAATGCCGTCTAGGCGTGAGCCGGGAGCAGAGACGCCCTCTGTGCCCAGAAAGCCTGACAACCGCGGCTGATTCCTCCAACAGTGCATTTAGGCCCCGGGGTGAATTCTCTGATGGTTCATCTTTAAAGAGTCAGACACTAGGGACCTCCTGCCGAAACCAGATGCTGGCTGCGCATGGCACGGCTCCTGCGCCGCCTCTCCTGCCTGCTGCTCCATGAGTGGCCCTAGGAAGGCAGGACCTATCCTAGGGCAGGTGTAGAGGCCAGGGCCTGGCGGGTGCTGCCCGGCTGCAGCCCCTGCCAGGAGCCCAGACAGATCACCTCTAGGGCTGTTCCCTGGGGAGTGCGCGTGCGAGTTCCGCTGTGGATCTGATGACAATGAGCTCTGTCTTGTCTGCTAGGGAGTGGGTGCATTTGGGTAACATAAATATGTTCAGAGCCTTCAACGCTTCCCTTGGTAATGCATCACCAAAATCAGAAGTCAAAAGAATCAACAGGACAGCATGCGCTGTTCTAGAATAGTTGGTTCTACAAACTGAGCCTGTGTCCCGGCACTGCAGTCTCTCTCTGCCCAGGTGTCAATGGGTGCCTCCTGTTCCATCAAGCTGACAGATTTTTTTTTTTTTTTTTTTGGCTGGAGTGTAGTGGAGTGATCTCAGCTCACTGCAAGCTTCGCCTCCCGGGTTCACACCATTCTCCTGCCTCAGCCTCCCAAGTAGCTGGGACTACAGGCACCCGCCACCACGCCCGGCTAATTTTTTTGTATTTTTAGTAGAGACGGGGTTTCACCGTGTTAGCCAGGATGGTCTCGATCTCCTGACCTCGTGATCCGCCCGCCTTGGCCTCCCAAAGTGCGGGGATTACAGGCGTGAGCCACTGCGCCCAGCAAGCTGCCAGATTTTTTTTTTTTTGAGACGAAGTTTCTCTCTTGTTGCCCAGCCTGGAGTGCAATGGCGCAATCTTGGCTCACTGCAACCTCCTCCTCCCGGGTTCAAGTGATTCTTTTGCCTCAGCCTCCCAAGTAGCTGGGATTACAGGCATGCACCACGACGCCCTGCTAATTTTGTATTTTTAGTAGAGACAGGGTTTCTCCACATTGGTCAGGCTGGTCTTGAACTCCCAACCTCAGGTGATCCACCCACCTCAACCTCCCAAAGTGCTGGGATTACAGGTGTGAGCCACCGCACCCGGCTCAAGTTGCCAGATTTTATCCCCTGCCTTTCTCTGTGGGCCAGAGAAAAACTGACAAAGTCTCTAGACTTTTTTAAGAGACCAGAGAAGACGGTCTCTGTGCAGGTCTCGTAACTGTGCAGGTCTTGGTTGATGCTGAAGCCCCCGGGTCCCACTCCCCGGCAATAGGGCAGCCCTCCCGCCTTACCGTTGGGGATAAGGATGCCACCGACCATGGTTCCAAACACCACAGAGAGGGTAAGTGCTTTAAACCGGAGAGGGGGCATGTAGCCCCCTGCTGCAAAGGTGCCATCTTTTTGCTGTACAAAAGAAAAAAAAAAAGGTTTTGAAATGACTGATTTCCTCCACCACTCTCCTAGAAAGCAAAGCCTGAAAGGGCTCTGCCAGGCACACCAGGCACATCTCCACGTGAGGCCGGCCGCGCACTCACCTGGCAGGTGAGCCTGACCAGCACAATCAGATCTGGCTGAGCAACTTGAACGGGAACCTGCAGCATGCCAGGAAGGCACGAGGGCTTCTCACCCCAGGCACAGACCGTACATTTTACAACCTCCTTTTGAAATGCGAGTATCGAGTCCTTCCGTTTTCCTTTTTGCTTTTAGAGCAATACCACGAGAGTTTTTTAAGTGCCAGGAAGTATGGCGAGCAAAACACAGGCTGCACAGCGCCGCTCCTGCCGAATGCCCCAGGCCTCTCCTGGCCCACAGGTTTCAGGGTGCAGGCAGAACCCCCCAAACACACGCACATGCTCACGCACACATGGCCGTGTTATCTCCAGCAGATGTGCAACAAGCAGTGAGCAATTTCAAAGTCCAGGAAGAAGAAGAGAGAAGGGCACAATGAGGCCCTAATTTCAAGTGCCTGTTTTGGCCCCAGGGTGCAGCCAGGACTCTACTGATCTGCACCGGGATGCCAGGGCCATTCATTCCGGAGGAGGCGGCAGAGCCAAGGACGGATGGCCTCAGACCCCACCTGCCCCAGGGCCCCCAGCTGTGGTCTCTAGTACAGGACACAGGAGCCAGACCACCTGGCTCAAATCCTTGCTCTGCCACTCACCAGCCCCAGCTGTGTGCCCCTAGGCAAATGACTTAACATCGGTGCCTCAGTTTCCTCATCTGTCAACAGAAGCATCTCCTCATCCAGCCGTGGTAAGGACCAAATAAGTTAACACACAGGACGGACTGGCCGTGATGACTCTCCCTGGGCTAGGAAACAACTGCAGAACTTTCTAGAACTAGTTTTGAAGCATGCCATTTTCAGAATGGACTTTTACATTGGATGGACTGTGGAAGACGGAGCCAGAATTTCCTATCGGCCTCAGGGCGGTAATTTGTATACAGGCCATGGAGGTGGCGGGTTAGGTCCATCACACAAGAGTCCCGGTCCTAGAACTTTACCTATGACATAGACCCAGAGAAGGGGAGAGGGGACTTTAGCACGAAGACTGTCGTGAGATGGTTAGCCACGAGAGGTCAAGGGTGAAGGTGCAGTGCACCCAGGCCCCTGCAACAGGTGGAGAAGCAAGGAAGCAGAGCCCCTGCAGGCTTGTAGGGACCGTGGAGAAACGCTCACGGCACATGGGCCGAAGACAAGAAAGCAGGTGGCATGGCCGCAGCCGCACCTCCAGGAAAGGAGAAGCCACGGGCGCTGATGGAGGAAACAGCCAGGTCCACCTTGGGATGAAGGGGATTGCGTAAGCTTTCCCACTTGAGTCACAATACATTTAACGCCATTGTCAATTTTTTAACAAGATAAAAATGGGTCATGTACAGAAATACAGATGCTGCTCAGGTACAAAACATCAAACACTGGAAGTTGGCCTGGCCGGATGCGCGGAGGGACCCCACGGCCATATGACGGGCTCTGGCCTTGCCTCCTCGATCCTGCCTCACCCGTGCCCAGGTGCCTGAACTCTGCAGAAGAGAGGAGCACTAACACATTGGGGAGGCACCCAGTCTTTGGTGCTTGGCCTCTGCTGCGAAGCCAGAGGCACGTGGCTGGTGGAAGTCTGCAGGAGGCTGTGGTGACCGCACACCTGGCCACATGGACAGTGAGCCAATGCTAATGTTCCCAAGGCCCAGGGAGACCCACCGCCCCCAATGTGGCTGCTGCACTCTCCCCTGGATTCTCTGAGACCACTCAACCCGCCTTGGCTGAAACAGTTCAAGAGGAACGTGTGCCTCTAGCCACCAGGAGTTCCAGCTGACGGGACATACCAGGCTCACAGATCTCAGGCTGCAGGACAGAAGATGGATGGGCCACCGGGCAGAGCTCCCAAGGGGAGGCAGGAGGGGAACCTGGATGGGGCAGGGCTCCTCCAGCACTGCAGAGTGGCGTCTGCACCCCCATGCTCGGAGCGCAAGACAGCACAGCGGGCCTTTCATGGTTCACTCTGCCGCAAGGAGAGAACCAGGACAGCCCCATGCTCGGGGCGAAAGACAGCGCAGCGGGCCTTTCATGGTTCACTCTGCCACAAGGAGAGAACCAGGACAGCCCTCTGGTTTCAACTCCTACAGCTGAAAGTTTCTTAGAAAGAACTAAGTAGCTGCCTGGCCTACATATGTTACAGTGAAAAAACCCAGCCTCACTTTTTATTTTTCTTTCTCTTTTAGAGACAGGGTCTCACTTTGTAGCCCAGGCTGGAGTATGGTGGAGCGGTCATGTCCCACTGCAGCCTTGAACTCTTGGTTCAAGCGATCCTCCTGCCTCAGCCTCCCGAGTCACTAGGACTACAGGCATGCGCTGCCATGCGTGGCTAATTTTTGTTAATTTTTTGTAAAGATGGAGTCAAGTGATGTTGCCCAGGCTAGTTTCAAACTCCTGGGCTTAAGCAATCCTCCCACCTCGCCCTCCCAAAGTGCTGGGATTACAGGTGTGAGCCACCATATCCAGCCTATTTTTAAAATGTGTTTAAAGACAGGGTCTTGCTCTGTTGCCCCAGCTGGAGTGTAGTGATGCATTCACACTCAGCCTCAACCTCCTGGACTCACACAACCTCGCCTCAGCCTCCTGAGGAGCTGGGACCACAGGCACCACCAATATGGCCTACATCAAACTCAGCCTCTCTTATGGTTCAAAAATCTGCTATATTGTTAAAATTTTTCAAAGTTACACAAAAGTCAAGAGAACTGTGCAGTGAACACCATGTGCCCATCTCCAGACTCTGGCCATTATCAGCTCCTGCCCATCAATCTGGCTCCTCTAGGCTCCCCCAACTTCCGCCCTCCCGGGACTCCTCTGACGCAAATCCCCACTTTCCTGCTATATCTCTGGTTCGGGACAGCTGGGGGCTTATGGGAAGCGAGCCTGACCTGTGCTATTACGATCCGGAGAGCGCCCCGAGGGTCTTACCTGCTGCTCACACAGCAGCGTGCTCAGGGCCTGCCTGCATGGCAGGATCATCATGGGGAAGCCCACAGCCACCGACATCATGAAGCCCACACGGAGCATCTCCGTCACCAGGTTGGAGGGAAAGTGCATGAGCACGTTGCCGGCCGTGGCCTCGGTGAAGCTGACGTAGCCGAAAAACCCCACCTGTTGGAGAATAAGAAATGGCAACGTGGCAGACAGACATCCTAGTCGAGTGGCACCTGTCACAGTGGGCAGGGCAGGGGGGGGACCTGTGCCCTGCCCCCCAGAATGGCCTTCAATCCACTTCATAATGAAGCTTCTACAAGAGATGGCCTTCCAGGGGCAAGGCACCATTTCGCCTCCTCCTTCTAAAAATCTCTAGTTTCTGTAAGAACATGCCCATTTCTTTCCTTTTCTTTCTTTTTTTTTTTTTTTTTTGAGACGGGGTCTCCCTCTGTAGACCAGGCTGGAGTGCAGTGGTGCGACCTTGGCCTCAGCGTACCTCCACCTCCCCGGTCCTGGTTCAAGCAATTCTCCTGCCTCAGCCTCCCGAGTAGCTAGGTTTACACGCACGTGCCAACATGCCCAGCTAATTTTTGTATTTTTAGTAGAGACAGGGTTTCACCATGTTGGCCAGGCTGGTCTTGAACTCCTGACCTCATGATCTGCCCACCTCGGCCTCCCAAAGTGCTGGGATTATAGGTGTGAGCAACTGCGCCCGGCCGGAACATGCCCATTTCTACAGAGAATTAACAGAGGTCTTGGAGAGAGAGTAAGAGTGGCTCAGATAAAGGGTTCTGGGAGCAGCCCTGGTGCCCAGCTCCTCAGGTCAGGAGAGCTTCCTGGCCCAGGGTGGACCCAGGCTCACAGGTCTGGTCCTGGAATGATGGAAGCTGATGGAGCTGCGCCAGGTCCCCGCGCAGCCTCCAGACACTGGGATGGGAACAGAGAGAAAAACCCAGCAGCACACAGGGCCAGGGCCATGCCTGTGGCAGTCCCACGGGGCACCACGGCACGTCATGCTGGCATGACACAGGTGCGGAGAGGGCGTGGCAAGGCTCTTACCATGACGTAGAAGGTGGTGACCACATTGAGGGAGGAAGCAAATATGGAACTCATGGTTTTCACTGACGGCTCATCCAGGCTGTCGTAGGTGGGCAGCACCTGGCTGTATAGAAACAGGCCATTTCACAGTGGACCCGAGAGGCACGCCCTCCCCAGCGGCGCCACTCCTAGGACCTCTCTGCAGCCCAGCGAGAGTCTCTGACCTTCCTTCATGCAACATTCTCCGCACACTGGAAGTCCCAGCGCTGAGGCCAGGATTTGGTGTTGCTGAGGACAGGAGCGTTGCAGCAGCCCCCACTCAGGACACCCCCCAGAGCGTGCACCATGCGAACATTCCCCAAGGCTACGGAACAACAGGCTGCTGCTCCACGCCAGGGAGCAGGTGCTGAGAGTCAAAGCAGCCAGTTTACAGGGCAAGCAGCCGGAGGAGGCTGCTCAGAGAATCGCTGTCAAGAGGAGGGAAAGTTAAACAAACACCCTGGCCTGGGCGGCCGGCCCATCTCAGCACCTCCATCTCGGCGCCTCCGCACAGGCATGATCAGAGTCGGCACAGACAAGGAGACGGCCTGGGGCGCGATTCCCCACTGCAGCCTCTCACTTGTGTGATGAGAAAACTGGCTTCGGTCCCACAGCCTGGTGCCAGGAGTGTGGTGCTGCTAGGGGTGGGAGGGACCCAAGCCACCGGCCAGGCAAGGACATGACAGCCCTGCACAGGCAGCAGATGCATCCGAGGGACGTGCACAGGGACCTGGGCCCCTGGAGAGGGGTGGGCGAGATGAGAAGGGAGAGGCTGGGGCCATGGAGCATCTGTGTGCAGCCGGGGAGAAGGGAGTTGGGCCAGGCACACGCCAGAGCACAGGTGAGAGCTGCTCTGCCATGGGGCTGAACGAGGACTCTGGAGTGGGAGTCCAGGGGGGTGCTCCTAGGGTGTCCAGGTGACCATGGCCATGGCTGTCCCAGGGCAGGGGCTCAAGGGCACAAAGGAAGCTAGGTGGGCCAGGGGGAGGGCGGGATGCAGAAAGCCAGCAGCCAGTAAATGGACCAGCACAGCGGCCAGCGGAGCCAAATCCCAAACCGCCTTGAAGAAAGTGAAAGAAAAAACAGGACATCCTGACTTTATTAAAAAGCAAACCAGGCCAGGCACAGTGGCTGACACCCGAATACCAGCACTTTGGGAGGCCGAGGCAGGAGGATCACTGGAGCCCGGGAGGTTGAGGCTGCAGTGAGCTGTGATCGCATCACTGCACTCCAGCTTGGGTGACACAGCAAGACCCCATCTCCAAAAAAAAGAAAAGAAAACCCAGCAGACTGACAAGTGAGAAGGTCCTGCCAGCAGCTGCTGGTGTCCCGTTGCCCAGGTCCTAGCACACCATCCCATCAGGCCGCCCTCAGCATGGAGTGCCATCAGCAGCAGTCAGGGGACCCCGCAGGACATGAGCCTTCCCCTCAGCCCAGGCTAGAAGGGAGCTAAGTGGCCAACGCCTGTGCACACAGCCCCAGGAGGCTGGCAGAGAATCAGGAGAAACACCCGAGAGGTCTCCACGGCCCTAGACCCACAGCTACAGAAGAAGGCCATGTTGCGGCATGAACTTCCCAGTGCTAAACTGTCCTCTCGCCAGAGCTGAGTCCACACCAGGGAGTCTTGGCTTGAGGGGACCAGCGTTGGTGCCCCATGACACGTGCTTACCCCCAGCCCCCAATACATACTGTGGGGAGTGACCCCCAAGGAAGCCACGGACACTGGGGGAAGGGGTGTCCCATGCACACGGGGTGGCCAGGGTGGAAGGCCAAGCCCCAAGCTCCTCTCCAATCCTGACCACCTACCCCAGGGACCCCTAGGATCATCCCTGGAAAGAAACAAGGTAGGAGCCACAAAACCTCCTGGCCACCTGCAAAGGAGCTCCACAGATGGGGGACATGCTGAGCCCTGGCCCATGGCCCCAGACGGAGCATCCCTGGCCCGCCCACCTAGCAAGGCAGCCTCTGAGCCTCAGGCCTACCAGAGTCAAATGGAGCCGTCCACATGCAGCTCTTGGGTGTGTGCCCCTCTGCCCTACTGTGAGGATGGGGACCCTGGTCTCCAGAAAGACCCTGACCTCCAGGGCCTTCTGGGCTCAGTGCTGCCCGGCTGCTTCTCTGGGCCTAGGACAACCATTCTGCATAACCAGGTATGCATTTACCAAAAACGGCCAGATAGTGAAGGCACAAGGGAGACCTGGCCCCAGCTTGCATCCAGGCCAATCACAGAGGCAGGGGGCGCGGCCTGCCACCCAACAGGGACAGGCACTCTGGTGCAGTGACGCTGTGGGAGGGAAGAGATGTCTCTGCTCTCAGAAAACATTCCTGGGTTCAGAGGTGGGGAGGTCAGCACGGCGGCCGGCACGGGGGTGGGGAGGTCAGCGCAGCGGCCAGCACAGGGAGGGATGTCCCTGCTCGGGAGAATGTCAGGTGAATCTGTGGGCCTGCACGTCCTCGGGGAGGGGCAGAAGGAAAGCTGCACTTGTTGAGCCGCACGCTCCAGCACTTCAGAACCCAGCACCTGACTCCGGAACCAGACCCAAACGAGGTGCACCGGCTGCTACGTGGCCACTACCAAAAAGCCCCAGCTGCAGATTTATTTCTAAATATACAAACACGCAGACACAAAGGGCAACTGGTAACTAGGTATGTGGCAGAAGAATGCGGCTTCTGTCACCGATCATAATGGGATATTAAACAGCAAGACTGGGGCGCGTTCTGGTGGAGACGGAGCTGCCAAGAGAGACGCTAAGTGGGAAATGACGATTTGGATCTCGCATGTGGGTGTAAACACAGCGGTATGAACAAATTTCATCTGTCACATTAGTTTACGATTGGCTCAATGCATGCCCACTAACGCTACAGGGGCCGCTCTGCCAGCCCCCCGCACGCCGATGGTCTTTTCCCGTCTGCGCCGGATTTACGCCTCTCTTTTCAGCCGGTTACCATGTTCCAACCGGGCATGAATCACTCGCTCTTGTCATTTTGGTGGAGAAGGTAATGCTGCTGGAATTATGGAAGAGCCCGATCCGCATTTACAGAGCCCTGCGTGCCAGAGAGAAAGCAGGCTCGCGCGCACGTGCAGGCCTCCAAATGCATCCAGCAGCCGTCTGAAGTCAATGTTTGTGCCATTTCCTTTTAAATATTCTCAGAACAGCTAAATTCTGGCGAAGCGCTCAACTCTGTGCAGTCAGATGGCTGGGTTGCTGCTGCATCCCCCACAGCCAACGCTCTGCTTGTGGGGATCTGGCAAACCAGGGACTCTCACCAGCTAGTCCCAAACATATCCCAGGAATGAAGCCGATTTACCTCCCGATTAAAATATAACTATCTCCCTCAACCTGGGGCGGGCAAGGTCATCACTGAACAAGACATCACTCTTTAGCAGCCAGCAAAGAGCGATCACAGTAAACGAGAAAGAGAGGGTCCCGTCTCCCAGCAGCTTGCCCTCCCCGTCACAGAACTCCACCACAGACCACAGCAGGACACTTACGACTGGCAGGCGAAGGACATGCCGAAGATGGGGATGCAGCGGAAGACGCCCTCCCAGCGGACATAGCTGACCCGCCGCAGCCACTGCCCACTGAAGAGGCCGTGCTTGAGAGAGGAGAGCACGATCTGCAGAGGGAGAGGGGAGAGAGCACGGGGCAGGTCAGGACGCAGGCGGGACTCAGCATCCCGGCCCACACACCGCTAGGAAGGAGTGGCAGGAGAGTGCAGCTCTTCCCACCCACATCCCAGCCCCCCACCACCCTGTGCCACCCTGTGCCGCCAGCTGGAGGCAGGCAGACCCCGTGCCTTTCTGGATTCCCAACCCCTGCCTCAGAGCACCCTGGTTCATCCCGCGGGCACCAGAGCAGCTGCTCTTGCAAGGGGGCTGCTTGGCGCAGACAGGAGGAGACCACGGAGCATGCATGGCCCCAGTTTCCATCGGTTACAGAGGCTGGTTTCCCACGTGGGCCGGTCCCTCCCCATCTTGTACTGTGTTAGACATGGACGTTTTCCAGAAGACTGGCCCACCAGGACGCGGCTATCTCAAGAGTAAAGAGGTAGCTGCCACTGGGCTGGCCCTCACTCGGAGAGCTGAGGAGCACTGGAGACCCTGGCTTCAATGACCACCTGGCCTCGTCCTGGTGCAAACCCGCTGTGAGACACCCAGGTTCCAGCCACTCAGGAAGGGTCATTTCTGACCTTGCCAGGGAACAGGAAGGTCCCAGGGGCTCGGGTCCTGGGGCTCCTATGGGCAGGGGCCTGGCAGAGAATGGAGGGCGTGCTGGGGGCTCTGGGTGGTATCCGTGTTCTCAGTGCCAACTCCACAGCTGGCCCCTAGTCCATCCTGTTATAAATTCTCATTTAGAAAAATAATAGCGGCCGGGCGTGGTGGCTCACGCCTGTAACCCCAGCACTTTGGGAGGCTGAGGCGGGTGGGTAACAAGGTCAGGAGTTCGAGACCAGCCTGGCCAAGATGGTAAAACCCCTTCTCTACTAAAAATAAAAAAAATTAGCCAGGTGTGGTGGCAGGCACCTGTAATCCCCGCTACTTGGGAGGCTGAGGCAGGAGAATCACTTGAACCCGGGAGATGGAGGTTGCAGTGAGCCGAGATTGCACCACTGCACTCCAGCCTGGGCGACAAAGTGAGACTCCGTCTCAAAAAACAAACAAACAAACAAACAACAATAGCTTGCCACCTTGTGTCAAAACACTGGCACCGTGAGCCTTGGTCACAAACCCTACGTAAGAAATCTTTGCATAAAGCAAGTGGTCTTGGAGTTTCCTTCGCCTTGCCTGGACGACATGAAACCAGCCTCAGAGCCACCCCTGCCCTGAGCCCCAGCCTCTCCTGCCAGCCAACCGCACCTGGGTCCAGCCAGCCCTGTCTGCCCCGTGGTGCCCAGGGACCATGGGATGAATGGCACTTCCTGGTACATCCTGCTACTTCCAACACATTCCCAGGAGGCAGCAGGCGGCCACACCAGACCTGGGCACAGGAAAGAATGGGCCAGGAGCAGCCTTTCGGCGGGTACCCACGCGCGCTGCCAACTCACCACGAACATGAACACGGTGTAGAAGAGGAGGGCCATGGCGCTGAAGGACTGGATGGAGGCCATCATGTTCCGCTGCAGGCTGAGCGGGAGCACGATGCACAGCGACACGGCGAACAGCAGGAACATGCGGAAGGTGCTGCCCACCTGCGGGGAGCCAGCAGGGGGTCTTGGCCACAGCCCGGGCCTGCTCACCACCGGGCTCTCTGCACTGACAGGGAGTGGGAGCGCCCTGAGCCCGAAAGCCGACGGCATCCAGGTGAATGATGCCGGCGGGTCTGAGGCTGGCACACTCACCTGGAAGCCGCTCTCACAGCCGCTGTGCCGTGTGCAGCCTCGGACACTGGGTATTTCCCCTCCCTGGAGCCCAGCCCAGCCCCACAGCGAGACCAGCCAGAGCAGGACAGCAGCCCCCCTAACACGGGAGGCAACACAGCGGCTGTGAGTCGGACTCAGCTGCCCTGGGCGAGGGGCGGGAAAGGTGCAGACTTGCCCTGTGGGCAGGACGGGCCCAAAGCTCTAGCTACAAAGGCCACTACGAAGCACGGAAAACGGAAGGTTGAATGGGGAGACAGAGTAGGGGACCTAGCTCCCTGGATGCTCCTTGGAACTGTCTCTGACAAGGAGCGAATCTGGTACATTCCACTCCTGGAGAGGACAGCCCCGCCTCAGTGGCCTTGAAAGCCTTTCTACGCTGTTAGCACCCTAACGTGCCGTGATGCCTGCCCTGCCCAGTGAGGGGCTCTGCTCCACGGCAGCGAGGGAAAGGTGTGTGGGCCCGTCAGGTGGGCCTCTCTGTGGTGGGGGGCAAGCACGGAGGAGGCTACCCCAAGGTCCCTGCAAGAAGTGCTGAGTCCACAGCCCCCAGCAGCTCTGGGTGACCACGGAGGCCGGGGATGCCCGAGGGCCTGGCCGCCTCTGCCCTCCAATGGGCAGCCCGGGCTGGCAGAGACTTGCTCTGCACTGCGCCCGGGTCTGAGGCTCTCCCACCCGCCCCTCATCTACATGGTGTCGGACTCTGCCTGGCTTGCTTCCTCCCGTGTACCTCTCACAGACGTGACCCAGTAAAGCCCCCGCACTCCACCAAGCCCCTGGAATGACAGCAGGCTCGACAGAAGCTTCTCCCGACCAGCACCCAGGTCTCGGTCCTCGGGAGGATCCCACAGAGGGCCTCAGAGCAGCCATCAGCATCTGAACAACCCAGAACCCTGAACACGTCCTTACCTGAAACCCGAACAGCCGGGCGAAGAAGTTGGACCCCAAGTCGCCGATCACGACGTAGAAGGCGATGCAGGTGCCCAGCATCAGCCCGATCATGCTGCATGGGGACGGGGGTGCGGGAAATGCCATCAGGGTGAGCTGGCACAGCACCTGGGCTGCCGCCAGGGACTACCCCAAGGCTGGGCTGAATGACAGATGTGATTTCTTTTTTCTTTTTTTTTTTTTTTTTGAAACAGAGTCTCACTCTGTCGCCCAGGCTGGAGTGCAGTGGCGAGATCTCGGCTCACTGCAAGCTCCGCCTCCCAGGTTCACGCCATTCTCCTGCCTCAGCCTCCCGAGTAGCTGGGAGTAGCCGAGTAGCCACGCCCAGCTAATTGTTTGTATTTTTAGTAGAGACGGGGTTTCACCGTGTTAGCCAGGATGGTCTCGATCTCCTGATCTCTGTGACCCGCCTGCCTCAGCCTCCCAAAGTGCTGGGATTACAGGCGTGAGCCACTGTGCCTGGCCAACAGATGTGATTTCAAACGCGCCCCAGTTCACAGGGCGCGGGCAGGTTCTGTGGCGCTCGCTATGTCACTTGGCATGCACACCAAACGACACTCAGCTTTTCTCAGCCTGGTATTATACTCGCCCCTCTGCGGAGGCTCTAAAAGTTACAAAAATCTCCATGATGGGCCCGGCACAGTGGCTCACGCCTGTAATCTCAGCACTTTGGGAGGCCGAGGCAGGCGGATCACCTGAGATCAGGAGTTCAAAACCAGCCTGGCCAACATGGCAAAACCCTGTCTCTACTAAAAATACAAAAACTAGCTGGGCCTGGTGGCACGCGCCTGTAATCTCAGCTACTTGGGAGGCTGAGGCAGGAGAATCGCTTAAACCTGGGAGGTTGCAGTGAGCCGAGATCGCAGCATTGCACTCCAGCCTGGGTGACAGAGCAAAACTCCATCTCAAAAAACAAAAAAATAGAAAAAGCCCCACGATGTTAGTCAAGTTAAGAGAACAATCAACTGCTTTCAAAAAAGGCTGTTCGTTTGAGTTTACAATTCCCTAATTTAGAAGCCTAGAAGTGCAATCTCCCAGCGATTTTTTCATCTCATAAATTTTTTCATCTCATGAAATTTTATTCCAAAGGAAGAAGAATACGACATTTGCAATGTAATGCCACCTTTATGCGGCGGTGTTTGAAGGGCAGGTGCGGTGCTAAGGAACGGTGTTGAGAGACTACAACTGAGGGGGGACTGTTTAACAGGTTCTCGGAGTTTTCCATACATAAATTTTTCTTACAACACTGAAGGGTACAAGTAATTGGACTTTCATGTATTTAGGGACTCTTCAGAAACCTGAGTTACAGGTGAATCTGGGGATGAAACTGCCGCTCCCGCCGGGAGGGTCCCCAGTGTCTGGGTGCGGGGGTGGGGGGCAAGCGCAGCGGCAGGGCGGGGCTTACCTGGTCTCCACCAGCATCTTGCCTGCCTTCCCGTAGGCGTGGAATGCTAGTGCAAAAGAAAAAGGAACACTCAATCCAACAGCGTGAGAAGCTCGTCCAGAACAAAGGTACTGAGCCAAGCTGTCAAGGGCGATTTCGCAGAAACCCACGGGCCCAGATTCTCCGGGGCATGAGGGGTATTTCAAATTCTGGCCGCCAGGTTATTTTTGGATCTACTGTCTGCAAATGAAACTACAAGAAACAAAGACAGAGCAAGGGAAGGACAGGAGGCAGGTTCTTCTTTCACTCCATCAGATTGTTTAACAAAGAGACAAGTCCCTGCGATGCAGTCCTCCCACCCGGTGAGCACTGGGGGCCGGCTGGAAACAGCATCCCACAGCCCGGCACGGCCGAACCCCGTGCTGCTGGCCAGAGCTTGCAGGTCCCCAGAGGGTTCAGTGCCGGTCCCAGGTGCCCGAGCGCCACAGCCTGCACCAGAGGGACTCTGACGGAGGGCCTTCATTTTCACCCTTTGGTTGGGATTTATAGAAACAAATGGAGACTCTTTTCGAGCATGGTGCTTCAGGAAGGGAGGGGACGAGAGCCCTGGGCTTGTGGTGTCCACGTGGACGGCTAATGAGGAGCCTTGCCGATGAGGAGCATGCGTCCCCGACGGGGCGGCCGAATGCGGAAGGAGCCGCCATTCTCTCCGCCCTGACCGCGGGATTCTCTGCAGCAGATGAAAAACGGCGCTGACTCAGCAGGGTCCCTCCCAGGCCCCGAGCGGTCATCTGGTGACCCCCGCGCTTCCCCCATGGCCCAGCCCCCAGCCGGAGGAGGGCAAAGGGAAGTCCCGGCTCCAAGGCGCACCCAGAGATGCGGTGCATGTGGCAGGATGGCCCAGCCCCGTCGGCAGCCCCAGCTTCCTGCCCCCGGTTTCCTTCCTCCCACGGGCTACAGGCCTCTGATGAGCTTTGGAAAGCAGGAAACACACAGGCCAGTAACTATGAATGGGTCCAAAAAACACTCCTTATTACTTTAAACTACTTAGGAAGAAGCACAGCGTTGCCGAACGCCAGAGCCCGGGAGCAGCAAAGACCCCACCTCCAGGGCTCACCCTGGCCTTTCCTGGACCTGCCTATGGGCTCGCTGAAGAAGCCTGGCACCCCTTGAGTTCATCCCACAACACGGAAACCCGAGCCAGGCCCCAGAAGCTGACCTGAGGCTGTGGAGAGTTTCAAACACTAAGAACTCCAGGAGCCCCCTCAGCAGCCCACAGCCCAGGGCCCTGCTGTCACCAAGGAACGCCCTCCACACCCCTCAGTGACGGCACAGCCCGGAAGCAACAAAACACGGCGCTCCAAACATGAAGTTGCTCCTGGCCATAATGTGCCTTTTTATTCTCCAAAAGGAAGCTGAGTCTCTACAGCATATTCCAAACACGAGCGCACCTTGCCCAAGAAGGTTCCAGAATATGCCTGCCACTGGCAAGGGAAAATGGAAGGCCGTCTAGGAAATCAGGGCAGCACTCTCTTCTGGTTCCCAGGACAACATCCTGAGAGCCCACCACGCTGAGACACGGCCCCACGCACCTTCTTTTCCCCACGTGGGCCAAACCCTCACCCGCCATTCCCAGTGTCAATCCCTCGGCAACTTCTCCTCCCCAGGTTCAAACACCAGCCCCAGTTGGACTGACCCCACTCCTTCACATCCTGCGTGGACTGGCACAGAGAAAGGGAGGAAGAGGCTGAAGCGCCCAGCAAGGTCCTGGGGACCCAGCCCTCCCCCGAGTGTGGACTCCCAGTGCGGGCCCAGCCCCTGCCAGGCTGGAGGTATCTGTGAGCGGCGAGCTCTGAGGGCGCGGCCTCCATGCAGGGTGTACCCTACCCCAGGTGCAGTCGGATCTCCCCCAGAGCCAGCACAGGAGCCACAGAAGCCTGGACCACCCAACGACAGGACGCGGGCAGCACTCCTGACACCGCTGCTCACAACCGAGAATTCAGAGGCCGCGTGGGGGCCAAACAGTCGCTGCTGCTGGGGGAGGCGGTTTCTAGCCCAGACCACGCATGCCAGGGTTCAGGCACAACTCTCAACAGGGCAGTGTCTGGGGCTCAGAACAGCTTCATGAGAAGCCGCGACAGCTGAAGGAGGCTGAATGACTGATGTATCTGTGTGTCTTCTGAAGAGGGGATTTAGAAAAGTCCATGTCCGAGCAAGATACGCAGGGCAAGGAAGCAGCAAGTGAGAAGGTGACGAAAACGACAAAAACCACCTGCAACCAGCAACAGCAAATAGGACAGGGAAATATACAAACACCAACAAAAAACGACACCTCTCCAGGCTGGCACATGGCACTGGAGGACAGCGGGGAGGGTAAAGCGATCAGCGGCCACCTCCCCAGGCTAACCAACCCGAGGAACCATTACACCGCAAACCTATGCCTGGGTGGGGGCAGATGCCATTCGGAGGAAACCACCTAGCCGTCCCAGGGAAAGTCAGTCTGTGTGCAAGGACGGGACCCAGCCCGGCGCCTCCTGAAGACTGGAGCGTGGAGCTGCTGTCCACTCTGCACGAGGGCCTCGCCTCAGCTCCAGGAGAGTCTCATCTTACCCTCCCCAGGGACGCCTCTCCCAGCGCGGGTCTCCCCACTTCTAAGACGAGCCAGGGCACACTGCAGCTGACGCGGAGCAGCTGGGCCCAGGGGCCTCTGTCCGGAGCTCACGCAGTGGAACCACTGTGTTTGGTGTCAAAGGCATAACCTGAGACACACTTGGTGTTTTGGAATCTTTTTTGTTTCTGGCAGGCAGAAGTGGACTGCGGTCACCCCATGCAGGTAAAGGTTGGAAGCTCAGGCAGGAGTTCCAGGCAGCACAGAAGAGCACCCACCCGGCAATTTTCTTCCAGTCCTTCACATGTAGCCAAACTGGTTTGACTTTTCAGGGACTTTGAATGAATAGACAGCCGGCTATCAGAAATGGGGGCCTCCCCAGCCCTGGGTCACCGGTCTTCTTCCAGGACACAGCCAAGGACTGGAGTTGGGGCCTCTGCTACAGAAACCCTATACAGAGACCTCAGTGAGGAGAAAAGGGTCGTCCTGCAGGCCACAGCTCTGCAGACCCAGGAAGGGGCCCGCCCAGGCACGGTGCCTCCTGGCTTCCGGTAGGCATGTTTCAGCCCAAGTTGAATTAGGCCATCTCACTGTGGATCAAATTTAACAGTGAACTTCACTTCCTCAAATAACGACAAGAAAAGACTCTGACAGCACCATTCTCATCAGGAAGGGAGGAGAAGGAACACATCCCCTCCGGTTCTGAGGGCCGAAACGAATGCAGGACTCTCTGTGGCAACATGAAGGGGACTGGGAGGAAGCGGAGGCTGGGAGGCCAGGACCCACGTGTGGACCGTGCAGGTGTTTTTATTTTGTTTGGCCCCCTGGACCCCTAAACACCATTTCCTCTCCCGCCACCTCCTCACTCTGCCGTGGGAGCTGTGAGCCCGGGGGGCAGGATGGCCTTCTGCAGGGAGGGCCCAACATCCCAGCCGCACACTGGCTGGAAGGTCCAGAGCCTTCATCACAAGGCCAGAATTTTCACCAAAACCCACAGGGCCAACTCCTGAGAACACGGATGCTGGAATTTCAACACCCAGGCTGGATGCCCCCAGAATGGAACGTGGAGCTGAGAGGTGCCGAGCCTGTGGCGGGCAGGGAGACAGCGCAGGCCACACAGCCTGTGGGCAGACGGGAAGGTGAGGGATGGCGCCCTCGAAGACAAACAACGTAGAAAATATTCCACACTGAAATGAAGCAGAAAGCGCAGCCTTCTCTCCTGGCTGAAACAGCATTAAAGCAAGAAAGAACTAAGGGAAACAAAACTGCAACCAACAGCATCAGGGGAAGGACACAGCCACTGGGAGAGAAGCCACTGAACTCTAGCAACAGCCCGGGCCTGAGGAGCTTCCTCCATGGAATTCCGAGTTGGGGAGAACAGCAAGGCTCTCTGCAGGCAGCTCCGCGGGAAGGCATCTGGTGTCCAGGAGAGACACAGAGAGAGCAGGTCTGCACCAGCACCGTGAGGACGGCTGTCTCAGTCTGAGTTTAGAAGAGGAAGCTTGCGTGGGCCTGCATGGGAGCAGGCAGGAGGGCACGGTGACAGAGAGACCTGGCGCCTCATACCCTTCTGTGTCACTCCAATTTTGAAGCATGTGATTATAACAGATTTTTCTCTTTTTTTCCAGACAGAGTCTCACTCTGGCACCAAGGCTCAAGTGCAGTGGCGTGATCTCAGCTCACTGCAGCCTCCACCTATCGGGTTCAAGAGATTCTCCGGCCTCAGCCTCCCGAGTAGCTAGGATTACAGATGCCTGCCACCATGTCTGGCTAATTTTGTGTATTTCTGGTAGAGATGGGGTTTCACCATGTTGTCCAGGCTCGTGTCGAACTCCTGACCTCAAATAATCCGCCTGCCTCGGCCTGCCAAAGTGCTGGGATTACAGGCATGAGCCACCACGCCCGGCAGGTTTTTTTTTTAACTGCATTTTTTTTTAAATTTGATTTTTAATTCTTTTGAGACAGGGTCTCGCTCTGTCACCCAGGCTGGAGTACAATGGCGTGATCACAGCTCGCTGCCACCTCAGACTCCTAGGCTCAGGTGATCCTCCCACCTCAGCCTCCCAAATAGTAGCTGGGACGACAGGCACGTGCAACCACACCCGGCTCATTTTTTTGCAGCATTACATTTTAAAATAAAAAAACCCTGCTATCCAAGGAATTCTTGAAGAATCAAGTAGAGTAAATAAATAAATAAATAAATGGAATAAGGCCCCCGCCCCAGGTCCAGAGCCACCTTGTGGAGAGGGCGCCTCACCCAGGCCGGCGTAGGTCCTCCGCTTGCTCAGGCTGGCCGACTTCACCAAGAACATGCACGACTGGTGCGTCATCCAGGAGCAGAAGACCAAGAGCAGCGCCCCCAGGACGATGCCGCACTGCAGGGTGGAGACAGGAACACATGTTCACAGCAGCAGGTGCTCCCCAGAGGCCCTCACCCCACACACGCGGCTCATGAGGACCCTCTTCACCCCCAGGCCCCGCTCCATCCCAATCTCCTGCCGAACGCGACACTTCCTAGCACTGAAAGGGCCATTTCCTTGCTGTGGTGGCCGCGCGCCTCGTCCAGGGATGAAGCTGTATGCGCGGAGCACAGGGGCGCCATCTCCTTCCCAGTCCCCGCCTCAAGTCTTCATGGACAGCGGGGTGCTGCCAACTAATACCCCCTTGTTCTCTGCACACACCCTACATGCACCATCTTTAGCCACTTGAGTCCACAGCTACGAGTAATGAACACGTTCTGGAAGAGATTAAAAATGCCATTTTCCCCGTTCTCATAAGTTAAATAGACACTTACTGTGTGACCTGGGGATTAACTGCACCCCTAGGTATTCACTTACCAAGAGGAATGAAAACGTGTTCATGAAAAACCTGTATGCCAATGTTTACAGCAGGTTTATCCACAACCCAAAAATGGAAAAACAACCCAAATGTCCTTCAACAAGCGAATGGATACAAACTGTGGTCCATTCGAATAAGGGAATATTAGTCAGCAGGAAAAAGGGATGACTACTGACACCCACCGTGACACGGATGGGACTCAAACGCACCATGCTGAGCAGAGGAAGCTGGACTCTGAATGCTACAGTGTCATTCTGTTTACAGGAAACTCAGAAAAGGCAAACTTTTAGGCCAGGGAACAGCTCAGTGTTGCCAGGGGCTGGGGGTGTGGAGATTGGGGACCCTCTGGGGGATGAAGCTGTGTGTTCTGTTTGACTGTGGTGGTTACACAGCAAGCCCATGACCTGCACCCTAAAGAGAGTCAATCAGCCGGGCACGGTGGCTCACACCTGTAATCCCAGCACTTTGGGAGGCCGAGGCGGGCAGATCACGAGGTCAGGAGATCGAGAGCCTCCTGGCCAACATGGTGAAATCCCATCTCTACTAAAAATACAAAAATTAGCTGAGCACGGTGGTGTGTGCCTGTAATCCCAGCTACTTGGGAGGCTGAGGCAGGAGAATCACTTGAACCAGGGAGTCAGAGGTTGCAGTTGAGCCGAGATTGCGCCACTGCACTCCAGCCTGGCGACCGAGCAAGACTCCGCCTCGAGAAAAAAAAAAAAAAGAGAGAGTGAATCTTCCTGCGTGTCCACTACCTCCATCGAGGTGACACTTAAAACACAAGGACCGCCACACTAGTGCGAGACGTCAGTCACGTGAACCTAGCTGGACGGTGAGGGGGGCGGGAGCGCTGCACTTTCCCGTCTGTTGTTCTGTAGACTTAAAACTGCTCAAACACATAAGTCCGGCTGGGCACACTGGCTCACAACTGTCATCCCAGCACTTTGGGAGGCCGAGGCAGGTGGATCATTTGAGGTCAGGAGTTCGAGACCAGCCTGGCCAACATGGTGAGACCCCCACCTCTACTGAAAACACACACAAAAAATTAGCCAGGCTTGGTGGTGGGCGCCTGTAATCCCAGTTACTTAGGAGGCTGAGGCAGGAGACTTGCTTGAATCTGGGAGGTGGAGGTTGCAGTGAGCTGAGATTGAACCATTGCACCCCAGCCTGGGTGACGAAGCACGACTCCATCTCAAAAAAAAAAAAAAAAAGTAAGTCTATTAATACCAAAAACTCATGAGATATCACCAAGCACTCATCAGAATGGCTCCAGCGGAAAAGACACGATACCCAATGCTACCGGGGACGCGGGCCGGCATGTGCACCACTGCACCCACATGGCAGCTCCAGAGCAGAGCACACGCACCCTGGGGCCCGGCCCCTCCACACAGGCACGCACCCAGCAGAAACGCACCCCCTGCCAACGCCTGTCCAACTCCTCAGGGCATCACAAGAGCTCCCAATAGGAGACACCGTAAATGCCTCACAGGGGTAAACTACACACAGACACACACGGCGGTGCAGCGGACACCAGAACGCAAGCCAGACACTCGCACTAGACACCTGCACAGCAGGACCCACCCGCCTCAGTTCAAACCAGGCAGCACCACCGTGGCGCACTAGGGGTCAGCAGTGTGCCCCGGGTAGGCCGCCACGGCCACAGAGTGCGCTCCTTAATTTGGGAGCTAGTCACACGGGTTTGTTCGTCATATGAAAATTCATCAACAGCACATCTGAAGAAGTGTGTACACATTTTTGTATGTCAAACTTCAATGTTTATTTTATATATATAGATCTATATATATTTTTTTGTTTGTTTGTTTGAGACAGAGTCTCACTCTGTTGCCCAGGCTGGAGTGCAATGGCGCGATCTTGGCTCACTGCAAGCTCCACTCCTGGGTTCAAGCGATTCTCTTGCCTCAGACTCCCTAGTAGCTGGGACTACAGGTGCCTGACATCGCGCCCAGCTAATTTCTGTATTTTTAGTAGAGATGGGGTTTTATCATCTTGGCCAGGCTGGTCTTGAACTCCTGACCTCGTGATCCACCCTCCTCAGCCTCCAAAAGTGCTGGGATTACAGGCGTGAGCCAACACGCCCAGCTATGTATATATATAAATATATCAAAACTACTAAAACAAACCAAAAAAACACTAATCCAAAGTTTTTCAATGCCAAGGCTGCCAAACACTAAACACACACATCCCCAAATCGCCTGCTGGCCTCTCCCTGCACCCCAGTCCAAGAAGGCTGCCGTGGAGGAGACGCTGCGGCCAGATCAGAGCAACTGGGCCTCCCTCTGGGCAGCCCTCAGGACTCAGAAGGACGTCTCTAGTCCTTCACTTCCTGACAGGTCTGTGCAGATGCCTGGCTAATCAGCACATGCTCTGGCAGGGGCCTAATGTCCACCACATGGCAGGTGGTCCAAGGCTCGAGACAGCTGGATCGTCTGGGCCCTAAGATGTACTTTCACAGGTGTCTAAACCAGAGCCCCTTCCACGGTGGCACTTCACCGACAGGCATCAAAGATGACAGCATTTGGGGCCAGGCACGGTGGCTCACGCCTGTAATCCTAGCACTTTGGGAGGCCGAGGTGGTGGATCACCTGAGATCAAGAGTTCGAGACCAGCCTGACCAACATGGGGAAACCCTGTCTCTACTAAATACAAATAAATAAATAAATTAGCCGGCGTGGTGGCACATGCCTGTAATCCCAGCTACTTGGGAGGCTGAGGCAGGAGAATCACTCGAACCCTGGAGGCGGAAGCTGCAGTGAGCCGAGATTGCACCATTGCACTCCAGCCTGGGTGACAGAGCGAGACTCCGTCTGGAAAAAACAAAGATAACAGTCTTTGACTTGCAGGAGCAGGACCAGCCACTGCTCCACATGCCAGAATGCAGTTCTGCTGCCAGGCAAGTCACAGTGGACACTGGGACATGGAGTCAGTCCAGAAACACCCAGAGGTGGCTGGCAGAAAGCTGGGATTCTCCACGCCCAGACCAGATGCTGCCCGGGGGGCTCTGGAGGCATGTAGCCCTGTCTTCCCCTGACAGGCTCACCAACCATATCAGGCAAACAACTCAGACACAACAGCCTGGAGGGCTGCACGGGAGGGTTTGAAAATTCCTTGATCAAAAAAAAGTTGTTTTTTTTTTAGAGATGGGGTACTGTTGTGTTGCCCAGGCTGGAGTGCAGTGGTGCAATCATAGCTCACTGTAATCTCAAACTCCTGGGCTCAAGTGATCCTTCTGCCTCAGCCTCCCGAGCAGCTGAGACTACAGGTATGCACCACCATGCCCAGCTAACTTTTAATTTTTTTTTTTGTAGAGACGGGGTCTTACTATGTTGCCCAGGCTGAAAAAATTTTTTGGATATTTTTATCCCAAAGATAATGAATATGAAAAACACAGTGTTTGCTAAGCTAATCTAAAATTAAACTACTGGTGCCATTTTGTTTCAAAATACACATGTTGTTTTCATTTTTCTACCTACTTGGTAACGTTTCAGTCAGCCTTTCTTTTCCAAAGCACTAAATGCTTGTTTATTGTAGATTAAACAGATGACACTTAGAAATGGCCATTTTCTTTCATGTGTTATTCAATGCCGGAATGACGCTAAACTTTTTGTATATGAGATTTTTTCCAACTGTGGTAACGTCTGCACACATTAGATCAAATGTGCAGTTTTTTGTTTTTGTTTTTGAGACGGAGTCTCGCTCTGTCGCCCAGGCTGGAGTGCAATGGCGTGATCTCGGCTCACTGCAACCTTCGGCTCATTGAAACCTTCGCCTCCCAGGTTCAAGCTATTCTCATGTCTCAGCCTCCCAAGTATCTGGGATTACAGGCATGTGCCACCACCCCCGGCTAATTTTTGTATTTTCAGTAGAGATGGGATTTCAGCATGTTGGTCAGGCAGTTCTCGAACTCCTGACCTCAGGTGATCCACTCGCCTCGGCCTCCCAAAGTGCTGGGATTACAGGTGTGAGCCACCACGCCCTGCCAAATGTGCGGTTTTTGTGAAACGCAGATCTTAGGTGTATAACCTGGTGGATGTTTTTAATCACCTTGCAACCAAGGTCCCTATCTAGTGTCGAAGCCTGGGAGGGGTGAGTTGTGTGCTTCTGAAGACAGGTGCAGTTGGGTCAGAGTTTTTAAAAACACGATAAAATGTAAAAATACGGAGTCCTGCCGTTCCCTTCCGATTCTGGAGGATCATTTTGCTTTGTTACACTTTGCTTCGGTATCGAGTTTTTGACTGTGGGGAACTTTCCGGCCTGGGCTGACAAGGGCTGCCAGGGCCAACGCCGTGCGCTTCTCATCCACGGATTCTCTACGGGAACTGCGCCGGGACCCAGAGGGTCGCCCCGCCCGCGGCCGCCTGCACCCGCCCAGCGAAGCCCTGCCCCGGCGGGAACTTTAACCAGGACGACCCGGCCAGACGCCCCCTCTGCGGGGGAGGCGAGGGCGGTGATCTCTGGGCCCACCGGACTCACCTGTTTGAAGCAGAAGGGCATGGTGAGGACACTGACCCCTACGATGCTGTTCACGATGTTCGTGATCAGCCCCCAGTTGGAGGCGGCGGCCGCGGTCATAGTGAGAGGTCTAGGGGCCCGGGGCGAAAGGCCGGCTTTGGAAGCCCAGCCCGAGGCCACGGTCACAGGTCCCAACGTCCGGGACGCCGGTGGGGAGGGGATGGGCAGCCTGAACACGGGAGCCTGAGCAGGCGCGGGCGCGGGCCCCAGAGGCTGCCTGGAGGAGGCAGCCTCGAAGGCCGGCTGCGGGGGCGAGGTCAACCTCCGGACCCCGCCAAGCCCTGCGGCCGCCTTAGGGCCATGCGTCCCTCGCTCGGTCTCGCGGGCCGCCTGTGAATCTCCGAGCCCAGACCCGGAAGAGCCGCGGAGCCAGCTAGGGACACCTCAGCCCAACTCAGCTGCCGCCGCGGCGCTCACACTTCCGCCTTCCACGGGCTCCGTTGCCCGGAAGTGACGGCCAGGGGGTAGGGTTTGGTGGGACGCGAGCCAATGAGAGGCGGGCCCGGAGGGGCGGGCGGAAACTGGGCCGGTGGGCACCTGAGGGTCTCGCAGCTGTCCGGTTCGCCAAGCTGGTCCAGCCGACCTGTGCCCAGGGCCCCAGTTCAACGAGCTGGAGGACAAGGGACTCGCCCCGCGAGGCCTCGGTTTAGATGGGCAGTCGCGGGCTGGAGAGAAGGGGAGGCGCTGTGCCTTCCGGGGAGGAGCGGGTTTAAGGGTTCCTTTTTGACCTTTATTCCCAGGACCGATTCTGGGGCGAGTGCTTGGCGCCAGGGCACGGGGGCGGGGGCCCTGACTGCCTCAGCCGAAAAATAGTCTGTTGTGAGGAATTAGCACCTAGGAGGTAGGAATGAAACGCTGGGCACAGAGAGGCTCGGCCACTCCGCTAAGGCCACACAGCTCTAAGGGGAGGCGGTGCCCTTCAGAACTGCGCCCAGATCAGTGGCAATGTTGAACTTCACCTTTTCACACGAAAAGAGCAAGGGACATTCCTGGAGGGGACAGGAGAGGTGGAGTCTTACATGACCAGGGAAACCCGGGAGGGCTTCCAGAAGGAGGTGGCTTCTAGGCTGGAGCTTGAAGGACAAATGAGAATTCCTCGGGTAGAAATGGAGACCGGGGAGAGGAGAGAACAGAGAAGGGTCTTGATAGATCTGTGGATTCCTGGCACCTAGCTGCTCACTCTGAGTCTGCTGAATGAGCGCGTAGACCGAATGGCTGGGAAGCAGCAAGTGATTCCAGGCTGCTGGGGGAGGACGGCGGAGGAAAGGAGCCCGTGTCTGCAGCACCTGCAGGACCAGGTGTCTTAGAACAGAGGCCCGTTCCTCAGGCACTGGCAGTGCAGCCACCAAGTAAGGCTGTGCCCCACCTTCAGGAGAACAGGAGGAAATGCCTGGGTAAAGACTAATTAAATACGCAGGCAAAATAACAAATGCCTGCGTTCTTTTTTTTTTTTTTTCTTCAGTCAGAGTCTTGCTCTGTCGCCCAGGCTGTATATGCAGTGGTGTGATCTTGGCTCACTGCAACCTCCACCTCCCAGGTTCAAGCTATTCTCATGCCTCAGCCTCCCAAGTAGCTGGAATTACAGGCTCCCACCACCACACCCGGCTAATTTTTGTATTTTTAGTAGAGACCAGGTTTCACCATGGTGGCCAGGCTGGTCTCAAACTCCCGACCTCAGGTGATCGCCCACCTCGGCCTCCCAAAGTGCTGGGATTACAGGCATGAGCCACCGCACCCAGCCCATTTACTTTTATATAAATGAAATGGCATACACATTCCATAACCTCCTTTTTATTATGTAATTTTCATCAAATGTTATGCGTGCAAGGTAGGCTGGGAAACTTACGTGTATGTTTTCACAAATAGCAAATACCATGGACCCGCTATTGAGCTTTAAGAACAAAATATTACCGAAGACTTAGATCCTCCCTTTCAGTTCCTCCCCAGTTCCAGCACCTTCTTCCCCTCTTCCCTGCTATCCTGAGACATCACGATCCAGATTCCATCAATTCATTACTTTTCTTTAAAGGTTTACCATATATGGATATATCCCTAAACAATTATGGGGAAGACTATTTGTCTCTCTTTTTTTTTTTTTTTTTTGTTGAGACAGAGTCTCACTCTGTCACCCAGTCTGGAGTGCAGTGGCACAATCTCAGCTTGCTTCAGCCTTTCTCTCCTGGGCTAAAGTGATCCTCCCACTTCAGGCCCTTAGTAGCTGAAACTATAGGTGTGTGCCACCATGCCCAGCTAATTTTCACTTTTTTTGTAGAGATGGGATTTTGTCATGTTGTCCAGGCTGGTCTCAAACTCCTGGGTTCAATCGATCTGCTCACCTCGGCCTCCCAAAGTGCTGGGATTACAGGCGTGAGCCACCGCGCCCAGCTGACTGTCTCTTAATATTCGTTTATTCCATTTTCCAAATTAATAGGAATTGGCCTGCACGTATGACTACCTAGGATAAAAAAATACACTTCCAGCCGAGCATGGCGGCTCACACCTGTAATCCCAGCACTTTGAGAGGCCAAGGCAGGCAGATCACGAGGTCAGGAATTTGAGGCCAGCCTGGCAAACATGGTGAAACCCCATCTCTGCTAAAGATACAAAAAATTAGCCAGGCGTGGTGGCACGCACCTGTAATCCCAGGTTCTTGGGAGGCTGAGCCAAGAGAATCGCTTGAACCTGGGAGGCAGAGGTTGCCGTGAGCCAAGATCGTGCCATTGCACTCCAGTCTGGGCAACAGGGCAAGACTTTGTCTCAAAAAAAAAAAAAGCCTGGGCGCGGTGGCACACGCCTGTAATCCCAGCACTTTGGGAGGCCGAGGTGGGTGGATCACGAGGTCAGGAGATCGAGACCATCCTGGCCAATATGGTGAAACTCTGTCTACTAAAAATACAAAAATTAGCCGGGCGTGATGGTGTGTGCCTGTAATCCAAGCCACTCAGGAGGCTGAGGCAGGAGAATCGCTTGAACCAGGGAGTCGGAGGTTGCAGTGAGCCGAGATCACGCCACAGCACTCCAGCCTGGCGACAGAGTGAGACTCCGTCTCAAAAAAAAAAAAAAAAGAATACACTTGCCAGTGTCCCTTGCAGGTAGGGCTGGCTATGTGACCAAGTTTTGGACAATAAGAAGCAGAAATGACAGGAGAAACTTCTAGGTCTTTCTTAGGAGGGGGTCTTTCGCTCCTTCATCATGCTGTTTGGAACCTAGACACGATGGTAGGAAGCCGTCTTGGACAGTGCAGACAAGGGTGATACCGTGGCAGAGTGGAGCACCAAGCTAGAAGGATTCTGGATCCCTGGACAACTCATGGAGCCAAGCCACCATGCCCATCCACGACTGCCTCCTCCCAGCTGCTCTGGGAGGGAGAGACAAACCTGCTCCTTGCACTCACCATGATTTTGGACTCTGTTTCATGAACCCAAAGCTGTAGCCTACCTAGTTCAGTAGTGTATTGGGATGGGGCACCTTTGCATTTTGGACTATTGTAAGAATTGAATTACATATATGTGCTATTCTACAACTTTCTTTGTCATTCAACTTTGTCACACTTAAATTTCTTTTTTTGTCTTTTTTTTTTTCTTTTTTGTGGAGAACGGGGTCTCGCTGTATTGCCCAGGCAGGTCTCAAACTCCTGGGCTCAAGCCGTCTTCCTGCCTCTGCCTCCCTGAGAGCTGGGATTACAGGCATGAGCCACCACACCCGGCCAATTCAACTTTGTTCACAAGAATTGCCATCATGTTGCATGTGCTCTGAGTCTCATTCTTGCTGCTCTGTGGAACTCCGTTACTTAAATAGCCCAGATCCGCATCCATTCTCCTGCCGAGGGCACCTGAGTTGTGTCCAGTCACTTGCCTCAGAGACAGTGATCCAGTGAACAGATTTGTCTCCTGAACATGTGTTTGTTCAAGTCTCTCTAGGGTAAACACCTACAAGTGGAACTGCAGAGTATGCGTATGCATACCTAAATGACTTTACTAGATCTTGCCAAATTGCTCTTCAAAGTAGCTATAAGAGCTCTTCCTGGTTTACAGCAAAGGTTGGCAAACTTTCTATTAAGAGTCAGATAGTAAATATGTTTTGCTTTGCGGGCCTAATGGTCTCTCGCAAATATTCAGTTGTGTCATTAGTCTCTCGCAGTGCCAAATGGTCTCACAAATATTCAGTTCTGCCATTGCAGATCAGAAGCAGCCAGAGACAATATGTAAACAAGTGGGCCTCTCTGTGTTCCAATAAAACTTTATTTACAAAAAGAGCAGCTGGCCCAGTGCGGCCTCAGGGCTTAGCTTGTGGGCCTCTGCTCCAACATTTGGTTATTGTTAGTTTGGCCAGTCCGGTGAATGAAATGGAAGCTCTTTGTGGCTCTAATTTGTTCTCATTACAAATTAGGTGAATTATTTATTCGTATTTTTATTGTCCATTTTTCTTCTGTGAAATGCTTACTCATTTTTGCTCGTTTTCCTATTTAGCTGTTCTGAGGAGTTTCGGTGCTCGATAATAACCAACTCTGTGTCCTTCGATGTGGGTTTGATGTCTCCTCATTGCTGTAGTTTTTCATTAAACAAATTACCACAAACTAAGCAGCTTCAACAACACAAATTCGTTACGCCTGGGCTCTGGAGGTCAGAAGTCCAGCACAGATCAAGGTGTCGGCAGGCTGCCTGCCTTCTGGAAGCTCCGGGAGACAGCTGGCTTCCTGCTCTTTGGTTGTTGGCTGAGTCCAGCTCCTTAGGGTCGCAGGACCAAGGTTCCTGTTTTCTTGCCGGCTGCCCCCTGAAGCTGTCCCCAGCTTCTGAAGGCCTCCGGTTCCCTGGCTCACAGCCCCTTTCCCTAACTTCCCCATGGAGAGGAGCCAGTCCTCCTGTCCCATCTCCGGCCCAGCTGAGGAAGGTTTTCCAACCCTAAGGTTTTGTGCGATTAGATGGAGCCCATCTAGATAATCTGGGATCATCTCCCATCTCAAGGTCTAACCTTAATCACATCTGCAAAGTCCCTTTTGCCAAGTGAGGTCACATTCATGGGTTCCGGTATGAGGGGTGCACACCTTAGGGGGCCGCAATGCTGCTGGCCACCGTCACGCTGAGATTCAGGCCATGTGTCCCTGTCACAGAAGTGAAGCCTTTTGGACACTGCATCCCATCTGTGGTGCACAGTGGCCATGGGGCCCAGGGCTCCTGAGCTTCCCGTCGCCTGCTGGGCTAGGCTTCACCGCCGCAGCCACCTCTTCTGTGGACCTGGTGAGTGCTTTGTGGGGATGGGGGTGTCTTTCACACTGAGTATCCTGGGCCTTAGTGAGCTTTCGGTCAGCCTCCAGCAGTATGGGCTCAGGGTTCCTATCTTATTCTGTGGGTCAGGACCCCTGACTCACTATTGAGATGCTCAGGGTATCCCAGGCTTGGCCTTGTGGGAGCCCTGTTGGCTGGCCCCTGGGTCCTTCCGTGTGTCCCTGATGTGATCCCAGCATTCTTGCTTCCCGGCTCCCTGGGATGTTCTTGTGCTTTTCCTGCCCAGGCTGGGCTCGCCATTTCCCCAGGAGCCCTGGTTTCTGGGAGAGGCAACCTCCTGAGGGAAGGGGAGTTAGCGGCCAAGATCTGGGTGCTGGGTATGCTTGTGGCGCCTGGGTTCCCTCTGGACAGAGCAAGAAGAGATGTTGGGGGGGTGTGTGTATGATGTGTGTGTGGTATGTGTGGGATGTGTTATGTCTGTGGTGTGTGTATGGTGCATGTGTCTGTGGTTGTGTGCACGTGTGTGTGGCATTTGTGGGGTATGTATAATGTGTGTGTGTCTATGTATAGTGTGTGTGGTGTGTATGGCTGTGTATGATTGTGTGGTGCGTGTGTGTGTTTAGTGTGTGTGTGGATGGTGTGTGTGGTGTGTGTGTGGGTGGATGGTGTGTTGCACGCATGTGTGCGTGGGTGGATGGTGTTGCACGCGTGTGTGGTGCCTGTGTGGGTGGATGGTGTGTTACATGCGTGTGTGGTGCGTGTGTGGCTGGGTGGTTTGCACGCGTGTGTGTGTGGGTGGATGGTGTGTTGCACGCGTTGTGGTGCGTGTGTGGGTGGACGGTGTGTTGCACGCGTGTGTGTGGTGCGCATGTGGGTGGACGGTGTGTTGCACACGTGTGTGGTGCGCGTGTGGGTGGACGGTGTGTTGCACGCGTGCGTGTGGTGCGTGTGTGGGTGGACGGTGTGTTGCACGCGTGTGTGGTGCGTGTGTGGGTGGATGGTGTGTTGCACGCGTGTGTGGTGCATGTGTGGGTGGATGGTGTGTTGCACGTGTGGTGCATGTGTGGGTGGATGGTGTGTTGCACGTGTGTGGTGCATGTGTGGGTGGATGGTGTGTTGCACGCGTGTGTGTGGTGCGTGTGTGGGTGGACGGTGTGTTGCACGCGTGTGTGGTGCGTGTGTGGGTGGACGGTGTGTTGCACGCGTGTGTGTGGTGCGTGTGTGGGTGGACGGTGTGTTGCACGTGTGTGTGGTGCGCTGTGGGTGGACGGTGTGTTGCACGCGTGCGTGTGGTGCGTGTGTGGGTGGACGGTGTGTTGCACGCGTGTGTGGTGCGTGTGTGGGTGGATGGTGTGTTGCACGCGTGTGTGGTGCGTGTGTGGGTGGGTGGTGTGTTGCACGTGTGGTGCATGTGTGGGTGGATGGTGTGTTGCACGTGTGTGGTGCATGTGTGGGTGGATGGTGTGTTGCACACATGTGTGTGGTGCATGTGTGGGTGGATGGTGTGTTGCACGTGTGTGGTGCATGTGTGGGTGGATGGTGTGTTGCACGCATGTGTGTGGTGCATGTGTGGGTGGTGTGTTGCACGCGTGTGTGGGGTGCATGTGTGGGTGGATGGTGTGTTGCACGTGTGTGTGGTGCGTGTGTGGGTGGATGGTGTGTTGCACGCATGTGTGTGTGTTTACCACACATCCACCTCTAGCTCTGTAACTCTGCATCTGGCTACGTGCACCGAGGCTTCGCGCCAACACCTCCAAATACCTGTAGAGGTCCCGGCACGGGGCTCCTCCTGGTGCTCCCCCTTCCTGGTTTGTAACTCCCTCGCTCCCACCTCCCTCGGGCTCCTGCACCCGACCCTGGGCTGCCCCCAACCCTGCCCAGCGTAAATGCTTTGGGATGAGGTGTGAGCAGGAGGAGGGGAGGAGAAAGGAAGCGCCGTGGCCGTCTTCCAGCCAGCGCCTTCCAGCCTCAACCCACACGCGAGTGTGATCGCCAGAACTGACGGGATATCACTGTCCCACGGGAGCCGTGCTTGGCTTCCTGAGCACCAAGACTATGTCACCCAGGCATGCTACGGAACCTCTCTGAGCCCGCTCCGCAGCTCCCACCGCCGACATGGCTGCTGCAAGGGCAGCAACTTTCCATTAGCTCACAGGGGATGACAGCCCTGGGCACCGTCTGGGAAGAGGGATGGAGGGCTGGCTCGGACCTCTGCGGTCTCTGGGAACCTCAGTCTCCAAGAGCATGGGTCTGCTGCACCCGCTGCGCGTCTGTGGTGAGGCTCCTCCTCCTCCCACACCGGGCACGCAAGCACCCTCTGCCCCACAACTCCCACCAAAGAAATGCAGGGCCCCAGCTGCGGTGGAATCCCCTGCAAGCCCTGGCCTGCTTCAGGAAAGAATGCCTGGGGGAGGTGGGCGGGCTCAGGAACGCCGAGGTGGGCAGAGCTTGGCCCACGGAGCCGCATGGCCCAGGTGCCCTCCACAGCCGAAGCCTGGTTTTTTTGTTTTGGTTTTTGGAGTTTTTTGTTATTTTGTTGTTGTTGTTGTTTGTTTTTTTTTTTTGAGATAGAGTCTCAATCTGTGTGTCCCAGGCTGGAGTGCAATGGCACGATCTCAGCTCACTGCAACCTCTGCCTTCCAGGTTCAAGCAATTCTCGTGCCTCAGCCTCCCGAGTAGCTGGGATCACAGGCACCAGCCACCACACCCAGCTAATTTTGTGGGGTTTTTTAGTAGAGACGGGGTTTCACCATGTTGGCCGGGCTGGTCTTGAACTCCTCACCTCAAGTGATCTGCCCACCTTGGCCTACCAAAGTGCTGGAATTACAGGCATGAGCCACCTCGCCGGCTGGAAGCCTGTGTAACCCTGGTGTCTGCCGTGCAGTTTCTGGGAGGTCCTGTGTAGGGGCCCCAGTGAGGACTGGCCCCCCTCCTGAGCGCTGCTTACTGGGCAGTCCTACGCTCTCCCACCTGGGTCTCCAACTTCTAAGCTGGGGGCGTGAGCAAAGGCCAGGACGGCCCCTCGGAATCCAAATTGTGGCCCCAGTGGGCTTGGGGAGCTGGGGGAGCCTCGGGGGGGCCTGGGCTTTCACCACCCCAGTAGGCAGGAGTTAAAAGTTCACCTGGGCTCGGGTGCCGAATTGTCTAGGAACTCTGGTTCCCATCTCCCTTTCTCAGCAGACTCCCCACCTTTAGAATCACCCAGGGTGGTATCCCATGGAGGGAGGGGAGGGCCCTACCTGGTGGCCTCTCGTCCAGCCCACCCTGCCTCCTGGGGGTCTCTTCCCCCTGTTTCTATAACCCCAGAGCCATAAAACTGACAACAGGTCCAGCAAAGAGACTGGATTTTATTTAGATCCATAGCCCTTCTTAACGCCACAGCTGGGGCACAGCCTGCGGCCGGGGACGCCACCATGTCACCTGACACAGAGGAATCCACCAGCGCCCGCCCATGTCTCATGGCCACACGGGGGCCATCTAGGCTCCCACAGAGGGCTGTGTTGGAGGGGCAGCTGAGGCTCCAGGAGGAGGGACAGACTTTGCAGGGGGCTTCAAGCTGTTCCTGACCCTGCCCCGGCCTGGTGTTCTGGGCCAGACAGGGGTGTGCTCGGAGCCCATCCTTGGCCAGAGCTCCAGAAGCCGCTGCCCCAGGGCTTTTCCCCTCGATCTGCCGCATCTGCTCCCCGGCACCAGCCTGGCTCAGACACCCTCCAGCCCGTGTGTGTGTTCCCGTGGTGGCACCCATGCTAGGCCAAGGCTTGGGTGGGGCTGAGGCCCAGGGTGTGCTGAGCAGGCCGGGCACCCAGGCACTGCCTGTCATGACTGAAGAGGGCCTGGAGGAACCATGGGGGGCCGGTGGAGTCTGTGCGGGGCGGGGATGGGGGCACCTTTGAGGCTTTCCCGGTAGGTTACCCCTTGCCTCCAGAGGCCTCTCCCTGGAGCCAGGCAGCCAAAAGACCCTTGTTGGAAACACCACCAGCTGCAGCCCCAGCTCCACAGACTGACGGTCCAGTCCCCTGGCGCCCACCACTGGGGTTTGGGGACTGGGGAGACGGCACAGCTGAGAATCCTGGGAGGCCTGGAGACCACACCACCGGGCTGTGCATCAGGCTGGGGGACACCTGGCAAAGCCCAGCTGTTCTGTGCCAGCCCTGAGAGACCTGCAGCCAGCTGGCCAAGGTCGGGGGTTGAGCCTTCCCTCCCCAGGTGGCTCCGGGACCCAAGGAGAGAGCCCAGGAGGGCCGGCTCCGCCCACCCTCCCCCTTTCCTGGGAGGTGGGGAACAAGAACAAGGGGCTGGGTTGGGTCACCCGCATCTGCTCCCCGGCACCAGCCTGGCTCAGACACCCTCCAGCCTGTCGCTCGCTCCAGATGAGGAGGGCCACAGGGTATTTTCCACGAGGAATTTAGAAATAGCTGTTGGCAGAGCCTTGGTAGGCAGGCTCCCTGTACCCAGGACCCTCACACCCACGTCCCAATTGCCCCACCAAGGGGGCCTGCGACTTCCCAAGGGACTTCCCGCTGAGGGGCTCCACGCACCCCTTCTCTCTCTGCATGCCAGGGTAGAGTTGTGGCCCCCAAAATTCACATGTTGAAGTCCAGGACCTCAGAATGGGACCTTATTGGGAAATAGGATCACTGCCGACTATACTTAGTTACAACGAGGCCGTGTTGTGTGGTGGGCCCTATCCTCGACGACAGTTGCCCCACAGTAGAAAGGGCAGATCCAGACACCAACATGCACACAGGGAGGACCCGTGTGGACATGAGGGCAGAGGTTGGGCGAGGCGGCCGCAGGCCAACAGACGCCAAGGATGGTCTCAGCCTGTGGAAGAGGGGGCGGCCCAGGACAGTCCTGGCTCACGGCCTCAGAGAGCCACCCCGATGGGCTCTGGCCTCGGGAACTGCGAGGCAGTTTCTGTTGTGTGAAGCTCCCCAGTCTGTGGACCTTGTTCCTGCAGCTCGGGAAACTCACACCGCACATCCTGGCGTGCAGGCCAGGCCGCCGCCCGGGTTTGAGGCCTTGCTGCTCCCTTGCTGCCCCCAGCCACCCGCACACTCTCACGGAGCCCAGCTCACGACACCCATGTAATGTGCGACACTTTTCGAGAACCACAGGAATGTCCTTGATTAAAGCGTGCGCAGGGAGAAACGTGGCCTTGTTCCCACAGATGCCCACCAGGGTCCCTCACCTGCTCCCCCTTGGCGCTGGCCTTGGCCCCTTCCAGCCTGCCCCACCAGGCGGCCGCTCTGGTCCAGGGGCCCGGGCTTGGTCCCTTCCTTGGGCACTTGCAGGCGCTCTCCCTGGCCTGTCTGCCCTCTGCCCTCCCCTTTTCCTGGCCTGTCTGCCCTCTGCCGTCCCCTGCAGCATCCCCCAGCCCCAAGGGCGGTGGTCCCATGGCCAGACGGGATTCCTGTTGGGCTCCCGAGCTCTGGAAATGCGGCCGCTGCTCTGCAAATGTGCCTTCTCTGGGCCCTTCCGCCCTTCGAGTCCATCTCCCTCCCTGGCCTCCACGGTAGGTCCAGGTGAGCAGGGTCCCCTGTGGCCCCCACAGTCCCCTTGCGTCACCAGGCACCATCTGTCCCAGCCTAATTTCTGGAGCTGCTGACATCTGGGCCGGCCACAGTGCCTTAGAGGGCCTGGTTGGTCTCCGTGGCACGGCATCCTGCAGCTGAGGGCCTTCCCTGACGGCTGTGCCCTCCACCAGCCAGGACCCAGGCAGAGCCCCTGAGGCAGGGTGTACATCCCTGGAGGCTGCGGTTGGGGAGGTGGTTGGATGAGCTGCCCTGTACCGTGGCTGCGTGTGGGAAACAGCAGGAGGCCGGGGGAGCAGTGAACAGAGCTGGGCCCGCTTCAGGGATCTCGGCCTAGGGCAGGGGGGTAGAATAAGGGAACAGAACCAAATTTGTCAGGGGGTGTGAAAGCTGCAAAGGGCTGGTCGGGCAGGGAAAGGGGTTCTAGAGGGGAGGGTTTCTTTGTGTAGTGGGTGGAATGGTGGCCTCCAATATGTGATGTCCAACCAGAATCTCAGAATTGGAGCAAGGGTCTTTGCAGCTGTCATGGAGAGGTTATCTGGAGATGAGGTCATCCCGGATCATCCCAGGGGGCCCAAGCCCAACAACCCTCATCCTTATAAGGGATGGAAGAGGAGGAGAAACTCACATGAGATGAAGGCAGAGGCCAGAGTGATGGGGCCACAGGCCGAGGAGCACGGGAACCAGGGGGAGCTGGAAAGGCGGAAGGGCTCTGCCCAGAGCCTCTGGGGGCAGCAGGGCCCTGTGGACACCTTGGTTTCAGGCTCCCGGCCCTGGGAGCTGTAGGAGGACGCCTGTGCTGTTGTGAGCCTGCCACCCTGGGGTCCTCCGTGTGGCAGCCCAGGACCCCAGTGTTCTTTGTTCAGTGGTTCTGGGGTCTCCGAGGTGCTGGGAAGCACAGGTGTGGGGGACCTCAAGACAGGTGGGGCTTTCCCAAAGGAGCAGAGGAGGCACCTGCAGAGGGGCCCAGAGAGCATACCCGGGTTCAGCAGATGGTGTAGAGGGCGCCCGGGCAGAGGATGCACGGGCAAAGGCCCCGGGTTGTGCAGGGCGTTTATAGACGTGCATGGAGTCGGGGAGAGGAGGGCCGGCCCTGGGGGCCACCTGGGCAGGGCTCCTGCCCGCAGACCAGACCCAGAGCTGGCCAGTCCACTCTGGGAGAGTCAGGGTCGGGGGAGCAGGAGGGGGATCCGCAAGCTAGAAGGGTCTCGGGGCTGGCCAGGCTGAGGCCGGCAGCCTGTGATGAAGGGGGCCGTGAGGGGCTCTCTTCTCCTGAGAGAATTCTAGAACCAGTGGGTGCCTCAGGCCCTGAGACTGGGCATACTGGGGTGTGTCCATCTGGGACCCAACATGGCAGCCTCCCAGGCCTCAGGAGCTCTCTGGCCTGTGCCACGTGTCCCCAGTGCCCTGGTGGGCTCTGTCCCTACACAGCAGCTTCTTGGGTGGTAGGTGGGCTGCAAAGGGATGTCTGAGTTGGGGGTCAGGGGCTGCAGCGACTTGAGCTCAGCCCAGGTGCATGGTGTGAGGAAGCCGTCCCTCTAGACGGCTCGGGGCCCTGAGCTCAGTGCTCCAGGCCTGCCCCCATGGTCCCTAGAGGGAGGCGGGTGGACAGGACACGCCTGGACAGGACAGAGCCTGGGCTGGCAAACACTTGGAGGGGGCTGGGGCTCCCGCCTGCCTCTCCCCAGCACCGTCTCAGCACAGGTGAGCAGAGAAACCAGCCCCTCCCCCTCAGCCTGTTGGAGGACAGAAGTGAACACCCCTGTCCCCCAAATCCCTGTCATGCTTTTTTGAGCCCCAGGAGGGGACACGGCATTGTCCTGGAGCCACAGCATTGGTCTGACTCTGACTCGCATTCGATGATGGTGGACCCGTGGGCAGGTCACGCTCCTCCCTGGGCCTCAGGAGCCGCCCAGTGCCAGAGCCGGGGGCACAGCATGGCAAATGTCATTCCCAGCCTGCCTGGCTGCCTGGCAGCTCTCGAGAGAAGCCCACAGCCCCGCTCCTGTCTCCCTGCTTCCTTTGAGTGAGGCCCGGCCTGGCCCTCTGCCGTGTTCAGGCCACCAGCACCAGCTGCACAGCCAGCGCCCACCAGAATTGACTCCTCGGGCCTCTGAGCACCTTCCCACTGCCTGGAGTGGCCGGCTGACCAGCGTCCATGCACTGCCTTCCCCACCCGGAGGCATCTCTCTGTCATTGTTGAGTGCACAGTTCCCAGCTAGCAGTCACCTCCCCATCCTCACGTGCATCGGGCATGGTCCTGTGACTACAACCTGAGCAATATAAGCAGAAGGGCTGGGCCGACTTCATGGCTTGCCAAAAGACCCTCCCCCTCCCCCTCCTCCTTCCCTTTCTCTTCCCCCTTCCCCTTCTCCCCCTTCCCCCCCTTCCCCTTCCACTCCTCTTCCCCTCCCCCTCCCCTCCCCTTCCCCCTTCCTCTTTCCTTTCTCCTCCCCCTTCCCCTCCCCCTCCGCCTTCCCCTCCCCTTCCTCTCTCCCTTCCCCTTCCCTTTCTCCTTCCCCTCCCCCTCCCCCTTCCCCTCCCCCTTCCCCTCCCCCTCCCCCTTCCCTCCCCCTTCCCCTTCCCCTCCCCTTTCCCCTTCCCCTTCCCTTTCTCCTTCCCCTCCCCCTTCCCTTTCCCTTTCTCCTTCCCCTTCCCTTCCCCCTTCCGTCCCCCTCCCCTTCCCCTCCCCCTTCCCCTTCCCCTCCCCCTTCCCTCCCCCTTCCCCTTCCCCTCCCCTTTCCCCTTCCCCTTCCCTTTCTCCTTCCCCTCCCCCTTCCCTTTCCCTTTCTCCTTCCCCTTCCCTTCCCCCTTCCGTCCCCCTTCCCCTTCTCCTTCCTCTTCCCCTCCCCCTTCTCTGAATCAGGGTCTCACTCTGTCACCCAGGCTGAGGTACAGTGGTGAGATCATATCTGGGACCACAGGTGCACATGGCTAATTCTTGTATTTTTTGTAGAGACAGGGTTTTGCCATGTTGGCCAGGCTGGTCTCAGACTCGTGGGCTCAAGTGATCCACCAGCCTCGGCTTCCCAAAGTGTTGGGATTACAGGTGTGAGCCTCCATGCCCAGCCCCAGCTGAAAGCTTTTCAGTAGTCTTTTACCTTCCCTCCTTTCTCCTTCCTGCTGCCTGGAATGCAGATGCAATGGCTGGAGCTCCTGCCGTTGCTCTGGAACCATCCTTGACATCTCCCTTTCAGTCACACCCCTCATCCAATCTGTCAGGAAATTCTGTTGAGTCCATGTTCAGATATCCACAGCTTGGACCACTTCTCCCCACTTCCTGTGTCTCCACCACGATCCGGGTTATCTCTCTCCGGGATCGTCATGTTCTCCTCACTTCCGTCCTGGCCTCCCCATGGTCTGTTCCCACCCAGCAGCCAGAGGGTGAGACCATGTCAGCCTCTGCTCAAACCCACCCTCAGCCCAGGTCCTCACAGGCACCCTGCAGGATGCGCCCTGCCTCCCCTCGGGCCCTCCCAGCACCCCCTAGCTCACTGCCTGGCAACCCCACTCCTGCCGGTGGGCCTACAAAAGCTCTGTAGCATTTGCTGAGGAACAAATGAAACCTGGACCCCAGGGATGGAGGCCGTGGTGGGGGCGGCACCATGGAGAGGGGGAGGCACCGTAGAGGTGGGGACACCGTGGAGATGGGGGGGGCGCCGCCCCAGCCCGGCTGCCTGCCCACCACCCATTGAGCAAGCCTCTGGTATTTAAGCCACTGTTTGATTTAGGGCCCAATGAACGAAGCCAGCCAATAGCAATCTCTCACTGTTACCCTCTCCATTTTATAGATGGAGAAACCGAGGCTCAGAGAGGCAACGCAGTGTGCTCAAGGCCACAAGACTTCTAGGTGTGGGCCTGGGCTGCATGCAGGGTGAAGGTTATCATGACCCCCAAGCTCAGGGCACCCCAGGGATGCAGCTCTGGCCCCTGCCCTGAGGATGGGACACCCCAACCCTTTCTCTTTTTTTTTTTTTTTTTTTGAGACGGAGTCTCACTTTGTTACCCAGGCTGGAATGCAATGGTGAGATCTCAGCTCACTGCAACCTCCGCCACCTGGGTTCAAGTGATTCTCCTGCTTCAGCCTCCGGAGTAGCTGGGATTACCGGCATCCGCCACCACACCCAGCTAATGTTTGTATTTTTAGTAGAGATGGGGTTTCGCCATGTTGACCAGGCTGGTCTCCAACTCCTGACCTCAGGTGATCCACCCGCCTCAGCCTCCCAAAGTGCTGGGATGACAGACGTGAGCCACCGCGCCCGGCCAAACACCCCAACTCTTTCTGCTGCATTGAGTCCAGCAGTGTGCCCTGAGGGACTGGCCCCGGGGACATTTTCAGCCACTTTAGGGAAAAGAAGACGTAATGCTCACACTAACCACTCCACACCCGACTCCAGGCTGGCCTGGCGCCATGCCCTGGGGGTCTCCAAGAGAGTCAGGGCTGGTCCCCACCCACCACCTCCCCTCACCTTGGTCTTGGTGTGTGGAGCCCTTGGCCAGGTCCCAGGCAGTGGTGGGCAACACCGCAGACGTGTGTTACCCAGGGCGGGGCCCCTGCGAGCTGGGGTGGTGGCCAGGTCCCAGGCAGTGGTGGGCAACACCGCAGACGTGTGTTACCCAGGGCGGCGCCCCTGCGAGCTGGGGTGGTTCAGAGCCCGTCCCCACTCCGGGAGCAACGTCGGGCGGGGCGGGGCTGGACGGACAGTGTGACCTTTGCAATGTCCCCGAACAAGAGCTGCAGATGATAATCACAGCCACCAGGAGGAAACTTCCTCTGAATCTTCCACTACCGTGGTGTAACTAGGGAGGGTGTTGGAGCATTCAACGAGATAAAAAGCCTGCTTTTGTCTACACTTTTTCCGTTTTCTAAAAATTCCAGACACAAGGGGAGAGCTGCCCAAACACAGAGGTGGAGAGGAGCCTGTCCGGACACAGGGACACAGGCAGCTCCGGCAGTGACCACTTGGGCCACAGAGAAACTCACAGGTGGCCACTACTCCTGTTTGGAGCTGGAGGCAGATCATCTGGGAAGCCTCGGGGTAGGGAGGAGCTGGTGGGCAGCACACCCCCTTCTTCCCCAGCCCCTCCAGGGGGAGCTGCCATTCCGCAGCTGGTCCACCCAGCCCCAGGAAGGGGGAGGCTCCCCAGGACAGTAGCCCAAAGAGCAGAGGGTCTCCCCGAGAAGGTGCACCCCAGGCAGGGCTTGTCCACATACCACTAGGCTGGGGGCCCTGCTCCGGGGGGTTGGGGTGGCTGGAACCTTAGATGGTCCCATCCTGTGGGGGGGCTTCCTGGGCCGCTTTGCTGCTCCCAACTGTGGAAGGTTCTCTCTTGCCTTCCCTTTCCTGCTGTTAGAAGCACCCGAGCCCCTCCAGGCAGCCCCCAGGGCCCGAGTGATGAATCACTGACTTCTTGCCAGGCTCTGGTCGTGATGCGGGGTGGCAGAGGGATGTGGGCAACGCAGCTGAGAGTCCCGGGGCACAGCCGGGCTCTCTCCAGGCTCCCCATCCAGCAGCTGCGCACCCCCACAAACACACGCCGGGCTCCCTGCACCCGGAAGCTGCCCGCAACCGGCAGGACAGGTCGGTGGGCCCCGGGGAGGAATGCAGGAATGCTGCGTGCCCAGGCGAGGGGCCCTGCGCCCGCCCAAGGGGCTCTCCAGCTGCGCAGGAGCCGGGGCGGATGGAGCCGGGGTAATTAAAGCTGGTGACAGCTGAGGAGGGATAGAGACAGGAACACAGGTGGGGTCCCAGGCCCCTCCGCTTGCTCCCCAGGCAGAGGGCTGGAGCGGCCCCCAGGAGAGTGCCACCTTCGTGGGGCAGGAAGAGAAGGTTGCAGGGGCACTGGGTGTCAGTGGACATCGAGGTCTAGGAGAGGCCAGCTCTCAGCTGCAAAGGGCAGGCAGAGTCACCATGTGCTGGGCCTGGCCGGGCCCTCCCAGTTCCCATCCAGACACCCAGACACCCAGACACCCAGACACTGGTCTCGTCCAGGCCATCACGTGGTCAGGAATGGTGTCTGCCTTTGATAGGTGAGGACCCGGGTGCTGTAGGATCTGCTGCTCTAAATGAAGGCAGGCGGTGCTGCCCCAGCGGGAGGACAGCAGCTCCAGGCCTGACAAGGCTCTAGGCCTCAGCTTCCTTATCTCTCCCGAGCCCAGGTTGACATCCCTTCCCCATCTTCCACAGCCAGAGGACTAGACAAGTGTCTTCACCGGAGCCTCGTTTCCTCATCTGAAATATAGCGCTAACCACCCCTCCCTCCCATGGCTGTGGCAATAAATTAAATGAAGCCCACAGAGGACCTAGCACACAGTAGGTGCTTAATCAATACAGAACCCCTCCCCCAGCACTGCCGGCCCTTCCCCTGGAAGCAGCCACGCTTACCTCCACCACCGCCTCTCCAGGGTCATCAAACACTCGTGACAGGCCGGCCTCCCCCTGCTGAGACCCTGAGAGGTCCAGGCCTCTGCTCCTCGTCTCTGCCACGCCTGGTGTCATGAGGGTGAAACAGGCCCTGGGGGGACGTTCGGACTGGCTTCCTGTGATGGCCGCCAGCATTAGTAGCGTTGTTACCGCTGCCTGGACACACACAGACGCCTCACAGAGCGATGCAACACGTGGGTGAAGTTTTCAGATAAAATCGGAGATTTCATAGAATTCCCGCAGGGTGCTGAGCTCCAAACCCAGGCCACGCGTGGCACACGCAGGGCTTGTCAGGGCTGGGGCTGATGACCAGGGCCAAGGGGATCCCAGGGCCCTCCAGCTCTCCCCCAGCTCCTGATGTGGAGGGGAGGGAACTCCCGCTCACCCCCAGAGAGAAGGGAGTCCGCACACTGCATCTGAGCTGGCGGTGGGCAGGGTACCCACCTCGGTGAGCAGCCTGGGGTGGGCCTGGGGTCAGGCTGAGGTCCCGGTGACAAAGGCTGGGGAGGTGGATGCAGACAGCCTCCACTTTCACCATGGCCTCCTTCCTCCGAGGCCAGGCCTGGGATGCTTCTGCCCCACGGCTCCGGCCCACCTGCCAGGCCTGTCCGTCCTTGGTTGAGGGCAGGGAGAGGTGGGGTGGCCACTGGCAAGTAGAGACTTCAAAAGTGCACGGTGGCCCTTCACACCCTTTGCTTCTTAGCCCCCAACCCTCTGCCAGGCTTTCTCCCTTTTTCCCACGCCCCGCACAGACAGGTATCCTGCTGTCAGCATCTCACAGGGGTGAGTGGCAGCCCGCAGCAGCAGCAGATGCCTGTGGGGAGATGAGACGCCCTCAGCTCCCAGGTCCCGCTCCTGGGGAAAAACAGGGCCCCAGGAAGGTGCCCCAACCGTTCCTGGGGGCCCCAGCCCCGAACAGGGGGTCTTGAAAGGGAACTCTTGTGTGGTGAGTGCCCCCTGAGGGCTGAGCCACAAGGTCACCTTGATTTCTCAGCGGACGGAGGCTGAGCTGGCTAGAGTTCCAGGCTGGGTGTGGGAGGGTCACCCCAACAGGCGATGCCCAAGAGGTGTCCAGGCCTGGCTTTCCACGAGGAAGAACCAGTCCCCTGTGCCATCTGCAGGGCCTGCCACACAATCTGGGGACCCAGTGCAGGAGGAGAATTCCTGGCCACTTGTTTAGGAGGCAGGAAAAGGGCCGGGCGTGGTGGCTCACACCTGTAATCCCAGTGCTTTGAGAGGCCGAGGCGGGTGTATCAGGAGTTTGAGATCAGCCTGGCCGACATGGTGAAACCCCGTCTCTACTAAAAATACGAAAATTAACCGGGTGTGGTGGTGCACTTCTGTAGTCCCAGCTACTCGGGAGGCTGAGGCAGGAGAATCGCTTGAACCTGGGAGTCGGAAGTTGCAGTGAGCCGAGATCGCGCCACTGCACTCCAGCCTGGGTGACAGAGCAAGACTCTGCCTCAAAAAACAACAACAACAAAAAGCCGCAAGTTCAGAGGTAAAATGATTAAGAATTTCAGGACAGCCTTAGCCACAGGCCCCTCTGATGCCAGGCCCTGGGCAACTGCCCTCCTCACCACCCATGCAGCCGGTCCGTTTCTCGGTAAAGACTTTTCTAGAAGTGTCAGCTATGGGTCAAGGCTTGGGAGAGGGGCCAAGAGAAGACCTAGCGGATGGCAGGAAGAGGCGCCTGCTGAGCTTTGGGAAGTTCCCTTAGGGCTGATGTGGGGGCTTCCCTGCTGGGCGGCAGAGACCACATAGCTGTGCGGGTCCTTCTTCAGCCAAGAATCATGCATGGCTCCTGCCACTGTGTGAGACGGAACCCCATGACCAGGAGTGGGGTCTCCTGGCAGGCAGCACACCCCACGATGCCCCCCAGGAAGCTGAGTTTGTAACTCCTCCTGTCAAGGGAGCCCTGTGGTCAGGGCCAGGACCCTCCCTCTTCTTGAAGATGCCAGCAGAGCCCTGGCTTGCAAGAACTTGATGTGTGCGTTCGCCTGACCGGGAGTCAGGCGACTGGTGTGTCCTGGACACCTGCGAACCAGGCAGACGCTTCTTCACTGGGAGCTCCGGCCCCGGTGGGGCTGGGGCTGGGGCTGGGGCTGGCCTCCCACCTGTTTGGTAGCGGCAGCATCATCTCAGCCAGCACTCAAGTACGTGACAAAGTCATGCAGAGCTGGCAGGGGAGGCACAGGAAGACCCTATGGTCCCAGGTTCCCAGAATTCTGTTTGAGGGATATGGGGTCGCTCCCGGCAGAGGTGGGGGGCATGAGAAGCTGAGCTGTTTTCCCTCGAACGTCTGCTGACAGTTTTCAGAACACTTCCATACCTCGTTATAAGATCAGAGCTTGCCAGCTGAAAATGAAGGACATTCACTGTTTCAGGAGGTGGCCGGGGTGGCTGCTGAGGCCTCCGACCTCCCTCCTGCAGAGGCCACAGGCTGAGTGGGTCCCCACATTGGCCCTGTCTGGCCCTGTCTGCACCGGTGATCTGAGGACCCTGCCACCGTCAGGAGAGAACTCTGAGTCCGAGAAACCAAAGTTGACTTAAGAGGTGAAAAACACGATGAAGAGGAAGAGATGGCAGTCACCTCCCTCTAATCCCTGCACCCCGGCCCCACAGCCCCTTCATCCTCACCACCCCGCAGGCTGCCGGCGAGAGGGAGGAGGGAACCAGGTGCAGCCCCCCTGCAAGAAAGCCAGACTGCCCCCAGGCAGGCCCTTCATGTCTTCGCCTTCTTATCTTCATCTCACAGAGGCAGCTGGGCTCAGCACAGTCCCCCCAAGGAGACCGAGGTGGGGACCCCTGGGGAGACGTCCTCGGGCCCTGCAGCAGGGTGGGGGGCCGGAGCCAGGCTGTGAACAAAGACCAGGTAAGGAGATAAATCAGCTGCCCGATCACATTTCCTGCCCTGAAAGCTCCTGTAAAACACGAGAGAAAATTGACCTGTCAGGGGGATAGATGGGCCCAGATAGTGGCCGCCCGCCCCGGGCCAGCTTCCCTCCACCCATCCCACCTGCACAGAGCGCCCCTGCCCGGCCTGGGCAACCCCAGAGGGAACCCAGGCCCGGGGAGAGGTGGCCCCCATCCAGGCCTCCTGTGGGGGCTCTGCTCCCAGCCCCCACCCTTTGCATGCCCCTGACAGATGAGGCCCAGCTGCTCAAGCCCATCAGGCTATAAAACGGATGGAGACCAGGGGCGGTGTCAGCAGACAGCTAGAGTACCTTTTAAAAAATGTAATCTCTTTTTATTTCCCTCCCCTGCCCTCCCTCCTCCCTCCAGACCATAACCTCCCCGCCACCCCTCCCCTCTTCCTGCGCAGCCCTGACCTTGGTGCACAGACCTTGGTGTGGGGCGGCCGGAGGCTTCAAGGATGCCCTCCTCACCTTGAGAAGCATCGGGCTCAGCCAAGCTAGCCTGTGGGGGCAGGGAGAGAGGGAAGCAGAGCTGATGTGGACAGGCTGTACCCCCTCCAAGGTGACCCCACCACCTGCAACTCCCCCAGCACCGGGGTGGCCTGGGAATGCCAGACGGGGCCCCTGCCTGAGGAACAGGATGGGAGGCCTCAGCAGTCGGCTCCTCCACGTGACGGAGGGGCACCTCTGGCCTCCCGGGGCCGCACAGAGCCAGGCCGGCCTCCAGCTCAAATGTTCCTCACCCAATCCCGCCGCAGAGCCTCCACTCTCTCTCGGCCCATCTTACGGCTGAGGCCAGGGAGGTCGGCAGGCTCGGGAAACTACCTGGTGTCCTGTTAGTGGACACCATGCAGGGCCTGGGACCCCAGCTCTGCCTGGTCCCCACGCCCAGGCCCTGCCAGCCCTACAGTAGTACCACGTTAGAGCCCCGGCCTGCAGGGGCCATGCTGCGATGGCCGGTCCTCAAGCGGAGGGCTCCCAGCTGCCACCAGTCAGAGGCATCAGGCTGCCTCAGGGAAGTCCCTTCTCCAATGCCTCTTTGGCCGCACAGGGAGCCCCTGTGTGTCCCCCGCCCCCCAGGGTCTCTGCTGGACAAGAGGCTGCAGCAGCGACAGGGGCCAAATGCATCTTCTTCATCCTCCCTCAGGCTCAGCTGGGAAGGAAGGTGCTGAGAGGAGGGGAGGTGGCCTCTGAGCTCACTCAGGCCTCCCCAGCCACCCAACACTGCCTCCAGGTCCCGTGGGCTGCCCAGCTGGCCCCAGGGGACAGCCGAGTCCATCCACTGGCACACGCCGGAGTCTGACCAGTACCCAGGCCTGACCAGCCGGCCCTTCCCCTCCATCCCCTCCTGAACAATGGCTCTTTCAGCACATGGGCAAGAGGCCACTGGCCAGCAGGAGCAGGCAGATGACTGACAGGGCCAGAGGGAGTGGGAAAGAGGCTGGAGCTCCAGCCCAGGGGTGGCGGGCAGCCAGGGAGGGCAGCCACGCGCCATCCTTAGGGCTGGGGGCCGACAGAGGGTCCCTGAGGGTTGGGAGAGTAGGGAGGACCCAGGGCCTGGGGTGGTGACAAGGCACACGTTGAGGAGCGTTGCGCAGGGCAGGGTTGGGTTGCACCCACGCTCTCCCCAGCACCTGGCAGCTCCCCGAGGCTGAGGCCTCTGGGGCCCCAGAGCTGCCCAGGTCTCCTCGGCTTCCCGGCCTCAGCCTCCCCTCACCCTGCCCCAGGCATCACTCCCTCTCCTGGGACCTCCCAGACCTTCCTCTGGGCCCCACACGTGGCACGGACTCTCCTGCCCCAGGATCCTCCCCAGGCGTTGCCTGGAGTGAGGACTGTTCTAAGCAGCCTCGCCATCCACCTGGGAGCACAGGCTGGGGTCCAGAGCCTCCCCTGAGGGTCTGGTGCGGGGGACAGTAAGAGTTGAGGGTATATCCTTGTCTCTTACATGTGTGTGTACACACGTACACACACGTACTCACACGCACACATCATGCACGTGGTCTTTTCCCACCTGCCCCCGTCAGTCTGCTGTCCCAGACCCTCACACTGGGGCTAAGGTTGTGCTTGGCTGCGAGGGGAAGCAGGGACTGTCTGGCAGCTGCATGGGCTCTGCCAGTCTGGGGCGCTGTGCGAGGGATGGAGGCTACAGGGGCTGGAGGACAGGCAAGTGGCAACGCGGAGCCATAGCCCTGCAGGAGCCGGCCAGAGGGGGTCCCTCTGCCTCGGCTGCCTTCTCCGTCCTCCCTCACTGCTGTTCCTATAGCCCCTGGCAGGGCCGGCGGCCTAGGGACCCTGAAGGGCAGCCCCGCAGGACTGGTCTTCACACTCTGCCCGGGGCAGCCCCACCCCCTGAGTCCTGTCCTGTGCAGTCCTCTTGCTGCGTTGGTGAGATGTCCCAGAAGGCAGAATGGGGCAGATTTGCTTTCTTCTGTTTTGTGGTTTAAGCTTCATCATGCCAGCCCTGGCTCCCTGGCCCTGAGCCCTGGAGGGGCCCTGGCTCCTGCCTCAGGGTCCCCCCAACCCCACTGCTCAGCCCAATTGTGTACTCTCTGTTCGTCCATCGCCGTTGGGTTTATAGTCTCTGGCCGCTGACCCTGGCCAGGTGGCCCTTGGCATTCTGTCCAGGACACCTGTCTGAGGGTCCCCTCCACACCCCAGCCCTTCCTCCACCTCCACTCTGCCTGAAATCCATGATATTAACTGCTCAGTCCCATGCAGCCCAGATGCAGACTTATGTAGGGCAGGCCTGGGCTCCCCAGGGCCCGGCTGACGGGGAAAAGCAGGTTACAGTCACCACACCTCAGGGCTGGGCACATTTATAGAAGCAGCCAGGAGCTGTGCATGGACTCTGGGATTTCAAGGCCTCCCTGGCATGGGCAGGGTGATCCGCACTTGAATAAGCGTCATGCCCAGTGTCACTTCAAAGCCCCGAGTTCCAGGGACTCACTCTATGCCTGCAAAGGGTGGTATGAAGAATAGGCATCAGGCCGGGCACGGTGGCTCACGCCTGTAATCCCAGCACTTTGGGAGGCTGAGGCAGGTGGATCACCTGAGGTCAAGAGTTCGAGACCAGCCTGGCCAACATGGTGAAACCCTGTCTCTACTAAAAATACAAAAATTAGCCAGGCATGGTGGTGGGCGCCTGTAGTCCCAGCTACTTGGGAGGCACGAGAATGGTTTGAACCCAGGAGGCAGAGGTTGCAGCGAGCTGAAACTGTGCTACTGCACTCCAGCCTGGGTGACAGAGTGAGACTCCGTCTCAAAAAAAAAGAAAAAAAAAAGGATAGGCTTCAGACATACCCCTAGGTAGTCCCCCATTCTGATGTGTTTTCATACAACTTTATTTTTCCGTATCTCCAAAAAATTAAGTTTTCTAACTCTAATGGAACCAAGAAAAACTCATGAAGCCAGCAAGGTTAGGTGCCCACATGTGGACTGGCATATTCGGGGCCACCCGTCTGGGGGTGTGGATAGAGTAGGGAACCATCTGGAGATAAATATGTCATGGGGACTTAGGAGCTTGGGAACAACCAAGTCCCTTGCTGTCCCTGGCTGGGCCCTGGTCTTGCCACACCTGGGAGATCCATGGCTCCTCTCCCTCTCGCCCCTCAGGACTGGCTTGCCGGAGCCTGCCCCCTGCACGGGCCCTCGTGGGGGCTCCCTGCCTGCCTACGCCTGACCCCCGTCCCCCGAGTGGAGCCGGACAGGGCCGCCTGCAGCTCTGTCTTCCGAAACACACCTCTCTCTCCCACAAAATAATTTAATGCAATTTAATGCCTTGAAGTTGATGTAAAAATTACAGGCGTGTGCGGGTGGGGTGGGGTGGGGGCCTCGTAAGAAATCCTTTTGAAAATATAATTGAGTTAATGGAGCCATAACTATGTCTCATTTTGGGGGTAATTGGCCTGCTTTTTGTCACCCTGTCCATTTACATACTCCTGTTTTCTTTTTGCTATTGATTTTTTCTTTATAAAGTGGGCCACTTTGCTGCAATTTTTAAAGCCCCGGTGATGAATAAAACCTCATCTTCCCACTCATTAAGACACAAGAATTAGCCGGGCTCAGGGCCCAGCCAGTCAATTTGTTTAACAATCCCAGGCTGGCCGTGTTTTGGTGGAGACCAGGGGCTGCCTGACGCAAGAGGGGCTAGAGCCGCTGCCAGAAGGTGGCCCCAGGCGAGGGGTCCCCCTCAGGGGAGGAGTCTGCTGCCTCCGCCTGCCCCGGGACCTTGACCTTGGGACACCCCTCCCTCTCTCCATCTCCCTCCCTTGCTAAAGGCTTCAGCAGCCTTGGACCCCTCGGAGTTGGCCTCACTGCGGCTGTGATCCAGAGGCCCCACCCACCTGCCTCTCAATGCAGATCAAGGTCACACTTCCTATAGAAAATTTTTTTTTAATTATAAAATCCATGCACACACAAAGCAAATGAAGCCAATGGCACAATGAGATTTAAAGCAAAAAGTAGCAAACCCCTCCCCCTGCAGGCTCCAGAGAGACACGTATGAATGGCTGGCTCCTTATTCCCCTCCCAGGCACTGTGCATGCGGAGAGGTCCATTCTACCCGCATCAAATCCTCACACAGTTCGAATCCTGCCATACCTGCCACTCGCAACTTGGCGTTCCGTTTAATTTCATTTACTGTCACATGGACATCGTCCATAGTAGTACCGAGACCCACACGCCATGTTTCATGACTTTGTAGTATTTCTCTGCCTGTCCACTCTGTAGGGTATTTGGAGTCACCAGCTGCCTGAGGGCTCTAGGGGATTAAAGAGTTTCCCAGTGCCGGCCGGGCATGGTGGCGGGCGCCTGTAGTCCCAGCTACTCGGGAGGCTGAGGCAGGAGAATGGCGTGAACCCAGGAGGCGGAGCTTGCAGTGAGCCGAGATCGCGCCACTGCACTCCAGCCTGGGCGACAGAGACTCCGTCTCAAAAAAAAAAAGAAAAGTTTCCCACGGCCTGGGGTTTTCAGTGCTAATACCGGGATCGCCCTGGGCAAACTGGGATGGTTGACAGCTTATATGTATTTGGCCAGTTGTACTGTTGGACATTTAGGTTGCTTCTAATTTTTCAACATAACAAAATGTCACTGCAAAGCACACCTCTGTTCATGTAGCTTTGTGACCTTATGCAAGTATATCTGGAAGATAAAATTCCTAGAAGAACAAATTACCAGGTGAAAGCTACGCAGATTTCAAATTGTGATTGATGTTGCCAAATGGCCCAGCAAATGCGTGCCAATGTGCACATCCCTCCTGCCCAGGGATGAGAACCTGCCTGTTTCCCTGCATCTATGGCAAAGCAGGATATTGTAAGTCATTTTGATCCTTGTCATCTGATAGGTGACAAATAGAATGTTGGATTTTAATTTTAATCGGCTTTATTGAGATATACTTTATTTTTTAATTTTTAAATTTATTTTTATTTTTATTTTTTGACACGGAGTCTCGCTCTGTCACCCAGGCTGGAGTGCAATGGCACAACCTCGGCTCACTGCAACCTTTGCCTCCCGGGTTCAAGCAATTCTCCCTGCCTCAGCCTCCTGAGTAGCTGGGATTACAAGTGCCTGCCACCATGCCCAGCTAATTTGTTGTATTTTTAGTAGAGATGGGGTTTTGCCATGTTGGCCAGGCTGATCTCCAACTCCTGACCTCAGGTAATCCACCCACCCCAGGCTCCAAAAGTGCTGGATGACAGGCGTGAGCCACTGTGCCCAGCCAAGATGACACTTTAGATACAAGAAAATGCATCCATTTTAAGTGCACAGTTGGATGAGTTTTGACGAATGTTTACATTTGTAGAACCACCACCACAATCAAAACACAGAACACTAGCTACTTGGGAGGCTGAGCAGGGAGAATCACTTGAGACCAGGAGTTTGAAGCTGCAGTGAGCTGTGATCGCACCATTGCACTCCAGCCTGGGTGACGGAGCAAGATCCCACCTCTAAAAAAAAATAAAAAAAAAAAAAGACACAGAACATACCCAGCACCTCAGAAAGTCAGAAAGTTCCTCCAGGCTCCTTTTCAATCTCCTACCGAGTTTCACTCCCAGGCAACCATGGGTCTACTTTCTGTCACTATAGGTTCGTTTTGCCCTTTCTAGAATTTCATAGAAATGGAGTCAGGCAGCACACTCTGGCTTCATTGGCTCAGCACTGCGATTTGAGATTCATCCGTGCCGTTTCATGTACCGACAGTTCTACCTCCCAGCTGCCAAGCAGCCCCCGCAGTCTGGGAGCCCCGCGTGTGGCAGCCCCCGCAGTCTGGGTGCCCCGCGTGTGGCAGCCCCCGCAGTCTGGGTGCCCCGCGTGTGGCAGCCCCCGCAGTCTGGGTGCCCGGCGTGTGGCAGCCCCCGCAGTCTGGGTGCCCCGCATGTGCACCCTCACCTGCTGGTGGGCATTTGGCTTGTTTCTTCCAGTTCATAACATAGAGCTGTTATGAACACTTGTGTATAAGGCCTTGTGTGAATCGTGTTTTCACTTTGGGGTAAACACCCAGGAGTGGAGTGGCTGGGTCACACGGTAGGTGGATGTTTAATTTTTTCTCTCACTGCCAAACTGCCTTCCAAAGTGGTTGCACCATTTACGTTCCCACCACAGTATGAGAGTTCCAGTTCCTCCACATCCTCACTAGAACCCGACAGTGTCTGCCCTACTGATGTTAGTTACACTGGAAGGGGTGCGGTGGTATCTCACTGTGATTCTAATTTGCATTTCCCTGATCAGTGTGTTGTGTTTTGACGTTTGCTAAGAGTGATCTCTTTTGGCAGGGTGCGTTGGCTCACACCTGTAATTCCAGCTCTTTGGGAGGCCGAGGTGGGCGGATCACCTGAGGTCAGGAGTTTGAGACCAGCCTGACCAACATGGTGAAACCCCATCTCGACTAACAATACAAAAAAGTTAGCTGGGCATGGTGGCATGCACCTGTAATCCCAGCTACTCAGGAGGCTGAGGCAGGAGAATCCCTTGAACCCGGAAAGCAGAGGTTGCTGTGAGCCGAGATCGCACCATTGCACTCCAGCCTGGGCGACAGAGCAAGACTCTGTCTCAAAAAATAAAAATAAAATAAAGGATGATGTCTTTATCATGCAGAAATGTCAAACATTTTGTGTAATACACTTATTTCTGGTTATGGCTTTTGGGTTTCATCAATTTCCTTTAGTACCCCAGTGACGGCTGGGCGCGGTGGCTCACGCCTGTAATCCCAGCACTTTGGGAGGCCGAGGCAGATGGATCACGAGGTCAGGAGATCGAGACCATCCTGGCTAACACGGTGAAACGTCGTCTCTACTAAAAATACAAAAAAAAAAATATTAGCCAGGTGTGGTGGCGGGCACCTGTAGTCCCAGCTACTCGGGAGGCTGAGGTAGGAGAATGGCGTGAACCCGAGAGGCGGAGCTTTCAGTGAGCCGAGTTGGCGCCACTGCACTCCAGCCTGGGTGACAGAGCGAGACTCTGTCTCAGGAAAAAAAAAAAAATACCCCAGTAACAATGGCTTAAGTCCCCCACTTACTTTTAGGAGTTTCCAGTGCGATGGAGCCAGCGCCCAGGCTCATGACCCCCACCCCAGCTTTCTTCACTCTGGCCACATGGCTTGTCTTCAGAGCTTTGTGGAAAGCTGTGCAGACAGACACCTCTGTCCACCTGGGGCACCGATGCCATGCCAGGGCCTGTCCTGCAGCTACTGGGGTCACAGCCCTCCAGGAGTCTGGGCAGAAGACAGTGTTTATGCTGCACCTGAAACCGCTTTGCCTGTTTCTCACTCACAGAGCTCCCCTCCGGTCAAAAGCTCTGGAACCCAGGGCATGAGCCCACATGCAGGAAGCTAGGGCCCAAAGGGGAGAGAGCTGGCTGCGGGGAGAGGCCAAGGCCACCCAGCAGGGAGACAGAGCGACGTCTCACCCTGACCAGTGAGCCCAAGCTACTTGTCCCACCGGGGCTCAGGAGACCCCATTCGTTGTCCTTCTTCCTGGGTGCAGGGCTGCCTTTCCCAGCACTCCCTGTGGCCCAGTGCCTAAGTTATGGACAACGGATTGCAAACCAGTGTGGTGGGAAAGGGGACCACAGGAGCCATCTTGGAGGCTGCTTGAGCACCCGGCCAGCCTGGACCCCCAGGGACTGACAAAGGTGAGGGAAGGGCACCAGCAAAGCCAGGACACCATGGGCTTCTTGGAAATGATTTGATATTTGATGGTTCCAAACAGCATCAAAGTAATCAATGTGGGAGCAGCTCAGACCTGTGCCGAGGGGGTGGGCACCAGTCGGCACTCCCCACCACCCTTGCTGGGACCTCTCCCCGCAGCCTGGCTCCCGGTGCCCACCCGCCCTCTGGAGGCCCCAGTCCCGCCTCGCTTCTGCCCATCGCTCTCAGCACAACCCTCCCCGCCCCGGTGTCTCACTCATGCCTCACACCCGGACTCTCCAGTGGGGCACACCTTAGAGGGTCTCACGTGGGAAGCCCCATGGCGGGCCCAGCCGGGTTCAGCACGTGGGCCTCCTGGGAGCCGCCCCACACCTGCGCTTCTCAGGGGCGCCCGCTGTGGGTCTGCAGACCACTTTGAGAGCAGGCTCCCCGGGTGGTGGCCGACGCCTGTCACCCGTGGCCCCGCTTAACCCACCTTTCACCGGCACTGAGTCCCCCCGCACAGACCGCGGGATCCCACCCCCACTATGCGGAAAGGGAAGCTGCACTTGGGGTGACAGGAGCAGCAGGTCAGGGGCCCTGCACCAGCTGCTGCCACCGGCCCCTCCACCTCATCCTAGCTGCCCATGGAGGGACTCCCCCGAATCCGGCCCTGACCCAGCCCCTGACCCTGACCCCCCATCCTCACCCCCATCCCCATCCCCACTGGACGCCCCAAAGATCACAGCGCCCTCTGCTGACACCGGAGTCCCAATGCTGAGAAGGCTGATTGGCCCAGCTCTGTCAAACCCAGTCACGTGATCAGAGCAGGGCCTCCTCTGATTGGCCATCCTGGGGGCACTGTGAGTGGCAGCCTGCCAGGCCTTGCTTTTGGGTGGGAGCCGGGTTCCTTCAGCCCCTGCATGCTAGGTGCAAGCCACGACTCCCGCTGCAAGGGATTCTGGGTGGTGCTGGTGCCCGGGCCTCAGGGGAGCCCTGGTCGGAGCCCTCGGTGGTTGAGCTGGGCCCAGAACACCTGGCCTTGGCAGTCCCCTCTCACTCTGGGGTCACCGGGTCAGGCTCTCCCTCCTACAGGATGCAGTGGACACAGAGGGGGCTGTTGGCTGAGGAGGGGGTACTTGAGGGACTCTCCCTTGGGGGTAGAGACAGAAACATGCTGAGACTGTCTTGGGGGTCGTCTGTCCTCAAAATCCCACATGGGCCCCCCAGGTCGCCCCCTCCCCACCTGCCCTGGGAAATCTCCCAGCAGCTGTTTTCTGGAACAACTGACGGCTGAGGTCAGCTGGAGGTCAGAAGGAGGGTTTGGAGCCCGGGTGGGGGTGAGGATGGGGAGGCCCCAGGAGGGGTGGGGGTGGCCGGGCCATCCGGGAGCCACAAAGGGCAGAGAGAGTGCAGCGCCACGGCAGCAGCCAACGGGGCCGCCAGCAATGTGGTTTCAATCTAATTGTCCCAAAATATTGTTACAACACAAACCACGTGCCATCCACTCACCTGCAACTAATCAGCAGCAAAGCTACCGAATAAATCGGTTCCACACCCTGGGGCCGGGCAGCCCAGCACGTGAACCCGGGTGCCCGGGCTCGGACGGAGGCCAGGCGGCTTTCTGCCGGGGCCTGTTTCCTGTTGGGGCAAGAATTGTCAGGACAAGTGTGGGTACGACAGGGGGCTCCTCCTCTCTTTGTGACGCCCCACTTCACGCTGGAGGCAGAGCCAGAAGGAACAGTTCCTCATGTCACAGCTGGCCCAGGCCCGAGAGGGTCAGCCAGGGAGTGGGGGGCCGCGCTGAGGGTCTGTCCAGGGTCTGACTGTCCAGGGTCTGACAGCCCAGGGAGTCCTCAGTGTCCTCTCTCCACCCTGATCATTCTGTCCTGAGATGGTGACCCCGAGGGTCTTCACCCGTGCAGGAACATTTGCACGTCCACCCGCAGTGACAGTAAGACCGGCTTCAAGGCCACCGAGGCCTTTGGTGATTATGATTTGAGTGATTCCTCCAACACTCAGAAGAGCTAAGGAGGAAATGGAAGCTGACTGAAGGCCCTGGAGCCTGGACCCCAGGCCTGGTGCTGGCAGGTGGGGCCTCCCACACTCTGGTCCCTGCCCGGCAGCCTGTACACCGAAGCCCAGCCGGGGTGGAAACAGGCCCTCCTCAGGGAGCTGGCATCCGGGCCCAGGCCTCCAGGGACAGCAGACACTCCACCAGTAAGTGTGGGGGCAGCAGGCAGCCCTGACTTCTCCCGGAGCCTGGGGGCCCCCATGGCGGCCTTTCAGCTTGGCCTTATGGGTAAATGGGGTGCCCACGGGCAGGAAAGATGGCATAACACTGGTTCCACACCCACATGGGCTTCACATATGGTCACAGATAAACTCCTTGTGAGTTTGAGGATGGCCCAGCATCTCCCAGCATCCGCCATCAGCTGAGGTTGCAAGTGTGTGCTGGTGCCTACAACTTCAGCACAGTCGGGGGCGTGTCGGTGGCCGCCGCTGTGGAGGGGAAGCCAGTTCCAGGCTTTGGAGGGTGCACAGGCCCCTGCCGCCCTTCCCTACCTGGTGCCCGGGCCACCTGTTTAGTGAGTCTCTCTGAAGTCCCAGCACCCACTGGCCACTCAGCAGTGGTGACTCGAGTTCCCGCACCTGTGCCTGGTCCTGCAGCAGTGGTGCGGAGAGTGATCTGTGAGTGCCCTGAGGCTGCCATGACAAGTGGCCACCAACCCAGTAGCTTCAAGCAGCAGACCTTTATTGCCTCACAGGGCCACAGGCAGGATGGCACATAGCTGGTTCCTTCTGGAGGCTTGGAGGGAGATCTGCTCCTGACTGTCTCAGCTCCTGGGGGCGGCTGGTAGTTCTTGGTGATCACTGGCTTGCGGCGGCGTCACCCTGATCTCTGCTGTCCTCGAGAGACCTTCCTCCCTGATGTCTCTCCCCTCTCTTCTGAGGACACATGTCATTGGATTTAGGGCCTACAGTAATCCAGGATGATCTCAACTCGAGATCCTTAAGTGAGGATCAGAGATGTGAAGCAGCCTGCCCCGAGGAGGCTTAGCTGGGAAACAGCCGAACAGTAAAACCTGAAAGGCCACAACAGGTGCCTCATGACAGCGGTCAGATGCTTTGTGGCATGGCCAGGGACCTGTGCTCCAACCAGGAGCCGCCACAGTCTGAGACTCCCCTCTACAGCGGCCGGCCATGCTGCCCACCCGACTGTGCAGAGGTGGTAGGCACCAGGCACACCCCTGCAACCTTGGCTGATAAGGCCCCTGTCTTCTGGGGGACCCTGAGATGCTGGGGAGACTGAGACTCTGGGCCATCCCCAAACCACTGCTGTCACTTGAGGCTTAGCATCGCAATGCCTGGGCATCCCTGAGTGCCACCGTGAGCCTGTGTGTCTCGTGACATGTGTGCAGATGTTATTCCCGGCACAGATACTGAAGGGCAATGCGTGCACTCAGCAGCCAGGAGGGTTGCAGGGCCGGTGGTGAGAGGACCAGGTTCTGGCTCAGGCTCACACTCTGAGGCCCCCAAAACCCAAACCACGAACCAGGCAAGGCTTCATCCTCAGCCACAGGGGAGGCCACGCCCACCAGCACCTGCCCGAGGCCGGGGTCCACCCCCAACAGGTTTCTGGCGGTGGGAAAAAGTGGAAGATGCAGGCCAGAGGAAGGATGCTGCCTGACCGACCACAGCCAGCTCTGCCTAGCAGCCCCGAGAGCAGGCAGAGGAGGGAGCAGGAAGAGACCACAGCTGATCCCAGCCTTCCTGGCCCTGACGATTTCACCTTCCCCATCCAACCTTTGAATGAGAAGCAAAGTGGGCCAGGCACCATGGCTCATGCCTGTAATCCCAGCGCTTTGGGAGGCTGAGGTGCGAAGATTGCTTGAGCCCAGGAGTTTGAGACCAGCCTGGGCAACACAGCAAGACTCCCGTCTCTACTAAAAATAAAAACATTAGCTATGTGTGGTGACACATGCCTGTGGTCCCAGCTACTTGGGAGGCTGAGATGGGAGGATCACTTGAGCCTGGCAGTTTGAGGCTACAGTGAGCCACGATTGTGCCATTGCACTCCAGCTTGAGCAACAGAGCAAGACTCTGTCTTTTAAAAAGAAAAAAGGCAAAGTACAGAGGCATTGCCTGTTATCCCTGCTGCCAACGGGTCTGGCCCTCAGAAGGGATGGGTTGCCAGATGACGCAGGTGGGCCCCTCCTGGCCTTGCACAGGGTCCCCCCTCCTTTTTTTTTTTTTTTGAGACGGAGTCTCACTCTGTCACCCAGGCTAGAGTGCAGTGGTGTGATCTCGGCTCATTGCAACCTCTGCCTCCCGGGTTCAAGCGATTCTCCTGCCTCAGCCTCCCGAGTAGCTGGGACTACAGGCGTGCACCACCACACCCAGCTAATTTTTGTATTTTTAGTAGATACAAGCCTCAGGCTTCAGGCCTCTAGAACCACAAGAAAACGAATTTCTGTTGTGGTTTTTTCGTTTTTTTGGAGACAGAGTCTCACTCTGTCACCCAGGCTGGAGTGCAATGGTGCAATCTTGGCTCACCGCAACTTCTGCTTCCCAGGTTCAAGCGATTCTCCTGCCTCAGCCTCCCAAGCAGCTGGGATTACAGGCGTACACCACCACGCCCAGCTAATTTTTTGTATTTCTAGTAGAGGCGAGGTTTCACCATGTTGGTGAAACTGGTCTCGAACTCCTGACCTCAGGTGATCCACCTGCCTCAGCCTCCCAAAGTGCTGGGATTATAGGCGTGAGCCACCTCGCCCGGCCCCAAAGGACCCATCTTCAAGTGTGTAATTCAATGGCATCAAGTCCATTCACGATGTTGTGCAACTGTCACCTCTATTAATAGTTCCAGAACATTTCATCATCCCAAACAGAAACTCTGTACTCATTAAGCAATATCCCTCCCACCCTCCGCCCCCCGCCAGTCCCTGGTGACCCCAGATCTTCTGTCTGTCTTTGTGAATGGCCTGTTCTAGACGTTGCACGGAAGTGGAAGCACACACCACGTCCCTTTCTGTCTGGAATTCCTCACTCAGCATAATGTCCCTGAGGTCCATCCACGCAGTAGCAGGTGTCAGATTTCCTTCCTTTTCCAGGCTGAACCCTGTTCCGCACGTGGCTAGACCACAACTTGTGTGTCTGTCCACTCATGGGTCGACGACACTTGGACGCTTCCACCTCCTGCTGGCCGTGGCCAGGGCTGCTGTGGACTCTGGCGCTCTCGTGTCTGCACCGGCTGCTGCCTTCAGTTCTCTGGGGTCTGTAGCCGGAGTGGCATCGTTGAGTCATGTGGGAATCCTGTGCTCTGCTTTTTTTCTTTTCTTTTTTTTTTTCTTTTCTTCTTTTCTTGAGACAGAGTCTTGCTCTCTCGCCCAGGCTGGAGTGCAGTGGCGCGATCTTGGCTCCCTGCAACCTCCACCTCCCGGGTTCAAGCGATTCTCCTGCCTCAGCCTCCCGAGTAGCTGGGATTACAGGTGTTCACCACCACGCCTGGCTAACTTTTGTCTTTTTAGTAGAGATGGGGTTTCACCATGTTGGCCAGGCTGGTCTCAAACTTCTGACCTCAGGTGATCCGCCCACCTTGACCTCTCAAAGTGCTGGCGTTACAGGCGTGAGCCACCGCACCCGGCCTATGCTCCACTTTTTGAGAGGCCAACAAACCCCACTTGCTTTTTCAATCCAGATTTTAACCTTTGAGGGAAAAGAAAGATTTTTGTATCTATTCCTGGGCCGGGGTAGGGGGGCTGTTGGGTGAGGAACACCCAGGAACGGCTCAGGTGGGAGGGGTGGCCTCTAAGACCACATGGCCTGGACACAGCCTGGCAGGCAGACCGAAGCAGCCGGGGCTGCCTGGAGGGCCTCAGTTCTGCCCCTCCCCAGCTGCAGGATCTGAGCAGGAGGCCTCCTCACTCTGCGCCTCAGTTTCCTCATCTTTATCTGGGGACGGAGCAGCCTCTACCTCTCAGAGCTAGTTGCGATCATGGCGGCAGCTGAGGCCCAGCCCTGGTATGCAGTGAGGGTTCAACTGAGCCAGCCCCCACTCGCCACAGGCTTGCCTGGGGAAGACAGGCGCATCAGCCCCCGGGTCCATTTCGCAGCGGGGCTGATCCCAACCCACCCTCACCCGCCCGGGAGCCTCACCCTTCACCCCATGCATCTTTTCCCCTGAACCACCCCCAGGGTCTCCAGGGCAGGAGCAGGGCTGGCAAGGGCAGGGCCCACAGCCCCATAGGGAGGACACAGTGCCCGCAAGAGGGACTGGGCAAGAGGTGGACAGGCAGGGGGTGGGGGCATTCTGTGTGCCCCAGAGCCTGAGTTCGCAGGCTCTCAGCAGCCCGTGCTGGGCAGCAGTGTGGGCATCTCTCCCGCAGGGCACCCTCTGCACTTTCCTGCAGACCTGCAGCAGCCCTTTCCTGAGGGACATCTGGCTCCGGGCCCGGGGTGGGGGCAGGGCCTCGCGTGTCTCCCCCTTGATTTGTAAGAGTCCAGGGCTGTCGGCCATGGCCACACTGAGCACCCCTGGGAGCCAAGGCAGCTTAAGGACAAGGTGTGTATGAGGACGGCGGGGCCCAGGGAGGAGAGGCTAGCCCAGGGCTACCCAGGTCCCCGGAGTAGGGGCAGGGGACTTGAAAATGAGCCCCCAAGGGGCTCTGATGGGGGCAATTCCAGGAGAGGCGTGGGCAGGTGTGGGGCTGGAGAGAGGCCTGTCCTTTTTCCCTTGCCCTGCACACTGTCTCCAGGGTGGCAGACCCAGGCTGCCTGGCGAGGCTGCTTCTGGAGGCCTGAGGAAGGCTGGGCTGAGGACTCTGCCTCTCCTCAAAGCCACAGCCTCCCTGCTCTGGGGCTGCATGTCGGGAAAATCCCGGCCTGGGTTACCCCAGCTGGGGACTCAGGCTCTCTTTGGACCCTACAGAAAGAGCTGGCCAGCCCCCGGGCCAGAAGGGCCGTCCGTGACCCACAGATGGCCCCAACACACTGTAAAACACTCATGATTTATTTTAGTGTGTGTTAGAAAAATAAAGCCAACACATCAAGCCTGCAATTTCGCAGATACTAACACTTCGGACCAGGAAAAAAGAAGCCCATGACATGGCACAGCGCTGTGGAGCGAGCGAGATCTGGGATGCGTAGGCCTGGACGGCTGAGGCTTGGAAACCCCTCCCCTCCCCAACCTTTCCCACCATGCAGGGGCCCAGCAGGCCCTCAGCCCACTCACCCCGCCAGAGGAGGGAGGAGGGAGGAGGGTCTGGGCCAGGTGGGAGCTTCTCCCCGGAGGCCTGAGGCAGCTTCCCTCCTCTCCCAGGAAGGGGCTGGCCCAGGCCCAGCTAGGATGCTCCCAGCCCAGCTCCTACCCGCCGGGTCTTTCCCGTTTGTCAGGCAGGCCGGCAGGCTGGGCTGGTGACTCATGACTGGCTGGGCCATCTGCCCTGCACCCCTGCCCCAGGCAAAGTGAGAAACCTGACCGGGCTCCAGCACAGACAGGAAACCCCACCCTAGGGCCTGCAGTGGGACAGGTGTGGCCGCCCTCCACCCCCACACAGGCCTCGGGGAGGGTGTCTGAGGCCGGCCTGGCCCTCTCTGCAGCACTGAAACACCAGCTGCCTCTCCCCAGCCCGGAACTGGGGATCCAGTGTCCTCCGCACTGACCCCAGGCTCTGCTCTCCCTGGGAATCACCCGCTTTGACAGTGGGGCCAAGGACTGGGGTTCCCACCCTCCTCTGCCCAGTGGACTTTGTGGCCCCAGGCAGGTGGCATCAGCTCTCTGGGCCTAAGCTTCTCATCTCTGCAGGGTTCATCAGCTCAACAAGCATTTGTGGGTTCCTGAGACCTGAAGGCTCCACTCCCCCACCTAAGCACACAACAGCCCAGGCACCACCCACATCTCCCTCTTACCTGGAGCAGAGGGGCGGGTGTTCGGAGCCTTGGGGCCCAGGGTCATTTGCACTGGAGGGGGCCAGGAACACTCCCAGGAGTGTGGCAGTCCCTTCCTAGGGGGCCCCTCCTGGAGCAGCTGCCTTGAGAGCCCAGCCTACAGCAGAGCCTGGTGGGGTGGCCGGGCCACTGCTACCTGGCTTCACTGCTTTCTTCTGCCATTCCTCCCAGGCTACCCAGGAGGACGGGAGGGGCAGGGTACTGGCGGCAGCAAGAGAGAACCCGCCCAGGAGGGCCCAGCACGGGAACTCCAGCCTCCAGAGCCAGCAGAGCCACGGGAACTCCTCCTCACAGAGGAGGCGCTGTTGGAGGGCCAGGAGCAAACTCCCAGCAGAGCAAAATGCAGAGGTGACCAGCCCAGGGCACACCAGCCACTGAAAAACCCAACAATGGGGGCTGCCGTGGGGATCCACGGTTGGGGGACTCTCAGACGGCCCCCCAGGCTCGTCCCCATGCGTATTCTTTGAGCTGATGGGGACGCAGTGTTCACAGTCCTGACAGGAGGCAGGCGTGACCCCGGTCGGGGAGTGGATTTGGCCCTCTTCAGACCCCCAGGGCAGAAAGCCCTGTTCAGAGGTACCAGGGAGCAGGCACAGGCCAGCATCCGAATTCGTAACAAGCATCCGGGACTCCACATGACGCAGGTCTGAGAATCAATCCCGGGTTCCAGCCCAGCCATCATTTTCAGAGAATATGGGCCCTGTCCCGAGCCGCCAGCCATTGCCAATGGCTGCCCGGAGGAAGGGAGGAAGGGGTGCCCCCAGCTTGTGGAACCAACAAGGGCTTGCTGGTGGGGCATGCCCAGGGGCAGACGCTAAGGAAGGAGAGGAGGGGGCGGGGGCTCCGGCCAGGGAAGCCCTGTCCTCTGAACCAGGCAGAACAGGGGGCTGGGCCGCCCTCAGCCTGGATCTGGCCAGGGCTGGGATGTGAGCTCTGGGAACAGGGCCCAGCCCTCACCTGCTTGGTTTGCCTCTTGCCAGGGGAAGGGACTCAGGAAGGTTTCTGAGCTGCCCCATGCCCCTGCCTGGAGTTCCTGACCCTCAGGGGAAGCTGAGGCTACAGAGAGCACCAAGTGCAAAAGGCCTGGTGGTTGGACCCAGAGCCCCTGTCCCTGGGTCCCCGCTCCTCCCCACCAACCCGTCCCAGCTCTCCCACACTCCCACGAGGCCACATCATCTTCTGCTCCTGCTGAGTTCCCCTTCACGCATTTGAAAAGCAAATTACAGGAGGGAGAAGGCAAACCCGGGATGAACGGGGGCCTCGTGGGACTCCTTGGACCCACGGGAGAGCCTGGGAGGGCTTCTATGGGCCGACTGGGATCTCAGGGGCAAAATAGGGGCCCCTAGCCCACAGCGGAGGGCGACTCTAATCAGCAGAGATCGCCCAGCATGCCTTATCCTCAGCAGCACAGGGCCACCTGTGGGGCAGGGGGAGGGGGCCTGGCCAGCTGGGTCGGCCGCCCCCGGCAAAGCCAGGGGACGCCAGGAGCGGGGCTGTGTGGTGCAGAGCAACTGTGTCCCAGGGGAGGGGGGGTCTGTCTCCGCTCCTCCCAGCTGCAGGCCCTGGGCAGCCGCAACCTCTCAGAGCCTGCCTGCCCCTCTCCTGAGGTCTGGATTTTGCCAGCACAGAGCAGGGACGTCAGCAATATGCCCAGCCTGGCGCAGACCCAGGGCAGGCCCTCTATCCGCAGGGCATCCTCTGGTCTACAAGTTCTGTGACGACGTGGCTGGCACCAGGGTCTGAGGGCTTTGATGCTGGGGAACGTCCTTGCGCCTCTGCAGTAGATGTGAAAGTCTGTGGAGCCCAGGGACCTGGAGCAGGTGGCCTGGGTGGGGCTGCTGCCTTCTGGGCCAGGACCAGATTCCACTCCCTGGCTGGACAGCCCTGGGCACAGCGTTTAAACACCCAACACTTCAACTCTGCTCTGTGAAACGGGGATGATTCTAACAGCGCTGGATCACGGCACGGTTGGGAGGCTTGGGTGAGGTCATGTGTTCCATGATCCTGTCCACACGAAGGTCATGCAGCCTTGGGGGGCACTGGAGCGGCAGGTGTGGTTTTGGGAACCTGCCATGGGCCACAGCCCTAGACCAAGCCGGACCATCGGGACTCTTTTCCTGGAATTTGAATGCTGAGCCGAGGGACACTGGGCTTGTGCTGGGGCCACTCCCGAGCCGCTGCTGTTGGGGCCTGAACAGCGCCTTCCCCCTGCCCTCCCTGCTGCAAGCTCCAACCAAATACCTGCTCCCGGCTTCAGTTAGTCAGAGTCCACTTCTGGCACCTGCAGTCAAATTTATTGATTGATTGATTTGAGAGAGTCTTGCTCTGTTGCCCAGGCTGCAGGGCAGTGGTGAGAATAAGGCTCGCTGCAGGGCAGTGGTGAGAATAAGGCTCACTGCAGCTTCGACCTCCTGGACTCAAGCGATCCTCGGCCTCCCAAGTAGCTGGGTCTACAGGCACACACCACCACGCCTGGCTAATTTTTGTGTTTTTTGCAGAGATGGGGTCTCACTATGTTGTCCAGCCTGGGCTCAAGCAATCCTCCTGCCTTGGCTTCCCAAAGTGCTAGAATTACAGGCATGAACCACCATGCCAGCCGAAAGTGTCTCTGCACATCTGCACAAATAAAATGTATTTCTGTACGTACACTGATTTGTACCCAGAAGCCCTTTTAAAAAATATTGTGTCACCTTGGCTTCCTCTCTTACTTCTTGCTCCCCCTTTATGTAAAACTGCTGAATCTTTTGAGTGTCAGTTGCAGACACCTTGACACTTCACCCTAAATACCTTAGCATCAAATGTCTAAGAACACCTGCCTGCCTCCAGCAGCACGCCTGGGGAAACGCAGTGCCACACAGAACGATGCACGGCCCCGTGGCCCCGCCTGCTGTGTGTAAACTTCCCAGTCAGCTCCACGGCCCGCCAGAGCAGTCCCACCCCAAGCCTCGTTCAGGATCCTATCCAGGGTCTCCCGTTAGCCTCCTCTCATCTATAACACGCACCGCACCCTTTTGCCTTTTTAAAAACATTGCCCTTTTCTGAGCATCCGGAGAGGTGATTCCGAGAATGCCTCCGGATCCGACTCCCCTGTGCTCAGTGCAGGTCAAGCGTCCCAGGCAGGAGCATCACTCAGGGGCTGCTGAGCCACCCGAGGGAAGGCAAGCCTGGGAGAGGCAGTCCCGCAGCCGTTGTCCTGCCACTCGGGGGCCTCTGATGGCCTCTCCTCTGGTGCCATCTCCCACCCCAGAGCTGGACAGCAGGCCTGGGGAGTGGCCTCTCAGATCTGTCCCTTTGGTGGTCTTGGGGCTCCTACGGGGGCACCTTCCTCTTGTTTCTCCCCTAAGCAGGCAGGAGGTGGCTGGCGGAGAGCAGAGGGGACCCCTGATGGCTAGAAGCGAGGGGGGCAATGCAGAGAGAGCACAGCTCGAGATGGAGAACTCTCCCTGGGCGTCTGGCCACTGCCTGACCCTCAAACCAAGGGGAGCGTCCGAGAGTCAGGCAGGAGGGCCAGGTGCAGAGGTGGGCCAGGTGCAGAGGCAGGCCAGAGAGGCATCCGGACGGGAACCAGCCCACCTTCTCCTGAGAAAAGGCTCACGGAGATGGCAAGCGTCCCAGCCGAGGCCCCTTGGGGCATGGGGCGGCCCTGTGGTCCAGTTGGGTACAGGAGGAAGGTGGGACCGGCCCTCAATCCCCCCCGGCAGCCAGGGGTGCTGGGAGACAGAGGGGGAGGCATCACCGAATCCCAGGGTGGACTCCCATCGGGGTGGGTGGAGGAGAGGGAACCCTTCCTCTGGCAGGGCCCTCTCATCTTGTCTTGGAGCTTCCGCGCGGGTGCGGGATCGCCACTTCGCAGCGGGCTCTGGCCATCAGGCGGTCCATGGTTTGGAGCTGTCAGGGCCCGAGGAGGTGCCCCAGCACGTGGCAACAGCAGGGGGCCATCACCTCCTCAGGCAGGGGGTGAGGAGAGAAGGTGCTGCTGGAACTGGCGAGAGGGGCCTTGAGCATGGGGGCCCGAGGTGAACGTGCATGCCCTCCTCCCTCCCCCCTGCCCTCAGGCTTCCCTCGGGCCCCAGTGCCCAGAAGCCACCATTAGGCACAGGCACAGGGTCAGCCTCCAGGGTCTGAGCAGGGTGGGGACCTGGGCCATGGCCCCTGCCTCTCCAGCCCAGCAGCCACTCCAGCCTGGCCCCTTCACTCAGATCAATAAAAAGTGTAGGAATGAATTCCATTTCGGTGAAAGCATCAAGGAAGAGCAGATTCCCAAGCCCCAGGATTGGGTCCACGGCCAACTCTGCAGAGCTTAGGGCCCCCAGTGGTCCGGCTCTGGCACCTGTTAGGACCCGCCCAGGGGAAGGGGAGGAGCTGTGGGCCTCCGGCTGTCCACCCTGGCTCCCAGGTCACCCTGCAAGGCCAGCACCGCCCTTCCGATCCCCCCAGGGCTGTGGCCTGGGAATAGCCACCCCCAGCCTGGGACAGAGCAGGTAAGGCCCGGGAGGAGGGGACCGCTGACCTTCCCCAGGAGTTTGGGAACTGCTCATGGCTTGTCTCAGTTCTCCAGCTGGCTGTGGACCTAGGATGGATGAGAACAAGGAGGGAGCCAGCCAGGGGTCAGGGAGGCTGGGGACAGGGTGGAGCAGGAGCCCAGTGTGACACGAGAGACCTGGAGCTGGAGAAGCAGTGCCAGCGGCAGGCTCAGCAGGACTTGCTGAACCCCAAGGGTGGGGTGCGGACAGGGAGGCCACCCCGCTCGGGAGACAGCAGCCCCCCTCTGCCATCCACGCCCTCACTCCACATCCCACAGGACCCCTGCTGGAATAGCTGTCTCTGCAAAATGCCCGTAAGTCCACAGAAACCGCCAAAGCTTTCCTGAGACCGGGGACATTATCTGCAGCAATGGGGACCACATCTGGTGTACCGAGGTCTCCAGTGCTCGAGGGGGGAGGCATGTGAGAGCAGAGGGGATGGGAGCCCTGAGTTCCTGAGCTAATGCTACAAAGTCAGCACTGGACTAGCACATCAGGTGGATCTAACCAGGCCCCAGCGAGGCTCTGCAGAACGTGGAAGGGGTCAGAACTCACTCTTCCCAGCAATGTCCTAGAGGCAGTGGCCCCGCTGCCCTGGCCTGATGTGGGCTCCAGAGCTGTGGGATGCAGTGTGAGCCCTTGGCCCTGAGAAGCTGCTCTCCCCAGTCTGCCTCGTCTGGGAAGCCAGGTCAGCTACCTGGCTGAGGGCCATGGGCACTATGCTGGGCAGGAGCAGGGATCTGCCATGTGCCCTGCGGCATGATGATTTTCATTAATCTGCAAAACTTTGTGTCTTAGATAAGGGTAGGCTTCTTAGTCAGACAAACCTAGTTCCAATCCTGCTGTGTGGCCTTGGGTAAATTACTGACCCTCTCTGTGCCTCATCTTTAATGTGATTTCCATGGCAGGGCAGTCATAGGGACCCCAAGGGCTAATGCTATAAACAGACCAAGTACAGGTGCTGGCCTGTGCCAACTTTCTCTTCCTTTTCCTCTCCCTTCCTACCCCATGTGCCTGTGGCCAAGGGACAAGGTGGTTGGCAGTCTCCATGAGGTGCCTGGGGCTGGCGCTCTTGGCCAGCATAAGCCCACCAGGCTCTGGGAAGGGTTAGCCCTGCTCAGAGTGGGCAGATGGGTAGGCATGGCCGAGGGCCCGAGGTGGTCACAGGTAAGCTGCCGGCAGCAAAGGGCAGCCTCTCACCTGGCCTTTGGGCAGAGAAGCCCCGCCCAGCTGTGGCAGTGAGCTGGGAGCGCATCTGTGGCCTTGCCCTGCTCTTTCCCCTAATGTGAGCTTCACCCCCGCCCTCCTTGAGCATGCCCAGCTCCTCCAGACTCACGCAGTCACATTTCACAAGTAGAGGAATGCTGGGGGGCCGGGGCCGGGCCAGGCTGCACCCAGGGCCACCCACATGCCCCCACCCATGAGAAGCAGCAGGAAGTCCCCTCCCCCTCCTCCACCCCTGTCTGTCCACCTTCAGGGTTTGGCTCTGATCTCTGGCTCTCCAGGGGAAATTTCCTTGTGGAGTTAGTGGAGTCAACTTTGCTGACAACAGTGGGGCCTAGTATGGGCTAAGGATATTATCTCTGCACTCCCCACCATTCACTAGTTATTCATCCATCCACCCACCCATCTATCTATCCACCCACCCACCCACCCATCTATCCACTCCCCAACCCACCCATCTATCCACCCCCCACCCACCCATCTATCCACCCCCCAACCCACCCATCTATCCACTCCCCACCCACCCATCTATCCACCCCCCACCCACCCATCTATCCACCCCCCAACCCACCCATCTATCCACTCCCCAACCCACCCATCTATCCACCCCCCACCCACCCATCTATCCACCCCCCACCCACCCATCTATCCACTCCCCAACCTACCCATCTATCCACCCCCCAACCCACCCATCTATCCACCCCCCACCCACCCATCCATCCACCCATCTATCCACCCCCCACCCACCCATCTATCCACCCCCCACCCACCCATCTATCCACCCCCCAACCCACCCATCTATCCACCCCCCACCCACCCATCCATCTACCCCCCACCCACCCATGTATCCACTCCCCAATCCACCCATCTATCCACCCATCCACCCACCCATCTATCTATCCACCCATCCACCCACCCTGCTATCCACCCCCACCCATCCATCCATTCACCCTTCCATCCAAGAATTCACCCATCCATCCATCCACCCACCCACCTACCCATCTATCCACCCCATCCACCCCACCCATTCACCCACTCATCCACCCGCCCATCTATCCACCCACCCATCCATCCACCCATCCACCCATTCACCCCACACATCCATCCACTTACCCATCCACCCATCCACGACATCCACTCATCCATCCACCTGTCCACCTATCCATCCATCCACCTGTCCACCTATCCACCAATCCACCAATCCACCCATCCACCCATCCAACCATCCACCCATCCACCCATCCAACCATCCACCCATACACCCATCCAACCATCCAACCATCCAGCCAGCCATCCACCCATCCAAACATCCAGCCATCCAACCATCCACCCCATCCAACCATCCACCCATCCAACCATCCAACCATCCACCCATCCACCCATCCACCCATCCACCCATCCAACCATCCAGCCATCCACCCATCCACCCATCCAGCCATCCAGCCATCCACCCATCCAGCCATCCACCCATCCAGCCATCCACCCATCAAACCATCCACCCATCCACCCATCCACCCATCAAACCATCCACCCATCCACCCATCCACCTATCCACCCATCCACCCCATCCATCCTATCCATCCACCCATCTGTCCTTCCATTCAATAAACGCTTCATGAGAGAAGAGACCCACCCTCCAGAGCTGACCCTGTAGCCCAGCCCAGGCCTCCCGGCACGGTCGTTGGACTGCCTGGATTAGACCACATGGGGTCCTGGTGGACACGTCGACTCTACTCTCCAGGCCTGGGCCCCGGCATCTGCATTTTCACCGAGGTCCTCTGAGGACCACATACTGATGCTTTTTTCCACAGGCTCTGAAGGCCCAGCCAAGGAGCTGACAAAGCAATGGACGGTGGCGAGGTTCTGCCAGGGGCCCAGCCATGGCTCTGGGGGTGCAGAGACCTGAGCAGAGGCCTCTAAGCTCCGCCCGTTTCCCACCAGCCTGACACAAGGCCCGACAAGGCCAGAGTTCTGGAATGTAGGGGATTTGGGGCTACACTTCCTTATAGGACAAGGGAGTCCTGGGGACAGGGTCCCCAACACTGTGCACCCTTTGGTGGGCTGGCACTTGTCTCCAAAAGGAGGGCTCCAAAGTCGGGGCGGGTTGCCTGGGTCCCAGCTGGGCCCTGCTCTGGACTCCTGGTTCTCCTTTCAGGCCCCTTCCCCAAGGGCGCATCCCCCGCCTGGCCTGAGCTTCAGTCAGGGCTCACACCCTTCCCTGTCTCACTCAAGTGGGCCTTTCCAGGGTCAGTGAGAGACCCTGGGGACCCCATCCGGCCCAGGCCACACGGCAAGAGGGGAACTGCTTGCCTAGGCCCAGGTGTGGGTGTGAGAATGGCTGGAATCCTTCCAAGGTGCCCTTGCCTTCACCCTGTGCCCCCCGTGTTCCTGCACCTGGGCACTGGGGCTGCAGAGCTGCTGAATTGCAAGGGGGACCCCTCACCCTTAGATCTTGTTTGTGCTAATGGCTTTGCAGGGGTCCTCTGATGCACCCAGGCCCCCTCCTCCCAGCTGGCCTGATTAGCAATGAACGCAACTCCGGGAAAATTATTAATTTCTATCCCTCAAGTTTACTTCTGGGAAAGTTTGCCAATTAACTTGGCAAGCTGAGGCTCCCAAAATAAAAGGCAAAGGGAGGGAGAGGCACTGGGATGGTCCTTGGTGGGAGGGGCAGCAGGTGCAGACTCCATCCTCAGGAGCGGGGGTGGGGTGGCCTTGGACAGAGCCAGAGCCGGGGCCACTGGCTGGGAGTGGCCTGAAGTGGAACGAGGAGGTACCCTGCAGCGGCCCCGCCCACCATACCAAGGGTGGCCCCACAAGGGCTGCACCGCATCTGGTTGAAACTCGTGAGGTCTGGGGGTGGGGATGCAGGGGCGCCTGGGGGCCCTGGCTCTGACAGTGTCCACATCTGCACGCTGAACACACAGGCTATTGATGGGTCTGAAATAAAAGGGGCTGAGGGCAGCAGGCAGATCCTGGGACCACCACGGCTGGGCATCTTCCCATCCAACAGTCCCCAGCTCTGGTCCTTCTCACTTTCTTCTGTTTTTTTTGTTTGTTTGTTTGTTTGTTTTGTTTTTTTTTTTTTTAATTTTTGCGACAAATTCTTGCTCTGTCTCCCAGGCTGGAGTGCAGTGGCATGGTCACGGCTCACTGCAGCCTCAACTTCCTGGGCTCAAGCAATCCTCCTGCCTCAGCCTCCTGAGTAGCTGAGACCACAGGCATGTGCCACCAAGCCCAGCTAATTTTATTTTATTTTTTGTAGAGATGGGGGTCTCCCTATGTTGCCCAGGCTGGTCTCAAACTCTGGAACTCAAGTGATCCTCGATCCTTGGCCTCCCAAAGTGCTGGGATGACAGGCATGAGCCACCAGGCCCGGCCCCTTCTTTTGTGCAAAGCCAGGCCCCCCCCCCCCGCCGCCGATGCTGGGCTCCACACTCCCCCAGAAGGCCTTCCCCCTCTCTTCCCCCTCTCTGACCATGCATCTGATGCGGTTTGCTTTGGCTCAGTCACTGGCGGTGAAATGTTGCTGTCACAATCTCGGCTCCTGCCTTGCTCTGAGGTCTGTGTGTGGGTTGGGGAGGGGGCAGCAGGATGGCGCCCCTTCCCAGCCAAGCAGCCTCCGCACAGTGGGTGTGCAGCCTCAGGGAGGCAGATGCCAGGTGCAGAAGGAAGCCAAGGAGACCCACCTAGAGAGGCTTCTGGGCCCTCAGGCCTTGGCACTGACTACGGGGCCCTGGCTGGGCAGATAGCGCCAGAAGGGACACTGGACCCTCCCAAGGCTAGAAGAAATAACCAATCCCCACACAACGAGGCTGCTTCCTCTGTGGCCAGATCGAAGGCAGGGCTCCTGATGAGGGGGCCAGAGGCACTGGGCCAGCTGCTTTTGGACCCAAGGGACCTGCCCAGATGCCTGTGGGGGTGTGGGGAGTGAGGGGAGCCACCGTACCCAAGGTCGCAGCATCCCCGGGAAATGGTCCTGCCCAGCAGGCTTCCGGATGTCTGGTTCAGGAATGTTTCCCCAGGCCCACTCTGTAGTGGCCAGGGACAGAAGGGCAAGGCCACGGCTTTTTAAAAGGCAGCCAGAACATTCGTCTCCTGCCAGAGTAAGGCCATGGCTGTGCCCTCCATGTCCCCAGCACTTCCCGCCACCCCAGGCTCATCTCATCTCCGGTGCCTCCTAATGGAGGCGCTGTGGCCCAGCCCCTCCAGCAATGTCCCAACAGCCCCCATCAAGCCCCAGAAGTACTCAGAAACGTAAATTAAAACAAATTGCATTTAAAAATTACAAATAGGGGCCATTTTATCGTTTTTTATTACATAACAACCATTAATAAAGTGTAGTCCCTGCACCTTCATTGCCTGGAGACTAAAGTTCAATTCCTGTCCTCCATGCAGGCTGGGGATGCCATTGTCACAGCCACGTACCTGGGGTAATACAAGTGTAAATACATTTATGGGCAGGAAGAGGAGCTTAGGAGGAGGGCCCTGCCGCCCACAGGGCAGGGCGGGTCCTGGAGCTCTCCGCTGGGAGGAGCCACTGCCCTCCTCCCAGGATGATGATGGGTTAGGGGATCCTGGGACCAACTGGACATGAAGAGGCCACTCCCACTGGGGTAGAATGAGGTGGGGGCTGAGATCCTCCTGCCTCCCCTTCCTGATCAAGGAGGGCCCATGCAGGAGAAGGAGATGCAGGCGCAGGATTGGCTGTATGGTGCACACACACACACACACATACACACACCCTGGACCCCCGTGACAGGGAAGCAGAACAGGAGGCCAAGACCAGCCACACACTGCGAGACCGGCTGGCCAGGCTGCCCAGAGCCCTTCCTGGGTTCAGCCTCTTTCCTGGGCTTCTCGTCCCACTGGAGGAAGGGCCGGGAGGGCAGAGGTCCTTCCTCTTTCCACACTAAGCACCCACAGTCTGCAGGGATGTGTGAGCCAGAAGCTGGGGTCACCCCTGTGCTAAGCAGCCAGGGCTCCCCAGCTGCCCTTGCCAGACAGGTGGGCCCAGCAACTGCTTCCCACCTGAACCCACTGCACAGCCAGGCAGGTGGGGGCAGGCTGGAACGCGGGCAGCAGCACTGGGAGGGATGGGCTGTGTGCAGAGCCCAGCAGCCACTTGGCTGCCAGGGAGTGGCCCAGGAATCAGGCACCACTTGTGCGGCAGCCCCTTCCCCTCCCCTCCCCCTCCTCAGCCTCCTCTTCTACCCCAGGGCCCAGGCCGGTTAATCTTTAACGGCTTCTGGACTAGCACTGACCCCAAAAGCAAACACAGCAGGATTCCTGGGGAGGAGACATGTCTTCCAAGTACGGCTGGGCAGTGGTGTCTTTTTTTTTTTTTTCAGATGGAGTCTCACTTTGTCGCCCAGGCTTGAGTGCAGTAGTGTGATCTCGGCTCACTGCAACCTCCGCCTCCCCGGTTCAAGTCATTCTCTTGCCTCAGCCTCCCCAGCAGCTGGGACTGCAGGCGCCCGCCACCACTCCCGGCTAATTTTTTGTATTTTTAGTAGAGACGGGGTTTTACCGTGTTAGCTAGGATGGTCTCCATCTCCTGACCTCGTGATCCGCCCGCCTCGGCTTCCCAAAGTGCTGGGATTACAGGCGTGAGCTACCGCGCCCGGCCCTAATTTTTATATTTTTAGTAGAGATGGGGTTTCACCATATTGTCCATGCTGGTCGCAAACTCCCGACCTAGTGATCCACCTGCCTCCCAAAGTGCTGGGATTACAGGCGTGAGCCACCGTACCCAGCCTGCAGTGGTATCTTAAAGGAGGCACTGGGTGAGGGTCACTGGCTCCGGGTGGGTGGGGTGTCCAGGCCTCTGCCTCGTGCCCCTCAAGCCTCATTCGTGCTGGAGACTATAAGCTTCTCCCCAGTTCAGAGCTGCAACCTTTCCCAGGCGTGACCAGGGGCAGGGACGGCAAGCAGAAGGGGCCCGCAGGACCCCAAGGCCACGTACTTAGGAGCCTGATGTAAGGCTCTGAAGGCCGGGGAGGGGGCTATAGGGCCAGAGCAGGGGAGGAGGTCCCCACTGCAGCTCGAGGGCAGAAGTGTCCCTGCAGAAAGCAGAGGAGGGGGCGCTTCCTCCAGAAATCCGCCAGGCCATTGTTACACTTTCTGAGGCCAGGGAATTTTTCCAGGAGGTTGTGACAACCAAAAATAATAATAACGCCCCTCCCCCAGCAGCAGGGATTCTGGAAAAAACAGCTGCTGCAGTTATCAGGGCCGAGGAAAAAACAAGGTCAGGCACTGCGAAGATTTAATTTCAAGCGCGTCCCCGCAGCCCGCCGGCCACGCACCGCACGCACGCGTCCTCCCCGCGCGGGGTGGCGGCCGGCGGGAGCCACGTGGAGCAGCCGCGGTCCCTCCGGCCACGCCTGGCTCCCGATGTCGCGAAGGGGGTCTTGGGGCAGGCCCCGCTCCCCGAGGCTGTCGCTGCGGCTCCTGCCAGCCGGGAGACGACGAGGGGAAGGGGTGGGCCGCGCTGGGCCTTCCGTCCATCCGTCCTTCCCCAGCTCTGCGGGGGCTAAATCCGTCTTCAACAAACCTCGCGAAAAAGCCGAGGGGGGGACGCGCCGTTGCTGGAGAATAGGTCAGAAGTGACAGCAGAATGGGCCGCTGAGATCCCCGTCCCCGCCCCGGTCCTCCGTCGGCCTGGCGGGCGGCGACGTGGGGAGGGCCGGCTCAGAAGCGGGGGTCGCCCGGGCCGGGGAACTTCCTCGCGCCGACGCCCACTCCCCACGGGCCGCACTCGCCGAGGGGCCGAAAGGGGCTCCAGTGGAGGACGCGGTGGGAGCTGGGTCCCGCTCTAGCTGCCGACGCCGGCGGTGCCCGGGTCTCCGGGAGCGCAGTTTTTGGCACAAAGTAGCGCCGAAGACCCTGCCGGGTGTCCCGCCGCGGCTGCCGCTGTGCCCGCGCAGGGCCGGCTCGTGAACGGGTGCGGGGGCTTTCGAGGGCGCTTCCTCTACCCTGCGCGCCCGGGGGAGCTGTCCGGTCACCGCTGGCAGGCAGAGGCTTCGGGCCCCATGGGTGCCCCCGAGACCCCGGATCGTGCGCTGAGAATGTCGACGTTTCAAACGAGCCAGCAGAGCGGGCCGGAGCCTTGGTCGGGAACCGGCGCCGCGTGCGCACTGGCCGGCGAGGCCTCTGGCCCGCCGGGGAAGGAGCCCAGAGCGCCTGTCTCCCCGGTAGAAACCAACACACACAAATAATTATCCGTATTTCCCACACTGGGGGATTGGGAGTACGGAGCAAGGATAGGGGAGGGGACAGGGTCCAACCCGCTGGTTTTTTACTTTAAAAATTATATATTTTATGTCACGATCGCTTTTCGTTAAGACCACAAACATCCAATTTGGCTTGGCGTAATAAAATCAGCCGGAGCTCCCTTAAACGGAGCCATTCCGGTGAATTAAGTTGTGAAATCTAATCTATTATATCCATAAAGGAGAATGCTTTCATTGTAAATTCAGGTTATAAAGAAACTATACCTGGGCCGCCGGCCTCCCTTCCGGATTTACTACTTGAAGGCTTATCAAATTACTTCAAAATGCTGGGCTACCCCCTCCATATCTCATGGCAACAAAAATTAAACGTGGCAACATTTCTTTTAATAGTAGGAAAGGTCAAAAACAACCGCCACAACAAGGGGATATAATGTTTAAAAGACATCCTTCCCCACCCCGGGAAGTCTTCTCCGCGTTTGGAAGCGCCCTTCCTATTTTCCCAATTAATTCGAGTTTTTAAAATATCTAAACGCGCCACGACTTCCTTCAGGTTCTCCCCCGCTCCACGAGGCGTCTGAGGCGCAGCTCCCGGGTGGATCGCACGTGGGGCCGCAGACCCCGGGCGCCCGGACGTCAGCCGGAGGCGCGGGGATCTCGTGGCTCCGCTGCGAACCTGCGCCCCACCGCGGCCCGCACACCTGGGCCGAGCCGGGGCCGCCTCGGGAGCCCCTTGCTGGCTCCTGGGCGCCCCACTCGGCTCAGCAATGTCCGGGCCAGACAAAGGAGTCGCCAGGGAGGGGTTAATCCGCCCCTCACCCTTCTCCGTCCTTCCTGCCGCCCCCTTCTCAGGCGGCGCGGAGGAGAGAAGATGCGGCCCCTAATAATGTGTTTGGTTTAACCTACGGGGTGTGGGTATTTGCTGCGCTTTCTTGGGTGAGGGTTGGGCCCCTTCCCTTCCACCTTCCTCCACTCCTGTGCATGATACTCTGGCTGGGGCCTGGGGCGTCCTGCGCTGGCCAGAAGTCAGGGTCACCAGGGACTCTCCGCCCTCGCTCCCGAAGAGGGGAGTTGCGCGGACGGCGAGGAGGATCGATCCGTTCCTGAGTTCCCAGGGAAGCGAGGCCGCGGCTGTTGTCAGGTCGCGAGGAAGATTTATGAGGCGCAGGCCGAGCATGGCCCGGCCCGGCGGAGGCCGCCCGCGCACCCAGGCTAATCTTTGATTTCCATCTAATTATTTTTTTTTCCTGCCATCTCCAAGTCGGCGTCCGGAAAGACGAACAAAGGGAGGAGGATGGGGGATGGGGGCGCCAAGCGGTGGCGAGGGCTCGGTCCGGCAACCTTCCTCCTCAGTGGGGGCCCCTGGGCGCCCCAGGCTCGCGCCCAATGCGGGGCCCAGGAGGGCGCAGTTTGAAAGGTGACCGGGCTGGGGCTGTCGGAGACCCGCTCTGCGGGGTGGCCCTTCTAGCCGCTAGGCCCAAGACAGGACTTCTAGGGAGGGGTCCCTGCAAATGCCCTTGGGCGAAGAGAGGACGGAAAGAATATTCTCCCTTAAATTGCAATTAAGGGTGTGCGGGGCGGGGGTGCTTGGGGGGTGCTGCGGCAGGCCGGGTTCGCTCAACCGGAGGCAGCAGCTCAGCCCTGGGCCGATAAGGCCGAGGGAAACGGGATTTCTTTGCTTCCCGCACGGAAAAGATCCGTCCAAGCGGGTAAGAGGGAAGCGAAGCTTGCATTTTTTATGTTGAAAAAAAAATTCAAAATGGAAAATCATTTTATTGGTCACCACCCATAAGTAAACTAAAAACAGGGATAATTAGAGTGTGGGGATTTGGAGGGACCATAAATCTGCGGCGCCTTTTCCACTGGAATCAGGAGCCTTTATGGCTTGTTGAGTTTTATTTTGAGAGAAATGAGATCCCTGGCTTTGGTGCAGGCGGGTGTGCGCTCCGAGCGTCTTTCGGCGGGGGGGGGGAGGGGGGAGCAGGAGGGGCGAGGAGACTTGCGCAGCCAGGGAGCCGCGAACCCCGAGTCTCGGTCCTCTAAGGCGGCAGGAGAAACCGCGCGCTGTGCCCCGACCTCTCTCGCCCCCAACCGCGACTTGGGACGAGCTTGGGGAACTTCCCCCGGGCTCCGGACGCCCGCGCCGAAAACCGGGCCATGGGTACCAAACCCGACTCTAGGCGGTCATTCACTTTGTCCCCACCCAAACTCTGATGAGCTATTTGGGAGTGCGCGGAGACTGGGAAGTGAGGGACTTTTATAACATTCTTCTTTCGACTCCGGCTTCCGAGCCCACTGCCCATCTTGCCTCCTTCGCCTCCGCCCTTTGTTCTAAACTGGGGAGGGGGGAGGGGGGAGAGAAAAGGACACGAAATCACCCCCGCCCCGTCAAATCCTTAAATTTCCAATCTTCCGCAAAATGGCCTGGAATCCATTTCACTCCATAGGGGTTCTATCCCCCACCGGGTGGAGGCCAGCTTTCCAATCTCCCACACAGACAGGATCCTTTCCCACTTCTGAAAGTCTTCAAACCCAGTCACCCCAAATGCAAACATCGTGTGAAACCCCATTAATCAGGTAAGAAAGTAGGGAGAGCTCTGACTCAGCTGCCTCTAATTTTGGGAGGAGAAAGAGAAAGTGAGTTTCTCTTTCATCAAGTACCCCAAAATAACAGCGCTCCTTCCCTTCAGCCCGCTCCAACCGCAGCCTTGCCTTTGTTGAAAGATCCTTGTCCTTCCTAGGAAGGGGGGCGGGGAGGACAGGCTCACATTCCGAGGAGTTCTGTCCCCAAAACTGTTCGAAGATTCTTTTGTTTGACGTGCACATGGGGGAGGGGAAGGAGCCCGCTCAGGCCACCCGGCCTCCTCGTACCCCGCTCAGGCCACCCGGTCTCGGACCCCGCAGAATACCCCCAAAGCCCATGGGCGTCTCCTAACCGTTTAAGTCCGGGGCTCCGGGGGCTAGGAGCGGCTGCTCCGGGGGCTAGGAGCGGCTGCTCCAAGACAAGGAAAGCTGCCCGCCAGATTGGGGCCAATATCGGGCTTTCCCAACCCAAGCTTCCTCCGAAAACAACCCCCTCAAAACTGAGCATCCCTACTAGAAAAAATCCGGATTTTCCAGGAGGACGGGGTGGGGAGGGCTGCGGGGAACAAAGCCCGGTCGTCCCAGCTCTGAGGCCGAGGCAGGGCGCACCTTCTCCCGGGCGAATTCAATCGGAGCTGCAGAAGAGACAAGCATTTCCAAACTGGCACCCGCTCCGAGCCCAAGGTGAGAGTGGAGAAGGGTCCCTGGTGGAAGCTGCAGGAACACCTTGGGCCGGGGTCTACCCCGCGTTCGGCGGCCCCCCGAATCCCGCAGAAAGACACGTTTGCAGCGAAAGGCTCTTACACACCAGCCGGGATTTTATTCGTTCCCTACCGAGAGTGCGCTCTGGGAGCGCGGGAAACAAGGAAAACGCACGTACCTGGCGGCGCTCCGAGGGCGGCCTCGCGGGCCCTCCGCTGGCGAAGGCCCCCAGAAGCCACTCCCCACCCGGCTGCTCGCCCCACGGCCAGTCCCTCCCTCCCCGGCGACGCACCCCGCCGAGCCAGCTCACAGGAAGCGCCAGGAGCCGGAGACCCGGCTCGCCTTTCCGGGCGCTGCGTCCGTCTTCGACCGCCAGGGCCCGCGTCCTCTCCCCGGCCACGGCCCGCCAGAGGGACCCCGCGGCGGGTCCTGGCTCGGGCGCGTCCTTCTGCGTCCGAGTTCCCACGTTCCCAGGTTCCCGGCCGAGCTGCGGAGACGGACGCGGAGCCCTCGGGGAAGACGAGGCGGCGGCGGCCGCCGTCCGGGCAGGAGCCCCGGGGCGGGAGGGGTGCAGGGCGGAGAAGGCGGGCGGGATCCCAGCGCCCCGCGGCCGCCGCCCTCCGGGGCGCCCAGCCCCACCCACGTGGAACCGCCCCGCCCCCGCCGCCCCGCCCCCACGAGGGAAGGCACCCGAGCCCCGCCGCACACCCGCGTCTCCCGGTCCCGGGCCCGAAACACCGCGCCCCCTCCCCCAGCGCCGTGCTCCCCGCCTCTCCAGCGCGCGGCTCCCGCCCGACCCGCGCGCCCGCCCCCAACCCCGCCCAATCACCGCCCGCCGCGGCTGCTCCCTTTGTCTGAGCCGCCGGCGCAGGCCAATGGAATCACGCGGAGGCGCGGGCGGCTTGGCCAATGGAAGGCCCAGGGGGCGTGGCTGGCGGGAGGGGCTGCGGGCGGCCGAGGTCTCTGCGCTGAGACCCGAGACTGCGGCGCCGGCGGGTGCGCCCAGATCGCCCACCTAGAGCCGGCAGGATCCCGCCGCCGGGTTGTGGGTTTTTGACTCTCCCTCCGCTGTCGGGAGAAGCGCCTGAGTCGGGAGGGAGGTGGGAGGAGGTGACCCCGCGTCGGGGGTGCGGGGAGCGGGACGGCAGCTTGGATGGACACGGTCAGCCCCGGGCCGGAGAGGGTTCGGCTCAGAGCAGCCTGGGTTCGGTTCAGAGCCCTACTGTGCACGTTTCCGCGAGGATCTGCGGAGAGACGTGCAGGCGACGCAGGCCCCGGGAAGGAAGGAGGGTACCTGGGCTCGGACGAGCGATAACGCTGTGTTCTGTGACTCCGTACAAACGGATCCTGGAGTCCAGGGAAAGCGTCCCAGGCCCCCAGCCCGGGCAGGGTTCGTGGGATTGGCGTCCGCTGCCCCAGGCTTACCCCGAATGGAGGAGTGACCCCTGTCCCCTGAGCTGGGTCGCATTGAGGGGAAATGCCAGGACACCCGCACCAGGGCCCAGGCACTGAAATCTGGAGCGGAGCACAGCCAGGCGGCTTGGCCTGTGCCCCGCGCCCTCCCCAGAGGGGGTCTTCTTCCAGGCTGGAGCGCACATCTCCCCTGGAGCAGGGGGTGAGGGAAAGGCCTCCTGTGCCCTCAGTCAGGCCCTGTAGGGCAGCACGGGTGGAGAATGCCTGGACCTTCTTATCTTGTTACCCCGATTGCCTTCACCACGGCAGGGGAAAAAGTGACAAAACTGCCTTTGGGATGCCAAAGAGCTGGTGAGTGTCGCCTTCTCTGTAACAGAAACATGTAAAGCGGGTTGTCTGTTTCTAGGTGGAGGACTTTGGTCCGCTGTGTCCTGCATCTTCTTTAAAAGTAACAAAGACAGTCTTAATTCACTGAGGAGGAGGCACATATGGGTGTCAGCAGTCCCAGGCCTCAGGGAACGTGCTTTTCACATTTTCCTAAGTTTCCAAACCTTGTCAAAGTGAAATCACAAACTAGAATAAAAACAGAGGCAAAGCAGCCCCTGGCCGTGAGATTTCAAAGGGCCTCTCCCTGCAGGGTCCAGTCCATCCCTGCAGGGTAAGTGGAGCCCTGGGCATAAATAAGGCACAGCATGGCAGAGGAGCCAGCACCAGGGAACACAGCCTTGTCACAAACATCCCAGGATCTGCTGGAGTCCTGCCGGGCCAGCCTGGGCCTTCTCAGTCCCCATGTCCCTGGCACTGTTGTCACCAAAGCCACTAGACAGCAACTTTTAAGACTCCACCCTGGGGTTCCCCACTCCAGGGGTCACCAGAATTCTGAGGCAGGCACTCTGCTGTGTCCCCTGAGGCCCACAGCAGCCGCGGGGTCTGGGGGACTCAGGGAGGACCTCTTAGCATCCTGACCTCCTCCAGCCCTGGTTGCAGCCCACAGACCCAGATCAATATGGCCTTAATGGTGTGGCTCCCAGGGATTAAGCAGCCAAGGCCAGAGACCTGAATGGGTTTAGAGGCTGAGAAGGGATTTAATCAAGGTAGCCCTCCATACAGTTCCTCCTGACACCCTCCTCTCCTGTTTCCAGTCCCTGGAGATGACAAAAAAAAAAAAAAAAAAAAAACTGAGGCCAGGCACAGTGGCTCATGCCTGTAATCCCAGCACAGCACTTTGGGAGTCTGAGGCAGGCAGATCACCTGAGGTCAGGAGTTCAAGACCAGCCTGACCAATATGGAGAAACCCCGTCTCTACTAAAAATACAAAATTAGCCAGCCTTGGTGGCAAATGCCTGTAGTCCCAACTATTCAGGAGGCTGACGCAGGAGAATCGCTTGAACCCAGGAGGTGGAGGCTGTGGTGAGCCGAGATTGCACCATTGCACTCCAGCCTGGGCAACGAGAGTGAAACTCCATCTCCAAAAAAAAAAACTGTAAGTCCATTACAACCAAGAGGGACAAGATGGGTGCCCTCTGTGGCTCAGAAATCTGGAGGAGTCCTGGGGAGATGGGCGTGGGGACATTGCTCTGGCTGGAGGGAAGAAACGACAGCTTGGTGCCCAGAAGTGAAACCTGCTGGCAGGTGACGGCAGCTCCCCGGGGAGCCAAGGGGCCCTGGGACAGTGGTAGGGGGATGGCTGGGGTGTCTGTGGGAGGGCAGCCTCACCCTTGGCTGAGTACACTCAGCACAGGCGGTGGACAGAGAAGAGATCCCATTGTGGAATAACACCTGGAGGGAGCGGGGAGTCGTGGGCTCCGAGCCGTCAGCCACAGTTGAGGTGTCTGACCACGTGCTGATGGACAAGCAGGGATCCCACACAAAGCTGGGATCACCAACCCCAAGGATGCACCACAAACCGAAGAACTAACACGAGCGAACTAACTAGCGCAGAGCCGGCGCTGTCCAGCGAGATTGGGTGCCCCTCCTCCTTGGCCTGGGCTAGACTGAATCTGCCAGGTTCCCTGGCAAGGGGTGTGGCCGGGTGGCCACCTGCAGTGGAGGTGACAGCAGTGACGGGTGCCTCTCCTGTGACTGGCCCAAAAGGCCCTCCATTCACTTTTCCTTTCCCAGGGCCTGGCAACAACCAGGGTGACACAGGAAGTTTCGCTTGAGGACAGCAGAGTCACCCTCAGCCTGGGGCCCTGAGTGACTGCAAGAATCAAGGCCATTGTCAAACTGAAACCCTGCCATGGTTGTCAAGAGAGAAATCCACTTCTCTTTTGTTTAGGCATTTACACCAGCGTCTATGCCTCAGAGCAGTTTAACTTACAATTCAATTAGCAATTTAATCATTGGTTTTTCACTCCTCCGTAGCAGAATTTTACATCCATCTTCTTGCTGTGGTCTCTAGGTGATGGGTGGGCTCTCCTCCCTTGACTTTGGGCTTGGCGAGTGACATGCTCTGGCTAGTGGGAAGGTAGCAGATTTGAAATGGGCAAAGGCTTGGAATGTGCCAGCAAGGGCAGCCTGGTCTTCCTGCGTGCCAGGGACCCACTACAAGCAGGCCGTGCCCCAGAGAAGAATGGAGAACGCAGATAACTGACGGGGGCTCCAAGAAGGAGCGAGAAACCTGGGCGGACCTCAGCCCAGCCCACATCCCAGAACCCGGAGGCCAGGGGCTCGGCCAGGTGGAGGTCGGCCCTAGCTCTGTGAGCGTGAGAATCGGCCACCAAGCTTTAAGGTCGTCGTTATGCAGCACTGTTGTGGCAAAAGCCGACTGATACACCTGCCCTGACGTTTGGGTATACAGGGAAACGGATGTGGTGAATTGGAGATGATGCCACACGTCCCCTGGTGTGCCGAGGCAAAGGCTTGGGAACGCTGGGAAGAGGGAGGAAAGAGCCAGAAGGTTAGCGCAAGGCACTCATTCCCTGTAGCTTGACCACTGTTTCCAGAAAGTGAGGGCCGGTTTGCAATTAAGAGTTACCCCAGAAAGTTGGGACTCCCAGGTTGAAAAAGCCACTGTTTCTGCCTCAAACAGTAGGAGAAAAGATGGTGGCCATTCAAGGCCTGTCACTCAGGCAGCTCAGTCCAACAAAAGTGTGCAGGCCTGCGGCAAAGATCAGATGAAGGCTCAGGTTGCGGGGGAGGGGAGCAGATGGCTTAATGAATCATCTGTCAGTTGGACCCGGAAGACAGTCATCGGGACCCACGGAAAGGCTCTGCCCATCCTAGAGAGGCAGGCTTTGGGCTGGGTCTTCTCCCTGGAGATGATGGTGACTTTTTCTAACATGAGGGGTGGAAGGAAGGGTGGGTCTCACAGATGTCTGGAGGCCAAGGGCTGGCTGGCCGCCGTCCGGCTGTCCAACAGAAGCCGTTACCCCTTCTCACGGGGCCCCTGGCTGGTCTGCCTTCCCAGGCTCCCTCGCAGTAGGTGTGGCTGGGTAACCGGTGGTGTCCAACAGAATCTGGCAGAAGCAGCATGCACCAGTTTCAGGAGCAGGTCACCCTTCCAGGAGGCTTTTAGGGTTCCCCCTTCTGATAGCTGAAATGGGGACATCAGAGAGATTGTGGAAGACAAATGTGCAAGATGACAGGGCAGCCTTCAGCCTGGGGCCCAACCAGGCCCCACCCCGCAGGAGCACTTGCTTGGGCAGGTCAGGGATAAATAAGCCGCTGGCTGGCATGGGCAGCTACGTTTGGGGTCTGTTTGCTACAGTTGTGTAACTTGCACTGAGCAAGAGTTTCAGAACACACAGTGTTCAAAAACAACACCAGTAATAGCTTCAGAGAGAAAAGAGATTTTGTTCTTTAAAAAAAGAATCTGGGGAAGTGAACTCAGATTTTTGCTTCCTTCCTCATAATTTTAGGTATTATTCAAAAATTTACAAGAAGATTCAGAAATAATAACCAAGAAAACCACATTCATGTGAACAAATAAAAATAAGCTTTGGGGCCGGGCACAGTGGCTCGCGCCTGTAATCCCAGCACTTTGGGAGGCCAAGGCGGGTGGATTGCTTGAGGTCAGGCATTTGAGACCAGCTTGACCAACATGGTGAAACCCTGTCCCTACTAAAAATACAAAAATGAGCTGGGCCTGGTGGCGGGTGCCTGTAATCCCAGCTACTCAGGAGGCTGAGGCAGGAGAATCACTTGAATCCGGGAGGCAGAGGTTGCAGTGAGCCAAGACTGCGTCATTGCACTCCAACCTGGACAACAAAGTAAGACTCTGTCTCAAAAATTATAAAAAATAAATAGAGGCCAGGCGCGGTGGCTCACACTTGTAATCCTGTATCCGGAATTGGTGGGTTCTTGGTCTCACTGACTTCAAGAATGAAGCCCGTGGACCGTCACGGTGAGTGTTACAGTTCTTAAAGGCGGCGTGTCTGGAGTTTGTTCCTTCTGATATTCAGATGTGTTCGGAGTTTCCTCCTTCTGGTGGGTTCATAGTCTCGCTGGCTCAGGAGTGAAGCTGCAGACCTTCCCGGTGAGTGTTACGGCTCTTAAGGTGGCACATCTGGAGTTGTTCGTTCCTCCCGATGGGCTCGTGGTCTCGCTGGCTTCAGGAGTGAAGCTGCAGACCTTCGCGGTGAGTGTTGCAGCTCACAAAGGCAGTGCGGACCCAAAGCGTGAGCAGTAGCAAGATTTATTGCAAAAAGCGAAAGAACAAAGCTCCCACAGCGTGTAAGCGGACCAGAACAGATTGCCACTGTTGGCTCGCGCAGCCTGCTTTTATTCTCTTACCTGGCCCCACCCACATCCTGCTGATTGGTAGAGCCCAGTGGTCTGTTTTGACAGGGCACTGATTGGTGCGTTTACAATCCCTGAGCTAGACACAAAGGTTCTCCACGTCCCCACCAGATTAGCTACAGAGTTTCCACACACAGGTTCTCCAAGGCCCCACTAGAGTAGCTAGATACAGAGTGTTGATTGGTGCATTCACCAACCCTGAGCTAGACACAGGGTGCTGATTGGTGTGTTTACAAAACTTGGACTAGATACAGAGTGCCGATTGGTGTATTTACAATCCCTTAGCTAGACATAAAGGTTCTTCAAGTTCCCACTAGACTCAGGAGCCTGGCTGGGTTCACCCAGTGGAGCTCACACTGGGGCTGCAGGTGGAGCTGCCTACCAATCCCGCGCCGTGCGCCCACACTCCTCAGCCCTTGGGTGGTCCATGGGACTGGGCGCCGTGGAGCAGGGGGTGGCGCTCGTCGGGGAGGCTCGGGCTGCACAGGAGCCCACGGGGCGTGGGGGCAGGGGGGCGGAGGGGGGAGGCTCAGGCATGGCGGGCTGTAGGTCCCAGCCCTGCCCCACGGGAAGGCAGCTAAGGCCTGGCGAGAAATCGAGCGCAGCGCCGGTGCGCCGACACTGCTGGGGGACCCAGCACATCCTCCGCAGCCGCTGGCCCGGGTGCTAAGCCCCTCATTGCCCGGGGCTGGCAGGGCCGGCCGGCGGCTCCGAGTGCGGGGCCCGCCAAGCCCACGCCCACCCGGAACTCCAGCTGGCCCGCAAGCGCCGCACGCAGCCCCGGTTCCCGCTCGCGCCTCTCCCTCCACACCTCCCCGCAAGCTGAGGGAGCCGGCTCCGACCGTGGCCAGCTCAGAAAGGGGCTCCCACAGTGCAGCGGCGGGCTGAAGGGCTCCTCAAGTGCCGCCAAAGTGGGAGCCCAGGCAGAGGAGGCGCCTAGAGCGAGCGAGGGCTGTGAGGACTGCCAGCACGCTGTCACCTCTCAGTCGCAGCACTTTGGGAGGCCGAGGCGGGTGGATCACGAGGTCAGGAGATCGAGACCATCCTGGCTAACACGGTAAAACCCCGCCTCCACTAAAAATATAAAAAATTAGCCAGGCGTGGTGGCGGGCGCCTGTGGTCCCAGCTACTCGGGAGGCTGAGGCAGGAGAATGGCGTGAACCCGGGAGGAGGAGCTTGCAGTGAGGCGAGATTGCGCCACTGCACTCCAGCCTGGGCGACAGAGGGGGACTCCGTCAAAAAATAAAATAAAATAAATAAATAGAAATAAGCTTAGGAAGATACTTTCCAAAACTCCACTAGATACCTTGGGAAATTAAAACTTGGGGCATTGAAACAGGAAATCCTCAGATCGATGGGTCTCAGCTGAGCCCGAGTGAGTGGGCTGGGAGGCCCAGCTGGAGAATTCAGTGGAACACAGGTCACAGGGCAGAAAGGTTATAATGTGTGAAGGAAAAGTTCAGAAACATGGAAAACAGGCCCAGAGTTTTCTCCATCCACTTAAATGGAATTCCAGGGGAGAGGGAACGGGAGGGAGAGAATGTTAAAGGAAGCGAAGAAAGAAAACTGCCCAGGGCCAAAAAGACACTGGAAGACATTTCAGGACACAGAGAAAAAAGAGAAAAGCGTCCAGTGGGGGAAAAAACCTGTGAGTTAAAAAATAAAAAAATTAAAAAGAGACAAGAAGAAGAAGGGGAGAAGGAGGAGGAAGAGGTGGAGGAGGAGGGGAAGGAGAGAGGAAGAAGCCTGTATCTGACATCATGCATTGGCAACCTGGGCTTCAGACACTGCGGAGGGGGCACCTTCACGGTTCGAAGGGAAGATATGGGGGCTCTAATTCGCTGCCAGGCCCAACGGCCATTCCGTGGGGAGGAAGAACAAACACTGTTTTTGGTCGTGCCAGGTGCTCAGAGAGTTTCTTTTCAACAAGTACTATCTGAAATCATTACTAGATGAGGTACCCTAGCAAAATAAAACACAATGCCAAGAGGGAGACGAGGAATACATGGGCCGGCGAGGGGCTTCATGTTGGAAACGCTCACAACTGTCTGCAAGGAGGCTCTGGATGATCCCAGCATAGGCTGCGGGAGGGGAGGAGGAGGGAGGGAAAACCGCACAGCTGCCGCGTCTTTTCAGAAGGAATCATGTAGGACTGAGGAACTCTGGACGGGGGTAGGAAGAGGGAAGTAAAGTGCACATGTTAAACATTTAAAATAACCGGCCGGGCGCGGTGGCTCACGCCTGTAATCCCAGCACTTTGAGAGCCCGAGGTGGGCGGATCACTTGAGGTCACGAGTTGGAGACCAGCCTGGCCAAGATGGTGAAATCTCGTCTCTACTAAAAATACAAAAATTAGCTGGGCGTGGTTTCGGACGCCTGTAATCCCAGCTACTCGGGAGGCTGAGGCAAGAGAATCATTTGAACTGAGGAGGCGGAGGTTGCAGTGAACCAAGATTGTGCCACTGCACTCCGGCCTGGACAAGAGTGAAACTCCATCTCAAGACAAAAAATAAAATAAAATAAAATAAATAAAAAATAAAAAAATTTAATGTCACCACTAGATGAATAGAAATATGTAAACCTTCCAAACCATTAGAGGAAAAAAGTTGAACAGGCCGGGCATGGTGGCTCACGCCTGTAATCCCAGCACTTGGGGAGGCCTCGGTGGGCAGATCACCTGAGGTCAGGAGTTCGAGACCAGCCTGGCCAACATGATGAAACCCTGTCTCTACTAAAAATACAAAAATTAGCCGGGCGTAGTGATATGTGCCTGTAATCCCAGCTGCTTGGGAGGCTGAGGCAGGAGAATCTCTTGAACCCAGTAGAGGTTGCAGTGAACCAAGATGGCGCCATTGCATTCCAGCCTGGGCAACAAAAGCAAGACTCTGTCTCAAAAAAAAAGAAAAAAATGGAACAAAGAACACTTGATGAATCTAACAAAAGCGGGAAATGGGGGCTGTCAGGGGGACAGGAACAGCAAAAAAATGCAGCAACTAAAACCCCAGAGCTAAATGCCAGGAGCAGGCCCCATATGCAGTCATCACAACAAATGTGAGCAAATCAAAGTCATGCATGAAACAGCAGATACACACTGGTTAGATACAAATTCACAATCCACACGCCCACTGTCACTGAGGCCAACCCCAACCACTGCCCACCCCACATGCTGGCCCCGGCCCGGTGTCCCTAACCCCACAGAAAGACCTCAGGCGGGAAGTTCATGGGAGAGCCAGAGGGTACGTGGAATTGAATAGGACAACATTATCATTTTTAAAAAATTATTTGGGGTCTGGGCGCCGTGGCTCACGCCTGTAATCTCAGAACTTTGGGAGGCTGAGGCGGGTGGATCACTAGGTCAGGAGATTGAGACCATCCTGGCTAACACGGTAAAACCCTATCTCTACTAAAAATACAAAAAATTAGCTGGGCGTGGTGGCGGGCGCCTGTAGTCCCAGCTACTCGGGAGGCTGAGGTAGGAGAATGGCGTGAACCCAGGAGGCGGAGCTTGCAGTGAGCCGAGATCACGCCACTGCGCTCCAGCCTGGGTGACAGAGCAAGACTCCGTCTCAAAAAAAATAAATAAATAAATAAATAATTGGGCTCGTTTGGTTTTGTGGAGTGTTTTGAGACAGGGAGTACAGCAGCAGGGTCACTGTAGTACAGCACAGGAGTCACTGCAGCCTCCACCTCCCAGGGTCAAGCAATCCTCCCACCTCAGCCTCCCAAGTAGCTGGGACCAGAGGGTTTGAGCCACTACACCCAGCTAATTTTTCATGTTTGCTTTGTAGAGATGAGGTCTTGCTATGTTTTCCAGGCTGATCTGAAACTCCTGGCCTCAAGTGATCCTCCCTCCTTGACCTCCCAAAGTGCTGGGATTACAGACATGAGCCACCTCACCCCGCCCCACTTTCTTTTTTTTTTTTCTAATCAGCCCCAACTCATTATTTATTTTCACTGATCTCTAACCAAAATTTGACATTTCCTTCAGTGATGAATGTATGACGTAACTAAAATAACTAAAATGACTCAAATCATGCTGCGATTGTTGCAGATATCTTTTTTTGGAAACGGAGTCTTGCCCTGTCGCCTAGGCTGGAGTGCAGTGGCGCCATCTCGGCTCACTGCAACCTCTGCCTCCCGGGTTCAAGCGATTCTCCTGCCTCAGCCTCCCAAGGAGCTGGGACTATAGGCGCACGCCACCACGTCTGCCTTATTTTTGTATTTTTAGTAAAGACGGGATTTCACCATGTTGGCCAGGATGGTCTTGATCTCCTGACCTCATGGTCGGCCCACCTCGGCCTCCCAGAGTGCTGGGGTTACAGACGTGAGCCACCATGCCCAGCCAGCCAGGCTGGTCTTAAACTCCTGATCTCAAGTAATCCACCTGCCTCGGCCTCCAAAGTGCTGGAATTATAGGCGTCAGCCACTGCAGCTGGCCACAGATATCTCAAAATACTGTTTCTGTTCATCACAAACACATGTATCGCATGTACCAGAACTTTTGTGATGCATTAATATGTATAATTAATATGCATTAATGTGTGCAAGTATAAAAAATATATGCAGGGGCAGGGCGTGGTAGCTCATGCTGTAATCCCAGTGCTTTGGGAGGCTGCGGAAATAGGATTGCTTGAGTCCAGGAATTCAAGACCAGCGTGGGCAACATGGGGAGCCCCTGTGTCTCTACAAAAAATTTAAAAATTAGCTAGGCATGGTGGTGCCTGCCTGTAGTCCCAGATACTTAGGAGGCTGAGGCAGGAGGATTGCTTGAGGCAAGGAGTTCCAGGCTGCAGTGAGCCGTGATTGTGCCACTGCACTCCAGCCTGGGCAACAGAGCAAGACCTTGTCTCAAAAAAGAAATTAAGAAAGAAAGCAAGACAAGAAAAAAAAAATATATATATATATATATATATGCAAACTCATATACATTTATTATTGTATTGCAGTGTAATTGGTTCTCTTTATAATCCTATATACTTTATTTTAAAAAACACTTTTCAGAAGGGGTCCATAGACTTCATCAGTGCCAAGTGGGGCCCGGGTCAATCACGGTGACCATGGTCACAGCCAGGATGGGTGGATGTGGGGCAAGAGTTGCATGCTGGACACAAGGGCCGTGTGCCCCAGGGCTGCTGAAGGAGATGCTCTCCCCTTCCTCTGGATCCCCCAGGGGTAAGTGGGACGCCTGCCTCTGCCGCAGCGCCTGTCAGCTGACTTGCTCCTGTCCTGAGTCAGAGCTGAGAGGTGGAAGGACTCAGGACCAGGAGGCGCTGGGGCCTCTGAGTGCTGCCCCTGCACCTGCCCACCTCAGTCTTGTGAAACGTTCTGCTTCTTGATCATAGAGGCCCGTTTGAGGCAGAGGCTCGGTGACCCGCACACACCTCCCAGTAGAAGATACTGCAGAAACACTGAAACTGGAAAGAGGGAAAAAGTCACCCCACACAAAGGTCCTGTTTTTTGACCTAGGTGTAGGCTGCACGGGTGTGTTCATTATGTGAGCATTCACAGGGCAGTATATTGAAAATAGGCGTACTTTGATATATGTTTATTATCCTTCAATAAAAACAGACAAATGCTAGCAAAAAAAGAGCAGCTATCGTAATATTAATAAAAGACCCAAAGAAATAAAGACCAAAAACATGGGATGGGTAGAAACCTATATGATTTCCACTACAACCCTCACAGAGATACGCCAGCTGGATGGGCTGCTTCTGTAACGGACCAGCTGCAAATGACAGAAAACTTCCCAGCGCACGGGTTTGTCTCACGCAGTGCAATGGAAGGGGGTAGTAGTCCAAGGTGAATGCAACCACTGGTGACATCATCTCAGATAAGGGTTCTGTCTCTTGGTGGCTTTCGGCTTCTGTCCTCGTGGTTGCAGGATAGTTGCCGCCCCCCTAGTTATGATATCCTGTTCCAGAAGAAGAAGGAAGAGCTGAGGCAACAGGCCATCCCCACAAAGCTTCTCTCTTTCTGCCTACATCTCCTTGGCCAGAACCAGGTTATGTGGACACCCCTATCCGTGAGGGAGACCAGGAATCTGGGCATTTCCCTTGAGTAGAGAAGAGGAAGGCAAAGAGAAGGGTGGGAGTAGGTGACAAGCCTCTTTCTACAGAGTTGGCCACACCAATTGTGAACTACTGTGGACCAACCAACATATCTTCAAAACAGAGCAAAAAATTATAGAAGTACACTATTAATAAATCCACATTTGGTCTCAGACATTGAGACACCAAGTGGACCCAAAGCAATTAGGGATATAATAGATTTGAAAAGCACAAATAGGCCGGGCGCGGTGGCTCACGCCTGTAATCCCAGCACTTTAGGAGGCCAAGGCAGGCGGATCATGAGGTCAGGAGATGGACACCATCCTGGCTAACAGGGTGAAACCCCGTCTCTACTAAAAAATACAAAAAAAAAAAATTAGCTAGGCATGGTGGCAGGCGCCTGTAGTCCCAGCTACTCAGGAGGCTGAGGCAGGAGAATGGCATGAACCCAGGAGGCAGAGCTTGCGGTGAGCCAAGATTGTCCCACTGCACTCCAGCCTGGGCTGCAGAGCGAGACTCCATCTCAAAAAAAAAAAAAAAAAAAAAAAGAAAAACAAATAACAAACTTGATCCAACAGATCTATATAATGGAACTTTATAATCAGTGAACAGAGACTATATTATTTTCACACATAAATCAGTCCCCAGAATTGATCATTTATTGGACCACAAAAGAAATCTCAGGTCGGGTGTGGTGGCTCACACCTGTAATTCCAGCACTTTGGGAGGCCAAGGCTGATGGATCACCTGAGGTCAAGAGTTCGAGACCAGCCTGACCAACGTGGAGAAACCCCGTCTCTACTGAAAAGAAATACAAAATTAGCCAGGCTTGGTGGTGCATGCCTGTAATCCTAGCTACTCAGGAGGCTGAAGCAGAAGAATCGCTTGAATCCGGGAGGCGGAGGTTGCGGTGAGCCGAGATCGCGCCATTGCACTCCAGCCTGGGCAACAAGAGTGAAACTCTGTCTCAAAAAAAAAAAAAAAAAAAAAAAAACAGATAAATCTCAATAGGTTACAAGCAGAAACCATACCGTTCACATTCTTTGACTATAATGAGATCACTTGGAAACTAAGAGTAAGAGCCAGGTGCAGTGGCTCACGCCTGTAATCCCTCCTAACACTTTGGGAGGGCGGGAGGACTGCTTGAGGCCAGGAGTTCAAGACCAGCCTGGTCGGCCAGGCGCGGTGGCTCACGCCTGTAATCCCAGCAATTTCGGAGGCAGAGGTGGGTGGATCACGAGGTCAGGAGATCGAGACCATCTTGGCTAACATGGTGAAACCCCATCTCTACTAAAAAACCAAAAAATTAGCCCAGTGCAGTGGCGGGCACCTGTAGTCCCAGCTGCTTGGCAGGCTGAGGACAGAGAATCACTTGAACCCGGGAGGCGGAGCTTGCAGTGAGCCAAGATCACGCCACGGCACACCAGCCTGGGCGACAGAGCGAGATTCCATCTCAAAAAAAAAAAAAAAATTCTTTGAGACCATGTGGGCCTGGTGGCGTTTTTTTGTTTTGTTTTGTTTTGTTTGATGCATGTGCCACCACGCCCAGCTAATTGTTTGTATTTTTATTTTTATTTTATTTTTTGAGATGGAGTCTCGCTCTGTCACCCAGGCTGGAGTGCAGCGACGCCATCTTGGCCCACTGCCAGCTCCACCTCCCGGGTTCACGCCACTCTCCTGCCTCAGCCTCCTGAGTAGCTGGGACTACAGGCGCCCGCCACCACACCCGGCTAATTTTTTGTATTTTTAGTAGAGACGGGGTTTCATCGTGTTAGCCAGGATGGTCTCGATCTCCTGACCTCGTGATCCGCCTGCCTCGGCCTCCCAAAGTGCTGGGACTACAGACGTGAGCCACCGCGCCCGGCCTGTTTGTATTTTTTTTTTTTTTTAAGACGGAGTTTCGCTCTGTTACCCAGGCTGGAGTGCAATGGCGTGATCTCGGCTCACTGTAACCTCCATCTCCCGGGTTCAAGTGATTCTCCTGCCTCAGCCTCCCAAGTAGCTGGGACTACAGGCATGCACCACCAAGCCCAGCTAACTTTTGTATTTTTAGTAGAGATGCGGTTTCACCATGTTGGCCAGGCTGGTCTCGATCTCCTGACCTTGTGATCCACCCGCCTTGGCCTCCCAAAGTGCTGGGATTACAAGTTTGTTTGTATTTTTAATAGAGACGGGGTTTCATCATGTTGGCCAGGCTGGTCTCGATCTGTTGACCTCGTGATCTGCCCGCCTCGGCCTCCCAAAGTGCTGGGATTACACGCGAGAGTCACTGCGACTGGCCAATTATTTGTATTTTTAGTAGAGACGGGGTTTCACCATGTTGGCCAGGCTGGTCTCGATCTCCTGACCTCGTGATCCGCCCGCCTCGGCCTCCCACAGTGCTGGGGTTACAGGCGTGAGCCACTGTGGCAAGCCTGGTGAACATGTTTTGTTGTCAAATTGCTACATGAGGGAAACGTTTTCTGAATTTCTGTCACTCTGCGGCAGAGTCCAAAGCCCCAGGGGCGAGAGTCACGCTGCGGAGACTCCTGTCCACAGGTGGGATTCTTCTGGGAGAGCTCCTGTTAAATTCTGATTCCCAGCCAGGAAATTTGGTTTCTTCACTTGGGGCGGGGGCCCAGGAAGCTGGCAGAATAGGCTCCCTTAGTGATTCTGGTGCAGGTTCCTGGGGAACCTTACTCAGAGGCATCAGTGTAACTTTCTCCTGGTTTTCCCAGTGTGTGAGTGGTCAAGGCAGTGCGGGCTAAAGGGCAGCAGGGGCGTGGTGGAGGCAGTGGCGGACAAAGAGCCACTGCTCCACGCTCTGCTCCACGCGGGGCCACTGCTCACCTGCTGTGCACTTGAGGTCCCTTCCTGGAGGTCCTCACACCAAGCCTTGGTAAGTGAGGGGTGAACAGGTGATGACTGGAAACTGGATCCCAGGTTCTGGCTGGGTGTGGGGTGATGATGAACTTGGTCTGAGCAGGGGTCCCATGAGAGTAAAAGACAGCCCCCTGCGGTTGTGGGTTGGGGGGGTTGCGAGGCATGGGGGATGGAAGCTGGGGCTGGGGGGACTGTGGTCCCTGGGAACTGGCCTTGCTTCCTGGACTGTCTTTGTGCACCAACCTCGTCTGCGTCCCTCCTAGCCTGGGAGCTGCACGTGACAGCAGGTCCCACCTGCTGTGTATTCCCGGCTCCAGCCCAGTGCCTGGCTCCCAGCACATTCTCAAATAACAGAAGTGGAATTGCAGTGGGAGGTCGTGGCCTAGTGGGGGTGGAGGACTTGGGAAGATACGCATCTTCATCTTCTCTGTAGACCCGGGAGTTCTCCTGAGCATTAAGTCTCAGAATCGACTTGGGAATTTGCCAACAGGCAGAGCCTTGGCCAACAATATGTAGCAATTATGTAAAATCGCACACGCACACACATGCACGTGAACACGTGCACACACACACAAACACACCAGGATTTTTTTGGTAAGCTTTTTCATTTGGAATAATTGTAGATTCACATGCAGTTATCAGAAATAACACAGTAGGCTGGGCACGGTGGCTCATGCCTGTAATCCCAGCACTTTGGGAGGCCAAGGCGGGAGGATCACCTGAGGTCGAGAGTTTGAGACCAGCCTGACCAACATGGAGAAACCCCATCTCTACTGAAAATACAAAATTAGCTGGGCGTGGTGGCACGTGCCTCTAATCCCAGCTACTCGGGAGGCTGAGGCAGGAGAATCGCTTGAACCTGGGAGGCGGAGGTTGCGGTGAGCCGAGATTGCACCACTGCACTCCAGCCTGGGCAACAAGAGTGAAACTCTGTCTCAAAAAAAAAGAAAGAAAGAACTAACACAGTGATCCCACATACCCTTTTCCCCATTTCCCCCAATGGTAACATCTTGCAGAACTGTACTACAATGCCCCAGCAAGGATAGCGAGGATACTGGCATAGGGATCGCCAAGACACCCAGGCTTTCCATTGCCACAAGGGTCTCGGTGTCACCTGTTTACAGCCACACCCACCAGCCCCCCATCCTCTCCTGAGCCCCGTGGTGGGATGGGCTGTTTTCTCTTAGCATAATTCTCTGGAAATCCATCCGGGCTGCGGTGTCAAGAGGCCCTTCCTTCCTTCCTTCCTTCCTTCCTTCCTTCCTTCCTTCCTTCCTTCCTTCCTTCCCTCCCTCCCTCCCTCCCTCATTCCCTTCCTCTCTCTCTCTCTTTCTCTCTTTCCTTTTGAAACAGAGTCTCACTCTGTCACCCAGGCTGGAGTGCAGTGGCACTATCTCAGCTCACTGCAACCTCTGTCTCCCGGGTTCAAGTGATTCTCCTGCCTCAGCCTCCCAAGTAGCTGGGACTACAGGCACCCACCACCACACCCGGCTAATTTTTGTAGTTTTAGTAGAGATGGGGTTTTGCCATATTGGCCAGGCTGGTCTCGAACTCCTGACCTTAAATGAGCCGCCCGCCTCGGCCTCCCAAAGTGCTGGGATTACAGGCATGAGGCACCGTGCCTGGCCAATAGCTCATTCATTTCTTTGTTGAGTGATATTCCAGGGTGTGGAGGTACCACAGTGTCTTTGACCATTCCCCACTGAAAGGCATCTGGCTTCTTTCTGCTTTCAGCTCTTATGAACAGAGCTGCTGTGTACATTGATGTTCAGGATTTTGTGTGAACATAAATCTTTGCTCTGGGACAAATGCCTAGGAATGCAATTGCAGGGCTGTTTAGTAGTTACAAGTTTAATTTTTTTTTTTTTTTTTTTTTTGAGATGAAGTCTCACTCCGTCACCCAGGCTGCAGTGCAGTGGCGCGATCTCCACTCACTACAACCTTAGCCTCCCAAGTTCAAGTGATTCTCCTGTCTCAGCCTCCTGAGTAGCTGGGATTACAGGCGTGCGCCACCATGCCGTGCTAATTTTTGTATTTTTAGTAGAGATGGGGTTTCTCCAATATGTTTAATTTTTAAAGAAACTGCCAAACTATCTTCTGGAGAGGTTGTGTCATTTTACATTCCCACCAGTAACACACAAGTAATTCGGTTTCTCCACATCCTTGCCAGCATTTGGTTTCATGACTATTTTTTACTTTAACCATCCTGATAGGCGTGTGCTGGTATCCCACTGTGTTTTTTAGTTTGCATTTTCCTGACCACTGATGATGTTGAACATCTTTTCATGTGCTGATTTGCCATCTGTATAACCTCTCTAGTGAAATGTCTGTTCATGTCTTTAGCTCACTTTCCAATTGAATTGTTTGTTTTTTCACCTTTGAGCTTTAAGCATTCTTTACATATTTTAGATACTAGCCCTTGGTTTGATATCTGTGGTTTACAGAAATCTTCTTCCAGTCTGTACTTTGTCTTTTCATACCTAAACAGGGTTTTGTTATTTGTAGCTTCATGCTTTTGAATGACTTCCAACTTACAAAAAAGTGGTTTGAATTGTACAAAGAGCTCCTAGATCCCAGTCACCCAGAATCGCCAAGCGTTCATATTTTACCACCTTTTAAAATTCTCTGTTTTTGTTTTTTTGCTTGTTTTGTTTTTTTTTTATGGAGTCTTGCTCTGTGGCCCAGGCTGGAGTGCAGTGGCGCGATCTCGGCTCACTGCAACCTCTGCCTCCTGGTTCAAGCGATTCTCCTGCCTCAGCCTTCTGAGTAGCTGGACTACAGGCGCCGTCACCACCCCCGGCTAATTTTTTGTATTTTTAGTAGAGACAGGGTTTCACCATGTTAGCCAGGCTGGTCTCTAACTCCTGACCTTGTAATCTGCCCACCTCTGCCTCCCAAAGTGCTGGGATTACAGGCGTGAGCCACCGTGCCAGGCCCATTTTTTTTTTTTTTTGAGATGGACTTTCACTTTTGTCACCCAGGATGGAGTACAGTGGCATAATCTCGGCTCACTGCAACCTCTGCCTCCCGGGTTCAAGCGATTCTCCTGCCTCAGCCTCCTGAGCCGCTGGGATTACAGGTGCCTACCACCATGTCCAGCTAATTTTTTGTATTTTTAGTAGAGACAGGGTGTCACCATGTTAGCCAGGCTGGTCTCTAACTACTGACCTCAGCTGATCCCACCTGCCTCGGCCTCCAAAAGTGCTGGGATTACAGGTGTGAGCCACCATGCCCAGCCATGCCAAATGGAAGTTTCCTAATTCCATTATTCCTTCTGCTGCACCCCCCATTTATGTATAAATTTTTCTAGGTTTCGCCAGAGGGAAGCCCCTTGAGCCATCTCTTGCCTTTTAACACATCTCCATCTTTTATTTATTTATTTATTTTTATTTTTTGAGATGTGTTGCCCAGGCTGGAGTGCAGTGGCGCGATCTCGGCTCACTGCAAGCTCCGCCTCCCGGATTCACACCATTCTCCTGCCTCAGCCTCCCGAGTAGCTGGGACTACAGACACCCGTCACCACGCCTGGCTAATTTTTTATATTTTTAGTAGAGATGGGGTTTCACCGTGTTAGCCAGGATGGTCTCGATCTCTTGACTTCATGATCCGCCCGCCTTGGCATCCCAAAGTGCTGGGATTGCAGGCGTGAGCCACCGCACCCAGCCTCTTTTATTTATTTGTTTTAAGATGGTCTCACTCTGTTGCCCAGGCTGGAGTGCAGTGGTGCAGTCTTGGCTCATTGCAGCCTCGACTGCCCCAGCTCAAGCGATCCTCCTGCTTCAGCCTCCCGAGTACCTGGGACCACAGACATGTGACACTGATATGGTTTGGCTGTGTCCCCATGCAAATCTCATCTTGAATTGTAGTTCCCATAATTCCCCTGCATGGAGGGAAGGACCCAGTGGGAGGAATTGAATCATGGGGTTGGGTCTTTCCTGTGCTGTTTTCATGAGGTAGTAAATAAGTCTCACGAGATCTGATGGTTTTATAAAGGGGAGTTCCCCTACACACGCGCTCTGTCTGCTGCCATGTAAGACGTGACTTTGCTCCTCCTTCACCTTCCACCATGATTGTGAGGCCTCCCCAGCCACGTGGAACTGTGAGTTCATTAAACCTCTTTCCTTTATAAGTTACCCAGACTCAGGTATGTCTTTATTAGCAGCGTAATAACAGACTAATACAGACCGTGCTCAGCTAATTTTGTGTGTGTGTTTGTTTCTAGAGACGGGGTTTTGCCATGTTGGCTAGGCTGTTCTCAAATTCCTGGGCTCAAGCAGTCTTCCCACCTTGGCCTCCCAAAGTGCTGGGATTACAGGCACGAGCCACCACGCCCGGCCTGTTTCCTTGGGTGCTTCCTGACTTTCTGGCACAACAGGATATCCCAGGCTCATCTCAAACATTCCCTGCCCCAGCCCTGGATGTAGCCTTCTCTCCAAAGAACCCCTGTTCCTGTTAGTGGGAAACTGAATTTAGATCTGGGCAGGGCACTGGGTGTGCACATGACTACTGAGACTTCATTGTTTCTGGGTCCTTCTGACAGGCAGAGCTAGGAACTGTGCACACACACACAAAAACACACGCCTCTACCTCGCTATATCCATCTACTATATGAAAAAGCATGAAGCCGGGCATGGTGGCTCATGCTGGTAGTCCAACCTACTCAGGAGGCTGAGGAGGGAGGATCAGTTGAGCCCAGGAGTTCGAGGTTACAGTGAGCCTTGATCCTGCCACTGCACCCCAGCATGGGCAACAAGAGTGAGACCCTTAAAAAAAAAAGAGAGAGAGAGAGACTGGGTGCAGTGGCTCATGACTGTAATCCCAGCACTTTGGGAGGACGAGGCAGGCAGATCACAAGGTCAGGAGTTTGAGACCAGCCTGGCCAACATGGTGAAACCCCGCCTCTACTAAAAAATCCAAAAATTAGCTGGGCGTGGTGGCGCATGCCTGTAATCCCAGCTACTCAGGAGACTGAGGCAGGAGAATCTCTTGAATCGGGAGGCGGAGGTTGCAGTGAGCTGAGATCGCGCCATTGCACTATAGCCTGAGTGACACAGTAAGACTCCGTCTCAAAAAAAAAAAAAGAAAAAGAAAAGCCACACGCATTCGCACCAATACTGTAATTGTAGTCCAGCACCAGAGAGCTGACTCCAGCCTCCTCCTTTCCATGTCTGATTAGGACCCTCATCCCCACTGACCAACACAGCCAGGCGCCTCCTCCTTTGTGACCCCCCTCGCCCATGGGAAGAAGCGGCTCCACCTCCCCAGGATGCCTCCTCCCTGCTCCCCTGATCGCATGCCTTGCTCCCCGACCTCCTATCTCTCCTCCCACCATGCAAGGTGCTAGCTGGTTCCTTGGCTCCTACTAAAGGGAAGGGAAGGGAAAACGGGAGGGGGTCGTATGCATGTCCTGCCGCTGCCATACCAAACCACCACAAACTGAGGGCTTCAAACAACAGAAATTTGGCTGGAGGAGGTGGCTCACGCCTATAATCCCAGCACTGTGGGAGGCCGAGGCGGGTGGATCACCTGAGGTCAAGAGTCCGTGACCAGCCTGACCAACATGGAGAAACCCCATCTCTACTAGACATACAAAAAATGAGCTGCGCGTGGTGGCGCATGCCTGTAATCCCAGCTGCTCAGGAGGCCGAAGCAGGAGAATCACTTGAACCTGGGAAGGAGGTTGTGGTGAGCTGAGATTGCGCCATTGCACTCCAGCCTGGGTGACAGAGCGAGACTCCGTCTCCAAAAAAACAAAAAAACCACAACAGAAATTCATTTTCTTGTGGCTCTAGAGGCCTGAAGCCTGAGGCCAAGATGTCGGCAGGGCTGGTTCTGTCTGAGGCTCTGCAGGAGAACCTGGCCCAGGCCTCTCCCCCAGCTCCTGGTGGCTCCCGGCGACCCTTGTAGACGCCACTCCCATCTCTGACTCCGTCTTCACGCAGCCTTCTCTCCCCTCCACGTGTCCCTGTGTGAAAATATCCCTCTATAAGGATGAGAGTCACTGGATCAGGGCCTTGGTAATAAAACGAAATTCTCTTCCAGTTCAGCTGCCAACACAGCCGCAGGCAGGTTCTCTCATCTTCACTCGGTCACATCTGCAAAGACCCTGTTTCCAAATAAGGCCGCAGTCTCAGGCGCTGGGGATCAGGACTTCAATGTACCTCTTGGGGGGACCCAGGGCCGGTCCACAGCGGGTGGAACCGCATCTGTAACAGGCCCAAGGTGCTTCCTCCTGCACCATCAATCCCAGACACCTGGGTGTGGTGTCTGAGTTCAACAGCCAGGGAGGGGCCTGGACCTGCACGGGGGCAGCCAGGACAGGGGCTGTGTTGGGGACAGGAGGGGCTGCTGGCAGCGCCACAGACACAGGACAGAGCAGGGGTGCAGGAGCCCTGCCCAGGGATGATGCCCCCTCACCTCGTGACAGCTAGGGGACACTGGCTTGGGGACCCTTTCACGACACCACCAGCCTCCAGCCTCAGCCCCAAGAGAGGCTCCTGTCTTGCTTCTTCTGACCTCAGCACCGCAGTGGCCTGAGGTCTCAGGTCCAACAGGCTGGGAAGGCCAGAGCGGCTCTTCCTGGGCTGCCCAGGAGGTCTGCGAGGGGGCTTCCCCCAGTCCCAGCGCTGCCCGCAGTGTGAGCTGAGTAACCCTGAGTGAGAGCCAAGAGCTCCCAGGCTCAGTTCCTTCATATCCAGTGAAGGGGTTGACCAGAGGCCCCCACCTGAACGGGTACCCGCAGGCGCCCCTGCCTGGAGGCTGCCGTTCCAGCTCTGTCGCAGCATGGGGCCATTTAGAAACCTGTGCTGGGCTTACAACTTAAAGCAGCAGTCCCCAACCTTTTTGGCACCCAGGATGGGTTTCGTGAAAGGCAATTTTTCCATGGACAGTGAGGGTGGTGTGGTTTCGGGATGAAACTGTTTCACTTCAGATCATCAGGCATTAGAGTCTCATAAGAAGGGTGCAACCCAGATCCCTCACACACGCAGTTCACAATAGGGTTCTCAGGTTCCGCGCCTATGAGAATCCAACGCCACCGCTGATCTGACGGGAGGCGGAGCTCAGGCGGGGACGCTTACTCACCCGCAGCTCACTTGCTGACGTGCAATCCGGTTCCTAACAGGACACCAACAGGTCTGTGGCCCAGGGGTTGGGGACCCCTGACTTAAAGGACACTCCCCGGCCCGATAAGCACCATCGCTGAGCACAGGCTGGCAAGGAGGCCAGGGAGGGCTGCCCCCTGGGTGTTGCTAAGCACGCCGCCCCAGGAGAGCAGCTCTGGAAGCTGCTCTCACAGCAGGGTCAGCTGGGATGCTGTCGGGTTTTAGCAGGACTGGGTCAAAGCTGGCGTCTGGAACTCAGAAGGGAAATCAGACATTGCCGGGCCAATCATGGAAGCGGCCTCTCCCCAGAGAGCTGGGGAAATTGAGGCCCAGAGAGACGTGTGGAGTCACTGGTGGGACATGACCACCTGCCTGTGTCTGCTCCAGACCAGCCCCCGTCTCTGCCCCGGGCACGGTTCTGTTTGGGGCCAGAAAGACACGGGCCTGGAGCTCAGGGGAAAGGCTGGAAAGGGCCTTGGTCCTCCCAGCGGAGTGGACGCTTATCTCCACCGGAGCGCACAGAGGCTGGACGCACACCGCCCTCTGTGCTCACGGGTTCATTTGTTTGATGAATTTGTCATAACTTGAAAGGCTCTGGTTTATATGCTAACTTCCTGTTCCAGTTCAGTGCCAACATAACCACAGGCAGGTTAATTGCGTGTCCATCAACACGCCTGGGGAGCGAGCCAAGCCCTCCCTCCCGCCTTCGTGGCCACAGAGTCCTGCTGCCAGAGCGCTCCTACCTGTGGGCAGGGGCTGTGGTGAGTGCCAGCCCCGCAGGAAGCCCCGTGTGCCAGGTGCCACAGCCAGGCCTGCCCTGGGCTGCAGGCCCCCCGTCCTTCAGTCCTTCCTGTGAAGTAGTCCAGCTGGGGGTGGGAAGGGAGGTGCCTGTGACTGCTGGAAAGACTCATCCAGCCACCCTCAACCAATAAAATGCTCTTCACCCAGCAATTCTACTTCCAGGGATCTCTCCCACCACCGAGTCCCACCAGGGTGCCACGATGTAGAGGCAGGACATTTGTGGGAAGGTGCCGGCGGCTCCTGGGGCTGGACACATGCTAAATGCCTGGGAGGGGGCGGCTGGGTAAGGGAGAGGTGAGCCGAGGCCATGCAGCCTGGTAGCCATCGAGAAGAAGGAGATTACGTGGACAAGTGGTTAAAGACTTTCTAGGTGCTGCTCCAGGACAAAGGTGAGGTGCCACGTCCATGCTGTGTGTGGGACTTTGCTAAAACCAGATGGGAGGGGAACGGTGCCTGGAGGGTCCCTGCACTGTATAACCTTCTATGCCTTTGAGGTGTAAAAGCAGTGTTGTTTTACCTTCCTAAACTGCTGTCACAAATTTCTACAAAGTTGTTCATGTAAAACAACAAAATTCCATTCTCTCACAGATCTGGAGGCCGCAAGTCCAGAATCAAGGCGCCTGAGGGCCGTGTTCCCTCTGGAGGCGCCCGGGGAGGCGGGGTTGGGGGAATCCTTCCTGGTCTCTTCCAGTTTCTGGGGGCCACAGGTGCTCCTGGACTTGCAGCCCCGCATGGCTCCAGCCTCTGCCTCCACCTCCACGCGCCTTCTCCGCTCTGGGTCTCAGTCATCCTCTGGCTTTCCCTTTCTCCAACGCCTAAGTGTCATCGGATTTAGGGCCCAGCCGAAGTTCAGGATGACCTCATCTGGAAATTAGATGTCAATCAGGAGCTGGAGGTTCATGGGGCCCCCACTCTATGAATGCAGGGTCTATGTCCTGGAAGGAGGTGACAGTCCAAGCAGGACCTGGACGTCTGGACACCTGGGAACCCAGGTGTCTGAACACTTGGAGCCTGGACATCTGGATGCTAGGACACCTAGACACCCCCACAATGCCCCTTTCCCCAAGCACAGGCTTCCCCAACTGGCCTCGAGTCCAGGGCCCACAACGAGGAGGGGGTGGTGGTAAGAAGGAAGGTGGTGGAAACCACCACTGAGGCATCGATGTGTATTTGAGACCTCAGAACCGAGTGCAGCCGAGCGCGTGGACCATGCAGAGACCAGCCGGCCAGGTCATTTGTCCCAGACTGCACCCCTGGAGAGGCCCCGCCCACCTCGTGTGGCACTTTCCCACGTGGCAACCCCAAAGCCAGCAGGTGCAGTGTTTGAGTCAGGCTGCCTGGGCTCTGTCCACAGCTGGGGGGCCTTGGACGAGGGACCTCTGGTGCTCATTTGGACAGCAGCATCATGGTGGCTGCCTCAGGGCTGGTGGGATTACCCAGCAGGACAGCCCAGGGCTCACCTTTCTTTCTTTTTTTTTTTTTTGAGACGGACTCACTCTGTCACCCAGGCTGGAGTGCAGTGGTGCGATCTCAGCTCACTGCAAGCTCCGCCTCCCAGGTTCATGCCATTCTCCTGCCTCAACCTCCTGAGTAGCTGGGACTACAGGCGCCCGCCACCACACCCGGCTAATTTTTTCTATTTTTAGTAGAGACGGGGTTTCACCGTGTTAGCCAGGATGGTCTCCATCTCCTCACCTCATGATCTGCCTGCCTCAGCCTCCCAAAGTGCTGGGATTACAGGCGTGAGCCCCCGTGCCCAGTCTCTTTTTTTTTTTTTTTCTTTTTTTGAGATGGAATCTCGCTCTGTCACCCAGACTGGAATGCAATGGCGCGATCTCGCCTCCCGGGTTTAAGCAATTCTGCTGCCTCAGCCTTCCTAGTAGCTGGGATTACAGGCGTGCACCACCACGCCTGGCTAATTTTTGTATTTTTAGTAGAGATGGGGTTTCACCATGTTGGCCAGGCTAGTCTCCAACTCCTGACCTCAAGTGATCCACCCTCCTTGGCCTCCTAAAGTGCTGGGATTACAGGCGTGAGCCACCACGCCCGTCCAGGCCACCTTTTAACAGACGGCCCCGGTGGCCGTTCTCGGGTGGGACTGATCTGGTCCTGCTGCTGCTTTCACTGAGCAGCATCGGGAGAACCAGGTGGCCGCTGTCCAGGCTCTGCGCTCCCGGCCCTGCTGGGTCTGCTCTGGAGTTCAGGGCTCGTGATGGTGTCCCTGTGTGTAGGTCTGCAGAACGAGGTGGTGCAGGAAAGGTGGGCCCTGGGTTCCACCGACCAAGGCTCTGGAACTTCCTTCTCCATGTTGGACACAGGCTCAGGCTGGAGCTCTGTGATGCACCGGTGCCCTGCTGGGGGTGGACAGGGAGCACAGAGCCCCAAGGTCCAGGGGCAGCTCTGCTCTCTGTGCCCAGTGGGCCCATGGCAGCCTTAGCGGGGAGGCAGGGTACAGAGGGGTGGCAGAGGACCCTCGCCAGAGCCCAGGGTCCCTCGCGCCCCCAGGCCTTCTCTGGGGAGACCAGGAGGCTTGGGGGTCCTGGGGCAGCTGTGAGCCCTTTCTGGGCTGGCTCTTCACATGCACAGCCTTGCTCTGGAGCTTCCCGGCCATGATCTGCCTTCACAGAAACCCTGGGGGGCCGGATGAGAAGGCTCCAGAGAAACGGGCCGTCGAGGAGCTCGCATCCAGATGGGGGTCCCTCGGCCGACTTGGCGAGGACACACAAAACACAAGAGAAATGCCCAGAGGGTGTGTCTTGTGGTCCCCAGCACGGGCCTGGTGGACCTCAGTCAGCCTTTCTTTGACCCTGGCGTGGTGGCCGCCAGTGCCTCCTCATGGCTGGCCCTGCTCCCGGTCACTGCTGGGCACCGATGACCCCCTCATTCTCCCAGGCACCCCCTGAGAGAGACTCGTGTGAGTCCAATTTTCTTCTTTCTTTCTTTTTTTGAGATAGGGTCTCACTCTGTTGTCCAGGCTGGACTGCTATGGTGAGATCAGCGTTTAATGCTGCCTCAACCTCCTGGGCTCAAGCGGTCCTCCCGCCTCAGCCTCTGGAATAGCTGGAACTACAGGTACGTGCCACCACACTCAGATAATTTTTTGTTTTTATTTTGTAGAGATGGGGGCATTACATTGCCCAAGCTGGTCTTGAACTTCTAAGCTCAAGCAATCCTCCTGCCTCGGTCTCTCAAAATGCTGGGATTACAGGCATGTGCCACCGTGCCCGGCTTAGTCTGATTTTCTTTTTTTTTTTAAGACAGTCTCACTCTGTCGCCCAGGCTGGAGTGCAATGGCGATCTCAGCTCACCACAACTTCCGCCACCCAGGTTCAGGTGATTCTTCTGCCTCAGCCTCCTGAGTAGCTGGGACTACAGGCACCTGCCACCACGCCTGGCTAATTTTTGTATTTTTAGTAGAGATAGGGTTTCACCATCTTGGCCAGGCTGGTCTTGAACTCCTGACCTCATGATCTGCCTGCTTTGGCCTCCACAGTGCTGGGATAACAGGCGTGAGCCACCCCTCCTGGCCAAGTCTGATTTTCAAATGAGGCTCAGCAGGGCCGGGAGCTACCTGGTCACCCAAGGGCACAGGCAGATCTGGGAGAAGGTGGTTTCCTGTGGGGTCCCGGGACCTGTTGCAGACAGAGCCTCTAGCCCTGCTCCTGGGGAGCCTCGCTCTAGATACCCGGGGAAGTCGCTGAGCCTCAGTTCCTGGGCCCCTGGTCCCTGACACCCCAGAGCCTGCCTGGCCTCCGACCCTCAAGCCTCTTACCCTTTCTTTTCCTCAAGGCTCCTCTCCTGTTTTCTAAACCTTCTCCTTCAAAACAAACCCTCTCAAGGCTGGGTCCCAGAGCAAAGATCCTCAGGGTTGGCCAGGCGCGGTGGCTCATGCCTGTAATCCCAGCACTTTGGGAGGCCAAGGTGGGTAGATCACCTGAGGTCAGGAGTTCAAGACCAGCCTGGCCAACATGGTGAAACCCCGTCTCTACTAAAAATACAAAAATTAGCCGGGGATGGTGGCACATACCTGTAGTCCCAGCTACTCGGGAGGCTGAGCAGGAGAATCACTTAAACCCGGGAAGCGGAGGTTGTGGTGAGCCGAGATTGTGCCACTGCACTCCAGCCTGGTGACAGAGCGAGACTCTATCTGAAAAAAAAAAAAAAAAAATCCTCAGGGTGCCCGGGAACCTACTGGAGCCAGGGACAGACACATCTGGATGGAAACTGCAGTGCCCTATGGGGTCAGGCACATGCTAGAGGCAGCCAGGTCCTAGGGGAAGAGGAAGGAGGGGTGGTGCTGGCCTAGGGGGCAGGGGTGCGGGGGACAGGGCTAAGCCGGCCGTCTCTGCCGGAAGCAGGCAGCCCTTCCTGAAATGGACTTTGAGAGTTTGTGATACCATAATTGACGTCGCTGCCTGCCGGAGTCAGGAACCGGCCCAGAGTGTCATCCATCCCCTTCACTCCAGCCTGACTCAGAAGGTGGAATTGTGCCCCCCAAATATGTCCAAGTCCTGATGCCCTCATACCTGTGAATGTGACCTTATCTAGAAATAGGGTCAGCCGGGCGTGGTGGCTCACGCCTGTAATCCCAGCACTTTGGGAGGCTGAGACCGGCGGATCACCTGAGGTTGGGAGTCTGAGACCAGCTGGACCGACATGGAGAAACCCCCTCTCTACTAAAAATACAAAAAATTAGCTGGGCGTGGTGGCGCATGCCTGTAATCCCAGCTACTCGGGCTGAGGCAGGAGAATCACTTGAACCCAGGAGGCAGAGGTTGCGGTGAGCTGAGATCACGCCATTGCACTCCAGCCTGGGCAACAAGAGCAAAACTCCACCTCAAAAAAAAAAAAAAAAAAAAAGAAAGAAAGAAAAAGAAATATGGTCTTTGCAGCTATAATCAAGCTAAGATGAAGTCAGACTGGAGTAGAGTGGGCCCTAATCCAGTGCCTGGTGTCCTTCTAAGAGTGAGACACTGAGGACGGACGCAGTGGATCACACCTGTAAATCCCAGCACTTTGGGAGGCCGAGGCTGGCGGATCACGAGGTCAAGAGATGGAGACCATCCTGGCCAACATGGTGAAACCCCGTCTCTACTAAAAATACAAAAATTAGCTGGGCATGGTGGTGTGCACCTGCAGTCCCAGTTATTAAGGGGACTGAGGCAGGAGAATCACTTGAACCCTGCAGGCGGAGATTGCAGTGAGCCGAGATCATGCCACTGCACTCCAGCCTGGGCGACAGAGCAAGGCTCCATCTTAAAAAAAAAGAAAAAAAGACACTGAGACAGTCCCAATGCCAATGAGCCGCGCACTTAAAAATTGTTAAAATGGTAGATTATATATATAACCACAATTTTTAAAATAACCACATAAAATTTTAGGGGCCTGAAGTTATGGGGCGTGTATACAGTGAGGGACCGCACCGCCCGCCGGCAGCTTTCATCTGTCAACTCCTAGTGAGAAGAACACTCACCCACCAAAAAAAGGAAAAATTGAAAATGGTTCTGATTTCGAGGGTAAGTGCTAGCTTGCTTGCAGGGCATTTGAGTATATGAAGTCAAATGGACAAATTCAAACCTGGGCCTTGTTACCAGGCAAGTTACTGAAATACTTCATTCAGTTTCGCACCTGACAATATACAATTTTAGAAAGAATATGTATACAAAAAAAGAGTGAGGCAGAGATTGGAGACCACCTGAAGCTGGGACAGAGGCCGCGACAGGCCTCCCCACAGAGCCTCCAGAAGGATCCACACCACCGCACGTTGGTGGCCAGCTTCTGGCCTCTCAATCCATAAGAAAAGAGCTTCCTGCCATTGAAGCGCCCAGTCTGTGGTCATTTGTTGCATAGTCAAGGACACCAAGGCCCGGACCCAGCTGTGTGTGTGCCCTGGGGAGGCACAGGGTGAGGGGGACTCTCTGCTCCCAGGGTCGGTGCTTGGGGGGGTCTCCCAGGAGCAGGATGGGGCAGGGCTCCTCCAGTGCAGGTTGGGAGGCCTCAGAGGATCCACCTGCCAGAAATGCCCATGGGCCCAGAAGGCACAGGGTGGGGTTCCCTAAAATCTCTGGAGGCTGGGGCTGGGGGAAACAGGCTGTTCCAGGAAGGGGCCCTGAGGCTGTGGCCACACACGGGCTGGGAGGGATCCGGCCTGTGCCTGGGCACTTAGCCTGAGTGTGGGGGGGACCAGGGCCTGTGCAGGTCACGTGGCCTCCACGGTGTCAGCTCCAAGGGACACTGCTCGGCCTCCTCTTAGTCAACCCGGGGATGACTCCTTCCTGGTGGGACCTCCCTTCTTGAGGCTTCCAGGAGGCGCTCCTGTGTCTCTGGTCTCCGCTTCCCGGCCCCTCCTCCCTCCTGAAGCTCCATCCTGTCCCCAGCGTCCCTGAGATGACCTCACCCACGCCAGTTTCCCATTCCATGCTCTGCGGCAGGCTCCGGAGTCCACATCTCCAAGCCGAGTAGGCGTCCCTCACATGCTCCTGCTCGAACCGGCCGCCTGACCTCCTTGAGCCCAGCAGATGGCCACGCAGAGCCCTGAGTTGCCGTGGAACCTGCTGGCCCTCTGGCACCCATCTCAGTGAGGGGCCCCCCCACCCCAGGAGTACAGGCCTGTGGCTGTGTTCCTATGTGGCTTTGCTCCCCACACCCACAAGAACACCCACAACAGATCCTGGGCGTCTTCGAAATTCAGGCAATGTCCAGCTCGGGCCTTCCCAGCCACTCGGCTCCCTCCCCAACCCAGCACCTCCTCCCTGGCCCTGCATCCCCTCCACTGGGCCCTCCTCTGGTTCCCTCCCTGCAAGCAGCCCAGGCTCCAAGCCCTCCACGGGCCCCCCAAGGCACAGTCCCAGAGCCAAAGTCTTCCCCTCGGCCTTCCAGGACCTCTGGAATCCAGCCACTGGCTCGAACCCTCTGACCCCATCTCTCCTCCCCTCCCCATTTCCTGCCCCCACTGAAGGCCCAGTGGCCTCCTTTCCTTCCTGGAAGCCCCAGGGCCTTTGTACCTGACAGTCTCCCAGTCAGAAATTTCCCCCAGTCAGGGCGCGGTGGCTCACACCTGTAATCCCAGCACTTCGGGAGGCTGAAGTAGGTGGATCACGAGGTCAGGAGATTGAGACCATCCTGGCTAACACGGTGAAACCCTGTCTCTACTAAAAATGCAAAAATTAGCTGGGCGTGGTGGCCGGCGCCTGTAATCCCAGCTACTCAGGAGGCTGAGGCAGGAGAATTGCTTGAACCTGGGAGGCGGAGGTTGCAGTGAGCCGAGATTGCGCCACTGCACTCCAGCCTGGGCAACAGAGAGAGACTCCGTCTCAAAAAAAAAAAAAAAGGAAAAGAAAAAGAAATGCCCCCAGCTGTATGCCTCCTCCTCACCCGCAGTACTGTACTCCAAGGTCACCTTGGCTGCCCCGTTGCACACTGCAGCCCCTCGAGCCGCTATGCGCACCCTCAACAACGTAGGCGCCAGCGCTTGGCTCCATGCCGTGTCCCAGCTCCTGTGCACCCATGCTGGCCCTGTGTGTCCATGTGGTGACTGAACCAGGCGGCCAGCTGACCCATGGGGTGCCCCTTCCCTGAGAGCTGCTTCCTTCCTCATCCACAGGGTACTTGGAGACTGGCCCCGGGCTGGGCCCCTGTCTGGAGCGCCGAGGCCTGCCTGTCGGCCTGGGATGACTGCAGAGGCTGCTGTCAAGGAAGTTGTGCTCCGTGGCCAGGACAAGCCAGCCGACCTAGGGGCCCAAGAGACCAAGATGAGCTCTCCAGCCCCACAGCCCGGCCCTGAGCCTCCTCTGCTGAAGCCAGCCCGTGCGCTGACAGCGGTATGGGGCCTGCATGATTGGCGCAGGAATAAGCAAAGAGACCCTGGACCCAAGGGCGGGTCCAGAAAGCGGCCCCTCCCCCACGCCAATTTATAACAAAGGCCCCTGCAGAGCAGGGGGAAGAGGTGGCCTTTCCCTGCCACGTGTCCAGTATCAGTTGGACACTGACAGAAGAAAGTGACCCCATCCCCACAATTAATTTAAAATGAGTCACAGAGCAGGCTGGGCACAGTGGCTCACACCTGTAATCCCAGCACTTTGGGAGGCTGAGGCGGGCGGATTACTTCAGGCCAGGAGTTCAAGACCAGCCTGGCCAACATGGTGACACCCTGTCTCTACTAAAAATACATAACTTAGCCGGGCGTGGTGGCACACTCCTGTAAGCCCAGCTACTCGGGAGGCTGAAGCACAAGAACTGTTTGAACCCGGGAGACAGAGGGTGCAGTGAGCTGAAATTGCACCACCGCACTCCAGCCTGGGTGACAGAGGGAGACTCTGTCTCAAAAAATAATACTAATAAATGAAATAAGTCATAGAACAAAGTGTGAAAAATAAGCCCCAAAGCTTCTAGAATAAAACATAGCAAAATCTCTTCAAGACACTGTGGTCAGGCCAGGCACAGTGGCTCACACCTGTAATGCCAGCACTTTGGGAGGCTGAGGTGGGCGGATCACCTGAGGTCAGGAGTTTGAGACCAGCCTGGCCAACATGGTGAAACCTTGTCTCTACTAAAAATATAAAAATTAGCTGGGTATGGTGGCGCATGCCTGTAATCCCAGCTACTCGGGAGGCTGAGGCAGGAGAATCACCTGAACCTGGGAGGCGGAGGTTGCAGTGAGCTGAGATGGCGCCACTGCACTCCAGCCTGGGCGACAAAGCGAGACTCCGTCTCAAAAGAAAAAAGAAGAAGACACTGTGGTCAGCAAAGATTTCTAACATAGAACACAAAGGGACTCGACATAAAAGACTGGGCTTCCTTAAAATCAACAACTTTGAGACACCATCAAGAGAGTCAAAAGGTAAGTTGCAGACGAACGTACCGTTCGCCTCGGTGTGTCTTAATAGATTCTGCACCGAGGCTTTCTGCCCAGAATATATCAAGAACTCCTACAAATTGATAAGAAAAAGATAAACAAACCAATTTTTAAAATGGGCAATACACTTGAACAAGTACTTCACAGACCTGAAGTGCATTGAAAGGGCTAAATGCAGTGAAAAACTGGTCAGCCTCATTAGTCACCAGCGAAATAAGCATTTAAACCATAATGAGATGCCACTTCATGCCTTCACAAAGGCTAAAACTACAGAATGACTTTTCTTTATTTATTTTTTCTTTTTTTGGAGACAGAGTCTCATTCTGTTGCCCAGGCTGGAGTGCAGTGGCGCGATCTCGGCTCGCTGCAAACTCTGCCTCCTGGGTTCAAACGATTCTCCTGCCTCAGCCCCCAAGTAGCTGGAATTACAGGCACGCACCATCACGCCTGGCTAATTTTTGCATTTTTAATAGAGACGGGGTTTAACCATGTTGGCCAGGCTGGTCTTGAACTCTTGATCTCAGGTAATCCACCCACTATGGCCTCCCAAAGTGCTGGGGTTACAGGTTTGAACCACTGTGCCCGGCCCGGCCAAAGACTGCCTATTCTAAACGTTGCTGAGGATGTGGAACAATCACAGCTCTCCTCTCTTTCCAGTGGGAGTTTAACATGGCACAACCGCCTGAAAACCATTTGGTGATTTCTGTGAATTCCTATGCCTTCTCTATGACCCAGTAATTCCACTCCTGGATGGAGTTAACCTGTGATGGTTAATTTTCTGTGTCAACTTGTCTGGGGCACGGGGTGCCCAGATATTTGGTCAGCATAATTTGGGCTATTTCTTCGAGGGTGTTTCTGCAGGAGATGACCCGGTGCTCTGAGTGAAGCTGACTGCCCTCCCCAGTGTGGGCTGGCCCCATGCACTCAGCTGAGGAAATACTAGGATAGAATAAGAAGTCCCAGGAGTCAGAGGGCCGGCTCTCCCTGGGTCTCAAGCCTGCCAGCTTTCAGCCTGGAGTGGTGGTATCGCCCTCCAGGGTCTCCAGGGTGCCAACCGTGGCTCTCGGGACTTGTCAGCCTCCATCATCACAGGAGCAGATTCCTTCTCATCGATCTTTTTCTCCAGATACAGAGATGGGTGTGTCTCCTGCTGGCTCTGGTTCTTTGGAGACCCCGGCTAATACACACCTGAGACGGAGAAGGGCTTCTGTGACCGAGGGACACAAACAGGAACCTGCCGAGCAGAGTTCCTCATCACAGCCCGTATGTGTTTCTTTAGGGATGCCGTAACAAAGTTCCCCAGTCAGGTGGCCTAAAGTAACACCATTGCATTCTCTCACAGTCTGTAAAACCAAGGCCTGGAATCAAGGCGTGGGCAGGATTGGCTCCTTCTGAAAGCTCTGAGGGAAAATCCTTCCGGCACCTCTCCCCAGCTTCTGGGGACAGCAGCAACGCCCCCCGGGTATCTGTGTCTAGTCTCCCTCCACCTCGCTCTTCTAAGGACACCTGTCATTGGATTTAGGACCCACCCAACTCCAAGATAATCTTTGTAAATGTCATTAATTAATTTGTAAATGTCACCTGAGATCAAGAGTTCACGACCAGCCTGGCCAACATGGTAAAACCCCGTCTCTACTAAAAATGCAAAAATTAGCCTGGCATGGTGGTGCATGCCTGTAATTCCAGCTACTTGGGAGCCTGAGGCAGGAGAATCGTTTGAACCCCGGAGGCAGAGTTTGCAGTGTGCTGAGATCGTGCCACTGCACTCCAGCCTGGGCAACAGAGTGAGACTCTGTCTCCAAAAAAAGAAAAAATAAGTAAATAATAGTCTGTAATTAAATGTCATTAATTAATGACATTTACAAAGATTATTTTTCCAAAGAAGTTCCCTTTCATAGGATCTGGGTGGACACATATTTTGGATGCCACCATTCAACAAGCCCCAAACCAGAAATAACCCAAATGTCCATCAGTGGCAGGCTGGGTCAGCGTGCGTGGTTTATTCCTACGACGGAATATAATTCAGCAACAAAGAGGAGCCACTGATGCACGTGGCAACTCGGATGAATCTCCCAGGCATGACGCCGAACTCAAGCAGCAAGATAGGACCAAGGCCTGAGGAAGGCGAAGCTGCCAGGTGGGCCTCAGCAGCGGACCCTGGTCAGGGCTTGGAGTGCCGGTTGAAGACCCAAGGGCTGCACGAGAATCTCATGGGTGAGAACGCGTTGAGCTGCAGCCCAAAGATGGGAGCATTTATTTATTTATTTATTTTTGAGATGGAGTCTTGCTCTGTCACCCAGGCTGGAGTGCAGTGGCACAATCTCGGCTCACTGCAACCTCCGCCTCCTGGGTTCAAGCAATTCTCCTGCCTCAGCCTCCTGACTAGCTGGGATTACAGGCATGTGCCACCACGGCCAGCTAATTTTTTTCACCATATTGGCCAGGCTGGTCTTGAACTCCTGACCTTGTGATCCGCCCGCCTTGGCCTCCCAAAGTACTGGATTACCGGCGGGAGCCACTGCGCCAGTAAGTGGCTGATGGGAGCATTTTACCGCCTGGATATTGTACCTTGACTGAAAAGGGAACCCCAACCAAGCCCTGAAGCTGGAGCGGGTGCAATTTGAGTTTGGGGAGGGTGGGAGCAGGTGCTGGTGGGGCTGGGGGAGTTGGGGGGGCTGGGGGAGTCGGGGGATCTGGGAGAGTCGGTGGGGCTAGGGGATTCCGGGGGCGCTGGGGGAGTCGGGGGCTCTGCCTTTTGCAGCTTGGCCTCAGGCACTCACTCCACATCTCTAAGCATCAGTTTCTCCATCTGTCAAATGGGCGAGTGAGCCCCGCCTCAGACATTGCAGAGAGTGCCAAGCCAGGCAACTTCTGGGGGGCTTAACGAGTGTTCGTCTTAGTCCATCTGCCCCGTGGGCAGAGCCCACTCCACAGGGAGGGAGCCGGGCCGGCCTCGTGGCAGGAGGCTGGAAGCAGCACTTGCAGGTGTGTGCGTGAGCAGGCCAGTGTGTGCTGATGCACGTGTGTGTTCACATGAGCACATGCATAAATATCTCAGGTGAAATTAACATCGGGAAGAGTCCACCAGAAATGAGATAATGCACATGGACTGGCTCAGTATTTTTTTTTTTTCAGATGGAGTTTTGTTCTTGTTGCCCAGGCTGGAGTGCAATGGTGTGGTCTCGGCTCACCACAGCCTCTGCCTCCCTGGTTCAAGTGATTCTCCTGCCTCGGCCACCCAAGTAGCTGGGATTACAGGTGCCCACAATCACATCCAGCTAATTTTTTGTATTTTTAGTAGAGATGGGGTTTCTCCATGTTGGTCAGGCTGGTCTCAAACTCCTGACCTCAGGTGATCCACCTGCCTCGGCCTCCCAAAGTACTGGGATTACAAGTGTGAGCCACCGTGCCCTGCCAAGACTGTTTTGATGTCAGAAAAAATACTGAATGCCACAATCTGGGCTCATGGTGTGTGGGCGGCTACACATCAGGGTTCAGCATGTATGTTGAGGGGTCTGCCTTGGCCCCTCCATTCCTGGGCCCAAGCAGATGGGGTAGCAGGTGGGGAGGGGTCTCAGTTGTCTGGGTGGGCTTTCTGGCCCACCCCACTCTCCCCCTCACCCAGGAAGGGGTGTCCTGCTGGGTCAGGGAGTCTCAGGGCTCCCAGGCAGTCTGAACGCTGGAACTTGGGCATCACTGCACTGGGTCCCCTCCCCAGGGCGCAGCAGGCCCTACATCATAGGGCACACCCACCCTACCTCCCCCTCAACCCCACTCAGTCAGGCCAGGCCCTGCCCAGGCCCCTTGGGGCTGCAGTTTCTCAGGGAACAGCACTGCCCAGAGCGCCTCCCCTACGGCAGCCACTGCCCACCCCGCCCTAGGCATCCCTCTCTGCGGCCCCGCAGGGGCATGAGAGTGGCAGCATGGCGGCAGGCTCCCCGTGCAGTGTGCTTCCTGCCAGGGAACTCGTCGGCCTCCTGCTGGCGTCACACATCCCTGACCCTCCCTGAGGGTCCTCCCAGGTTTCCCAGGCCCGGGGCAGGGGGCAGAGCAGCAGGAGACAGGAGTGGTGATCCACCAGGCAAGGGGCTGGGCTGGTGAAGGCATCCTCTGGGATCCCTGGCCAGGCTGGGGCCAGGAATGGGAGAGGCTCGGGGGGATGCTGGGGCAGAGCCCAGGAGCTGGAGGGGAAGCAGGCGGGGAGAGAGCAGAGCCCCGCTGAAGGGAGCCACAGTGAGCCCTGGGCACAGGTGGGACAGGCCTTGAGTCCTCCTTGGCCAGGAGACTCCCAGGAAGGATGGCACGAAGGCAGGGGTGGACCACCAGGAGCCTGCGGAGCCCGTCCACATCTGCCAGGCACCGCCCGTACGACAGGCCAGCTCCCAGCGTGGCTGAGGTCCCAGGTCCCTCCGGCACCCAGCAATGCCCGGGTCCCAGACAGGACAGGTTCCTGCCTCCCTCTTACCAGCAGGACCTGCCGGGCATCTGAGCTGCCTGGGGTGTCACAGGTGAGCCAGCAGTGGCGGGTGGGAAGTGACGTGTCATGGGTGAACAGCAGTGGAGGGTGGAGCTGTTGAGCCAGTCCTGGGCGGCGTATGGCTGGATAGGAGGTGTCCCAGGCCACACTTTGAAAAGGACAAATGGACTGGGTCGCTGCCCTGGACCCATAACATGCACCTGGCTATGCCCCCCGCTCCCCCCACACCCCGCTCCCTACCCCTCCACCCCCCTGCTCCCCCCAATCCCCACCCCCCACCCCCCTGCTCCCCCCACCCCTCCGCTCCCCCCCGCCTCCCCTCACATCCTCCCCACTAGCCCCCATCCCCCTGGCTCCCCCCAGCTCCCCCTACCCCCACCGCCGCCTCCCGTCCTCCCGCTCCACCCCACCCCCCCGCTCCCCCCCACTCCCCCATCCCCCCTACTCTCCCCCCACTCCCACTACTCCCCACCCCCACCCCTCCACTCCCTCCCCCGCCTCACATCCTCCCCACTAGCCCCAATCCCCCTGGTTCCCCCCCCACTCCCCCCACCCCCACCGCCGCCTCCCATCCTCCCGCTCCACCCCCCCGCTCCCCCCATCCCCTCCGCTCTTCTCCCACTCCCACTACTCCCCACCCCCACTCCCCACCCGCCCCACCCCAGGCAAGCCTCAGGGGTGGTGGCTGTTGACTGCAGGAGCAGAGCCAGAACAGCTGGCGGAGACCAAACCTGGTCATCCTTCACAGGCTGTGTGGCCATGGGCAAGTCACTCTACCTCTCTGGGTCCTGGTCTCCACATTTTCAGAGTGAGGGCAGTTTCTCTGTGCCCTGAAAGTGGCTGGGAGTCTAGGCCAGGTGACAGCTCAGGGCAAGTTCTCAAGGGCCCCAGAAGCATCTGGGGTGCAGGGGAGGTTCCAGGATCCCCAGTTCCCACCTTTAAATGAGGTGACTCGAGACCCTCTGAGATGAAGGGACCCTGAACGTTGATCATTTTGACCTCCCATCTCTAGGAGCATGTCCAGAGTCTGCCATTCCTTCCAGAAAGGAAAAAGGAGAACTCACATCAAGATCTCCCTTGTTTAGCCAGGGAGGTGGGAGTGGGGTCGGGGGGCAGCCAGGAAACACGAGCACGTTCGTCATGGAGGGCAGGGGCTGCACGGGCGGCCAGGCAGTGTGAGCCCATGGTCAGCACCAGCGGCGAGCTGTCATCTCCCTGTGCCTCAGTTCCCTTCCCTGTAAAACAGAACTCTGCACCGCCCCCCACCCCATGCCGAGGTGCTGGGCAAAGCTGCGAAGGTGCTGGTGCCCGGCCACCCTCAGTCAAGGCGGCAAGAACCCCTCGGTGAGTGGACATGGCCCCGCAGGGATGTAGAGGATGAGGCAGAACCCAGGGCTCCCCAAGTTCCAAGTCCACGCTCCCCTGCACACGGGCCCACCGCCGCCCTTTCCAGAGAGAAAAAGAAATTTCTGTCTAAAGCCGGTCAGAACACCCCCAGACTCCACACTGGTGACGTCTGAATCCCCCCGGACACCGGTGTGGCCTCAGTCCTTCCTCCCAGCCGGTTTGCTCAGCCCTTGCTCCCTGCCGGCCCCCAGGTCCTGGTCCTTCTGCCACAGGCTAGCAGGCTCCCACAGCCCGATGGCGGCTCAGATGGAGACTGGGGTACTGCATCTCCTGGGGGTAACATCACAGCCACACCCTCCGCCAGGCTGGGGACAGCTGCCCATGGGCCGGGCCAGGCCAGTGCTGGGATTATGTCTGGGGCCACCCAACAAAAGACCACAAATGGGGCAGCTGCAAACAACAGAAGTTTATTCTCTCCCATTCCTGGTGGCTGGAACCAAAATCAAGCTATCGGCAGGACTGTCCTCTCTCTGCAGGCTGCAGGGGAGGTTCTTCCCGCCTCTTCTAGCATTTGGTGGCCCCAGGTGTCCCGTGGACATGGCCGTGTCATTCCCATCTCTGCCTCATCTTCACGTGGCCTCTGTCGCCTCCCTCTCAAATCTCCCCCGACCTCTGTCTTCTAAGGGCCTTTGTCTCTGGACAAAGACCCTTTTCCCAAATAAGCCTGTCGTGTTCACAGGCTCCAGGTGGACCGATCATTTGGGGGCCACCACTGTGCCCACTGCAGTGGAGTCGGGGATGGGGCCACTCATGGCCATGAGGCCACAAACGGGTGTGGGGTCTGAGAGCAGCAGGCAGGTCACCCAACACCAGACAGGAGCAAGCCCAAGCAGGGGTGGCCGAGAGAGCCGGGAGGGTGATCGGGTGAAACGCCTGCCGTCAGAGGAAGAGACGGGACATGGCCCACGGCGGGGTCTCACCTGCGGCCTCTGGTTCTCCCCGTGCTTTGGCGCCACTCCCGCTCCATCCTGTCCCTTCACTCCCCTGTTGGAGAGGGTTTTCCCACAATGGCCTGGACATGGAGGGCTCGGGAGGTGGGTGACCTTCCCGGTGTGCCCAGCTGGAACTGGTCGACTTGGGCCCAGGTCCATGTGAGTCCCGGGCCCCGCTGCCTCCTGAGACCAAGGAGCATTTCCCTCTCTGGCGATGGGCACGGGAGCTCCTGGCAGGACGGCGACCGTCCGGTGGGCCCGGAGAGGAGGCAGCTGCTGCACCCTTGGCACTGGCTCTCAGGGATGGCTGGGCTGTTAGGCCCGAAATAGACCTGCTGCCGCCGTGTGGAGAAGAGGTGGCCCCAGGAGCCCACTGTCTTGGGTGTGGGCCATCTCCATGCCTGTTCCTGTCCCCATCACACACCAAGCAGTCCCCACCAGTGCCCACATCCTCACCAGGGCTCTCCACGTCCCCTCCTCTGGTCCCCACCCATGTGTCAGCTCCTCACAGTTCCAAGGGGCCACCCAGCATCCCCGGGGCCCAAGCCCTTAGAGGATGTGGTCTGGGAGGGTGGGACAGACACTTCTTCCCCAAGTCTGCCTCTGATGTGTCACCCAAACCTTTAAACTTTGCACCTCAGTTTTATTTATTTATTTATTTTTATTTTTTTGAGACAGACTCGCTCTGTCGCCCAGGCTGCAGGCTGTGGGGTGTGGCGTGATCTCAGCTCACTGCAAACTCCGCCTCCCAGGTTCAAGCGATTCTCCTGCCTCAGCCTCCTGAGTAGCTGGGATTACAGGTGTGTGGCACCACATCCAGCTAATTTTTGTATTTTTAGTAGAGATGGGGTTTCACCACGTTGGCCAGGCTGGCCTCGAACTCCTGACCTCAACTCATACACCCGCCTCAGCCTCCCGAAGTGCTGGGATTACAGGCATGAGCCAACGCACCTGGTGGGACCTCAGGTCTATAATGATCTAAATCACCCAACAGGAGGAGGCAGCAAGACCTGGCAGCGAGGGCCAAGCAGGAAGGCCATCTGCCTGCCCCCTGCCTGTCCCCTCCCCACCCCCAGCTCTCCCAGGCACTACAGCCTGGGGCAGCCCCTCCCCCAGGGCCCCACCCTCAGCCTCCTGTGCAGGTGAGCAGGAGCGGGCAGCCTCACTAGGGCCCAGATGACGGAGCCGGAGCCCCTGCCCCACCCCACCTGCATTTGAGGGGTGGGCTCTGCTTCTGGCCAGGAGGGAGGACAGACCCCCACACTCTACAAAGCCTGCCCCTTGGCTGCTTGGCTGTCTGGGCCAATTCTGGTTGTCCTGAACCAGAGGCCACCAACGGGCCCTGTGGAGGCTCAGAACCAAAATCCCACATTCTCGGAGGTTCTTGGGGTCCTCAGGGTTGGGTAGTGCAGCAGCGTGCAGGCTGGGAGGGAAGCCTGGGATCAAATCCTGGCTCCCCTTCTTCCCGTTTGGTGGCCTTGACGGGGAGTGAGGGCTTCCTGGTGACTGAGCCTCGCTTTCCTCGTGTGTCCTGGGCTCGGAGAAGTCCTTTCTGGAGGAAGGAGGGTCCCTTCCTCTTGGTCAGGGTGGGAAGAAATGTGCCCCAAGGAGGGATGGCAGCGCCCACTGAGCCCCTTTCCTCCTCCCCCCACCCCGGGCTCCTCCTCTGATTCCGTTTTGGGGACTCTTTCCTGCCCCTCAGAGTCTGAGGCTTCTAGGCCTGCGCTGTTCATACCTTGACCCCACCCCAGCCCCCATGTTCGCAAGCCTGTGTCCCCTGGAGCCTCTTGTCACAGAGGACCCTCTCCTGTGGAGTCCCGGGGCTCCACTCGCCCCCATGGGGTTTCCAGCTTGCAGCCTGGGGTCCTGGGACGGGTGCAGGGAGGCAAGTGGCCCCCAGCCCACGGAGCCCCATCATGCAGAAAACTCGGCAAAACCCAGCTTCCTCCGAGTGAGGCGGCTGTCCCAGGGCAAGCTTGGGGAGGGCACTGTTGCCCCGCTGTCCCTTGGCCACGGCAGGGTTAGGCTGTAGCATGGGCAAGACTCAGGGGCACAGAAATCGGAAGGGGAGTCCAAAAGGGGGTCCAGCCCTGCCCAGCAGCCTCACCACCTGGTGGCATCACCCCCACGCTGGGCGAGCTGCCCCCTCTCCAGGACAGGGCTCCAAACCGCTCTGGGGGAGGCTGGCCTCAGCTGGGTGTCGGGGGGCCTGGGCCCATTTGCCTGGACGCTGCGGGCACCCTGCCCCTCTGGCTCCCCGGGGTCCTGGGCCTCTCGCGGGCAGGAATGCCATCTGTGCCATCTGGCCAGGGCTCCCCTCACTGTGCACCCTGGCGTTTTGGGGCGTGGGAAGGCGTTCAAGGCTGGTTTCTGTTTCCCCGTCAAGCCCTGAGTGGAGTGCGACCGGAGGCTGGCCAGTGGCTCCCCGGGCACCTAGGGGAGGCTGGGGGTAAACTGAGGCAGTCTAGAGCCTACAATCACTCCAGGGGCCTGTGGGGCAGGGACAGGGCTGAGGGGGCCTGGCACCCTGTGGGTTCCCCAGCAGTGTGGCTGGGGACATGGGGACAGAGCCCACCTTGCAGCCTCTGATCTCTGGGCCTGGACATTCGTTTGGAGTAGTGTTCACTGGCTTGTTTTGTTTTCTTTTTTTTGAGACGGAGTCTCTCTCTGTTGCCCAGGCTGGAGTGCAGTGGCGCGATCTCAGCTCACTGCAAGCTCCGCCTCCTGGGTTCGAGCGATTCTCGTGCTTCAGCCTCCCAAGTAGCTGGGGCTACAGGTGCCCACCACCACGCCTGGCTAATTTTTGTATTCTTAGTAGAGACGGGGTTTCACCAAGTTGGCCAGGCTGGTCTTGGACTCCTGGCCTCAGGTGATCCACCCGCCTCAGCCTCCCAAAGTGCTGAGATTACAGGTGTGAACCACCATGCCTGGCCTGTTTTGTTTTCTGATTGCAAAATGAATACATTTCAAAAGGGAAATTTGAAAAATACAGAAAATCCTTAAAAAGAGAATAAAACCCACCTATCAACCCATCATGCTATACCCAGGAACACTACCCCCAGCTTCCAGGTCCCCCAACCTCAGCCAAGGGTCTCCACATACTTCTTCCTTCTGTAATTGGGTCTTCCCGCGGGGGCTGGGGCCTGGGCAGATGGATGCCCAGGGTGGGGGCTACCTCCTCTGGACTACCGAGACCTCCCCAGCAATGAGGTGCCAGACCAGGACCGGGGTGAACTCACCATGAGCTTCTGTTGCCGTCTGGGCCTGGGCTGGGAGCAGGAATCTCTGGGGAAGGCCAAGCATGTTTCAGAGTCATCGGGATCAAGGCCACCCTCTCCCTCCCCCAGTGTCTGCAGCCATTTTCATAGGAAAAAAACTGGGTTTAATAAAGCTGTTCCAGACCTCCTGACCTGAAACTGATTTCTACCCTTCCGTGTGGCCCTAAGGCTCCCAGGCACGAGGTGCATAGCTAGGGGAAGACAGTGCCTCTGACACCCATTTAAGAGTTAACTGAGGCCAAAAAGCCGCTCTGCACGCCCCTCTTGTTCAGAGGCCCACTGATCCCCTGGTCCCGTGGTCACCACGGGGTATGGGTGCAGACAAAGCCGTGTTCATGGAAGCTCCGGGCCTGATGACAGTGGCACAAGGACCCCATTCTCTGCTGTCTCCAGCTGCATCCCCTCCCCCAGCCGGCCTGACATCAGAGACAGCGGGTCAGACATCCCGGGATCCCCCACTCCCACCCCAGGGCGCAGGCTCAGCTGCTGGGGCTCAGGGAAATTCACAAGAGGGCCTGTGCTGGGGAGACAGGGGGTGGATGAACTGCCTGAGTGGTGCAGACAGCTGCAGCTTGGCCCAGCAAGTCTTCAGTGGGAAGCTGCCTGCATTTTTACAACTGATTTTTGAACCTGAAAGTGGAGGTTCACATCCAGCCTGTTCAACGTAATCTTGTTGGTTCCAGTCCAACGTGACCTTTTGGAATCTGGTTTCCAGACTCTTGCCATATATTAGCAGTTCCTCCCGGCTGCAGGCTGCGATCTGCCTTGCTGGGGCCTCATCCCAGAGAAACAGGCTGGCCAGGAGCATTCGGAGGGGCTTCCCAGGAAGAGCTGGACCCTGACACATCTTTCCGTGCGTGCTGTGGCCAAGACGCCCAATGGCTGGTCATGAGGCCCATTTTGTTCTGCTCCTGGTCTACAAGGCAGAAGTCGGGACGCATCATGCCTGCCCCAGCCAGGAGTCTTAGGGTTGTCCCAGGCCCAAAAGTCAGCCAACCCTAGTACTAGTTTTCCAGAAGAATCCAGAGCCTACGCACCCAGGCCCTCAGTGTGAACAAGGGCACGTTATTTGCTCTCACAGTCTCCTTCTGCTCATCTGTAAAATGGGCGTGGCCACCATGCCCTCTGTGTCCCAGGCTGTCTAGAGGGTTGAGCAGGCAGGGTAGGATCTAGTACCCACCATGCCCCCGATGCCCACGCAGGCCAGAGAGGGGAGAAATGGAGTTGGCTGAGGCCTGGCCCTCCAATGCTCTCTCTGGGCTCTGAACCAGGGCTCCGTCCGTCCCCTGGGGCTGCCTCCCGCAGGTCAGGGCTCCTTTATCCTCCCCGTTGAGCACCTGGGGCGCGGGGATGACAGCCTCATTTCCCCAAGCAGCCCCCACAGGGCTCCCTGGATTCCTCTCTGACAAGCACATGCGCCAGCTCTGGTCTTGGCTCCGTGTACCCCAGCACGACAGAACAAGTGCGACAAGACCCAGGCCTGCAGGGCGGCGGCAAGTGCCCGGAGGGGCGGAGGAGGGGGTAGGGGGTATGCCGGCGCCCGGCAGTGTCGCTGTCCCCGCGCCACCGACCCCACTCCGGCGGGACCTTCCCTGCCGCGCGGCCAAAGGCCAGCAAAGCAGGCGGCGCTTTTAAGGACGCGGCGGCGCGGCGGGTTCGGTGCCAGGAGGCGCCGGGGGGCGGAGGGAGGGGGCGCTCGAGGCCAGAGGAGCGACCCCGGCAGCCACCCAGGCGCGCCCCGCTCGTCACTCGCTCTCTTCTCCCACTTGCGCCGGCCGGGGGCGGGGCGCGGCGGCGAGGGTGGGGGCTGGGCAGCCAGGGTCCTCCCTCCCCCGCTGTGCTGGAGGCAGCGGGGCGCTCCCTGGAGCTGGGGCGCGGAGGGAGGGCCGAGGGCGCGTCGGAGCCTCATCCGGCCTGGGCCCTCCGAGCGGGAGCGACCCGGGTGCGGGGCCTCACTCTGCCTGGTCGCCCCGGGCGCGTGGAACGGGAGCCGAGGTTCCGCCCGAAATGCGGCCGGCGAAGGGGTGCGGTCCGGGCGGGGTCGCGCGCCCCCAGCACGCTGCCTGGGCTCTGGAATCTGGGAGAAGCCTCCAGCACGGGCTCCCGAGCGCACAAACTCAGGGACGCCCTTCCTCCCGTCCCTGGTCCCCTCCCCGAAAAGCGAGGGGGATGGACCTGGAGAGAAAGGGATTCAGTTTCGCTCCGCTCTCGTCAATTTTCTGTTTAATGTCACCGGGCCCCACTGTGGGAGTAGGAAGCGCGTCATCCGGGCCATAAATTTGCGGTGATGGCGCCTCCGGCCGCCTCCCCAGACGGAGGGACAGGGCCGACTCCGGAGCAGGTGGGGCCGCCAAGACCCGACCCCCGCGGTAGGCGCTGCGCGGCTTCTCCCGACGCGGGTCCGGGGCGCGCTCGGCCGCCCCTCCCGCCGCATCCGCCCGCGCCCGGCCCCGCCGCGGGATTTCCAAAGGGCTTTTGTTCCGGGCTTGGATGTAGAGGCTTTGATTTTTTTTTACCACCCGCCTCAGGAGACTTTTTGCTTGGAAAAGTCCTGCTATTAAAACAAAAACAAAAACCAACCAATTCCGGAGGGAAGAAAATGCCTCCAGTGTGTGTCTGCGCTTCCCCCGGGCCGAGGACGGTGGTCGGGGCTGCGTATTGCCCGGACCCCGCGTAGGGGAGGCGCAGAGACCCGGCCCTAATGGACTTCGCTCGGAAAGGCCCCGGCGGAAGTGGCCGGGAGAGCGGGCGGCTGCGTGGGTCTGGGCCCTGGCCCGGGGCAGGCTCCTCTGGCCTGCCTGCCTTGGCTGCTTGGAAAGGGATTTCTGGGGAGTCTCTCTTTGGGGGCACTTTCCCCGAAACTCCTCTCCCGCCTGGGGAATTACCCCTGCAGCGGGTACTGATGCTTCATGAATTGAGATGGAATACGTATTTGTTCAGGCCAGAAAAAAAAATGAATCTATTGAATGATTTTTCATTTAATGGATCAACTGTCCTGTTAACAAAAGAGGCGGTGGCCGTGTTTGGCGCCAGGCGGGAGGCAGCAGTCAGGTGGTCCAGGGGCTGGAGGTGAGGGCTTTGCCGCAGGCGCATGCTGCTCTGTGAGAACTCCGAGGAATAACTCACTGGAGGGCTATAAATGCTGAAGGTAACCAGGCCAAGGACTCCAGTGCCCCCAGAAGTCGCAGGGGAGAGACAGTCTGTCCCCTCTGGTCCAGCCCAGGGAGGGCCTGCAGCCTCCCCATGGGAGCCATGGCCAAGGGGGAGAAAGGTCTCCAGGGCTGGAGGGCAGGTGGGCGGTGGGGCTCATCTCAGGGGCAGGGCGTGGGGGTTTGTGGGCCAGGACCCACCCGAGGGCTGGGTCTGGGAGGTGCTTGGGGAGCCCAGGGCGACCTGGTGTGTGCCCTGCGGGATGCCCCGAGGCCTCCTGCTTGTGTTGCCAGCACCTGCCCTTGGGAGCCCTCAGCTGGGGCCACGATGCTGGCAGGGTGAGGCCTGGCAGGGTCTGGGGCTTTTGGAGGGTGGGGGCTAAGGGAACCCCTGGTGGAAGCTGCCTTCAGGGTTCCTGCCTGCCTTGAGGATGGGTGATAAGGGGCTGGGCTCTGCCCTCCTGCTGCCTGGGCTCTGTAACTGATGCTCAGAGGACTGGTTGGAGTTGGGTGGGAGACCTAAATGCTCCACGGTCCTGTAGGTCTCAGCTGGCCTGGCCCTGCCACCCAGCCCACACCCTTCCCCTAGGGCCCTCACACCAGTGTGAGAATAGGCCTGAGGAACTCTGGGCCCGGGAGGCCCCCTGACCCCTGCTGTCCAGACACCCTGACAGCGACACGTGTAAACACCGCCAAACAGTGGAGACAGGCAGCCCTGCCGCCCCTCCGCCTCTGCAGCCAGGCCTGGTCTGGCAGGGAGTGGAGGCAGGTGTCCTTGCAGGGAGGGCCCGAAGCCAGGCTCTGCCTTGGAGGGTGCTCCCGGAAGGACCACATAAGCAGTGCCCTCATTTGGATTGGTCCTGCCTGAGCATTGTCCCCAAGCAGGGCAGTTTCAGCCACTAGGCCCTCCCAACCCCCATCTGTCTGATCTGGGCTTTCTCTCCTGGGTCTGGCTTCCTGTCCTCATCCTCATGGGCAGGAAGACGGAGGGCTGTTTGGGGTCAACCTCCTGCGAGGAAAACTGATTACTCTTTATTCCAGCGGATCCCCAAAGCGCATCCCTTGGCCAGAGATTCCCAGAGAACCCTGCCCCTCCAGGTCCACCCCCAGACTGGCTGCCTGTGGGGAAGGAGCCGGCCTTTAGGGAAGGCAGCCTGGCATGGTGGAGGTTCCCTGGGCTCCTGGGCCTTTCTCCAGCCCTCCAGCCGCAGAGGTGACAGTGACCAGGAGGCTGGAGGGGCAGCAGGACAATGGTGAGTGGAGGGGGGCTGGGAGGCTCCCTCCTCAGCCTGGGGGTCCCTGGCAACTCCCACCTTCCTTGATCCCCTCTAATAATTGCAACAATAACACTGTCACTAATAAAAAGGCAGGGGAAACCAGGCAAAGGGGCGCTTCTGCCCTTTATGAAAATCACTGTAATGTAACCCAGATGGGTCTCGTTGATAACCTCATACAACGAGCACCCTGAATTATACTCTCCGTGAGAACACACTAGTTATATTTAGCCACAAATTACGACTCTGTGTTTAACAAGCAACTTTGAGAGTGGGGAGGGGGCCGGGCAGCCTCCTGACCTGGTTGGACAAAACCGGCAACTGCAGCAATGGAGACCCCCTCGCTGGAGGGGACACCCAGAAAGCCATGCCACGGGCTTCTGAGTCTCTCTTCTCTGCTGCTCTGGTTTCTTTAAAACACTTACAACCTCGTCCGAGGTCTGTCGAGGAGACTGTGGCCTGCAGGTACAACCTGAGCCTCCCCCAGGATCCCTGGGACCTCTGCCTTCCCACACCCCCAACCTGGCTCCCTGCTTGGGCTGGAGCCGGGGACCTTCTGGGAGAGCCCAGTTCGACAGGCTGGGGGCCGTGTGTGCCTGGAGGACAATCCTCCTACCCAGGTCTGGCCCCTGACAAGTCTTGCTCCTCTGTGGCCTGCCTCAGCCCCCTTACCCTGGGCCTCAGCCCAGGCCTGGTCGGGAGGGGGCAGGCGCTGGGGACGAGGGTGCGGGCACTCCCTCCATGCAGCCCCCTCCCCTGCCACCTCATCCCCTGGGTCCTGATAAATAATGAAGGGGCTGTGACTGGAAGCTTCGTTTTCAGTGGGGGCAGCCCCCTTCCCTTCGGAACCTTCGCCGTCCTCTTCCCCTCCACAACAGTTCTGCTCCTAGGAAGGGTAAGCCCCCAAAGGCAGAAGCTGTGGCAGAGAAAAGGCTGTCCCCCCACTCCAAGGCACGGACCCTGGGGCTTCCCGATCCTCCCCAGAGCCAGAGGCCACACCACTGAGCAGGGGAGGTGAGGGGGGAACACACAGACCTTTCCCCCACACCCTGTTCCCTCCAGGCACCAGGCAAGGCCCTCATGAAAAGAACTCGCCCCAGTCGATAGCAGAGGGGCCAATACAGGCAGATGGGTGGGGTGGGGGTCAGGACCTCTTCCGGGAGGGAGTGGGATTGTTCCTAACCCCCTGCCCCCAACTGTCCTCTGGAACACTGATTCTGGGGTGGGGGTGAGCTGCTGCTGCCCTCCAGTTGAGGGAGGTCTCTGTGCTGTGAACCATCTTAGATCCCCCACCTCTACCCCGCCTACCCCTCCTGCCGCCAGCCCCAGCCTCAGGCCTGGCCTCTGGACTTGTCCCCCTGCGCCTCTGGTGGGAAGAATTAAGAGTCAATTTTTGTCGTCAAGAAATTGTTTCTAATTTGCCCTTTGACTAATGGCCCAGGGAACAATGGAGAGATACCCAACACACGATTACTGGGGGCGCAGCGGGCGAGAGCCGGCTGCTCTCGGGCCGAAGGAGGCATTTATTTGGAGCAGCGGCTAATTCACAATTTCATGGAACTTGCCTGACACCCCCACCCCCTTGTATTAAAAAATGATTATTTATATGATGATTTCAGACAGAGCAGCATCTCAGAGGTTTGGGAGCCGGGAGACCTACATCTGCTGCTCTTTGGGAGCGTGGGGGTGGGAGAGGAGTGCTGGAGGGGGCTCCAGGGCTGGGCCCGGTTGTGGGGGAACAGGGGCCCCTAGGCTGGAAGGGAGAAGGCGGTTCTCGGGAGTGCTTCTGCGTGTGTGATATGCCTCTGCACGCATGTCTTGTGCATGTGGGAGTGTGACATGCTGCACGGGGCTCACCTGTCTGCCCATCTGCGCTGTGGGTTTGGGTGTGTGTACACTTCCAAGTGATTCACATGTGGGCACATGAGTGTGTGCAGGCAGATGTGTGTGCACACATTCAAGACTGCACAAGTGTGTGTGTGAATATAGTGTGCGTTAAAGGGTGATGTGTGAGCCGGCCTGCCAGGTGTAGGAGCGCAGCTGGTTATGTGGGGCGGGGGGTTATCTGCTCCCCAGGCCAGAGGGCAAATCTGGAGTGGTGTCTGCCAGGCCCATGCAAGTGACCCCAGATCCTGCTGGAGAGGGATCGAGGTGGGGTTCAAGGCCACTCCTGGCACTGTTCCAGGCCCCACTGGGTGTCCACAGGCCTAGCCTCACTTGCAGCCCGCTCATCTGCAAAGCTGCAGGAACTTCAGAGACCTGGGCCCTCCAGCATCAACACTGACCTCAGGTCTATTATCCCCTCTCCTTTCCTCCCCCTCTGTCCCCTCGCTGGCCCTCTCCCCAGTGGAAGGCGAGTCTGCAGATCCCCACACCATGTTCCTCTGAAATTAAAAACATTTGTTAGCTCTGGACAGCAGGAAGAGTAAAAAAGGAAAGTAGGGAGGTTTCCTCCGAGCAGATCACCAGCCCGAGCTCCCGGCGGCCCAAGTCTTCCAGGGGAACTCGTGAGCTTATTTTGGTATTGCGGGAGCTGCCCAGCGGCCAGGCGCCTGTGCTGGGCAGCTGCCAGCCCCTCTCCACCGCGTCCAGCAGACCCGTCTGCAGTTATTTGCTGTAACAACTGTTTTGAAACAGTATTGAGAAAAAAAAAAAAAAGCCCACTAGAATTTGCTTTAAGCGAACACTGGGGGAGGAGGAGGCAGAAGCGGGGAGGAAGGAGGAGGGCAGGGAGCTTCCGCACTGCCCTGGAAGGCGCACTCGACGCCTCGGGGCCTTTGCCCACGCGAGCAGCCTCTTTCGGGGACACGAAGGGACCAGCACTTGGGGGATTTGAAGCCAGTGCTCATCCTAGGAATCTGGTGAGGCTGAGCCAGAAGGGTCTAAACCAGCTTGAGGAGATAGGGGCCACGCACCCGGGAGCTACCCTCTGCCCTCCCATGTCCCTGGCAGTGGGCATTTCTCAAATGGTGATTGATAACTGGGGATGGGGGTGGGCAAGCCGAGGGCCCATCATTCAGGCTCCAGGACCCTCGAACAATCTGCCCACGGGGGAGGGGAGGCTGGTTTAGGGGCTCTGAGGGGCCTTTCCAGCGGCTGTCCTTCCAACACACTCTGGAGGGGACCAGGACTCCCAGGGGCTTGGGGCCTCCCGTTCCCCCACAGGGCGGTTAGAGGTGGAGCACCTGCCCTGACGCGAGGAGCTCAGAGCAACTTCTGGGACACCACGGGTGGCCACGGTGTTCTTTTTGTTGCATCCAAGATTTTTCTCATATACGTATTTTCCTATATTAAAAAATTCAAATGAGGCTTTAAAAATTAACTTGAAAAAGGTTCCTGATCCGGAAACAGGCTCATCGGAGGCAGTGATGGGAACTCGGTTCCTTAGGAGAGTAGGAAACGCGCCGTCTGCGAGGGGCGCCCTGCGTGGACCCGGGGCCTCGGGGCGCGTCCACTTACCCGAGCCAGGAGACACTGGGCCCCACGGTGTTAGCCCCGCGCTCGGGCTCGCGCGCCGCTTCCAGCTCGCGCCTCCTCCATCCCCGGAGGGCTCCGCGGGTCCCCGGCGACCGGTCCCTGCCCAGGGTCCGGGAACCTTCCCTTCCCCTCCTTTCTCAAGCGCCATTTCTCCGGAGCCGGGCCGGCCGTCCTCGGTGTACGCGGGAAGCGGGCAGCCTCCGCCTGTACCCGCGGGGCCGGGACCCGGAGGCACCCGCTTCCCCGACACACTCGCTGGGGCCGCTGCTCGCGGCTCCAGCCTCCCGAGGCCATGGCAAGAGCCCGGGGGTCGGCGCCACAAACCCCCAGCCGGCGACCGCGCCCAGGGACCTAATTCAATCGCCCCCAGCCTAATGAATAGCCGCGCGCTAATCGGATCTCCGCGCGCTTCGGGGATTTACGCTTCCCGGCTCTCCCCCTCGGGCCCCGCGGCCCGCCAGACGTCGCTTCCGAAGGCGCCGGCCTGGGGCCTGGCCCGGGGCTCGGCCGCGGGGGGTCCCGGCCGCCGGAGCCGGGAGACGCCGGAGCCGGGACCCGGGCCCGCGCGACCGCCACTCCCGAGCCAGCCGGGGTGGGCCCCGCGCCTTGTCCTGCGTCCCCGGCCCGGCCCGCGGAGCGCCGGCGCTTACCTGCGAGCCCCGGGCTCTCCGGAGCTCCCCTCCCGGCCGCGCCGCCCGAAGCGGGCGCCGGCGTAGGCCCCGACTCAGGCAGGCGGGAAATCCCGGAGTCCCCGCCCGCGGCCCGCAGCCCCCCACCCCAGGTCGGCGTGGCCTGCGGGGGGGAAGGCCGGCCGGGGCCGGCCGCCCGCTTCCCCTTTCTCTCCAGATTCCTTTGATCCGCGGGCTCTCCGCCGCACCTCGGCTCCCGGGCTGCCCCGGTCGGCCCGCGGGGATCCTGGAAACGGTCCCCAGCTTATCTCCTTTCATCAAGCGGCCTTGGGCCGCCTTGAAACCGCGGAGCCAGTAATTGCTTTTTTCAGGAGGCCCAGTGCGGACTGGACAACAGCCAATCAGCGCCTTGTTTACACTCGGTGATGGACAGTCCGCTGGCGGAGTGCCAACCAATCCCAGCGGTCCTGCGGGAGCGGGAGTGGGGGCGGGGAAACAGAGAGACAACAGGCTTTGAGTTTAACTCTTTCGTGTCCCTGCCGGAATGAGACGGTGGAGAATTTCGAATGCGTGTGAATCTGTCAGTTGGCTCCCAGTTTAAATATCCTTTTTTCCCCCCGAGGGGGAGGCAGAGATTCACATGGAGAAAGAGGAGCAAAAATAAATGTATCCATCGCCACTAAGACATCACCTCGACTCCCTGAGAATAAATAGCATTTGGGTGGGAAACCAAATTCTAACAGAAATATTTGTTTGCGGAATATTTTAGAAGTGGTTTGCATCTGATTACGATAAAAATTGTTCAGTGGCTTGCTTTAGTTGGAGTGAGGATTTAGCAGATAGGCAGACAGGGAGCAGCATTGAGAAATACTATACATGGTTTACCACACCATACCCGCTTCCCCCATTACCAAACTGAAAATATTTTCTAAATCTAGGTGTAGATGAAGAAAGGGCAATCCTTGTCTTCTCAATAAATCCCTGATTTTCATTTTAGTAGCTGCTCTGTTGCAAAGTGTGGCAGAGGGAGATAAAATTGAGAGCCAGTAATGTAGACGGCTGGAGACTCAGAACTCACTTCCCAGGGTCTGATCCCCAGGTGATGGGGAGGAGAGAGCCGGACGGGCTATTCAAAGCTTTTGCTGCCCAAGCAGCGGGCGTGCGTGCGTGCATCCGCGAACTCGGGTCCGGGCAGGCAGCAGCCTCAGAGCGGTAGATGGGCCAGGCAACCTGGGGAGGCCTCTGGGCTTGGAGGTCTGGCCTACCTGCCACCTGCCAGACAGATTCCAGGGAGAAAAAGCAGCTACTTTTAAGGGGTGGTGGTGTTTCTTCCCTTGGCCTTCTGTGCAGCAGAAGCCAAACGTTAGACCTGCTGGATTAAACATATATGTGTGTGTGTGTCTGTGTCTGTGTCTACGCCTCCCCCTCCGCCGGGACACGCGCACTCGCTCGCTCCAGCTCCCTCTCCCGCCCTGCGCCACCACATTCCCATTCAGCAGCAATGATCTGCGCAGAGGAGCTGCGCAGTCGCCGGGCTTGAATTAGGCGCCATCGGGCTTGGTAGTAGCCCCGCTGCTTCCTGATTGGCAGTTCCCTGGCCCGGCGCCAGCCTATTGGGAGGCCTGTTTACGCCGAATGAGTGGCACGAGCTCCCGGCCGTGGAGGGCTGCGCGGCCAATCAGCGCGCTGGCTGTTCCGGGCTGAGTGGCACGAGCTTATTAGTATGCAGGGCCCGTGGCTCGCCGCGCCAGGCTGCAGGTTTGAGAGCCGCTCTGGATGGGCTCGCTAGAGTCGTTGTTGTGGAAGCGGTGCATTTACAGTGCAACAGTCAGCACATTGAAAATACCAATAGGAATACAAAACAAAGTCACATTTACTGATTTAATTGTATTGCATTCAGTTGTATCCAGGAAACAGCCTCCAGTAAGTAACTGAAATTGCTTTCATTTTTTTTTGTTTTTGTATTTTTATTATTATTTTATTTTTTATTCTGGCTTTGGGGTTTTACATTTTTTTAGCAAAAGAAATTCAGGATTGTGATGTTAAGAAGTATATATCTTCCCTTTTAACAAAATCCGTTAAAATGTTGAGGCTTTTTTTTTTCTTAAAAAATATGGACTATGAGCGATTTTTTTTCTCTGAAAAATCTTATCGATCGGTTTAAAATTACCCCCGTAATGCATCCTTGCTTTGCTCTGAGCGCTTGTTGTCTCGATCGACACCCAGCATTAAAAACAAATAGTCGAGACAGGACAGGGACCGCCAGGCTGCGTCTGGCGCGAGCCGCGCGGGTGGCACCGGGCGGACAGTCGGCGAAGTCCGGGCGCCGCCAGCGTGCGCCCAGTTCTGGGTGACCCACGAACGGACCCCAACATTCGCTCCCCTACCCTGCTCCCCTCCCCGGAACAGTCCTGGGTTGGCCCTGCCCGGTCGGTCCGCGGCGAGGGGAACTGGCCGGGTCGTGGTACCCACGGCCGCTGCCCTGAGGGGCCTTCCGGGCCGAAGCTAGGGGCCGGGGAGGGGAATGGTCATGGCGAGTTTTTCGGGTCTTCGTTCCCAATTCAGAATTTTTTTTTTTTCCGGAGAAGTGGGGGTGGAGGAGGGGGACCGAGCAAGGCCGGCGCAGCGGGGCGTTTTCACCGCGCGCGTTCGGGACGGCGCGCGGGGCTCGGGTCACGGCCCGTGTGGCGGGGTCCACGGGCTGGTTTTCTTCGGGCGCGGGGGTCAGGCGCGACCCCAGTTCTCATGACTCTCCCAGGGAGCGGGTGCGGCTGTTTCGCAGGGAGCGGGTTCTGCGGCGACGGCCGAGCCACTCGCGCCCCAGGGCGCGCCTGGTCCCAGCCCGGCCTGCAGGCCCCACCGCGCCCGCGCTCCCGGAGACCACGCCGGAGGGAGGCAGACGGGCCAGAGTCCTGGTCTCCGGCAGGCGGGCGAGGAGAGAGCGGGTTTTTAGATGCAAAAGCAGGAAACAAAGCAAACTTGTAGAAGCTCCAGATCCTGGAGCGCGCCAGCCACGCCTGGGGCCGCGGCAAGAGGGACCGGCGGCTCCGGGGTCACGCCCTGCCTTCCCGGGAGGGAGCCTTGTGCTCCTAGGTTCAGTTCCTCCCGAAATGCCCTCGTCAGCGATTCTCCGCCCGCCCGGGGCCTTCTGCCCGCCGCCACTTTTCGCTCCATTTCCTCCCTTAGCTCAGCCCGACCTGGCGCTGCGGCGCCGTCCTCGCGGTCCTCCGGCGCGGCCTCTCCTGGAGCTGGGCTGGGAGTGGGCCCCGGGCCTCGGCACTCGGCGGGTGGCGGCGTCGCCGCTGCGGGACTGTGGGGCTCCCAGCTCGGGCCGTGTGGCCGCCCTTCCTCGCCCCGCTTCCTGGCCGCCTCAGGCTCCCCAGGCCCCCGAAGCCCGGCGCGGGCAGACCCGGAGGCGCGGCGCGGCCTCTCCCCGGGAGGAGAGAACACAAAGAAAAGCTCTCTCCAATCCGGTCAGAGCCGTGGCGGCGCAGGCAGGCGACAGTAATCCACCTCCTGTTTGCTTAAAAAGTCGAGCAGGCTGGTGAGAAAGGAACAATCGGGCCTGCGATCCGCCCGCAGGGGGTGGGAGATTAAAATTGTTGCTTCGTAGCCGAGCCCGCGTCCCGAGAATCGCCGGCAGCTCGCGCTTTCTCAACGTTGAAATTTCTCATTGGAGAGAAGAAAAAAAAAAAAAAAAAACAACCACAAAACAAAAGCACAGCACACACGACTCCCTGGAGGCCGCCAGGAAGCCTGGCACCCCCGCGTGCGCAGCCCCCGGCCCCTCTCCGGCCTTCGGCGCCTTTGAAGCTGCAGGTTTCTGACCTCCCTCCCTTTCCTTCTTTCCCTTTGTCCCGCCCGGCGCCCTCCGGGGCTCGGGAGGCGCCGGCCGGGGCTGGGGGCCCCCACGTCCCTAGTCCAGGCCGGGCAGCCCCTCCCCTGACCCCGGCGCTCGCAGCCCCCTCGCCAGAGCACTCTCCGGGCCCTGGCGGCCGGGCGCTCGCTTTGCAGGCCGGGATCGGGGCTTGGGAGCCGAACTATTTGTTAGACCCGGGGAGAGAGCTGGCGATCCCCAGAGGGAAGGGAGCCCCAAACGCCTTGTATGTAGTTGCCAGACAAAGAGAACTCTTTGTGTAGACCCATTTATTTACAATGCAAAAGCTCTCCGAATAAATATTAAAAAAGCTTATCAGTTGAGCAAATATGTATTCACTTAATACATTATGTTTTCGGTTATAGATTAAATCAGACACAAAATAGTCTGCAAATAAGACGTTTTAGAACCCGGACCATAAAATATCGCAATTTAAAAAGGTATTCAGTAGATGGAAAACATCTTAATCGCTTTGTTGTCATGGTGGAATGGCTACAAAAACACAAGGTTTTCCGCAAAGTTCCTAATTAGGAATATCAAGCCTATCCATCTCCCTTTTGTTGGAGGTGATAAACATTAAAACAATACGTATTTAGAAGATGAGGAGTAATACGTGAAGTGCGTCCAGGGAGCGCCTTCGGAGGGACGCCTGGGAGCACGGTGGTGCACGCAGCTTCTATCACTGGCTCCGACCCTCCGCACCCAGAGTCTGAAATTGTCCCCAATTTCGCCTGAGTGGATGCTCCGCGTTGGGTGGGGGTGGAAGAAAATGGAGGTGAGGGTTATTTTAGGTGGCCGGAGGTCCGGGCAGGGTCTGCTGGCAGAAGGTTGTGCTGGGCCGGGCCCACCTTCCCCGGCTAGAGGGCCGAGCTGGGCGCCGCAGACCCCGCGTACCCAGGCCGCCCGGCCATGCAGAGACCGGCCTCTGCTCGCGGTCCCCGGCAGGCGCTGAAGGAAGAAATCCCAGGGCCGATTTGGGCCGTTGAGAGAGAGCATTCTGACTCTGAAAGCATCCCCCCCCAACACACCCCCAAGCCCCCAATCCGCAGAGGAAGATCCTGGGCGAATTTGATTGGGGGGCGGGGTGATTGTTACAGCCTCAACAGGAAGCTCCCGGCTCCGGGACAGCAGGCCGGGCACTGCGGCGTGGCGGCCCAGGTGATGCCGGTGGCGGTTGCGGGCCCCCGGGGCTCTGAGGAGCCGGCCTGGGGTCCTAGCGCGATGCTAGGGACAGGAGCTGGTCCCGCTGGGGCTGGGGAGCGGGGACCACGGTGGATTCAGAAGAATGGGCCGAAAGATGCATGAGGGGGATGGGAGTGGGGAGAAAAGGAAGGTTATTAAAAAAAAAAAAAACTCTTGAGTTACAATCAATAAAATTACTCGCTTAATTAGCATGGTTATTCGGTTAAGCGGAATGCAGTAAAAGCTGGACCTCGGCATGAGGTGGGGAGAGGGGGAGAGCTAGTGTGGACCCCAGGCCTTTTCCTCCGAGACACCTTTGGGCAGCGGGGGAGGGGAGAGGGTGTGCGTGTGAGTGTGTGTGTGTGTGTATGTGCGAGTGTGCGTGATGGCTTCGCAGATTTGGGTTTTTATCACCCAGCAGAGCCAGCAGCCTCTTCGCCGCGGCGCCCTAGCTGCAGGGACCCGCGGGGACGAGAACGGGAGGCGGCGAGCAGTGCGGCTGGGTTCCCCCGGCTGCCCCGGGCCAAGCGTGGCCGGGACGGTGCGTGCGCGCGCGGGGCCCCGGGTGCTGGGCTGCGCGCGCGTGCGGCGGGGAGACACCGAGCGCCCCGGCCCCGCCACCCGGCCTGGCCGCCGCTCGCTCGGGCCGGCGGGGGTGGGGGGTGGGGGGAGTGGGTGAGCGGGCGGGGCGGGGACCCCCGGGCGAGCCGAGCCCCCCAGTCACCCGTGTCTCCTCTGCTTTTGCCTCCACAGACCATGGACCCGCACAGCGGCCGCTGGCTCGGTGCGCGGCCGCCCGCCGAGAAGCCCAGTCCTCCCGCGTGCTGACCGGCCCCGCCGCCACCACCGCCTGTGACCCCGGACGCCGCCGCCTCTGCGCCGCCCGCGCGCCGAGCCGCCCCCGGGCCCCGGCCGCGCTGCTCCGAGGAAGCGGCGGCGGACCGGGGCCGGGGCCCGGCATGGATGGCCGCGACTTTGCGCCGCCGCCGCATCTGCTGTCGGAGCGCGGGAGCCTGGGCCACCGCAGCGCCGCTGCCGCCGCGCGTCTCGCCCCGGCTGGGCCCGCCGCGCAGCCCCCCGCACACTTCCAGCCGGGAAAGTACTTCCCGTCGCCGTTGCCCATGGCTTCGCACACAGGTCAGTGCTCGGCCGGGGCGGGCGCGGAACGGGAGCGTTCGAGAGCGGAACAGGGCGCCCACCCCTCCGCTCCCGGGAGCAGAGAAGCTTTGGTTTCATTTCCCGGCCCCGGCCGCGTTGGCTGCCTGGGCGCTGAGCGGGGCCGCGCGTCCCGCCAGCCCCCCAAACTGCGTCGCCGCGGCTTAGAGAGGCCCTTCCCTGGCCACCCTCCCCCGGGGGTCTCGGAGGGGCAGCCCCGGAGCCGGCTGAAATTAAAGCCTTTCCGCGCCTCGCCACCCTCCCCCGCCCCCTCCTGCAGATCTAAATTCCACGGAAACCTCTTTTCTGCATTCTGCATTCACCTCCCTAAGACGTTCCGGGGCTGGGACAACGAGGCGCTTTCTGCGGAAACAAAACGGCTGTTGTGGCGGGGGGAGGGGACCAGGGTACGCCGCGGCCTCGCGGATTAGAGTGGTGTGTGCGCCGGGCGAGCGTTAATAGGGACTGCTGGTGTAAGACGAGCAAATCCTGTTTCTATATAAAGCCTTGAAGTGTCAGGGCGAGAATGGGTTTGCAGGGATGCATTTGCCTTAACGAGTGCCTCTGGTATCCCGCTAAAGCCGGACAAAGCGTGGCCAGAGTGCGGCCCAGCCTCTCAGCCTGCGGCCCGGGGAGGAGGGCAGCGCGGGCGCGGGCTGGGGGTGGCGCGGGGCGGCGCTCAGGATTTCGGTGCAGGCGAGAGTGCGGCGGATTTGCTCCAAGAGGAGAGCGAGGTGGATTTGCTCCAAGAGGAGAGCGTGGGGCGCCCGTGCTGGGCCTCGCAGGGACGGATCCTCTCGGGCGGTCCCCTCGGACTCCCTGCCCGAGAGGATCAGTCCTTGGCAGAGCGGGCCCAGGCCTCCAGGGCAGCCCTCTTCCCGGTGGCTTTGATATGAGTGTCGAGGGAGGTCAGGGAAGGGGCAGCTACCACGCCTGAAGCCCTGGAGGTCACCAGGCGGCGCGGGTAGATTCGGGGGAAGCGCGCAGGGCTGCGCTAGGGACCCGCCGGGTCACCCTGGTACATGGGTGGCTTTTGTTTACAGTTTGTTCTAAACATCAGAAATGTTTGTCGCTTTAAAAAAAAAAATTGGCAGTAACAGTTATTATTGGTAGCTTGATGAACTGTGAATACTAATAAAATTATATCTGCTTTAATGGGATTACAATTAGTGTATGGATTAAAACGGATGGCAGAGACGGGGCTAGAAAGGAAAACGTCGGAAGAAGGGAGGGCACTCAAAGAAAAACGTACATTTCCTAGAAAAAAACAAACTCGAAATTGCTTAATTGCTAACGGGCTTCCAGCATTTGCAGCGCCAGGAGATTGGAATGGGGGAGCCGCCCAGTGGAGGGGTCTCCCCAGCACTTCCCGGGTTGGCCCACACCCGCTTCCCTCCCTGCCTGGGCCTTTGGCGAGGCTGCCCTTTTCTCTCTGTTGCCCTTCCTTCTTTTTCTCCCTTTCTTTTTTCTCCTCTAGATTTGTAACTGGAAAGAGAAGGAGAAAAAGCACTTGCCTGAGCGATGGGTGATTTAAAAATATCTCTTCTGCTGTCCCTGTGGTTATCAAGCTTGTCTTCCTGCCCCTGCATGGGAGCTGCTGCCCACCCGGCTCAGGTGCACGGGGCGCTGAGGCTGGGGCCGCCCTGGCAGAAGGGACAGCTCGCCAGCCTCCCCACCAGCCCCTCTTCTGGCTGAAGGCTGGTGGCCCCCACTGGGGGTAGGGGGATTGTGTGCACCCCACCTCCACTGTACCGTGCCCTCCAGCCTGGCAAGTAACAGCACGACAGAGACAGGGGCCCCTGACACTGAGGCTTGCATGTTGGTGCACAGGCAGGCTGGGGCTGTCCCCTCCGGGAGGCCAGGCCAAATTCCCCATCAGGTCAGGTCAGCACTCTCTCCCTGACCCCATGCCCCAGCTCACATCCTGGCCAGGTCCAGGCCAGCTGCATTCTCCTGCTTCTGCCCTTACTTCCAGGTCTAGGCAGCACCCGGGTAGGTGGGCGCCTGGTCGGGTGGCCTAGCCCTTTGTCTTGCTCATTCTAAGTTTGGCCACGTGGTTCTTGGCGTGTAGGCCCCGGAGGGCTGTGAGGAACGGCTCTGGGCTCTGGCCTGGCCTGTGTCCTCCCTGCTGCTTCTTGATCCCAGGTCCTCCCAGCCTCCCCAAGCGCAGGGTGCTCTAGAGGGCGCTGGAGGCCCCTCGGGGCTGCCTCTTTCAGGGTCTGAAGGGTCATGTGTCCCCTGTCCCTGGAGGCCCCATTTCCTCCCCCCTGCGGACCGAAGAGACCGCTTGTGCTCGGAGATGTTCAACCCATTTGTGATGGGCAACTTGGTCATGCAGACATCCAGCTAGAAGCATCTGTAGCTGAAAAGAAGCCTTTTGAAATTAAGAGCCAGAATATTGTATTGGTTTTTAAAATTTAGCTGCATGTATTTTTTTAAAAAAAGAATTATACCCCAGATCACTTTGCTTTGGTCTGTGTCTATATATGATCTAGTTTAGAGAGAAAAAAGCATAATTACGTTAAACAATTTTTTTGCGTCTTGTGTGCGGACTTCCAAATGGCCGGTTTGGCTGCCTTGCTTCCCATTTTCCTGGATGGCCTCAGTCCGCAGGCCACAGCTGCAGCCAGCCCGCCCCTCCCTCTGCTGACTGCCCCTTGGAAAGGAAAATTGACCCGGATTCTTCCCGCCTGTCTGGGAGTAGAATCCAACCATCGGGGATAGAGGCCCTGGCCTCCATGAGGCTGCCTCTTTTTGCTGGGCTGCTCTTCCTGTGCCTGTCTAGCCTGGCACTGCCACCCCGGCTGGACTGAGGCTGTTCCTGCTGGCTGCCTGGGCTGCCTTTCCCCAACCCCACCCAACACTTTCAGAATGTCAGTCTTGAGGGGCCCTTATGGGTGGGGACATGGGGCTCCCAGGCTTCTTCCATTGTTTTTCTAAAAATGAAAGTGCTGGGAGCTTTAGACTCGGCCGTAGGTTTTATGGTAAAGTGCTGTTCCAGTAACCTTGTCACCAAAAGGTGCAATTAAAATGTTTGGAATCATTATTTTTAGTTCAGTGTTAGATTTTGTCTCTAATACAGATGGTCCGGAGGCAAAGCTGTGAAATCTAGGGGGGAAAAAAGAGAAATCAACAAGAACCAACCCAAGATTTTTCATCAGTGCTACTGCCTGGAGCCACTGGGGCTGGCGCCTCTGCTGGGAGTGTGTGTGTGATCCGAGGCAGCCCCGGCCTGGGGAGAGGCCCACATAGACAGCCCCCCGTCCTGGCTTCTGGCTGGGCCCGCTCCTGTCCTGGTCTGTACGCCTCCCCTCTCCAGGGGCCAGGGCTCCACCAAGGCACTATTTCTCATCTTGGTTTCAATAATCTGCTCAGATTCCCCTCCCGCCCCTTCTCTTGTCTTCTTTGGGGTGTAAATTGCTGGAGCCTGGGAAACCAGGTGCTCTGAGCCTGGGGTTGTTGTGGGAGAAAGGCGAAGGCTCCTTCTGGTGGGAGAACTGCAAACTACTTCTTTCCTGCTGAAAAAGTGCTTCCTACCGCCAATCTCAAAAAAAAAAAAGAAAAAGAAAACACCAAAAAACACAACCAAAAAATACCCCCAACTTGGCAGAGGGAAAAAAAAGATAATTTCCTAGTGTGAAAAGACCCCATCACAGGCTCCTCTCCCTCATCATGTGAAATTTTTTTGTAAAGAAAAAAATACATTTTCTTAAATACCTCATTAACTCCATGACACGATGGAGTGTTTCTGCAACAGTTACCAACATTAAGTAGGTGTGAAAAGAGTTACTTTCCGAAGACATCACCCGTCCTGCTCCATAAGTGACAGAGCTAGACATCAAAGTTGCCGCGAGCCCAAAGGAGCTACGGGAATCCGGGAATGTGGGGCCGCGTGGACCGGCGGCGGTGGCCCGCCACACCCGCCCCGCCGAAGCCCTGTTTGGAATGTGGGTTTCCCCCAGTGGGGCTCGTGCTGCCACCACGTCTGATTATCCCGGTACGGAGCCGCCGTGCTTTCTGTAGGAATAACCAGGTCACGTGAGTAATAAGGCAAATTAGTGAGCCAGGCAGAGAACGGCGTTGTGCAAATAGCACATCTCCCCTGGAAAACGCGCGTCCCCCCAAACGTTCCCCGGTTATTCTTAGAAATCTTCCCTCATCTCCCTGTGAGACAGGGTTCAACAGCCCCCACAGACAGGACAAAATGCATAGGAGGCTGTTAGAATAACATGGATGAGGCTAAAAATACCCCTCAGAAACACACATAAAAAAGCCAAATCCAACAACAGAACGAGCTAAAAATATTCCAGGCTTTGGCAAAGAGCACAGAGTTAAATAAATTATACAAGAGCCATTCATGGGAGCAAGTTGACTTTCTCTCTTACGGGAACTTGGTTCAAGCTAATAAAAATAATAATTTACTAGCCACTGAGCTTTGCATGAGTTTAAATTTAATTGGTGGGGCTTCTGGCGTTTGTCACTTCTTGGTGATTAGTGGTCTTGCCCTGGCCTGGGCCAGAGTGGGGAGGGGATGCCGAGGCTGGGGCTCCTGGCAGCAGGGTCATTGTCCCCTGAGGAGCAGGGCCTGGGTGCAAGGGCAGATTACCCAGGAGGCTGGAGGAGGATGGAGACTATTGAGGGTTCCATCCAGGAAGGCAGAAAAAGAACTGGCAAGGCACGGCTATTTTAATTTGATAAATGATTGTACACCTTTAAGAGTGTTTTAACAATCAGGATACACTCCAGCAAGTTGATAGGATGTTCGCTGTCAACTTACATATGTCATCAGAGCTGGCTGTGAGCATAAATAATGTGCGAGCGCTTGGGACAGCTGCAGTCTCTCCTGGAGGCTGAGGCGTGGCAGGTAGCACCTCTGTCCCCTGGCGGGCACCTTTGTTCTCCTTCTCTCTGTGTGTCTGGAGGCAGGGGCCGGAGGAGAACAGTCGTGGGGAATCACTGAATGCTGCTTTCATCCTGGGTGGTTTGGCTGGCGTGCCTCCTCTCTGCGGACTTTTTAGGTCTCCCCACGAAAATAAGAGTCCCCAGAACTACTTGACCAGAAAAGCCACTGTGGATATGATCTGAAGCTAGAATAGTAGCATCGTCTGGTGTGTTTTGTTTTTGTTTTTGTTTTGTTTTTGTTTTTTGAGACAGTCTGGCTCTGTCTGCCAGGCTGGAGTGCAGTGGCACAATCTCGGCTCACTGCCTCACTGCAACCTCTGCCTCCCTGGTTCAAGCCATTCTCGTGCCTCAGTCTCCCAAGTAGCTGGAATTACAGGCATGTACCACCACGCCCTAATTTTTTGTATTTTTAGTAGAGACGGGGTTTCACCATGTTTCCCATGCTGGTCTTGAACTCCTGACCTCAAGCAATCTGCCCACCTTGGCCTCCCAAAGTGCTAGGATTACAGGTGTGAGCCACCGTGCCCGGCCTCTGGTGTTTTTTGAGGCAGCAGATGTTTATATATAGCCACTTCCCAGGAGTTTTAAACATCCACCCTGGGGTTGGAGTAAGGGTAACTCCCTTTACTCCCTCCTCTTCCTTGGCTGTTTCTTAACTCAATCTGCCTCCCCCGCCCCCAATCCTGGCAGGGCCTTCTAACTCCCAAAGGACTACATTTCCCAGAATACCCTGATCTAGCTCCAGGGTCTGAGCCCGAGACTGTCCATGTCCCTGGGCTGGGAATTCCCAAGCACAGATAGAGTTCAGCCAGGGCCGCTGGGAATAAATACTTTCCTGGTGGAAGAAAGCCTTGCTCCATCGTGTCCCCCTGCCCTTCCTTCTGGAAGAGGCTTCTGGGCTCCCCGGTCTGGCTTCCTCCCTACCAAAAATACCTGAATATAGGCCCATAACAAATGGGACCTGTCCTCTGTCCTCTGCCCTCTGGATCCTGTGAGGCAGCTACTGTGATTGTCCTGGCCAACGCCCCACCGGAGGGTCTCCCCCAACCCCCTGAGCTCAGTACATGGCATATGCCCTCTTTTGGAGTGGCCTTCTCAGAGGGGCCGGGTTGCCCATCAGCTGCTGTGGAAGCGATACAGGGACTCCTCCTGGGTAGCAGCGGGGCCAGCCTCTGCCTAGGGAGTCGCTCGAGAAAATACCGCCCAGCCTTTGGGGTGCCCCCTTGCCCTCCTGACACCCTCAAACAACAGAAGCTGCCTGCCTTCTTAATGGGTTCATCCTGAATGAGAGGTTTCCAAAAAGAAGCCCTTCCTCAAGACAGGCACTGCCTTGTTCCCCTGAGGAGGGAGGCAGGCTCGTCCTGGCCTGTCCAGGGAACGGTCCGAAACCCTTGGCTCCTGGACAGCCTCCTTGAGGGGAGATGGCCTCCCCTTGTGTCCCCCACCTCGCAGACGTGCTGTGAATGGGCTTGGACTCGGAGCACGCCCCTGTCTGTTGGGTAGGTGGGTTACTTGCTCTGCATTCCCCCTCCCAGCCCCCGCTCCCCGCCCACCTCGGAATGGCTTCCCTGGGGTTCCCCGGTCCCCATTAACCTCTGGGACCTCATTTCCCCTCACCGAAGACACAGTGTAACAAGCAAAAAAAACAACATCAGAGCCAGCGTGCAGTGTCTGGAAAATCACCCGCAGCCCAGGCCCTTCTGCAAAGGATGGGGCCTGGAAGGGCCTCGGGCGTGGGACCGCACTCCGCTCGGGCTCCGCCGCTCCGCCCGCTGACGTTTTTATGGGATAATATACCGTTTCGCTCACGCAGGCCTATTTGTCAGTGGGCTGCCCCTGTTTGTTGTAATCTATAATATTACTGCCTCCCGTGGCCCCAGAGCAGCTGCCGCCGTAGAATCCAGGGATGGTGGGTGCTAGGTGTGCACTGAGGGGATGTGGTGGCAGGCGCTGGGGGCAGGTGGCGCCCAGGTCCTGGTTATGAGGTCGGCGCGGGGTTTGCAGCGAGCCTCGGGTCTGGTGGGGAGGCGTCCAGCGCCCAAGCTGGGAGCCAGCCGGGCTGGCATGCTGCAGCTGTCCACACGATTAGGTTCCCGATCGGATCAGCCAGGAAGTGGGTTTTTTTCATTCTGACCTGCTGTGGCGAGGAAGGGAGGGACAAACAGGTGGGCTGGGTTCCTGCCTTCCCTTCTCTCCCCTAGGATCCCCCAAGAAAAAGTCCAGTGTCTTGAGATGCGGGGACTCTGAGGCTGGCCGGAAGTGCTGCCCCTCTCCGGGGTCTGTGGGAGACCCACTGTCACTTGCAACTGTGAGGAACGGCAGAGCAGCCCCTTGCGCCAGCTCAGTGCAGGGACATGGTTTTCCAGTGGAAATTTCCAGAAATGGGGGATGAGTGTGCTTCCAATAGGGTCCTCTGAGCAGCAGGCTGGGCTCCCTGAAGCGGAGGGTGACATTGGGGGGCAGTGCCTTCTTGGGGTACCCCACCAAAAAAGAGAAGCCTTAGCCATATTAAGTAAGAAAGAAACCAGCCTGCTGGCGTCTTCAAGGGAAGTCAGGTCTCAGTGCGACTCCCTCTCCCTCCGGTCCTTGGAGCACAGTTGAAGCTTTGCTTTCTTCCCCTGAGACTTCTGCAACCAGGGGCGCCTCCTGTTCTTACACATGGCATGGGTGAGAGTGAGCAGATCCAGGGAAGAAGAGATGGGGGATGCCCAGACCGGAGACCCAAGAGACCTGAGCCCAGGAGGGGGTGCCATGGTGGGTGGGAGAAGGGGCTGCGCTGTGGGGCAGGTCCCCTCTCAGGCATGAACAGACATTGCCGCCTGGCAGGGGTTTCCTGGCTCTGTGGACGTAGAGTTGTGGCCCCCTCTTGGGTGAGGCCCACTCTGCAGACCCCAGTAAGGATATCCCAGCGGGGTCTAGCCACAGGTTCACTGACCAAGCTCACAGCTGCTCACACTCACAGATGTGGCAACATACACCTGCTCCTGTGTGCTCACACCATGAGGCAGGTGTTCACCTGCACACTCACACACTCACACTGTTCACAACTGGCCCACAAGGAGTCCCACTCCAGTGGCCCCTGGGAAAGCCAGGCTGCTTAGTGACTGGCACAGGCACCTGTCTGCCCCCTACGTCCTCCCCACCTGCTCCATCCTCCGTCTCCTGGCTCCTGGTTCCTGGCCACCTGCAGGAGGGAGCAGAGCCCCAGATCCACATGACCCTCTGTGGCTCAGCCTCCCTTCAGCGCCTTCCCCGGCCCCCTTCCTCCTGCTGCCCCTGTGTGGCTGTGGACCCTGTCCTCGGGCTCCAGCTGAACTTGGCCTTGCCCTTTCCTGAGCTCTTGCTCGGCAGGAGGACATTCCCGTCAAGATCAATTCCAGTGCATGGCGAATGCCTCGGGGCCAGGTCTGGTCCCGGGCCTGCCCTGAGGCTGTCTGGTTGTCCTGGAAGCCGCTGCCTGCATGGGGCACTGCTTCCTGTCCTGTGTGGCCGCCTCCACCCCAGGCCTCTGCGCCTGGGGTCCTAGAGGTTCCTAGATGCTCGGCTACCCCAGGCCCCACCTGCCTCCCACCCCCCAGGCTCCCACCCTGCACCCCCACCTCTCAGCTGCCCTCAGTACCATCTCTGCCCACCGTGCCCTGCCCCTCCTGGGGCCTACCCCTGCCTGGCCCTTTACTTGGGCAGCTTCTACAATCCCCAGTGCCTGCCCCTGCCACCCTGGAGTTCTGATCCCGGCGTCACATCCTCTCAGAGCCCCCGTGTGACTCTGCCTAAGTGGAGAGGGGTCCCCGACTGCTCCATGCCCACCTCTCCTTTCCTCCATGCCCCACACCAGCTGAGCTGTTCTTGGCCTGCAGCCCTTCTTGTCCCCTTCTATGACCTCCCAGCCCTGACCACCCACCTGGGTCTGTCCCACAGAGCCTGGCAGCAGCCCGTGCCCAGCCCCCCTGGCTGGCTTGTTTGGGGCCAGTGCCTTTCCCCTGACATCAGCCACCTTTCCTGGGAGACTGCAGGCTCCTGAGTCTGGGGGTGGAAATGTCCTTCTGTCCCTTCCTATCCCCAGAGCTGGGCTGAGCCACACTGGCCTCCGTCTCCTGCCCCAGTGCATAAGTGCCCATCCACGCTCAGGTGACGCGCACAGGCACGCGTGTGTGGGTGTGAAGAGCTCTGCTTTTCCCCTAGGATTTCACCCCCACACTGGAAAAGATGAACGATTAACTCTGGGAAAACTAAGTTAGGAGGTGGCAGTGGTGAGAGGCCCAGCCAGGGTCTCTGGTCTCTTTATTAAAAATCAAGGTGTTCCCCCCACACTGGACCATGGCGTGGGGCCACAGGCTGCGTGGGCACCTGCCTGGGGGACATGGCAGCATCCCCTGGCCCTGGCCTTCGTGTAGCATCTTCAGTTGTCATGGCGGCCCCTGAGGCTGTGTGCGCTACACCTCAAAGGGTGTCAGAGCCCAGGGGATTGGCAGATGGCGCTGTCCTCTCCTGATTAGCGCCACACGAGGTGGTGGGAGACAGAAGTGGGGGTGGGGCTCCTGTCCCCCGAAGGCTGGAGCTGCGCCGGCTGAGTGGCCTGGGGAAGGGGGGAAGTGCGTGTGAATGGAGGGAGGCAGCCCACAGCTGTGGAGGAGGGTTCTGGAGGGCCAGGAGTGGGCTCAGGGTGGGGGCCAGTTCCTTTTCATCTCGTGGCCCTGGCTGGGGCTGTGAGGCGACTCCCTGATTGTCCACGCGGGGTTGTGGGGGTGCAGCTAGGATTGGGAGCAAGAGCCAGTGGCTTCATCTGGGTCATAGAGCACTAGTGGGTGAGGAGGGACACCTGGGGAGGGCTGCCTCTCCCCACCCAAGGGCCTGCTCCCCTTCCCACTGACCAGAGGGAAATCAGGCCCAGGGAGAAGGCCGGGTGCGAATCAGCTGCCTCACCCTCTGCGACGTCTCCATCCACAGGCCGGCCCTGCAAGCACCTCCCCAGCAGGCTGGGCTGTGCCAGCAAGGGGGAGACCATGGCCCTGGGACTCATGTCACCAGGCAACAGCGCTGCCTCAGGCCCTTCACATTGTGGGTTTTGCCTTCCAGTCTTCAGGCCCGGGAGAGCACCTGGCCTCAGCGCCTGCCCGAGCTGAGGGGAGCATGCGTGATGGGGCCCTGCCAAGCCACCTTGGCTGCAGCTGCCCCGGCCTAAGGTGGGGATCGGTGGCCCCTGCTCTTCCCTCCCTGAGTCTAGGCCTCCCACCTCTAAAATGGGCAGTTGCCCTGCCCTGCTGGAGGGTTGAGTGGGACTGGGGGATGCAGTTGTGGCCCTGGTGCCCTCCCAGGAGCACTGTGGCCGTCCGTGTCACCTGTGGGGGTCCTAGGAGCCTGCACGAGCTGCCGGAGGCACATGGCCTGTGCACGCCCCTTCCCTGGCGGAGACTCAGAGGCCTGGGGAGGAGGCGGCTGTGCCTGGGACCCTTGGTGGGGCCTCCCCCCTGGGCAGCAGGCAGCGAGACTCCTGAGGGCCCACCTCATGCCTCAGGCCCAGGCCCTCTCCTCTGTGTCCGTCGAGGGATTCTGTGGCCTTGAGGCCTTAGTCTGGCCGTAGAACTAGGAAACCTGGGCCCTTGGCTCCTGTGCCCTGGCACAGGGGTCCAGCTGCCCCACTTACCCCTACCTGTGCAGGGGCTTGCATGGGCTTGGTGTGAAGGTGGACGCCCACCCTCCAGCATGTCCTGGGGCATTGGATGTGACTGGGATGGGCAGATGTGGACCTGCTCTGAGGCACCACGGGTCGAGGCACCACGGGTCCTGGCACCACGGGCAGTGCAGACGCTCTGGATCCCCAGGTGGGGCCCGGGTGCTGGGGGGCCTTCGTGGCCTTCCGGGTCTACTGGGCTCTGGGACTTCAGAGAGCTTCCCAGTGGCAGAGGGGAACTGGCCCAGGGGAGACACCAGCAGATCATGTGGGATGGGACCACAGAGCTGGAAGAGCAAAGATGTCCCCGTATCCCCCCAGTCTCGGGGCGGGGGTGGGGGCTCTCTGCCTGTGGTTGGGGGACAATGAAGCAGGCTATGCTTCCCCGGAGTCCAGGGGTGGGGATGGCCGCTCATCAAACACTCTGCTCTCCCGGGGTGGGTCTCAGACCTCTCTAGGTCCCTCCCATGGAAGGAGGGCTTCGGAGCCGCACCTGGGTCTTTGTTCTCCATATGTCTGTGTGAAGGCCTGGGGCCCCGTGCGCCTCCCCTCGGGCCTGAGGGGTCCCTCTCTCTGGGGTCACGCTCCCTTGTTCTCAGTCCCGCAGCCGTCCTCTGCGTGAGCCCATTCATCACGTGCCTGCAGGTGCCTGTGTCCTGTCTCTGCCCCAGGCTGAGGCCGAGGGTCTGCACCACCTGGGCATGCCCAGTGGGGCCCCAGGAGGACTCGCCACCCCCAGTTGAGCAGCTCCCCTTCTCGGCAGCTCCCAAACCCTGACCCCAGACAGGCAGCAGGAGCTGGACCTGCAGTCAGCCCAGGCCCCTGAGAGTGAGGCTGGGGAGACGGGAGGCACCGGTGCCCTGTGGGTGGGAGCACTGCTGGCTCCATCCTCCACTGCATTCAAATTGATCAGGGAGGGTGGGGTTGAGGGGGAACAGGGTCCTTGAGGTCGTCAGCCAGCCCCACCCCTGCCTGCCTGCCTGCCTGCCTGCCTGCCTGCCTGCCTGCCTTCCTTCCTTCCTTCCTTCCTTCCTTCCTTCCTTCCTTCCTTCCTTGAGAGGCCTCTCTACCCAGCACCCACGAAGACGGGTGAGCTGCTGGCCACCCGAAGAGGGTGTGGGGTGGTCCAGGGTGTAGGTTTGGGGCATTCCAGACCTGAGGCCCTCCAGGCAGCTCCCCTTCCACTCTGCCCAGCCCACCCTGCCAGGGAGGCCTCAGCATAGTCCTTGAGCTCTGGGGGCCCCAACCCAGCCTCCCTGGGTCTCTGGGCCTTTGCCTCTACCCACACCTGCAGGCCTCAGCAAGGCCGTTCCCGACAAGCCCCTCACCGCCCCGGCCCCCGCCCCTCCACACCCTGGTCACTCTTCCCTCCAGCTCAGCGCTCACCATCGTATCCCTGCATCCGAGGGTAGCTTTGCCACAGGAAGCATTTGCATTCAGCGAGACACACAGGCGCACAGGGACTCAAGTGTGGCCACGATTAGGGCAGGACCAGGGCCCCGTGGCCTCCTGGTTTCTGGCTTCAGCTGGTGACCCCCAGGAGGCCTGATGGCAGGTCCCCCGTCCCTGGCCGGTGAGCTGGCTGTGGAGTGGCAGGAAAGAGCCCAGCTCTGTGGTCCCCCAGGATCCTCCGGATCTCCGTAGTGGGACAGCTACCCCATCCGGCCAGCCCTGCCGTGGGCCCTGGTCACTCCAGGCCAGCAGGTCGCCTTGTGGGCAGTTTTCCTGGAAGCCAGTCCCCTCTCTGAGAGTTTTCATATCCCTTTGGGTATCCCAAAAATAAACTTTTAATTTATTTTAATTGAATACCAAAATTAAATTAAATTGTAATGCATTTTTGGGCTAACTCTTAAAAAGCCCTTAGTGTGTGTAAATACAGATAAAATCAAAGAAAATTCAAAAAGTGTATGTGAGGCCATGCCATCCTTCTAACAAGTTGAGAGTTTGATGGTAAATACTTAGCAGAAATCCAAAGTGCCTAAGTCTGGAGGGCCTCAGGTGGGAGGCGGCTGGGGGTCAGAGACCCCTTGGGGCCCGTCGGCCAGGGCAGGGAGCAGCCACCACGCTTCAGCCTGCGTTGCTGACTCGTGCACGAGGCAGGTCTGTCTGGAGTCACCGACTCTCCCTCCTGGCCCTTCCCGTACCTTCCCACCTTCCCGGGGGCTCTTTCCCCGTCCGCGCCCCCCGCCCCACCCTGTGGCTCTGTCTCTTCCCTGCATGAGTAGCTGGGGCTCTCTCCCACATGATCTCACAACTGGGTAGCTTAAAACAGTGAACATTGATTATTTCACAGCTTCTGTGAGTCGGGAATCTGACTCAGGGCCAGGTGTTGGCTGGGGCCTCGGACGTATCCAGACCCAGCTGTGGGGAGTCCCCTCCAGAGGCCACCCTCCGGCTGTCGTGGGTGTGGGAGTGTTGCCGGCTGCTGGCTGGAAGGAGAGAGTGAGAGAGCGCAGGACGGAAGCTCGGTGCGGGTGCGGCCTCACCTTTCGGGGGCAGTGGGTGGGTGTCACTTCCTCCACATCCTCTTTCTAGAAACGAGTCCAGGTCCCGCCCACACCAAGCGCCGATTACATAAAGGTGAACACCAGGGTCCAGGGTTATCAGGGCCTTCTCTGAGGCCCCCCACAGCAGCCATACCCTCCCCAACCCCAGAGTGGGCCGTCGGGACCCCACCCGTGGCTGTGGCTGCCTCCCCTGTGCTGACCGTGCCCTCCCCGGGCTCTCGCTGCTGGCTGGGGGAGACCTGCCCTCGGGGGTTTGTGCCTTTCCTCTGCCCCATGCCCTCGGCGTCCTTCCATGTGACTTGGCCAAGTGTAAGCCCCGGGCTCACTGGAAGCCTCGCTCCTTCTCAGCCTCTGTACCCCCGTGCCAGCCTGGTCCTGGACATCTGAGGCGAGGCTGGCCCTGTTCGTCCCTCACCACTCTTCCTCCCCCCTTCTGTCTTCCCCCCACACCACACCACCGCCTCCACTCTGGGCTGTCCCCTCCGCAGCAGCGGGCCCCTGGATACCCGTGGACCGTCCCCACCCCAGCCAGGGCAGTGCTGTCCACGCAGGTGCAGTATCGTCTCAGCACGTGTGGGAGGTCCGTTCCCAGACGTCCTGCCTTGGTGGAGTGAGCAGACCCCGAAACAGCCACAAGGCCGCGGGGGGCTGCAGCAAGGTCCCAGGGCCCATGCGGGAGGCAGGCCGCTCGGACCACCTGTGGCTTCCCTGGACTCCAGGCTGGGCTCAGGGCACGGGTGCGTGACCCTGGCCTGTCATGGGCACTCAGCAACTGTTCGTGTACCAGCCGGGTTAGGGTGTCCTTCTCTGGATGGGGCGCAGGGCTCGCTATGGGGTGCTGGGGCGGCTGTGTCCTCTGGTCTGGGCAGCGCTTTCTCCTTCCGTTTCTGCATCAGCTGCCTGCCTGGGTGGGGTCCGCAGGTGTGTCAGCCACCCCGGGGGCTCCCCCAGCCCACCTTGAGCTGACGCTGGCAGCCCACCTGGGTGCCCTTGGGATGGGGAGCTGGCCCTGGACCTGGCCTGCTGGATCCATGTGGTCTGAGCGTGTCTCTAGACTCTCCTCTGAAGCTGTGGGGGTGCCTTCCGGGCCCTGACCCGTGCCAAGGAGCCCCCGCACAGCAGCCCAAGCCACCTGCCCAGGACCAGCCGTGGCCGCCTCGATGTCCCCCTTGGCAGCAGAGCGGCTCCTCCCAAGGCAGGACCTGTCCTGGGGCAGGGGCAACGGTGTGGGGGCACCTCCTTCAGCGAGGGCCAATGCCTGGCGCCCTGGCCTCTGGGGCAGGTCTTGTCTGGGCAGCAGAGGCTCAGGAGGGCGCTGGTTCTCCCAGTGGTCCGTGAGGCCGGCAGGGCATGCAGGCGGCCAGCATCACGGCCCGGACCCCACAGAGGCGGAGCTCGGGCTGTGGGGTTGGGTGCTGAGGGCACCAGGAGCTGCCGGACCTCACCAGGGCCTTTTCTCCCTCGGACCTCCCGTCCGGGCCCCAAACCCCCTCGGCCAGCCCCATCTACCCCATCCCAGAGGTCCCTGCCTGAGCCACCCACCTCGCCCGCTCCCCTGCAGAGTTCCTAGGAACGCCGAGTTTTTACCTCAGAGGCTGAGGTGAAAACGAAGATGAATAAGATGAACGTGTGTGTCGTGAGGGCGTGGGTCCATGTGGCAGGAGCACTGGCCATCGGGAGGGCCTGGTGTGGCCGTTGGGGGCAGGAGGGACCGAGGTTCCCCGGGGCTCGTCACAGCCTCACCACGTGTCCCCAACCCCAAGGCCCCGGGACGGGGTGAGGCTGGGGGCGGAGGCGGCAGGCACCCCCTGGGCCCAGCCGTGCCCACTCCCCTGATCGCTGCCACACTGCGCTGAGAAGTCCCGTGTGTTCCCTGGATCCCGGTGTGGTCTCCGTCTCCCACCCCGGCCTGTCGCATCCCCACCCGACTGGCCATTACCTGCCCCGGCGTACTGTCCTCGCCAGCAGCTGTTACCCGCCCCGGCGTACTGTCCTCGCCAGCAGCCGTGCACTCTGCACGTTTGCCCCCTGGTTCCCATTGGAGCTCTGCCCTTCCCGCCCCGGCCCTTCTTCCAGGGCCACCAGATGCTGCGCAGGGGGCTGGGGACGGGCCCGGGCGAGGGAGCTGGAGGAGGGCACCTGGCCGTGTGACCCCCACCCTCTGAGACCCGTCCGCTGGCAGCTTCCTGGTTCCTTCCTCTCCTCCACCCATCTTCTTGGACCCTGGGTTTGCCCATGCCTGGCTCGGTGCCACACAGCAGGGGACAGGTGTGCTCAGCCCCTTGGGGTCGCAGCAGGGTGCTGCCTGGAGGGGAGTTCCAAGGGGGACCTTCATTGTGAAGGAGGGCAGGCTGGGCTTTTTGAAGGTGGCTGGGTGTGAACCAAGCCTTGAGAAACAGAGTTTGGCAGGGGGCATACGTCCCCCTGCAAGGGTAACGCGAGTGCGAGGCCCCATGTGGTTGGAGCCAGCTGTACCAAAAGCAGTTGGCTGGGAAATAACAGACAATGGCACTTTAGTGGGGGCCGGTCCCTGCCCTTTCAGCCTGCAGTGACCTGTGCTGGCCCCAGCCCCTTCCTGGGATACTACAGCCTGAGCCAACCTCATTTTGGAAGTCGGGCTCTTGGCACCTGGTCCTTCTCAGCACCAGGGGCAGGAGTGACCTGAGTCCCCTCGGTGGCAGGTGGAGCTCTCCCGGCCAACATAGCCACCTCCATGCTGGATGTGGTGATCACAGCGTGCGAAGCTGTCCCTGCTCCCTGACCTACCCCCCAGCCCCGCTTAAGCTGACTGACACAGACCATAGTTTCTCTCGCCTGGGTGCAGGGACCCCAGCTCTGGGGGCTGCAACTACCCACAGAACCATCGAGGACGGCCCAGGATGGCTGTGGGCAGAGCGCCCCACACTGCCAGGGAGACCATGGGCCTCACACCTCCAGGCAGGCCAGGCTGGGAAACAATGTGTGCGTGTGCGTGTGCGTGTGTCTGTGAGGATGGGTGTATGCGCGTGTGTGCATGTGTGTGTCCATGAGGGTGGGTGTGTGTGTGTCCATGAGGGTGGGTCTATGCGTGTGTCCATGAGGATGGGTGTATGCGCGTGTGTGCGTGTGTGTGTCCATGAGGGTGGGTGTATGCGCGTGTGTGCGTGTGTGTCCGTGAGGATGGTGTATGCGCGTATGTACGTGTGTGTGTCCATGAGGGTGGGTGTATGCGCGTGTGTCCGTGAGGATGGGTGTGTGTGTGTCCATGAGGGTGGGTCTATGCGTGTGTCCATGAGGGTGGGTGTATGTGCGTGTGTGCGCGTGTCCATGAGGGTGGGTGTATGCGTGTGTGTATGCGTGTGTGTGTCCATGAGGGTGGGTGTATGCACGCATGTGTGTGTCCATGAGGGTGGGTGTATGTGCGTGTGTGCGTGTGTGTGTGTCCATTGGTGTGTGTGTGTGTGTGTCCATGAGGATGGGTGGGTGTGCATGTGTGCGTGTGTGTCCATGAGGATGGGTGTGTGCGTGTTTGTGTGTCCATGAGGATGGGCGTATGTGCGTGTATGTGTGTCCGTGAGGATGGTGTATGCGCGTATGTACGTGTGTGTGTCCATGAGGATGGGTGTATGCACATGTACATGTCCACAAGGATGGGTGAGCACACAGGAGGGTGAGAGCCTGCCCCCCTGGCCATCCCGAGCCTACACCTGCCTCCGCCCACCTTTCTTCAGCTGCTCTGGCATGGAGCCTGTGTCATTGACGTCGCCTGTTTGGGCCAGGTGGCAGGAGTTAGGAGCACGCTAGCAGCCTGTGGCTGGTCCACTTGGAGGATGGGAGAGGCTGGCCAGCAGGGCCACATGGCTATGTGGACACAGAGCCAAGAGCACTAGAGTCTCCCTACAGCCCGGCTCTGTCGGGGCTCATCCTGTGGCTGCTGTGCCCAGGGAGGCCTTGCACCCCCATCCGTTGCCGTGTTGTCCCCTGCATGTCTACAGCTAGACTGGACATGTCCAGGGTCAGGGCAGGGGGTGGGGGCCCCGATTGAGAGGCCGGAGTGTAGGAGGGCAGGTGGGTGTCCACGTGGCCTCCCTTGCTCTGCAGGGACCCGAGGGCCAGGGTGGATTCCTGGGCTGGGGTGTGCGTGCGTGTGCCCCTGACATCTTCACCGGGGTGTCCGTCTCCCCGCAGCTGGCTGTCTCAAGATGGTGGGATGGGAAGCGTTCAGTTTGGGGCGAGGAGACTCATCCAGCTGCGGGGGGCGGCGCCGAGGGAGTGGCGCTGACCACCCTGGTTGCATTCCCACGCCCCTGGCCGGCCGCCCCACAGCCCTCCAGAGTGTCTTAGGGGCAAGGGGAGGTCCTGGCCACCCGCCTGCCCAGGAGAGCGGGTGAGAGACATGGGAGAAGGTGTGAAGAATTGGAGAAGCAGAGAGGGAGCCTGCCTGTGCCCCGCCCTCAGCCCCCACCATGGCTGCTCTGAGTCACTTGGCACAGAGCTCTCAGGGGAGGGAGACCGAGGAGGGACCCCATGGGGAGCGTCGGCCACCCCCCCCCCCACCCTAGCCAAAGGGCTAAATTTACCCTTTTAATAAGAACCAGACTTATATCCGATTTTCCTTTTCTTTTATTAGTTCTGGGCTGTCGGTGGCTGAGCCCATCCTGTCATCATCACCTCCCGGCCGTTTCCACACTGATTGGGTTGGGTACACAGCAACCACAGAGTTTTCCTATTAAGGCCTGAGAGACGCTGCCTCTGGGCCAGCGCAGGCTTCTGGAAGGTTCTCCTGAGCCAGCCAAGGGGCTTCCCGGGTGACGTGCTCCTGTTCCTGGGCAGGCGCCCCTCCCACAGGCTGCTGCAGGTCCTGGGCTGAGCCCATGGCTGCATGCTCTTGGCCTTCCCTGCAGCCCCTCCCTCGCTGCCCCCACACTGCTTCCCATCCTTTCGCACCTCGTTTTTCTCTGTTACTCCTTTCTCCCTGTGCCCGCCTCAGTCTCCACTTGTCCAGCTGCCTTCGTGGAGCCACGGGTGGTGGGGAGGTTTGGTGGCCCCAGGGGGCCAAGGCACCCTCAGACACTTCCAGGCTGTGGGGGCAGAAGAGGCAACAGTAAGCAGGGCGGGCCCCGTGTCCACCAGGTGTGGAGGGAGCAGTGCTGGACAGACGGACATCTGGTGGCAGCAGGTGTGCAGTCGGGACAGAGCGCCGCCCCGAATCTGGACAGTTTGCGGGCCCTGGAGAGGGCTTCAGATTGGAGAGGGTTCCAGGACAGCCCGAGAAACATTGGGTCCTGCTTCTCCACCACAGAGGGGAGCTGGGCCTGGCCACGTGACCTGTTGGCTGCCCGCCAGAATCTACAAGACTCCCAAGGGCCACTTTAGGGTCTGGGGTCTCACTGCCCCAGGAGACGCAGCTCAGAACTGAGCAGCTGTGCCGGGTCAGGGGTTGGTTCCCATGCAGCAGTGGGCTGGGGGGCTGGAGCTGCAACTTGATGGAGATCTGAGGCCCCCCTCTACCACCAGTGGGCCGGGACATGCCCCGACCCAGGGCAGCTGTTCATCCCGGTGCCCCTTCAATGCCACCTTTTGCACAGCGGAGGCCAAGAGCCCTTGCCAAGGTTCAGGTCAGTAAGTGGATAAGTCTGGTGGAGGCCTGAGCCCTGGGAAGCAGCATCTTTGAGGACTTGCCCAGCTGTGTGGCTCCCATGCCCGAGAACAGAGTCTGCCAAGGTGCGCACACCCACAGACGTGTGTGTGTGTGTATAGCCACTCATCCCAGACATGTGAGCACAGTCAGACCTTGTGTGCACACCCATAGTCACGTGCATACGCCCAGAGACAGGTTTGCACAGACACACCCCGTGAGTCTCACACACAGTCCCTCCCCTGCCTCTGTGCAAGTGTGAGTGTGTGCAAGTGTGAGGTGCACCCCACATCTCGAGTCTGGACCACTAGTGATTGCAGCCAGGGTGGGGGAAGCATCACTGGGTTGTATCTGGGGGTTGAGCCTGCAAACACCTGCACACCCAGCATGCACCTGCCTGTCTCCCAGCCACATCTGCACACTGGGGTGGCATGTGGCTGGGCCTCTAGCCCCTGCCACAGCAGCTTCTGGTCTCCTGGTGCGGGCGGCGGTCCCAGAGTGGCCTCTCACCCCAGGCAGGGCCTGGTCTCCCCACCCCGTCCCTCATTCCTCTTTCTGGGCAGCCAAATGGTCAGATGCTACACCCCTGCCTCCAAGCAGGCTGCACCTCCCCTCTGCATCCACGCAGGAACCTGTGCAGGGCGGCTTCCTCCCCCCGCTTTCCCGGAATGAGGAATGTGGGGCAGGGCCAGCAGGGGGGCTGCTCCTCCTTCCTGCCTCCCCTCCCGTCCTGCACAGCTCCCTTGGGAGCCTGGCTCGTGGGAAGGGTGCTTGGGACCGCCCATCACTCCGTTCCCAGCCACTCCTGGTGTCCCCCGCCTGGGCGGGCCCTGTGGGGGGCGGGGAAGGTGTGGAGCGGAAGCCAGTGCCGAGGGAAGAGGGGAGCCTGAGTGGGTGTGGGTCGGGGGTGGGAGCTGACGCAGGCGGCGGGTGCAGCCGCCAGACTCGGAGCTGGGGAGGCCCATGCCAGCAGCCCGGCAGCTGGGCTTCCGGAAGCAGCGGGAGCTGGGAGCCTGGGAAGGGCCTCGCTGCTTCTCTGGAGCTGCCGCCATCTCAGCGAGGCTTTTTTTTTTTTTTTTTTTTTACAACCCATTTCACAGTTTCCAGAAAAGGAGGATGCTGTCTCGGCGGCTCACTTAACTCAAAACAAATGCTCGCTCTGCCGGCTCCGCGCCCGCCTCTCCCGGCTCCGCGCCCGCCTCTCCCGGCTCCCGGGCCCTGCCGTCCTCTTGTTCCGTCTGCCTTCAGTCTGGTGCCACAGGGCGGAGCAGGGTCAGCCTGGCAGGAGAGTGGGGTGGGGCACAGTGGGCACCTGGCCATCCGATTGCCCAGGCCCAGCCTCTGCTGTGTGGGTCCTCGGGACCCTGGATGGGGGCTGCTGGCACGGCTGCTGGACCGACCCTTACAGAGGGAGTGGCTCTCCGGGGAGTCCTGGGCTCCAGGGCCCCAGCATGCTCTGTACCCCTCAGGCTGCCCAGCATGTGTTGCCCTTCTTAGCCATCCATAGCAAGGAGCCTGGCAGACAGGTTGGCAGGAGGCAGGCTAGTTCCCATCGGCTGTCCTGGCCACTTAGGGCCACCTCTGCTGTAAGCCCATGTGGCCAGGTCTCACCTACTGTGTGCCGGCCTCCCCACACAGCACCCCTGGGCCGGGGCCAGGCTCATTGGGCACCGAGACTCCAGCCCAGCTGTTGTGCAGCTGTTCCCCAGTCCTCCCGCTGCTGGGCCACCCTGAGACAGCAGGTCCAGGCACAGCCTGCCTCCTGGTCTAGTTGGCTGGACCTTGGGCTCCGGGTCAGACTGGCCTCCCAGGGATGGGGCTGTGCCCGAGGACCTGAGCCACCTGGGGGTGGCCACAGCCCTCCTGGTGTTGCTGTCTCCCGAAACCATTTCCTCAGCTAGCCGGGCGCCCAAGCCAGGCCTCTACAGCATCTTGGGCAGAGCTGAGGTGGCCCTGGAGCTGGGGCCAGAGCCCGGTCTGGATCTAGAACTGCAAACCCGGCCTGGGCCGGCTGGGCAGGGGGGGCAGCGGACTGGAGGCCAGTGTGCAGTCCTCGGTGGCCCCGCTGACACCGCGTCCCGCTTACTGTCCCTTCCCCAGGAACATCCTAAACTCATGCTGCCTCCTGTGATGACAGCTGATGGGAAGCCTGGCAGAGCGGCCCCAGGCAGGCTCTGTGTGGGGCCAGGGTGCCCTGACCATGCACGCGGGTGGGGATAGGCCGTGTTCGGCCCCCAGCGGAGCACTTGGGGCTATGGGCCTGGACCAGCAACTTAGACTTGGTCATGCTCCATCTCTTACCAGCCCCATGGCGGGCCCACGACCGACCTTGGGAGCATGATGGCACTACGTCACATGAGTCTGAAGCCCCAGGTAGGGGAGGTGCCACTGCAGGCAGTGCCAGGATGGGGCACTTGGTCTGAGGAGGTCTAGGTCAAGACCCCCTCCCTGGCCCCCAGCTGCCTCCGCCTGGGCTGGTAACCACAGCACTTGGTAGACAGGGACTTTGCCAAGAGGAAAGAGCCTTCAGCCCGGTTCCCGGCTGGCCTTGGCCCACGCGGTCTGGCCCTGGCTGGAGCCCAGGCTACATTCGGCTCCCAGGCAGCTGAGGCACAGGCTCTGTCTGGGGTTGGCCACTGGTCGGCGGGGGGTGCTGGGGAGGTGGCAGCCTGGTCTGCCCATGGCTCTGCTGGCCAGTCACGGTGCCATCCCCAAACACCGGGAGGCAGGGGTGACAGTAGAGGCGTGATGCTCTGTCCTGGGGTTTCCCGGGCTCCTCGGGAGCTGAGTGGGATAGGGAGGGCCTCAGGTGGCCGGCAGTCCCATCCCCCACACTCGCAGGGGTCACCACAGTAGTGACCACCTGGCAGGGCCTGCAGAATCTGCTTCCAAGTTTCAAGCCAAGGCCAGGACAGTGGGGGAGAAATCCACGCCTTTAGAGTAAGCATCTGAGAGCCCCCAGCCATGTGCAGGGCCCGTGCTCACGGGGCAAGGGGGATGCCGGGCAGAGGCTCTTCCCCTGCCTGGTCCCGTCTCCGAGGTGCTGGCCTGCTGAGCAGCCATTGAGACGCCCTGGCAGCAGCTGCCGCCAGAGCCAGGATTTCCAGAAGCAAGAGGCCACCCCAGTCCCTTGGGGGGGATGGTAGGGTCTCTCATGGTAGGCTCAGTATGCAGGATGCCTGGGCATGGAATTGGGGTGCAGCATGCGACCCCGTGTGATACTGGAGAAGGGTATTTGCAGCTGTGCCCAGAAGTGGTCCCAGAACGCTCATGCGAGGGCCTCAGGGCCGGGGTCTCGGGTGACTCCGCTTCCTCTCGTGATTTTTTTTTTTCTTGGAGGCGGTGTCACACTTTGTCATCCAGGCGGGAGGGCAGTGGAACAATCTCTGCTCACTGCAACCCCTGCCTCCCAGTTTCAAGCAATTCTCCCGCCTCAGCCTCCCAAATAGCTGGGATTACAGGCGCGCACCACCATGCCCGGATAATTTCTGTATTTTTAGTAGAGACAGGGTTTCACCTTGTTGGCCAGGGTGGTCTTGAACTCCTCACCTCAAGTGATCCACCACCTTGGCCTCCCAAAGTGCTGGGATTACAGGCGTGAGCCACCGTGTCTGGTCTCTCTTGTGCTTTATTACCTGAGCTTATTATGGTGAAAATACAAAGACGTGATGTTTGTATGACAAGGAGACAGCAATCCAGGTGGCCCGTTTCCAGAATGAAAGGGAAAAAGAAGTGAAAGAGATCCCCAGATCAGCAGCCCTGCCTGACTCTGGGCACAGACAGCACTTTGGGACCCCCAGCTTAGTGAGGCTGGTCAGGTGCAGGGAGGGGCTAGGCTAGAGCCCCCATCCCCTTCCCTCTCATTCCCCAGACTGTGGGGCCGGGGACCCTTCCTCAGTGGGCTCAGATAAGGCAGCACAGCAGGGTCCCCCAAGTCCGGAGACAGGCTGATTGCCCACTGAGGGCCCCGTGGGACACCGGGGTGTGTCCTGCCCCCGCCTGATGTGGTGTGGGAGAGCTCAAGGTACAGGGTTCTCAGGCCAGGATCCTGGAGAAATCCCTTCTCCAGACCCAACTTTTGGACTTAGTTGCTTCCCACCATCCCAAGGAGGAAAAGGCGGGAGGGACTTCCCCAGGAGGGGGTGTGGGGGTGGGAAGGCCTGGGGGACTCGAGGCGGGCCTGGGCGAGGCAGCGGCAAGCTTCCAACTCCGAGGGGAGCCCACACTCACCCCACAGGCATGCCCCAGTGTCCCCAAGCAGGGGAAGCCAGCACTTCCCTTCCCAACCCAGAGTCCCCTCCCTGGCCGCCGGGCCTGTGGTCTGGCCCCAGCCCATGGCAGTCCCAGCCTTGTGGTCCGGGAAGCCCCTGGCTCGCGGGCACCTTCGCCCCCTGCCCTGGGCCTGGGCCTGGCCCTGCTCCACAGTCCCTTGGGCCGGCTCTTCCTCTCCACCCGCCCACCCGCCGCAGAGGCCAGCTCACAGCCCATGTCCCCCACCAGCACTCACAGACCCCTCCTCTGCTGCCATGACCGGGAGAGGCCCCTTGAGTCCACGTGGCTGCGTTCGCACACGAGAGGGGAAGGGGCCTTGGGGGCCCTGGGCTGGGAACTGGCTCAGCACAGCAGGAGCCTGCCAGGGCCCTGCAGGGCAGCCCCCGCCGCCCCCCTTGCCCCGCCGCCTCTGCTGAGTCACCTCATGTCTGGGAAGTTCCCAGAGCCAAGCCAGGCTGGATGAGGCATCAGAAATTCACAAATTCCCCCTGCCTCCCGGGCAGGGGAATGGCTGTCCTGACTCACCTCGGGCTGGGCCCCCGCAGACCCCACTATCCCCACGCTCAGCCTCATTCCCCTCTTTCCCGAGGGGGCAGGCCCCCCGCCCCGGGTTCCTGGAATGGTCCCAGGCCAGGCTTGCTGCCCGTGGGATGGAGACGACAAGGTGCCAGGGTGCCTGGCTGGAGTGGGGGCCACTCAGTGACAGCCTCAGACCACCCATGGAGCAGCAGGGCCACCGTGTGCAGAAATCTGTGTGTGCTGTGTCCTCCGTGTGCAGGAGCCGATAGTCATGGCAACTCTGGGAGGCTCCCTCGGGCTGGCCTTGGCCACTGGACTTGGGCAGAGGGGGGCACAGCTGAGGGGCCACAGGCAAGCATGCAGGCGGGCCGATGGTCCGGGAGAGCTGGGCTGGGCGGGGCCTGGGGCCCTGGGGGCTCACCATTTCCCACACTCAGGCTGCCAGGAGAAGTGCGGGGTATCCTGGCGGTGCCCAGGAAGGAGCCTCTCGCGGCCTCCACCTGACCCAGAGGTGAGCGCCGTCCGCAGCTCTGTGCCAGCCCGGTCGGGGCCCAGCCCCAGGAATCCTGAAGGGATTTTAGAAGCAGATCCGTCCTCAGCGCCACCCTTCCTTCCTCTGTCCCCCGCCCTCGGTCTTCCCCCTGGCTCAGTTTCTCCCTCTGCTTGCCTGAGACTGGGGCATTCCTGTCTGACAAGTCAGTTTACTGGGCCTGGGTAGAGGGATGAAGACCCCACTCAGGAGAGAGAACAGCTCCTCCCAGTGCTGCCTGGAGGGGCCGAGACTGTGGGGCCCGTGGAGCTGACACAGGGCCTATGGCTGGGGCCCCGCTGACCCTGGTGCCTCATGTATCACCTTGACCTTTTTGGCAAGTTCGCCAGTGTGTGAGAGGCCTTGGAGCTGCCCACAGCTGTGGGCTGGGAGAGTCAGGGTGCTCTCCCTGTGAAGAGGAGGCCCATCCACAGACCCTGAAAGTTGATTGGGCACAGTGCCCAGCACCCACCTGGGTGGTAGTGGTGGTGACAGTGATGGTGGTGGCGGCGAGTGATGTGGTTATTGATGGTGATTGGTGATTGATGGTGATATGGTTGTTGTGGTTGGTGATGGTGGTGGTGGTGTGGTTGTTGTTGAATGTGGTTGGTAATGGTGGTGGATGATGTGGTTGGTGGTAATGGTAGTGGTGATGTGGTTGGGGGCATGGTGGTGGAGGTGATGTGGTTGGTGATGATAATGTGGTTGGTGTTGTGTGGTGGTGGTGATGGTGATGTAGTTGGGGTGGTGTTGATGTGGTTGGTGGTGGTGGGTGATGTGGTTGGTGATGATAATGTGGTTGGTGTTGTGTGGTGGTGGTGATGGTGATGTAGTTGGGGTGGTGTTGATGTGGTTGGTGGTGGTGGGTGATGTGGTTTGTGGTGATAGTGCTGGGTGATGTGGTTGGTGATGATGATGTGGTTGGTGACAGGTGATGTGGTTGGTGGTGATGTGGTTGGTGTGATGTGGTTGGTGGTGATAGTGGTGGGTGATGTGGTTGGCGTGATGTGGTTGGTGTGATGTGGTTGGTGGTGATAGTGATGGGTGATGTGGTTGGTGATGATGTGGTTGGGGGTGATAGTGGTGGGTGATGTGGTTGGTGGTGATGTGGTTGGTGGGTGATGTGGTTAGTGGTGATAGTGGTGGGTGATGTGGTTGGGGGTGATAGTGGTGGGTGATGTGGTTGGGGGTGATAGTGGTGGGTGTTGTGGTTGGTGGTGATAGTGGTGGGTGATGTGGTTGGTGGTGATAGTGGTGGGTGATGTGGTTGGTGGTGATAGTGGTGGGTGATGTGGTTGGTGATGATGGTGGGTGATGTGGTTGGTGGTGATGTGGTTGGGGGTGATAGTGGTGATGATGTGGTTGGGGGTGATAGTGGTGATGATGTGGTTGGGGGTGATAGTGGTGGGTGATGTGGTTGGGGGTGATAGTGGTGGGTGATGTGGGTGGTGGTGATAGTGGTGGATGATGTGGTTGGTGGTGATGTGGTTGGTGGTGATGTGGTTGGTGGTGATAGTGGTGGGTGATGTGGTTGGTGTAATGTGGTTGGTGGGTGATGTGGTTGGTGGTGATGTGGTTGGGGGTGATAGTGGTGGGTGATGTGGTTGGTGTGATGTGGTTGGTGGGTGATGTGGTTGGGGGTGATAGTGGTGGGTGATGTGGTTGGTGTGATGTGGTTGGTGGGTGATGTGGTTGGTGGTGATGTGGTTGGTGGTGATAGTGGTGGGTGATGTGGTTGGGGGTGATAGTGGTGGGTGATGTGGTTGGTGGTGATGTAGTTGGTGGTGATAGTGGTGGGTGATGTGGTTGGTGGTGATGTGGTTGGTGTTATGTGGTTGGTGGTGATGTGGTTGGTGGTGATAGTCGTGGGTGATGTGGTTGGTGATAGTCGTGGGTGATGTGGTTGGGGGTGATAGTGGTGGGTGATGTGGTTGGGGGTGATGGTGGGTGATGTGGTTGGTGGTGATAGTGGTGGGTGATGTGGTTGGGGGTGATAGTGGTGGGTGATGTGGTTGGTGGCGATGTGGTTGGTGATGATGTGGTTGGTGGTGATAGTGGTGGGTGATGTGGTTGGGGGTGATAGTCGTGGGTGATGTGGTTGGGGGTGATAGTGGTGGGTGATGTGGCTCGTGGTGGTGGTGGTGGTGATGTGGTTGGGGGTGATAGTGGTGGGTGATGTGGTTGGGGGTGATGGTGGGTGATGTGGTTGGGGGTGATAGTGGTGGGTGATGTGGCTCGTGGTGGTGGTGATGTGGTTGTGACAAAGATGTCGTTCTTGGGTTTGCAACAGCAGGAGAGTGTCAGTACCAGGACACCTGGGGCACCAAAAGACTCAGGACTCTGAGTGTGGCAGTGAAAGGCATATGGGGGTAGCCTTTCCCATCATCGGTTTCTTGGATATTGAAAGTCAAAGGCTCCGGGGGAGATTGGGGCCTGAGAGTCCCCTGTGGAGAAGGGCTGTGGTGTTGCCCCTGCCCTGCCTCAGGCCACACCCTGGGAGCTGCCCCCAGACTCACTCTTGCCCTGTGTCCACAGCCAGCAGCCGCCTGATGGGAAGTTCTCCGGCCTCCTCGTTCATGGGCAGTTTCCTCACCAGCAGCCTGGGCTCGGCAGCCTCCACGCACCCCAGCGGCCCCAGCTCCTCCCCCCCTGAGCAGGCCTACCGTGGCTCCCACCCCACCACCTCCCAGATCTGGTTCTCCCACTCCCACGAAGGTAAGTTGGCGGACTGGGCTCCCAGCGACGCCCTGGTGGCCAAGAGACTGACCCTGGTGCCCGGGCCAGGGGCAGGTGAGGGGCTCCCATCGTGGCCGTGGGAACCTGGCTGGTGGACGGTGACAAGCAGGCTCGGGTGAGGCTGCCTCCCTGCCGAGGAAGCCCTGGGGGAAGTGGTGATTGGTTGGAAACAAGGGCGGCCTGTTCGGCAGTGGTCCTGGCCAGATGTGTGCTCCAGATGGGCAGTAAGGGGAAACGGGGGCCAGGAGGGGCTCTGGGGAGCTGAGAAAATGTGGAGCACAGCTGGGCTGGCCGGGCTGGGCTCACCCTCACAGTGGCCGTGCCCCACCTCCCCAGACGCTAGGAGGCGGGCTCCAAATGTGCCAGCTGGAGGAGGGGGCCGGGGCGGGGAGAGCTGTCAGCGCACACAGGCTGCCACCCAGGGGCCTGTCCCAGGACAAAGAGTTCCTCCCAGGCCACCTGCCTCCCTGTGGGACACAGCCCTGGGCACACAGTAGGTGCCTCATGAATACTGGCTACTCTCAGGCTGCCTGGCCAGCAGGAGACTCCTGGAGGCCCCCCTGGCGTTTCCCTGGCAGGGCACCCCTGCCCGGATCCCTGTGCTTGCTCAGACCCCTTGCCCTGCAGCCTAGGAGGCGGCCCTGGGCCCCCATGTCCTTGGGCCCACAGTTGCTGGTATTCCCTCGGCCACCCCAACCCTACAGCGTGGGAAGGGTTAAGCTCCCCCCGCCCCCCGCGGCTGGCACGCAGAGAGGTAATTGCAGTTGGCAGCGGGCACACAGGGCTCTCCGCTCCTGGCACCCAGCACTGCCGTAACTCAATGACTGCTGAGCGGCGGGCGTCGTGTTTACAGAGCGCCGTGGACCCACACACCACGCCACCGCCCCGTTCCAGGCAGGGAGATTAGCACCCGGCACTGCTGGAAGCAGAGAAACCTCTCTTTGTGCAACAAGAAAGGGGCTGTTTTCCAAACAGAACAGGTGACGAGTGAGGGACAGTTGCTGAAATAATCTGGGCTTTCGGCTCAGGGCGCACATGTTGGGCAGGCGATAAGGAGTGGCCTCTTCCTGGGTGCAGGGGAGGCCGCTACCTTGGGACGCAGTGGGCAGCATGGGGTCCTCGGTCCAGACTACCCTGCCCAGACTCCCCTGCCCCTTCCTCCCACCCCTGCACTACTAGCGGCCTCCTGGAGGGGAGACCAGGCTGGCTATGGCTCCTGGACTGGCTGTGGGGGCCCCGCCTTCCTGGCTTATACGCCCCACCCCGCCTCAGCCTTTTGTGTCTGTGGGCAAACGCCTCGGCCAGCCACAGCATCTGGCTCCCAGGATGTCTGTGGGAGGGAGGAGGGTGGCCTGGCACGGGGGGAGCAGGAAGGGGAGGCCTGCGGCAGCCGTGGTGAACCCCCCACAACAGACACAACGGCCACTGCCTGGTCCTGGCCCAGCCACAGGTGCACAGATCCACCTAAGACCACTGACTTGGTTTCCCCTCCTGGCAGTGGTGGTCCCTAGTCAGGGCCCAGAAGTGGCACCAGCCCATCCCCAATGCTCTCTGCACCAGGAGAGAGCTCCTACCCCACTCCCTCCACCCACCCTGGGGGACCCCAGCAGCAAGGAGGGCCGTTTGTGGGTAGCACCACCTGCCTTGGAGCCCCCGTCCCGCCCCTCTGGGGGCTGCTCAGAGGGTGGGTGTGTGGTGGCCCACAGGCAGACAGCACCCACAACGGCCTCTAGACACTCACTTCCCCTTGTGCCAACGGCTGCCTGGGCGGAGCTGCCCACATCCCACCCCGGGGACCCCCACCACTTCTCAGCCCCTCACATGGGGCCCGGCATCGGTGGGTTCCATCTGCTCCCGAGCCCTTGGGAGTCCCCCTGGCTGGGTGGGAAGCCAATGTCCTGCCACAAGTGTCGACGTGAGCCCCTGGCGTCTGGGCCTCTGTGCCCCTTCTGTCTGCCCAGGGAAGTAGCTCCTCCAGGCGGGGGTGGCCTGAGCCGGAGGAGAGGACAGTGCCCACAGTGGCCCTGGCTGTGTCACACCGAGGAGGTTCACCTGTCCACCCTGCTGGGCACCTGGCACCCTGGCTGGGCGAGATGCATCTCCCGCTGTCCGTGTCAGGTGGGGGTGGGCACGTGTGCGGGACAGTGGGCTGGGTGGACCAGCACGGGTGGAGGCGGGACAAGGGGGCGCAGGGCGTGGCCTCTGAGCCGCCTGTCTGGGCCCCAGAATGCAAGGCCCACCCGGGGCTGAGGATGGGTGTGGGTGCCCCCCGAGGGTGGCAGAGCCTCCAAGGCCACACACCTGCGAGGCCCGTGCTCCAGCTTGCTGTCCCCTGCTCTGCCTTCAGTTCAGTTGTCCCACCCCCTGGGATCCCCTCCCCTCCCTGCGGGGGTTCCCTGCCACGCAGCCGTGCTCCCCGACAGACCACATGGAGCTGCCGCGCCGTGAGCTGAGCGGCAGAGGCCAGGGCGGGCGGGCCAGGGTGAGAGGCTGGCTGGCTGCCCGGGCAACATGCCTGGCTGCTAGTTTGACAGGGTGCCAGCTGGCTCCCCGTGCGCCGGGCCTGTTTCTCTGCCGTGTGTGTTCATGGGGGAAGGGGAGCGAGGTGGGTGGGGGGCACGCGACTCGGCCGGAGAGTGGGGGCCAGCAGGCACAGCGGGCTGCCTGGGCGGTCGGCCTTGCCCACGTTTCCTTCTAGTGGCCCAGGATGGGCAGGAGACAGGTGCCCGGCCAAGCCAGCTTGCCACCCCCTCCCCAGCCCAGGGCTTTCGTTGAGGGTAGGTAGGCCAGGGTGGGGCAGGCCAGCAGGAACCCAGGTTGGGGTAGCCCCAGGAACCCCCCATGCCAAGCGGGGCCTCCTGTCTCCCCATCTGCAGGGCAGCCCCTCGAGCGGGCCAGGGCTCCCTGCTTCCCCGGGGGAGCAGCTGGGGGTGCAGCAGAGGCAGCCTGGAGCTGGAGGAGCTGCCCGGAACATCTGGCTTGGGCAGAGCCTGTCTGTTCAGCTCCTCCCGGCCCGCAGCTCACCCGAGGCTTGCACTCCCACCAGCGGTGGGCCTCTCTGGGGCTTGGGGTGGGGGTGGGAGGCAGAACTGGCCAGGGGCAGAGGTGAGCTCCTGCTGGGCAGCCTGTCCTGGGTGGATGAGGATGAGAGCAGGGGTGGGGGCACGCACAGCTGGCCCTATTGTCAGCAGGCCTGGTCCCCTCCCTCCCCACCGCACCCCCCAGCTGCCTGGCCGGGACCACCCACAGGGCCAATGAAAGAGGATTCTGTTCCTGGGGGGCTCAGCTGGGAAGGGGTGGGGGCAGGGGCTGCTGAGCTCCCCACTGAGGCCACTCGTGGTCTCTTGTGCCACCTGGGGGGAGCCATGGGGGCGGCAGGCACACACACACGCGCTGGCTCTCCGCCTGGCCGGCCTCTTGGTCAGAACCACGCCCCACCAGCGGCCACTTCTCACTGGGCCTGGCCAGCTCCCGGGGGTCCGGGGCTACGCATGCCGAGCACTCCCTGCCAACGGAGCCCCGCAGCTTCCTGCATCCTGCCAGCTGCTCCTCTGTCCCCTTCGTCCCCTCTGAGGTCTCAGGACTCGCTGGTGCTGCTGGGAGTGAGCAGGAGCTGCGACCACATCTGTTTGAGGGACAGAGGTCCCACCAGCACCCACCCACCCCGAGTGTCCTCAGAGGTACTGGGGCCCCAGCTCCATCCTTCCTGTGATGCCTGCCAGGGACCTGCTGTTTCCTCCCAGACCCCTTCAGCTCCTCCTTCCTCTCCCGGCCTCAGTTTCCTCGGTGGCTAAAACAGCCTCTTGGTCTGTCTCCCACAGGCCCGCTGACCACCCCAGCACTGACGTTTCTACCTGGGCTCACTCCAGGACCCCCACATCTATGTGGGGGGTGTGGCCCTTGCCCTGCCTAGATCTGCTGTCCCTGCCCATGTGTGAGGGAGAGTTGGGCCAGTGGGGACAAGCTGGCTCTGCTGGGATGTGAGGGACAGTGTGGGGGTCCCGGCGTGGGGGTGGAGGGGACAGCGTGGGGGTCCCGGCGTGGGGGTGGAGGGGACAGCGTGGGGGTCCCGGCGTGGGGGTGGAGGGGACAGCGTGGGGGTCCCGGCGTGGGGGTGGAGGGGACAGCGTGGGGGTCCCGGCGTGGGGGTGGAGGGGACAGCGTGGGGGTCCCGGCGTGGGGGTGGAGGGGTCAGCGTGGGGGTCCCGGCGTGGGGGTGGAGGGGACAGCGTGGGGGTCCCGGCGTGGGGGTGGAGGGGACAGCGTGGGGGTCCCGGCGTGGGGGTGGAGGGGCTCTGCTGGGCCGGCTACCTCCTGCCAGCTTCTCTCAGCCAGAGGGCAGCTGCCCCATCCAGGCCTATGATCCCCCCTCCGGAGGTGTCCTGTGGCTTTCGGGAGCCAGCCCTCCCATACCCTCGGCCCCTCACCGTGGCCTGCCCTGGCCGGCCACCCTGCCAGGGTCCCAGCCTCCTGTCCCCACTGGAGTCTGCCCTCAGGCCCTGGCAGTTCCCGACCCCCAGCCCACTGAGACTTTATGAGCCTCATGTTCACGGCCTGGCTGAGTGCTGCCAGTCACTGTTGAGTGCAGGGGTTTCATCCCATGGCCATGGTGACCAGCACCCAGGTCCACGCCTGGCAGAGGGCTGTATGGAGGTGGCTAGGGGAGACACAGACTTGGGGAAGCCAGGATAGGGACATCCCAGGTGGCAGAACCTGAGCCCCAGGGAGGTTGGGGAGAGGGCCACCCCTGGTTTGGATAAAGGGCCTGGTCCCTGCAGCTTCAGGGTTCCCAGGACCAGCCCTGGCTTGAGGTTGAGCAGGATGACTGCACTTCTGTTGTGAGCCTGGCCCTGGGATGGCACCTGCCTCCCCCTGGCAATGCTGCACAGCACAGTGGTGCTTGCGCCCATTTTACAGCTGAGGAAACAGGCTGAGGATTGTGTGTGACTGAGAGCCTGTCCCCTCATCCCCTCCCTGCCCTCTGACCTGCCGTGCTTTGGAGTGGGTGTCCCCTCTGCCCGGCAAGCTCCTGCTCTCCAGGAGCCAGGGACTTAGCCAGGGACTTGGGCTAGAGGCTGCTCTGGGACCCAGGAGGCTGCACCCGAGCCCCTGCGTACACCCAGGCACCGCAGGACAGGGCAGGACTGTGGCAGATGCGGCACGGGCCCCTGCTATGTGCAGGGCAGGTGGGCAGGGCAGGGGTCTTTACAGACCCAGAGCTGCCTTAGCTTCAAGTTCATATGCCCAGCCTCAGTTTCTCTATGTGCCACACCCACGAGAACAGCTGTCCAGACCCCATGTGATACAGGCACAAAGAGCAACTTCCCTCCCGTGTCCTGCAGCTGCTGTCCACTGCTGGGGCCAGTGGCCTTGGTCACTGGGGATGGGGTGCGGCCTTCCTAGGCTGACATCCCTGGATCTAACCGATGGTGCAGCCGCCCCGGCAGGTGCACCGTCTCCTGTGTGCCTGTGTGTGGGCTGGCTGGTGTCGTGCCTGTGGCCCCAGTACAATGACCTATGTGTCAAGGACGCTGCCTGGGGAACGTGAGGAAGGTCCTGGTGGACAGGCGGAAGGGAGTTCCCTGGTAGCCAGAGCTGATGTCCAGGGTGCCGGCGAAGGTTTTGGGGGTCGTGTGGTTGCTTCTAGCTCCACGGTCCGAGAACTGTCCATTGCCCCCTGTGGCTTGAGGGCGGCCCCAGCCTCGGACCCACCCTCCCACCCTCCCATCACCAGGCCCACCCTCCCATCGCCGGGCCCACCCTCCCCTCCAGCCCTGGACCCAACCTCCATCCCCAGCCCTGGACCCACCCTCCCGGGCCCACCCATTCCCCTGAGCCCCAGACCACCCTCCCTCCCATCCCCGGGCCCACCCTCCCCCGCATCCCCAGGCCCACCCTCCCCCCGAGCCCCAGTCCTACCCTCCCTCCCATCGCCGGGCCCACCCTCCCTCCCATCGCCGGGCCCACCCTCCCCTCCAGCCCTGGACCCAACTTCCGTCCCCAGCCCTGGACCCACCCTCCCGGGCCCACCCGTTCCCCTGAGCCCCAGACCACCATCCCTCCCATCCCCGGGCCCACCCTCCCCCGCATCCCCAGGCCCACCCTCCCCCCCATCCCCAGGCCCACCCTCCCCCCCATCCCCAGGCCCACCCTCCCCCCCATCCCCAGACCCACCCATTCCCCCGAGCCCCAGACCCACCCTCCCTCCCATCCCCAGGCCCACCCTCTCCCCACATCCCCAGGCCCACCCTCCCCCCCCATCCCCAGGCCCACCCTCCCCCCCATCCCCAGGAAGGCTGTGCTCCTCCCTGTGGGGTTGGTGCCTGGATCCTGGGCAGGCTGCCCGCTGCGTTCATTCTGGAGGCTCCCATGGGAACCTGGCACCTGCTCCCGCTCTTAGCTACCTTGCTCAGCCTGGGAACAGATGGAGCTGGCCCGGCCCGCCCCTGAGGCAGCTGTGGGTCACCACTTGGGCCAGTTCCCTGCAGGCCTGTGGATGGGGAAGAGGCTGAGCTTCCGAAGCCTCAGGGGGCCCCAAGGATTGGGCACTCCAGCTCCAAGAACGAATCTCCTGCTGTGCCCCCCGGCAACCACTCATGTCCCGGGAGCTGCACTTTGAAACACAGCCTGGACACCCGGGGGCCTGCCCACCTGGGGTGAGGGGCCTGTGTGTGGGAGCAGGGGTGTATGGCAGAGAGCAGACAGGACTAGGGAAGGGGCTGCTGCAAGGCTGTAGGCCCTTCCGGCCCTAGAGTGGGAGTGGGAACTGCCCACAGCTGCAGTCACTGCTGAGGCCCCTCCTGTGCCCAGGGCAGGAGTCATCAGTCCACCGAGGCCCCTCCTGTGCCCAGGGCAGGAGTCTTCAGTCCACCGAGGTCCCTGTGTGCCCAGGGCAGGTGTCATCAGTCCACCGAGGCCCCTCCTGTGCTTAGGGCAGGTGTCATCAGTCCACCGAGGTCCCCGTGTGCTCAGGGCAGGTGTCATCAGTCCACCGAGGCCCCTCCTGTGCCCAGGGCAGGAGTCATCAGTCCACCGAGGCCCCTGTGTGCCCCGGGCAGGTGTCGTCAGTCCACCGAGGTCCCTCCTGTGCCCAGGGCAGGTGTCGTCAGTCCACCGAGGTCCCCGTGTGCTCAGGGCAGCCATCATCCGTCAACTACAGCACTTTGTGTGCCCCATGCGGACAGGGTTTCAGAATCTGTGTCAGCCCAGCACTCGGGGCCTGGCGGTCATCGGGTAGACCCGTGCACTGCACCTGAAACCCACTGACACCCTGAGTGACGGGGGTGTCCCATGAAGAGCCAGTGCTGAGTCGCGGGCGGGTGGAGGCCAGGCTGAGCCTCGTGCGTGTGGCTGCACGGCAGGGACGTCCTGCATGACAGGGACGATGTGCAGAACCACAAGAGGAGCAGGGACCACTTGCCAGGCCAGGGGTCTCCCGGGACTCCCCTGGGGTCACTGTGGGGGGAGTAACAGGGGATCTGGCAGAGTTGGCAGGAGGTGGGGGAGGGGTGTCTGCTTCTGAGCCAGGAGGATGGGCCCTCGCTGGACAGTGGGTATTTGAGACAGTGCCCACAGCCTCCCACGTTCCCCAGGGCCTCCCAGGCTGGCTGCCCACGTGCACATTCCAGGCCCGGGGCCACGCCCAGCTGACTGCATGACCCACTGCCCGCCCAGCCAGGCGCATGTGGGAGCCGAGGTGGTACTGCAGTGTGAGACAGGCCGAGGCTCAGCCGTGGGAGGCCAGCGTGGCAGACACAGGTGCCCAGTCCTTCCCCCAGGGAGGAGGCACTGCCGTTTGTCAGGATGGTGGGGTGTCCGCTGCAGAAGGTTTTGCCCTCAAAGGCGTGCAGGCTGGGGCAGGGCGCTCGAGGTGTGCTTCAGCACCCCCAGAAGTTTGCTGAGCCTGCAGCATCCGGGCCCTGAGCTCTGTGGCCCCAAGTGGGGCTTCCTGGGTGACCCTGCAGTGGGAAGTCCCCTGACCCCCCAGGTGATCTTGGTCCTTCTGCTGGCTGGCGTCCCTCCCTCCTAGACCTGGCCGTGAAGATACCCCAAGTCCAGCATCCTGAGAGACCCAGGAGCAGCCCCTGGTTTTCCACGGCAGGGATGCTCCCTGGAAGGGCAGCCTGGGGGATGGGTTGTGGCCACCTCCCCAGATCTGGCAAGAGGAGGAAGGCGCAGGGCTGGCCTGGAGAGGACAGGGCCTCGACGCGCGGGGCTGTTGGGAAAATGTGCTGTGTCAGAACACAGGAGGGATGAGGGGGATGAGGTACCTGGAGTGGGGGTGCCCGGCAGGCAGCCAGGGCTGGTGCACCCTGGGTGGGGGCTGCTCCTCCCTCCCCAGGGGTGAGAAGCCACCAGGCCTCCCTTCTCCAGGTGGGCAGGAGGAAAGGAAGGGTCCCCTCACCCCTGGCTGTCCCCAGCCCCCATTTCTCTGCACTGTGCCCTCCCACTCCTCTGTCCTTCAGCCCTGCCCCAGGGGCACCCCCGACCCCCACTGACTGCCCACTCTCTCTCCTCCTGCCCACACCACAGGCCTCCTGCCTGCAACCCTTGACCTCCCCAGACGTGGTGAGCTCAGGCCTGGGGGAGGTTGGGAGGGGTCTAGGGGTGTGGCCATTGTGTCCCCCGCCCAGCCCACGCGTGGCCCCCTGGCTTTACTAACCCATCAGGTGCCTGTGGCTTTGAGCCTCTGTCTCCTGCAGTCCGTCCCATCACGGGACTGAGTTTGGAGTCTCCTGCCCACCGCAGTAGCAGGGGCAGGATGTGGGGACCTCGGTGCGACCCCACTGCCCCCAGGGCTCTTCCCCACGCTCCGCCAGGCTCCGAGGGCACCAGCAGCCTGTGTCCTGCCCACCTCTCTGGCGGTTCGCTTAGCCCAGGGCTTGCCCTTGTCTGTTGGGGTGATCATAAAAGCTCCCGTCTCAAAGGGGTCTGGGAAGGGGAGGTTCTGGGGCCCCGACATTCTAGCAGGAGCTTGCAGTTGAGGACCTCTGGCTCCGGGTTCATATGGACCCAGGCCCTGCTGGCTGAGCCCTCTTGGTCTCTGGTCCCGGAATGTCCCCTCCCTGCCATCTGGGGCCTCTACTGTCCCCCTGGAGCCCTCCCCAGGACCACCACCCCCACTCCTCAGTGGCAGCCCCTTCCAGGATGCCTGTGTGTCCCCGGCCCGGCCGCAGCAGCCCTGCCTTCCCCCACTCCTCAGTGGCAGCCCTGCCTTCTGGCTTCTGGCCTCAGAACAGCTGCTCTGATTCATAAAAATCATTTTTAAATTTTCTTTCTCAGTTTTGAGAGTATGGTCTTATTGGGAAAAAGAAAGGGGCTTTCTGTCGCTGGGCTGGGAGGACCTTTTCCCTTCCTCTCTCTGCCCCCTGCCCAAAGATGACCCCACCCTGCCGACTGGGCCTCTCCGGTACCCAGCCCCTCCCTCTCTGCTCCCCGCCCCTCCATCCCATCTCCCCACTCCCTCCTCCTCCCCTGGCTCCCTAACTTCCCCTCTGGGTCCTCAGAGGTGGGGACCCAAGCAGGCAAGGATGGGGGCACCAGCCAGGCCTTTGGTCTTCGGGCCCTGGCCAGCGCTGCCCTGCTCCCCAGCCCAGGGGCCACCAGCCAAGGCCCAGCAGCTGAGGGACACGCATAGCTGCCCACCCTCAGCTGCCCCCAGAGGGGACCGGCGGGAAGGAGCCCACTCCTCTGCCAGCTGACTGCCTGCTCCCCCCAGAGAGCGGATGGGCTGGAGGCCTGGACCTCCGGAGGGGGGACAGGGGCTCCGTGCCTGGGAAACGGTGTCTGGGAAGGAGGAATTTACAGACTTCTGTTTACCAAAATGAGGCCTCGTAAAACATTTAACAGCAGCCAATTAAAGGGGGACAGCTGTGGAGGTTTAACCAGTGCCCCCCAAGGCCCTGCCCCTTGCCCTGCCACTCCCCTACCCCCGCCCCAGGTCGCTCCCACCCCGTCCCTCTCAGCTTTGGTCGAATCTTCCAGGATTGGAGTTTAATCTGGTAAACAGCTGCTCCAGATGCAGCTCCCACACAGACCAGGCCAGTCGGCCAGGCTCGAGCCTCAGCCCCGTGTCCTCAGCTGGAGGGCAGCTGCAGGGCTGCACCAGGGCCAGGGCGCCCTCCCCAGGTTCCCAGACTTGGCCTGGGATGTGCGGCCTCACAGGGAGATGGGGCTTCACCCTGTCAAGCAGGCCTCCTTGTCGCAGGACTTCCCAGGGCCTTCCCTGTGCTCACGCCTTACACGACACCAAATGGGACGTGTGTGGGGTGCATTCTTGGAGCTGGTGACCCAGAGCTTGGGTTTCCTGGAGCATCTCCTGGGGCTCAAGCTCCACAGATTTCCCTGGGATCCACTGAGCCAGAGAGGATCGAACAGTGCCTGCCACTGCTGGGGCACCCACTGGGATTGCGGTGTGGGGTGCCCCAGTTGGACTAGGGGGCCTGTTTTCCAGGGAAGATTCAGAGCAGGAGTTTTAGAGGGTGAGGGCCCCCCGTCCTGCCCCGCCCAGCTGCGTTCATTCCGGCAGGTTGAAGCTGTGGGTTGCTGCCTCAAACGTCTTCTCCTCAGGCCTACAGAAGGCTGCCAGACCCCCAACCACAGCCAGCCGCTCGGCCCTCACGTTCAAGCAGCTGCTATGGCAGGCCGGCCGGCACTGGCACCACCTGCACTGCACGGAGGGCTGGGGCTGGGGCTGGGCAGGTCTGAGTCTCAGAGCTCTGCCCGTGGCCTGGGGTCTTGCTGGGGAACCAGAAGCCACACTCCTTGTGGCTGGTGTCCCTGGTGTCCAGCAGACATGCTCTCTGCAGCCCCTGGGCTGCGTTCTGGTGCCTGCAGGCCTCCCAGGCCATGCTCAGCCCTGTCCTGACCTGCCAGCTGTGCTTCATCCCTTGGGTGGGGGCAAGTGTGCCCCACACAGCCAGAGCTGTCCCAAGGCCCAGGGCCAGCCGCGTGGGTGGCTGGGTGTGGCTGGCTTTCCTGTGCTGGGCAGGGGCAGGCCGCTCAGAAATGTGGCTGCCTTGAGGGAGAGACAGACCCCTTAGCCGAGAGAGGGGCCTGTCTGGCATGACTCGGAGTCACCGCCTGGGGTTTTGGGGCTGGGGCCTGTGCAAGGAACTCTTTGCCCCCGTCCCTTCCCCACCCTGTGCAGATCTCAGAGCCGGAAGAGGCCTGGCCATGGTGGGAACTCGGCGTCGGATGGACACACCTGTGACCTCCAGCCAGGGTCGGGGGAGGCTGGCCACACCCCAGCAGCACTGGCCCCTGGCCTGGGCTGTCCACTGGGCCCTGGGGCCTGCCTTGGGGAGGCCAAGTCCGGGCCTGGTTCTCCTTTGGCCAGGGCCTTGGTGCAGAGTCTGTCCACCGTGCCCCCTCCTCCCACAAAACCTCCCCAGAGTCCCTTTTGTTGCCCAGCCTGGGAGCTTCCGCGATCCTGAGTGCTGCTGGGAGGGAACAGAGGCCCCCTCGTCCGTCCTCCCCTCTCCCCAGCCCATCAGCAATTCAATTTGTGCCGCACCGGAGGGATGGCATTAGTCGAGTCAGAGTTAATATGATGTATTGATGGGTTGATTTCCCCCCGGCGGCTGCGTGCTGGGCTCTGCGGGACATCGCTCCTGGGCTGCCTGCCGGCTTCTTGCCTCCCTGGGGTCAGGGCGAGTGCGGGCCAGGGGGCTGGGAGTTGCCTCTGCAACTGGGTCTCTTGCTTCTGTAGCTCCGGGGTACCCCAGATTTTCGGGGAGTCTGGCATCCACCTTCCTACCCGTGAGCCACTTGGATCACCATGGAAACAGCAACGTTCTCTATGGGCAGCACCGTTTCTATGGAACCCAAAAAGGCAAGTGCAGCATGGGGCCGGCGTGGGGAGCAGGCATGCTGGAGGTGGGGAGGGGGCGCAGGAGCTTCTGGGGCACAAGGGAAAGGCCAGCCTAGGTGAGCCCTCCCACCAGGTATCATGGAGGCCAGGGTGGGGGCTTGAGGAGAGGGTGGGCCTGCCCCTCAGGATTGAAACCCAGGGGCCCAGGACCACCCCCAGGCGCAGGTTCAGTTCCCAGGTCACGCTGTCTCAAGACCTCTCACTGCTCAGGTGGGAGCAGCTGAGCTGGTGCCCACCTTCCTCATGACCCTAGCCCCACCGGCTTCCTCAGGACCTGGCCTTGCCCTGCAGCCCCCAGCAGCCCGGGGATGGGGGGGTGGCTCAGGAGGAGGATGCATCCTGTGGGGGCTGGAGGAAGCCCACAGAAGCCCGCACTTCCTGGCTTACACACTCGGTGGCCTGGGCTAGACCTGGGCTGCACGAGGCCCAGCCCCCAGCCCCCCAGCCCTGTGTCCTGGTGGACAGAGGGGCTGCTCACCCCATTGGCAGCAGGCATCCCTGAAGAAGGGATGCAGAGTTTGTCTTTGCTGAGAAGTCAGAGCCGGTGGGGCCTTGGGGAAGAGGAAGCTCAGGCCCAGCAGAGCCGAGTCCTGGTGCCAGCGAGTCCCCTCAGGGTACCCGAGAGGGCCTGGCTGGAGGTGGGATGGGTGTGGGTCCTTATCTCCAAGTTGGGTTTCCTCTGGTAGGGTGACATCTCATTTGCATTTTAAAAAGTTCTCCTTGGGGTGACACCAGGAGGCTGGAGCAGGAAGCCATCGGTTAGTTACCGGGTTCCAATGAGAAGCGATACAGGTGTGGGGCCCCTCAGAGGCCGGCATCGGTGATATCTAGGAGGGAGATTGGGGGCAGGGAGGGATAGAGGGGTCTAGGTGACCCCCGGTTTCTGGCCTGGGCTATGGGAGGGTGCACCTGGGGAGCAGCAGTTGGACGGTGGGATGAGTTCTGCTTCAGTGCAGAGGGGCTGGGGCGTCTCCCCAAGGGGATCCGAGAGGTGTCTGGACACACGGGGTGGGGTCAGTGGGGAGGGGTGGACTGGGAGGTTGTCCCGACTGTGGAGAGGGACGCCCAGGCTGCGGGGGATGAGAAGGGAGGTGGGGACAGATGGTTTCCGCACAGCTCCTGGGAGCCCGGGAGCCCAGGAGCCCTGGCGTTTAGGGCTGGAGCTCAGGGTGGCGGCAGAGGAGAGGCCCAGAAAGGCCCCCACAGGGCCTGGGAGGCGGACTAGACACCCTGAAGGGGGAACAGAGGGAGGGGACCCCAGTGAGCCTGTGCTCATGAGTGGCCATGATGACCCCAACTCTGAGTGTGAGCTGTGGGGTAGGGACCCGAGGCCAGTCTGCCCACCCTCTCTTGGCTGCCCCTCAGCCCCTTCTCCCCACCTCATACTCACTCCAGGACCTCTGTGTGGCCTGCACTTCCGCACCTGCAGGAGCCCGAGATTTGCTAAGGCTCAGGAGGGCCTTGGCCTTGCCCATGCCAGCCAGCTGCAGGGGAGCAGGCATGGGGGCCAGGAACTCACCTCCAGCCCCACCCAGGGGATTCAGCTCTCACCCAGGACAGGCACCCAAACCGGTCTCCTCACCCCACACCCCAGCTCCTGCGGACGGGCTCTGCTGCCCAGAGGACAGCCCCGCAGGCCCCGTTCCCCTAGACCCACGTCAGCCCCAGCGCGTGCAGTTATTTTGACAGTGTTTGTCAGGGGCGGGCAGGTGGCGGGTCCCAACCCCAGAAACCCAACCCCTCCACCAGCACGGGGGACTCCCTCTGGGCAGTGGGCCGGCCAGGCCTCTCAGCTTTCACAATATTTTGGTGGAGCTGTGTCCAAGAACAGTATTTGGTTTTGGAAATGGAGCTAATTAGGTTTCGCTGGGGCTAGCCCCTTCCCGCTCCCCTTCCCCCTTGTTTCTAATTAGCAGGAAATTGACAAGGAATTTACATGCCTGAGGACAATTTTACAAGTTCCAAATGTTTCTTTTGTTTCTCCCCTTGTCAGCTCCCTCTGCTCTTGGCACCACCCTGCTGCCCACCCACCCAGCTGGGTGTGGAGAGGGACAGCACCCCCAGGGTCCCCAGAGGCGGTGGCCTGGCCCCCTCTGTGGGGCGATGGGTAACCCCAGGGCAGCCGGGAGTGTGGAGAGCTTGGGGCAGACCCTAGCCGGGAAGGGAGGGCCCAGACCGAGGGCCCAGGCTGGGCAACCGTTTCAGGGACCCCAGACACTCACCCCCCACCAGGCAGGGTGAGCACAGCTGCTGCTCTCTGCCCCTGGAGCCACTGGCCTTTCTGCATTTCAACACATTACCCTAGCCCCAGCAGCCTGAGACACCCAGATGAGAGGCCGAGGGGCTGGGAGCTCCCAGGGTGTCCAGCAGGTGGGTGAGCCCCTCCTCCACGACCCGCCCGTCCTTCCTTGCCTCTCCTCTGGGGGCGCCAGGAGCTGCGCCTGCCACCTGTCCCTGGTTTCCAAGGTCTTGGTGCCTGTTTGTAAAGACCCAGCAGAGATGCTCTGTAACACTCACTGCCTGCCCCGCATCCCCCGAAAATCCACTGCCTGCCCCGCGTCCCCCAAAAATCCCCACTGGCACTGGGCCAGGCAGGGGAGAGACTGGCCTCGGGTTTGCATCTCCCATCTCTGAGGTGTGGGGAGCTGAACATGGGGGCAGAGGGTGAGTGTTTCACGGGGACAGAACTTCGGTTCGGGGAGGTGAGAGGTTCTGGCCATGGATGCTCGTGACGGCTGCACGGCAGGGGGAGTGTGCCCAGTGCCCCTGAACTGTGCACCAAAAATGGGAAATTTTATGTTACCCATATTTCACTACAATTTTATAAAAACAAAAGCAAAAACCAGCCCGGCGCTGTGGCTCATGCCTGTAATCCCAGTACTTTGGGAGGCCAAGGCAGGTGGATCACGAGGTCAGGAGATCGAGACCATCCTGGCTAACATGGTGAAACCCCGTCTCTACTAAAAATACAAAAAGTTAGCTGGGCCTGGTGGCCGGCTCCTGTAGTCCCAGCTACTCGGGAGGCTGAGACAGGAGAATGGCATGAACCCGGGAGGTGGAGCTTGCAGTGAGCCAAGATCACGCCACCGCACTCCAGCCTGGGCAACAGAGGGCACAGCGAGACTCCGTCTCAAAAAAAAAAAAAAAAAGAGCAAAAACCTTCCCTAGGCTGTAACCTGGAGTCACTGCCAGCTGGTGTCCGGGAGGCACCTGGAGCACCTGTCTCAGGGAGTCTTCCTCCAGCCTCGCCCCTAAGGCCTCCCATCGACCTTGGCTCTTTCCCACACAGATAACTTCTACCTGCGCAACCTGCCACCCCAGCCCACGCTGCTGCCGGCCAACCACAACTTCCCCAGCGTGGCCCGGGCCGCCCCTGCCCACCCCATGGGCTCCTGCAGCCGGGATCGAGACCGGGGTGAGGCAGGCTCGCTGCAGAAGGGCCCCAAGGACTTCGACCGCTTCCTCATGGGCAAAGAGCTGGGCAGAGAGAAGGCGGGCAAGGCCGCTGAGGGCAAGGAGCGGCCAGCGGCAGAGGAGGACGGTGGCAAGGAGCGGCACAAGCTGGTGCTGCCCGTGCCAGCCGACGGGCACTGCAGGGAGGGCGGCCCCGCACCCCGAGGGGCCTGCGAGGGCCGCCCCAAGCACCTCACCTCCTGCCTCCTCAACACCAAGGTGCTCAACGGCGAGATGGGCAGGGCTGCGCTAGCCAGCTGTGCAGGGGGCATGCTGGGGCGGCCTGGCGCGGGGGTGGTGACCTCCGGGCGCTGTGCAAAGGAGGCAGCAGGCCCCCCGGAGCCCGGGCCGGCCTTCAGCGAGTGCTTGGAGCGGCGGCAGATGCTACACCACACCGCATCCTACGCCGGGCCGCCCCCGCCCCTCAGCACAGCCGCTGGCTCCTTCCCCTGCCTGCAGCTGCACGGGGGCCCTGACGGGCTCTGCCCGCTGCAGGACAAAGCCCCCCGGGACCTAAAGGCCAGCGGGCCCACCTTCGTGCCTTCTGTGGGACACCTGGCCGACAAGGGCCGCCCCTTCCAGGCCGCCGAGGCCTGTGCCGTGGCAGGGGAGGGCAAGGACCGGCACCTGGAGGGAACCATGGCCCCCGACCACGCTGCACCCTATGGAGTCTCCTATGCCCACCTGAAGGCCGAGGGCAAGGGCGAGCGGCGGCCTGGGGGCTTTGAGGCGGCCCTCAACCCCCGGCTAAAGGGCCTCGACTATCTCAGCAGCGCAGGCCCCGAGGCCTCCTTCCCCGGACTCCCTAAAAGCGGTCTGGACAAAAGCGGCTACTTCGAGTTGCCCACCTCTTCACAGGACTGTGCCCGGCCTGGTCACCAGGACCCGCTGGGCGGGAAGGCCCCCCAGGCCTGCTGCACTTTAGATAAGACTGTTGGCAAGGAAGCCCCGGCCGGCCCCCCAGGGGCACAGAAGGTGGCCCGCATCAGGCACCAGCAGCACTTGATGGCCGCCGAGGTGGAGCAGGGGGGCATTGGGGCTGAGGCCAAGCGCAAGTCCCTGGAGCTGGCATCCCTGGGCTACAGTGGGCCCCACCTGCCCCCATGGGGTGTCCAGGCAGGCCAGGGCACCGCCATGGCCATCAGCGAGGAGCGCAAGGCTGGCGCCTACCTGGACCCCTTTGGCAGCGGCCTGCAGCAGGCGGCTCTTCTGCCCCAGGAACTGCCTGCGCCGCCGGACGAGGTCTCAGCCATGAAGAACCTGCTCAAATACAGCAGCCAGGCCCTGGTGGTGGGCCAGAAAGCACCCTTGGTGGGCCTGGGTGGCCTCAAGGCCAGCTGCATCCAGCAGGAAGCAAAGTTCCTGTCCTCTAAGGGCCCAGGCCAGTCGGAGAGGCCGGACTGTGCCCGCAGCAGGGAGCACGACACCACGCATGGCGACGGGGAGGTGCGGCAGCCCCCTGTGGGCATTGCAGTGGCCTTGGCCCGGCAGAAGGACACAGCGAGCCGGTCTGAGGCAGCCTACGGCACCAACACTGCGCGGCAGGGCCGGGCCGCCCCCGCCTTCAAAGGTACAGGCCCTGCACAGAGAGGGAGGCAGGCCGGGATAGTCTAGGGGGCCCAGCTGGCCCTGCCCTGCGCCCCGGCTCCCCAGCTCCCACACCTGCCCTTGGCAGACCCTCCGAGGCCCCAGGACCAGGGGATCCTCCTCAGTGCATCAGGCCCCCCAGCTCGAAGCGGGGTCACTGCTTGCCTTAGCCGGTGGCTCCCTGGCCGCCCCAACCCTCTCCCGTCTGCTGTCTCGACCCTGTGCAGGTGGCGGTGGGCCCCGTTCCACACACGCGCTGGACCTGGAGGCTGAGGAGGAGAGGACGCGGCTATGTGATGACCGCCTGGGGCTTGCCAGCCGCGAGCTGCTGCTGCAGTGAGAGCTGGGCCTGTGGCCCTGGAGAGTGGGGCTAGGCCTGGGCTTGGGGCTCCCCACTCAGAGCCACGTGGAGAAAGAGGGGTGGTCATGGCTGGGGCAGCAGATTCTATGGCCGGCCGTGGGTGGGGTTCTCCCCACCCCTAGAGCCTTTCTGGGGTCTCACCCGGGGTTGGGGGTCTCAGCTAACCCCTTGCAGCGGTCAGGTTACCCACTTTCAGGGGCCAGGAGATGGCCCCCAGTCAGCCCTGCAGAGCACTGAGGCTGGAGCCTGGGGTTTTCCCTGAGCCTCCAGGTCCCGTTCTCCCTCCCAGGTTGATGGCAGGGGATGGGACAGGGAGTCAGGCATTGGCACCGTTGGTGGGGCTGAGCCCCAGGTCTTACAGAGACAACAAAGGGCCGGGGGTGGGATAGGGAGCTGGGCATTGGCGCCGGCGGCAGGGCTGAGCCCCAGGTCTTACAGGGACAGCAAAGACCGCGTAGAGTTCGCCCGGATCCACCCACCGAGCAGCTGCCCTGGGGACCTGGCCCCCCACCTCATGATGCAGAGCGGCCAGCTGGGCGGGGACCCAGCCCCCCACACCCACCCCCATCCCCCCTGGCTGCCCCGCACCCGCAGCCCCTCCTTGTGGATGGGGGGGCACTCCTACGGTCAGTGATCCAAGGGCAGGGGCTGGCCTGGGGCTGATGAGGGTTCCCTCCTGGTCCCCGAGAGTGGGAGGCCTGACCACTGTGCTCTCTGCCTCCCAGGCCTGGGGCACCCTGCCCTGCACCAGAACCTGCCCCCCGGCTTCCCTGCCTCCGTGGCTGGCCCCGTGCCCTCTGTCTTCCCCCTCCCACAGGATGCCCCCACGCAGCTGGTCATCCTGCCCTCAGAGCCCACACCCCACAGCGCCCCCCACGCACTTGGTAAGGGCCCCTGGTCCAGGCTGCTGTACTTGGGGGGTGCTGTTGGAAGGAGGGGCAGCCGGGGGTGTGCTGGCCAGGGCTCAGGAGGGAGCGGTGGGCTTGGTGGGCTGAGGAAAGGGTGGCGGGGAAGCAGCCCCGGAGCTGTCCCCTCCCCAGCCGGGCTGACCCCTCCTGGGCCCTGCCCACAGCGGATGTCATGGACCAGGCCTCACTGTGGCCCCCCATGTACGGGGGCCGGGGCCCCGCCTCTCACATGCAGCACCCAGGCCAGCTCCCTGTGTACTCGAGGCCGCAGCTCCTCCGGCAGCAGGAGCTCTATGCTTTGCAGCAGCAGAGGGCCGCCCAGTTCCAGGTACCGCCCCTAGCCACGCTCACCTGGGCCGGGCACTTCTCCCCCACCCTGCCTGGCCGGACCTGGCTCCAGGAGACCCCTGCATGCCTGGCCTCTGGCAGGATGAACCCAAGCAGGGGGCCCACTGGGGTCAGGGGATCCTGAGCCTGACCGAGCTTGCCCCCATCCCTGACAGCGGAAGCCCGAAGACCAGCACCTGGATCTGGAGGAGCCTGCCCAGGAGAAGGCCCCAAAGTCCACCCACAAGCCAGTTGCCTTAACCCCCACGGCCCCGGGCGCCCCCTCACCCGCTGCAGGCCCCACCAAGCTGCCACCTTGCTGCCATCCGCCCGACCCAAAGCCCCCCGCCAGCTGCCCCACCCCACCACCTCGGCCCAGCGCCCCGTGCACTTTAAATGTCTGCCCTGCCAGCAGCCCCGGGCCTGGCTCCCGGGTGCGCAGCGCCGAGGAAAAGAATGGGGAGGGTCAGCAGTCCACGGCTGACATCATCACATCCGAACCAGGTGAGAGTAGCCGCCTGGCCCGGCCCACTGTGCTCTGTTCCAAGCCCTCCCACCCCTGCCCGGCAGGGCTGCGCTGAATCCGGGCTGCCTGCAGGGAGGTGCCACACCTGCCCAGACCCAGGGCAGCATGGCTGTTCCCTTCCTCTCTCTTCCCTCTTCCCAGTCCTCCCAATGACCATGGGAGAAGCACACAGTGCCCCAGCCGCCCCCTTCCTGGCCGTGGGCTGACGAAGGCAGGAGGAAGACGGGGTCCCGCTGGCTGTCGTAGGGGCCCTCCAGCAATGAAGGCGGGGCCTGCTGGTGGTGGTACTGGCACCCTGGGGACACTGGGCATGGGACTTGACCAGGCTGCCATTCAGGGTCTCAGCAAAGCTGGGAGAGGGAGAGGCAGCGAGGCGGGGTGCCTGGGTGGGGGGTCTCGGGCCTGGCCTCGGCCCCTGCCACCCGCCCTTCCACTCCCCACCAGCCTATTTGATTCTCTCTGAGTGGGACTGAGAGGTCACACTGGAAACCGTGTGGCGAACATAAAACCCGCCCTAGTTTCACAGTCAGGAGATGGAGCTAGCAGAGGGTTTTCCAGTTTTTTTCCCTTCGTTTTTTTTTTCTTTTTTTTGCAGTTAATGGGACATGATGCCTCTGACATGCTGCCGGCTTGTTCTGGTTCAGGGAAAACCCTGATTAAAGCATCATGTTTTACAAATTCCCCCTTTTCTGGTTACCCACAGCACACCATGCCAGAGATGGCTCCTGCGGCCACCCCCAGCCCAGGCAGCCAGGGTTGTTGGGGGGAGCTTCAAGGCCACTCTTTGGGGGAATGAGGGCCTGGCCTCAGGCTGCTCATACCTTTTTTTTTTTTTTTTTTTTTTTTTTGAGACAGGGTATCTCCCTCTGTCGCCCAGTCTGGAGTGCAGTGACACGAACATGGTTCACTGCAGCCTCGGCCTCCTGGTCTCAAGCCATCCTCCCACCTCAGCCTCCTGTGCAGCTTGGACCACAGGCATGCACCACCACGCCCAGCTCATTGTTCTTTAATTTTTTTGTAGTGGCACGTGCTCACTCTGTTGCCCATGCTGGTCTCGAATTCCTGGCCTCAAATGATCCACCCACCTCAGCCTCCCAAAGTTTTGGGATTACAGGTGTGAGCTACTGCACCCAGCCAGGTTGCCCCCTTAATGAACGTAACACTTTCCCCGCCACCAATCTTGCAGACCTGCAGCTAGCCCAGGACCCTTCCGCACGGGCTTGGGTCTGAGGGTTCGAGGCCACTGTCCTCCGTCCTAAGGCAGGACACCCCCTCACCACCACTCCCAGCTCCCTGCTGACCTGTCCCCTCCTTTGCAGACCTGCCTCCCGGATACCTGCGCCCCATGGCTGGCCTGGGCTTCTCCCTACCCTCAGACGTGCACTCTTCTAACCTCGAGGACCCTGAAACTATGCAAACCGCCGCCCCGGGGGCCCAGCCTGAGCCCACAAGGACATTCCTGCCTGGGGAGCCGCCTCCCTGCAGCCCCAGGAGCCTGGAGGAGCCCGGGCTGCTCTCAGGGGCCAGGGAGGCCACCCAGGACCTTGCCGCCACCCCCTACCCTGCCGAGCGGGGACCCCAGGGGAAGGCAGCGGACCCCAGCCCACTAGAGGGGCTACAAGAACTGCAATGTGGGGCCCTCCTCGAGGCAGGGGGCCCCGAGGCCACCGGCCAGGCTCATTCTACTCAGGGAGGGGCACGAGAAGAGAGGAGCAGGGAGGAGGGGGAGCAGGGGCCCTCGTCAGGGGCCTCCTCCCAAGTCCTCGAGCAGCGAGCAGGGAGTCCGGGTGCCCTTGAGGACGAGGGGGAGCAGCCGGCCCCTGAGGAGGACGAGCTGGAGGAAGACGAGCTGGGGCAGCAGAGCATGGAGGACTCAGAGGAGGACTGTGGCGGAGCTCCCGACAACAGCCACCCACCCAGGGCGCTACCAGGCCTGGATGCCTTGGTGGCCGCCACCATCAACCTGGGGGACCTGCCCAGCGACAGCCCACCGGACCCTCAGCCCCCAGCAGCCTCTGGGCCCCCCAGCACAGTCCCCCTGCCCCATAGCTCAGGGATTCATGGGATCGCTCTGCTCAGCGAGCTGGCTGACCTGGCAATCCAGCGGCAGAGGAGTGAGAGGACTGTGCCAGGTAAGCCCGGTGGTTGCCGCCACCCCCCAGAGTCCCAGCGGTGGGACCCACACGCCTGCCTCAGGGTCACCTGGCCAGACGGCAGCCTTGGGCCCCGCTCAGTTGTCCCCAAAGTGTGGTGGGTCCCCTGGAGAGTGTCCGCCTCCCCTTGCCGTCCCTCGTCCATGGAAGTCCGAGGCAGGTGTGCCATCTCCGAATCCCTCCGTCCCAGGTGGGGCCCTGGGAGCAGGACTAACCTCCATGGTGGTTTCAGAGGAAGGGCCTCTCGGGTGGCACCTCCTGTTGGAAGTGGCTGAACAGGGGCCCGCGTCCTGGCAAGCGGAGAGGAGAGCCTGCCGCCTGCCTCCTGCTCTGCCAGGCCTCCACCTCCTCAGCCTCCACGGCTGCTACCCTGGCCTGGGGGGTCCAGTTCAGGAACCATCGTCTCCCCGCTTCAGGCCCAGGGGAGGGGGCAGGAGGCTGGGGCTCCTGCTGCAGGGAGGCCTATGGGACTGGGAGCTCCTGGGCTCTTCCGCCCACCCAGGGGCCCCAAGGACAGCCGGACAACAGTGGGCGGGTCCAGAGCACCTGGGACACCCGAGGGCCAGGTGTCTGCTTAGTCCACCCTGGGCCTTGGTCTGGGCACTCCCTGCGGTCCAGTGCTCCCGGGAAAGCGCCCGCTTCCTGCCGTCTTCCCTGTGGACCCCAGAGAAAGCCCCGGGGTGGAGGGTGTCCCCCAGCCGGGCACGGTGCCGTGGTTGTTGATAGCACGAAGCTGACAGTCTTCAGGGCTCGGCCACTGCTTTCTGGATGCATAAAGCTCACCACCGCGATGAAGAGAATGTTCTTGAACAGTGCATTTCCCCAAGGGCCCGTGGTCACCCTGTGCTGGATGAGGCTGCTGGCCCGCACGCGGCAGGGGTGGTTCCGCAGTGCTGGGAGCTGCCTGCCCTCGGGGGTATCTGGCCCAGAGTCCCTGCTTCTGGGTGGGGCTGTGCAGAGGGTTTGAGGAAGCTTGGAGTCCTATCAGGGTGGGCTCCACCTGGACCCCCCAGAGGCCCTCCCTTGGGCCTCCAGCTGGACCCCCCAGAGGCCCTCCCTTGGGCCTCCAGCTGGCAGTGTATGAGAAGGCAGATAGGGCGAGGTGGAGGCACCTTGGGGCAGGGCCTGAGCTGCCAGGGACCCGCCGTGGGAGGGTCTCAGGGACCCTCACCTGGCAGCATGAGGAGGCGTCAGTAGATAGCAGGTCCCGTGTGTATGGCCAGAGTGGCCGGTCTGCCTGTGTGAATGCCTGCAGGACAGGAGCCCGTTCACTGCATGAATACTCATGTGTAGACCACGTGTCCCGGGCGGCGGGCCATGTGGCTTAACCCAGCATGGATGTCGTCACACTCCGGCCAGGCCAGGTGTCCCAATCCCCAGGGTGTGCAGAAGTGGAGTCAGGGCCAGCTCTGCCCTCCGGGTCTCCACCTCATGGTCCCCCCCTGGGCCCCCACCCCTGCCCTCCCCTTGTCCCCGTTAATGGGCAGGTCTGTGCAGCTGCTGGGCTCAGAGCTGATCCCTACAAGTGTAGCGATCACTTCGATTGAAATTAATTAGGAGGTTGGTTTTGTCCTGTGCCAGACAGCAGGATTTGCAGAGGGGAAAGTGGGGAAAAAGCCCCCACCATCGGGGCCGGGCAAGCATAGAGCCCCCAGGACTGGCAGAACCATCTGGGTGAGGCCACGTGGGAGCCACACGCCTGTAGCCTGCAAGGGCAGGGGAGGCACAGAGGGGCTTCTGGCCAACTGCAGTGACCCCAGGAGACCTGGGGCCTTCAGTGGAAGGGGCCTGCAGATGTGCCTCCCCGGCTGCTGATGGCAGCAGCTGCTCAGCCCACCCCCCCTCGGCCCTCTCTCCCCCTCCCATTCCCTGCGGATCCTGGACCCAGCAGCCTGAGTGTTCCCATGGTCCCCACCAGATCTGTGGTCTCGGTCCAGAGCTTTGCACCCCAGCATCTGCCCCTCCGAGCACCTCCTGGCTTCTTAGTAATGACTTCTGGGGATGGATCAACCCTTAGTCTGGGCTTGTGGCCCCCTGGCCCTCCCCATACTTGAGGAGGGAAGCGGCCACGCACCATGGAGTGCCCCAGCCTGGGCGCTCAGGTCAGTGCCTTTGGTGGAATCTCAGGTGCGTGCCCCAGCTGTCAGGCGCTGATTTGTCCCATCGTGGATGGGGTTCTCCCGCACTTCTGCCTCTGGCTGAGATGAGCCATGTCTCTGGGGAGCCCCGATCCGTTAAGTGGAGCGTGGGGTTCTGAGGCAGAGACTAGGTTTGGGGTGCTCGTTGCTGTGAGGTTATCGTTGCTCCTGGGCTTTCCCAGGGGATACCAGCACCTCTACTCACCCCACAGGGGTTCCGCAGTTCTCCTGCCTTCCTGGCCATCACCACCCACCCCCACCGCAAAGTGTCTGGCCCCTGTCTCCTGCTGGATGTCCTTGTGGGATCAGCCCATGGGGACCCCGTTCCTGGTCTCTGTGGTCAGCCCCCAGGGCTGGCTTCCCCTACTCAGGCCCTGAGTCCCCAACCTGGGCCCGACCCTGCATGGACGCCAGCCTCTGCTGGCCCATGCTCTGACCCCAAGATGGGCCGTCCCTTCCCCAGGCCACTGCCTGGGCTGTTGGGCTGCCGCTGTTCCTGCGGTCACTGTGAGGGTAGCTCCCCCGTCCCTGCCCCCAGGTTGAGGTCCCAGAGGATGCGGCCCTGGCAGCCCCTTCCTCCTGACCTGTGTTCAGCCCATGGCCCTCCTGCCTGCCCCAGGGCTGCAGCGTGCTGGAAAGGGCTTGGCAGAGCCCAGCACTGTGTTCAGAGACCGGGCAGGGGCAGGGATTTGGTGCTCTGAGGGAGGATGGAGGAATGGTGGCTGCTCCTCTGAGAAGGGTCACAGCAGATGAGACTGCATCCAGAAACCCCTGCCCGCTGCCCGCCTCACAGGGAATCGAGGGCCTGGGGTCCCAGCTACCCAGGAGGCTGAGGTGGGAGGGTACTGGAGCCCAGGAGTTCGAGGTTGCAGTGAGCCATGATGGAGCCACCACACTCCAGCCCAGGCAATAAAGCGAGACCCTGTCTCAAATTTAAAGGTATCGAGGGGACTTGTCCCCTCCCTCTGCACTGACCACTGGCCTCCCTGCAGCCATTGCTCTTTAGGTGTCCACACAGGCGAGTGGACGGAAGGACTGATGGGCAGGTGGACAGGCAATGGCAGGTCTTAGCTGCTGGGGGATGCCAGCCTCCACCACCTGGGTGGAGTGATGCCCAGGTGCTGAAGCCCCTGGTTCCAAAGCCATCTCTCCGCGTGACTTTGAACTTGGTCGAAGCCACGTAGACAGACGCCTGTTGGAACCGCAGGCTTGAGCCACAGCATTCAACTCGGTTGAACTTCGGCAGCTTCCGTGCGCGAGGCCTCAGTGGGCTCTCGTAGCACTGCCTGTGTCTCTGAGGGCCCCAGAGTATCCCTTCCCAGGGCTGCCATTCGAAGCAGGGCCCCCCCGGTGGGGGGACACACAGGCGTTTCTGTTAGAAGCTGTAACGAGCAGCTTGCTTTTACTTCGATGGTTTGGGGCCTGTCTTGCTCTGTGACGCAGAGGACCCTGCCCCGTGGGTCCTCCCAGCTGGCCCTGCCTTACCACCAAGGGAGTGTCTCCCCAGCATGCAGCAAAACAGGGGTGCTGGGTGTCAGCCCTGGCGCCCACCTCACTCTTCCCGGTCTCCTGACCCTCATCCCGGTCTTCAAGGCTGGGTGGCTTCAGGGGGCCAGGGCTGACATCAAGAGCCTGTGAGGGGCAGTGTGTGCCCAGTTATGCCCATGCTGACCTTCCCATGCCGCACAGAGGAGGAAGAGGACGTGCTAGCCTTCAACCTGCAGCACCTGGCCACGCTGGCCACAGCCTGGTCCCTGGTGGAGGCCGCTGGCCTGGACAGCTCCACTGCCCCAGCGCAGCCGCCCACGGCCAACCCCTGCAGCGGCCCCAGGCTCACCCCCCGCATGCAGATCCTGCAGCGCAAGGACACCTGGACCCCCAAGACCAAGCCTGTGAGTGGAGGTCCCAGTGCCCACGTCGCCCAGTGCGTTGCCACAGAGCCCCAGCCTGGGCCCTGGCCCGGCTCACAGGCCCCTGTGCCCCGCCCACCAGGTGTGCCCCCTGAAGGCCGCCATCGACCGGCTGGACACGCAGGAGGTGGGGATGCGCGTGCGGCTGGCGGAGCTGCAGCGGCGCTACAAGGAGAAGCAGCGGGAGCTGGCCCGCCTGCAGCGCAGGCATGACCATGAGTACGCCCGGCGTGGCGGGGGGGCCTGGGAGGGTCGCAGCACCCCCACCCCCGGGAGGCGCCCACGGTGCTGGGGCCGATGTGGGAACAGGCCAGGATTGGGCTCTGCCCCCTGCCTGTGGGCAGACACCGGGGTCCATCAGGGAGGCCCCCCAGAGGCAGTGGGGCCCAAGGAGGGAGGCATTCGGCCAGCAGCGAGACCAAGCGGCAGGGCCAGGGGTCTGTGGAAGAGCCGCTTGTCAGAGCCTGGTGTGGCAGGAGGCTGGCCGCAGGGTGGCGGGTGAGGGGACAGTGGCAGAAGGGGGAGTAGGGAGGACTGGGGGTGCTGTGGGGCCAGGGCAGAAGTTGGGGGATTCTCTGGGGGAGGGGACACCCCGCAGTTGCAACAAGGGCAGGGGCACCACCTGACCAGTGTGTGTGGATGGTAGGAGGTGGGGGCGGCGGGGGCCCCTGGCTGGCTGGCCTTGCCCTCTGCGTGAGGGGTCAGGCTCCCCAGGCCGAGTCTGGGCCGCATCTTTCCCCACACCCAGTAGCCCCTCGAAGGCCAATGCCCTCGGCTGGAACCTTGTTGGGGAGCTGGGTTGTGCATGAGCCTCTGACCATCCCCCCTGCGGCCCCCAGGAGAGACGAGAGCTCACGGAGCCCTGCACGGCGGGGGCCTGGCCGGCCGAGGAAGCGCAAACACTCAAGCTCGCTGCCTGCCCCACGTCCCACGGGGCCGCTCCCCAGGAGCGATGGCAAGAAAGTCAAGTGAGTCCTGGGCACTGGCATGGCAGGGCGCGTGTGGCCGGCCCTGGGCCCTCGAGGCTGGGGAGCAGGGTCCAGGCTCCCCTGAGGCTTCCAGGCTGCTGGTGCCCCTTCACACCTACTCTGAAGGCCTGGCCCTGCCCTTCCTAGACCATCGAGAGTGACCAGCAGACAGAGCCCTGCTCCAGACAGGCTTTGCCCTTCTGGCAGCTCCCAGCACCACCCTGGCCCGGGTCCCCCTCTGGAAGTCACGGCCCCCAGGCCCAGCCACGCCAGTTCTGCACACCTGGCTGTGGCATCGTCCCCGCCCGGCCCCCCTGGAGTGTGAGGCGGTGTTGCGTGCAGGCCTCTTTATCTGCACTGTATAAAGTCGTTGGTCACGCTGTGGAGCTGCTCACGGCTGCCGGCGCGATGTTATTATCCATTACCCGCCCGGCGCAGTCGTTGGCGCACTCCCGGGCCTGGTATAATTGTCCTTCTCGGCTACAAATTGCCTCTCCCGGCAGGCCCATTTGCATAAATCCTCCGAGCTCCTCCAAACACGATTGGCGCGTGCGTGTGCGCACTGCATCAATCCTGATGATTTGGTAATAATAGTTAAATCGGCACTAAATGGTTCCTTCAATTAAGACAGGCAAAAAATTAATCTCAGGGCTTTATGTCACAAAACATTAGCAAATGCAGAGAAGGTTACGGGGAGGGCCTGTGTGGCTGTGGGCAGTGGAGGGGTCACCATATGGCTGCCCCCCCCAGAGCTGCCCCTGCCCTGCCCAGGTGTCTCCTGGGGAGGTCTCCTGGGTCTCCCTTTGAGAACCAGCCAGCACTGTGGGAACTGCTGGGCAGGACAGGGCCCCTGGAAGCCAGGATCTGGCTAGAAGGCAGCAGCCTCAGGACAGGGAGGGAAACTGAGTCCAGGACCCCTCTTCCCGAGGGTCAGGGCCCCACCTCACCCTTCCACCTCCTGCCCTCACTCATCCAGGCAGTGGTGGCAGAGGCAGTTGGCCCCGGGACGGGCCTTCTACCATGCAGGAAGTCGGGGAGCGGGGGCCCAGGGGTGCCTTGTGGCCCATGGCTTCCTGCCTGGCCCCTCAGGCCTCAGAAGCCCAGCCTCCTCTGTGAGCAGGAAGGTGGAAAGGGACATCCGGCCACGCCAGGGCCAGGCAGGGCTCTTTGTCTCCATCTGGGATTCATTTTCATGAGCAGCTGGGTATCCCTTTGCACCTGTGGGCAGGGGGAGTTGAAAGGTGAGAGGCCAAGCCCCCAGCCCCTGTCTAGCCAAGAACAGGCAGAGAGACTTCCCAAGCCTTGGCTTCTCCATGTGAAATGGGGCAGTGAGAGGTTCTGGGGAGGGTGGGTCACCCACACAAGATGGGGAGCCCGGGATGTGGGGGGATCAGGTGGGACCTGTTTTGGGGCATCTGGAGGTAGCTGCTGGGCCCATGTAGGCTGGAGTTGACTTCTGCCCCAGCTCCCAGCCTAGGGGACAGCACAGCTCTGGGGCATGGGGAATGCTGAGGCTCAGCCTCCGCAGTGTCCAGGGCTCCATCTGGGAGGGGCCAGGGATGCAGAATTCCATCCTTAAGACCTGCGTGGAGGACAGAATGGGCTCCTGAGAGGGCCTGAGCCCGGCAACGGGGTCCCTGGGGACTCAGGGGAAAGCCCAGGCTTCTCTGGACACCGCCCCCACCCCACCCCACCCCACCCGCCTGCCCCTACCCCCGCCCCTGGTGGGACTCCGGTTGGCGCGTCCTCTTCCAGCTGTGGCAGAAATGTGGATGCAGTTCTCACAAACCTGCCTGGTGCCTGCCCCACTCCTAAGGGTGGTAGCATCACGCCCTGAACACCCGCCAAGGGCCGGGCCCGGCCTGCATAAGCCCTGCCCCAGACTCAGACAGGCACATGTGTGGCTGTCCCTTGTTCCAGGTGCCAAGGCTGGGGCTGCAGCCCCACTCAGGCCCCAGTAGCAGCAGAGCCCTGGCTCCTGAGCACTGGGCGGTCCCTCAGAGCCCTCACCGGCCCCAGCCCCCGACACCTGGCCTCTGGGTCACTGTGGCTAGGACCAGACAGCACTGCCAGGGCGTTCCTTCCTATCAGGCTGGAAGGATGGGATTTGGGTAACAGAAGCGTGCCCACTTCCAGTATAGCCAAGTGGGGGATGGGGCGGATTTGAGGATATAGGGGCTGCTGAGGGCCAGTGGTTGGCAGGCAGAGGGGCTGGCTGCAGGCAGGTGCTCAGGGGAGGTCAGAGCTGGCTCGGCCCCCGGGGCCCCTCACCCCCCGCTCTGTCTGCCCGAGACGTGGGGCCCTTGGAGGAGTGTGACCCACTACAGAGACAGTAGGGGGACAAGGCTGGGGCGGCCGGGCCTGCATCTGCCCTGCACCCACCACCCCATGCCCCCAGGGCGGTGCGGACAAGCCTGGGTCTGCTGTGCGCGGAGCTGCGAGGAGGCGGTGGGGGCGAGCCTGCGAAGAAGCGAAGCAAGCTGGAGAGGAGCGTCTACGCGGGCCTGCAGACCGCCTCCGTGGTGAGTGCCGAGGCGCCCGCCTTGCCCCAGGGCCCTTCGGGTCCCTTCCTGGCAGGTAGCAGACTCTCCCCAGCCCTGTGCCAAAACCCATTGCTCAGATGAGCGAACCAAGGCTGGGGAGCTCCGAGTGCCGACAGCAGGAGGAGGAGCGTGACCCTGCAGTGTAACGCAGGAAGGTCTGACCGGGTGGCCCTGCCGCCACTTGCCCACGTCACTCCACCCTCCTCGTCTCACTCCAGCAGGAAAGCAAATGCCCAGGCTACACTCTGCTCACAGAGACTCCCTGGAGCGAGGCCCTGCCTTTCTTCAGGTGGCCCAGGGCACACTTGGTGTGGCAGGGGCTCCTCCGGCTGCCGGCACCCCCTTTCTTCTTGGTGTGGGGGAGCTCCCCACGCTGCTGGCACCCTGTTTCTTCTTGGCGTGGTGGGGGCTCTCTCGGCTGCCGACACCCCTTCTTTCTTGGCACAACAGGTGCCTCCTGCCCCTCCTCTCTCCGTGGCCTCGGCGGGGCTGGTGAGACGTGGGCCCCAGCATACTTCACCTGTCTGCCCAGGGGGCTGATCCTTCTGCCCAGATGCTGTTTTATCCCTCCCTTTAGAAAAGCTAACAGCCTGGCCCCACAACCCACAGCCACTGGGCCCTCAGCCTCCTCCATGTCCCCTACGTGGGGTGGGCAGTTGGTGGGCAGTGGGGTGTGTGGGAAAGGCCGCAGCGTAGGCTCCAGGGGCAGGCCCTGTGTCTCTGGGCCAGACATCCCTTCAGCCCCTGTGGATCGAGGGCAGGGGCCTGGAGGTACCAGTTCTGAGCCGGGCATCAACAGAGAGGCACCTAACCGCCCAGGGGCTGTGGTTTGCAGAGGGCGCCCTGAGAGTGCAGCTGCCCCTCCCTGTTCACAGGAGAAGGCGCAGTGTAAGAAGAGCAGCTGTCAGGGCGGGCTGGCGCCCTCCGTGGCCCACAGGGTGGCCCAGCTGAAACCCAAGGTCAAGAGCAAAGGGCTGCCCACAGGCCTCAGCTCTTTCCAGCAGAAGGAGGCTACCCCTGGGGGGCGCATCCGGGAGAAGCTGTCCCGAGCCAAGAGTACCAAGGTGTCTGGGGCCACACGGCACCCACAGCCCAAGGGCCACGGCAGCCGGGAGACACCCAGGTGCCCAGCCCAGCCCTCCGTGGCTGCGTCCCAGGAGGCAGGCAAGTTGCTGGCGTGAGTGGCCACTGCCAGGAGCCCCGGTCATGGTCACTCGGGGGCTGGAGGAGGGGGCGGCAGGTTCATGGCCGCCACCAGGGCTGGGTCATGGCTTGTGGGGTGTGACAGGTCCAAGGAGTCGTTTTCACTGAACAGGCTGGGGAAGGAGATGAAGGTCTCACGGAAGGAGACCCCCATCCCCAGGCAGAGCTCAGTGGCTCTCAGCATGCCTCACCCCCATGTCAGGGCCGAAGGGGAAGGAAGGACCCCCCCTGGAAGCATCCAGGTTAAAAATAGCCCTCTCAACGGCCCCAGCCCCTGTGACTGTAGCATCCGGCTGAGCTGACCCCGAGGCGTTATCTGACCACCCCCCCAGCAAACATGTGTGTCCAGAAACAGGAGCCTAGAAAAATAGAAGTTTCCTTTCTCCTGCCAGCCCCTTCCCCCAAGGTCTCAGATGCCTGAGAAAGAACAAAGGGAGGGCCGCTTGGGGCTGGGGGAGGGGCAGAGGGCCATCTGGGCGGAGGACAGCAGAAAAAGGGGAAGGGACTTTCTGGGGAGGGGGCCCTAGCCCTGCCAGGTGGGTGCCCTATTGCCCAGGGTATAAGAAAAAAACACCCCTCCCCACACCCATACAAATCCCTTCAGGCTGGAGGCCAGGACCTCAGGTGCCTGCCCCCAAAGCAGCCCCACAGAGCGGCCCAGAGGGTGACGGTGACCAGCTCCACTCACAGCCCCGCCATAACCGCATGCCCAGAGGGTCACCTCCCCCACCTCTCAATGGCACAGCTTACCATCAAGTCATCAGGACCCCTCTGCTTCTCTCCCAGGCAGTGGCTATGACAGTGAGGACTGCGAGGGTCTCCTGGGGACAGAGGCACCACCCAGGGAAGCAGGGCTGCTGCTGCACGCCGGGGCCAGTGTGGCCATGCTGGGGCCCTCACCCTCCTCTGTGGTCAAGATGGAGGCCAACCAGAAGGCCAAGAAGAAGAAGGAGAGGCAGGGGTTGCTAGGTAACCAGGAGGGAGGACGGGTTGCTAGGTAACCAGGAGGGAGGGCAGGGATTGCTAGATAACCAGGAAGGAGGGCAGGGGTTGCTGGGTAACCAGGAGGGAGGGCAGGGGTTGCTGGGTAACCAGGAGGGAGGGCAGGGGTTGCTGGGTAACCAGGAGGGAGGGCAGGGGTTGCTGGGTAACCAGGAGGGAGGGCAGGGGTTGCTGGGTAACCAGGAGGGGGAGGGCAGGGGTTGCTGGGTAACCGGGGGGAGGGCAGGGGTTGCTAGGTAACCAGGAGGGAGGGTAGGGGTTGCTGGGTAACCAGGAGGGAGGGCAGGGGTTGCTGGGTAACCAGGAGGGAGGGCAGGGGTTGCTGGGTAACCAGGAGGGGGAGGGCAGAGGTTGCTGGGTAACCGGGGGGAGGGCAGGGGTTGCTGGGTAACCAGGAGGGAGGGCAGGGGTTGCTGGGTAACCAGGAGGGAGGGCAGGGGTTGCTGGGTAACCCGGGGGCGGGCAGGGGTTGCTAGGTAACCAGGAGGGAGGACCGGCACAGTCAGCCCAACCAGCCGGGTCTCCAGGATGGGGACCCCTGTGACAGCCTCCCCTCCTTCCCGCAGGGGCCTGCCGCCTGTCCAGCCCTGAGAGTGAGGTCAAGATCAAGAGGCGGTCGGTGAAGGCCAAGGTCGGCACCACGCTGGAGCGGGCCCCAGGGCAGAGGCCCCCAGGTGCGCCGGGCAAGAAGAAAGCCAAGGGCAAGGCCAAAGGCAGCCTGCGGGCAGCGCCGGGGGCCGCCCCCAGCAGGGACGCCCTCTTCAGCCCCTCTCGGGCCTTCGCCTGCCGTGAGGAGGGCAGCCGGCTGGCCAGTGAGCGCCTCAAGAGGGCCACGCGCAAGGGCACGGTGCTGCAGCCAGTGCTGCGGGTGAGGCTGGGCTCTGGGGTGCTGGGCGGAGAGGGTGGGTGCCTGTGAGGAAAGGCCTTCCCCGCCCTCCCCCGCACGCCGGCCCCTGAGCTCTGGGTCAGCCTGAGGCTGTCCCACCCTTGACTCAGCCCCTTCTCTGCCCACCCACGCACAGCGGAAGAACGGGGCCCTGTCCATCACACTGGCCACACGCAACGCCAAGGCCATCCTGGGGAAGGGCCGGAAGCTGAGCAAGGTGAAGCACAAGGCCGGCAAGCAGGTAGCAGCCCCCCACTCTGGGAGCCCACTGTGCACCCACCTGCACCCCGCCTGCACCCCACCCAAGCCTGACTCCTCTGGCCCCCAGGGCAAGGGCCGGGCCGTGAGCCGCCTGCTGGAAAGCTTCGCCGTGGAGGAAGACTTTGAGTTCGACGACAACAGCAGCTTCTCGGAAGAGGAGGAGGACGAGGAGGAAGAGGAGGAGGACAGCGGCCCCCTGAGCGCAGAGCAGAGCGCCGCCCTGGGTGAGCAGGGCCAGGAAGGGTGCCAGCCGCCTGGGGAGGGGCGGTGGGTAGGCCGTGCCGGCCGCTGACACCTTGTGCCCACAGCGCGCTCGTGTGCCATCCACAAGGAGGACCTGCGGGACGGGCTGCCCGTGCTCATCTCCAAGGAGGATAGCCTGCTGTACGCGGGCAGCGTCAGGACCCTGCAGCCACCCGACATGTGAGGCCTGGGCATGGTGGGGCAGGGCAGGGGCCTGGAGGGCAACCGAGACCTGTGGCACCTCACATTCCCCAATGCCCCCAGCTATAGCATCGTCATCGAGGGCGAGAGGGGCAACCGGCAGAGGATCTACTCACTGGAGCAGCTGCTGCAGGAAGCGGTGAGGACAGGGCCGGCCCGCCCCGGGGAGGGGCCTGGCTGGCTTGTCCCAGGACAAAGGAAGGCCTTGGCCTGGGCCGCAGCCACTCCCAGGCCCAGGGACCAGACTCTCAGGCAGCCCTGGGCCGGGCCCCACCTGCTCATGGGTCGTCGCCCGCGTTCCTGCAGGTTCTCGATGTGCGGCCACAGTCCAGCCGGTACCTCCCGCCCGGCACGCGGGTCTGCGCCTACTGGAGTCAGAAGTCTCGATGTCTGTACCCGGGCAACGTGGTCCGGGGTAAGTTGCACCCAAAGCAGGGGCTGGGGCAGGCCCCTCTGAGACCCACAGGAATCATATCTGCCCCCAACAGCCTGGCTTCCGAGGCTGGCGAGGGCAGAACCAGCTCTCCGCTTAGACAGACAATAAAATGAGCTCCCCAGGCGTCATGAAAAAGCACAGGGTGTGTGGGGAGGGAGGGTGGGGGCTCCGGCCTCCAGCCAAGCAGAGAGGGCCCAGCAGGAAGGGACCCTGAGCACTGCTGCTGGGGGTCACAGAGTACGTCAGGGGGCACCAGCTCCCCTGGGCAAAACCTCCTGACTACAGGCAGGGGCATGTAGGTCCCTAGGGCGAAAGGCTCAAGGGTCCCACAGGCAAGTGGCCAGGTGGGCGGGAGGCGCCTCCAGGCGGGACTCGGCTGGGAGGTGGACACGTGGGCACGTGGGCGTCAGCACGTGTGGGGAGGTCTGGTTCTGGGCTGGGTGGGGTGACGGTGGCATCACATGGGAGGCACTGCAGGAGGTGGAGAGGAGGCCCCTGCTCCTGGGCTGCAGGGCGGCTCCACTGTCTGTGTGGTCAGGGAGCAGAACCCCAGAGCCCTCCCCTCACCCTCCCCACCGGCTTTGGCAGCCCCGCCTCCCTGTTTCGGGCGCCTACTGGGGGTTCCAGCTGCAAGCTCAGGTGTGCCGTCCACAGGGGCCTCCGGTGACGAAGATGAGGACCTGGACTCAGTAGTGGTGGAATTTGACGATGGTGATACCGGCCACATCGCCGTCTCCAACGTCAGGCTGCTGCCCCCTGATTTCAAGATCCAGTGTGAGCCTGGGAGCTGCACGGGGCAGGGCCCTGCCTGGGCTCCACTGTGTCCAGACGGGCTCCCAAGGAAGGGTTGGGGTGGCAGTCACCCCACAGCCATGGCACTGAAGCCCTTGGCCCATGCTATCCACAGGCACAGAGCCCTCTCCAGCCCTGCTAGTGTCTAGCAGCTGCCGGAGGACCAAGAAGGCATCCAGTGAGGCACCCCCGCCTAGTGAAGCCACCACCCCCAGCCTGTCCCCCAAAGCACAGGACGGCCCCGAAGCTTTGAAGACACCTGGGAAAAAATCCATTAGCAAAGACAAAGCTGGTATTTTACTGGACTTCCGAGAATCCGGATCGGGGAAGGCACCCTCTGGGGGCTGGGGGAGCCAGGAGGGCTGGGGGAGCCAGGAGGCCCGTGGGGTAGGCAGGGTCCAGGGAGGGGCAGGTGGAGGCAGCTTTGTGGGCCCAGCTGGGGCTGACTCTGCTGGGCTTTTGCCCTCAGGTAAAGCCGAACTCCTAACCTCAGGTGCCAAATCCCCCACGGGGGCCTCCGACCACTTCCTGGGCCGCCGTGGCAGCCCCTTGCTGAGCTGGTCCGCGGTGGCGCAGACCAAGCGGAAGGCGGTGGCAGCGGCCAGCAAGGGGCCGGGGGTGCTGCAGAACCTCTTCCAGCTCAACGGCAGCAGCAAGAAGCTGCGGGCCCGCGAGGCCCTGTTCCCCGTGCACAGCGTGGCCACACCCATATTTGGCAACGGCTTCCGCGCCGACTCCTTCAGCAGCCTGGCCAGCTCCTACGCGCCCTTCGTCGGGGGGACCGGGCCGGGCCTCCCCGGGGGAGCCCACAAGCTGCTGCGGGCTAAGAAGGCCGAGAGGGTGGAGGCCGAGAAGGGTGGGCGGCGGCGGGCGGGCGGTGAGTTCCTGGTCAAGCTGGACCACGAGGGTGTGACCTCCCCCAAGAACAAGACCTGCAAGGCGTTGCTCATGGGGGACAAGGACTTCAGCCCCAAGCTCGGGCGGCCCCTGCCCAGCCCCAGCTATGTGCACCCGGCCCTTGTGGGCAAGGACAAGAAGGGGCGGGCACCCATCCCCCCGCTGCCCATGGGGCTGGCGCTGCGCAAGTACGCGGGCCAGGCAGAGTTCCCACTGCCCTACGACAGCGACTGCCACAGCTCCTTCTCGGACGAGGACGAGGACGGGCCGGGGCTGGCGGCCGGCGTGCCCTCCCGCTTCCTCGCCCGCCTGTCCGTGTCCTCCTCCTCCTCCGGCTCGTCCACCTCCTCCTCCTCAGGCTCCGTGTCCACCTCCAGCCTCTGCTCCTCCGACAACGAGGACTCGTCCTACAGCTCAGACGACGAGGACCCGGCTCTGCTGCTGCAGACCTGCCTCACCCACCCCGTGCCCACCCTCCTGGCCCAGCCCGAGGCCCTGCGCTCCAAGGGCAGCGGCCCTCACGCGCATGCCCAGCGCTGCTTCCTGTCCAGGGCCACGGTGGCTGGCACCGGTGCGGGCTCAGGCCCCAGCAGCAGCAGCAAATCCAAGCTCAAGCGCAAAGAGGCCCTGAGCTTCTCCAAAGCCAAAGAGCTCTCCCGGAGGCAGCGGCCGCCCTCCGTGGAAAACCGGCCAAAGATCTCAGCCTTCCTGCCCGCCCGGCAGCTCTGGAAGTGGTCGGGGAATCCCACACAGGTAGGTCCAGCGGGAGGCGGGAGGAGCTCCTGGTTCCCAAGGAAACCAGGCGGGCTCATGCGCCCCTGCTGCCCTTCCCTCTCCTTTTTCATCTTCCTACTTGATTTCAAGTTAAAAAATGTGGAAAACTTAAGGGAAGAACAAAGACCCATCCATGACCCAGTGAGGCAGCCGCTTCCGCTGGCCCCTCGCTGGAGCCCGTGGCCTGTGTGACAGTAGAAATGGCTTCATGTCGGGCCGGGCCCGAGCTGCACTCCACATGGTGTGGCCTCACTTTTCCACGTCGATAAGTGGCGTGGCCAGCTGGAGAGCTGTGTATCCCCGCACTCAGATGCCTGCGTCTGTCCTCACCAGGGCACTGCTCGGGGGCGCATGTGGGGCCACTCGTGGGTCTTTTGCCTTCATAAATAACACTGTGGTGAACGTCTTGTCCACATGTCCCTGTCCCAGATCCAGTGTCCAGACGTCATGATTCCATGTGCAGGCTCTGTGGAGGCGCGGCCCCTGCTCCAGATCCATGGCTGCCATGGCCTTAAGCTGCGGTGCTGCGGCTTCCTGCCCTTGTGGGCGCCCTGCACACTCACACTCAGACTCACACTCACACCCACGCCACACCCTCCATGCCTCCTGGCCGCCACCTGTCCCCACAGCCCCCCGGCCTCTCAGAGCCACCCTGCCCATGTCCCCCACAGCGGCGTGGCATGAAGGGGAAGGCCCGGAAGCTGTTCTACAAGGCCATCGTGCGGGGCGAGGAGACCCTGCGTGTCGGGGACTGTGCCGTCTTCCTGTCAGCTGGGCGGCCCAACCTCCCCTACATCGGCCGCATCGAGAGCATGTGGGAGTCGTGGGGCAGCAACATGGTGGTCAAGGTCAAGTGGTTCTACCACCCCGAGGAGACCAAGCTGGGCAAGAGGCAGTGTGACGGCAAGGTGAGGCCCGGGCAGGTGCGGGGCCCAGCCCCCCCTCGGGGCCCCAGGGAGGGGACACGACAGCAGCCAGCACTGTGCCCCAACACGGAGCACCTGGCCCCACCACACAGCCCCCGCTCAGCAGGTACCACGGCCCTGCAGGGAGCCGCACAGCCCATGGGCATGCCCTAGAGCAGGGCTCCCAGGTCCCTCCCCACAGTGGGGGGCTGTGGCCCACAGCAGTGCTCAGCATCCAGCAGGTCTAGTTCACTCCTGGGATGTGTGGCGGCCCCCACCCCGTGGGCCCTCCCTGCCTCCAGTGCCAGCCTGAGACAGAAATTGCACTCAGCACACCCTCTGCTCCTCTCTGAGAAGAAGCCATTTTCCAGACCATATGACACGTCCATCTTTCAGGGAAATTAGTATTTCTCTGACTCCGACAGCCCCCAGAGGGTCCCCGGCAGGTTCCTCGGCCTCTGGACAGACAGGGCTGCCTGGACCTGGTCCCTGGCAGGTTCCTCGGCCCCGTCTTCCGGCCACACAGAAGTCCATCCGGTGACCCTTACAGAGCATGGGTGGGCGGGTGGTCTTTCCTGGCTGGGCAGGGGCGCACCGGCCAAGGCCGGCCACTGATGCCCCACGCGCCTCGCCCCCAGAATGCGCTGTACCAGTCCTGCCACGAGGATGAGAACGACGTGCAGACCATCTCCCACAAGTGCCAGGTCGTGGCGCGCGAGCAGTACGAGCAGATGGCCCGCAGCCGCAAGTGCCAGGACCGGCAGGACCTCTACTACCTGGCGGGCACCTACGACCCCACCACCGGGCGCCTGGTGACGGCCGACGGCGTGCCCATCCTATGCTGAGCCGCCCACCGCAGATGCCTCCCACCTGCGCCAGGGACCCTGTGTGCGGAGCCTGGCGTCGGCCAAGCCACCGGGCGGGAGGCGGCCCCGGCCTCCCAAGGGCGCGTCTGAGCAAATATGCAAAAGCCCACAGGGCAAGACCCAGGCTTTCTTACGGTTTTCCCTGGAAAGAGCGCTCCAGGTGTCGGAATCCAGTCCCGTCCCATCCTCTGCGGAGGGTCGGGCTGTGGCCCTCATGGGTCCCCGGCCCGCCCCACCCACAGCGCCCTCCGTTTCCCGCACCGGCAGTTCACGGGAGATTTGAATCCAAGCCATATTCCCTAGTACCTCCGACTGTCTCCCACCAGGGAAAGCAGAAATCAGGTGTGTTGTCTATTTATTTCTCTATGTAAATATTGTATTTCTGCGGGGAAGTTTTATGGAAAAAAGTGGAAAAGGGTTTTTCCCCATCCGCGTGACAAGGTGTGTGTGAGCGTGTATGTGTGCGCGCGTGTGTGGCGATTTTTGTCCTGGGGTTTCCTTTGGAAATGCACTGTTCTCAGCCCAGCTGGGTTCCAACGGGGGGACCTGGGACGACAGAGGCAGCTCGGGGCAGGGGGCAGAGGCCACGGGAGGGTCAGGTGGGACCCTTGGCGGCACCCTCTGATCTCTTGGGGGGACGACCGTGTAAGATGAAAGTCGGTCAAGTTTATTTGCTTTCAGTGCATCTCCTAGAAAAGAAGTGTTGGCGCAGGGGGTGGTGGTGAGGGGCCCGTGGGGAAAGGATTCAAGAGGCAAAGCCCAGACCAGGGAGTGTGACAACAGCCGTGAGCATCTCACCTGTGTTCAAAACAAGACAAAGACGAACAAATATTTTAAAGTTTGATAAGAAAAAGCAATGTTTGGATTGTATCTCCTGAATCATATTCCAACTTATATCTGATTTCTGTTTCCGGGGCCAGTTGGTCTGAGGCCAAGGAGTCTGGCCTCCACCCAGAGCAGGGAGGGGCTGGCCCCTCGCCCCCCTCACCCTCGCCGCCCTGGCACACTCGGGAAGCAGGGCCCAGCTCTGAGCCCCTCCTCACCCCTGGGGTCCTAACTTTCCTGAAAGTAGTAGGTGCCGTGAGAAGGGGCAGTTTGGCCAGGTTCCTGAACTGGGCAGGGCTCGGGGCCTATGAGGGCAGGTTCACAGTCCCACCAGATTCTCTCCTCACCCCCAAGCAGAGTGCATGCAAAAGACACCCCTTTTCCCACCCACCTTATTGGTGCCCCCAAACCCCTGGCCTGCTGGGTAGATGGTGGTGAGGCCAGGCCAGCAGTGCTGTGGCCAGGGGAGAAGAAAATAAAACGCAGGCCCTGCCCCACGGCCCACCCCAAGCAGGGGAAGGCCCCTTCCTGGGCCCCCTTTTCCACCAGCCAAATCTGCCTGGCCCTCGGACCCCTCTGCCTGCCCCAACCCCTTTGAAGGTTTCTCGGCCTTTTCTGTGCCACTTGGTGGGGCAGATGGCCTGATGGGCTAGTGCTTGGGGCATAGAATGAGGGTCCCCCTGACCACCTGAGCCCAAATCCTGGCCCCAGGTGCAAGCAGCACCCCTCGAGGGCTCTGCCCCAGTATCCCCAGAGAATTCACACCCCTCCCCTTCTCCCACAGCCAAGGACAGACAGGCTGCCTGGACCTGAGCCCAACAGCCTTCAGCCTCAGAAACGCATGGGGGGCCACACACTCCTTATGTCCTCCCACACTAAGGTTCCTCTGGCCCCACGGGAGCTTCAGGAAAGCCCCCCAAGTTAGCCACTGCTCTAGGACGAGCTCTGTGTCCCCCACACCACAGGCCTCGAAGCAGGGTGCTGGCGGGTGCCCTGTACCCCAATCCCAGGTCCCCTTGGCCCCCTATTTTTCTCGGGCCCATTGGGGCCTGTTTCTCACCTGCTGGCTGGACCCCCTGAAGGGCCGTTCCCAGAGGCTCCCCAGGAGGCTCAAGGCTGGGGGCTTATGTTGTGGTCAGGGGTCCCCGCCTCCAGCCCCCCGCTCCCACCCCCGAGCCTACCCTTTGTCTCGCATGAGTGCAATATTTCATTCCCGGTGGTTGTCTGGGGAGGTGGTTGGCCGAGGTCCTGCTTGAGGCTCGGGGATCAGAACGATGTCAAGTGAAGAATAATGCACGGGGGCATGCTGAGCCACTGGAGTTCCAGAGAGGGCCGAGGAGGGTGCAGCCACGGAGGCTGGATCCTCTGCTCCGCCGCCTCGTCCTCGTCCCGCTTCTGCTGGGTTCCGCTTTGTCCCTGGTTTTTTCCTTTTTTTTCTTTCTGTGTGCCTGTGAATGGTGTGGCCCCTCCCCTCTCACCGTGGTTAACGTGACGAAGGCACGATTCCTGTAAATGTGTAAACTAAGGGGATGGTTGGATTTTTTTTTCAATGTAAACACTAAAAACAAAATGGACAAAAAAACACACAAAGGTTTTATGAACAGCAGACTCTATGTAAAGGCATTTTAGTATCAAATTTTTTATTGATAACTTGCTTAAGAATAAATATATGGACTATTGTACAGGTTTTCGGTGGTCCAGGGTCCTGTGTCCCACGGTACTCCTGGGGGGCCCCCAGGGCTCCGGGGGCTCAGCAGAAGCCTCTCGTTCCCAGAGCTGGGGCTTCTGGACCAGGCCTCCCCACCGCCCCCTGTGTTGGCCCAAGTGAAGCCCCTCAGGCCAGGAAAGGGTCATGTGACCGGAATGGGTTCAGAGTGGTCTTAGGGGTGGGGTCCCTCCAGGAGGAGGGTCCCTTTCCTGGTTGCTCTCACAGTCCCTGTCCAGCCTGAACCAGTCCAGGGCCAGAGTAGGTTCCACTGGAGAGGACGAAGGGCAAGAGCAGTCTCCGAGCCGCCACGCTGGGCAGGGTCTCCGACGTGAATGACCATCCTGGGAGGGGCGGCCCACGGCCCGGGTGTGGGAACACAGATGAGTGCACCCCCAGCTGGAGAGAGCCCTGTTCATGAGGCTGCAGACCCAGAGGAAGCCGGATGCTTGCAGGGGGTAGGGGACCCTCCTTGTTCCCCCTCTGCCGCCGGGATCTTGGGAAGCTGCATGAAGTTGGTGCACATCTGTCCCAGTGGGCCCTGAGTGCCTGGTCACAGCTGCGTCCAAGGCCAGGAAACATGGTCCTTGGAGGACGGAGTCCCTGAGTCAGCAGTGCCTTCCTGGGCCGGTGAGTGCGGAGAGAGGTGCTCAGGGACCAGCCGTGCCTCGGGCTGCTGCGAGGGCAGGGAGCAGATGAGGCCCTGGCCGGGCCGAGCGCTGAGTAAGGGGGCGCTGCCGGACCGAGTGCTGAGTAAGGGGGGCTGCTGGACCGAGTGCTGAGTAAGGGGGGCTGCCGGGCCGAGCGCTGAGTAAGGGGGCGCTGCCGGACCGAGTGCTGAGTAAGGGGGGCTGCTGGACCGAGTGCTGAGTAAGGGGGGGCTGCTGGACCAGGTTTCTGGGTCAGGGGTCCTCTGTGGCAAGAAAGGAAAGACGGGTGAGGCCAGACACTCCCTGTGGGCTCAGGAGACCCTGACTTCAGTGATCTCAGTGACTTTTTTCGGGCAGAATCCAGCCCGGAACAGGGAGGAAGGCCTCCGGCTGTTGCCCCGGTTCCTGGAGCCCTGAGCCAGGACTTGCTGCCGCCTCCTGCCCACTCCAGGAGCTTGCCTGATGGAGCAGGTCGCACGGAGAGGCCGCAGGCAGCCGACAGGGACTCTGGGGCAAGAGAGCCGGATGAGGCCCAGGCCGGAGAGGTGACACCTGCCTGGGAAGCCCACAGGAAACCTCTGCCAGCAGGTCTCAGGTTCAAATCCTCCATTCACCCAGCACTGCCTGGTGCCAGCAGTGTACCAAGCAGTGAGCCACAGTGGAAGTGAGCGGCCCATGGCCCCACCTTCATGACAGGCAGATGGGAGAGACGAGAACAGTGGGGCCCAGCAGCTGCACCCGGGGCCACGCAGCTGAGATAACCTCACCCATGGAACCCCAAGGTCGGCCACCCCCATCTCAGCCAAGAGTGTGGTATCGGGGCTGAGCCAGGCCTGGTGGGGCAGCACTGCGGCTCCCCGCCCCCCACTGCATGTGGCAGCAGGATCAGCGGGGACTTCCGCACCTGGCAAAGCAGACAAAGAACTGACTGTCCCTGGGGTGGTCCAGGTGGGCTCCCTGGAAGAAGTAACACCTGGGCTGTCTTGGAAGAGCCCAGGGCAGGGCAGGGCAGACAGAGGGTAGTCAAGGAACAGCTGGGGTGGCCAGCAGGTGGTTAATGGGGGCGGGGGGAGGTAGGGGACTGATGTTAGAGCTAGAGGGTGGCAGAGGCCAAATCTCAAGCCCCTGAGAGCAGCGTGGAGCCTGTCTTCTCTCTCTCTGACAATGGGTGCCCCAAGGGCTCGAAGCAGAGTCTGCAGTCAAATTGAGGCGCTGGTTCTGCAGCCTGGGAGTCAGGGTTGAAGGTCCCAGGCCAGCCAGGCACCTGGGGGTCAGGGTTAGAGGGGCCAGGCCAGCCAGGCACCTGGGGGTCAGGGTTAGAGGGGGTCAGGGTTAGAGGGGCCAGGTCAACTAGACACCTGAGGGCCCAGGCCGGCACAGGTACCTGGGGGGAGGGGCTGGCACCAAGAGAAAGGCTTTAAGGGTGGCACAGGGCCAGACTAGGGGTCCAGGTGGGGCTGAGGGCCGGAAACGGCCAGAGGGGAGGGGGCCTGGCTGAAGGGGGTGCCACCAGTGGGCCCAGGAATGGTCTGGGTGAGCCCAGGAGGCAGGTGACCCGGGCTCAGCGAGTGGGGTTGACGGCAGGCTTAGGTGGGCCCCCGACCTCGAGGGTCTGACCTCCCCAGGAGCCCTGCAGGGCACACTGCTGAATCTAAGGGCAGGACTCACGCCTGGCTCTGGCCCCGCAACACCGCCGTCCTACTCTCCCCCTCCATCACCTCTCTGCCCCTCGTCCTCCCACCTTATCTCAGACAGGGCCATCCTTGCCTTCCAGAACTGCATGCCCCCAGAACAGGCCCTGGGCAAAGGGCAGGGCGTTGTGGGAAGGACAGTCAGTGGGGCTGGGCATGCACAGCTGCGGAGCCCCAAGGGTTAAACATGCAAGACTACACTTTGATCAAGACAAACGGGCCATTATGTGAAATGCTGGAGCAAGATGAATGCTGGCGCTGGGTGAGTGAGATCAATAAAAGTGATGTTTTATCAGGTAGAAATGACAACCTGGCTGATCGCAATTCGTTTTTAATACCACAAACCAATTGGGGACCAGGGGGCTTTAATTGTTCGTCCCCGGCCTGGCGAGGTTGCTGGGGGTTGGCGGGGAGTGGGGGAGAGGCAGCCGCACCGCTCAGCCGTCGCGGGGTCACCGGGCACTGGAGCTGGCCGGACGCCCATCCTGGGTGGGCCCCTCGATGGTCTCCTGAGTCTGTACCAGGCAGGGTGAGGAGGGAACCGCCTCTGGCCCCTGGGTGTGGGCTAAGAAAACAAGCAGAGGCAGCACCCCAGGGGAATAACTTTGAACGGCCCCATCTCTCGCCAAGCCCCTACCAGGAACCTGGGCCCCTCGGCCTTCACTCTTGCCCCAACAGCCACCCTTTCCCGCTCCCCAGAAGTCCCAGTGAGAAGCCAGCACCTCCCTCCTTTAAGAGCCAGAGGACCCAGCCTTGAGCTTCCCGTGCCCTCCCTATCGGTGCAGCCTCTGTAACCCGCCTTAGGCTACCTGGAGCCATAATGGTGACGAGGACGCGTCTAGGGGAGTGAGCTTCCCAGGGACGGGCGGATGGGTTGTTCAAGGCCCAACCACCACTCAGTGCCCACCTGGGACCACAGCACAGCTGCCAGGGGGACCAGGCCTGCCCCTGTCTCGGGTGGGGAGCTGGGCCGGGCAACGGGTCAGTGGGGTAGAGGTGCGGCCCCAGGGCCAGGCCTGCAGGTGCAGCCTGACTTTGCAGTGGCTCGGACCTCAGTGTCCGTGTCTGTGAAATACAGACCTTGAGTCTCTTTCCCCACCCATAAGACCAGGATGAGGCTCACAGGTGGCCCAAGGGATTTCTGGATGGATGCACAGGCAGAGCCCAGTCAGCATGGGGGTCTCAGCCCCTTTCCCTTGGCCTACAACCTCAAGCCCCAGGACTTGTGTCCCCACCCACACCCAAGGGAGGCTTGAGAGGCCCAGGTCAGGCAGAAAGAGGAGCAGGGCTGGCCTCCAAGCCTCCGCTCTGTCAGTGCCTCGTCACAGAGATCAGGTCCGCAGTCAACGCTTTTGGGCCACTTACATCACTTCCGAAGGCCAGACACACTTCCGCTTCCATTCAGCCCCCTGGACTCCTGAGGGCCTGAGCAAAGGCCTCCCAAAGCAGGAAGAAGCAGCAGACCAAGAGCAGACACTAAGGCTGGGCACGGTGGCTCACGCCTGTTATCCCAGCATGGGAGGCCGAGGCGGGTGGATCACAAGGTCAGATCGAGACCATCCTGGCTAACATGGTGAAACCCCGTCTCTACTTAAAATACAAAATTAGCCAGGCGTGGTGGTGCATGCCTGTAATCCCAGCTACTTGGGAGGCTGAGGCAGGAGAATCGCCTGAACCCGGGAGGCAGAGTTTGCAGTGAGCTGAGATCTCGCCATTGCACTCCAGCCTGGGCAGTAAGAGTGAAACTCTGTCTCAGAAAAAAAAAAAAAAAAAAGACCAGACATGGACAGCCGCCACTCGGAGCCCAGAGCAGGGTTTGCCATGAGTATGCCACATGGTCTCGGGCCTGATGTCGCTGCGGAACTGGGAAAAGCATCTGTTTTCTTACATTCCACATCCCTCTGGTGTCTTTTGCTCCTTTCCTTTGCTGAGACTGAGTTCTCAGGCAGGCTCTATCCTGTGCTTTAGAGTCAGCGGGGCCCACTCTGATGGGCGTTTCCTGTCTGTTTTTTGGAGGTTCCTGAGACTGACTGCACCCATTTACAGAAAGGAAAGGCAGGGGATTGACACAGCACCCTAGGCTTCCTGGGCCAACACCTACTGTTCAGGGAAAATCTCCAGTCCTGTCTCCCTGGACAGAGAGGACAGCAGGGTCCCTCACGATACCAGGGGCTGGTGGGGAAACTCAACACCTCCAGCCTATCCCAGATATCCTAGAATCTGTCATCCTGCCAGAATAGGCCTGTGATGTCCCTGTCCCATCAAAGCAGGGGACGGTGCATGCTGGTTCTCAACCCCTGATGACGTGATCTGTTCTTGGCAAGGCCACATCTTGTTTCCTTCTCAGACAACCATTCCTGTGTCCATCTGCCCATCCATCTGTCCGTCATTTCAACAAGTATTAATACAAACTCAAGACCTACTGTGTGCCAGGCACCAGGATGCAGTGTTGAGAAGATTACACAAAGCCCACACCCCCAAGAAACTCAGAGCCCAGTAGGGAAGAAGGCCAGCACACAGAAGCCCTGGCATCCAGCACACCAGGAACTCCGAGAAGCCACACGAAGGGTACAGGACAGGGCCCTTCCTCAGTACAGAGCAGCTGCAAGCCAAAGAAGCTGGCTCCAGGCCCCCAGGGAGAGGAGCAGTCCTGCTGCCCTTCCAGGAAGCTCAGCCCCTAGTAGAATGCACTTCTGGGGGGCATCCACAGTTGCTTACTTTTAACTAGTTTAATCCGAAGACAAAAGTTGAGCTAAGGCAGCTTGCAGAGAAAGGAAGGACGAGGGGCTTGCTAGGTAGGACTCGTCTTCCACTGGTGTCACCTCAGAAAACAGTGACTCAGAGAACAGCCTCTAGGCCTGGGCCCTCAGCCCCAGGGCAGACTGGCTAGCAGGCCAGTGGGAACTCTGGTCTCACTGAGGCTGGGGCTAGGGGCCGGGACTTCACTGAGAAAAAGTGTTCCAGATGGCAGTGGGGTGGGCTAAACCAGACGCCTCCCAGAGCCCCTCTCCCCTAAGGTTCCCAGCAGTCAGGAGCCTCAGGCTCTCAAACCCTTCCTGCGGTGACGGAATGGTCTAGAAGCCTACTCACAATTTGGTTTGCTGAGAGGGAAAAGTTAAAACCACCCTTTTTATTTGGGAGCCTTTGAACAAGTTTATGATCTTGCCCCTTGTCAGGAAATCTGTTTTCACTTACAAGAAACAGGCTGGCTCAGGGGCCGGCGGTGAGCAGAGCAGTGAGGGAAGACTCCACACTGACAGGCTAATTATATTTTTCACCACTGGCCCGGTTAGTCCCCACTCTGGTCCTGGGCAAAGCACCCCTGGCCTGGTGCTCCTGGAAGCCCCCACTACGGCCCGTCTTTTTGGGGGGTGGAGTTGGAAAGCCAATCTACAGCGAGGGTGCAGAAGGCCAGAGGTGATGTCGGGGGGCCCGGACAGGAAGGGGACGAGCGCCCACTGCTGCGCAACCAGAGCCCAGGCAGCCTCTGCTCTGGGCTGTGGGCACTGTGGAGCAGCCGGGGATTCTGAAGGATCAGCAGGCAAACAGTGCTGCCCCCAGACATGCAGGGCTCCAAAAAGCCAAAGCCCTCAGAGGGTGTCCGAGGCCACTGTCCCAGGGCCCCGGAAGCTGCAGGAAGAGCCTCCTCTGGGGCAGAGACACGCCATGCACGCACGTGGATCCGAGGACAGCCATGCCACTCTCCAGTCACATGACCCACGCCAGGCCAATCACAACACCTCTGCTTCCTCTGCCACCGTGACTGGCTTTGGGCCAGGCATGTGACCTAAGCTGAGCCAATCAGAGTTCACCACTGGGACCCAATGAGCGCACAGCTTTTCCTGCGGCCTCCTGCAGCTAACCCGCCACGTTCTCTTCTCCCAGCGCTGGGCTCTCACCGCGGCAGAACTTCGGAGTCCAGGATGGGGTTGTAGAGCCTGAGGTGTCATTCACATTGCTGGTGAAGAACAAGTAATTTGTAACAAAAGCATGTTCCATGCAATATCAGGGGTATGCTTATACTAAAAATTATTCATTCTTTATCTGAAATTTAAATTAACCTGACGTCCTGTTTTATTTGTTTAGAGACAGAGAGGGTTTCACTCTGTCGCCCAGGATGGGGTGCAGTGGTGGGATCTTGGCTCACTGCAGCCTCCACCTCCTGGGCTCAAGCCATCCTCCCACCTCAGCCTCCCAAGTCGCTGGGATTACAGGCACGTGCCAAGCCCAGCTAATTTTTTATTTTTTTGTAGAGTTTGGCGGGGGAGGGTCTCGCTATTTTGCCCAGGCTAGCCTCGAACCCTGGATTCAGCCTCCCAGAGTGCTGGTATTACAGGCATGAGCCCCGCACCCAGCTTTGTATTTTATTCATTAAGTCTGGCAGCCCGCCTTCACAACGGCGGTTGACCTTGAAAGCCAGCTGTCCAACATAAAGTGGGTCTCCCCAGCCCACCTGGCTGCACACAGCTGCACCCAGTCATCCATCACGGGGCAGAAAGAGCCCATGCAGGCCCTTAAGGCTCAGGAAGCTGCTGGAGGCCACTCCTGCTACACTGACCCTCCCTCACCTCAAACCCATGGCCTCTGTGAAGCCTCATCACCTGTTGACCAAGGAGGCAGCAGCCTCCTTTACAGAGCCAGCCCCAGCCCCGAGTGGATGGCTGCACCCTCACAGCCCCACCTTGCAGGACAACCCTCCCAGAGTGCAGCACATTGAGTGGACGTCTCCATGTTCAAGGCCGAGGCCTACAGAGTCCTGGGCATCTGGCCAAACGTGAGGGACTTGGAAAAAACACAGGGCAAATCAGTCGGGGACAGGAGTTGGAGGAGTTCGAGGAAGAGGAGGGTCAGCAGGCATTTGGGCTGTGGCTGGAGGCTGAGCATGTGCAGGCCCGTGTGAGCCCACCAGAAGCCCCACTGCAGAAGAGTTTTTCAGAGTCAGGTGGGCACATGACCCACCCGGGGGTGCCCATCACCTCCCTCCCCCCAGCCAATCTGCAGCTCACCCCACGGGCTCGCAGTGTGCAGAGAGGAAGGTCAAGCACAGGCACTCCCTCTTGAAACGGCCCTCGCTGTGGCTGGTCTGGATTCCCACTGAGGAAGGCTCAATTGTAGAAGCCACAACGGACCTGAAATCCCAGCAGGGTGCCATGCTTCACGGGCACCTGGCAGTGCTGTGGGGCACATTGATGACTTTGGTCCCTTCCGTTATGGCATGGGCAGCAACTTGTCCTCATCAGGAATAAGCTCTGCTCTGGATGAGGTCGTGCCATGGGCCTAGAGAACCTCTAGACCTGCTCAGGGAACCCCACCCTGCCCCTGCAACCAAGGAACTCATTTCCAGGCACAAGCACAGCCAGGAGCTAAGTCACAGCCATTCCCCATCTCACCCTCTGTCCCTGGCATCTGCAGCCCAGGAGCCATGCAACCTGGTTGGTCTGAGGCAGGGCGCTCCACAAGCCAGGAAAAGCTCCAGTCCTGGCTTCAGGAGGCAGGAGTTGGAGGAGGAGTTTCAGCCTCTCACTGTCACACTAGTGCCCTTAAGCTCTGCCTCCCGTCCCGACTCAGAGCTGCACTGGTCTGCCGTGCAGCACCCACGGGAAGACATCGTTACAGCCCAGGGATCTGGAGCCATTTCATGTTCCATGGGCCACAAGGTGAGTAGGAGAAAGAGGGTGTGTGGTTGCCATTCCGGCCTGCAGTTGGGCAAGGAGACGAGTGGAGCTGGGGACCTCAGAACGTACACCTACGACATGCTGATGCACTGGCGGGAGACCTCTGCAACCCCAAGAGGGCAAGAGCCACAGGGGCTCAGACACCCCAGGAATAAAACTGGGACCAGGCACAGTGGCTCCCGCCTGTAATCCCAGCACTTTGGGAGGCCAAGGTGGGCGGATCACGAGGTCAGGAGATTGAGACCATCCTGGCTGACATGGTGAAACCCCATCTCTACTAAAAAATAGAAAAAAATTAGCCGGGCCTGGTGGCTGGCGCCTGTAGTGCCAGCTACTCGGGAGGCTGAGGCAGGAGAATGGCGTGAACCCGGGAGACGGAGCTTGCAATGAGCCGAGATCATGCCACTGCACTCCAGCCTGGGCGACAGAGCGAGACTCCATCTAAAAAAAAAATTTTTTTTTAAAGTTCGGTCATCCCACCAGGGAAAGAAGCCACCTGTGCGAGGCTCCGGCTGGAGACGAGGGCAGCGGTGGTAAGGTCAGGAGTGAAGGCACTGCCGATACCAGTGGCAGCTTGGGGCCCCCAGAGGAAAAGGAGGGCTCCTCGACTTTCTTGCCTGGGGCTATGTGCTTTCTATTTTATTTTCTTTCCTCTTCTTCCCCTGCTGTTGGGTGTCAGGTAGGTTGGCAGTGGGTAGTTCCAGCGTCCACTCCACAGCTGCAGACGCCCGGCAGACCCTCACCCGAACTCAGGGAGGTGGACATCCCAGACAGCAGGCACAGCTGAGCCGCCCGGCTCATCTCCTGGGGGGAAAGGGAGTGTTTTTATTGATCATCAGATGGCTGCACGGTGCCCTGGAGTCGTGGGAGTGGGTCGGGGGAAATGTGTGGCTCCCACGGGGGCCGAGTGTGGCCCCCGCTGCCGTGTCTGCCCCAAGGCCTTCCTGCCACCTTCTCCTGGTAACAGATGCCCCTGTTTCGTGCTGGAACTGCCCTCACCTGACCCACGTGGTTCTAGTAGAGTTGTTACCCGACCCCCGGGCCTGGACGATCACACGGCCGTGTCCCCTGGCCCAGGGGAGCAAGCCCTTTCCTGGAATGAGGAAGGACCCTGCACTCCTACTCGGTAGCCACACTGGAAGCGAGCCGGCCTGGCCCTGTCTGAGTCATGCCCCCATTCTCCTCCCCTATTCCCCTTGAAGAATAGGGAAACACGTGTTTGCAGTGGAGAAGCAGAGGCCAACACACACAGAGAGAAAGAGCAAGGGACAGAAACACAGAGACAAGTGGAAAGACAGACAGAACCCTGACGACAGCTGGGTCCTGGGAGGCTCAGAGGCCCAGAGGCCCAGAGGCCCACGCCGCCCAGGCCTTTCCGGCCATAGCTTCCTTTTGTGCTGACGGCGTTTGAGCTGATTCCTTCAGTTAGAATCCTAAGGGTCTTGGTGCTCTCCGCCCCTGCCCTGCACAGAGTAGCGATGGATCCACTGCCCCTGGTGACAGTGTGTGCTCTGAGTGTCTCCGGGTTCCCGGGGCCCCACAAACACTGTGGTGGCAGGTGGGAACGACTGAGGCCTGACGAAGGGGGACGGGAGCCCTCCCTCCTGAGTACCCACAAGTACCCAACACAAAGACCTCCTCAAAAGACTGGACTGGACACTCCTCCATCAGCAGGGTCTACCTCACTGATCCAGTATGAATGACGGCCCAGCCACTCAGCCAGGGAGGTGAGCAGGCCAATAGCAGCACAAAACCCACATTCCGTCCTGTTCCATATGTGTGTGAGTGAATGCAGCCCTTGTGCGTGCATAGAAAACGCTCTGGGTCGGGTGCAGTCGTTCATACCCATAATCCCAACACTTTGGGAGGCCAAGGTGGGAGGATCACACCCAACTCTGGTGCTGGGGAGGACGCTATCCTTGGGCCCAAATGGGGCTGAGGCCAGGATAGAGGGCAGTGGCAGGTCCAGCCTCTTCTCTCCTCGGCCTGGGCTTCTGTGTGAGGCAGGGGGCTGCCAGTGTTGAGGGCACACCTGGCCATCCAGAGCGTGGCCACCCTGTGGTGGGTCCCTGCTGTGCCTGCTATGCTCCAGGAAGATGGGAAGGGGTCTGTGGCCACACCTGTGTGCTGCTTAAGGTGGTGACGTCACAGCCTTTTTCATCCAGGGACCCGGAAAGAAGGAGTGTCTCGGGGAAGAGAGCAGTGGGGGCCTCATGGTCTGGAGCCCTCTCCCCACCAGATAGATGGAAGTTCTGGAATGTTCCTAGCCGGTTCTGCTTCTCTTGGCCTGCCTCTTGCTGTGGGCCCTCAGGCAGGCCACTGGCCTTCCTGAGACCTGATTTCCTTGTCCATGAAAATGACATGGAAGGTGACAGCAGCAGGATGGCTCATGGGATACGTGGCTGAGCACTGGGCCTGCTGGCGCCTCTTCTCCAGCATCAGCTCTTCCTTTCCAGTTACTGGGGGTGGGGGGGAGCTATATTGCCCAGTACCTGTCCCCACTTTTTCCTCAGTAACAGAGCCCCAACTCGTAACTGGGCACCTGGCCATTAAGAGTGAAAATTACATTTCCCAGCGTGCCTTGCAACTAGATGCAGCCATGTGTCTGAGTTCTGGGCAACGAGGGTGAACAGCAATGTCACGTGCAGCAGAAAGTATCCTTAAACATAAGGCTGTGCTCTTCCTTCCTGCTAGTTGGAATGTAGGTGTGATGGCTGGATCCTAAGCAGCTATTTTGGGTCATGAGAAAGAAGCCACAGTGAAGGATGGCAGAGCAACAAGCTAGAGGAGCCAGGGTTCCTGATGATCCCAGAGGCGTCAGAGTGGCCCTGGAGGCCTTAAGTAAAAGAATAAGAAACATCCCCCTTCCTTAAGTCAGTACGACTTCTGTGCTGTTTCTGTGGAGCCTGAATCTAATCCTGATGTCTATGTTGGTTACCCATCAGTCTACCCTCAGTCTCTTTGGCTCTTCTCTGTGACCAGCCCTGCTGGCCCACACCCAACATCCACTCTCCACTTCTCCCTGCTCTCGTTCTGCTGGGACCCCCCCTTGGAGGGTCCCACTCTCCACTTCTTCTCCCCACCTCCGTTCTGCTGGGACCCCCCTTTGAGACTCCCAGGGCCCTGTGGTCTCTGAGGTTGAGGTCCACTCTCAGCTTGATGTTGCTGCCAAGCCAGCCCCTCTCACAGCACAGAGCTCTCGGCACAGCCTGTAATTATGTATTTATTGTGGGTTTATTTGATTGCTGCCTCCCCGGGACTGTCACTAATGTGAGGGCAGGGCCCCTGCCTGGTATTCACATTATATCCTCAGCTCCCGGCTGGGGGTCTGGGCTCAAGCAGGTACCCAGTGAACCCTGGGCAGGTGAACCTCGTCCTGGTGAGTGCTGACTCCGTAACCCACCGCCCTCCCCACCCCTTCCTCGGCTACCCCGGCCCCAGCCACTCCTGTCCCTCTCTCTACCCTCCCCCAATGCCCAGAGTCCCCCTCCCAGCCCTTTTCTTCCACCCCATTGTCTTCTCTGCCCCCTTCCTGACCTTGCGTTGAGGCTGCAGGCTTCGGGGCCTTCCAGTGACCCACACCCAGCCACGTTTCATTTTCTGAACTCGGGTTTCAAACATGAGGAAGGAACTGAGGCTGGCGTTCCAGGAGCGGCCCCAGCACTTGCTGGTGGCTGTGTGGGGGCACAGGCCCCCCAGTAAGTCTCCCATCCACAGGGGCATCAGAAGGATGGAGAGGTGGAGTGTCTCCCCCACCCCCCGATTGGCCTATAGGAAAGGACAGACAGTCCCCAGTGCTGGCACCATGTGGGGCAGTCAGAACCCACCCACACTGCGGGTGGGAGCAGCAGTCAGGACAGTGGCTTGCAGAGCTGGCAGTGTCTGCTAACATCCACCAGAAACCCCCACTGTCGGGCACAAGGAGACACACACTAGAATGTTTGTAGCAACACTATTCACAGACTTTGGAGATAACCTAAATGTCTGTCAATAAGAGACTTGGTAGATAAAGTGTTACATCCATACAATGGACTACGACACAGCAACGCAAGAGAACAACCACAGACACACGCAGGACGCAGCAATGCAGTGAGCACGGGGCAGCATTGTGTGGCGTGAAGGCGCCAGCCTCGGAGAGGACGGCTGTACAGCTCTGCTGGCGCGGACTAAGGATCAGGCAGAGCAGTCTCCGGGATGGGTGGCAGAGCGCTCCTGGGCTTGCATGGGAGGGGGCACGAGGGAGCCTCTGAGGGCTGGGAGTTCTCTGGACCAGGCTGGCGGTTGCACGGATGTGCACGAATGTGAAAGTCCAGTGATCTGCAGCTTAAGATTGGTGCACCTGGCCAGGCGCGGTGGCTCACGCCTGTAATCCCAGCACTTTGGGAGGCCGAGGCAGGCAGATCACAAGGTCAGGAGATCGAGACCATCCTGGCTAACACGGTGAAACCCCGTCTCTACTAAAAATACAACAAAAGATTAGCTGGGCGCGGTGGCGGGTGCCTGTGGTCCCAGCTACTCGGGAGGCTGAGGCGGGAGAATAGGGTGAACCCGGGAGGCAGAGCTTGCAGTGAGCCGAGATCGTGCCACTGCACTCTAGCCTGGGCGACAGAGCAAAACTCTGTCTCAAAAAAAAAAAAAGATTGGTGCACGTACTTCACTTTTTTTTTATTTTTTTATTTTTTTGGCAACAGAGTCTCACTCTGTTGCCCAGGCTGGAGTGCAGTGGCACGATCTTGGCTCACTGCAAGCTCTGCCTTCTGGGTTCACGCCATTCTCCTGCCTCAGCCTCCCGAGTAGCTGGAACTACAGGCACCCACCACCACGCCTGGCTAATTTTTTGTATTTTTAGTAGAGACGGGGTTTCGCCATGTTGGCCAAGCTGGTCTCGAACTCCTGGCCTCCAGTGATCTGCCTGCCTCGGCCCCCCAAAATGCTGGGATTACAGGCATGAGCCACCGCGCCTGCCCCACATTTTTAATAAGAATATAAAGATGGAGGAGGCATGGTGTGAGACTGCAGAGTGTGACTGCAGGACGCTGTCATCCCTGTAACCCCCGACTGTCACCTGCCCAACAATGCAGCCCTTGTTCCTCCTCCTCTGTCCCCTGTTCAGGGCAGCCTGGGCTTCCCTCCCTGAGGCTCAGGGCTCTGCACTGTCCCCAGGCCCAGCCCAGTGCTCCTGTACTCCAGCACCTCCTTCTGGTCCATTCTCTCGTGACCCTGACAGGTGCCATCCTGTTTCCCTCCCTGGCTTTGGGTCTGGGCTGTTCCGACAGCACCAATGGCACCTGCACATCCTGAAACTCAAGCCAGACACTCTTCTAGAGACAGGCTTCTGAACCCTCCAGGCTCTCTGCTCCTAAACAAGATCCCAGGCTGGGCGTGGTGGCTTGCACCTGTAATCCCAGCACATTTGGAGGCCGAGGCAGGCAGATTGCTGGAACTCAGGAGTTTGAGACTAGCCTGGGTAACAGAGCAAAACCCCACCTCTACAAAAAATACAGAAATTAGGCTGGGCGCGGTGGCTCACGCTTGTAATCCCAGCACTTTGGGAGGCCGAGGAGGGCGGATTACCTGAGGTCGGGAGTTCTCGACCAGCCTGGCCAACATGATGAGACCCTGTCTCTACTAAAACTACAAAAATTAGCCAGGTGTGGTGGCAGCACCTGTAGTCCCAGCTACTTGGGAGGCTGAGACAGAAGAATCGCTTGAACCTGGGATGCAGAGGTTGCAGTGATCCGAGATCGTGCCATTGGACTCCATCCTGGGCGACAGAGCAAGACTCTGTCTCCAAAATAAAATAGAATACAGAAATTAGCCGGGCATGGTGGCGCGTCTGTAGTCCCAGCTACTCGGTAGGCTAAGGTGGGAGGATCACTTGAGCCTGGGCGGCGGAGGTTGCGGTAAGCCAAGATCACGCCACTGCACTCCAGCCTAACAGAGTAAGACCCTGTCTCAAAAAAATAATAAAATCCCATCCACCAGCCCAGGACGCCCTTCCACATGGGAAACAGGCCCAGGGTTGGGGGGCAGTTCTGGTTCCCAGCCATTAATTCCCAACTTTTTCATTTTATGTTATTTATTTATTTATTTATTTATTTATTTTTTCTCGAGACGGAGTCTGGCTCTTTCGCCCAGGCCGTTCTGCAGTGGCGCGATCTCAGCTCACTGCAAGCTCCACCTCCTGGGTTCACGCCATTCTCCCACCACAGCCTCCCAAGTAGCAGGGACTACAGGCACCCGCCACCACGCCCAGCTAATCTTTTATATTTTTAATAGAGACAGGGTTTCACCGTGTTAGACAGGATGGTCTCGATCTCCTGACCTCGTGATCCACCTGCCTCAGCCTCCCAAAGTGCTGGGATTACAGGCGTGAGCCACCGCGCCCGGCCTTTTATTTTATTTTTTGAGACGGACTCCCTCTATTCCCCAGGGTGGAATGCAGTGGCGCAGTCATGGCTTACTGCAGCTTCTTCCTCCTTGGGCTCAAGCAGTCCGCCCACCTTGGCCTCCCAAAGTGTTGGGATTACAGGCATGATCCACCACCCCCAGCCCGGATCCCAGTTTTTGATGTCGGTGGAATTGGAGATGGCAGGCAGGGCCATCTGTGTGCCAGCTGTGATTGATTAGCAGGGGCTGCCTGGAGAATGAGCTGAGGGCCCGAGGCCACCGCTGGGCTCCGTGGGAGAGAGTGGCTGATGGATTAGTGATGTCTGCCACATGCGCTGCAGGAAGGAGAGGCAGCCTCCATGTCCCTGAAAGACGGCCATCCTCGCACTAACCTCACAGCCCCCCACAGGCAGCTCACTCCAGCCAAGCCCACCACCACCTCCTCAACTGCAACAAATGCTTATAATGACAGCTCATGTATATTTATCGAGCCTGTAATTACCAAGACACTGTGCTGCACGTCACCTACATCCCCTCACCCTGCCCAACAACCCTATCATCATCGCCATACCACAGGCGGAGAAGCCAGGGACAGGGGTGCCTCGCCCCAGCCTCCTGATGCCTGCGGCAGAGGCCCAGCTGTGCACAGCCACACTCTCCCGGACGCCACGTCCCTGATCCCCATGGTGGCACCTCCTTGCCCCCTGCTTTTCTTCAGCTTCTCCACCACTCCTACTCCTCCTTGCCCTTCAAAGCCACCTCAAGTGCCACCCCCTCTCTCCTCATTATCCAAGAGTCCTCCCCCTCCTGAGCCTCTCAGGGGACCTGGGCCCAAGCCACCTTATCAGGAACTTGTGCATGGCTGCACTGTTGGGTCACACATGTCTCCAAGTCTGAACTATATCCTTTCTTCCTTGGGCTCCTGGGGCTAAGCCCAACCTGGCAGACAAAGGCTCCCCTGAGAAGGTTTGATGAGTGAATACATGTCCCCTGCCTCAGAGGGAAGCCCCCATCTCAGGCCTCACACAGGCAGATTCATCCTCCTTCCAGATACAGGCCCCATGAAGGGGCAACAGCAAACAGGATCAGTCCCTGCCCCGGGGAATTACAGTCCCAGCAGTGGCTTGTGACAGCTGCCAAGATGGGCAAGCATTGGAGCATCCAGGAGGACCCCTAGGAAGAGGGCCTGAACAACACCGTGCACGTGCGCTGACACGGGGCATTCCTCGTCCTCAGTCCTGCCTCGTTTTGTGACTCATCACTTTCAGGATGGGAAACCCTCCAAGGAAGGTCCCCTTGGCTCTGGGGTGGCTCCTAGTGGATCTGCAAGAGGCGGGGCCCAGCCTGGTCGTGCCCCATCTTAGGCTGCCTCTGCGTGGGCTACACATCCACAAAACAAAGCAAAACAGCAACGTTTTCTACGATGCTTTTATTCACACTTCAAAACAGGTGCTGGACATCTTCCCATTGCCCCATGCCAGCCCCTGCTCTGTGCCCCGGGAAGCTGACCGTAGGTACAGGATCCATGGGGCCTCCTTGCTCCCTGGCCTCCACCTAGTTCAGCCAATGCGTAGCCAGTAGACAAGCCAAGCAGTCAGGAGGGGTGAGGTCAGTGTACAGCAGCAGCTCCTCCCTGCCGGGTCGCTGTGTCCCTCTCCAAGGTCAGGGCTCCTGGAGACGGCCTCTCCTGTGGCTCCAGCTGCCCTCCAGGTCTCAGGGGGTAACAGCTCCCCTTTGTTGCTGGCCCTGGGTACTGCACAGCTCTCCTTTAATTCACGTATTTTCCATTTATTCAACTCTCCTCAAATACCCTGTCTGAGGGTGCCATAAAAATGTAAGACTGTGTCAATTGCCCATATCAAAAAACATGCTTGTACGTTCCACTTGAAGTAGTTTGGAGGGGAGACTAATGGAAACTAGGGGGAGGCTAGCCCCCAAGCCTCCGCTGAGGCCACCGCTGTCTGTGTCCCGAGGGCCCTGGAGTAGGAGGTGTCAATGACGGACTCAATGAATGAATGAATTGATCCCACCACCACCAGCGGCAGGCCCGCCTCTTCCTTCCACAGCCCACCTTGGCCTCCCCGCCTCGCCAGGTGGCAAGGCCTTCGCTCCTGGTCCCTGAGCGCCGCTCGCTTCCCTCCCGCGTGGGCAGGGGGCAGCCGCGACGCCGGCCCAGCGCCTCCGAGCCGGGAACCGCACAGCACCCGGCGATGGCCCCGAGCCCCGCGCGCCCGAAGCCACGGCGCCGCTCGCTGGGGGCCTCGGGACGGCAGGGACGGCTGGGGGTGGCGCGGACCGCGTCCCCGCGGCGCGCAGCGCGCGATCGAACCGCGCGCCCCGCCCGCTGCGGTCCTCTAACAGCAGCTCGCGCCGCCCCACGTGGGGCCGCACGGGCTGGCGGCCCCCTCACCCGATTGGCCGCCGCACAGCCAATCAGAGAGCGGAGGCGATAGCGGCCGCGCCGATTGGCTGTGGCGGGCCGGCCCGGGGGAGGGGGCGGGACCCCTTTTGTTCTCTCCGCACCTCCGGGTTCGCGCGACTGTGAGCGCCCCCGCCCCGGAGCAGGGGTCCGCGCTGGGGGTCCGGAGGGCGGGGGCACGGCCCGACGCCCCACCCCCAGCTTGTTCACTGGCGCCCGGGCCCAGCGCCTGAAGCGCGGGTCCTTCGCTGGGACGAGCGCTTTTATCTCCGTCCCTCAGTTTCCCTCCCCTTGTCTTCTCCGTGTCCTGGGAGTTATGGAGAAGCTCAGCCCTTGGCAAATGAGCTTGGGACCTTCCTAAAACCTAAGCCAATGATAGGCCCGATCTTGCCTGAGAGGGGCACGTGAGAGACCCCCAAGCTGGAGAGGCAGGTGTCCTGGTAACTCTAACCTGAGACCGTTTTCAGGGTGAGCCTTCTCCTAATCACGGCTGGGGCGTCTTCGTCCAAGGTGGGGCTGGATGGGGGTGGGCAGAGGCCCCCACAGTCACAGCCTGGCCAGCTGTGCAAATGCTCCCCTAAACCGTCCCCCGCTTCAGTCACTCAACCAACCAATCAATCAATCGCAGGGGCCTCCCTCTGGGGTGGAAAGTGGTGGCCCCAGGGACCAGGGACCTTCACAGGGAGAGAGGGCTGTGGTCCGCGCAGGGGCGTCAGGGGTTCAGCCTGGGTCTCCTGACCTCCAGGCCCACGTCTTCCCTTAGACAACACCTGAGCGCATCTCCCAGCGTGGCTGTGGCCACACACATCCCTGGGAGTAGGACGGGCCACCGCGCTGAAGCTGTGGACGCAGGGCTCCCAATCTGTAGGCGAGGGGCCTCTTCCCTGCAGGGGACAGGATCAGGACCCTGGGAGCCCTCAGTCCCCCTCCCAGCACTGATTACCTGGAAAACCCCCGAAGCCCAGGTTGATGAAGAAGGTGGGGCCCTGACAGTGAGTGGCCTGGGCCTGGGATGGTAGCTTGACCTCATCTCCAAGGTCATCCTCCCAGACCTGGGAGTCTAAAAACATTAAATCCTTCAGAAGGACACATTTGCATCAGATCACTGTTCAGAACGCCACTGGTGCCATTGACGGAGCAGTCCCTGGGCTGAAGTGGCTGCTCTGGTCTGGTGAGCGGGGGCACCCGCGCGAGCTCCCAGGCCCAGAGGCCTCCCCCAGATCCTGGTGTTAGTGGCCCATGGAAGGACTCCCAGCCCCAGAGGCTTGGCAGGTGTCTGCGGCTCCCAAGGGGTGGGGTGCTGGGAGGCTGACATCTGTGGAGTGTTTTTACTGTTGAACAAATTGAATCAATTAAACAGGCCCCATCGGGGTGGCTGGGAGCGGTGAACAGGAGGAAAGAGGGGAGCGGAGCCAAGAGGACAGCCTGAGGGCGTCTGTCTCCCCAGGCGGGGTTCAGACGCACCTCTTTCCCTGAATGTTCCAGGGCAGGAGACCCCCCATGTTGACAAGAGGGAGGTGAGTTAGTGGAGGTGGAGTGGGAGGAAAGTCAGTGGGGACTGTCCCTGTTATGTGTCCCCTGAAAGCACGCCAAGGCCTGTGTCTCCTACCCAGCCACCTCTGGGCTTCTCAGCCCCCAGCCCTGTGATGACCCTTTGGACATCCCAGCCTCCTTTCAAAGGCATTTTATTGCTCTCACAAGGAGGCCTCCGGAAGCTGGGAGGCTCCAGCAGAGAAAGAGAGGAGGCTGCCTAGGGAGGCTGGAGGAGGCAGAGAGGAAAGAGGAAACATTGTGGGGGTAATAGCAAGGGCCCCGGGTCACCCACCTGGAGCGGAAGCCTCCCCCTCGGGCAGGCTGAGAATGACGCAGGCGCCGGCTGCTCTGTGACCCAGCTGACCGAGGGACAGCCCCTGCCTGGGAACTCCAGCAGCTGCTGCAGCGTCCCTCCTGCCCAAGCAAGGGCCGCAGGGCCACCCCTCCAATCCGTCCCCGGAGGTCCACTGCCGCCGCCTCTCCTCCAGCTGCCGCTCAGGGGAGCGAGGTTTCCTGAGTCAGGCCACCGGCAGCGGGCGGCCAGCCCCTCTCAGCATGGCGCTTGCCCAGGGCCTGGGCTCCGTCACATGCCAGGACAGTGGTCACCGTCACCCTGGACAGACCATCTCTGTCCCTTCATGTCAAGTGACCATTATTGGGCCCCCTGAGGCAGACGAGCGTCTCACCAGTAAGCTCCCAGGGAGGACGGCGTGGTCAGGGCCTGCCCATCCGCCAGCACTCTGGCCTCTAGGCCCGCAGGCTGAGGGCACCGGCCGGCACCAGAACAGGGGCTGGTTTGGCCGAGGGACCTGCTTCTTGGGCAGCACCAGGAAACAGCCGGAGACCCTCCCAGCGCCCACATCCATGGCGTGAGCCCCGCGTGGGTGCAGCCCCTTCCGCTGCCCGAATTCCAGGCCAGCTGCTGCAGGAGGGACCGCCAGCCAGGGGCGCAGGGCAGAGCGTGGGGGAAGGCGTGGCGCTCGCGCTCTCGGCTCTTGCTTGGATGGCGCCGGCTGAGGACCCCCACACCTGCGCTGCGGTGCAGAGGTCTTAGGATCCGAGGGGGCTGCCGGTCTGGGCCGGCGCGTTCAGGCCCCGGGCGGTGGGGCGGCCTCGGCGTGCGTGGCTCGGTTGCCTGCAGGCAGGCACGCGGCGCTGTGAGAAACGAACGTCCGTGACTTAGTCCACGGGACCGTTTCTGCATTTTCACCCCAACCTGGAGAGCTGCAGCACAGCCGCGGGACAGGAAGTCGCCGCCAGGTGGGTCAGGACTGCGACCTGAACTCGGCTCTGCGGCCTCCCGCTCCGGCCGCCGGTTCGCAATCCTGGCGTGAACCAGCAGATCAACCTCCGGCGCCCGCCACAGGCGCCCTCCCGCGGGAACCGGCAGGCAGGAGCGGTGCGGGGGCGCCCTCCAGCGGCCGTGGCCGGGATGGCGGCCTCCTGCCAGGCTCCAAGCGTGGCCGCGTGGGCAGCGCGCGCAGCCCGCAGCGGAAAGACAGGCGCTCCTCCTGGGTGGGCCTTGGGACCCCTTCGCGCCCTGTGTGGCCGCCTCGTGGTGAGCACCCCCGCCCCTCCCTGCAAGGCCGGTGTTCCCAGCTGGAAGGGCAGGCAACCTGGGAACCAGAGGGAGCTGCTCTGGTTGGGAGGAAAAAGCCAGCTCGGTTCCCGCCTGAGCCCCGAAGGGGCGGGGCTGGGAAGGGGGCCTGGCCAGAGGGAAGGAGCACTCTGGGTTGGGGGTGCTGGGGGAGCACAAAGGCAGGAACTGGGGAGCATAAGGCCAGGAGATAGGGGAGAACCTAGGCAGGAGCTGGGGGAGCAGCCAGGCAGGAACTGGGGAGCATCGAGGCAGGAGCTGTGTCGCGTGTTATCCCCGTCACGTGGAGTTGTGTGTCCTGCGAGGAGCACAGCATTTCAGGGCCTAGAGCCCCTCTCTGTACTGGAGCCGCCTGTGTGTGTCCATTCCGAATGAGCCATACTTCCCTCGCAGCTCTCCCAGTGGGATTAAGAACTGTTAGGCATACACCCGGTGAAGCATTGCTGCCCTTTCTGTTGGAGAGAAGCGGCCTTCTAGCTCAGAGAATAGCTGCTTCCTGGAACTGAAATCCTGCCGCATCCAGACGAAGAGCATGCTTGGAGCAGGCATCAGTGCACACACTGCTTCCGAAATTACAGCTATAAATTTTAAAAAAAATTTTTTTTCAAGGCAGGGTCTTGCTCTGTGGCCCAGGCTGGAGTGCAGTGGCACCACCATGGCTCATGGCAGACTCAACCTCCCTGGCTCAAGCCACGCTCCCACCTCAGCCTCCCAAGTGGCTGGGACTACAGACACATGCCACCACACCTGGCTAATTTTTTTTTTTTTTTTTTTTTTTTTTTTTTTTTTTTTGAGACAGAGTCTCACTCTGTCACCCAGGCTGGAGTGCAGTGGCGCAAACTCTGCTCACTGCAAGCTCCGCCTCCCAGGTTCACGCCATGCTCCTGTCTCAGCCTCCCGAATAGATTGGACTACAGGTGCCCGCCACCACGCCCAGCTAATTTTCGTATTTTTAGTAGAGATGGGGTTTCACCGTGTTGGCCAGGATGGTCTCGATCTCCTGACCTCATGATCCACCCGCCTCGGCCTCCCAAAGTGCTGGGATTACAGGCGTGAGCCACCACGCCCGGCCTAGTTTGGGTAAGTTACATTTTTTTTTTTTTTCTTTTTTGAGACTGAGTCTTGCTCTGTTGCCCAGGCTAGAGTGCAGTGGTGTGATCTTGGCTCACTGCAACCTCCACCTCTCGAGTTCAAAGGATTCTCCTGCCTCAGCCTCCCAAGTAGCTGGGATTACAGGCACCCACTATCACACCTGGCTAATTTTCTTATATTTTTAGTAGAGACAGGGTTTCACCATGTTGGCCAGGCTGGTCTCGAACTCCTGACCTCAAGTGATCGGCCCACCTCGGCCTCCCAAAGTGCTGGGATTAGGGGCATGAGCCACCATGCCTGGCCCATAATTTTTTAAACTGTGATACCTTTTGCCATTTTAACCATTTTTAAGTGTACACTTCAAAGGCATTGAGTACATTTACCATGTTGTGAGACTCTCAACACTATCCGTTTGCAGAACTTTTTTGTCATTCCAGAGACTATCCATTAAGCACCAACTTCCTTTTCCCTCTCTCCCCAGCCCCTGGCCTTGCCCTCTCCCCCGAACCCCTGGCAACCTCTTACCTACTTTCTGTTTCTGTACTTGCCTATTCTAGATGTTTTATAAGTGGAATCAGACAGACGTTGTCCTTTGTGACTGGCTCATGTCACTTAGCATAATGTTTTCAGGCCATCTGTGCGTGGTGTGCGTCAGAATTTCCTTCCTTTTTAACGTTAAATCATAGTCCATTGTATGGAGGGACCACATTTGTTTCTCTATTCATTTATGGATGGACACGTGGGTTGTTTCCACCTTTTCTCTGTGGTGAGTATCGGTTGTGGTCAACATTTGGAATAACTCGTGTTGAGCACACTGTTCGTGTTCCTGCCCCTAGTTCTCTGGGTGTGTGGCTGCGCGGAACTGCTGGGTAATTCTACCCTTCGCTCTTTGAGAACCGCTAATGTGTTTTTCACGGCGCATGCATTGTATGAGAGCTCCAATTTCTCCACATCCTCACCAACACTTACTGTTTTTATTATTGTTCTTGTTATACAGCTTTCATTTTTATAAAAAGCAATTTTTCTTTTGAGACGGAGTCTCACACTGTCACCCAGGCTGGAGTGCAGTGGCACGATCTCGGCTCACTGCAATCTCCGCCTCCCAGGTGAAAGCGATTCTCCTGCCTCAGCCTCCCAAGTAACTGGGATCACAGGCACCCGCAACCACGCCTGGCTAATTTTTTGTATTTTTAGTAGAGGTGGGGTTTCACCGTGTTAGCCAGCATGGTCTCAATCCCCTGACCTCGTGATCCGCTCACTTCAGACTCCTAAAGTGCTGGGATTACAGGCGTGAGCCACAGCCCCCGGCCCAAAAGCAGTATTTTCGTACAAACAATATACTAACGCTAACTGAAATAATTAACAAATTACAGAGATTAAAAAAAATTTTTTTTTTCTTTTTTTGAGACAGGGTCTCACTCTGTCGCCCAGGCTGGAGTGCAGTGGCACCACCTCGGCTCACTGAAACCTCTGTCTTGCCCAGGCTCAAGTGATTCTCCTGCTTCAGCCTCCCGAGTAGCTGAGATTACAGGCGTGCACCAGCACGCCCGCCCGGCTAATTTTTTTTTTCTTTTTTTTTTGTAATTTCAGTAGAGACGAGGTTTCACCGTGTTGGCCAGGCTGGTCTCGAACTCCTGCCTGGGGTGCTGGGATTACAGCCGTGAGCCACTGTGCCCAGTCAAAATATTTTTTATTTACCTCCAACCCCACCACCTAGAGATGACCACTGCTCATTTTTATTGATGGTATTTGGCAACAGGCTTGTCTGCTTTCTAAGCACTGTTGTTTTGTTTAGAGACAGGGTCTTCGCTCTGTGGCCCAGGCTGGAGCGCAGCGGTGCAATCACGGCTCACTGTAGCCTCCACCTCCCAAGCTCAAGCGATCCTCCCGCCTCGGCCTCCCAAGTGGCTGGGACCACAGGCGCGGGCCCCCTCCAGCCAAGCATTGTTTTTCTGACCCGCAGGATGGGAGCAGGGAGAGCGTGGCTGGCCGGGGGTCCACGGGGAGGCCCTGCGAAGGGCAGGCCCCGGCCAGGCGGGGCGCGGCTCCGCGTCTCAGCCGGCGCTTCTGCGCACGGGCTCACTACTGGGGGCGGCCGGAATCACGGACTCGCTGGCCTCGTCTCCGGAGCGGAGGCGGGCAGCTTGAAGGAGCGACCCCGTGGGCCGGCGCATCCCTCCCCAGGCCCCGAGACCCGGCGGGAGACGCACCCTCCCCATGCCTGGCCGCGGAGGCCCGCGCCGAGCCAGGAGCCGCGCATCCATTGGCCGAGAGCGCGGTCGCCCCGGCCAATCACAGGGCGGCCCCGGCGCCCCCGGGCGCGCCGTGGGGACAGAGTCAGGCGCGTGCGCACTCGGCCCTCCCCGGCGGCCTCCGGGCGGGACGCGGCGTCGGCATCTGAAGTTGGGGCTCCGTCCTGCCTCCCTGCGGGCCGGGAAAAGGGTCTCGCACTTGCGCCCCCCGCGGTCCGCGATCCCCAGCCGTCGGCCTAGCCCCAGGCGGGTAGATCCCGCTGTCCCCAGCCCCGGACCAGCCTCCTCCAGCTGCCGGGTGGAGAGGCTGGGGGGCTTTTCCCGAGGTCGGCGGCGAGGCTGAGAGAGCCCAGGCCCCGCCGCGCCCGAGGAGACAGCCCCTCGCGGGCTCTAAAGGCCCCGGGGCCTCCGGGGCCGAGTTGTGCTTGTTGCCGTTTCAGGCGCCGCTGCCCTCAGGCACCGTCCCCTCTGGCCCTGCCTTGGTCTGGGAGGGGTCGCTAAGGGGGCGGAGGGCGCTCCTAGGGGGCCCCCCGGATCTCCTGGCCTCGGCCCCCCCGGGTGGCCAGAGCGGGGCTCTGCACAAAGGCCTCAGGTAGCCGCGGCCTCGGTTCCGAGAAAGCCCCTCGCACTGAGCGGGCCTCAGCTGACCCGGGCAGCCTACTGACCCGACCCGGGCAGCCTACTGACCCGACCCTGACGCCCGGGCCCTCCAGGCCTGTCAGAGCCTCCAGGAAAGGAAATGGGCTGCGGGGCGCAGCGAGGCTGGACAGCGGGCGCTGGCCCAGGACTCCCCTTGCCCAGAGGAGAAAATGGAGGCTGAGCCTCCGGAGAGCCCAGCTCGATGCCAGGAGCACTTTGCAGAGGGACACGGATGGGGGCTGGCAGCACTTCACCCCTGTGCGGTAACGGAGTAACCGGAGCGCACTGAAGTCAGCAGCACCCCCACCCACCCACCAAGGCCACCGCCACCTCCCACCATCCCGACCATCCTTTGCTCCCTCAACCCTTGTTGCTGTGGGGCTTGGGGATATGTTGGATTCTCACTGGCCCGGAACTTTGCTCCCCAAGGGCCGCCTGGCTGTAGAGCAGAACCCCCAAGTCCTGGAGAGAAGGGCGGAGGCCGGCCGACCAGGAGCTCTGCAGAGGAGCAAACTCTGGCCTGCGGACCCAGGGCTCTCACCGGCATGTAAACCTCTGTGGTTCACAAGGCTTGGCGCTCCATGCTCTCTGCAAACTGGGCCTCATACCACCTGTCTGCCCTGCACCTGGAGAACTGACAGCGTACCCGCCCAGCACTGGCAGCAGAAGCTAAAGCATTCCTGGAACCCACAGGCCCCCAGCTAGCCTGACCCCCTGCCCCAGCCCCCCACGGCCCTGGCCTGGCCTCCCTGCAGCTCCCGGAATGCACCCAGGCTGTGCTGGCCCCGGGGCCTCTGCGTGCCCATCCCTCTGAGGACTGCTCTTCTTCTTGCTCTAGGCGCCTCCATCTCCTCCCACAAATCTTTGCTCACGTGTCTTCTCAGACAGCCCCCACACCCCTGTCTAAATGTTCAGTCCCCCTCCCCCGCTCCTCGGCCCCCTCAAGCCCAATTCTTGCTTGGGTTCTGGTAGCTGGTGCCCCCTTCCCTCCTGCTGCGGACCTGAGCTCTTTCTGCCCCTCTGTTTCCTGCTGCATCCTGCCTGGCTCCCAGGAGGCCTCTCTCAGCATTTTCTGACAACAAAGCCGGGGCTGCAGATCCCTGGTAAGATTCCAGGCTAGCATCAGCCCTCCTCTCCCGCACGCACCACAGCTAAAGCACACAAGGGCACCGCTGAACGCCACCACTCCCAGCTGCCAGAGTGCCGCATCCGTCGGCAAGGAAAATGGGGACCCTTCCATAGAAAACAGGCAAAGACTGAACAGACATTCACAATGGCCCCAAACAAATGGAAAGAAGCTCACGCCCTCCAAAAACCAAAGAAATGCAAATTCACACAGCCAGGAAGTGTCATTTCTCACCTTCCGAACTGGCAAACGTGGACCAAGGTGGTCCTGGGTGTTGGTGGGGATGCTGGCAAGGTGCTCTCAGGGAGGGAGGGCACAGCCCTGGGGGGCCATCTGAGCTTGTGGGGCACCTGTTCATGCTAAGGAATCAGGAGCCACGGCCCCCTGGGGACCCCATTAGCCTCGCTGTGGCCAGGCCCGGAGAAGCCCCTCAGTGTGAGGACACAGGAGCACTCAGCCCCAGGCAGACCCACAACCTGTTCCAGGGCCAGGACTGTTCCTTCCTGCCCCTAGCTCCTTCCCTGTCTCTCTGTCCCAGTGCAGTTAATACTGGATGTTTCTGAGTCACCAGCTGGAGGGAGTGTGGCCCTTCAGCCTGGTCAGGGGCCCCCCAGTTGGGGTGGGTGGCTTGGCTCATGACCTCGGTGGAGGGGCCCCTGGGCACCCTGCTGGTGGCAGGAGGAAGCCAGAGTGGCCCCAGAAACACTCCTTGAAGAGCCAATAAATCACAAGCCCCCTCTGCCTACCCCCTCCACATCGCCGCCTGACGTTTTTTATATTGATGCATTAATTTATCTTTAAAAATGGGCAACACTGCTTGTTTGATTTCCACAGAGGCCATGTGGGGCAGAGAGTGACAAATTATTTCTTGACCCTCGAGTAGCTGATGTAATGAGTCCCCCACACTGAAAGCCCGTGTGTCCCCGGCTCCCAGACACTCCTCGGTTTGGCTTGGGGCCACTCCCTGGTACTGGGATGTCACTAGTGCTGTCCTTGACAGGTGACCCATTTGCCTGAAGCCCGGGATGCCCATCTGTCTGGGACCTGTTTCAGGACCGCATGACCTTGCCCCCTGGGTCTCTCTTCCATGCCTTAGAGGGGGCTGGGGGCCAGGTGGGGGTGGGGGCACTGGCCCTTCCTGGGGCCTGACGAGGCTGTGACCTCGGCTCATGGGGACAGTTTGGATGCTGCTCATTCGTTTGTCTACATCGCCAGGACAGGCAGGATCTGGGAGCATCACAAAAAAGGGAGTTATTCGCAGCAAATATGAGTGTGTTCAAAAAGAAATCTGAAGTCAGTTTCCACGAGAATTCTGTCTACTCTGGACAGGCAGAGGCCACCTGAGCTCGGGACCGCCCAAGAAGGGATTCAGAGGAGCCACATTCCACTTTCTAGGTGTGACCCTCAGTCTGCTCCAAGTGGACTTGAGACATCCCAATAACAACACTGACTAGGTACTAAAACAAACACAGACAGGAGCACGTGTGCACCCCGAACACACAGCAGGGCAGCAGCCATCCAGGGTGGGCAGCCTCCCAGATGGCCCCACAGGCCCGCACCCCTGCCCTCCTGTCGGCCACGCCCCACCAAGGGAGGGTCTGTGTAATCAGTAGAGCAGGGCAGAGGCGGCAGCAGGCCAGTTTAGAGAGACAGCACACAGCAGCTTCCATCCTGGTTCTCTGTCTCTCTGTGTCTCTCTCCCTCTTTCTCTCTCTCTCTCTGCCTCTCTCCCTCTGCCTCTCTCCCTCTCTCCCTGCCTCTCTCCCTCTCTCCGTGCCTCTCTCCCTCCCTCCCTCTCCCCCTCCCTCTCTCCCCCTCCCTCTCTCTCTCCCTCTCCCCCTCCCTCTCTCCCTCCCCCCTTCTCCCCCTTCCCTCTCTCTCCCTCTCTCTCCCTCTCTCCTTCCCTGCCTCTCTCCCTCCCTCTCTCCCTCTTTCCCCCCTCCCTCTCTCCACCTCCACTCTCTCCCTCTCTCCCTCTCTTTCTGTTCCCCTCTCCCTCTCACTCCCTCTTCCTCCCTCCCCCTCCCTCTCTCATCCCCTCCTCCTCTCTCTCTGTCTGTCTCCCCCCTCCCCCCTTCCCTCTTCCCTCTCTCCCTCCCTCTCTCGTTTCCCTTCCTCTACATGGGGAGGAACTCACTCCCTGCCAACAGCCAGGGGAACAAGCTTGGAAGTGGATTTTCCAGCCCAGCACGCAGCCTCCTGGAAGACCACCAGGTGAGTTGCTTCCTGTGCCTCAGCTGCTGTGAGAGATGATAGATGCTTGCTGTAAGCCCCTGTGTTTTGGAGTAATTTGTTACACAGCTGTAGAGGGCCAACGCACTGCTAAAGCAGCAGCAGGAGCAGGTGTAGCCAGGCACCTAAGAGGAGCTGCTTATAAACGCCAGGGGGTGGCTCAGCCTGTAATCCCAGCGCTTTGGGGCCAAGGATGGAGCCGGCCTGGACAACATAGTGAAACCCCTTCTCTACAGAAAATTAAAAAAATAAAAGATTAGCCAGGCATGGATCCGATGCTTCCGTAAGGACTTTGAATCTCCAGGCAGGGACAGAGAAGACATCAGAGACTCAGGATCAACAGCAGCTGCACTGAGAGCTGAGGTCCTCGCGCTGGGCTGCTCCCCCTCCCCCACTGAGCCACTCTGAGCGCGGGCGACGGTTCCCTGGGTTCCTTCTCGCCTTCTGAGAAGGCTTCTGTCGACCTGTGGCTTCAGTGGGACCTGAGCTCATCCCCGAGACCGCCTTTTTTCACTTCGTTACCAAGGGTTGAGCATCTGCTTACTGAGGGTGGTGCGCGCCTGTAGTCTCCGCTATTCCAGAGGCTTGATGCAGGAGGATCACTTGGACGGTGGAGTTCCAGGCTGCAGTGAGCTATGATCACACCACTGCACTCCAGCCTGGGCAATAGAGAAAGACCCTGTCTCAAAAAAAAAGAAAAAAGAAAACAAAAGTGGGGAGGGGCCAGGCGCGGTGGTTCACACCTGTAATCCCAACACTTTGGGAGGCCTAGGGGGGCGAATCACGAGGTCAAGAGATTGAGACCATCCTGGTCAACATGGTGAAACCCCCTCTACTAAAAATACAAAAAATTAGCCAGGCTTGAAGAGAATCACTTGAAGTCGGGAGGCGGAGGTTGCAGTAAGCTGAGATTGCCCCACTGCACTCCAGCCTGGGGACAGAGAGAGACTGTCTCAAAAAAAAAAAAAAAGTAAAACACAGGGAAGAGGAGGGAGAGAGGAGACCTCAGAGTTGCGTGGCTTTCCTTTTCTGACCCAGGACAGCAGGGGAAGCCCCGCATTTGTGGCCAGAGCCCTGGGATGGATGGAGCCCAAACACCCTCCTCTGCATGTCTCCATTCCCTGGGGGCTGCAGGCCCGAGCTGTCTGGTCCTCCCTTCATCCATTGCACCTGGTGTTCCTTCTGCCCAGAAAATTGTTGGTCCTCCCATGTATCAGAAGCCACATGCTCACCTTCCAGGGCACTTCTGCCCACACAAGCATTTCCTCCAACATGGAAGGAGGGCCATCCCCTGCAGCAGGCAGTACTCCAGCCTTCAGGGAGCTGCCCTTCACCAGAGGGGCTGTCTGCAGACCCACGCACACGCCTGGCATATACCACGGCACTTAGTAAATGTTTGCTGACTCAGGGCATGCAGGCCAACTCTCTGGTCTCTGTTATGAACCAGAAAGTGGGGGGTATGGTGATAACAGGACTTATTTACACAGGTTAACAACCTGCCAATGAGGTAGGAAACTTCCACCACACTGATTAAGAAACTGAGGCACAAGGAGGTTGTATAACTCGACTCAGATTGCACAACTATTAAGTGGCAGAGCCAGGACACAATCCAGGTAGGCTGGCTCTGCATCTACACTCAACCACTGCACTTGCTGTTTTCCTGGAACAAAACCACCTGCTTGTCGGGTGCCTCCCTCCATCAGCGCCTGGACCAGGACATCAGCCATGTGCATGGTGGGCCTGGAGCTGCCCCACGCCCGCCAGCCAACCAGGTCAGTGCGGCCTCCCCTCCATCATGATTGGTTCAGGCAATCCAGGCCTCAGCCAATCAGAACAAAGCTCTGGTCCAGCTCCCCTGGAGTGCCTGACTTCTGCACTTTCCCAGCATGGTGGCCTGGAGATGTCTCACTCACTGTTGCCTAGGCTGGAGTGCAGTGGGGCAATCTCAGCTCACTGCAATCTCTGCGTCCCGGGTTCAAATGGTTATCCTGCTTCAGCCTCCCAAGTAGCTGGGATTACAGTAGGTGGCTCACGCCTGTAATCCCAATGCTTTGGGAGGCCTAGGCGGGCGGATCACGAGGTCAGGAGTTCGAGACCAGCCTGGTCAATATGGTGAAACCTCGTCTCTACTAAAAATACAAAACTTAGCCGGGCGTGGTGGCGTATGCCTGTAATCCCAGCTACTTGGGAGGCTGAGGCAGGAGAATCACCTGAACCCGGGAGGCAGAGGTTGCAGTGAGCCGAGATCGTGCCACTGCACTCCAGCCTGGGTGACAGAGCGAGACTCCGTCTCAAAAAAAAAAATAAAGGAGAAGTGAGAACCTCTGTTTGCCATAGAGCTTCGTGCAAATACATGCATTGATCTGCAGAGGCAGGCCCACGGGGTATAGGTAAGAACGTGGTGCTAGTGAGGAAAAAATTCAGATGCAAGCAGCAGAATACCCAACTGACAGGCGGTTCAATGTGTGGAGGCTTTTCTTCTTTTTCATGTAACTAGAAATCTGGAGGTGGGAGTTATCCCCATCGCGACCCAGACTCTTTCAGTCTTTCTGCTCCAACATCCTTGGCAGGTGGGCTTTTGTATGTTGTTTGTAGGGCAGCTGCTGGAACTCCATATACCACACACACCTCTACAGTCAAGGCACAAAGAAAGGATGAAGAGACAGGGCCAGTCACATCTGTGCCCTTTTATAGGGAAAGACAAACCTGCCCTAGAAGCCCCTGCAGTGGATTCCCCCCAGGCCTCAACGGCCACCCATGATCGGGCATGCTATGAGGGATTCGGAGACGGCAGAGAGCCAGGTTGTCATGACAGCAATGGCCAAGCATGCTTCATTGCCAGGGTCTTGGTAGCCCTCCAAAAAGCAAAGTTCCATAGGCAGGAAAGAAGGGGAACAGATTTTGGTGGGCGGCAGGTCTGCCTGCCACAGGTGGGAAGACAAGACATGGGGAGGTTCACAGATTACCCAGGGGAGTGGGGATCAGATGAAGGGCTGCCTGGCCGGGTACAAAACCTGAGATCCTGCTGCACAGCTGGATGAGGGAAGAGCCCTGCTGCTGCTGCTGCTCCAGCCCCCTCAGCAACAGCATGGATGTCACAGATGCTAGCCACCAGATGTCCACTGGCCTCACTGCCAGAACCAGTTCTATGCTGCTCCTGCTTATGGTGTGAAGACACCACAGGCTTCCAACTGAAGGTTGGAGGTGGATGCACCTGACTGGTGGAGCCTGGGCCATGTGACTGAGTCCTGACAGCAAGGGATGCTGGGAAAGTTAGTATCTACCGTTTTTCAATTTATACAGAAAGATGAGTCCTGCTTTGCAAACTGGAGATTAACTTTAGGTGAGAAGGAGATTCTTTACACATGCAGGGAGCATAAGCTGGCACAACTTTTTGGAAAGTAATGTGGCAATACATATGAGCAGCCTAAAAAAGGCTATAGCCTGTCACCCAGTAATTTCATTTTAGATAATCTCTTAAAATCGTAGTAGGGGCTGCCGGGCAAGGTGGTTCACTCCTGTAATCCCAGCACATTGGGAGCCTGAGGCAGGCCGATCACCTGAGGTTGGGAGTTCGAGACCAGCCTGGCCACCATGGAGAAACCCTGTCTCTACTAAAAAATACAAAATTAGCCAGGCATGGTGGCACATGCCGGTAATCCCAGCTACTCGGGAGACTGAGGCAGGAGAATCGCTTGAACCTGGGAGGCGGAGGTTGCAGTAAGCCGAGATGGCACCATTGCACTCCAGCCTGGGGAAAAAGAGCGAAACTCCATCTCAAAAAAAAAAAAAAAAAAAAAAAAGATGGTGGTAGGGGCTAGGCGTGGTGGACGCCTGTAATCCCAGCATTTTGGGAGGCCGAGGCCAGTGGATCACTTGAACCCAGGTGTTCAAGACCAGCCTGGGAAACAGGGTGAAACCCTGTTTCTACAAAAAGTTTAAAAATTAGCCAGGCAGTGTGGATCATGCCTGCAGTCCCAGCTACTTGGGAGGCTGAGGTGGGAGGGTGGCTTCAACCCTGGAGGTCAAAGCTGCAGTGAGCTATGATTGCACCACTGCACTCCAGCCTGGGCAACACACTGAGACCCCCATCTCTTAAAAAAAAAAAAAAAAAGGTAGTGGCTGGAGTGGTGGGAACCCTTTAACACTCATGTCATCATGACAGAGTTGATTATAACCCAATCATGTGGCAGCAACTGACTTGTCCAATGAGGAGAGTAAGTGAATCTCAGCCCAGCCATCCTACAATGAATATTTAATAACCCGGGGAAAAAAGCTTCAGTTCTAATGGCAAATGGAAAGATTAGGATATACCTGTAGTTGTCTTGGCAAAGTCTTACAAGGTATTATTTATTGAAAGCAACAAGCCAGTTGTGCAAACCTGCCTGATTTGAAATTACTTGGCAGGAATGTTTGGAAAATTCCTCATATTTAAAAAAACTTCCCCTTGAAAATTAGGAAAAGCCTTAAAATGAAAATACCTGGGAGAAACCTAAAGATGGTTGGCTGAGAGGTTTGAAAATGTGGACATTCCCAGACAAGTTCATAATGATGCCATAAATAAGAATGCTTGCAGCCCGGCTCAATGGTTTATGCCTGTAATCCCAGCACTTTGGAAGACTGATGTGGGAGGACTGCTTGAGACCAAGAGTTCGAGGCCAGCCTGGGCAATATGGTGAGACCCCATCTCTACAAAAAAATTAAAAATTCACCGAGCATGGTGGCTCACACCTTTAGCCCCAGCTACATGGGGAGGCTTGAGCCCAGGAGGTCAAGGCTGCAGTAAGCTATGATCATGCCACTGCACTACAGACTGGGTGACAGAGTGAGACCCTATATCAAAAAGAAAAAAAAAAAATGGAGGCCGGGCATAGTGGCTCATGCCTGTAATCCCAGCACTTTGGAAGGCCAAGGTGGGCGAATCACTTGAGATCAAGAGTTGGAGACCAGCCTGGCCAAAATGGTGAAGCCCCATTTCTGCTAAAAATACAATAAAAATTAGCCAGTTGTGGTGCTACATGCCTGTAATCCCAGATACTCAGGAGGCTGAGGCAGGAGAATCGCTTGAAGCTGGGAGGCAGCTATGTCAGTGAGCCAAGATCGTGACACTGCACTCCAGCCTGGGCAACAGAGTGAGACTCCATCTCAAAAAAAAGAAAAGAAAAAAAAATGAACCATGGACATAAATGTAAAATGCAAAATTATAAAAGTTCTAGAACAAAACATAGGAGAAAATCTACATGACCTTAAATTAGGTCATGAGTTTTTTTGTTTGTTTTTTGTTTTTGTTTTTGTTTTTGAGATGGAGTCTCAATCTGTGTCCCAGGCTGGAGTGCAATGGCATGATCTCAGCTCACTGAAACCACCGCCTCCTGGGTTCAAGCAATTCTCCTGCCTCAGCCTCCCAAGTAGCTAGTATCACAGGCGCTCATCACCATACTCGGCTAATTTTTGTATTTTTAGTGGAGACGGGGTTTCACCGTGTTGGCCAGGCTTGTCTTGAACTCCTGACCTCAAGTGATCTACCCATCTCGGCCTCCCAAAGTGCTGGGATTACAGGCATGAGCCACTGCACCTGACCAGGTCGTGAGTTTTTACATACAGCACCAAAATCATTATCTATTAAAGAAAAAACTGAATTGATATTATTAAAATTTAAAACTTGGGCTGGGCACAGTGGCTCACATCTATATTCCCAGCACTTTGGGAGGCCGAGGCGGGTGGATCGCTTGAGGTCAAGAGTTTGAGACCAGCCTGGCCAATATGGTGAAACCCCATCTCTAATTTTAAAAAACACAAAAAGTAGCCGGGCGTGATGGTGCACACCTGTAGTCCCAGCTACTTGGGAGGTTGAGGCAGGAGAATTGCTTGAACCCAGGAGGCGGAGGTTGCAGTGAGCCGAGATCATGCCACTGCACTCCAGCCTGGCTGACAAGTGAAACTCCATCTCAAAAAAAAAAAAAAGAGCACGGAAATTCAAATTCCAACACACTCTGCACCACAGGTCCGCCTTGAGGACTGTGCGTTAAGTGAAATAGGCCAGTCACAAAAGACAAATCCTGTACAGTTCCACATGTAGGAGGGACCTAGAGCAGCTAAATTCATACAGACAGAAAGTGAAATGGTGGCTGCCGGGGGCTGGGTGGAGGAGAAGGAGTTGTTTGATGGGTACAGCTTTTCGGTTTTGCAAGATGAAAGTTCCAGAGATTTTGGCTGAACAACAGTGCCGATGCTCAGTGCCCAACTGTATGCTCAAAAGTGGATGGCTGGGAGCGGGGGCTCACTCCTGCAGTCCCAGCACTTTGGGAGGCGGAAGTGGGCAGATCACCTGAGGTCAGGAGTTCGAGACCAGCCTGGCCAACATGGTGAAACACTGTCTCTACTAAAAGTACAAAATTAGCCGGGCGTGGTGGTGTGTGCCTGTAATCCCAGCTACTTGGGAGGCTGAGGCAGGAGAATCGCTTGAACCTGAGAGGTGGAGGTTGCGGTTAGCCGAGATCATGCCACTGCACCCCAGCCTGGGCGACAGAGCGAGATTCTGTCAAAAAAAAAAAAAAAAAAAGAACCGGGTATGGTGGCATGTGCCTGTAGTTCCAGCTATTCAGGAGGCTGAGGTGGGAGGATCACTTGAGCTTGGGAGGTTGAGGCTGCAGTGAGCTGTGATCTTGCCACTGCACTCCAGGCTGGGCGACAGAGCAAGATCCTGTCTCAAAATTTGAAACAATTTCAAAGAAGGAAAGGAAGCTATGCCTGTTGCATACAAGCAGAATCTTCCTCGCGGCTCGGCCTGCTCCAGCCTCCCGGAGGATGAGCCTCTGACCAGGGCCGGCCCAGGTGCCACAGTCACAGCCAGTGGCCCGCAGTTCTGAGGCCCCTGGCACCGCTGAGGCGTCCCTGGAGCTTCCTCACCAGCCTCACGCATCCTGCCGGGGTGGCGGGGTCAGGGCCCACCTCTGGGCACGGGAGGCGTGGGCCTCACGGGCCACGGATGGGAGCCCAGGGCAGGGGGCTGGAGCCCTCGGGGGTCAGAGCCCGTGCGCATTCCAGGGCGGAGGCGGTCAGCCGATGGACCAGGCGGTGCCGCAGCGACAGAGGGGGTTGAGATCGGGGCTTTCCCCTGCGACCAGCTCGCAGCCTGACGTCGTCCTCGCTCTGGGGAAACCAAGGCACGGGCACGCGCGGGCGTGGCGCCAACGTCCTCGCTGCCGGCCCCGCCTCGCCCGGGAGAGCGCCCCGGCCCTGCTCCCCGCTCTACGGCCCCGCGCCCCGGCCATCTGCGGCTCCTCTTGCTTCGCGCCCGCGCCGCGCTCTGCCCACGCCCAGCCCCGCAGCTTCTCTGTGACCCCCGCCTGCCGCACCCCGGCTAGGGGCTTATTAGCGCCACGGAGCTGAGCTGGACGTGTCCAGGATCTGGGGAGGGAACAGCCCAGAGAGGGCAGGGCCTGGCCAGGCCTCCCCAGGCAGCCCTGCGGTCCTGCAGCCACGAGAGGAGGGGACGCCACAAATCCGGGTGCCGACCCCGGCCAGGAGAGTCGGGAAATGGGCCTTGGCTGGGACCCAGGCCGACTCTGATCCCGCGGGCCTCGTAGCCCGTCCAGCCCTCGGCCATGCAAAGTGGGGGTCCCACGGGATGAGCCCCAGTGTGGGAGCCCAGCTCGGACAGACATCACTCCTCAGTCCCCCGACCCTCCGCCGCAGGAGAGAAGCTGGACGCTTGCCTGGGCGACCAGGTCCAGGCCACCCTAGGCAGTGAGGAGCAGCAGGGGGCCGTGGCGAGAGGACAGGGAGGGCCTCTGTTGGGCCTCGGAGGTGGAGACCCCACTGCTGAGCCACAGCTGGGGCATGCATTGGCTTTCCTCTGAGCATCTGTCTGGGGAACCGCCGTGGGAGGAGCAGAGCCCCTCGGGCACTGGTAGGGAAGCCAGGCTGCCAACAGCCCTGCCACCCTGGCTGCAGGTTCTGGAGCCGGGGACCCTCTAGGCTGAAGTTCTCCAAGTGGGTTGAGCCCAGGTATCCGTTTATCCTAGGTAGGCCTCCATGCCTGAAGGTCCCGGGCTCCTCTGGACCACCCGTCCTGCCAGGGGGCAGACAGGCCTCCTGTCCCTTCCTGTTTCCGTTCTGCTCCCTCCCTAAACTCCAAGCTAAGTGTGTCCCTGGGCAGCTGGGTCTTAAGAGCCTGAAAGGCTGGACGGAGTCTGTTTGTTCGTTCAGAGGAATCTCAGCTATTTCCTGGGAGGCTCCATCTGAGCCTGGCAGGTCCCGGATGAGGGGTGGGTGGCCCAGTGAGCAGGTCAGCCCTGTCCTCAGGGGCTTGCAGCACACCCGCCAGGGTGGCAATTATCCAAAATATAGAAAACAAGTGCCACTGAGGATGTGAAGCAACTGGAACTCTTGTCCACTGCCGATGGGAATGCAAGATGAGGCAGCTGCTGTGGAGAACTGTTGGTTCCTCAGAAAGGTGCACAGAATGACCCTATGACCAGCAGCCCACGCCAGCCACAGACCCCAGAGAACTGCAGGCAGGCCCTGGAACACATACTTCACAAGCAGAATGTAGTATAGACATATACTGCAGTATTTCTCAGCTTTAAAAAGGAAGGGCCAGGCACGGTGGCTCACGCCTGTAATGCCAACCCAGAGGCTGAGGCAGGTGGATCACTTGAGGTCAGGAGTTGGAGACCAGCCTGGCCAACATGGTGAAACCCCGGCTCTTCTAAAAATACAAAAATTATCCAGATGTGGTGGTGGGCACCTGTAGTCCCCGCTACTCAGGAGGCTGAGGCAGGAGAATCACTTGAATCCAGGAGGCGGAGGTTGCAGTGAGCCGAGATCGTGCCACTGCACTCCAGCCTTGGCAACAGAGTGACACTCCATCTCAAAAAAAAAAAAAAAAAAAAAAACATGAGAGACAGAGGTTGCAGTGAGCCTGAGATCACGCCACTGCACTCCAGCCTGGATGATGGAGAATCTGTCTCAAAAAAAAAAAAAAAAAAAAGGAAGGAAGGTGTGGTGGCTCACCTCTGTAATCCCAACACCAACACTTTGGAAGGCAGAGGCAGAAGGACTGGTTGAGCCCAAGAGTTGGAGACCAGCCTGGGCAACATGGGAAGACCCCATCTCTATAAAATAAATAAATAAATAAAATTGGCCGGGCGCAGTGGCTCATGCCTGTAGTCTCAGCACTTTGGGAGTCCCAGGCAGGCAGATTGCTTGAGTTCAGGAGCTAGAGACCAGCCTGAGTGATACGGTGAAACCTCGTCTTTCCTAAAAATACCAAAAAATTAGCCGGGCTTGGTGGCATGCACCTGTATTCCCAGCTACTCAGGAGGCCAAGGTGGGAAGATCACCTGAGCCCAGCCAGTGACTGAGATTGCACCACTGCACTTCAGCATGGGCAACAAAGTGAGACCCTGTCTCTAAAAAATAAATAAATAAAAGTAAATAAATAAAATTAAATTAGCCAGGCGTGGTGGCACACGCCTGTGGTCCCAGCTACTCCAGAGGCTGAGATGGGCAGATTGCTGGAGTCAGGGAGGTTGAGGCTGTGGTCAGCTGTGATTATGCCAGTTCACTATGGCTTATGTTACACTGCAAGACCCTGTCCAAAAAAAGAAAAAAAAAAAAAGGAAGAAAATTGTTGTTTAATAGATATAGAGTTTCAGCCGGCATGGTGGCTCATGCCTGTAATTCCAGTACTTTGGGAGGCCGAGGTGGGAGGATTGCCTGAGGTCAGGAGTTTGAGACCAGCCTGGCCAACATGGTGAAACCCTGTCTCTACTAAAAATACAAAAAGTAGCCAGATGTGTTGGTGCATGCCTGTAGTCCCAGCTACTTGGGAGGCTGAGGCAGGAGAATCCCTTGAACCCGGGAGGCGGAGGTTGCAGTGAGCCGAGATCGTGCCACTGCACTGCAGCCTAGTGACAGAGCAAGACTCCGTCTCAAAAAAATAAAAGAAAATAGATGTAGAGTTTCAGTTTGGGAAGATGAAACAATTCTGAAGATGTGGTAATAAAGGCACACCTTTGTGATGTAATGACTGTACACTTCAACACCATTAAAATGATAAATTTTGTGTTATGCATGTTTTACCATAATCTAAAACAAATTTTTTGGGGGCCTGGGCGTGGTGGCTCACACCTGTAATCCTAGCACTTTGGGAGGCCAAGGAGGGTGGATCAGCTGAGGTCACGAGTTCAAGACCAGCCTGGCCAACATGGTGAAACCCCATCTCTACTAAAATATAAAAATTAGCTGGGTGTGGTGGTGGATGCCTGTAATCCCAGCCACTTGGGAGGCTGAGGCAGGAGAATCGCTTGAACCCAGGAGGCAGAGGTTGCAGTGAGCTGAGACTGCACTATTGCATTCCAGCCTGGGCAACAGAGCAAAAACTCTGTCTCAAAAAAAAAAAAAAGAAAGAAAGAATTTTTTTTTTAATCTTGCATATCGGGGAGAGAGATGGACGAGTAACAGAGGGTGGAAGTGGAGGAAGGCGTGCTTCCCGGGAGAGGACTGGGCTGTGTGGGGATGGTGTGGACGGCTGCACAGGTGGTGCACTGCACAACTGCAGGGGATGCCATTCACATAGACCATGATGCTGCATCATGTGGGAAGTATGCACCACGGCAGTCCTCTCTGGAGGGCACCCTGAGAAGGGCCGCCAGCAGGGAGCTGGACAGCACGGGGACACATCCTTTCCAGCAGGAAAGGATTCCAAACGACCACCAGCAGGCGGGCAGGCCAAGCATAGCTGAAGGGAGTCATGGGAGGCCACGAGGTGCTCTGTGTACAGCAGGCAGCCCCAGCACTTGGCAGCCCACGTGCTGCACAGAGGAAAACACCTGCCCACAGCTGTCTCTGGCTCTGATGTTTAGGACCCACCTCCAACCAAGCAAGGGTCCTGCAAGTCAGAAAATCTCTCAGTCATCGGAGCCAGGATTTGCCCACATAAACCATTGAACTTCCCCCTTGGTCTCCATCCTCTATGAAAACATGAAAGGGGTTTGAAATTGCATCCAATAAACACAATGTCCATCTCCTGCCGGGGAAAATTGGTCTGGGTAGAGGGATGCCGGTGGTGTGGACAGGCTCTGAAAGCTGCAGGAAGGCTCGGCTTGGAGAACATCCTCCACCTCTGCCTACCATCAGGACCCAGGGATCCTGGGGAAGGGGACCCCTTTCAGGAGTGCCCTGAAGTCCCCCAGCATGTGTGACACTTCTCAGAGCAGGCATCCCTTCCAGAAGTTTCTGTTAACTAAGCTGAATGGCATTTAAGATATTGAAAACAGGCTGGGCGCGGTGGCTCACATCTGTAATCCCAGCACTCTGGGAGGCCGAGACAGGCAGATCACGAGGTCAGGAGATCGAGACCATCCTGGCTAACACTGTGAAACCCCATCTCTAGTAAAAATACAAAAAATTAGCCAGGCGTGGTGGCGGGCGCCTGTGGTCCCAGCTACTCGGGAGGCTGAGGCAGAGAATGGTGTGAACCCAGGAGGCGGAACTTGCAGTGAGCCGAGATCGCGCCCCTGCACCCCAGCCTGGGCAACAGAGCGAGACTCCATCTCAAAAAGAAAAAAAAGGAAGGATAGAATTAGAAAACCATTAACCAGGCGTGCTGGTCCTAGCTACTAGGGAGACTGAGGTGGGAGGATTGCTTGAGCCCCTGAGGTCAAGGCTACAGTGAGCCCCTATTGCCACTGCACTCCAGCCAGGGTGACAGAGCAAGACCCTGGAAAGAAGAAAAGAAAGAAAGAAAGGAAAGAGGAAAGAAAGAAGGAAAGCAAGCAAGCAAGAAAGCAAGCAAGAAAGAAAGAGGAGAAAGAAAAGAAAGAAAGAGAGAAAAAAGGAAAGAAAGAAAAAAGAAAAAGAAAGGAGGGAGGGAGGGAAAGAAAGAAGGGAAGGAAGGAAGGAAGGAAGGAAGGAAGGAAGGAAGGGAGGGAGAAGAAAGGGAGGGAGAAAGGGAAAGAAAAGAAAAAAAGAAAAGAAAAGGCCAGGTGCGGCGCCTCATGCCCGTAATCCCAGCACTTTGGAAGGCCAAGGTGGGCAGATCACCTGAGGTCAGAAGTTCAAGACCAGCCTGGCCAACCAACATGGTGAAACCCTGGCTCTACAGAAAATACAAAAATTAGCGGGGCATGGTGGCGGGCACCTATAATCCCAGCTACTTGGGAAGCTGAGGCAGGAGAATCACTTGAACCCAGAAGGTGGAGGTTACAGTGAGCCGAGATCACACCACTGGACTCCAGTCTGGGCAACAAGAGCAAAACTCCATTAAAAAAAAAGAAAGAAATAGGCCAGGCGCAGTGGCTCACGCCTGTAATCCCAGCACTCTGGGAGGCCGAGACAGGCAGATCACGAGGTCGGGAGATCAAGACCATCCTGGCTAACACGGTGAAATCCCATCTCTACTAAAAATACAAAAAAAAAAATTAGCCAGGCGTGGTGGTGGGCGCCTGTAGTCCCAGCTACTCAGGAGGCTGAGGCAGGAGAATTGCTGGAAACTGGAGGCGGAGGCCGCACTCCAGCGGTGAGAGAGTGAGACTCCATCGAAAAAGAAAGGGAGGGAGGGAAGGAGGGAAGGAGAGAAGGAGGGAGGGAGGGAGAGGAGGAGAGGAGAAAAGAGGGAGGGGAGGGGAGTGGAGGGGGAGAATCATTTGTAACCACTAATGAAATAGCAGGTCCTGGCAGGGATTTCCAATGGCTGCTAATATCACAACATCAGGCTCTGTGGGACTCTTTCCCTCTCCATGAAGTTGCACCCACCCTGTGGTCATCTTCTTGCTAAAAAAATCAACCTGAATGAGATTAAACAGACCAGTTTGGACATTTACACCTAGAGCTAACTGACTATAGGAAATATAAGGGTTGAGGAACGTGCCACATCAACCACAAGGATGAAATCAGCAAGATCCAGACAGGTGGAACCCTTTGGAACAAAAGACCTGCCTTCTTCCACAAATAACCTGAAAGGAGAAAAATGAAAGAGGGTAAATCCCGCGGTTAAAAGAGATTTAAGAGACATAGTGGCCAAGTGCAATGATTGGAAACAAACCAACCATTAAAAGAAATTTAGGCCGGTCGCGGTGGCTCACGCCTGTAATCCCAGCACTTTGGGGGGCCGAGGCGGGTGGATCACAAGGTCAGGAGATCGAGACCATCCTGGCCAACACGGTGAAACCCCGTCTCTACTAAAAATACAAAAAAAAATTAGCCGGGCGTGGTGGTGGGTGCCTGTAGTCCCAGCTACTCGGGAGGCTGAGGCAGGAGAATGGCATGAACCCAGGAGGCGGAGCTTGCAGCGAGCCGAGATCACACCACTGCACTCCAGCCTGGGTGACAGAGTGAGACTCCGTCTCAAAAAAAAAAAAAAAAAAAGAAAGAAAGAAATTTAAGGCTGGGCATGGTGGCTCACACCTGTAATCGCCACATTTTAGGAGGCTGAGGTGGGAGGATCTCTTGAGACCAGGAGCTTGAGACCAGCCTAAGCAACATAGGGAGACCCCATCTCTACAGAAAGTTTAAAAATTATCTGGGCATGGTGGTGCACGCCTGTAGTCCCAGCTACTCAAGCGGCTGAGGTGGGAGGATTGCTTGAGCCTAGGAAGTCGAGGCTGCAGTGAGCTGTGATTGTGCCACTGCACTCTAGCCTGGGCAACACAGCAAGACCCTGTCCCCCCAAAAAAACAGACAAACAAAACAACAACAAAAAATTTAAGACAACCAAGGAAATTTGGACATTAGATGATACTAAGTATCGATCAATAATTGGTGGGTGGGGGCATGATACTGTGATTTTTTTTTTTTTTTTGAGATAGAGTCTTGCTCTGTCACCCAGGCTGGAGTGCAGTGGCTCAATCTCGGCTCACTGCAACCTCTGCCATGTGGGTTCAAGCAATTCTCCTGCCTCAGCCTCTGGAGTAGCTGGGATTACAGGCGCACGCCACCATGCCTGGCTAATTTTTGTATTTTTAGTAGAGATGGGTTTCACCATGTTGGCCAGGCTGGTCTTGAACTCCTGACCTCGTGATCCGCCCGTCTTGGCTTCCCAAAGTGGTGGGATTACAGGAATGAGCCACCGCGCCCAGCTTGTGGTTGTTTTTTCAGAAAGAGTCCTAGGCTGGGTGCAGTGGCTCATGCCTGTAATCCCAGCACTTTGGGAGGCCTAAGCAGGAGGACCATTGAGTCCAGGAGTTCAGCCTGGGCAACATAGTGAGATGCTGTCTCCAAAAAAAACACAAAAGCAAACAAACAAAAGGCCATGGAGGAGGCCAATCCCCAGCTGTGCTGAGCCAGGATCAGATTCTCTCAGCCCCTTTCAGCAGCACCTGTCCTCCTCTGAGTCAATATATTGCTGTTGCAGCCGGGCGCGGTGGCTCATGCCTGTAATCCCAGCACTTTGGGAGGCTGAGGCAGGAGAATTGCTTAAACCCACGTGGCAGAGGTTGCACTGAGCTGAGATCGCATCATTGCACTCCAGCCTGGGCAACAAGAGCGAAACTCCGTCTCAAAAAAAAAATATATATATATATATGGCTCTTGCTAAACAAAACTGAATGAAAGCCTTCCCATTAGCATGTCTTGTGATCTGGAAACACACACGGGGCTGACTTTGCGCCAGGTATGTGCTGGGCTGGGGGTTGCGCCCGTGCTCCAGTGGCTGCTGCACTCCACAGAGCTCCCCTGAGGGCTGGCATGGAGCCTTGTCTGGTCTGGAGCTGAAGGCATGACCTGGTCCTCACCAATCAAAAGCCTGCAACAGGGCTGGCTGCGGTGGAGTGGGCAGGGGACCCCGCCAAGGCTGGGGAGCACTCCAAGCCTGGAACCAATTTGATCTGATTGGCTTTGCTGTTAGATGTCGGCTTGGAAAGTTGTGTGCTGAAGCTCACAGCTCACCCACCAGCTGCTTCTGCACAATCCTCCTTGGTTTTCTCATTTTATTTCTCCCCAACACACACTTCATTCTCCCTCCCATCCTATTCTCTCCCCGTAGACACAAATCGTGTGCTTGCTACATGTCCTCAGACATGCATATAACCTAAAATATTTATTGTGATAAAAGGAAATATGTAGGCTGGGTACGGTGGCTCACGCCTGTAATCCCAGCACTTTGAGAGGCCAAGGCGGGCAGATCACCTGAGGTCGGGAGTTCGAGACCAGTCTGACCAACATGGAGAAACCCCGTCTCTACTAAAAATACAAAATTAGCCAGGTGTGGTGGTGCATGCCTGTAATCCCAGTTACTCGGGAGGCTGAGGCAGGAGAATCGCTTGAACCCAGGAGGTGGAGGTTGTGGTGAGCCGAGATTGCGCCATTGCACTCCAATTGGGCAACAAGAGCGACACTCCATCTCAAAAAAGAAAAAAAAAAGAAAAAGAAAATATGGAACATAAAAGTTACCATTTTAATCATTTAAAAGTGTACAGGCCAGGCGCAGTGGCTCACACCTGTGATCCCAGCACTTTGGGAGGCCGAGGCAGGCAGATCACCTGAGGTCAGGAGATCAAGACCATTCCGGCCAACATGGTGAAACCCCGTCTCTACTAAAAATACAAAAATTAACCAGGTACACAGGCACACGCCTGTAGTCCCAGCTACTCGGGAGGCTGAGGCAGGAGAATCGCTTGAACCCAGGGGCCAGAGGTTGCAGTGAGCCGAGATCACACCACTGCACTCCAGCCTGGCAACAGAGCAAGACTCTGTCTCAAAAAAAAGTGTACAATTGGCTGGGTGCGGTGGCTCACGCCTGTAATCCCAGCACTTTAGGAGGCCAAGGAGGGTGGATCACCTGAGGTCAGGAGTTCAAGAACAGCCTGGCCAACGTATCGAAATTCTGTTTGTATTAAAAATACAAAAATCAGCTGGGTGTGGTGGCACACACCTCTAATCCCAGCTACTTGAGAAGCTGAGGCAGGAGAATCGCTTGAACCCAGGAGGCAGAAGCTGCAGTGAGCTGAGATTGCACCACTGCACTCCAGCCTGGATGACAGAGCCAGGATGGTCTCGTTCTCCTGACCTCGTGATCTGCCAGCCTCAGCCTCCCAAAGTGCTGGGATTTACAGGTGTGAGCCACTGCTCCCAGCATTTTTTTTTTTTTTTTTTTTTTTTTTTTGAGACAGGGTCTTGCTCTGTCATCCAGGCTGGAGTGCAGTGGCTCAATCACAGCTGACTGCAACCTCAATCTCCCCAGGTTCAAGTGATCCTCCCACCTCACCCTTCTGAGTAGCTGGGTTACTACAAGCGTGTGCCACCAAGACAGGCTAATTTTTTGTATCTTTTGTAGTGGGATTTTGCCATGTTGTCCAGGCTGGTCTTGGACTCCTGGGCTCAAGCGATCTGCCTGCCTAAGCCTCCCAAAGTGTTGGGATTACAGGTGTGAGCCATCATGCCCTCACTGTCACTATTTTCCTTTTTTTTTTATTTTTTGTGGCCATCCTACTGGATGTGAAGTGATATCTCACTGTTATTTTGATTTGCACTTCCCTAATGATCCCCTGATGTTGAGTATCTTTTTCATCTCCCGGTTGGCCATGTGTATATCTGCTTGGGAGAAAATAACTTAAAGTCCTTTGCTCATTTTTAAATTGGGTTCTTTTTTGTTGTTGATTTGTAGGCATTCTTTACATATTGTGGATGCTAGATCCTTATCAAACATAATTTTGTGGGGGTTTGGGGTTTTTTGTTTTTGAGATAGGGTCTCACTGTGTCACCCAGACTAGAGTGCAGTGGCTCAATCACAGCTCACTGCAGTCTCAAACCTCAAACTCCTATATCAAGAGATCCTTTCTCCTCAGCCTCCTGAGTAGCTGGGACCACAGACAGGCACCACCATGCTCAGCTAATAAAAAAAAAATTGGGGCCAGGCATGGTGGCTCACACATGTAATCCCAGCACCTTGAGAGGCTGAGGCGGGCAGATCACGAGGTCAGGAAATCGAGACCATCCTGGCTATCACGGTGAAACCCCGTTTCTACTAAAAAATACAAAAAGATTAGCTAGGTGTGGTGGCGGGCACTTGTAGTCCCAGCTGCTGGGGAGGCTGAGGCAGGAGAATGGCATGAACCCGGGAGGTGGAGCTTGCAGTGAGCCGAGATCACACCACTGCACTCCAGCCTAGGTGACAGAGCAAGACCCCATCTCAAAAAAAACAAAAAAAAAATTGGCTGGGTGCGGTGGCTCACGTCTGTAATCCCAGCACTTTGGGAGGCCAAGGCAGGCAAATCACCTGAGGTTGGGAGTTCAAGATCAGCCTGAGCAACATGGAGAAACCCCGCCTCTACTAAAAATACAAAATTAGCTGGGTGTGGTGGCGCATGCCTGTAATCCCAGCTACTCGGGAGGCTGAGGCAAGAGAATCACTTGAACCCAGGAGGCGGAGGTTGTGGTGTGAGCCAAGATCACGCCATTGGACTCGAGCTTGGGCAACAGAGGGAAACTCCGTTTCAAAAAAACAAAAAAATTTGTAGAGACAAGGTCTTGCCAAGTTGCCCAGGGAACCTGCACTGGGCAGTTCCAGAAGAGCTGCAGCTTTCAACGCTTGGAGAGTGCGTGACTGTCCCTGGTCCCCATGCCCTGGCCAGTGCTCAGAACTACCCATCTCCTGATTTCTGCTCATCTGATAGACACAAACTGGCATCTAATTTGTTTTAATGTGCATTTGCTGATGCCCAGTGTCCATGAGCATCTCACAGTTTGTCCTGTAAGTGCAATGCTTCACAGGACAAAGAGAATTTCTATCTTTTGCAGGTATCAGAGTCGCTGAGAAGAGTCATGCTGTGATGTGAGGTCACAGAACAAGGTAGGGTGGGAGCCTGGAGCTCAGTAAGCTCTCTGCAATTTATCATGTCTGCCTCCACCCCGACCCCCACCAAGCTTGAGCCTCCTCTCCCCCATCCCCATATGGGAGGGGGAGCTAGGAAGCACCACCACTTCTGCTTGAGTAAAATCTCTTCCAACAGCAGAACGATCCCTTGACCCGACTTAACATGAAATAGTTCTTCCAAATCTCTTTTCAACTGGTAAGAGATCTTCCTTCCCTGTCCCAACCTCCAAATGACTTCTGCAGCTGTAAGCAGTTCATAGGAGCTATGCATTGGACTCCCAATCCCATCTACAGAGGATCTCCCCTGGCACCTGCGGGGAGAAAAGCTGAAGTACAAAGGGCACTGGCTGAGCCTCTTACACCAGGTGAGGCCCTCGTTATTGGTAGATACTGAGTTCCAGGATTCAGTAACTAGCCAACTCCATGACTGCTGCGCTCTTTACACAAAGTAAAACTATCTCATATCCCATGTCCACCTGAGGGCTGGGGGGAGACTAAGGCAGGCCCCTGCTGATTCAGGTGGTTATTTTATGCCAAATATTTACCCAAGATGTCAAGACATCTAGTTTTTCCTAAATAACGGAAAAAGCCGTCTCAGGACTTCCCTCCCAGCCTGCTTATGATGTTGCTTCAGTTATTTCCAACACCCAAACCCACTAGGCTGCCTTATTCTTGCACTTTCGGTTTGGAAGAAATCAAACTGCTCAGTTTATTGTTAAGCCGTTTTCTCACCAGCCCACGAAGCCAAGCTGAGCAGCACCCACCACCCCCACCCCCAAGACTACCCAATACTTCCAGGTTGGTCTGTTTTTCCCAGCCCACTTGCTACTTCCCCAAACAGGAGCCATTCATCGGTTACGGCAGCACTTTTATTTTTCCTTACACAATGACGTGTTGCTGGGGCCTAATGTTCTCACATAACAGTAGAAAACCAAAATTTGTTGTCATCTCTTTAAAGAATCGAGAATTGCGTACAAAAAAAACCTTACATAAATTAAGAACGAATACATTTACAGGTGTAAATGCAAACCGCTTCCAACTCAAGGCAAGTAACAGCCCACGGTGTTCTGGCCAAAGACCAGCTAAGAAAGGAAACTGGGTCCTACGGCTTGGACTTTCCAACCCTGACAGACCCACAAGACGAACAACTGGTTCTTGCCAGCCTCTAGAGAAATCCCAGAACACTCAGCCCTGACACGTTAATACCCTGCACAGATCAGAGGCTGCTGGCCACACAGACTCACCAAGCCACAGACTTGTCTTCCACAAGCACGTTCTTACCTCAGCCACGAAGTGACCAAGCCACACGTACTAAAGGTTGAACTCAAAGATATGTACAGGGTATTAAACAAATACCAAGGGGAACAGTTAACTTGAATACAAGGTCAAAATCAGCAACAAGTTCTACAATCCAGTGCTGATATCAGATACGAGCTTCAAGGACAATTTCTTTTCGAAGGCTTATTCCAGTTTCGTGAGGCTAGCATGAGGTGTGTGCATTTGCCAGGGGCAAATTTCTATTTTCAATTAACCCATGCAGCAAATGCTACGCATCTGCTGAGTCCGTTTAGAAGCATTTGCGGTGGACGATGGAGGGGCCCGACTCGTCGTACTCCTGCTTGCTAATCCACATCTGCTGGAAGGTGGACAGCGAGGCCAGGATGGAGCCGCCGATCCACACCGAGTACTTGCGCTCTGGGGGTGCGATGATCTGCAAAGACAGCCAGGCATGGCTTCAGCTCGCAGAGCGCCCCCCAGTCAGCTCTCCCGAGCCAGGCACAGGGCCACCAACCCCTCGACTCACCTTGATCTTCATGGTGCTGGGCGCCAGGGCGGTGATCTCCTTCTGCATCCTGTCGGCGATGCCTGGGTACATGGTGGTGCCGCCCGACAGCACCGTGTTGGCATACAGGTCTTTGCGGATGTCCACGTCACACTTCATGATGGAGTTGAAGGTGGTCTCGTGGATGCCGCAAGATTCCATGCCTAGGGGACAGAGCCCTCCCTTAGTGATGCCGTGTCGCCCAGGATGAAAGAGCAGAAACCTTTAGCTCACAGCACCTACCCAGGAAGGAAGGCTGGAACAGCGCCTCCGGACACCGGAACCGCTCATTGCCGATGGTGATGACCTGGCCATCAGGCAGCTCGTAGCTCTTCTCCAGAGAAGAGGAAGATGCGGCGGTGGCCATCTCCTGCTCGAAGTCCAGGGCGACGTAGCACAGCTTCTCCTTGATGTCGCGCACGATTTCCCGCTCGGCCGTGGTGGTGAAGCTGTAGCCTCGCTCGGTGAGGATCTTCATGAGGTAGTCGGTCAGGTCCCGGCCAGCCAGGTCCAGACGCAGGATGGCGTGGGGGAGGGCGTAGCCCTCGTAGATGGGCACCGTGTGGGTGACCCCGTCTCCAGAGTCCATGACAATGCCAGTGGTGCGCCCAGAGGCGTAGAGGGACAGCACGGCCTGGATGGCCACGTACATGGCCGGGGTGTTGAAGGTCTCAAACATAATCTGAGAAGGGACAAGGGGCGGCTTAGTCAGGGACAGAGACCCACGGCCACCCCATGCTCACACGCCACAACATGCCGCATGCCAGTGTGATGTGTGGAGAAAAGAAAAGAACGCAGGCAGAAACCAAATGAGAAACCTGGAGGCTTCAGGGAGGAAATGCCGGGAGAGGAACAGAGCCTGGAACAGCGAAAGAAACACTTAAATGTCAGAAATCAAGCCGGGCAGAAAATGACTGGGGAAAGGACGGGAGGAGCACGGGCGTCGGCCGAGCCTCACCTGAGTCATCTTCTCTCTGTTGGCCTTGGGGTTCAGGGGGGCCTCGGTCAGCAGCACTGGGTGCTCCTCCGGGGCCACGCGCAGCTCGTTGTAGAAGGTGTGGTGCCAGATCTTCTCCATGTCGTCCCAGTTGGTGACGATGCCATGCTCAATGGGGTACTTCAGGGTCAGGATGCCACGCTTGCTCTGGGCCTCGTCGCCCACGTAGGAGTCCTTCTGGCCCATGCCCACCATCACGCCCTGCAGGGGACGACCCGTCAGCCTCGCCGGCGACACCGAACCCACCCCGCAACGCAGAACCCAGGAGCCCCGCGGCGCCATCCACTCACCTGGTGTCTGGGGCGCCCGACGATGGAAGGAAACACGGCTCGGGGAGCGTCGTCCCCAGCAAAACCAGCTTTGCACATGCCGGAGCCATTGTCAATGACCAGCGCGGCGATCTCTTCTTCCATTGCGACCTGCTCAGAAAAGGATAGACTCAGGCGGGCGCGTCTGTAACACAGTCCCCTCCCCACAGCCAACTAATGCCCTCCCGCGGGGTCGCATCAGCCCTGCCCCAACCCCAGCGGCCGTGGCCTCCAAGATCGCAACCGCCTAGAACCGAAGGCCGGGCCTTTTACGTAACGTCCACGGCTCAGAACTCTGCACTTCGGCCGGGCCCCGCCCTGGACCCCCGGCGCCCCCCCAGCCCCGTCCGTCTGACCCGGCCCACCCCGCCTTTTGTTCCCGGGTAAGGCGCGACGAGGCCGCGGCAGCTGGAAGCGGGGCCAGCCGGGGTCGGGGGGCGCAGGCCTGAGACGTCCAGCTCAGGCCCCGGGGCGGGGCGCTTACCGGCAGAGAAATGCGACAGCGGAGCGGCGGGAGAACAAAGCGTGAGAGCTGGCAGCGGCGACTGAGACCGACCGCGGCCTCCCCCGCCGTTATTTAAGCGGAAGCGGCGCGCCCGCGCGGCCCGGCGGCGCGCGCGGCCCCAGAACATGTCCATATATGGCGATCTTTCCGAAAGCCGGGCACCCATTGGCCCGCCCGGCAGGGACACGTGGGGCCCCGGCCCGCCCCGCCCCCAGCCCGCACCGCCTCCCACAGGCCCCGCTCGCGCCACCCCCGCGCGCTCGCGACCCTGCGCGGGCCGGCGGGCGGGTCTGGGTTGGGGCGCCCTCCGAGGGTCGCCGGGAGGGCCGAAGGGCTGACGGGCCTGGCCCCTTCCCGGGACTGCCGCGCCGTGGGGAGGGCCCTGCTGCGCCCCGAAACTGCCTGACCCGGGGCGGGGCCGCGCCGGAGCTGGGGTGGGTCCCCGAGTCCCCGGCCACGCTGCGGGGCTTTGCTCCCTGGGACGTCCCTTGCAGTCTTTCCCCTCGGGCTCCACGGGGATCCCGGGCGCCAGTGCCGGGCTGAGGAAGGGGCGCGGCGGGGGTCCGCGACGCTCTGCGTCCCTGGGCGCGGGGGAGCTCTCAGGAGCCCTCACCTCGCCCCGGTGACTATAGGAAACAGCCCGCCCGTCCCCAAGCGCAGCCACCACCATGCAGGTCCCTCCACGGGGCGCCCTGCCCCGGATCTCCGTTCGTTTGAAGACCGAGGCCCCTTTCTACCCGACCCGACACATCCCTGCCCCTCAAATCACAGGCATGATTGTCCCCAGGCGCGCGCTCCGGGTTGGGGCTACCCCGCCCCCTTATGTGCTGAGAAGGTGGTGTGGAGTGAGGCCTTTGTTTCATTCTGGTCACCTGGAGACATTATAGGGAAACTGAGGTAGACAACGGGAACCCTGACTTTTTTGAAGGTCGGCTCCCCAGCCTCGGGCGCTCGGGGGGATACCCTCTTCTATTTACGATACTAGTTAAGAGCAGCGATCAGGGCTGGCGTGGGTTTAGCCACAGGCTTGTCCAGGGCGCTCACTCCTCGCCAGGAGCGGCGCCGGTGCTTTGGTTACACCCCGAGAGGCGCCCGGCACTACGGTTTCCTTGTGCGCTGCTGGAATTTTCAGGGTTGGAGCGCCGGCCTCGGAGGGGTGGCAGTGAGGCCGCGCAGTGAGGGGACGGACTCGCCCGAGGTCGCAGGGCGTTCAGATTGACTCGACAGGCTGGGGGGCGGGGCCGGGGTCCCCACGCGGAGTCCGGAGCCCTGCAACGTTAGCTCGCGACCCCGTGTTTGGGAGTGAGAACAGCGAGTCAGGGCAAGGCGGCCGGCCCAGCTCACCTGCGGGCTGCAGTCAGCCCGGACGCCGAGACCCGTGCCTAAGGCCCCCGTGCCCCAGGCCTCCCAGGGGTGCTGAGCCCCCCCAGGCCCAGAATCTCCGGGGGCCCGGGCAAGGCTGTCAGGTGTGTTCCCTCCCGTGGCGAAGCCGGGGCTGGGCCTCCAACAGACCCACCCGGACTCGCGTCCCTGGGCAGAACCACACAGCCTGCTCGACCCCCGGGTGAGGACTTCCACTTGGGGGGTCCCAAGATGCGACGTCACACACCGAGGGACACGAGGCGGGTGGACAATAGCCACAAGCCCCTCCATCCTGCGTCCACCCCACACTACGTTCTGCTCCGGGCCGGCTGGGGACCCTGCCCCTCCGGGTCTCTGGTCTCCTCCGAAGCTTCTTTGTCTGGGAAGTGCGGGGAGGTGCCGGCCCCGGGCGCGCGTCCCCGTCCCCCACCTTTCTTCCCCACGTTGCGGACCCGAGGTCGCCAGGGTCGTGGGGGCGGGGGCGAGGCTGGCGCCTCGAGACCCCCGGGTTCCCCGCCACCCGCAGGGCCTGAGCCGCGGGGAGGGGCGGGGAGGGGACGCCGCCGCGGGCCGGGGGTGGAGAGCGACTTCCTCCTCCGCGGCCGCGTCACGCGGCAGGGGTCAAGGTGCGGCCCAGTACGCGGCGGGGGGCGGTGGCGCGGCCATATTTGGCGATTTCGGCGCCGCCGGAGCCCTGCCCGCCTCCGCCGGGAAGCCCGGCCCGGGGCAGCGCCATCCCCGCCCGCCGCCGGGCCTGAGTCACGGCGGGCGGGGGGCGGAAGTAACGGACGGGGGGCGCCCGCCCGGCGCTCCTGGCCTTATTTAGTCAAGGAGGCCGCCGATTGGCGCGCGGGACAAAGGGGCGGCGGCCGGGCAGCCTCGGGGCGTAGGAGTGGCCCGGCGCCTCCGAGGGGTCGGGGCGGGAGCCGGGCGTGGGGGGCCTCGGAGCCTGGGGAGTCCCGGGACCGACGGCGGCGGGGATGCGGGTCTGCCTGTCCCTGGGATGCGGGCGGGCGGGCAGGGCGAGGCCTGGAGCCCGCGGGGCGCAGGGGGGCTGGACCGCGCGCTGTGATTTTTCTGTTTTGCAGCGGGGCCTCGCCCAAGGTCGCGCGGGGCCTGTCCTGGATATGCTCCGGGAAGCCAGTGGCGCAGGACAGCCGCCACCCTTCTGGAACCAGTGCCGGAGAGGGCCGGGCAGCTGGGCCTGGGGAGGGGACCGCATGGATGGAGCTGGGGGTAGCTGGGCGGCCTCCGGAGCCGGGAGAGTCGGCAGCTGCACTTCCGCCAGAGGTGGGTGTGTCCTTCACATTTCAGGAAGGGAGACTTGGGGCATAGAGAAGCGATGTGATTTTTCTTTTCTACTTCAGTGCTGGCTTTGATGGCTTTGATGGCTTTTTATTATGACCTTGTTATGTCTTATTTTAGTTTCGGCCCATTTAGTGGATACGACAACAGTGGCCCAGGGAAGTATGGCAGAGCTGAGACTTAACCCAGGGCCTGCGCCCTCCACGGCCTGCGCCCTCCACGGCCTGCACTGCCCCACCTCCAGCTCCTTGCCCTGTTCCTCCCTCTGCACCGGATCAGCCCCCGGACTCTGGGTCACCTCCACACCTGTTGACAGGGCCCCCCAGTCCCCACCGCCAACCACCTGGCCGGCTACTTGTCAGACAGACATGGGAGCTTGGGCATGGGTCCCCACCCCTAGCCTTTGCCTCTGTCAGTCTACCTGCCTGGAATGTCTACTTTTTCTTTATATTTTATTTTATTGTATTTTTGAGACAGTCTCACTGTCGCCCAGGCTGGAGCGCAGTGGCGCGATCTTGGCTCGCTGCAACCTCTGTCTCTGGGGTTCAAGCGATTCTCGGGCCTTAGCCTCCCGAGTAGCTGAGACTACAGGCATGCACCACCATGCCTGGCTAATTTTTGCATTTTTGGTGGAGACAGGGTTTCACCATGTTGGCCAGGCTGGCCTGAACTCCTGACCTTAAGTGATCCACTCGCCTAGGCCTTCCAAAGTGCTGGGATTACAGGCGTGAGCCACCGCACCCAGCCTGGAGTGTCTCATCTTCCACCACTAAATGAAACGATGGACCCTGAACAGAAAAAGGAACAGTGGTGGAAGAACTAGCAAAGCCTGCAGCCTTGAGTTTGGTCGTATCAAGGTTAATCTCTCAGTTATGGCAGTTGTCCCATGACCGTGTAAGATGCCAGGTTAGGGGACACTGGGAATAGAGCATTGGGAAACCTTCCCACTGTCTTTGCAACTTTTCTGTAAGTTTAAAGTTCTCCCATAATAAAAAGCTAACTTGAATCCAAGGCAAGCAAAGCTTCCCTACTCTCAGCCCACCTCCCTCTTCTCCCACACCCTTTTGGACAGATGAAATGCAAGGTGATGGCCCTGTTTCCTGAAGCTCTTTCCAGGGCCTGGCTGGCTCCCTTGGGCAGGTCTGGAGTGGGCTCTGCCTCTTCAGGAACAGTGGTCCCAAGGCTGGTCCCGGTGGGCAAGGCTGGTTTCCTGCAACTCGGCCTGGCTGCCTCTGAGTTTTGGCTCAAGGGACAAGGCCAGGGTCCCACACTTCTGTCTCCTGGCTGGTGCCCAGCTTGGGGCTTGGTTCTCCTGCCCCACTGCGCAGACTGAAGCTCAGAAGGCTCAGCTGGCTGCCCCCCACCCCACCCCTGCGGAGTCACTGGGCAGCTGGCTATGAGTGGCCAGGTGCTGCTTGTTTGGTCCCAGGACCAGGTCTCTGCATGTGTTGTCCAATTCTCACCTGGTCCCCAGACCAGGTCTCTGCATGTTTTGTCCAATTCTCACCACTGGAGGAGAGTCCCAGACCGTGCAGTTTCACAGGGAGGGAAACTGAGGCAGTCTCCTGGGTCAGGGTAATTAGCCAGAAACAAGGTCACATTCTGGGAGGTCAGAAGGTTCTGGAGGGCGGTGTGGGCACTCCACACGAGGGTTAGGGGCTTGAATGCACACAGACACTCAGGTCGAGAGTCCCTCAACCCCACTCCCCTGCCCCGCCCCACCCCCGCTGCTCCAGGCCTTCTGGAGACAGGATCCCTGTTGCAGTTTACCTGAGGCTCCCCATCCCCACTGTGAGCAGGAACCAAGGAGGCCCCTGGAAGAGCCCTGAGTTGGGAGTCGGACACCTGGGTTCTGGGCCCGGCTCAGCCCTGTGCCTGCCACGTGACCTCTCTGTACCCCATTTCCTATCAAAAAAGAGGAGAGGGGTCTGCGATGTGAGATGTGTGGCCCATCAGGGGCTCTGAGGCTGCTTGCCCTCCTGTGTGGACAGGAAGTCTGGGGACAGGAGGCCGTCAGGTGGCCCAGCAAACCCCCCAGGCGTCTTGCCTGACACCCAGGGGTTCAGTTTTCGGTGATGAGTAAGACGTGCTCAGTGCCTCTGTGTGTCGTGTGTGAGACCTGAGACCAGGGTGCCTGCTCCTCCCTCTGTTCCCAAGGGCATAGCCCCAGGCCCGTCTGTGACCCTCCACTGGGCCCGAGAAGAAGGCTCCTTTCCCCAGGCCTCATTCCCCTGTGGCCTCCCAGAGCCGCACGGAGTGGGGAGGGTCTGCTCTCCACCTGGCCATTGTGGGCCCCACCCCAGGAGCTCCTGCCGCCCCCCCCCCCCCACCCAGTCCCACTCCTTCCTCCCCAGAGGCCGCGAGGCCTGAAGTTTGTGTTTCCCCTCAGGGTGGTTCTTAGCTGCGGTCACAGATTGCAGGGGAGGAGCCAGAAACGGAGATGAAACCGAGGAGCCCCCACCCTCTTCACAGGGCTAAAGCCAGAAACCACCGTCCCAGGCCACAGCCTGCCTCATGTGGCCATGCCTGCTCCCTGGCAGTGCGCGTCCTGCAACCCTTCCCACCCCAGGGCCTCGGCTTCTGCAATGAATCCCCATGTTTCAAATCCCCGCTGCTCCCAAGGCTGCCTGCTGCCTTGGGGTAGAATCTAAGCTCCTTCCCCTGGTGCTGGAGGCCCACAGGGTGGGCGCTGCCTGTCCCTCCACTCCTTCAGCGCCCTGACCACCGCCTGGCTGTTCCTTTGCCCCCAAAGCTCTCCCACTGGCTGCCTCCTCCTGGCACGCCCCCATGCCACCCACGACCTCCCATCAACTCCTATTGATTATTAGCTTTTTCACCCACTCTCTGCCCTAGAGCATTGGTTCTTGGGGCACAGCATCCTTGTCCTCCACAGTGAAGCTGGTGCCCCTGTACCTGGCATAGCCCCTGTACCTGGCATAGCACCTGCCCAGCAGCTGCTCGTGCAGGAAGCCCAAGTAGGGGTGGAATAGAGAGGGAGGAGTTCCCAGCCCTGGAGGAGGGAGCGGAGAGGAAGGCTCGCAGCTGCCTCCTATCTCAAAAACGTGGAAGGGGCTATAACTCTAGGGCTGGGAGGGAGGGGAGTCGTTTTTGCTGACTCTCCGCACGGACCCTCTCCTGCCCGCTAGCTGGTCAGCTCCTCCAGCTCTCCCCGCGGCAGCAGGCCAGGGAGCGGATGTCTTGTCCAGTGTGCGCGGGGCACCGAGGTAGGGAAAGCCTGTTTAACCCGTCCAGCCCCTCCTGCTCTGGCCTGCAGCTCGCCCAAGCAGCTCTGCAGAGCGACTAGGTCAGGGCCTCTCCAGGTGTCTCCACTCGAGGGACGGCTGGCGCCACGCGGAAAAGGGGAAGCGGGTCAGGGCGGGACAAGGGCAAGAGGTTACTGCTCTGGGCGCTGTGTCCTAAGGGCTGCCTCTTGTCTGCGGAGAATGGAGGGTGCTGGGGGTCAAGCCCGGACTCCGTCTGGGTACCCGAGTCTTAGCCACGCCATCCTTCCCCAGCGCGCCGCGGGGGCGGGCACAGCAGGGCGGGCGTGGCTGGGAGACCGGCTGTGCCTCGCCGCCCCGCCCGTCCCAGGCCGGGAAGCTGGGACTTGAGCTGGTCTGCATTCGGGCAAGGTGAGCCCCGGGATGTCTCTCAGGCAGGGCCCAGGGCTGCACGCCCTAACTTGGTGCGGGGTCGCGGCGGTCCAGCCCGGCTGCACGTCGTCGCGCGCTCCTTGCAGCTCCCAGCCGGCCACCCCGCGCTCCTGCGCCCCCGCCCCACGCAGTCGGCCTCTCCTGACCCCCAGGTGCACGCAGGGCGCGGGCCTGGGCCTCAGCTCCGCGCACTCCCCCGGGGACGCGGCACCGGGGCTTCGGGTGGGCCCAGGACCCGCACTCAGCACGCACTTCCCCCGCCGAGCACTGTCTGGCAGCGGGGACGCACCCCCAGGACCACGAGCTCGGAGGCCTGGGGCCGGGAGATGGCGCCCGTGGAGTGGGTCCCGCGAGAAGGCCGGGAATGGCGGGCCGCTGTCGTTCCCACCTGGGCCGCCAGGTGGGTGCCGCTATCGCCGCGAGGCCGCACCTGTCGCGCTGCCGGAGCCCGCGCCTGCCCAGGAGCGCCAGGAGGGACCCCCGCTCCTCCCTCCGCCACTGGGCGGGGCCGGTCGCTGAGTCACGGCCGCACACCGGACGGTGACAGAGGCAGGGCTGCCTGGGGAGGGGCCGGTGACCTCAGCCAGGGCTGACGCGGAAAAGTGGGATGGGGTCACCCATGGCAGTGGATGAGGGGGTGGCCCGGGCCTCCACTCACTGCCCACGCTAGATGTCCGGGGTCTCTCCTGCGACCGAGGACAGGAGGCACCCACAGAGGACCCCAACACGAGGACCCTGGCCCTGAGTGCGGGGCGTTTTTCCCGCACTCTGCTCCCCTAGCAGATGGCCCCTGCTAAGCACCAGTTCCCAGAAGAAAGGAAGGGGCTGAGAGGCTGGATGGAGGCAACACAGCAGGAAAAGGTGGCTCCAGGGCTGGAGGGGTGGGACTCAGAGCTCTCACTACATACACCTGCTGGGGACAGAGGCTTCTCCGGCTTTCCCAGGGCTGGGCCAGGCCGTGGCAGGGGCCGCCCCAGACCTGTGTCCCAAGGGGCCAGGTTGTTTGCTGCTGGGCTGGCTCCGGGAAAGTCAGAGGGGGCACTGCCGGACAGGGGATGTCCAGTGCCACACCAGGGCAGTGACACTTCCTCCTGGGGCCGTGGGGACACAGGAAGGCCTAGGGGAGGGGTGGGGGGAGAACAGACTCAGGAGGTGACCCTGAAGGTGGAGAGGCCCGAGCTGGGGTCACACCATGCCCAGGGAAGGACCGTGGTTGGCCCAACCCATGTGTCCACTTGGTCTGTGGGAGGGAATCACCCTGGGGAGCCCCCTATGCCTGGCCCCCACCCACACACACCTTGGGCTCTCTTGAAGGTTAACTGTGCCCAGCACCTTGACAAGCCCCATTTCCTCCAGTCCTTAGGACAAGGCATCCTTTGGGGGCGTCGCCAAGCTGGGAAGGTGAGTCCCCGAGTCAGTGTTGAGTTTGCGTATCGGCAAGTGCCTTGAGCTCACACCCCTGGAACTGGCAGTTTGGTGAGAGATGGAATTTCAAGTTGAGAACTGGCCTGGGATTTTGAACGCTTAGTCCCTGTGTCTTGCTGGCACTGCTGCTGATGAGAAATGAACGTCACTGGATTCCTGATCCAGAGTCCAGGTGTTGTGTTTCTCTAAGAGCCTTCAGGCTTTTCCTTGCTGATCTAAAACTGCTTCATGTCCCTGGTGATGCTTTTGCATTCATTATCTTGACTACTTCCTAGGCCCTGTTCTTGCTAATTTGCTTGTATTATTTCTTTTACAATTTCTTTCTTTTGTTTTCTGTTCTTCTGTTTTGGGATTCCTGTTAATTGGGCATTATACCTTCTGGATTTATTCTCTAATATTCCAGTTTTTTTCTTCTGTCTACTTTTTTAAACCTTCTGGGATATTTCCTTGACTTCTAACCCTTCAGCGGAGTTTTTCATTTTATTTATTATAGTTTTTAACCTTTTGGTTTTGAAATTTTTTTTTCTTTTTTTTGAGACAGAGTTTCACTCTTGTTGCCCAGGCTGGAGTGCAATGGTGCGATCTTGGCCCACCGCAACCTCTGCCTCCCAGGTTCAAGCGATTCTCCTGCCTCAGCCTCCCTAGTAGCTGGGATTACAGGCATGTGCCACCACGCCTGGCTAATTTTTGTATCTTTAGTAGAGACGGGGTTTCTCCATGTTGGTCAGGCTGGTCTCAAACTCCTGACCTCAGGTGATCCACCCACCTTGGCCTCCCAGAGTCCTGGGATTACAGGCATAAGTCAAGCCCAGCTTTATTTATTTATTTATTTATTTTTGAGACAAGGTCTTATTCTGTCATCCAGGTTAGAGTGCATTGGTGCCATCTCAGTTCACTGTTAACCTCAACCTCCCAGGCTCAAGCAAACTTCCCACCTCAGCCCTCTCCATCCCCCAGCAGCCAGGACTACAGGTGTATGCCACCATGCCTGGCTAATGTTTGTATTTGTAGTAGAAATAGGGTTTTGCCATGTTACCCAAGCTGGTCTCGAACTCCTGGGCTCCAGCAGTCCACCGGACTTGGCCTCCCAAAATGCTGGGATTACAAGTGTGAGCCACCACACCCAGCCTTTGTTTTGAAATTTCAAACTTACCTAGTTTTAAACATCTTGACACATTTGCTTATCATTCTCCTTCTATTTCTGAGCCCTTTGGAAGCAGGTTTCAGGCACGATGCCCTTACTATTTTAGGGTGTGTTTCCTAAGAACAAGGATGTTTTCTTCTATAACCACAGAACAGTGATCAAAATCAGGCAACATCAGTATCACTGTTTATCCAATTGACAGGCAATGATGGCTTGGATCATACAACTTCGGTAATGACACTTGTCCCAGAAATGTCCTCCGTAGTGTGTTTTCCTCATCTAATCCAAAATCACGTTATAACATTTTGTTGTCGTAAACTTTTTTTTTGAAACAGAGTCTCACTCTGCACTCTGTTGCGCAGGCTGGAGTAGAGTGGCACGATCTCGGCTCACTGCAACCTCCGTCTCCTGGGTTCAAGCAATTCTCCTGCCTCAGTCTCCTGAGTAGCTGGGATTACAGGCGTGGACCACCACACCCAGCTATTTGTTGTATTTTTAGTAGAAATGGGGTTTCACCATGTTGGTCAGGCTGGTCTCGAACTCCTGACCTCGTGATCCGCCTGCCTCGGCCTCCAAAAGTGCTTGAATTACAGCCCGGCCAAACTATCATACTTTTAATTCCCAAGGCCTCTCTTGTTCTCTGCACCATTTCATTAACTATAGGCAATGAGACTTTTTTAGAAAGCAGACCAACTTGAATGCATGGAGCTGAGTGGCGTGGCGTTGTCCCCAAGGGAGCTGGGTGACACCACGATGGTGACCATGTGCAGAGCCCTTCTCACTGTAGAGTGATAAATGGTCCGTTTCTGTTTTGTCCCAGAAGTCAGAGGTAGAGTTAATTCCTTTCCTTTCCCCAGCACGGTTCCTGGCACACCTGGCACTCCCTAAGTGCCTGTGATGGTTGGTTCTTACGTGACTGAACTTGCGGGTGGACGTGGCATTACATATGTACACCTGTGTGTGTGTGTAGATGCAGGTGCACAGGGGCTGGGCAGAGGCCGCCACCTGCAGAGCTGTGGGCTCGTTCACGCCAGGTGTCCATGTCTGTGGTGTGCACCTGTGTGTAAGTCCAGCTGGGCTGTAGACAGCCATCTCTTCTCTGAAAGTTGATCTGTTCGTCACTCTAAGCCCCAAGCAGCCAGGGGCTCATGGGATTTTCATGAACACTCTCCTCCTGTCCCCTGCATGTGCAAAGGTCCTGGGGCTCAGGGGTTGGAGGCTCCATCGCCCCAGTGGTTGTGAGGCATCTGGGCTTGTCCAGACACCTTCGCTTCTGCCCTCGGGGTCCCTTTGGGGACTTTTGTCCTTGCTGGAGTCCAGACTTTTCTGGCAAGGCCTAGAGCCCTCTGCCAGGTGCTCTTCCTCCCCTCCCCTTCCAGGCACAGCCCCCCACGAGCACCTTATGATTTCACAGAAGACAAAAGCCAGCAGACTGTGTGGGCTGTCTGCCCTGAGAGTTCCAAGGCGAGGCTCCAGAGCAGCCAGCCGTGAACCCCAACTGCAGTTCGGGAAGCTGCTTTCGGGGAGGGGCAGGGAGGGGAGGGGGATTCTCGGAGCAGGCAGGCAGCCACGCTGGAGAGCCCCTCCCCAAGCTCTTCATTCCAACCCTGCCCTGCCCCCTGCCTTGCCGATGGAGCCTGTCACCCTAAACCTGGCCTCAGTAAACCAACCCAGGCCAGAGAAAGAGAAGTGCGGCCCCCTCGCCCGTGTAAGTGGAACTGCAGCGGAGCCGATAGCTCAGCCATGAAAAAATCATGAGGTCGCCAGGCTGCAGGTCTGTGCTCAGGAATAACACCCGGGGCTGGGCCCCTGGGAGTAGGTGCTGGGCCAGGAGTGAGGACATCAAGGCCCGGTATGCCCAGCAGGGTGGCCCTCACCTGGCTGCAGGGCCAAGGGGACAACAGAGCCTGGGCAGGGGCTTGGCACGGGGACAAGGGGGAGGGTGGAGTACCTGGGAATCACTGGAGACAGGGATGCCAACAGGAGTGGCAGCGGTCAGGGCCTGGCACTGAGGTGGGGGCTCCTCCGATGCCTGCAGGGAGGGCTGCAGGCGCTGCTGGCCTGTGAAAGGCGTGGTCCTCAGCCGCGGGGTGGCCCCAGGGCTCCATTTCCCAGTTTTCAGGGCTCCAGTCCAGCAGGGCGAGGAGCCACCTCTACCCCAGCTGCACACACGCAGGCCTGTGCCAGCTCACACCACCAGCATCAGTGTTGCAGGGCATCCAGCCTGGAGCACGTGCCGGTCACCATGGCAGCAGACAGCGTGCCAGCAGGAGCCCAGGCTGGGCTCAAGCATCCAGGATCAGTGGTCTAGGCATGGGGGGGTTGGGGTCCTTCCCCTTGGAGCACCAGAGGGGCCAACTGGGGGAGGGGAAGGGGGACCCTGGAGCACCAGGACAGCCCATCCACCAGCACCTCAGAAAGGGAACGATTTCCTAAAGGCTCTCGGGAAACCTGAGGGTGGACACCAGGGGCCGGTGGGGGCGCATGGCTTCCTGGTCCTGCCCAGCTGGCCCCGCACTGAGAGGGATGGAGGCTGAGGCTCAGGCCTCGGGAGGCTGCCAGGGGATTCTGATGGCTGAGGCATTCCTTGCCCTCTGGGCTCAGGTGAGGCCAGGAAGTCTGTCACAGCTGGCTGCTCCCTGGACCAGGGGGCTGGGGGTACTGCTACCCCAAACAGCCTCTCAGTGCCCACCAGGACAAGGCACCCCCTCCCAGGTGCAGACCTCAGCTTGGGCCTCAGGCACACACCGGGCAGGGGCTTCCACCAGCCTCAGAGGTGGGCGAGGGTGGGGTGTGGAGCTCTCAGCGTGGCAGCGCCTTTGAATGTCGCCACAGTGCAGCCTGCACAGGTCAGGGTGGCAGGCACGTGTGTATCCCGTGTGAGTGGTTGTTTGGCACCTCCGGAGGTGTGGCCACAGGGCTTGGTGGGGGTCAGTGGGAGGGGTGCTTCCTGTTGCCTGAGAACACTGCAGGGGGCTAGAGTGCCCCAGCCCACCATATGCTCTTGTGAGTTGTGTATGTCTGGAGTATGAGTGGGACCCTGGAAACAGCCTCCCTTGGGCAGTGTACAACCTGGGCTCCCTGCTGGGCAGCCCTGAGTAGGCTCTCAGGCTGGGATCCAGGATGACATTCCCAGGGTCCAGAGTTGGCCCAGCAGGCGACCCTTCTGGCAACCTCTGCCCACCCTCATCCATGAGCACCTTCACGCCCACACACACCACACACACACATGCACAACGCTGCACCCATGGGCAGAGATTCAGCCCATCATACAAGAACCCGGCCCTGTGCTGGGGTCCCAGCTGCTCAGGAGGCCAAGGTGGGAGGATCGCCTGAGCCCAGGAGGTCGGGGCTGCCACTGGCCAAGACAGCACCACTGCACTTCAGCCTGGGTGACAGAACAAAACCCTGTCTCTAAAATAAATAAAAAGAACCAGACGGCCAGGCACGGTGGCTCATGCCTGTAATCCCAGCATTTTGGGAGGCCGAGGCAGGTGGATCACATGATGTCAGGTGTTTGAGACCATGCTGGCCAACATGGTGAAACCTCATCTCTACTAAAAGTACAAAAACTAGCCGGGCGTGGTGGTGGGCACCTGTAGTCCCAGCTACTTGGGAGGCTGAGGCAGGAGAATCGCCTGAACCTGGGAGGTGGAGGTTGCAGTGAGCTGAGATCGTGCCACTGCACCCCAGCCTGGGCGACAGAGCAAGACTCTGTCTCAAAAAAAAAAAAAAGCCTGTGCCTGGTGGTTCACGGCTGTAATCCCAGCACTTTGAGAGGCTGAGGAGGCCAGATCACAAGGTCAGGAGTTCGAGACCAGTCTGACCAACATAATGAAACCCCGTGTCTACTAAAAAATACAAAAAAATTAGCTGGGTATGGTAGCAGGTGCCTGTAATCCCAGCAACTCGGGAGGCCGAGGCAGGAGAATCACATGAACCTGGGAGGCAGAGGTTGCAGTGAGCCAAGATTGTGCCATTGCACTCCAGCCTGGGTGACAGTGTGAGACTCTGTCTGAAAAAAATAAAATAATAATTATTAATAATAACCAGACTCCTGACATCCAACAATCTCAGGCACTTATTAAGTACCTGCTGTGTGCCAGAAATTTTGCTGAGAATCCAGAGGAAGCGATCCTAGCAGGTGGCTGGGCAACAGCCTGGGGTCCTGAGGTGGAGGCAGGAGGGGCTGGAATCCCTGTAAACGGCCTCCCTCCAAGGAAGCCTGGCCCAGGCGCCCACCTTTCAGTCACCCTCCCCTGTTTAGCTCACACAGCTGGGTCAGTGCCAGGCAGCCCCACCCAACGTGGAGCTGTGGGGCCCTAGAACTGAGGAGCCGCCATCATTTCTGGCTCTGCCACCAAGAGGCTGCCCAGAGCCAGGCCCACTTAGTGCCGGGCGGCCAGGCTTCCCCCCGCTGAGCACCCGATGCCTAAGCGCCCTGCCAGCCCAGACAGCGCTAATGAGGCCGTCATGCCAGTCAGAGGGGCAGGCCGCCTGGCTCCTTCTCAGCCTGGCTGGGCGTTGGGGTATGGAGGTAAAGCCAGTGTCTGTGCCTGGGGTGGGGGGACCATGGGCACAGCTGCCCCTCCGGCTTCCCCCACCGCTCACGGACCAACTGAGCTGTACCCTCAAAATCCAATGGGAGGCCGGGCGCGGTGGCCACGCCTGTCATCCCAGCACTTTCAGAGGCCGTGGCGGGCAGATCACTTGAGGTCAAGAGTTCAAGACCAGCCTGGGCAACATGGTGAAACCCCATCTCTACTAAAAATACAAACATTAGCCGGGCACGGTAGCAAGTGCCTGTAATCCCAGCTACTTGGGAGGCTGAGGCAGGAGGACTGCTTGAGCTCGAAGGTTCCAGTGAGCCAAGATTGCGTCACTGGACTCCAGTTTGGGTGAGGAGCGAGACCCTATTTCAAGAAAAAAGTTTTTTAAAAAGAAGATCCAATGGGAAAGTGAGGTGCAGGCAGCACCCTAGCTTGTGTCCCTAAACCAGAGACAGTTCCCTGGCATCAGTGCTAGGCCTGTGTCCTCAGTTCCCTGGAAACTGTGGGAGAGTGTGTGTGGGCATCGTCTCTGGGAAGGGGGTGAAACCCCAGACTGCGTCTCCCTAGGATGGTGCCTGGCACGTGACCTGGTTTCGCACACAGTTGGTGCCTCATAAATGCGTGTGAATCATAGAGGCGGATGAGGCCAGCACACAGGGAGAGGCGAGAGCAGGCCCTGGCGTCATGGCGTACACTGTGCCCTGGCGGATATTTGCATGTGGGAGTCTCTCTGCCCCCACCCTGGCCCCTGAGCGTGGGGACAGTGGGGACAGGTCTCCTCTTTTTCCTCCCCTGTGTCTGCAGGTGCCTGGCACGGTTGCTGTCCAGGGCTTAGAGGACAGAGGAAGAGCCCCTGAGTCTGTGCACACTCTGCCACCGTGGCCCTGCCCACCTCTGGAGCCCACAGGTGCCCAGCCCAGGCCCCTTGCTTTTGGCTAGACTCCTGCCCTACGGGGACCCCCATGATGGCCACTCAGGAGATGGGCCCAGCAGGACAGGGGAGTGACTCCAGGCCATGACCGGAAGTGGCCTGTGGCCCCTGTTCCCAGTCCCCAGGGAGATGGGAGGGTCACACGCTGTTATGAGGAAGAGGACACCGGGCTGGCCCTGGCCCAGGGTGGCCAGCTCTGGTTTCACTACTTGGCCCCGAGCCCCTGAGGCAGGTGCAGGAGCCAGGCACGGTGAGCAGGGCCCAGTGCCCCTCAGGCTCTGGGGAAGGGGTACAGCCAGGTGGCCCAGAGCAAGGAGGTGCTGGAGACAGGTGTGACCACTTCCAGTCTCTCCCGGCCTGCTGGCCTTCATCCTCTCCCAGATTCCAAGGGCCACCGCTGGGAGCATGGGGTGGACATCGTCCCACCAGCCTCCTGGATCCACATCCGTAAAGACTCCAAAGTGAAGTGAGGCTGGCTTCACTCCAGCTCACAGCAGAGGAGGGGGCAGCCTCAGGGCCCAGCAACTTGCTCAGAGCGCACGGGAGTGTGCTGGGGCCAGGCCAGCCTAGCCCAGGGCCTCTGACTCTGCCCCCTGCCTGCAGGGCTGCACGGCCACTGTGTTCCACCCTCCAGCGTGGGCAGCAGTCCAATGCGTCATTCTGGGGCCTGAGCAGTGTGGTCAGAGGCCGGTCTGGGGTGGAGGCGACCTGGGCTGCAGGTTGTGGGTGGGGTCCTTGCTATGCTTCTGGCAGCAGGAATCAGAGAAGCAGTAACTGGATCCAGCTGAGGGCCTGGCGGCCACCAAGGGTACAGGCGGCGATCAGGTTGCGGCCGAGCCGTGAGCGTTCCACTGGACGGCTTCTACATCCGGAAGGGCCGGGCCGGGCCGGGAGCCCACACGGGGTTGGAGGAGGAGGGCAGGAACGAGAGAGGCCAAAAGGTGCAGGGCCGTGAAGAGGGGCGCTGGGCCCACGCTATGAGGAAAAGGGGATCAACCCTGCCCTCCAGCCCTGTAGGCCCTCAGGCCCTCGGGCTCTGGGCTCTGTGCAATCCGGGAGTGGCTGAAATCCAAGCTGAGGGTAATGAAAGGTGCCGCTCCTAAGCCGCACGTCTCTGATCCGCCCTCCCCGCCCGCCCTCTGCTGCCCGCAGGCCCTCTAAGAGCTGCCCAGGCTGCTGCCGCGGGTCAGAGGCGGGTCAGAGCAGGCAGGGGGTTCATGACGCCGGCTGGGTCTGGGGGCTGTGGGCCAGCCGAGCCGACCCGGGCTTCTGGGGGACCGCGGGGGCCGTGAGCACTCAGAGGGCGCATCCCAGGCCCCTCCGGGGACCCGGCCAGCCTGAAGATGCCGACGAACGGCCTGCACCAGGTGCTGAAGATCCAGTTTGGCCTCGTCAACGACACTGACCGCTACCTGACAGCTGAGAGCTTCGGCTTCAAGGTCAATGCCTCGGCACCCAGCCTCAAGAGGAAGCAGACCTGGGTGCTGGAACCCGACCCAGGACGAGGCACGGCTGTGCTGCTCCGCAGCAGCCACCTGGGCCGCTACCTGTCGGCAGGAGAGGACGGGCGCGTGGCCTGCGAGGCAGAGCAGCCGGGCCGTGACTGCCGCTTCCTGGTCCTGCCGCAGCCAGACGGGCGCTGGGTGCTGCGGTCCGAGCCGCACGGCCGCTTCTTCGGAGGCACCGAGGACCAGCTGTCCTGCTTCGCCACAGCCGTTTCCCCGGCCGAGCTGTGGACCGTGCACCTGGCCATCCACCCGCAGGCCCACCTGCTGAGCGTGAGCCGGCGGCGCTACGTGCACCTGTGCCCGCGGGAGGACGAGATGGCCGCAGACGGAGACAAGCCCTGGGGCGTGGACGCCCTCCTCACCCTCATCTTCCGGAGCCGACGGTACTGCCTCAAGTCCTGTGACAGCCGCTACCTGCGCAGCGACGGCCGCCTGGTCTGGGAGCCTGAGCCCCGCGCCTGCTACACGCTGGAGTTCAAGGCGGGCAGGCTGGCCTTCAAGGACTGCGACGGCCACTACCTGGCACCCGTGGGGCCCGCAGGCACCCTCAAGGCCGGCCGAAACACGCGACCCGGCAAGGATGAGCTCTTTGATCTGGAGGAGAGTCACCCACAGGTGGTGCTGGTGGCTGCCAACCACCGCTACGTCTCTGTGCGGCAAGGTAGGGAGGGCACAGGTGGCGACCTCCTAAGGGGTGCTGGGACCCCCCTGCTTCGGGGAGGAGGCCGTGGGGGTCTCACGGGGAGTGGTATCGTGTCTGTGCGTTCACATGTCTGTTCTGGGCTGGGGGTCCATGTGGGACATGTGTGGCCACTCAGGGTGTAGGTGGGTGGGCCTCGGGCCATGCCCAGGCGACCCCCACTGAGGGGTCGTGGCTTCAGGGTCAGAGGCAAGGGTTCCTGGCCTTTCTCAGCATAGCTGGAGAATGTCTCAGCCAAGCCCTGGGCAGCTGCGGAGTCTGAGACTGGAGAGGTTTGGGCCAGGCGATGGGCAGTGCCCAGCAGGGGCAGGAGGCCCACAGCCTGGCCTGGTGCCATGAGGGGCATGTGGGCAGGAGGCTGTGGGGGGTCCATATCTCCCCTTCTTTTCCTCCACCCCATTTTCTGGACTTCATTTATTTATTTATTTTTTGAGACAGAGTCTCGCTCTGTCACCCAGGCTGGAGCACAGTGGCGTGATCTCGGCTCACTGCAAGTGCCGCCTCCCGGGTTCACGCCATTCTCCTGCCTCAGCCTCCCGAGTAGCTGGGACTACAGGTACCCACCATCACGCCCAGCTAATTTTTTGTATTTTTTAGAAGAGACGGGGTTTCACCGTGTTAGCCAGGATGGTCTCGATCTCCTGACCTTGTGATCTGTCCACTTCGGCCCCCCAAAGTGCTGGGATTACAGGCATGAGCCACTGTGCCCAGCTGCATTTTCTGGACTTTAAAGGAAATTGGGGAGGAGCCCAGGGCAGGGCAGCAAGCTGGGGATCGGGCGGGGATAGCACCCTCATGTACCTGACCAGTGGAGCCTCATGTCCTCAGGAGTGGGGGGCTTAAGGTCAGCTCCAGTGATGGAGGACACGGTGGGCAGGCAGCTTTACCCGGGGCCTGGGCTCCTGGTGGGGAGGCACCTCCCTGCCCCAGTGGGGCGTGGCCTGGCTCTCCCCAGTTCCCAGGTCACCAGTTGCCTGCCTGTGTGACTCCCTCTACCGCCTATGGGGTGAACCCCAGTAGTTCCTCCTTCCCCACAAGCTGAGCTCTGAGGGAAAAGCCCTGGCCTGGGCAGTCACTACCCACCTGGGCTCCTGGCTCCATGCACCCCAGAGTGGCTCGGAGGTGGTCTGAAAAGGCGAGGTGGGGACAGCCGGGTGCATGGAGCTCCTCCTCCCAACTCGGGTCCTTCCAGACCAGCATCAGCTGGGCAAGGAGAGCTCCCCTGTCTCCTGGCAGCTCCCAGGTGCCCACCAAGCCCCCACCCTGACGGATGTCCAGGCCCCCTGGGCACACTGATACTCTGGGGCCAGATGGCAGAGGCCCCACCCTGTGCACGGAGAGGGGAGCCCAGCCATGGCTATGGGGTCCTGCACCTGCAGTCGGTGTCCTCGGGCCTGTCCCAGCAGTGACAGGGTCCCAGGAGTGAGGATTCAACTGTGGATGCACGGCCATGACCCTTCCTTCCTATCACAGCCCACAGTCCAGCTGTAATGCCTGCTGGCCTGGGCCCAGGCCGGGGCGTGTGGCAATCCTTAGGTGGTTAAAGGGGGTAAGTGGGACAGTGGCAGTGAAAATGCTTCTTCCGTGGAAGCCAAAGACGCTAGACCTTTAGGCATTTGTATATGGACAGCTTGGAAAGCAGACTCAAAGCGGCAGTCATGGCCGTGGCCGTGGCATTGTGGTGTGATGTGCATGGTGGCGTGGAGGTGGAGGTGAGGATGGTGGTGACAGTGTGGTGGCAGCAGCGACAATGATGGTGATGGTGGTGGTGATGGTGATGGTGGTGATGATGGTGGTGGTGATGGTGGTGGTGGTGGTGATGGTGATGGTGGTGGTGATGGTGGTGGTGGTGGTGGTGGTGATGGTGATGATGGTGGTGGTGGTGATGGTGGTGATGGTGATGATGGTGGTGGTGATGGTGATGGTGGTGATGGTGATGATGGTGATGGTGGTGGTGATAGTGATGATGGAGATGGTGGTGATGGTGGTGGTGGTGATGGTGATGATGGTGGTGGTGATGGTGATGATGATAGTGATGGTGATGATGGTGATAGTGGTGATGGCAATGATGGTGATGATAATGATGGTGATGATGGTGATGGTGATGATGATGATGATAGTGATGGTGGTGATGGTGATGGTGGTGATGATGGTGATGGTGGTGGTGATGGTGGTGATGGTGATGGTGGTGGTGATGGTGGTGGTGGTGGTGGTGATGGTGGTGGTGATGGTGATGGTGATGATGGTGATGGTGGTGGTGATGGTGATGATGGTGATGGTGATGGTGGTGGTGATAGTGATGATGGAGATGGTGGTGGTGGTGGTGATGATGGTGGTGGTGATGGTGATGATGATGGTGGTGATGATGGTGATGGTGATGATAGTGATGGTGATGATGGTGATGGTGATGGCGATGATGGTGATGATAGTGATGGTGATGATGGTGATGGTGATGATGATGATGATAGTGATGGTGGTGATGGTGATGGTGGTGATGGCGATGATGGTGATAGTGATGGTGATGATGGTGATGGTGATGATAGTGATGGTGGTGATGGTGGTGATGGTGATGGTGGTGGTGATAGTGATGGCGATGATGGTGATGATAGTGATGGTGATGATGGTGATGGTGATAATGGTGATGATGGTGATGATGGTGATGGTGGTGGTGGTGGTGGTGATGGTGGTGGTGATGGTGGTGGTGATGGTGGTGATGGTGGTGATGGTGATGGCGATGATGGTGATGGTGGTGGTGATGGTGATGATAGTGATGGTGATGATGATGGTGATGATGATGGTGATGGTGATGATGGTGGCAATGGTGATGATGATAGTGATGGTGATGGCGATAGTGATAGTGATGGTGGTGGTGATAGTGATGGTGATGGTGATGACAGTGATGATGGTGATGATGGTGATGGTGGTGATGGAGGGGTACTGACCATCACCATAGTGGAGGGATGGGGACTGTATGGACCATTTTTCAGTCTCTTGATCCTCAACCACCCTGCATCTGACCCTATCATCCCTTTGAGGGGAGAATCCCCTACTCAAGACCAGCTCCCATCTCCCACTTTAGAAGCAGGAAGCAGCAGCCACTCACCTCCCTGCCTTCAACAGGGCTGAGGGTGAGGACCCAACCACCAGGTGTTTCTGGCTCTGGATTGGCGGCCAGGGCTGTAGGGAGCGGGACATGGCATCTCAGTCCTGGGGCATGGAACCTCACAGCTTCCAAGGCAGCTGCAGCATGGGTGGTGCCATAGCATCACCCCTACCTGGCCTCTGTGGAGTGGCCACATGGCAGGCCCTTCATCGAGGCATCTCCCTGGCTGGGCGGCCCCTAACCCTCTCTTCCCCCTGGGAGGGGAGTGAGCACCCAGGCTTGCATGTATCCTCCCCCATCGGCCAGAGCCTGCTCATTTCTGCCAACAGACAGCATGGCAGGCAATGTCTGATGCTGCCAGTAACAGAAAACTGGCCACAGGCTGACTCAAGCAGTGACACTGATCATCTCCTGAAACGGGAGTCCAGAGAGCCCTGGGCATGGTGGGTTCCCAGGCAGCCACTATCACCCACTCAGCAGCTTCCCCGGAGTCCTCCGTTCTTACCTCCTCACCGAACCGCTCTCCTGGGTCAGCTCTGACCTCAGCCTGACGCCCTCACGGTAGTAATGTGGCTGCTGGTATTCCAGGCCTCACATCCAGGCAGGACAAAGTCCAGAGGAAAAAGAGGCACTGGCTCTGCTTGTGTCTTCACAGGAGTAAGAAAACTTCTCCCCTAAGTCCTAGCAGACACTTCTTCACGCTCATTTGCCAGAACTGAGTCCCCCAACTGCTCAGCTAGCCCCTCTGGAGGGGGGTAAAACCAGTGTTGCCCAGACCAAGGCGGACTCCACTCCTCTCCTATTTTGAGGCCATGTCCCCGGAAGCAGATGGCTGAATAAGTAGCCCCAGACAGCATCCTGTCTGAAGGGGGTGTGGGGCAACTCTGGGGACACCAAAGTGCTGGCCTGGGAGGTGCAGTGGCGGGGGGAGCCCTGCGATGCTGTGGCTTCCTTCAGTGCCCGCAGGGACAGAGTTCCCACACCTCTCATGGGCCCCTCCTGCGGGCTCCTGCTGCCCCCGGGCACCGTGTCAGTGTTGCCCTCCACTGGGCCCAGGCAGCTGCTTTTAGTTCAGTATTTGCCAGGATCTAGAGCTGGTGGCAGTGGGGATGCTGGCACGAATACTCGGTCACAGTGCAGGGGACATGCCGGGTGCTCCTCTGCATCTGATCAGTGATGAGTGTGAGGGAGATCCCAGCCTGGGGCGTGAGGGGCAGCTTTGGGGCTGGCAGAAGGCAAAAGGTCCCAAGCTGTCTGGCATGGTCACAGCCTGGCATCCTCTCCCCTGGGGACAGCGTGGGATGGGATCTGGCCCCACCCTCAGGCCCTGTGGGGCTCTGCCCACCACTCCCTCCCGGTCCCCAGCTGGACAGGCCACCAGAGTCCCTGGGCCTTGTGGGAGGCTCCGCAATCTGACACACCACTCCCAGTGTCTGGTTGCCATGCAAACAGGGAGGTGGTTTGTGGGAGGAGCCAGGGACTCAGTTCACAGAAGATCCTGGGTAGGCTCTGGTGCCTGCTGTCCCCATGCTGGGCATGGGTGCCCCTCCATCCCCTCGGAGGAACCCCAGATGGAGCCCGGGGCAGTCTTGTCCTCCCCCAGGGGTCCTGGGAGACCAAGCACAGATGGTTGGGGAAAGCTGCAGAGGTGACAGGGACCAGCCCCTGGCTGGAGCCCAGGGGTGCCCCATCACCATCCGCACCATCCCCTTCATTAGGTCCTGCCTGTGCCCATCCAGCAGCTTAGGGTGAGTTATAAATAGAGGCTGGTGTAAGCCCTGGGTCAAGAGAGCAGGGCAAGGAGATTACCAGCTGATTACTGATTAGCAGAGAGTGGGGGCTGTGCCAAGCAGAAGGGCCTGGCTCCTGGGGATGTGGAGGGAGGTCAGGGCTCCCTTGGGGACAGTGTGCAGGGTCCACAGACGGCACATACGGCCCTGGGGCAGGGTTCCCAGGGTCTCTGAGAGGTGCCTTCCAAATCTTCTCAAGTCAAGAGGGTTCTAGATGAGACCCACCTCTGGCTTCAGGGGTGCCCCCCAAAATATGCCCCCTCCCCTGCTCCCTACCCAGGAGAGGCGTGAGGGGCTTCCCCATCTCCTCCCTCCAGGGGTCAACGTCTCAGCCAATCAGGATGATGAACTAGACCACGAGACCTTCCTGATGCAAATTGACCAGGAGACAAAGAAGTGCACCTTCTATTCCAGCACTGGGGGCTACTGGACACTGGTCACCCATGGGGGCATTCACGCCACAGCCACACAAGTGTGAGTGCACACATCCCTTCCTCCTCCATCATCCCCATTACCACCATCACCATCCCCACCATCACCATCCCCACCATCCGCATCCCCATCTCCATCCCCACCACCCCCACCACCACCAGCCCCATCCCCATCACCATCCCCATCTCCACCACCACCATCCCTATCTCCATCTTCACCATCCCCATCACCATCTCTATCTCCACCATCACCATCCCAATCACCACCAGCCCCATCATCCCCATCCCCACCATCCCCATCTCAGTCCCCACCACCACTATCCCCATCACTATACCCATGATCCATGGGCTGGGGCTCAGGGCCCCCATCTCCATCCCCACCATCCCTATCTCCATCTCCACCATCTCCATCACCCCCATCACCATCCCTATCTCCATCTTCACCATCCCCATCACCATCCCCATCTCTATCTCCACCATCCCCATCACCACCATCCCCATCCCCATCACCCCCATCTCCACCATCTCCATCACCATCATCACCATCCCCATCTCCATCACCACCATCCCCCTCACCATCCCCATCTCTATCTCTACCATGCCCATCACCATCATCACCATCCCCATCTCCATCCCCATCTCTGCCATCCCCATCACCATCTCCACCATCACCATCTCCATCTCCACCATCTCCATCACCATCATCACCATCACCACCATCCCCATCACCATCCCTATCTCCATCTTCACCATCCCCATCTCTATCTCCACCATCACCATCCCCATCACCACCATCCCCATCTCCAGCATCTCCATCACCATCATCACCATCCCCATCTCCATCACCACCATCCCCATCACCATCCCCATCTCCATTTCCATCCCCATCCCCATTCCCATCCCCATCCCCATTCCCATCCCCATTCCCCTCACCATCCTCATCCCCATCTCCATCCCCCTCTCCATCCCCATCCCCATCTCCACCATCCCCATCCCCATCCCCCTCTCCATCCCCATCCCCCTCTCCACCATCACCATCCCCCTCTCCATCACCATCCCCATCCCCCTCTCCATCCCCATCCCCATCCCCCTCTCCACCATCACCATCCCCCTCTCCATCCCCATCACCATCCCCCTCTCCATCCCCATCCCCCTCTCCATCCCCATCCCCCTCTCCATCCCCATCCTCATCTCCATCACCATCCCCACCATCGTTCCCATCACCTGCACCATCACTCCCACCACCATCACTGCCTCAGCCATGAGGATTGCCGTAGCAGCTCAGTCAGAAAGGAAAGCCCACTGGGGCGGGGTAGCGCCTGATGGTGGTGGGTGTGTCAGTGGAGGGCAGGCTCCTGTCCCACTCCTTGGAACCTGAGGAGGATGGGGAAGCGAGACCCTGCACCCCCATCTCCTGCTGTCCTGAGGAGACCTTTTGCTGCTCCCTCCAGTTCCGCCAACACCATGTTTGAGATGGAGTGGCGTGGCCGGCGGGTAGCACTCAAAGCCAGCAATGGGCGCTACGTGTGCATGAAGAAGAATGGGCAGCTGGCGGCTATCAGCGATTTTGTCGGTGAGCACTCTGCCTGCCAGGTACTGGGGCAGGGGCTGTCTCCACCCAGGGAAAGGACCTGCCCAGACACCCCATCTCCACCAAGAGCTGGACCCTCCCCAGCCCACGGAACGGGTGCTGTCATGGAGTCATACTTGCTAGTCAAGATAACTCGTCTTGGCAAGGGAAACAGTTAGGTCTGAGTGTCCTTATCTCCGCTGCTGGGAACCCCCTAGGCGCCTTGCCAAGGCCGCACATGAGGCAATGGCAGGCCTGGGTCCCTAAGTCCAGGTGTGGCGTTTCCCAGGGGCCCCACCCCGCCCGGCCTGGACAGGGAAGGTGGCGGGAGGGGCAGCGCAGCAGACGCTCTCCCCGCCAGGCAAGGACGAAGAGTTCACCCTCAAGCTCATCAACCGGCCCATCCTGGTGCTGCGCGGCCTGGACGGCTTCGTCTGCCACCACCGCGGCTCCAACCAGCTGGACACCAACCGCTCCGTCTACGACGTCTTCCACCTGAGCTTCAGCGACGGCGCCTACCACATCCGAGGTGCGTGGCGGGGCGGGTGGGCACGCGGGAGCGGGGGTGGCAGCGGGCAGGTGGGCACCCCCGCCGACGCCGTCCCGTCCCCCAGGCCGCGACGGAGGGTTCTGGTACACGGGCAGCCACGGCAGCGTGTGCAGCGACGGCGAACGCGCCGAGGACTTCGTCTTCGAGTTCCGCGAACGCGGCCGCCTGGCCATCCGCGCCCGGAGTGGCAAGTACCTGCGCGGCGGCGCCTCGGGCCTGCTGCGGGCCGACGCCGACGCCCCGGCCGGGACCGCGCTTTGGGAGTACTGAGGCCGCGCCCAGACCAGCCTGTTGCGCATTAAAACCGTGTCTGTCCCACAGCTGTGGGTGGGCCCCGGGGCGCCGCTTGGGGGTCCTGCAGCTGGAGGTGGAGGAGGCCCACAATTCTCCCCAAACCAGAGAGCGCCCAGAACTTCCCAGTGCCCAGGGACTCCCATCTGGGAGGTGGTCTTGTGGATGGGCCGGGTGACCCAGGCCGCTGGAGGGGAGGTCTCGAGGACGTGGGGAGGACGGCGGCTGGGGGTGGGTGGGGGACTGAGCCTGGGCGGGTTGAGGCCACCAACACCGGCCACAGATGACCTCACTGGACACCGCCCCTCCCCAACCTAGGTCCTCAACCCTTCCTAGCCCCCGGCAGCCCCTGCGGTGCTCGTCCTTCCTTGTGCACTGCTCAAGGCCAGGCAAGCGGCAGAAGGTAGGGGAGAGCCAGTCCTGGGGAGGTGGGACCAGCATGGCCAGCAAGGGGAGGAACTGGCTGGGATGCCCCTCCACTAAGCCCACCAGCCTTAGGGACAAAGAAGGGCAGGTTTCCATGGTAAGAGGCTGGAACTCCCCGAGCCACGTGGGCAAGGCGGGTCCGAGTTAACCCTTGGAGGACCAGGTGCCACCTGGTCCAAGTTGGCAGGGAACGGCAGTGACCCTGGAGCTCGGGCTGTCCCTGCAGCCTGCAGTGTCCCCTGGTGGCAGCCAAGGTGAGGTGGAGTCTGTGGCTGGGGCAGGACTGGGGGCACCAGGTGGAACCGCAGTGGCTGGCACTCAGCACCTCCAGGCTCCCCCCTCAGCAGAGCCTCGGAGAGGGTCTGTCTCCCTGCACTGCCCTGCCTGACGTGAACTTGGCCTGCCACTGCAGGAACCCCCACTTCCGTCCACATCCACAGCCTGGGGCACGGCAGGAGGCAGAGGCTAGGAAGCGGAGGGTGGGGTGGGAACGAAATAATGGCTGGGCCTGGAAGGGGGGGGCCCACTGCTGCTGCTGAGGCAGGTGGTACTCCATGCAGAGACAGCTGCCAGGTGGTGTCTAGCAGGTGCCCCTAGGAGGAGGGTGAAGAAGAGCTGCTCTCACCCCATGTGTGAGCTGGGTTGAGGGTCATGCAAGGCTACGGTGTCAAGCCAGGATCGGAGTTGGAGCAGGTGGAGGAAGCTGGAAAGGTCGAGAGGCTGCCCCTGCCACCGGGGAAGGGCCTCACGTAGTGAGAGCTCAGGTGCTGAGAGCCCAGGAGGTGTGCACTGAAGAGGTGAGGGCAGGGAGGCCCAGGATGGGCAACAGGGCCCGGCCACACCGTGGTCCGCAGGCTCCCCGAGAAGCTGACTGTGGACCTGCCACCTGCCTCTGAGGCCAGGCCCTCCTCAAATGCCGAGTGTTGAGAGCAGGTTCCTTGGAGGTGCATGTGAGTTGGGTACATTTCGCCCAGTCCCTGTACACTCTGGCGGGGCTGGGGACTGCCCACTGTGGTCCCTGCTTTCCTGCCTCTGTAGATCTCCTTTTTGTTCCACGTGACCTGCTCTCTTGGCCCCTCAGGGTCTGTGTCGCAGCTTTCTTTTCGGGGGGACCACAGGGCGTCTTGAACTAGGCGTCCCCACAGCAGGATCTCGGGCTGGCAGGTGGGCATGAACGTTTGTAAACACACCAGCACTGATGCCTCCACATGGGTGGCCCTGGAGAATGCCCCAACAGAGGTCAGGACAGCTGGGGACGCCGTCTCAGCCCTGGTGGCCAGCACCGCCTTAGGTCAGGAGGCTGCAGTGCCAAGGACAGCAAGCTACCTAAACCCCCAGTGTGTGCCCGGGGGTGTGGGGACACCAGTGCGGCTCATCCCTGTGTCTGCTCTTTCACAAGCCACAGTGGTGCCCCCACACCCCCTGCACAGCTGAGGCTGACAGGGTTGGATGGTGCCACTGCTCTGCACAGACAGCAGCCCCGTGGAAAGCCCCTCAGGCTCCCAGCCTCCTGAGAGAGACCTACTGGCATCCAGCTGAGGGTGGGGAGATGAGTCCTGAAGGCGACCCAGATCTGTCCGCTCTGGGATCCCTGTGGCCTGTGATGGCGAGGGAGGGCCTGGCACAGCCCTGGACACACACCCCTCCCCCAGGCGTGTGAACACAGACCCTGCACAGTCCTCCGCCCGCTCATCTAGGGCCTGCTTGGGAGTCTCCACGGGCTGGTCTAGCCCCTCACTCTCCGAGCCCTGATGCTCAGAGCAAGACACGGGCACAAGCGCTGTACAAAGGTCAGAGCCAGAAGCTCCTGCCCACGGGTGGCAGAGGACAGCCCTGGAGCACAGCAGGGATGGGACCGTTAAGGGGTGCAGGCCTGCCTCGGTGGGTGGCTCGCTTGGCCCCAGCTCTCCCAGCAAGCACGGGGCCATGGCCCCATTGAAAAGGCTGGGTTTGGAGTGTCACCACCCACTGAAAATGCTGGGTTTGGAATGTCTCCACTCGCTGAAGAGGCCGGGTTTGGAGTGTCATCAGGGGGGCCGTGCTCCCTTAGATGTGGCAACCACTGAGGGAGACAAACCCTGACTAGGAGCACCCCACAGGCCCCTCCCACTCCACAGAGAGGAACGCAGGAGAGAGCCAGGCAGGGGCCCCAGGCTTCCCAGACACCCCCTTGGAGCAGAGCCCTCCTCAGGGGTAACTGGGTCACAGGGACACGTCTTCCTTGGAGGCCACCCCGGTGGTGGGGGCTCCCAAGCAGTGCCATGGCTCTGGAAGGAGCCCAGTGAGAGAGGGTGGGAAGGGGCGAGAAAAAACAGCCGAGGCCTGAAGTTTCACAGACAGGGTCGTTTGTCACAGCAGAGAAGCACCTCACGGCTCCTACCCGCACTCATCGCGGACAGTGCCTGCAGCGGGAGCGGCGCGAACACCCTCCCCAGATGAAAACACCAGCACCAGGAGGTGGGCCGTAGCCCAGGCTGAGGGAGGAGGCTGGGGGCTGGGGCTCAGGGCGCCCCCCCGGGCCACAGCGCCACCCTGAGTGGCCCTGAAAATAGTGCACAGTGCTGGGTACTGCCCCGGCCGGAGGCACCTAGTTGTTGAGCATTCCGGCCACAGGCCACCCGATGGCCCTTGGTGTGGCACGAGGCCACGGGCACTTGCAGGAGCTCCCTGCATGCTGTTTTGTGCTTTGGTCTCAGGGAGCATCCTCCTACCTCGGGGTCCCAGAGTGGGCAGCCGGGCAGGTGTGAACAGTGTGACAAGGGTACCGTGGGGCACCTGGTACTGCCACCCAGAGGGGCAGCCGGTGCTCCTGGTGGTGTGGCAGCAACAGTTACAAACTCACCCCAAGTCCAAACCCCAGAAATCCTGTTTCTCTGGCCCTCCGGGTCCAGAATGCACTGCACTGCCTCCTGGCCTCAGGGGCTGCTGCGGTGGCGGGAAGGCTGCCCAGCAGTGAGGAAGGCGAGTGCAGGGGCTGCGGCCGTGGTCAGAGAAGGAGAGACACCAGCAGAGGACGCGAAGCTGGACCGGCCAGGTTCAGAGCCCGCCTCGGTTGCTCCCAATCAGAATCTGCTTTGTGCTCCACGGCCTCCAAGCACTTTCATGAGCGTTCTGCTCCTACGTGGCCAGGTCCTACCTTCCCTGACGGCTCTGGCCAGGCCAGCTCGGTTTCCCTCTAACCCATGAGGCCTGGGGGGCTGTGACAGAGGCTGGAAGCGTGGCCAGAGCCCAGGGGCAGGTCCGCCTGGTCACAGCAGGATGAGGCTGGGGTGGCGCAGCTGCCGGTACACCTGCAGCAGCCTCTGGGCGGTGGCACAGGAGCTGGCCTCATCCTCCGTGCACAGCCGGTCGCGCAGGGTCTGCACCTCCCGAAGCAGTGTCTGCAGGTGAAGCAGACACAGCTCAGGCCCCCACCTGGCCCTGGGGATGTCACTGGGTACCTCTGGGGGACCCATCACTCGCAGGACCCTACTTGGGAAGTGGCAGGTGGTCCGAGGAAGAACACTCATCCGGAACCTTAAAACATGGGACACGCAGCCTGGCCTGGACACCCAGCCCCTCAAGTAGGATGAGGGGCAGGAACAGCCATGGCCGCTCGGACTTTGCCCCAGGCCCATGGGAGCGAAGCCCATGCGCTGTGAGGACTCTGCGGACCCCGAGTGACTGGAGAGGGGCCTGGTGATGGGCGCTCCTGGCTACCCAGGTGAAGGGGACTGTCCGGGAAACCGGGTGCTCACCTCGTGGTTGGCGTGGATCTGGCGGAGGTACTGCACACGGAGATCAGGAGCGCTGGAGCCCTGGGCGGCCTGCTCTGTCACCATCGTCTGGGGGGACACAGGAGACATGCTGGAGAGGGTGTGCCCCAGCACCTGCCCCCACACCCCTTGGAGCAGGGTGACCCTCTCCCTCTATCTGCCTGGTGCTGCCTCCCTGCCTGGCACCCCCCCCCCGCCGCCTGGCACCCCTCCCCACCCCAGCACTTTGCTGTTTTCCACCTTGCTGTTCATCTCGACTTCCTGCCCTCCAGAGTGGCAGGGCACAGAGCCCCTGGCCTGACAGTTTCTTGGAAGCGAACTCGTTTGGTTCTTTTCTCTCCACTGCTGGGATCTTCCCTGTCCCCAAGAGCCACACTCTGTGCAGATCCAGAGCTGCCTACTGCCCCCTTCTCCCATCCTGGGCTTCAGGCCTGAAGGCCGCTCAGGAGAACAGACCAGCCAGGGAGCTGCCTCGGCGTCTTGTGCAGAGACCCTGGCCTGGCCATTCACTCATTCACGCAGCCCAGCCCCGTGTGGGCTGCAGCACTGGCTCCCTGGGCTTGGATCTAAATTCCCAGATGGGACCAGGTGTGGCTCAGACCTGTAATCCCAGCACTTTGGGAGGCCGAGGCAGGCGGATAACTTAAGGTCAGGAGTTCAAGACCAGCCTGACCGACATGGTGAAACCCCATCTCTACTAAAAATATAAAGAAATTAGCCGGGTGTGGTGACAGAGCCTGTAATCCCAGCTATTCGGGAGGCTGAGGGAGGAGAATTGCTTGAACCTGGGAGGCAGAGGGTGCGGTGAGCAGAGATCTCACCGCTGGACTGCAGCCTGGGTGACAGAGCCAGAGCTCTATCTCAAACAAACAAACAAAACTAAATTTCCAGATGAGCCTGGGCAGTGAGGCTCCTGCAGGCTCTTGGAGCAAAGCAACTGCGAAGAGACGACACCCTGAGGGGCAGCACTGGCCTGCCTGGGGCTCCAGAAGTGCTGGTGGCTGCACTGTGTGCTGGGCAGGGTCCTGAGCACTCCTGTTCGTGGGGCGGGCACCTAGCTGTTGGGGACACTAAGGTCTGCAGCCCGAGATGAGATCTGTGTCCAGGAGGCAGCAGCAGTGCATGGGCTCCTGGGCGCTGACTCAGGCCCCCCAGATTCATGCGGAAGCCCTAGTGCCAGCACTCAGAGCCTGGCTGTGTCTGGAAATGGGGTATCTGCAGATGATCAAGATGAGGTCACTGGGATGGGTCTGACCCCACACGACTGTGTCCTTGTAAGAAAAAGGATATCTGGACACAAACCCAGGGGCTGGAGCTCTGCTCTTGGCAGGGGATGGGACTTTCTTGGGGACCAGATGGTCCAGTGGGCAGAGTTTCCTCTGACAGGCAACACCTCAGCCCTGGAGAACCCCCTGGTGCCCCCAGCACTCAGGACTAGACCCCCAAGCCCAGGCAGCCCCATCGTGGTGCCGTGAGATCACTGGGGTCGTGGTGCTGCGTGACATGCTCATCAGGGTCATGGCAGTGTCACAGTGCAGGGCACAGGGTCCTTGCACCAAATGAGATCTCTGGGTCATGGTGCTGCGTGAGTTGATGTGTTCATTGGGGTCGGCCATCTGAGCCACCTGCCAGGGCTGGGCAGAGCCACTGTTCACAGAAAGGCCTGGTCTCCAAGCATTACCACAGTGCCCACGGGAGTCGAGCTGGCGTCAGGCTGCAGGCCCTGGGTCTCAGGGTTGGGCAGGCCTGGGCATGCACATTGATAACAAGCCCAGGTGGAGCTGAGGCAGGGACCACCCCTAAAAAGAAACTCCAGAACCGGTTTCTAGGGTCGCTGCAGACCCACCATATGGGCCAAAGCTGCGCTACAGTCCTAGCGGGTGGGCGTGACGGATGCCTTCCCGCGGGCACGAGCTTAGACTTTAGCTTGGAACTTGGAGAGCTTCTTCTCAGATCTGGCAGCCGCTGACCCAAGCTGGCTCTGGGCACAGCATGGAAGCAGCTATTCCCGTGCCAGGGAACTCCTGGGGCTGTGAGTGGGGGGAACTGCAAACTCCACTCTCTTGGCAAAGATGTGGAGACTCCTACCACCTCGTTCTAGGATCCACGCCCAGGCCACGGCCTCTCCAGGCAGCCTCTGCCCAGCCAGAGAAGGGAGGAAACCTTGGGCTGACCTCGCAGGTCACAAATAGAAACCCACTGGCCTTGTAGCCCGGGCAGTCCTTGGACTCACACAGGTGCCCAGGGGGTGACGGCACACCTGGGGAGCAGCATTGGCCTCCTGAGAGGGTCCACCCCATGCCTCTCATCGCCCACAGCCCCACTGCACAACACCGCACTCAGCGGCAGAGCGGGCTTGGATCTTCCTACAACTCCCTGGCAGGGAGCCGCAGACCCCGTGGCCAGCAGGTACAGGGTCCCATGCAGGGACCTTAGTGAGCGACCCAAGATCCTGGCCACCCTCCCGAGCGGGCCGACATACCTGCATGCGCCCGACAACGGCATGGTGCGCCCTGCAAATGTCGGCCAGAGAGGAGCTTTCCACTTGAATCTCCACGGCCTGGATGGGCCCTGCTGGGCACAGGTCGGTCATGGCCACCTGCAACACAGGAGCCACCTCACTGCCTGCCTATGGCACTCCCACCTGCCCGGGGGGCTCAGGCTACACAGGAGCCTCCCCAGCTGGCAGCACGTGGCCCTGAGATGGTCCCAACCCCCTGCCCTGGGCTGTCCTATACCCTGAAGGAGCAGAGCTCAGTACCCTGGTTTAGCTTTTTCCACCTGAAAAACCAGCCACCAACCAATGGCAAGAACCTGCTCTGTACCCAGATGTGTCCAGGAAGACACCATCCCTCAGACCTGTGGAATTCACGCAGGGCCTCGAGCCAGACTGGGGCCTGCTCCAGAAGGCCACTACTGTGACACACCTTGTGGACAACCTACATGTAGATCCTGCCATGCCCTTGGGGGGCCCAGATCCGTCCCCCCACACCAGGCATCACAGATCACCTCTGGCAGCAGGGTTAGGGCATCGCTGTGGGCACTGGGAGCTGCTGGGCCTATCTATGGGACACCCACCTGTCCCTTAGGAAGGTTGGACTGAGCTGAGCTGGACAACAAATGGCAAGAACAGGCCAAGAGCCAGGAAGCCGGGCTTATTCTGCACACACAGCACATGAGGTGAGACGCCAGGGGCCTGGGGAGCCCAGAGAGGACACGGTCACCTGCGGCTCTCCCACAGGGGCCGCCAGCACCGACCTGCAGGGCCACCAACAGACCCCAGCATCAGGGCTGAAAGGGCTGTGTAGAGGGCAGCCAAGGTACCCGAGGGCCGAGGCTTGATTCCAAGTGCAGACTCTGGGCCGGGCACAGTGGCTCACGCCTGTAATCCCAACACTTTGAGAGGGTGAGATGGGCGGATCACCTGAGGTCAGGAGCTCAAGACCAGCCTGGCCAACATGGTGAAACCCCCATCTCTACTAAAAACACAAAAATTAGCTGGGTGTGGTGGTGGGTGCCTGTAATCCCAGCTACTCAGGAGGCTGAGGCAGGAGAATCGCTTGAACCCAGGAGGCAGACGTTGCAGTGAGTCAAAATCGCACCACTGGACTCCAGCCTGGAGACAGAGCGAGACCTTGTCTCAAAGAAAACCAAAACCAAGTGCAGACTCTGAGCCCCAGGCAGCCTTGCCCATCCTCAGGGACACACGTGTCCTGGCAGCCTGGGCTACCCTGCAAGAGCCTTTGCTGGTGGGACTTGAGAGTGTGCTGGAGGCACCACAGTCATGAGTCTCTGGAAAGGTGTGCACGACAGGGGCTGGAGACCAGCAGTGCCATTTGCCATTCAGCGGCTTCCACGACAGGTCTGGAGCCTTCTGGCAGTGCAGAGGGTTAGCGGGGCTGCTGCTCCTGGGGTACAGGTGTTGGTGGCAGCACTGTGGAACCCGCTATGACTTCAGTCCTGTGCAGGGGAAGGGGGCCCCCATGGCAGACAGGGATGGACAGGGTCAGTCCTCGGGGATCTGAGCTGCAAGGCCCTCCCTGCCTGAGTGGGGTCTGCTTGGTGCGAGGGGAAACTGTCACATCAGAATCCTCCGGGAAGCTTGGGAAAAGGCTGCCAGGCCCCCACCCAGGGTGAGGGGTCCTCCCGAGCTCCGGCCCAGGGGCCCCACCCCGAGAACTGCTGGTGCCGTGGCTCGTTTCCCTGAACCCCTGCTTGCCTCTCGGACGATGAGGTGAACGTTGGCGCCGTCAGGGGCCACTCCTTGGATGGAAGATAGTGCTCGGGCCCTCACGACGTCCACAGCAGCATTCTCAGCAAGGAGCCACTGCAGGGTGGCACAGCACAGGGGCACGCCTGGAGGGGAGGCATCAGCCGAGAGCTCAGCCTGATCCTACCAGGTGGGCTCAGCCGATCCTACCAGGTGGGCATCTGCATACCTGCCCCAAAGTGCCCTTCCCAGAGCCATCTAAGCATCCCAGCTGTCCCCAGCCCCACCCTAAGCTGCGGCGTGGCCAGCTGACCCAGAGGAAGGAGGCCACTGCTCAACTTTCTCTGCTGAACAAGTCCTACGATGGGTGGTGGCAGTTACGATCTGTGGAAGGTGAAAACCTCACTTTGGGGGACCTGCTGATGCTCCTGGGAGCCGACGTTAGGAGCAGGCAGCTCCGCCCGGCACTGGGCAGAAACACCCCAGGGGATGGCTGCGGCTGCCCTCTCTGCACAAGCCCAAATCCAGAAACCATCCAAATACCCATCTGCAGCAGAACGGTGACATCTGCACCTGCGACACAGAGGGTCTCACACACATGGGGGAGCAAAGGACAGACACAAAGAAGGGACTGCACACTCCATTTCGTGGAGCTCACAGATGCCTGATGAACGGTGCTGGGGCTTTGGGGTGAGCGCAGCTGCCTCCCTCCCCGGGTGCCCGCACTGTGAAGCTCACAGTTTGCTCCTTTGTGACTCTTCTGTATTTAGGTTACGCTTCCATATATAGGTTTAAAAAACATAACTGAAAAGAAATACATGGTGAGAGGGCTCCACATAAGGCCAGAGCCCAACAGCAGAGAGAACGCAGGCGAAGCTCATTTCCTGAGCAGAGCTCGCTGGGCTGGGGGGCCAGGATGCCCCAGGAGCAGCTGGGAGAGGGAGGAACAGCCCATGTCCACAGGCCCGAGGTGGGTGGGGTGAAGTGGCTCGTGCAGGTAATCCCAGCATTTTGGGAGGCCCAGAGGAGATCAATTGAGGCCAGGAGCTCGAGGCTGCAGTGAGCCATGATTGCACCACTGCACTCCAGCCTGGGCAACAGAGCAAGTTCCTGTCTCTTAAAAAAAAAAAAAAAAATCCCCAAGGCTGAGCAAAGCCAAGCAGTGCCACCAACCTGAGTGGCCGTCCTTCAAGGCAGCTCTGAGCAGCTCCGCCGACACCTTGATGGAAGCCACAGATGGGGGCAGGTACTCGGCCCGCAGGGAGGCGGGTCCTGCTGGCTGGCTGCCAGGCTCCCGACAAGTTTCCAGAAAAGTGGCCACAGGGTCTCGGGTGGGGCCGAGTGGGGAGGGGGCCCGTGTGTGTGGCGGGGCCAGGCCAGGGAAGCGCAGACACTGCAGCATGTCCACTGTGTGCCTGCTCAGGGGCAGGCAAACACCCTCTTGCTCGGGCAGGACGTCGGAGGGGCACTCATCCAGAAAGGGGTCCTCAGAGTCTGAGGGGGCAAGGGCCCCGCCCACCACCTCCCTGAGACTGTAGAACAGCGTGCAGGACACGGTCACGGGCAGGTCGAGCCCGCCGTTCTCACCAGGGCCCAGGGGTAGCGTCACCTCCCGCCGAGCACCGGGGCCGAGCTGGTCCACGGGGATGGTGTAGGTGATGGCGGAGCAGGCCGAGTCCAGGTCGAGGGCACAGGAGCTGGTGAGCACCTGGATGCACAGGGTCCACCCCTGGTCCAGGCTGAAGCTGCTGCTGTTCTCTAGCACGCAGGTGGCCATGAGCACATCCTGTGTCTGCAGGCGGCTCCAGGTGGTGCTGGTGGTGCAGGAGATGGGTCTGGGGCCCGTGCCGCTTGACAGCAGTGCGCAGCTCACGTTCATGGCCTCGTTGAGGCTTGTCAGTGCCTTGTTCCGCTGGTCAACCGCCTTCTTTAGAAAAGACACTCTGCGAAGGACAGACATGACCCCCAGGAGGGGGGGGACACCCACAGCACCAGGTGCCACATCTTGACTCAGGCCTGGTAGGCACCGAGCCTGGCTCCACGACAAGCACACGGTGGGTGTGGAGCCACGCCAGAGAGTGAGCCCCCGCCCCAGGGGCATGTTTCTCCTGGCCCCACCCACACCGAGCCTCTCTGGAAGCTGCCTCCAGCCATCTGACCTGACCTCTCCTCTTGGGCCACAGGAGGAAAGAAGACAGAGGGTGAAGCTGGTGCTCCGGGGGCCTAGGCTAATCTGCCAGGTATGAGAAGCCCACCACGCACATCTGGGCCACGCAGGGGCCAGGTGGTGCATTACCCTCCCCTTGGCTCCCCAGAATGTTCCTAGCGGGCCTCTTTTCTCCCTTGCAGCCTTCACAGTGAAAACCAGGGGGGTCGCAGGCACTACAGAAACAGCCCTAAACCACAGGGACCTGGAGTGACAGGCCCCTCGCTCTGGGGACCCCAGTGGTTATGTGAGGGGAGCAGGGGAGGCTGCGCGCACTCAATGTGTTCTCTCTGAACGTCCCGAAGCCAGTGCTGCGGGAGGAAAAGCACACTGGATCCTGTGCTGAGAGCAGGGAGGGTGAGGACTCAGCAGGGGACGTCTCCCGTGCCCCACTAGGGAGAAAGGGTGGGCTGCTGGGGGGCAGTCCCGGCTTATCTTCCAGAGGTAGCCGGGTAGCCTGTCACCAAACAGTGGGACGCATGAGGCTCTCAAGACATCTTAAGAGGACAAGTAACATCCGGGCACGGTGGCTCACGCCTGTAATCCCAGCACTTTGAGAGGCCAAGGCAGGCAAATCACCTGAACCCAGGAGTTCGAGACCAGCCTAGGCAACATGGCGAAATCCCATCTCTACTAAAAATACAAAAATTACCCGGGCATGGTGGCAGGTGCCTGTAATCCCAACCACTCAGGAGGCTGAGGCGGGAGAATCGCTTGAACCCAGGAAGCGAAGGTTGCATTAAACCGTGATCGCACCACAACACTCCAGCCTGGGCGACAGAGTGAAATTCTCTCTCAAAAAAAGAGGCCAAGTAGGGTCGGGCCCGGTGGCTGACGCCTGTAATTCCAGCACTTTGGGAGGCTGAGGCAGGCGGATCACGAGGTCAGGAGATCAAGACCATCTTGGCTAACAAGGTGAAACCCCATCTCTACTAAAAAATACAAAAAATTAGCCAGGCGTGGTGGCGGGCACCTGTAGTCCCAGCTACTTGGGAGGCTGAGGCAGAAGAATGGCGTGAACCCGGGAGGCGGAGCTTGCAGTGAGCCGAGATCACACCACTGCACTCCAGCCTGGGTGACAGTGTGAGACTCCGTCTCAGAAAAAAAAAAAAAAAAAAAAAGAGGCCAAGTAATGGCCTGGCCTGGACCGTTGCCACCCAGGACGACCCCACACAGGGACGCTACCTCCCAAGGATGGCAGCGCCAGCCTCTACCCGGTCCGAGCTGAGCTGCTCACCTCTCAGAGATGTTGCCAATTCCAGACAGCAGCTCCTTTATTTTCTGACCTGCACTCTCTGTGGTCATCCTGGCTGGGCCAGGCATCTCAGAGTCCAGGTCCAGGCTGCAGGTCATCAGGCGGCCTTTGGCGGACAGGGCCAGGAGCTTGGTGCCACCTGGTGACAGACACACATGGGGCCTGGTCAGCGGCTGGGAGGGGCAAGCAGCATGACACTCGGTGGTGTTTCCCTGGACTCCAGGAAAGAAGTTGGAAGACGGCCAAGGCCAGTGTCCAGTGAGGAAGAGAAAGTCCCAAGGCAAATGCACTGTCCCCACCCTGGGCTTCTGTCAGTGGCCCCGAGCCACGCCATCTCTGATCCCACCCGTAGCCCTCTCTTCCGCAGTGGAGACAGTCTGGCGTTTCCCTTCAAAGCCCTTCTCTTCTGCTGTGTATGTATTTTCTGTGGCGAGATTTATTAGCATGCTCACAACGTGAGCACACTTGGGGAAGTGCACTGGTAGGAGGTGTGTGGCTCTATTCCTCTCACCCCAACACTGGGCACACACAGCTAAAACCCTCTCTGGCTTTTTCTGTGGAAAACACAAAACTAGAATTCCACAATGCCATCTGCCTTTGGTCCAGAGCAGACTCACGGGCAGGCCACACCATGACACGAGCAAGCGTTTGCAGCCTTTGGAAGAAAGGCAAGTCCGGAACAGACCTCCCTGGGCTGCTTGCCACATAAGACCTGCCAAGGAGGCGCTTGCGGCAGACCCCCAAGATGCAGTTTCCTCCAAGTCCACAGCCAGCAAGCAGCAAACTCAGATCCTACCAGGCCCAGGGCCACACCCTAGACCCCAGAGGCAGAGCAACAGGTAGACCCACCACCAGCCCCTGGCTTGACCTTGAGACAAGACAGTTAACCACTAGGCTGTACCAGCATCCGTCAGCCTTGCAAAAGAACAAGCCCAGGAAAGGAAGGCGGCCTGATAGTAGCAGACAGCCAAAAAGGGTGCTCCACCCTGGGCTCTCATCTTTCATTTTAGACAGCAGCTCATACCTTCATGCGTCCTGGGAGACACGGACAGCGAGACGACACTGCAGATGTTCAGGCTGGCTGGGCACAGCATGGGGGGCAGGCCTCCCGGGCCTTCTTCGGGCTGCTCAGGGCCCAGCGGGGTGCTTCCCCGAGACAGATCCACCACACAGAGGTCAGAAGGGGTGCTGTGGTACACGCGGCCACCCCCGCCACAGGCAGCGCAGAGCACAGGGCCTGGGAGGCAGTACTCCCGCAGCTCGGGCACCAGCTTCCCGGACTCATCCCAGCTGGCCTTGATGGCCAGCATCCGGCCGTGGTGACCAAAGGCCACCAGGCAGTCACAGTGCACATCCTCGTCAGGCAGAAAATTCTCTGCAGCTTCTGCAGCCTGTGGCTCTGTCTTCAAGGCCCCTATGAAGATGACGGGCTCCTCCAGGTGATGGAGGATCTTGACAAGGGCATTTGGGTCACCAGGGGCTGACCTGGAGGTGACCAGGGCCTTCAGGATCACACAGCAGAGCTGGCCATCAGGGAGACCACAGAGGACCACAGGTGACTGCAGGAGGGTGGCATCAGCTCCAAAGAGGAGCCCGAAGAGGGCGTCCTCCAGCGTGAAGCCCCCAGAGCCCCCGAGGAGGTCGTGCGGGACCCTGGAGCCTGATGGTGACACACAGCACAGCACTGGAAGGAAGTGGGGGGCTGCAGGCTTTCCTGGGACCCCGGCTGGGGGCGTGTAGGAGGACAGCTCCACCTCACCGATCTGGCCTCCTGGCCGGGGGTCCTCCCCAGGACAGGGCTGCTCAAACAGCTGCATCTTCCATCGGGCAGGGCCCTGCACCAGGGTGACCAGCACACTGTCCAGCAAGGTGAACGCACACAGCGCAGCATCGGGAAGGATGCAGGCATCGGGGTCCACAGGGATCACGGGGGAAGGCTGGTCACCGTCCTCGCTGTCCCTGTCATCCTGGCTCGTAGACCTTTGAGAACAGGGACGCATTGGTCAGGCCTGGGCAGGGTGGGATTCCCACGTTCTCTTCACAATAACCTGGCATGGAACAGTCTGGCTCAGGGGTTCCCGCAGTGACCCCCAAGGCCGCTCAGCAGTCCATCTGCCACATGGCCTCCCACCTTCCCCACGAAGGATACTCTTGACAGGAAGTACCAGGCATCCAAAACCAGCGTGAACGGACACCTGTCAGCATAGAACCGTCAGGCTGAGGCCCAGGCTGCAAAGTGCACAGGCTGCCCCCTCTACAGCCTGGGCCGCGGTCAGCAGCTGCTGGCTCTGCACTGAAGACAGGCCTGGCTGCCCGGAGCTCGCTTCCTTCCAACCCAGATGGTGTCCACTGATCACTGACTCGGGGTCACGGTGCCTTTGCTGTCTCCTCCCTCCAATAAAGACCCAACCTCGGGGGCGTGTCTCACCAGACAGCACCGGGCCACCAGGGCCCAAAGGACAGGATCCCGCGCCCTGCCGTGGGCTTAACCATGTGAACCCCACTTACTAAGGACTGTGAGCAAGACACTTGCAGAAAGAGTGCTGGGGGCAGGGGCTCCAGATAATCGGGCAGGGATGGCGGCCGAGGCTTTAGAGCTGGCGGCAGCCCGGGTCCCCAAGCGCGATGAGGTGGGGCTGCTCGCTCTGAAGCAGTCCGGGGGCAGCAGGAGTGTGCGGGAGGGAGGCCGCGGGCCCGCCCTCACCTGCTCCTGCCCGGGTGGTCCAGCGACAGGCAGTAAAGGCCCCTCCGGGCGCACAGCGCGTACAGCAACCTGCGCGGCGCCAGCAGCTCCAGGTGCCACACCTGGTCGGGGAACCGGAACGCCGCCTGCGGACCGGGGCGCGGGTCAGGCCGACGCGACGCGCGGGCCCGCGGTCTTCATTTTCACGCGAACCGCCGCCCCCGCCCGGTCCCTCCCGCCCCCGCGGGCCGGCGCTCACGGTCAGCAGCCCGCCCTCCTGGTCGTACACGTAGACGAGCTCGCTCCCGGTGGACAGGAAGACCTCTGCCTCATGGCACAGCACGCGGGGCTTGCCCGCCGCCAGGCCCCCGAGAGGGCAGCAGAAGCCCGCCAGGTAGCGGACCCGCGGCGCGGCGCCGGCCATCGTGCGCGCGGGCCCGTCAGAGTGAGAAGCCCCGGCCGCGCGGCGGCGGCTCCGCCTCGGAGCGCTTTACGGCAGCCCGCTGTGCGGCGCGACCTCCGCCGTAAAGCGGTCGGCGGTGCCGGGGGCGGGCCGTAAAGGACGCGCTGCAGGGACTCCGGGAGCTGGGGCGGCCGCTGGGACCCGCGGGGAGCAGGGGAGCCTTCCTAGGGGCCGCGGCACCGTGCCGCAGGTCGAGGTTGACCCGGCCGGGCTGGTGGGGGCCCTCGGCGGCTTCATGGCCCCGGCTGCTGCACGGGTTCCCCAGGGTGGGGAAGCGGGTCCTGGCCGAGCGGAGGTTGCTCTTGGGCGGGGCGTCTCCCCGGAGCAAGCGCTCAGCTACTAGGGCTTTTGCGTAAACGCCTCGATTCTCTGGGCTCTCGGAGAGCAGCTGGGTCCTGTCGGAGCGCACTCCAGCCGGGGACGGGGTGGGGCAACGCCGGCTCTTGTCGTCCTAGGGATGGGTCTCTGCCCTGTGCTCTGCGAGCCGCCCCCACGTTCAGGGCCCAGCGGAGTGAGCCAGCTTAGGTGGAAGTGCGTCCCTCCCTCCGTGGCTGAACACGTGGGGACAGGGAGTACACCAATGGGGTTTCTGGGTTGGGGGCAGAGGACAAGAAAATGACTGTGAGCCAGGGCAAGATACCTCCACCCTTTCCCTCCTGGCAGCTCTCCACTTCCTCCAGGAGAGAAGTACTGACCAGAGAACGCCCGTGGAGGGGCCTGCAGTACGGATACCTGCTCCATGCCCGGAAGAGAGCGGAAACCAGGCACACCATTCACAAGTAAATGACCAAGGAACCCCGCCCCCGGCCCGCCTCCCTCCGTTTAAGAAGCCAATCTGAAGAGCGCTAAGGCCAGACACCCTCGAGGGAGAGTCTAGGGGCAGGGCTGCAAAACTGGGCTTGGAAGTTAGGCAGACATCGTGGAGTCCGGGTGCACCTGCTGGAGCACAAAGCACCACTTGCAGACATCCTGACCGCCCCCCTTTGAGGTTGGGGTGGGGACTGACCCCAAGGCAACGGGGATGTCTGATTCTGAATGTTGGGTTAGACAGACTCAAGTGCGGCACCTGGAGTCAGTTCCTTGCTCCTCTCTTCTCGCCAGGGCTGCTCTGAAGGTGTTTGGGCTGGAAATGCTGTCTTTGATGCTGGGGAGTGGGGAGTGGGGAGTGGGGAGAGGAGGGCCAGGTGCATCTCATTTGGCCTTCAGAGTCAGGAAGTCAGATGCCGCATCGTTGTGAATTTCCCCACAGGGATCCTCCGCTGGTCTTCTGACCGAATTTCCCCACAGGAATCCGCAGGTCTTCTGACTGCTAGTTTTAACCCTCTGAAGCCTTGTGAGTCACTCGCTCACACACACCAACCCCATCCAGTCCTCCCAGGCCATCTCTTCCATACGGATGGTAACATGCCAAGACTGTCCTAGAGGAAATGATCACGATCACGTGGAGGAGGAAACGGACGTGGGAGAAGGCCCGCCAAACCAGCAGCCTCACCCCGCGGTTTACTCCGCTGCCCACCCCACTCTGCTCCGGGGGCTGGCAGGCTTTTGGCCCCACGCCAAGCCCAGCTCCTCCTATCTGCAACAAGATTTATGATCAGTAGTCATGTGGGGGACCTTAAGCATGGATCCCAGGGGAAAGGGGGTGAGTTAGACACAAGCGAAGGGCTGAAGGCCGGCTCTCCATCAGCTGCTGGGCTGTGCCGTGCCCCACCTGTACTTGGTGAAGAGTGATGAGGGCTGAGGCAGCCTTTCTGTCCGTGGGTGTGGAAGATGCACACACTCCTAGCGGAAGCCTTCGAGACAGCAGCGCAGACCGCTGGACACTGCGTTTCTATGCCCAACTTGGAGGTGGTATCATCTCCCTAAGCACGAATTATATGAAGGAGTCAATTTAGGTCAGACTGAGGGGAGAAAAACCATGAAGCTTCAGGCTGTGTTGAGGGCGAGGAGGGCTGGGCCTTGAGGGACCTCTCCTCAGAGCAGCACAGCCCAATAAGGAGAACACAGCAGGAAGGTGAGGCAGGGACCCAGGAACCCGACTTCTCCCTTTTTTTTTTTTTTTTTTTTTTTGACACACACAGGTTCTCACTGTGTCTCCCAGGCTAGAGTGTAGTGGCACAGTCTCGGCTCACTGCAGCCTCAACACCCCAGGCTCAAGCCAACCTCCTGCCTCAGCCTCCCGAAAAGCTGGGACTATAGGTGCACACTACCACGCCAGGCTAATTTTTTGTCTTTTTTAATAGAGACAGGGTTTCGCCATGTTGGCCACGCTGGTCTCGAACCCCGGGCCTGAGTTCTATTTCTAAGCAGTACAATTTGCTTGATTTAATGGGGGAGTGGCATCCAGAACTATGTTTTAAATTTTTTAATTTTGGCCAGGCACGGTGGCTCATGCCTGTAATCCCAGCACTTTGGGAGGCCGAGGCGGGCAGGATCACAAGGTCAGGAGATCGAGACCATCCTAGCTAACACAGTGAAACCCCGTCTCTACTAAAAATACAAAAAAATTAGCTAGGCATGGTGGCGGCGCCTGTAGTCCCCGCTACTCGGGAGGCTGAGGCAGGAGGATGGTGTGAACCCGGGAGGCGAGCTTGCAGTGAGCTGAGATCACGCCACTGCACTCCAGCCTGGGCGACAGATTAAAAAAAAATTTTTTTTAATTTTTTGAGACAGTCTTTTTTTTTTTTTGAGATGGAGTCTCACTCTGTCGCCCAGGCTGGATGGAGTGCAGTGGTGCCATCTCGGCTCACTGCAAGCTCTGCCTCCCGGGTTCACGCCATTCTCCTGCCTCGGCCTCCCGAGTAGCTGGTATTACAGGCACCTGCCACCATGCACGGTTAATTTTTTTGTATTTTTAGTAGAGACGGGGTTTCATCGTGTTAGCCAGGATGGTCTCCATCTCCTGCCCTCTTGATCCGCCTGCCTCGGCCTTCCAAAGTGCTGGGATTACAGGCATGAGCCACCACGCCTGGCCTATTTTTTGAGACAGAGTCTTACACTGTTCAGGTTGGAGTGCAGTGGCATAAACTCGGCTCACTGCAACCTCTGCCTCCTAGGTTCAAGCAATTCTACCTTGGCCTCCCAAGTAGCTGGGATTACAGGCACACACACATCACTACACTGGCTAATTTTTTCTATTTTTAGTGGAGATTGGGTTTCACCATGTTGACCAGGCTAGTCTTGAATTCCTGACCTCAAGTGATCCACCAGCCTTGGCCTCCCCAAAGTGGTGGGATTATAGGTGTGAGCTGCCACACCCAGTTTTTTTGTTTTTGTTTTGTTGTTGTTGTTGTTGTTTTTGAGACAGTCTTGCTCTGTTGCCCAGGCTGGAGTGTGCAGTGGCACAGTCTCAGCTCACTGCAACCTCTGCCCCCGGGGTTCAAGTGATCCTCCAGCCTGGGCCTCCCAAGTAGCTGAGATTACAAGTGTGCACCACCAGGCCCATCTAGTTTTTGTATTTTTAGTAGAGACAGGGTTTCACCGGGTTGGCCAGAACTCCTGACCTCAGGTGATCCACCTGCCTCGGCCTCCCAGAGTGCTGGCATTACAGGTGTGAGCCATTGCGCCCGGCTTTTATCTTTACATCGAACCAAAGAGGATGCCAAGGATCTTCACTGGCTCTCACATAAGATGGCCATGATCAGGTACTGGCTCACTGCATGGCCCAGGCTGCTGCTTTCTCTGATACAACCTCCCAAGCCTCCTCACCTCAGCTTTTAAAATTTTTTTTTTCAGACAGGGTCTCACCCCGTGGCCCAGGCTGGACTTGCGATCACAGCTGGCTGCAGCCTCAACCTCCTGGGCTCAAGCGATCCCAGGAGCTGTGGGTAAATCGAGTGAACTGCACTGTGTTGAAGGTGCAGGATTGGAGTCCGGGTGCTGGGGGACTCACCCTCTCGCTCCTGGAGTCCAGAAGCCAGGACACCTTGGTCACTGTCCTGTGGCCTGCTTCACCCCAGGGCCCTCCTTCAGGAATTAGTTGGAGTTTTTTTTAGTAACTGCTCAAGTCAGCTATGAGTCACTGACCAAAGGACGAAGTGGTGCTGAACAGTGACTGCCAGGCTCTTATCTGAGGCTCAGAGAGCACTTGTTCTAGACGCTTTCTGTTGTCACAGGGAAAGACAGCTCAAGCAGGAACACAGGCAGCGTGTCACCCCCAGGCCTCACTCCTTGCTGCACCTGTGCAGTCTGGCCTTCCTGGGCTTTGTCCTTCACCTGCTGTTTGACCACATGTACCTGTCCACAAAGCAGTGACTGTGGGGCAGTCGCAGGGCTGACAGGTGCGGCAGAGGCAGAAGAGGCACCCAAGGGCAGCGGGGCCGTCAAACACTGACGCACTCTCCTCCTCCCCCAGATGTTAGCACTTTAAGAAACTTATCGAGGAGCCAAGGTTGGGAGGGATCGGCTGGAGAAGTGGGATCCCCACCTTTAAATGGACCATGCACATACACGTAAAACAGTGATATCTTGGAGACAAGTTATCAAATCCCCCCACACTGAGCAGATGCCAGACAACAGTTGAGTGCGCAGGAAGGACACACCAGGACCAGGCAGTTGCTTCAGGCGCTTTTATTAGGTTCCACTGCAGGGCTGGGGTCAATGTAATGCGAATCCAAGCCCAGTGATGCACACCTGTGAGCCGAAACAGAGCCGAAGCAGGAGCACCTGTGTCCCAGGAGCAGCTGGTTGGAGGGAGCCAGGGCCAGGCCCCACCTCCTCTTGGGACCAGGAGACTGGCAGCCGCTGTGTTCACCTGGGCAGGTGTGCACCCAGTCACCCCCACTGGATTATGGTGCTGGTAGCATGAGAGGGTGTGTCCACACCAAGGGCAGGTGAAGATGCGAGGTGGGGCTGAGACCTCCTTCCCACAAGAGGAGGTGGCTGAGCCTCCCAGGGCCTGAACTCTCACAGCAGGGCTCACCCCCAAGCCTGTATGCTTAGCTCTGACTCTCTTTGGACAATAAAATAAAGTGCATTACTGAACAAAGAGTAACTCAAAACCAGAATCAGACAAATCGCCAATGCTTTTCCTTTAGCTAAAAGACAAAAGAAAACATGAATGATGTGAATGCCGGAACTTCAGAGTAAGGGAAATGCTGGTGGAGGACAACGGAAACTATAATAGCGTGGTGGATAAGGACAAGCGAATGGGAGAGGAACTGGCAACGCGGCTGTCTCTAGAAGTCCGTGCTGTCCAGCCTCTGCCCAGTGGTGGGGGAAGGCCTTGGACTCACAGGGAAGCAATGCAGGAAGCCTTGGCCACCTAGGCTCACAGCTCATCTCAGGACCAGAGGAGACAGCAGATGACAAAACTTCAGCGTGACAGCTGCTAGGAGGGAGAGCAGACAGCCCGCGGTGGGCAAGCTGGGAGTTGCATCCGCAGCAGTCCGCTTCAACCCAGCCCCTCTCCACCCTTCCTGACCCTCCACAACAGCTCTGCCGTGACCAGACCCAACCCAACTGGCCCCTGGTCCCAAGAGCAGATGAGCTGCTTGGGCCTTCCACTTGGTGTCCCATGCCAGGCGGACCTGGAGGTGCCAGCCATGGCCCTGACCACTTCAGAAGCCAACAGGCAAATGTTCTCTGTTCATAGTGCCAAGAATGTGGGTCACGTGGGCTTACCCCCCAGGATGGACACAGAAGTCCCTAAGCAGTCTGCAGCTGGGCCAGCCTCTCCCGTGGGTGCAGAGCAGCCCAGATGTGGCCATCATTAAGGCAAAGAAGCATCGAGATGCCCACCACTCCCCGGGTAAGAGCCATGCCCCGGCCTGGCCACGCCACAGAGGAACGCAGAGCACACACGCAGGACCCCACCACGTGCTGTTCCAGATCGCCCAGTCTCCCTCTATTGGTACACTATCAATTGTGCAGTGCCCCAGGGAGGTCCCAAATGGCCCTCACAAGAGGCACAGCCCCTAACGCCCTCAGCCAGGCGGTGCAGTGGGACGAAGCAGCGTATTGGGGAGGGCCAGAGCATCGGCACCGGTGACCCAGCTCTCCCACCCAGGCCATCGCAGGGCAGCCTCGGCAGGCGCCACCACTGCTCCTGCTCAGCCCGCAGTATCTGCAGTTGCTGCAGCTGTGTGGCTTGGTAGAAAAGTCTCAGGCACTGAGGTTTACTTCAAGGGAGAACTGACTGGTGCCCCCGTCCACACTCATCACCCTGGACACAACCTCGGGGGCTTCGCTAAAGGAGGGAAGGATGTGGAAACTAGTCTCTCTCACTCCCCTTTTGTGCAGTTTTTATCTTAAAAAAAAATAAATAAAAGTCTTCTGGGCAGGAATTACTGATAACTGTTATTATAACCAATGCAGACTTTAAAATCCCACCTGGACATCGGGTGAGAGGAGGAGGGCAGGCAGCAAACCGACCTGCAGACCTGCAGAGGGGAGCTGTGTCCAGGGCCACTGCGTCCCCACCAGACAACAGCTACTGGAAGAGGAAAGTGGCCCTCACAGGCAGGGTGTCTGCCACCAAGCAGTCAGACAAGGGGGTAACCAAGAGCTCCCAGCCAGAAAAACGTGGGGGGCAGGGAGGCCAAACAAAAAGCATTGAAAATAAAGAAAAGGCTGGGTGGTGGCAGCATCAGCCCCTCCCTATGCTCCCCAATTCCAGGTGCCATGTAGAGGTGAGAGGTCTTTCCAACACAGTGGGGGACTTGTCAACAGGATTAGGCGTGAGGAGCCACTCTGCGTTTCCAGTCTGGAGACTGCATTCAGCCTGCAGAATACCAGCCGTGGCGCCCGCTCTCCAGGGAGGAACGTGCTGAGAAGCTTCAGTGGGTCAGGGAGCCCAGGACAGCCAGCCCCTTGTTCCTCCAGGGCTGCCCACTATGGGGCAGTTACAGGGAACACACTCAGCAACGCTTCTGGCTTCAGGAAGGGCTGGGCTGGGCCCGGTCCTAGCCAGCAGAGGGCAGGCGCCCTAGGTCCTGGGGAGGCTGCACATCTCACAGTGGCCTGTGCCTGGCTGGTTCATGAACGTGCAGTGCTGACAGGCCCACATGGCTGCAGTGGCCGTGTGTGTGGAGCCCCCGACGGCGCCGTACTCATGGAGACCTGGGAGCTGCCCGCCAACTGTGCCTGCAGGGTGGAAGAGAAATGAGCACTCATCATTTCTGGCCCACCAGAAACTGCCAGAGTGTGGGCATGGGGGCAGGGGCAGGCAGCTGAGAGCTCCCCACCCCCAACATCCCACCCAGTGCTGGTCCTGCCCACACAGCACTCCCACCACAGGCACACTTTGAAGTGCTTAATGCCCTCAGAAAAATGCCTCCTGCACCACGGGGAGTAACAGGGAGCCTGTGCTTGCTGGTTCCTTTTTGTTGCAGAGGGTGCTTCTCCTTGTGAATAACGTAACTCCCCGGGGGATGTGCATTTGGGTTGTTTCCAGCTTTTTTTTTTTTTTTTTTCTGAGGTAGGGTCTTGCTCTGTCACCCAGGCTGGAGTGCAGTGGCACGATCTCGGCTCATTGCAACCTCCACCTCCCGGGTTCAAGCGGTTTTCCTGCCTCAGCCTCCCAAGTAGCTGGGATTACAGGCATGAACCACAATGCCTGGCTAATTTTATCTATTTTTTGGTAGAGCTAGGGTTTCACCATGTTGGCCAGGCTGGTCTCGAACTCCTGACCTCAGGTGATCCACCCACCTTGGCCTCCCAAAGTGCTAAGATTATAGGTATGAGCCACCATGCCCAGCCTCCAGTTTTGAGCTAATATGAACAAAGTTGCCAGGATCATTCTTCTACAATTTCTTTGTGGACCTGTGTTTTTATTTCTCTTGGATAAAAACAAAGAGTGAGGCTGGGTGCAGTGGGTCACGCCTGTAATCCCAGCACTTTAGGAGGCCGAGGCGGGTGGATCACTTGAAGTCAGGAGTTTGAGACCAGCCTGGCCAACATGGCGAAACCCGGTCTCTACTAAAAATACAAGAATTAGCCAGGCGTGGTGGTAGACACCTGCCGTTCCGGCTACTCAGGAGGCTGAGGAAGGAGAATCCCATGAACCCGGGAGGGGAAGCCTGCAGTGAGCCGAGACCCTGCCTCTTCACTCCAGCCTGGGCGACACAGCGAGACTCCATCTCAAAAACAAACAACAGGCCGGGCGCGGTGGCTCACGCCTGTAATCCCAGCACTTTGGGAGGCTGAGGTGGGCAGATCACAAATTCAAGAGATGGAGACCATCCTGGCTAACATGGTGAAACCCCGTCTCTACTAAAAATGCAAAAATTACCTGGGGGTGGTGGTGCGCACCTGTAATCCCAGCTACTAGGAAGGCTGAGGAAGGAGAATGGCGTGAACCTGGGAGGCGGAGGTTGCAGTGAACCGAGGTTGCAGTAAGCCGAGATCTCAAAACAAACAAACAAACAAAAAACAACAACAACAAAAAACCTACCTAGGAATGAATCTGCCGGCCCACAGGGTAATGAATTGTGTGCTGAACTTTCTAAGACCCTGAGACACAGTTCTCGCGAGGGTGGCATGGTTTTGCCTCTCACTCGCAAGGTACGAGGGTCCCAGCTGCTTCACATCTTCACTCACACTTGACATTGTCGCGTTTTTTTCATTTCAGCCACACTGATGAATGTGTAATGGCTTCTCATGTTTTAATTTGCATTTCCCTGATGACTAATGATAGTGACTGTTCCTGCATCTCCTTTTTTTTGTTGTTGCCGAGGCTGGAGTGCAATGGTGCAATCTCGGCTTGCTGCAACCTCTGCCTCCTGGGTTCAAGCGATTCTCCTACCTCAGCCTCCCAAGTAGCTAGGATTACAGGCACGTGCCACCACACCTGGCTAATTTTTTTTATTTTTAGTAGAGATGGGTTTTCACCATGTTGGCCTGGCTGTCTCGAACTCCTGACCTCAAATGATCCACCGCCTTGGCCTCCCAAAGTGCTGGGATTACAGGCGTGAGCTACCATGCCCGACCTGCATTTCCTTTTGTGAAACGTTTCACCCTCCGCCCAGCTTCTTCTTCTGCTATTTGTTTGATTATCAACAGGCAGAGTTATTTTTAAGTTTCAGATAGAAGTCATGTTGTGTGTATGTACTGCTAATACTGCGTCCCCCATTGGTGCCTTTTCATGTTTCTAACAGTGCCCTGTGATGAGCACAAGTGTTTTGTTTAGAAAAATTTATTTATCAATTTACCTATTTTTATGCCAGTGTTTTTCTGTGTTCTACCCCAAGGTCCTGCATCCTGCCTAAAAGAATCTTTGCGTACCCCAAGGCCCTGAAGAGATTCAACTTAATAACTGTTTTACAGTTTTTATTTTTTTAAGACAGGGTATCGCTCTGTCATTCAGGCTGGAGTGGTATAATCATGGCTCACTGTGACCTCGACCTCCTGACTCATGGGATCCTCCCATTTCAGCCTCCCCAGAAGCTGGGATTATAGGCGTGGACCACTCACCATGCCCAGCTAATTCTTTTTTTTTTAATATTGTTTTTTTGTACAGACGGGGCTTCACTATGCTGTGTGGGCTGGTCTCACACTTCTGGGCTACAGTGTCCTCCAGCTTTGGCCTCCTAGAGTGTTAGGATTATAGCTATGAGACATCATGCCCAGCCTGCTTCATAGTTTTACCTTTTACCATTAGGCCTATGACCCATCCTGAGCTGATCTTTGTGTCTTGTGTATACACGTCTGTAATCCCAGCACTTTGGGAGACCGAGGCGGGTGGATCACCTGAGGTCAGGAGTTCCAGACCAGCCTGACCAACATGGTGAAACCCCATCTCTACTAAAAATATAAAAATTAGCCAGGCGTGGGCGCACGCCTGTAGTCCCAGCTACTCGGGAGGCTGAGGCAGGAGTATCGCTTGAACCCAGGAGGTGGAGGTTGCAGTAAGTGGAGATCATGCGATTGCACCGCAGCCTGGGTGACAGGGTGAAATTCCGTCTCAAAACAAAACAAAACAACCCATGAGGGCCGGGCGCGGTGGCTCATACGTATAATCCCAGCACTTTGGGAAGCCGAGGTGGGTGGATCACTTGAGGTCAGGAGTTTGAGACCAGCCTGGCCAACATGGAGAAACCCTGTCTCTACTAAAACTAAAAAAATTAGCTGGGTGTGGTGGCAGCCACCTGTAATTCCAGCTACTTAGGAGGCTGAGGCTGGACAATGGCTTGAACCCGGGAGGTGGAGGCTGCAGTGAGCTGAGATCACACTACTGCACTCCAGCCTGGGCAACAGAACAAGACTTTGTCTCAAAACAAACAAACAAAAAACCCATGAAAAAATGCCCAACATCACTAATCATCAGAGATGCAAATTAAAACCACAGTGAGATACCAGTCAGAACTTACACCAGTCAGAACTGCCTATTATTAAAGAGTTGGCTGGACATGGTGGCTTACCACTGCAATCTCAGCACTGAGGCGGGAGGATCGCTTGGGCCCAAGAGTTCAAGACCAGCCTGGGCAACATAGTGAGACCTCATCTCTACAACAAATTAAAAAAATCAGCCAGGGATGGTGGCACATGCTTGTAGTCCCAGCTGCTCAGGAGGCTGAGGCGGGAGGATTGTTTGAGCCTGGGGAGGTCAAGGTGAGACTGACCTCAAATGCCACTGCACTTCAGCCTGGGTGACAGAGTGAGACCCTGTCTCAAAAAAAAAAAGGAGGGGGGAAAAAAAAAAAAAAGGTCAGGTGCAGTGGCTCACAGCTGTAATCTCAGCACTTTGGGAACCAAGGCAGGAAGATCACTTGAGCCTAGGAGTTTGAGACCAGCCTGGGCAACATGGCAAGACCACATCTTTTTTTTTTTTTTTTTGAGACAGAGTCTCGCTCTGTCGCCCAGGCTGGAGTACAGTGGCACGATCTCAGCTCACTACAACCTACGCTTCCTGGGTCAAGTGATTCTCCTGCCTCAGCCTCCTGAGTAGCTGGGATTACAGGCGCTCGCCACCATGCCCAGCTAATTTTTGTAGTTTTAACAGAAATGGGGTTTCACCATGTTGGCCAGGATGGTCTCAATCCCTTGGCGTTGTGATCCACCTGCCTCAGCCTCCCAAAGTGCTGGGATTACAGGTGTGAGCCAGCCACCGGGCCTGGCCAACCCTATCTCTTAAAGAAAAAAAAAAAACACCAACCAAAAACATTAGTTGGGTGTAGTGGCTCATGTTTATACTCCTAGGTACTCCGAAAGCTGATGCAGGAGGATCGCTTGAGCTCAGGAATTGAAGGCTGCACTCCAGCCTAGGCAACAGAGTGAAACCCTGTCTCTAAAAGGGAAACAAAAAAGAAAAAAAAAAAAGACTGGTGTCATTGTTAGAACTGCATCAAAGGGCTGGGTGCAGTGGCTCCCAGGTATAATCTCAGGGCTTTGTGAGGCTGAGGTACAAGGAATGCTTGAGGCCAAAGTTTGAGACCAGTCTGGGCAACACAGTGAGACCTCATTGATACAAAAATATTAAAAAATTTTGCAGCCATAAAAAGGAATGAAATCATGTCCTTTGCAGCAACATGGATGCAGTTGAAGGCCATTATTCTAAGCAAACTAATGCAGGAACAGCAAACCAAATACTACATGTTTTCATTTATAAGTGGGAGCTAAACATGGTTACTCATGTACATAAAGATGGCAACGCCAGGTGTGGTGGTACACATCTGTAATCCCAGCTACTCGGGAGGCTGAGGGAGGGGAATTGCTTCAACCCAGGAGGCAGAGTTTGCAGTGAGCTAAGATTGCACCACTGCACTCCAGCCTGGGAGACAGAGTGAGGCTCCAGCTCAAAACACAAACACACACACACACACACACACACACACACACACACACACACACACAGAGCGGGGCGGGCTGAAAAACTATTAGGTACTATGTTTAGTACCTGGGTGATGTGATCAATCATACCCCAACCTCAGCATCAGGCAATATACCCAGGTGACAAACCTGCACATGTACCCTGTGAATCTGAAATAAGTTAAAATTATTTTTAAAAAACAAACAAATAAAAAGCAACAACAAAGCCCCAAGAATTAGCTGGGTGTGGTGTTGCAAGCCTGTGGTCCCAGTTACTCAGCAGGCTGAAGCAGAAAGATCACTTGAGCCTGGAGTTTGAGGCTGCAGTGAGTTACGATTGTGCAACTGCACTCCAGCCTCGGCAATAGAGACCCTGTCTCTACAAAAATAAAAATAATAAACAAAGAATTGTATGAAAAGAAAACCTCGGCTGGGCGTGGTGGCTCACACCTGTAATCCTAACACTTTGGGAGGCAGAGGCAAGCAGATCACAAGGTCAGGAGTTCGAGACCAGCCTGGCTAACATGGTGAAACCCTGTCTCTACTAAGAATACAAAAATTATCCAGGCGTGGTGGCACATGCCTGTAGTCCCAGCTACTCAGGAGGCTGAGGCAAGAGAATCGTTTGAACCTAGGAGGTGGAGGTTGCAGTGAGGCAAGATCACGCCACCACACTCCAGCCTGGGTGACAAGAGCCAAACTCCGTCTCAAAAAAAAAAAAAAAAGAGGAAATGGTATAAAGGTGTTCGATGTGTCTTTTGAAGGCTGTGTTAATAGAAGGATTCTAGCATTTGTCCAAGGCTGTAGCTCTCGGGCACTTTGGTGCTCTCAGCTGCATGGACTCAGGGCACTTGGGCTGCACAGGGCACCACGGTGCGTGAGGAGTCCCTGCAGCAATGCTGACAGAAGGTTCTCACGAGTGGGGAATCGTTCAGGACTTGGTGACTGAGGGTCCGGAAGACACGCAATGCCTGCAGTCCATTCCGTAGTGTCCACCAGCAAGAACATGGATGCTGTAGGCTTCTCCTCCTTACAGCTTTAAGCACTAAAGGGAAATTCTCAAGGAGACCAAAAGGTCCCACGCTTCCGGCGCTTCCATAAAGTTTCTGATTCTCTTAAGACAATGATGTTCAAAGTGCTCCTAGGATGCCTGGAGATTAGTATCTCTGATGTACAGGTTTATAAAATTTACAGGGCTGTGTACCTAAGACGTACGGCCTGGACAACATGTCTGCTCCATCACCGGAGCCTGCCACGTGCCTGGCAGGGAGGCCGAGTCTCTACTCGTTGCACTGCCGATGGCACCTGCCAGGATGCAGCTGGGTGCGGAATCCAGGGCACCACTGGCAGTGGGGAGCTGTGCAGAGTGGGCTGCTCTCCGGCCCCAGCCACAGGGTGCCGGGGCAGGGGGTGGGGGTACTCACTGCACAGCTGCTCGATGGTGGCCCACTGCTCAGACCTCTTCCATGTCTGGGCGAGCTCCTCATTTCTGGTCCGCACGGCCTCCAGCAGCAAGCTGATGCTGTCCTACAAGAAGCCAAAAGGAAGGTTCCTCTTCGCTGTGCCTAAGGTGAGCAGCTTCCTGCTAGAACAGGTTTCTTTTTCCCCAACACCAAGACGTATTTCTGAGGACATTTTAAAAATCTTACAGGCTATCACTATAAAATGCAAACTGCCACAACTTACATCTATAAACGCAAGTGCTAAATTGAACTAGAACTTAAATTCTTCCCAAATAGGCCCAAGCGGGCATCTGTGCCTCTGCCTTGCGCTGACGGTGCTCAACAGCCCGGAGGATAGGAGCTCATGCCTCTCGTCCTGGAGGCTGGGATGGAGGGCGGAAGTCTTGGCTGTGAGACGTGTCCTCCTCCCTCACATTTCATCCCCCTGCCTCTTTCTCCTCTCGTGTCTGGAAAAATGCACTCTCTATCCTAGCCTTCCGAGTCAAACTGCAGGGGATTAATGCATTAAGGATGGGCGCAGTGGCTCACGCCTGTAATCCCAACACTTTCAGAGGCAGAGGCAGACAGATCACGAGGTCAGGAGTTTGAGACCAGCCTGGCAAACGTGGCGAAACCCCGTCTCTACTAAAAATACAACAATTAGACAGGCGTGGTTGCGGGCACCTGTAATCCCAGCTACTCCGGAGGCTGAGGCAGGAGAATCGCTTGAACCCAGAAGGCGGAGGTTGCAGTAAGCCAAGATTGCGCCAATGCACTCCGGTCTGGGCAACAGAGCGAGACTCCGTCTTAAAAAAAAAAAATTCATATATGAGAAACGGATAAAGCCTTCAGGAGCTCTCAGTACCTCCAGAGAATGTCTCCCAACAGATGACTGCAAAAATAGTGCAGTATACTAGCAAGGTGGCTCTGGTGTAGAGGGAGCCTCACCTTTCACCACCTGTCCAGACAGATGGGCAGCAGCTGAACCTCGGAGCAGGAGGTGCAGTTCCCTGGGCTGACTAGGGAAGGCACAGGCAGGGAAGAGGCACAGGGTGCCTGATGTCAAATACCCGAGTGAGTGGTTTTGAGACAAAATACAGACACAAAATAAACTAGCAGGATACAAGAACAGCTATAGGCTTCCTGACAGAGAAAGGCCGGGGGAGGAGGAGCCTCTCTATTCTGTCTCCTTCAGGGAAAAGTTCTGAGTCAGTGGCGGAGCAGCTCAGAAAGAATTTGCTCCTTTCTCTTTGGCATTTCCTGTTGGCTTGAACAGTGAAGAAAAAGCCAAAGTCGGACCCCTACACACGGCAAGAACCTCCTGGGGGCTGCTGCCCACTGGCCCCCACTACCCAGAGCAGCCGCTTCTGCAAAGCACTCGCCCTCTTCTCCCCCCACGGTGTCTCTTAAAAATGCCAACTGTGCAGCTGTGAGCTTGGGGTCTGGAAGCTGGCCAAGCCTTCTGGGCCAAGGCAATAAAACCAGAGTTGATTTAGGAGGAGGGGAGATATGAGTAAAAAGCAGAGGCTGTGACTCTGAAACTGTTAGAACAGGAATTTTTTAAACTGTCTAACTCTAATGCTGGAGGCAGAGCTAAATCACCTCTGCTTCCCATTCGATTGTAACAGATGAAACCGTACTTCCTCACAGAGGTGCAGACACTCAATGAAAATGCTAAAGGTGAAAAAATTAATCTTTCTATCAACAAGCTTCTTGTGAAAAGCTGCTGCCTACACTCTGCCCACAGGACAAATGAGGGGGACAACCTGTGACCCCGAGCTTTGACCCAGTTTCCCAATCATGCTCTGGTCTGGGAGGAAAGGAAGCAAGACACAGGCGTCTCTTTGCAGCCAAAGCCCACTTGCTCAAGCGGACACCACACTTGGACACGCACCTGCAGAGGCATAACTTCATTGGTGACCAGGAACAGCAAGAGGTGGAAATCTGAGATGGTATCCAAGAACACAGATGAGGTATTCTGAGACAAATAGGTGGCCAAGCTATGGAAGTCCTAGAGGAATGGGAATAAACATGAATGTTCCATACAGTTCCCCAGTGCCAGACCCCGAAACAGAGCTGTTTCCTACTAAGACGCAACTCAATACACTGAATGCTGAGACACCTCTCCCTCTGCCTCTGCAACCACGAACAGGGTCCAAGAAAGAGGAGCAGGCAGCTGCAAAGCAAGCTCTTGCTCTCTTCTCCCAAGAAGATGCTCTCAGCACACCTGACTACCCAGATGTGCAAGGAGACATGCTTATAAAGCTGACTCAGACTGGCCAGGTGTGGAGGCTAACACAGTAATTCCAGCACTTTAGGAGGCCGAGGCAGGCAGGTGGTCAGGAGTTCGAGACCAGTCTGGCCAACATGGTGAAACCCCGTCTCTACTAAAAATACAAAAAAAATTACCCAGGCTTGGTGGCGCGCACCTATAATCCCAGCTACTCAGGAGGCTGAAGCAGAAGAATCGCTTGAACCCAGGAAGTGGAGGTTGTAGTGAGCCAAGATCGCACCACTGCACTCCAGCCTGGGTGATAGAGTGAGACTCTGTCTTCCAAAAAAAAAAAAAAAGGCTGACTCAGACAGAGACACAAAGATGGAAATGCGCCCCAGTCCGCAGGTGGAGAGTGGGCTGCGGGAGGGGCCTGGGGCCCCATTCACGGCAGGGAGACAGGTCTGACTTTTCCTGTCGAGCTGTATTCTCCATCTAGGGTGGCAAGAGGGAGGAATGTGCAGGGCAGCCGTGATGCAGCACGGACATCTTCAGCAGAACCAAACACAGAGCTTCAAGAGTGCACCCCAATAACTGGCTTTGCACCTCTGTGAGCACCCCAAGTCCCCTGGGCGGGTGGGCACTGAGGGGATCAAAGCATAGAAGAAGCTTTGTCAGCCACTGAAGAAAACCTCATTATAGACATTCTTTGACCACCTTCTGAAATGTCTGTTAGCAAGTTATGATTTAAGAACAACCGTGTGTACACAGCCTGTCTACACAGTACGCAGGCGTGACAGCAAATCGGACCTGGCCTGATCTGCCAGTGAGAGCAGAGGCCAACACGGGAGCCACGCTAAGCAGCAGATCAACACTACACACGGGAAAGCCGAGGCCAGGCCGAGAGGGGCCACACAGCCCCAAGGTGCCTGAGAAGGGCAGCAGGTGACCAGGCAGGGGCCAGGCCAAACCAACAGTGACGAGGCTGCTGGCAGAAGACACAAAGCAACACATTTGGGAAAATTACGAGGTCCACTGAAGATGTGGCCAGTCAGGACGTCAGGGGATTAGCCTTTGTGGCCGTCCATCACCTAGCCATGGGAAGGGCGTCCACGTGACCAGCAGTGCCCCACAGTAGGCCCTAGCTGGCCTGTCACAAGAATGAATCGGGAGCGTTTGAAAGCTTGATGTTTTCTGGAAAAACAATACTGACACTAGATAAACAATCAGCAGTTACCTTAAATTATGTTTCTAAAGACAAAGAGCTCACCTGTGTCTCACCCAATACATCCCGGTTTTCAATAGGAAATGGATTTTGCGAAATAGAAAAAGTGTAAACTGGATCCTTGGGGAAAGTTGTTGTGATCTAATGAAGAAAAACACAAACCCATGATAAATGAGGCTGAAAATGGTGTGGCCGACTCCCAGCCAGCCCAGAGCATCTCCCAGAGCCCGAATTAACGACTCCCAGCAATTCTGAGAATGTTCTACAAGCTCTCCATCAAAGGGAACCGTTATCTATTAGTGTCATCTCTAAACGAACACTTGGAAACTCCGCCATCTTGGAGACAAACTACACCATATCCGGGCAGCCTCCGGCCTGTGCACCGGCCTCGACGTCGGACAAAAAGGGCACTGGGACTCCCCTCGTGGCACAGCTTCCCTTCAGAGTCACACAGGTTCTCTCCCTCTGCTATGGAGGAACTAAAGGCTGGTTTGACCCCTTGGCCCGGTGACAAGAAAGGAACGGAAGGGGCCAGGAGGCCGTCTCAGGAGCTGACTTTGCTCAAGAGAAATTCGTGTCATTGGATTTGGAGGGCAAATGAGGAATCAGCCAGCTTTCAAGAAACAAAGCACCCTTCAGCAGCTCGCTAAGCCCCTTCTGAATGCTGGGAGCCACTCCACGGAGCTGTGGGCTTTTCCAGGCAGGGGTGAATGTAAGGCCCTTGAGGAACACAGGGTTCAGCTCTTCTCTCTCCCTCAGAGCTGATACCCAAAGGCCAGCTAAGTCCTTCAGTCCTTCACTGGCTCAGACAGGCCTTAATGACAACAGAGGGCACTTTGCACCTAAGATATAATCAATAGATGCTACAGGGACAGTGGTAAATGTGCAAGAATCAATAGAAATACAACTTATATTCTTCGTGACAGACACCCCTCCCCAAAGAAGCACCGAGTTGAGTTGATGCTGCTTTTCTCTGCAACACAACAGCAGCAGCAGAGGTCACACCTCTTCCAGATTTAGGGGAACTATTCTGGTTCCTTTGGGACTATTTCTAAAGAATGAGTGTGGTTCTGGTCTGTTTTCTGCATCAGCAAAGGCAGTGAGTTGTTGAGCTGGCTGGCCCAGGATTTGCTGTGCCAGCGCCAGCCGCTGTGGAAGGACAGCTGAGCCACCAGCATCATCTCTGGCCTGAGCTGGCCCTTCATGGGCAAGCGGCGGGGTGGGTCATGAAGATTCGCGCCGCGGTGCCACGTGTCGGCTACATGGCCTCGTCAGTTAGGGTTCCTGGGCCTCACTTTACTCTTCCTCAGGATGAAGATGATCGGAGTACTCGCCTCCTGGGTGCCCAGCACGGGGCTGGTACACATAGTGTTGGTACACACAGTGCTGGGTCCCAGCTGAAGACAAGGGAGGTGCTGACCTCCTGCAGAGACAAAAGCCTGGCCTGCTCAGGCGCGTCCCTTGGGAAGGCCTAGAAATGAAGAGGGCGGCACCCCTAGAACACGTGCTAGTGAGTGAGCTAGTGGGACTGATGGGGGCTCTTGCTGGCCTTGTAACTGGCCCTTGGAGGGGAACAGAACCAAAGTCCACACAGCCCATCCCAGATGTCCCAAGGAAGGGCATCAGCTCCCATCTTACACTGAAGCCATTTCCCTACCCTACCCATCGTCTATCAGCCAGATGATGCCCCCAGAACCCACAAAGAAACCCCAGTAACACTGGCTGGTGCCTTTTCCTGCCTGCCCAGCCATCCCATCCCAAGGTTTAAGAACCTTAGCCGAGGCCAGCGCCTGTGGCCCAGGGCTGGGCATGGAGCTTGACACACCTCTCTGGGCACCTGCTCTCAAGGACTCCCCATGCCTCACTTCCACAGGGTCAAGGAGCCTGGGCATCACAGAGCAGAATGCTCTCCCACAAACAAGTACTTCTGAAAAACTGCACTAAGGCAAAAACTTAACTTCCTTTATAAAAGAAGAGGAAAGAGGTGGGGAGGCTGCTTGGGGTAGAAGACCTGAGAAAGCTGGTTTTAAATCATGCCTGCTCCTCCTGGGTGCATGCTCCATCAATCTGTTTTCATCTTAATTACACCCTAGGTAGTCTAAAAACCAGATGCCTTCACGCCTAGGTAATAAATATGTTCTCGGGAGCTGTCAGTTGGAATGGTGCATCGACGGGCTTGGCTCGTGGGGACCCGCTGCTCCGAATGCAGTGATATTTTACTGCCTGAATCACGTGCCCATCCGATTTCAAATGCAGCCTGAATAGATCCTGGCGTGGCAGCAGCGTAGGAAATGAGCCGCCTCCCGTCCGCTTTGGACAGAGCTCCGGTGGGGCTGATGCACTGGCTTCTGCAAAGGCTCATCCTGCCATCCTTGCTGCCCTGTGGCCAATGGTACAGCCATGTCTCCATGACCATAAAATGCCTCCAAAAAGGAGCTGAGACACAGGGAAGATGTAGAAGAGCCAGAGGCCTTTGTGGCTCCTGGAGTTCCACCCAGTAAACCACGCTGAGCCCTCACTCAAGAACACTGAGTTACAGTGGTCCCCTGGGGACCACCCTGGACGGAGTGACCCAGACACACTGTGGGCTGTGGCAGCTGTGCTGGGGCTAGGGCAAGCACCTGCACGTGCAGGACAGCTGACAGCCACACACCAAGCACAGCACATCTGGACAAGACTGCTTGATGCTCCGGTGACTGGAGACCCAAGCAATGGGGGTTCGCTGCCTTCCAGAGGCTGCCTAGCCTGGGGTCAGTGGTCCTTTGTACTTTAGTATGGGGACAGTTAACCCCTAGGTTGACGTCAAGGAAATAAAAACCTGAGGCTAAAACAAAAAGCCCTTAAAACTGTGAGCATTTCAGCAACACCGCATGCTCAGTGATTCTACAACCACCTCCTGGGTGCCTGTTCTGGGGTGGGCACTGCTCAAGGCAGAGGGTGCCTTAAATTGCAGCCTCCTCCCTTGAGCAGCCACCACCCAGCAGTCCCACCTACAAGGCGCCCGATGGGTCCACCTGCCCAAGCTGTGCATGGGGGGCACTTACATCTATGATGAGATACTCCACAGGCAGGGGCCGAGCCAGCTGGGTGATCTCGTTGCCAAACTTGTCTACGTCCTGCAATAGTCAGAGGGGAACAGCGGTGAGCAAAGACGATCAGTGGTAATGATTTTCCTGTCACATGCTTGTCTCACCTTTTATTTTATTTATTTATTTATTTATTTATTTATTTATTTTTTGAGACAGAGTCTTGTGCTGTCGCCCAGGCTGGAATGCAGTGGCGTGATCTCCACTCACTGCAAGCTCTGCCTCCCAGGTTCACGCCATTCTCCTGCCTCAGCCTCCCAAGTAGCTGGGACTACAGGCGCCCGCCACCACGCCCGGCTAATTTTTTTTGTGTTTTTTAGTAGAGACAGGGTTTCACTGCGTTTGCCAGGATGGTCTCGATCTCCTGACCTCGTGATCCACCCGCCTCAGCCCCCCAAAGTGCTGGGATTACAGGCGTGAGCCACCGCGCCCGGCCTTCACTTTTTAAATTACTTCAAATCTTATTGAAGTGTATGGATAGCAGAAAGGAAAACGTGCATATTTTTGCAGTGAAACCACCTTCCACCATTTCTTGGAGCTCATTATAACCACAGCCTGAGAAAGCAGTCGTGCTCTCGGGCACTGGGACTCCCCACTGGGAGAGCACATCAAATGCCTCCTCTCCACGCATGGCGCTTGGCCTGGCACTCAGGCGCGATCTGCGACAGGCAGAAGGGTCTGCGTTCCCCTCAGGTTGGACCTGTGCCCTGTCTATCCTCCGAAAGCACATGAAGCCTCACAGTCTGAATGCTAACTCTTAGAATCTTACTCACACCTCTGAAAACACGACTTTCCAGAAACCGAGTACTTGGACATTAATAAAATAAAGGCATGCACAAATGAGCGCACACACAAATATGAAGACACGGGAACCCCACACCAATCTGTCAAAGTCTCAACTTGTTTTGCTTTGTCAGATGCACAGAACATAAAGTTTAATTATGGGGAAAAACAGCCAGCATATGTTCATTAATCATAAAATGACAATTAGATCTGATTTATGTCAAACATGCTGAGTTCAAACAGAGCTCCAGAAATAAATTCATAAGAACCAAAGCTTTTCATTAAAGATTCTGCAAGAGGGGGTCATATTTTCTATCTAAATCATCACTTAACATTATATAAATCATTCATTAAGTCATATATAAATTATACATCCATAATTTCCAATTATAGGGCCTTACATAAAAGTTTGCGTTTATTGGAGCTCTCAGACCCGAAATGATTGCCAAGCAAATCTCCCTGAGGTGTGCAGGGTGACGGCAAGCCACCCCCAGCACAACCACACCTTCCTGGGGATGTCAGGGAGCCCCGCTGTCTTCTGAGACAATCATCACAAGCTGTTCCCAAGTCAAACCAAGTCCATTATCCTAATGAGAAGCCCCAGGCCCCATTTGGCCCTTGGCCCTGTTTCTTGCTTGAAAATTAAATTTCTGGCTGGTCCGAAGGTGGTGAGTTACCTCAGATGATTGTTAACAGTCAGTTACAGATCCAACTCCTTGTTCTACTCTCTCCCCCTTCCTCACTATTGTACTTGACTAGTCTTAAAAAATAATAAAAAATTTTTAAATTCAATTTCTGGCCTGAAATGTGTCTCAGTTCTCCATACCTTCACACCTTTTCTCTACTCACAGCTAGAGAGCTGCCAACAAGAACTTGCCTCTACCCTCCCAGAGAAAAATGGTCCAAATAGATCCCACCGATGTTTCCAGGAGGGCAGGAGAACGAACCTGGACTCTATTTCCATTTCACGTATTGCTCCCCGCCCCATCAAAGGCTACATTCCTGCAAATACACAGCTCTGCTCTGTTTGCCTTCCTTGGACACTGAAATGACTTTCCACCGACTTGGGTGAGGGTCGTGTGTCCTCCTTCCACGTGACGAGTGGCTGCCAGTCAGGATGGGCTTCCACATTCTGCGCTCTGCTGGCTGTGATGGGGGCGCTAAAGACACAGGGCCTACTGCACGGGGTCCTGGGGCCCCAAAAGAGGTGGTTTCTCAATGGAGATTTGGTAGGAGGCAAAAATCAAATCCAATCAAACTAAATCACCATTTCCAAAAATACACGCTTGCCCCTACAAGAAATAACCTGCAACAACTCACACATAATTAGCCCATCTGGAATTCATCTTCAAATCTAATTAAGCTCTAATATGCAGAAACATTTTTCCAGCACCTGTTCACTTTAATCTCCCCCTCTAGGGATTTTTCTTGTTAAATGCCCCTCTCTCTTTTTTGTGTCATGCTATTCTCTTTCAAACTTAACTACCCAACTGCATCTTTTCCACTCCCCAAGAAAATAAAGGTGTTGTATCCCCCTTTCCTCCCTGGGGAAACAGGTCACTTCTACCTCTCCCCCAAGCTTTCACTCAGATGTTTTCGCCAGCCAATCCCTAGGCCTACACGCCATTTTAAAAGGCAATTACTTTTTATGGGCCTTAGCAAATGTCAGTTGGAATGCGCTGGGAGGAGGATGTCTTAATTCTAAGTTTGGCAGCCGTCAAAGTGTCAGCAGCTTTATCTCCACCTGGAACGAGGCACCAGGAGGTCGGAGGTTGTGGCCCCAACACCTCGCCACCCGCCAGAGGCCACTTCTGGAAGCAGTGGCGCCAAGGTCTTGACACCAAGAGAAATCCAGGGATCGATGTCTTTGTTACCTCAAAAGCAATGGGGATGCCCAGGGCACAGTGACTCATGCCTGTAATCCCAGCGCTTTGGGAGGCCGAGGTGGGCAGACGGCTTGAGGTCGGGAGTTTGAGACCAGACTGGACAACGTGGTGAAACTCCGTCTCTACAAGACTGTCTCAAAACAAACAAACCAAAACACACACGCACACACACACACAAACAAACACAAAAGCATGTGGGCTTTATGCCAGGACAACAGTGAATTCCATTGATTGAATGGCATCAACCCTGCTTTAGAAAAGGTAAATGAAATCCTGAATGTGTTGCTTTTCTAAGAACTGGCAAGAAGGGGCACAAATGACACCAGGATCTGAGCCGCCACAGGATAACTCAGAAAAAACAAAGCTTTCAGACACTCGGTTTCTTTTCTTTTTTTTTGAGATGGAGTCTCGCTCTGTCGCCCAGGCTGGAGTGCAGTGGCGCGGTCTCGGCTCACTGCAAGCTCCGCCTCCCGGGTTCAAGCCATTCTCCTGCCTCAGCCTCCCGAGTAGCTGGGACTACAGGTGCCCGCCACCATGCCCAGCTAATTTTTTTCTATTTTTTAGTAGAGACGGGGTTTCACCGTGTTAGCCAGGATGGTCTCGATCTCCTGACCTCATGATCCACCCGCCTTGGCCTCCCAAAGTGCTGGGATTACAGGCGTGAGCCACAGCGCCCAGCTGACACTTGGTTTCTTAAAAGCACCACTTAGAAAATAGTCCAGTCCGTGTGCAACGACTGGATGCACACAGAACTGGCAGCTGGCATTTCTCAGGGGCCAGCTGTGTGCACAGAGCCACTTCGTCCTCACAAACACACTGGTCACAGGCACTACTGCTGTCCAAGACAGGAAGGGTTACAAAGATGAGTGAACCTCCTAAAGCGATCGGCAAGGACAGCTGGACAGCCGTGTAGAGACTGGTCCCCCACACTACGTGCGCAGGCTCCCCGCCTCCCAAGTCAGTGCCGGTGCTGCAGGGCCAGGGCACACGCAGGCCTCCCTCCTGCCTTTGGGGAACCTTGAAGTTGAGGCTCGGACCCCAACAGCCGTGTCACACTGAGTAAGACTCTCCCACCTCCACCGCAAGGGAAGATGCAAAATTTTCTCTTAAGACTGGGAATATGCTATAATAAGTGATTCAGAATCTCTTCTGTCGATGGCAGTTTCTTGATTAATTGATAAACTTGCCTGAATAATGCTGGAAGCAAACACAATCTCCTATGAGTGAAAAGGCTTATTTTAAAAAGTTGCGTGCTGCTGGGTCTTGTCCCAGCAAATACAACAGTGGGTTACGGGGCTATAGCAAACAGAGCAGTTTAGTAACAACAAAGGAATAGATTGTAGGTAAGTGGCACAGAGGACGATGACCAGAAGTAAGACATGAGGAGACACAGATACCTTGTTTTACAATGAACAGTGGGACTAGGTCAACCAGGCAAACATCTAGAGAAGCACAAAAGCTAGATTCCTACCTGTACCAGTACCATGCATAAATGGATTATGGATCTCAAAGTAAAATTAAATCCTAAAAGCACGGAAAGAGTATGTAGGTAGATGCATAGTTCTGGGGGAAAGAATTACAGTTGGCCGTTGCACAACGCGGGTTTGAACTGAGCAGGTCCACCTATAGGCAGACTTTTTTCAACCAAACACAGATTGAAAATACAGTATTCGAGGGCTAGGAAACTCATGTATACGGAGGTCTAACTTTACATATAAGCAGGTTGGAAGGGTCCACTTTGGGGCGTGAGTGCATGTGGACTTGACTATATATGGAGGTCCTGGAACCAATCCTCTGTGTCAACTGAGGGGCAATTGTACTTCCAAAGTACGATGACAAAGGCAGAAATTACAAGAAAAAGAGTTAAGGTATCTTTGAAATCAGAAAATATTTCAGCTTCTTTGTATAAAAGACAAAGAATGAAAACCTGGCGTGTGTTTGCAACACACGACAAAGGGTTTATATACAAAGACCTCGCAAATGAATGCCAAAAATGATGACTCACTTTACAAATACTTAAGTGCACACAGAGGCTACTCACAAAGAAAACAGTCAGTAAACACAGGAGACTCCCTGTGGTCAAAGAAGCACAGAGAGCGGGGTCCTGGGCCTGCCTGGTCCTTGCCAGAGTCACGGGCGCGAGGGCAAGGCTGGTCTGCAGCACCACCTGCAAGTGTCCACCCTGCCACATTCCCAGAGAAAACGTGGGAGGACACACAGACCCTTCGAGTACATAGTAAGCTTCGGCAACATAATCCTAGTTCTAGCAATTCATCCCAAGTAATTTAAAGCATGCACTAAGAATGAGTTACAGGGTCCACCAAGTGCTGTTCACAGTGCCAGATGCCAACAAACCCCACGGCCTGCTGAGTAAGCAATGCCTGGCCGCAGCAAGGGGCAGTGGGTTCCTCAGAGATGCCCTCTGGCCCCTCCACAGCCGGCTCCTTGAAGGAACGCTGTTCCCTTGCTGCTCCTATGTCCCCTCAGCTCCCCACGGCGCTCTGACCCGCCCCACCCCATCACTGTGTAGTCCTCGCCAGACTGCCTGTCCGCACAGCTCTCCAGACAGAGGACCCCAGCACTGTCCCTTGGCACCAGGACATCACCCTCCCACCTCTCCCAGACCCTTCTCCTTGACCTCTTTAGAGCAGCCATCCTTGGAGTTGCTCAACGCCCTCTTCTTTTCTCCCTCTGAACCACAGCTTGGCTCATCTACTTCCGGGTTAGCTCAACGCCCTCTTCTCTTCTCCCTCTGAACCATGGCTTGGCTCATCTACTTCCGGGTTAGCTCAACGCCCTATTCTTTTCTCCCTCTGAACCACAGCTTGGCTCATCTACTTCCGGGTTAGCTCAACGCCCTATTCTTTTCTCCCTCTGAACCACAGCTTGGCTCATCTACTTCCGGGTTAGCTCAACGCCCTCTTCTTTTCTCCCTCTGAACCACAGCTTGGCTCATCTACTTCCGGGTTAGCTCAACGCACTCTTCTCCCTCTGAACCACGGCTTGGCTCATCTACTTCTAGGTTAATTTAGGCTTTCTCCACAGATAGTCTGAAAAGGGAACTATTGGCCTGTATCTCTTGCCTGAGCTTCCAGACCTGAGTCCTGGCAACCGTCTGTCCTGCTCCATCTTCAAACTCCGCGTGCTGGCACCTGGACTCACCATCCTCCCACACAGACCCATGGCTCTACTCTGGCACCAGTGCCAACCCTGCTCCCCAAAACCAGGAACCTGGCTTGAGCCTGTGCTCCTCTCTGCACACCTGCCAGGCCTCCGAACCTCTCAGTCCCAGCACACCATCCTTGTCCCCAAGGCCACAGGGAACTGACATGTGGCCTGGATTGCCAACACCACCAGCTTCTCACTGGGCTCCCCAACTCCAAACCGTCCCCCACACTGCAGCCCAGGATGGGTCTTCTACAGCGGGGACCTCCCCTGCCCACCCCATCCGGCTGTCAGCACCTGTCCACTGCCTCTCCTACCTGGATTTCAGCCCCACTCACTCCTCTAAACTTGCTGCCTTCTCCTGACTCAGGCTACTGGCATCCAATGCCTGGATTGTTGCAAAAGCTTCCTGCCTCCAGACCACCCCTCCTGACACCTCCAGCAGGAACATTCCAGAACTCACTTTCCATAAGTCTTTCCATGGCCTCCCACTGTCCACCACAAGCCACTCCAGCTAGACTGGCCCCGCCGGGTGCATGCTGTGCTCTCCAGGTACATAGCTTCAGCAGATTCCACTCCACGTGGCTTCCTCTCACACACTCTAGTCTCAGCACTGTGAATGGCCACCTCGGCGCACCCTGCTCCCCAACAGGACACCTCCACAGTTTCCAAGAAGAGGGACCATGAGGGACCTGCTCACCATGGCGCCCCAGGCCTAACACCTGACCCACGGGAAGCTCTCAACAGATAAACGGTACGACTGGTCCGTTTTCTCACTGCTATAATGAACTGCCCAAGACTGGGTAATTTATAAGAGGTTTAATTGACTCACAGTTCAGCATGGCTGGGGAGGCCTCAGGAAACTTACAATCATGACAGGAGGGGAAGGGGAAGCAAGGCACCTTCTTCACAAGGTGGCAGGAAAGAGAAGTGCCGAGCAAAGGGGGAAGAGCCCCTTATAAATCTAACACATCTTGTGAGAATGCACTCACTGTCACTGAGAACAGGATGGGGGAACCACCCCCATGATTCAATTCTCTCCACCTCATCTCTCCGTGACACCTGGGGATTCTGAGTCAAGATGAGGTGTGGGTGTGGACACAAAGCCTACCCATATCACAAAGGGTGCTGGGGGCGTCCATTTTCTTCTTACCAATCTACAATATTTAATTTTTTCATAATAAACATACATTTCATTTCATATTTAAAATGTTCCATATTTATTTATTTAGAGACAGGGTCTCACTATGTTGCCCAGGCAGGAGTGTAGTGGTGCAATCAAAGCTCACTGCAGCCTCGAACTCCTGGGCTCAAGCGATCCTCCTGCCTCAGCCTACTGAGTACCTGGGGCCACAGGTGCACACAGCATAGACTGCATGCATTACTGTTTAGCGTGGTGGCTCACGCCTGTAGTTCTAGCACTTTGGGAGGCAAGGCAGGTGGATTACTTAAGGTCAAGAGTTTGAGACCAGCCTGGCCAACATGGCAAAACCCCTCTCTACTAAAAATACAAAAAAGAAATTAGCTGGGCGTGGTGGTGGGTGCCTGTAATCCCAAGTACCTGGGAAGCTGTGGCAGGAGAACTGCTTGAACCAGGGAGGCAGAGATTGCAGTGAGCCAAGATCGTGCCATTGCACATCACCCTAGGTGACAGAGCGAGACTCCATCTCAAAAATAAATAGACTTCGAGCTGTCTGATGCATGTGGATCTTTAGATTTGAGACCCTCCTGCTGCCAGCCTCTCCCTCCTGCCTGGACAACACCCCCTTCACAAGTTCCTGGTCTAAAAGGTGGTCTCCACTCCAGCCTCCCCCTTCAGCTGACCCTGTGGCTTCCTGTGAGCAAGCTGATCCCCAAACCTGCATCCCATCGCTCCTGCCAGCTCCACCCACCTCTACCTCCCATCCTCATTGTACTGACCTGTCTCCAGATGCCCCAAAGCTGTCCCTGACACACGGACCATGCCCCTTCCTCTCTATGTGCCAATTAGCTCCTTTGCTGGACACCAGGAAGCAGTACATGCCCATGTCAGTATTTCCCTTATGTTAATAAAAACCCAAACAAGAAAACTTCTCAATCCCACTTCCCATACTGGTGACTGTCCTTTGCTCTCCCTTGCAGTGAAACCCCCCGAAAGAGTCATGCAGCTTGCTGATGTGAGCTCACCCCCCATTCTCCTCTGTGAGCTCACTCTCAGCAGCCGCTTATCTACTACTCAGCCAGGCTCATCACAGCTCCCAACACCCCTGAGCTGCTGAAGGCAAAGCCTCCTCTCCTGACTCACCAGGGAGCTCCTTTCTTGCCTGCCTTCCAGGGCGCTATGCTCCTGCCCCTCCTCCCCAGCTCCTGCCTCCCGGTGCTCTCCACCTCATTCCCCCAAGGAGGGGTTCTCCTCAGCCATCCCCTCCAGGATGGACAACTCGGCCTCTCACCAGGCCTCAAGCACCACCCCAACACCATCTGTACCATGTGCCTCTCCCAAGCAATGCGCTCACCCCGGGTGGTGCCTCTGCACTAGCACATCGCCGACAGATCCCCAGCCTTCCAGCCTGGCCTGGACACCCTGGAGTCTGCCTGCCTCTTCTCTCGATCACACCACACACTCAACCCCCTCACTACTGCACAGCCATCTCTACTCTCTACCCTAGTCTCCTTTTCCAGCTCCGAGCCCAGCAGCCAGAGTGATCGTCTCACAGCCCCGGCACAGCCATCTCCCTTCAGCACCTTTCAGAAGCCCTCATCTCACTTCCAACCATAGATTCAGCTTCCAGGGGCCCCTCCCACCTCTACCCCAGCAGGCCACCCTGCTTATCACTCTCTGTGTGGGGAACAGGCTGCTGCCTCTGTCTGAACAATCTCCTCCAGACACCCCCAGAGCTGCTCTGCCAATTGACACCTTCTCTCCCCTCTCAGGACTCGACCCACAAGGGCACTCCAAGCTTCTCTACCCGTTCCGCTGGGGTGGCCCACCTCCCCTGCTGCAGCAGTCTCCCCGATGCAGGGAGCCCTTCTCCATTCTCCATGAACTCCAGGGCCTGGCAATTCACAGGTGTTCTCTAAACATGAGAGAATGGATGCTGTGAGAGCATCGCACAGTGAATCAGGTCAGTGCTACCAAAGGCTTGGCCACCCAAACACAATAGCTCTCGCTCCCCGCTCAGCTCTGAAGGGCCCAGGGCCAGCCTCCCACGCCCACAGCTGGGGGCCTGGGAGAGACATGGCATGGAAGTACAAAATCCCCAGTGGCCCTGGGCCAGCCCACCCGTGGGCTTATGCCCGGCAGACTATTTCCTCATGGCTGAAGGAGAAGAAAATAGAGATTTTAAAACACAGTAAGGCTGGAAGCGGTGGCTCACACCTTAATCCCAGCACTCTGGGAGGCCAAGGCGGGTGGATGACCTGAGGTCAGGAGTTTGAGACCAACCTGGCCAACATGGCGAAACCCTGTCGCTACTAAAAATACAAAAAAATTAGCCAGGCATGGTGGCGGGTGCCTGTAATCCCAGCTACTTGGGAGGCTGAGGCAGGATTGCTTGAACCTGGGAGGCGGAGGTTGTAGTGAGCCGAGACTGGGCCACTGCATTCCAGCCTGGGCAACACAGCCAGACTCCAACGCAAAAAAAAAAAAAAAAAAAAAAAGTCAGTTAATAAAATCACCATGTCACAAAAGAACTGGAAGCCAGCCCCTTGTCAAAGTGCCCAATTGTTACTTGTCCTCAAGAGGCTCCCTCAAACCCAATCAACCAATTCTCCCTGCCCCAGAGGAATAAGCCCTGTGGACGCCCAGACCCTTGGCATAGGTGCGGGCAGTGAGGAGACAACTGGCTCCAGCCAGAGGGGCAGCCAGTCCTCCAGAGCACCAAGGCCACCTCTCCTCACTCCCCCACAACGATTACAGAAATCAGCCAGTGAAGGCAGTCCATGGGAAGACAGTATACTCCCGGGGTGCCAGCCAGCAAGGCGGTAAGGGCACAGCTACAAAGCCAAGTCAGATTCCAGACACTAGAGCCACTGTCCCATGTCCAGAGGAGTGGGAATAAAAGGACTGGAGGCTGTGTGATCTCTGTGGCAGAAGGGTCGTAGCCTGCCACATCCTCACACATCACACAGACGCAGGAAAGAGCATCCTGAAAGCAGAGGCGCAGGAATAACTTAGACCTTCTGGGCAGAGCTAGTAGCCTCGCTATGCCCTGGATGGAGTCCCAGAACATCTCAAAATGTCTCTGGGACGTGCTGACAGCAGAGACATGCTTCCATGGTGGACCCACCACATCCTAGTGTCAGAGAGGGAACATGAGGAGGGCTCCTCTGTACCAAAGAACACCCGAGGGGCCCAGACACCACAGTGAATCACCAGAAAACATGGAGCATAGACAGAGCCAGTCGGAAGACTTACTTGGGGAACATTTCCAGAGAACTTATGATTCTAGGAGCCCAAGCAGAGGCCCAGCGGTTGTCCCGCAGGCTGCAGCAGCACAACCAGGAGGGCCGTGAGGTAAGCGAGCTGTGGCATGACGGGCATGAAAGGGCAAAGCTGAAGATGCCTGCACGTCACATCCGTACCAGGAGGTTTTCAGCTATGATGCCCGATGAGGGGCATGGACCTGAGTTTCACCTTCAGTGGGAAGCAGCTGAACACCTAAGCATCTAGTGGTGTTCTGTGTGTGTCTGTATGTCTGCATGTTTTTGGAGGAGTCTTGTTCTGTCGCCCAGGCTGGAGTACAGTGGTACAATCATAGCTCACTGCAGCCGTGAACTCCTGGGCTAAAGAGATCCTTCTGACTCAGCCTCCTGAGTAGCTGGGACCACAGGCTCATGACACAGCACCCGACTAATTTTTTTTTTTTTTTTTTGTAGAAATGAGGTCTTGCTATGTCGCACAGACTGGCCTCGACTTCCTGAGCTCAAGCAATTCTCCCACCTTGGCCTTCCAAAGTGCTGGGATTACAAGTGTGAGCCACCACACCTAGTCTATTAGTATTCTTTTTAAAGGAAAAGACAGGAGACAGTCAAGCGCCTCCTGGCTGTACAACAGTCTACGAGTGTGAGTCTTGTCCCTGTGTGATGGGCAGGAGGTCCCAGCCTGCCCAAACAAAACCCCTACCAGCTGGGCTCTGGGGCTGCACATAAGGCTCCACAGCTGCAGGCTCTTGGGGCTGATGGGCAGTGAGCCACAGCCAGCCTCCCGATTCGAAGAAACACACAAAAACCCAAGGAGCCTCCCGGCCAGGGCCAGGCCTCCTCCCTGCGGCGCTGCCCCTGCGCACTCACAACTGAGCGCCCGTTGCGCCAGCACAGCAGCCACTGCCACATGATGCAGAGTGTGTGTGACACACCCATGTGCATTCATGGCTGGAAAGTTATTTTAAACTCTTCTTCCTAATTATCAAGAGAGATGTTAGTATGACTTTAGTGAGCGACTTGGAAATATCTATCAAAACTCAAAAAACCTTCCTCCCCAGCAATTCTATTTTGAAGATATACAAAGATGTCACAGGAGGATGTATAGGGTGTTAAATGTGGCACTTTCTGTAACAACCAGGAAGAACCAAAGGCCATCAACACAAGACCAATTAAATACATTCTGATTTGGCCATACAGTCAATAAATGCACTCATTTATTCTCCATAATTACAAGTCTTTGTTTTGAAGTTAAAAGAATAGAAAAGGAAACAAGAACTCTACCAGATGCAAAGAGTAGTTATCATTAAATATGTTTTCTTCATGTTTTTCTGCAGGGGACAAGTGTTCCCTTTCACAAGAAAGGTGAAAGAGAAAAGCCCCACGTCCTGCCACCTGGCTGCCCCAGAGATGAGTGAGGCTGGCTGGCCCTAGTCCCTCGGGAAGCTCCTGGTCCTCACAGGACTATGTGTACACCCATATGCTTTCCTAAAAAACTACACGTGAACGATGACACAAATGTGCCTTCAAATCACTTCTCCAAGGCCAGCATCTGCACAGCTCCCCTCATCTGTCCACAAGGCTCTTCCTCGTTCTCTTACTGGCTACATATGGGACAGGGCAAAGCTGTAGACTCTCCTCCCTCCTGAAGGACAGTCAGGAAGCTTCTACTCCCACCCCATGTGTGAGTGCATGTAAATGTATGTCCACATCCATGTGCAAATGCCTATATGTGTCTTCAAAAAAACAACAAAAAAAAATTGGTATTATACTCTAGGTATAGATGCACTTTTAATTTTACTTTCTAAGTTTTACCCCTTATCTTTAAATAATTTGCAAACACATACCTTTAGTAACCACATGCTATCCCAGAGTCCAGCTGTAACTTAATATCCCCTTGGGATGGGGCTTTTCAATTGTTTCCAATTTTTATTGCCAGAGACAACAACATGATAAACAACAGCCTTAGACAAATATTGGTGCAGGTTTTGTTTACAAGGCATATGTTACCTTCAACCGCAAAGTCCATGGGAGGACTAAAAGGATGACCCCAATGTTTGCTTTTACAGTTCTCTTTGCTCCAACTGATATTTTCCTGAAACATGAGAAATCTGTCTCAAATCCTACAGGGCTATAAACAATTCTGGGAAGTATTTCTAGCCTATTCTCGCTAACAGAGGGCAAATAAGCACTCTATGAAAACAACAGAATGATTAAGGAAATGTCACATATTTCATGACAAAAGGGAGCTCCATTCCTAAGTGCAAGAAACTTACAATAACGCATGGAAATAAAAAAGCCAATTTCCAATCTGAAAAGGGTATTTAAAAATAATCCTACAGCAAACTCACAGTTAACGGTAAAATCCTAAAAGCACTTGCTTTACAATTAAAAGCAAGACAAAGGTGCCAGAGACTTCCACTGTCATGAGTGCTGTTTGGGAGATCCCAGGCAACACTGGGAAAAGCCCAGAGAATGAGAAGGGCTGATGATGGAAAGGATAATACATGTAGGAAATGCGAAAGACTAAACTTATAAATAATAATACTGAGGAACAGATAGCAGTTGCTGGATACAAAAATTTACCTGTTTCAAACAGCAACAGTTTAAAAATGTAATTTTAAGATAGTGCTATTTTGTAACAGGCTTAAAAAAAATTAAAGTACCTAGGAATAACCTAACAAATGATAGGTAAGACCTCCACAGAGAAAACTGAAAACCTTTCTAAGAGACATTAAAGAACATGGGAACGAGGCCCAGCACGGTGGCTCACGCCTGTAATCCTAGCACTTTGGGAGGCCGAGGTGGGCAGATTGCCTGCTGAGCTCAGGAGTTCATGACGAGCCTGGGCAACATGGTGAAACCCTGTCTCTACTAAAATACAAAAAATCAGCCAGGCGTGGCAGCGTGCGCCTGTAGTCCTGGCTACTCGGGAGGCTGAGGCAGGAGAATTGCTTGAACCCGGGAGGCGGAGGTTGCAGTGATCTGAGATCACACCACTACACTCCAGCCTGGGCGACAGAACGAGACTCTGTTGCCAAAAAAAAAAAAAAAAAAAAAAAGAGTATGGTATTAGTTCTGGTTTAGGAAAACCAGCCAATGGAATAGAACAGAGTCCAGTAACATCCATGATTCATGGAGATGACTGACGACAGAGAAGCATTAAAGATTAAAAAGGAAACAAAAGTTTGCTTTTATTCCCAAAACTGTGCTCATATAGCTGATTATCCACGTCGTTAAGAAATCAAGGCCGGGTGTGGTGGTTCACGCCTGTAATCCCAGCACTTTGGGAGGCCAAAGTGGGCAGATCACGAGGTCAGGAGTTTGAGACCATCCTGGCCAACATGGTGAAATCCAATCTCTACTAAAAATTTAAAAATTAGCCAGGCGTGGTGGTGCACACCTGTAATCCCAGCTACTCGGGAGGCTGAGGCAGGAGAATCGCTGAACTCAGGTGGCAGAGGTTGCAGTGAGCCGAGATCAGGCCACTGCACTCCAGCCTGGGAGACAGAGGAAGACTCCGTTTCTGGGGGGGGGAGAAAGAAATCAGAGGCTGGGTGCAGTGGCTCACATCTGTAATCCCAGCATCTATAATCCCAGCACTGTGGGAGGCCGAGGCAGGCAGATTGCTTGAGCCTAGGAGTTCAAGACCAGCCTGGGCAACATGGTGAAATCCTGATTCTACTAAAAATACAAAAGAGTTAGGTGGGCATGGTAGTGTGTGCCTATAGTCCCAGCTACGCGGGAGGCTGAGGCAGGAGGATCGCTTGAGCCCAGGAGGCAGAAGTTGCAACAAGCTGAGATCACGCCACTGCACTCCAGTCTGGGTGACAGAGCGAGATGCTGTTTCAAAAGAAAAATACAGGTCAGGCATAGTGTCTCATGCATGTAATCCCAGCACTCTGGGAGGCTGAGGTGGGTAGGTCACTTGAGATCAGGAGTTCGAGACCAGCCTGCCCAACTGCGTAGGAGGGAGGAAGGGGAGGCAGGGGCCTGAATCCAAACCAGATAAGAAGACCCCCAGCAAAGGGGACTGTGGCACTGAGATGGAAAGCCCCTTCCCTCCCCTCCTGCAGGAAGTGAGTGCTGGGAGATGAGGGTCTGGCAGAGACTCTGGAGACACAGGAATTTCAAACATGCAGCCATTCTCCCCCCTCAAGATGTTTGCAGCTGGGTGTGGTGTAATCCCAGCACTTTGGGTGGCCTCACGCCTATAATCCCAACACTTTGGGTAGCCAAGGTGGGCAAATCACTTGAGTCCAGGAGTTCAAGACCGGCCTGGCCAACATGGTAAAACACAGTCTCTACTAAAAACACAAAAAATTAGCCGGGCAGGTGGCACACATCTGTAGTCCCAACTACTCGGGAGGCTGAGGCACAAGAATCGCTTGAACTCAAGGGGCGGAGGCTGCAGTGGGCCGAGATCGCGCCACTGTACTCCAGCCTGGGTAACAGGGCAAAACTGTCTCAAAAAAAAAAAAAAAAAAAAGATGCTTGCAAAAGTTTTAAGGTACATGGGATACCTACATATTTAAGCTGTATGAGGCATGAGGAAAACAAGAAACTTCTGGACAGACTGTATCTCCCAGCCTTTCAGGGCCAATGAGACAAAGATTTAAGGAAGACTGTCACCTCACAAAGAGCTCTACCAGGCTCTCAGATGGCACCCCTAAGGGGTTACACTGTAGAAAAAGGGAAGGATCAACAATAGACGAAGTCTCATCAAAATGCAAGTCGGCTCTGACCAGCTACTTGCCACCTGGATGGAGATGGACAGCTCACCACCACATTTCCCATGGAGGAAAGGAAAGCCCTCTCTGGAAGAAAACACCCTGCTGGAGTCTCTGGCTTGTGATACACAATGAGCAGCACACCACACACACTCAGCACGCCAGTAACAAGGACAGACAGACAGATGGTCCACAGAAAACACATTGCAGCTGCAGACCCACATATGCTAACCCATAATTAGAAAAAAAATCAATCAATTAAAACTGATGCAGAAATAAGCAGGTGATATGAGTTAGTATATAAGAACATTAAAAGTTAATATGGGTCGGGCGCAGTGGCTCACGCCTATAAACCCAACACTTTTGGAGGCTGAGGCGGGAGGACTGCTCGAGGCCAGGAGTTCAAGATCAACCTGGCCAACATAGTGACACCCTGTCTCTTTATTTTTTTATTTTTTATTTTTTTGAGACGGAGTCTTGCTCTGTCGCCCAGGCTGGAGTGCAGTGGCACAATCTTGGCTCACTGCAAGCTCTGCCTCCCGGGTTTACGCCATTCTCCTGCCTCAGCCTCCCGAGTAGCTGGGACTACAGGCGCCTGCCACCATGCCCGGCTAATTTTTTGTAGTTTTAGTAGAGACGGGGTTTCACCGTGTTAGCCAGAATGGTCTCGATCTCCTGACCTTGTGATCCGCCCGCCTCAGCCTCCGAAAGGGCTGGGATTACAGGCGTGAGCCACTGTGCCCGGCCGACACCCTGTCTCTTTAAAAAAAAAAAAAAAAAAAAAAAGGAAAAAAGAAACAAAGAAAAAAGTTGGTTTTGTTTTTTTTGTTTTGTTTTGTTTTTGAGACAGAGTCTAGCTCTGTTCCCCAGGCTGGAGTGCAGTGGCACGATCTTAACTCAATGCAAGCTCCGCCTCCCAGGTTCACGCCATTCTCCTGCCTCAGCCTCCCGAGTAGCTGGGACTACAGGTGCCTGCCACCACGCCCGGCTTATTTTTTGTATTTTTTTTTTTTTTTAGTAGAGACGGGGTTTCACCGTGTTAGCCAAGATGGTCTCAATCTCCTGACCTTGTGATCCGCCCATCTCGGCCTCCCAAAGTGCTGGGATTACAGGCATGAGCTGCCGCGCCCGGCCGAAAAAAGTTAATATAACTGTATCCCCTATGTTCAAAGAGTTAAGTAGAAACACAGGAAGCAATTAACAACTTAAACTTCTGGAATGAAAACTACAATGTCTGAGATGAACAATATGCTGGATGAGATTAACTGCAGATGAGACACTGTAGAAGTCCAGATCAACGAATGTGAAGACTAAAAGAAATTATCCAAAATGAAACACTGAAGAAGACTGAAATGAAATGAACAGAGTATCAGTAAACTGCGGGACAACTTCAGGCAGCCAAATACATGTGTAACTGGAGCCCCCAAAGGAGCGGGAAACACCAAAAAGAGAAAACATTGAGTAGCTGCAATTGGCAGGATTCTAAAAAAGGTCCCGAAACATCTCCCACGGTCTTCTCATCTCCACCCCTATCCTTGAGACAGGGTCTCGCTCTGTCACCCAGGCCTGTAGTGCAGTGGCACAATCATGGCTAACTGCAGCCTTGACCTCCCCGGACTCAGGTGATCCTCCTACCTCAGCCTCCTGAGTAGCTGGGACTACAGTTCATGCCACCACATCTACTTTTTGTAGAGACACGGTCTCGCTATGTTGCCCAGGCTGGTCTTGAAGCTCTGGACTCAAGCAATCCTCCTGCCTTGGCCTCCCAAAATGCTGGGATTACAGGCATGAGCCACCATGCCAAGGCCCCATCTCCTCATCTTTAGAAACTGAGACTGTCTGTGTTGCAATGGTCGGATTTGGTGTTACTGATCTCAAAGCCAGTGCATGTAGCTCCCTCCACTTCTGGTGAGAAGCCCTACGCCATGGAAGCATGAGTAGCGAATATCCAGCCCCAGAAACGTGACAGAAGCCTTTAGTGACAAGCAGGGTTCAACCACAGCTGACGAACGGCTGCTATTGGCAGAATGCACCCAAATTAGAAAGGTCCAAGACAGGTTCACACCATTCTCCATGTACAGAGTTCTTTTTCTTACCATACTTTTACCTTATAAAACACATCAGGCACATACTGCTCACTGCTAGACTCCTTGGCGTAGCCAAGCTCCGGGGCGTCCTTGCATGGCAGCAAACACTCATCACGGACCAGTGCCATACACTGATTGGACACCTGGTACCCTTCAAAGTGGACTTGGTTGTCAGGACCACCTGCAAGAGAGAGACCTTTAAAAAGAGTCTACCAAATGGCATTCAAAACCAGTCCATATCTGTTAACTCTTCACCTCTGATCAACAGAAAAAACAAACCCTCAAGAGTTTGTCGGGGGTAAGAGTTAAAAAATGTTCAGTAGTCGGCCGGGTGCGGTGGCTCATGCCTGTAATCTCAGCACTTTGGGAGGCTGAGGCAGGCGGATCACGAGGTCAGGAGATCGAGACCAACCCGGATAACACGGTGAAACCCCGTCCCTACTAAAAATACAAAAAATTAGCTGGGTGCGGTGGCGGGCGCCTGTAGTCCCAGCTACTCGGGAGGCTGAGGCAGGAGAATGGCGTGAATGGCGTGAACCCGGGAGGTGGAGCTTGCAGTGAGCCAAGATTGTGCCGCTGCACTCCAGCCTGGGTGACAGACTCCATCTCAAAAAAAAAAAAAAATTCAGTAGTCAACAGATGGGTAGCCACAGCACAAGACCTAGACACGCAGGTCAGGACACGCTGCAGCTCCGCACACACTTGGCTCCACAAACAGGTGCCACTAAGGACATGCTCTATCAGAATCTGGAAATCAAGACTGTTAAAACTTTTGAAAAAAAGAAAAGAAAAGGCTCAGATTACGCCTGTAATCTGAGCACTCTGAGAGGGCAGGGCGGGAGGACTGCTTGAGCCCAGGAGTTTGAGACCAGTCTGGGCAACATAGTGAGACCCTATCTTTACAATAAATCAATCAATCAATCAAAAAAAAAAAAAGATTGTTAAACATTGTCTAGCATCTGCCCCTAAAACCAGGCTTAGTGTCATCAGCACTTGGGCTCCTGGTTCATAATAACACCAGGGGTGTAAACGGCAGATAGATCCCTAGGCTCACGGTAAGGATGGGAGGATAAATTCATCTGGAGGCAGAGAGATGGGGGAGCGGGTGGGAGAAGAGCAAGACGGAAACTATTTTTAATACAAATCCAGTCATGGTATTGTATACACAGCAGCCTCTGTCTTCCAGAAACCTACACGGCCGCCACGCACAGTCAATGCCACCAGGCGTCATCACACAGTGTGGAGGTGCAGGTGCCACTCCACGGCCGTGGGCAGACCTGGGAGCCCAGCTCCTCCACGGTTTCACCCTCCACACTGCCCACCCCATCCTTCTCTCCCAGTCTCCACTCCATCGAAGCCTCCAGAATGACTTCATGTGGGGACAGGAGAACTACAGATCATGGCTGAGAGGCGGCAGTGTGGTCCAGTTAGACCAGGTCCCTGAAGTGAGCTGGGCAGATGATGCCATGGGGGCAGCCTGAGCCTTTGGAGGAGGCAGGCATGGGGGAGATGCCCACCACTGCAGAAGTGTGCTTCCAGAACTGAAGTTACGTGCTGACTACAATCTCATTATTTTTTAGGTTTTATTTATTGTTTTAGAAGTAAGGTCTTACTATGTTGCCCAGGCTGGTCTCTAACTCCTGGCCCCATGTGATCCTCCTGCCTCAGCTTCCCAAAGAGCTGGAATTACAGGTGTGAGCCACTGTGCCCAGCCCTCAACATTTGTTATAGTTTTGGATGAAAAAAAAACCCTCAATACCTCTATTTCAGTTTCTTTGACAAAAAGAATCACTTATGATCAGAAAACAGAAACGTAGTGCACATGGCTGTCAAACATGCATCAGAAAGCAAACCCGACGGCCACACAATCAAAAAAGGTGAGGGAGGAGATAGAGCTGGCCGCCATGAAGCTCTCAACACACATAGGAGGCAAGTGATGGCTGGCTTCAAAACCCTGGGTCAAACTCGCTCCAAAGGCACAGTTCACCAGCATAGGATTTTCTCCCTGCCCCAAACTCAAATGCTCAGGAGGCAGCCAACCCTGCACAAATGACCACTAATATCTCAGCAAAGATACAGGCACCTCACTTGCCCGTGTGCTTGGTGGCATAAATGACACTGAAAGAATGCAGGGCTCAGAGGGAGCAGCGGCAAAGGCTGGACAGAGCGCCGGGGAGCCACGGTGCAGACATCTGGTTAGGACACCATGAAAACCTGGACTGGGCTTGGCGCAGTGGTTCACGCCTGTAATTCCAGCACTTTGGGAGGCCGAGGCAGGCAGATCACCTGAGGTCAGGAGTTCAAGACCAGCCTGGAAAACATGGTGAAACCCTGTCTCTACTAAAAATATAAAAATTAACTGGGCATGGTGGCTTGCACCTGTAATCCCAGCTACTCAGGAGGCAGAGGCAGGAGAATCGTTTGACCCCAGGTAGCGGAGGCTGCGATGAGCTGAGATCATACCACTGCACTCCAGCCCGGGCAATGGAGCAAGACTCCATCTCTGGAGTAAAACAGAAAAAAAAAAAAACCTGCTCTGGTGTTTAGACTGGTCATTAACACGATAGGTCATTCAAGAAAGAAAAATCTAGCAGTTGAGAATAAGAGAATAATGGAAAGCAGTATTTATAAAACTGAAGGCTGTTTATAAACAGCAAAATTGGCCATATGGATAATCTTCAAGGGTAAATTCACTGAGATGAACTGCAAACTCCCCTTTCCACATGCAGCAGCAGGAAATACATGTCCTGATGGGTTTGTGTAACCCTGCCGGAATGGCTGGCAGGACAAGTTAACTATCATTCCCTTCACAAATCAGCCAGTCAGGAAATCCCTACGTGGGAAGGATCACAGGGCCTACAAAGAGGCAGTGACAGCAAAACTTCAGCTGCTATTGAATCTGAATGCATTTCTGGTTTTTTAACCAGATCCCCAGCAAGTAATTTTAACAGCCTGTAAATGTAGAGTGTGCTAGACTATGAGGACACAGATGCCCAGCCCAGTGTGGGGGGTAAGTTCTACACTGCACTGTCCTTCCACAGGGCCCCTCAGGGTCACTTGAGCAAAGCGCACACTTCATTGGGGCTCTTATACTCTGAAGCCTCATGCCAGAGAATACCTGAGTACAATGAAAGGGGAAAGGGGAGGAAGGACAGATGCAGAGGGAGAGGCGAGGCCTCCGCATCCCTGCCAGGACCTGAGTGCTGTCGGCAGGGGCGCCCCGCACCCTATGCCACATGGCTCAGTCTGAACCTTCCTGTCTAAGGAGGGACGTGGGACGGGAATGCAACAAGTACAATTTCCAACAGCGCTATGGGGTCCCCGCATGGCCGTGACCAAGAAACCCTAACACAGGGGAAAGAGCACACTTTACTTGAGTTAGAAAACCTTCATCCAAGCTGTAGTGATTAAAAGCACACATGAGGATAAGCACTCCTCAGTCGGCCACCACCCTCGGGAAAGGGAGACCATGGCAAGTCTGAGCACCAAGAGGGGTGATTCACACAGACACAAAGGGGCTGTCACTGCCTATCTGCTTATAAATTAGGTTATTATCTCTCAGTTCTAAAACCTTTCAGTAAATACCAATTCCAGAGGCGAAAAAAGCCCAAGGATGATCTATATAATCTCTCAACTCTCAACAAGAGGTATGACTCAAATTCAAGGTGGTAGCCCCCAAGTTAGAAACTGTAATTCTAAAAATGTGCCAGTTCTTCTGGCCCATGGAATAATTTCTCCACAGAAACAGTAATTAGACTGGGCACAGTGGCTCACACCTGTAATCCCAGGACTTTTTGAGGCCGAGACAGGCGGATCACTTGAGGCCAGAAGCTCGAGACCAGCCTGGCCAACATGGTGAAACCCCGTCTCTACAAAAAATACAAAAATTGGCCGGGTGTGTTGGCATGTGCCTGTAATCCCAGCTACTTGGGAGACTGAGGCACAAGAATCATTTGAACCCGGAGGCAGAAGTTGCAGTGAGCCAAGATTGTGCCATGGCACTCCAGCCTGGGTGACAGAACAAGACTGTCTCAAAAAAAATTAAAAATAAAAATAAAAGATCCTCGATTTCACTCAGAATAAAATAGACATTAAAACCACACTGAAATACTGTGGAACTGTTCCATATCCCACAAGACTCTCAATGCCCGCTACACACTTGTGTAGGCAAAAACCACTACTTACAATGATATGAGATTAGAAGCAATTCTATTTTATAAATAGCCACAAAACAGACAGGCACAGTTGTAATGCACACTGAATTCTCTGGGACTACAATAGTGTAAGCTGAGGCAAGGGCACACTCTTCTGCTTGGAACTGGGTGGGGAGCTGCTGAGCCTCTCAGGAAGCCATGTTGCTGACGGCAAGGCCAGCTGAGAGGCCTGGACCCAGCCCTGTGCTCAGCCCTTGCCCACACAGGCCAGTACGGATCCCGCTGTGCTGTCCTCACGAGTCAGTCCAGAAGCACTGACACACCTAAACGTATGACTTTATTCTGTTTCTTTCCTATCACTTTCCCTTGATGTTACAGTTAGGATACTACTCTGCCTTCCATTTCAGAATTCTGTGTGTCGGCAGCCTACATTAACTATGTTACCCATGAATTTTATTTCTGCATAGTAAAGGGGTATCACAAAGTGTTCTAAAAACAGGAGTTGAGTCTGATAGGCTTGGAAACTACCAGCCTACACTACTGTACCCAGATATCAGCCTACATGTGGCAGGGGTGTGGGGATGTGACACCGAGAAGAGTATGACGACACTTTTCTCCCCGTCTCTAAATACAACGCTGGGCAGGCAGAATTCTAAATGACATGAGCGCCTTTGTTCTCTGCTCCCCTCCTGGGTGCCCAGTGCCCACTGCCTGATGCCCCAGCTGCTCTCCAGCTACCCTGAGTCCCCCACCATGACAGCACCCTTCCCAGGGTGCCCTCACCAACAGGTTCTGTAATGCAGAATTCCCAGACCCTCCTTCAATCCTAGCCCAAATTCCCAACCCTTCCCTTAAGCACTCAACCCAAGCAACAACTTAGGAAAATAAATCTGACTCGGCCGGGCGCAGTGGCTCACGCCTGTAATCCCAGCACCTTGGGAGGCCGAGGCGGGCGGATCACGAGGTCAGGAGATCGAGACCATCCTGGCTAACACGGTGAAACCCCGTCTCTACTAAAAATACACACAAAATTAGCCGGGCATGGTAGCGGGCACCTGTAGTCCCAGCTACTCGGGAGGCTGAGGCAGGAGAATGGCGTGAACCCGGGAGGTGGAGCTTGCAGTGAGCCAAGACAGTGCCACTGCAGTCCAGCCTGGGCGAAAGAGCGAGACTCCGTGTCAAAAAAAAAAAAAAAAAAAAAAAAAAAATCTGACTCAACTAATTCACATGTAAAATAGTTAACATGTATTAATTATTAACATAAATAACGTGTGAAAGATGCCTATTACCCTCAAAAAGTATATTCATTTCAAAAATCAATCTAAATGCACCTTAAATCAAGGAACTGCAGGCTGGGCAACACAGCAAGACTTCATTTCTACTAAAAATTTAAAAATTAGGCCAGGCGCAGTGGCTCACGCCTGTCATCCCAGCACTTGGGAGGCCGAGGTGGGCGGATCACGAGGTCAGGAGATCGAGACCATCCTGGCTAGCATGGTGAAACCCCATCTCTACTAAAAATACAAAAAATTAGCCGGGTATGCTGGCAGGCTCCTATAGTCCCAGCTACCCGGGAGGCTGAGGCAGGAGAATTGCGTGAACCCGGGAGGTGGAACCTGCAGTGAGCCGAGATCGCGCCACTGCACTCCAACCTGGGCGACAGAGCGAGACTCCATCTCTAGGGAAAAAAAAAAAAATTAAAAATTAACTGGGCGTGGTGGCGCACGCATGTAGTCCCAACTACATAGGAGGCTGTTGGGGTCGGATCACATGAGCCCAGGAGTCGCACCAGTGAGCTATGACTGCACCACTGTGCCCCAGCCTGGGTGACAGAGCAAGAACATGTCTCAAAACAAACAAACAAACAAAAAACACAAAAACCCGGCAAGCTCAAGAATATGCAGCAAAGTGCAAAAACTTCGCAGTCAGCTTGAACACTTTTCTTTCTTTTTTTCTAAATGTTTTATTTATTTATTTTTTGTAGAGATGGGGACTTGCCATGTTGCCCAGGCTGGTCTCAAACTCCCAGTCTCAAGGGATCCTCCTGGCTCAACCTCCCAAAATGCTATGATTACAGATGTTGTAATCCCAGCACTTTGAGAGGCCAATGAGGGTGAATCACCTGAGGTCAGGAGTTCAAGATCAGCCTGGCCAACAAGGCAAAATCCAGTCGCTACTAAAAATACAAAAATTAGCCAGGCGTGGTGGTGTGCACTTACAATTCCAGCTACTCTGAAGGCTGGGGCACAAAAATCGCTTGAACCCAGGAGGCGGACGTTGCAGTGAGCAGAGATTGCGCCACTGCACTCCAGCCTAAATGACAGTAAGACTGTCAAAAAAAAAAAAAAACCCGCTTTTTTGCTTTTTTTTTTTTGAGATGGAGTTTCACTCTGTCGCCCAGGGGAACATCCTTGTCCATATATACACATACATATATATATTTTTTTTTTTTCTTTTTTCTTTTTTTGAGACAGAGGCTCACCCTGTCACCCAGGCTGGAGTGCACTGGCACAAACTCAGCTCACTGCAACCTCCGCCTGATGGGTTCAAGTGATTCTCCTGCCTCTGCTCCTTGAGTAGCTGGGATTACAGGCGCCCACCACCATGCCCAGCTAATTTTTATATTTATAAAGAGATGGGGTTTCGCTATGTTGGCCAGGCTGATCTCGAACTCCTGACCTCAAGCGATCCACTCACCTGGGCCTCCCAAAGTGCTGGGATTACAGGCGTGAGCCACCACACCCGGCCAAAAAAGTGGACTTTTAATGAGAGCACTGGCCTAGAGGAGAGCTCTGTGGAGGTCCTGATTCTGTTATGACTTTTGGGGTTTGTGTTTATATAGTTTTATGCTGTTAAGTTCAGAATTTTTACCATAAAAAGAAAGGAGGAATTTATATCCCACAAGCCCAGTAAGAAAGTCCAGTATAACTAAGTTAAGGATAAAAAGCTACCAAAAAGAGGAACAAAATATATTAACGAGGTGGTAATATTTACAGTACATACTGTCCCTGTTATACCTGTAGCCACTGCAGTGACAAACTTGGATCCAAAATGTCCGTCTGGAGAGAGCCGGCACATGTTGGGATGCTTGTTCTGGAAGTCTCCTGCAGTGATGCACTCTTCTGAACTTAGGAAATAGGTGTCCTAAGACAAGAGAAGCAGCCTATCAAATTTTACAGCATCATGCCAAAATATACTTCTATTTCTTCTTTAAAAAATAAGAACTAAGCCAGGAGCAAGTGACTCACACCTCTAATTCCAGCACTTTGAGAGGTGGAGGCGGGAGGTCCACTTGAGGACAAGAGTTCGAGACCAGCCTGGCCAACACACCAAAACCTGGTCTCTACTAAAAATAAAAAAATTATCTGGGTATGGTGGTGCACACCTGAACCCAGGAGGAGGAAGCTGTAGTGATCCGAGATTGTGCCATTGCACTCCAACCTGTGCAACACAGCAAGACTCTGTCTCAAAAAAATAAAAATAAAAAATAAGAACCAAACTATAAAACTCAAAACCACTTTGAAACAAGTATCTACAATTCCTAACCATTACCAATTCCTCATCTAAAACCACTCACAACGAGAAAGGCCAGAAGCACTATGCAAACCACCCCGCCATGGGCTGAGCCCTGAAAGTCACTGCTTTATAAAGGTAAGATGGGTTTAGCTCTATGAGACCAAGAGATCCAGCCTTCATTGATCAAGAAGAACTTCTTGAAAAATAATGGGGCCTGAGAGCTGGGCGTGGTGGCTCACACCTGTAATCCCAGCACTCTGGGAGGCCAAGGCAGGCAGATCACAAGGTCGAGATCAAGACCATCCTGGCTAACACAGTGAAACCCCATCTCTATTAAAAATACAAAAAAATTAGCCGGGCATGGTGGCAGGCGCCTGTAGTCCCAGCTTCTCCTGAGGCTGAGGCAGGAGAATGGCGTGAACCCGGGAGGCACTGCTTGCGGTGAGCAGAGACTGCGCCACTGCACTCCAGCCTGGGCGAAAGAGCAAGACTCCGTCTCAAAAAATACAAATAAATAAATAATGGGGCCTGAAAGCTAGAACCAGCGGTGCAAAGAGACCCTGATAATGCAGGCCAACACCATCTGTAACCAAGCCATAGGGCCACACGCACAGTCCTGTCTCCACCTCACCTTATTTCGACTGTAGCGGACGGTACCCTTTCGGGTATCTTCTGAGACAAGGTCTGTAAATATCCAGCCAACCTTAAAAAAAGGAAAGTAGCTTTTAAACATCTCCTCAAGATAGACGATGAATGGCTGGGCGCAGTGACTCACGCCTATAATCACAGCACTTTGAGAGGCCGAGGCAGGAGAATCACAAGGTTAAGAGATCGAGACCATCCTGGCCAATACAGTGAAACCCCATCTCTACTAAAAATACAGAAATTAGGCCGGGTGCGGTGGCTCACGCCTGTAATCCCAGCACTTTGGGAGGCCGAGGCAGGTGGATCACCCGAGGTCGGGAGTTCGAGACCAGCCTGACCAACATGGAGAAACCCTGTCTCTACTAAAAATACAAAATTAGTTGGGGTGGTGGCGCATGCCTGTAATCCCAGCTACTCAGGAGGCTGAGGCAGGAGAATCACTTGAACCCGGGAGGCAGAGGTTGCAGTGTGCCAGGATCGCGCCATTGCACTCCAGCCTGGGCAACAAGAACAAAACTCCATCTCAAAAAAAAAAAAAAAAATTAGCTGGGCGTGGCCGGGCGCCGTGGCTCACGCCTGTAATTCCAACACTTCGGGAGGCCAAGACGGTGGATCACGAGGTCAGGAGATCAAGACCATCCTGTCTAACACGGTGAAATCCCGTCTCTACTAAACATAGAAAAAAATTAGCCGGGCGTGGTGGCGGGTGCCTGTAGTCCCAGCTACTCAGGAGGCTGAGGCAGGAGAATGGTGTGAACCCGGGAGGTGAAGCTTGCAGTGAGCCGAGATTGCGTCACTGCACTCCAGCCTGGCCCACAGAGCAAGACTCTGTCTCCAAAAAAAAAAAAAAAAAGATAGATGATGAATGTTTTCTGGCTTCTGCCCAGAGAGCTTAAAAAGAATGTTCTCAGTCAGAAACTCCTTTTTGTGAGCCAGGTGAATCTACATCAACAGGTTCCTCAAGTAAGATGCCAGGCCACACCCAGGGATCTCCATCTCTGTTCAGTAGAAACTGGCCACCCTCCCTCTGGCGCTGCTGGGTTAGAGATGAGTTTCCTCAGCACCAGCTCTGCCCAGCACCATGCTGGGTGCAAGAGACACAGCAGTGAGTGAGATCAACAGAAGGTGAGTGAAAAAGGCACTTAAACTCCCAAGAGGAAGACAGACAACAAGCAAGCAAATAAACATTTCAGAGAGTAGGTCTTTCCTGACAAGCTAAGAAAAAGGATTCCTAGAGAAAGGCACATAATATAAAAGGGGTAATATAATGCAGACTTCACACAGCTGCTCCTGGGAGCTCCACCTCAAGGCCGGAAGGAAGCATCTGAGGGTATGAGGATCTGAAACCTGTGACCCAGCAACCCCTGCACGTTCAGTGTGGCAGTGCCTGTGTGCTGTGTGATCCTTAGGCCCGCCTCTGCCTGTGAATTCCTGCACCAGAAGCCCGTCACAAGGCCACAGGAGCAGCACTTGAGTCCCGGCAATTGTCACTTCTGTCCTCGGGAAGGATCTGCGGCCCATGACCCTCTCCAGCACTACCTGACACACAACTCTTCCCATCCACCCCCAGCAGACATGACTAGCCCACTGGGAGACTTTCACTGTCTTTAAAGATGCCCCAATGAATGAAAAACCCAAGGTGGTGGCAATAGAGAAAATGAAACTTAAAGGGTTAATTATGCAGTAAATAAAGCAAAATCAAAATCAAACTGAGAAAAATAAGGGCTTAGAAACTCATATTTTAGGCCAGGCACGGTGGCTCACGCCTATAATCCCAGAACTTTGGGAGACCAAGGCGGGTGGATCACCTGAGGTCGAGAGTTCAAGACCAGCCTGGCCAACATGGTGAAACATCGTCTCTATTAAAAATACAAAAATCAACTGGGCGTTGTGGCGGGTGCCTGTAATCCCAGCTACTTGGGAGGCTGAGGCAGGAGAATCACTTGAACCCGGGAGGCAGAGGTTGCAGTGAGCCAAGATCGTGCCACTGCACTCCAGCCTGGGTGAAAGAGCAAGACTCCTCAAAAAAAAATAAAATAAAATAAAAAGAGAAACTTGTGTCTTGCAGAAAATTATTTAAGTAATTTCAAGATTATGAACTGTAAGATTATAACAAATTAGGTCAAAAAATTGGACCAATCTCTTTTAAACAAGAGAACTTCCAGAATTTGAACCTAAATATGCCCCTAAATGAAGATGCTGACTCCTTGTTAGAAACAGGATGTTTCTTTCCTAAAGACAGTAAAACTGTGTGGACTGCTCACTGACACTACTAGGTTTTAAGTCACATTTGCAGTCTCACCCCCTTCATCTGTAGAGAAGATTAAATAATCTAGAGATTATTTTTCATGGTCTGAGTTGATTAGGAAATAAAGGATAAAACATACTTATTAACATTAAACTCGTAAGATATGTTCAAATTCATGGCTCTACATGAATTTATTAAAATTGTTCCTGGGAACTGTATCAATGTCAGATAAACCAGATCAATAGAATAAAAAAGGAAATCCTTTTCTCATCTTCTAACTGTTCCATGAAACTAGGAAGAATTGTAGGCTCAGAGAGCTAAATTATAAACAGGAAATTAAATGATGATTGATGACGGAGCAGCAGAAGCTCCAAGTGCATGGCACAGAACATGAACACTGTCAATGGAATGCCAGCCTTGACTGTCCTTGGCTTCCAAGCTACATGAAGGGAGAGCTCAGGCAGAAGGGACACACATGCACAGAAGAGCCAGCAGGGGTGCGGCTGGGGTCAGTTTCCCACTTGAAGCAGTCCTCATGAAGTGTGGCTGGAAGGCTGAAATCTAACAGCCAGATCTGCACTGGGATTTTTTTTTTTATGCTCAAGAAAATGTTCTCATTTTAGTTTAAGTCAGAGGAACATAAAGGTTATTGGTGCCCAACAAACATATGTGAAGTTTCAAAACATATGGTGCCTGCACCTGACCTTGTGCAGCTGGGGAGAGCCAGTCCCCGACACAGCCCGGCCACTCCCTCAACTTCCCCTGGCCTGGATGCCCAACAGAGCCTGGCCACGCCCCCTGCTTGGCTGCCGGATGCCTCAGTACCTTCCGCAGGCCAAGTTTGGCAGCAATTTCATCGACCACTTCAGCTTTTGGATCCTCAAGAAGCTCCAAGCTGTTCTGTGTACCAATCTGCAGGGAATCAAAGGGAGAAGATGGACTTAGAGCAGAGGGCTCAGGAAGCAGCACCCCAAGCCCTTCCACTTCCAGCTCTAGGTCACAAGGAGTGCTGGGGGCCTCCTTGTCAGAAAGGAGAACTATAGCCACAGATAAAACACATGCGACATGCCTCCCGGCTTCTCTCCTTCTCGGGTTGTGCTGCACCTTTTACCAGGGCTGCAAAACATGTGGCACGCAGGGCCCAGCTGATGTGTGCTGCACAGCTCTGCATCAGGAGCGCTCAGGACTAAGGCAAGGCAAGGTCTACACACTCTGCCTGTTTTAAAAGTTCCTTCATCAGGGAATTAAGTTACTTTCAAACTTCCTTGGATAAGTAGCTTCACTCCAAACAGGTTTGGCTAAATTAGGCAAGACTCAAACTGTAAGGTAACATCCATTCCCACAAAACAGCCTTGGAAAATCTGTGTGCCACTCCTGCAGAGACAATGCTTGGCTTCACAGCTAAGATACTCAGTTACAGGGACACTATGAACTCCACAGAGAGCGATGAGCTCACCAACCCTAAGGAAGGGAAAAGGTGTTCAAAAATCAACCACCTCCTTTCATCTGGCACAGGGCGGTCGATGAGTTGTAGCTTCGACTGGCTCCCATGCAACTGAAACCAGCCACAGCACATCACTTCCCAGAGTGGACCACGCTTACCGAAATCATTAATGTTCACTTAAATGTAGCTTGCGGGTCATTAATAGGTATCATTCTATGCAGAAACCCCAGCCATAAGAATAGGAAAGGTAAAGGTAATCCCAAATTGAGTTACAGTAACTGGGCATATCCTTGTAAATTAGTCAAAATCTGGCAAACCACAAAGAAGTTTACGTTTGCTGGGTATTACCCATATGGAGGTCATTAATACCTCCAGAATGTAGGTTAAATCACAAACTCAGAGAAAAAGCTAAGGAAAAGGAGTTGTTTAATGACATGTGGCAGCATAAGCTGCATAAGCAAATTTTTGTGTGTGTATTTTTAGTAGAAACAGGGTTTTGCCATGTCAGCCAGGCTAGTCTTGAACTCCTGGCCTCAAGTGATCTGCCTTGCCCTACAAAGTGCTGGGATTATAGATGTGAGCCACCACGGCTGGCCTCAATTATACTTTTAATAGAACCGTTGAGCTCTCCATGAAAGAGACCCTTTAAAAAAACTGAATCTGAATACTGTGTGCTTCGAAAAGCAGCATCCTGAGTACAGCACAGTGACCTAAGGGTTGAGACTTCACTGGCGGGGTCTCTACTGCCATCTAGTGTCTCTTTTTAAAAGAACCATGGCAAAGGCCTCATGAAACACTACATCTATTGCTATACAAAGATACCAAAAATGTCACTGAAAATCCGTATAAATACAGCCAAGAAAGACACACATTTGTGCAGGGGCCACTAGCAACCCTGTACACCAGCTGTTACCCATGCATAGCCTGCAGTTTCAGACTCTGATCAGCAAACTCCGAAAGCAGCTGCAGGGCACCCCAGCCTGCCTCCCACTCAGGTTATCTAAATAGGAGGCTAGCCATCCGGTGATCTCCACAAGACAGTGTTAGGTGGAAAAAGTGCACATATTATACGTACAAAGAAACAAAGAAGGGGGATAGTATGAATGTGCGTGCATGCATGCGTGTGTGTATGTGCTTACACTAAAAATGTCACATACAAAAAAAACAAAACTAGCCAGGCTCAGTGGCATACACCGATAGTCCCAGCTACTTGGGAGAAAGAGGTAAGAGGATCTCGCTCAGGAGCGAGAACTTGTTTCAAAACAAAACAAAACAAACAAACAAACAAACAAAAAACAAACTTTTGCCAAGCACAATGGCTCATGCTGGTAATTCTAGTACTTTAGGAGGCCAAGGCAGTAGGATCACTTGAGGCCAGGAGTTTGAGACCAGCGTGGGCCACACAGAGACCCTCCCTGTATAAAAAAAAAAAATTAAACAATTAAACAATTAAAAAAAAAATCAGGCCGGGCGCAGTGGCTCACGCCTATAATCCCAACACTTTGTGAGGCTGAGGCGGGTGGATCACGAGGTCAGGAGTTTGAGACCAGCCTGACCAACATGGTGAAACCCTGTCTCTAATAAAATTACAAAAATTAGCCAGGCATGGTGGCGGCACCTGTAATCCCAGCTATTCAGGAGGCTGAGGCAGGAGAATCACTTGAACCCGGAAGGCGGAGGTTGAAGTGAGTGGAGATCATGCCACTGCACTCCAGCCTGGGTGACAGAGTAAAACTCCGTCTCAAAATTTAAAAAAAAAAAAAAAAATCAAACTTCAGGAAGTCCAACTAAAAAGATTTAGGCTGAGCATGGTGGCTCATGCTTGTAATCCCAGAATTTTGGTAGGCTGAGGCGAGTGAACTGTGTGAGCCCAGGAGTTCCAGACAAGCCTGGGTAACATGGCGAGATCTGTCTCCACACACACTATATATGTATATACACATATATACATATATATGTATATATACACACACACGTATATATATACACACACATATATATACACACATACATATATATACACAAATACACACACACACACACACACACACACATATAAAAGTCAGACATGGTGGTGCACGCCTGTAGTCCCAGACACTTGGGAGGCTGAGGCAGGAGGATTGCTTGAGCCCAAGAGGGCTGCAATTGAGGCTGCATTGAGCCGTGATGGCAGTACTGCACTCCAGCCTGAGCAACAGAGTGAGACGCTGTCTCAAAAAGAAAAAGGTTTTAAATTCTAGGGGCTACCTGTAGAGGAAAGCAGGGTAAAGGGAAATGAATATACCTTGTTTGTAAACATGACTTTGGAAATGTGCACTTTTTTTTTCTTTTCTAACTTTTAAAAATATTTCTGGCTGGGCACAGTGGCTCCTACCTGTAATCTCAACACTTCAGGAGGCCAAGATGTGAGGGTCACTTGAGGCCAGTAGTTCAAGACCAACCTGGGCAATATAGCGAGACCCTGACTCTACCAAAAATTTAAAAACTAGCTTGGCATGGTGGCATGCACCTGTAGTCCCAGCTACTCAGAAGGCTGAGGCAGGAGGATCGCTTGAGCCCAGGAGGTCAAGGATGCAGTAAGCTATGACTGCACAACTGCACTCCAGTCTGGGCAACAGAGCAAGACTCATCTCTAAAAAATAAATAAATAAAAATTAAAAATTTCTAACATACAGCTAATTTAAAGAATTTTACAGTGAATACTCATATACCCACCACTAGATTCAGCATGAACATTTCCTATGCACTATCTGTCCCTCTAGTCACCCATCAATTCATTTTATTTTTCTATTGGATTTCAAGTGTATTACAGACATAAATGTACTTCTCCCTAAATAGTACAACATGCGTATCATTAACTAGCATTCAATATTTGCTTACTTTTTTACTTTTGCAATAAAATGTATGTAAAATACACTACATCAATATTATACACAATTACAAAACAAATTGAAATTTATATAAATATACACACACAGCCCAATTCCCAAAAACCAGAAATACAATGTGTAACTAGTTGGTGGCATAATCATACCGAGAGGGCCTTCCAATGACTTCCAAGCACAGTGACTAGCTGTGCACACACCCTGCGGGATATACCCTCAGGACACTTCTTTCCCCTCCAAACAAATCTTAAATTGTTATCAGTCCTATTTTGGTGGCAGTTTTTGTTACTCTGGTGACACTCTGGTGATTGGTGCTGAGGTGTGTCTGTGGCCTTCTCCATGGTTCCTAAGACAGTGACTGCTGCATGGTGGAAGAGACACAGAATGACACAAGGAGGACTGAGCACCTGGACACTACGGAGTCAATGAGCAAACCTGGACACAGCAGACGAGATAAAAACACTGGATCAATAGTGGCAAATGTACCGGTTGTGTAAGAAAATATCCTTATCCTTAGTAACATACACTGAAGGTTTTAGGAGCCATGATCTCACTCTCCAATAACTCAGAAAATGTTGTGCACGTGCACCGGTGTGTGACAAAGGGGGCACAAACAACAAAGCGAACAGGGCAAGGCCTCTCCGAAAGGGCATCCCCCACAGCCTCCAAACACAGAAACTCAGGAACTTGAATCCCGTCATGTTTACCTGAGGTGGCTCATAAATCGCAGCCACTTCAGCCCTGATGCCAAGGGGAATGTCTTTGTGCTCCGTGTACCGTCCGTATAAGTACCCAAAATGCTGGTTCCCTGTCTTTCTCCAGAAGTCAAGAAAGCGGTCAGCGACGGTGTGATTCTCAAACATGATATTGTCCACATGCCTGTACTTCTGTAGAGTTAACAAGAGTGGGCTGATGAAAACATGCCATCAAAAAGAAATCACTTGTTTTTCTAACACAAACCATTCATAAATATCTTTTACCTAGTTCTTTAAAAAACAAACCAATAGGGTGTGATGGTGCATGCCTGTGGTCCCAGATACTCAGGAGGCCGAGGCTAGAGGATCGCTTAAGCCCAGGAGTTCAAGTCCAGCCTGGGTGACAGAGTGAGAACCCTTGTATCTTAAAAAATAAACATCTGGGCTGGGCGCAGTGGCTCACGCCTGTAATCCCAGCACTTTGGGAGGCCAAGGCGGGCGGATCATGAGGTCAGGAGATCAAGACCATCCTGACCAACGTGATGAAATGCCGTCTCTATTTTTTTTGTATTTTATAAAAATACAAAAAATTAGCCAGAGCCAGGCGTGGTGGCGGGTGCCTGTAGTCTCAGTTACTCGGGAGGCTGAGGCAGGAGAATGGCGTGAACCCGGGAGGTGGAGCTCGCAGTGAGCTCAGATGGCGCCACTGCACTCCAGCCTGGGCGACAGAGCAAAACTCCATCTCAAAAAAAAAAATAATAATAATAATAATTATCTGCTATTCTATTCAAAAAATAAAAACAATAAACATTACTTAAGAAAAAAACCAGTCAGGCGTGGTGGCTCATGCCTGTAATCCCAGCACTTTGGGAGGCGAGGCAGGCGGATCTCTTGAGTCCAGGAGTTAAACCTCAAAAATTATTCAATACAGTGAAACCCTGTCTCTACTAAAAATACAAAAATTAGCCAGGCATGGTGGCTCATGCCTGTAATCCCAGCTACTCCGGAGGCTGAGGCAATAGAATCACTTGCACCTGGGAGGCTGAGGTTGCAGTGAGCCAAGACTGCACCACTGTAATTCAGCCTGGGCTACGGAGTGAGACTCTGTCTCAAAAAAAAAAAAAAAAAATGCTCTGCCCTTTAGACCACTTCAGAGTCCAGTGGCGGGACAGGGGGTTATAGGAGGATGGAGATGGGTTTCATCTATCAATAAATTCAAAATAATTCCATTGTGATTTAACCTAAAATACAGGTTTTCACAATCTCTAGGGCAAAAAACAAACACGTTTACTTTTTTTTTTTTTTTGAGACGGAGTCTCGCTCTGTCACCCAGGCTGGAGTGCAGTGGTGTGATTTTGGCTCACTGCAACCTCTGCCTTCCAGGTTCAAGTGATTCTCCTGCCTCAGCCTCCTGAGCAACTGGGACGACAGGCGCCCACCACTACGCCCAGCTAATTTTTTGTATTTTTAGTAGAGATGGGGTTTCACCACATTGGCCAGGCTGGTCTTGAACTCCTGACCTCAGGTGATCCGCCCACCTCAGCCTCCCAAAGTGCTGGGATTACAGGTGTGAGCCACCTTGCCCGGCCAAAATAAAGTAGTTTTCAAGAAGGAAAAAGGAATAGAGAATAGGAGGTTTCCAAAAAAGTCGAGGAGGCCACGGAATTCTCTCTAAGGAGCCGTTTTCTCTAAGGGCACAGCGGCAGGAGGAAGGCGAGGCAGGCTACTCTCAGAGGCGGGACAAGGACAGCAGAACATCCAGAAAGGCCGGAACGCTCCCTCCTTCCTGAGCCACATTCTCTCCTTAAGCCAGCCTGGACAGGTGCTCAGAGCTGGTCCAAGGGGTGCCCCTTTACCAACCTTCAGAGCCAGTTTCCTCACAACCACTGAGGATTTTAAATAATCACCAGGAACATTCTGCCTCCATATGAGCCAGCAAAACAGAGAACTGAGGGCGCGCACTCCATATCTCCAAGAGCAAGAAGCCTTAAAAATGATATATTCAGTGTACCACTTCCACAAAAGGATCATTCAATCCATCAAAAAGTACTGAAAATCCACCACGCATAGTGCTAATAGCATTCCACTCCAAGGGGCTCTTCTGGAAATATCCGTTTCTCAGCCATGAAAACAAATCTAGACAGACAGGGAACATCTCACCTGTCTGTTCAGCGTGATGGCGCTCGGCTGGCACTTAGTACAGATGCCATTCGGCCACGGGAGGTGCCCCTCACACCCTGACTTAATCTTGCAGCTGATGTTCTCCAGGGCAACAAACTTCCCCCTACATAGAAGAGAAGCAACTTAATTAAACATCACATTGGTGAAAAGTTGAGCAAGAGGCTGGAAATGACATGCTAAGTATCTTATACCTCCTGAACAGTGTCTCAGGAGCTAAGCACGTGGCAGCAGCAGGGAAGATGGGCTAAGGATGATTCTAATGGAAGCTCTACCTACAGTTCCAGCACATTCCAAATCCCAGCTTCTGTCCCACATACTTCAACCATACAGGAACACACAACTACTTTCCTACCAAACTGTGGTGTTTTTTACCATCTATCACTAACATCCAAGAAAGCTTTCAAGAATACTGTAGAATATCTACTGATCTCACCTGTGCCACTGAGCGGGCATGAGGCTCCTACAGGTTTCATTAAATTGTCAGAAACTTTGACATTAGCCCAGTACTTAGATATTTGTAAAAAATTCTTATTCGTGGGAAAAATCTGATTAGGATATGTAATTAAGGCATCTTTACTCTGCTTTAGGCTAAAATAAAAACTACTGTTGAAGACTGTCAATGAGAAAATCCTGGACCCTACTCTGAACTTTTTCTCCAGCTTTACTGAAATATAACTGACAAAAAAAAAAAAAAAAAAGAAATCTGTAACTTTAAGGTGGACGTGAGGTTTTGTTTTTCAAATAAAAACGATATATTTACAGTGTACGAAATGATATTCTGAAACATGTCCACACTGTGGAATGGCTAAATTGAGCTAATTAACATATGCATTACCTCACATACTGATCATTTTTGGTGGTGAGCCATTTTTGGTATCATAGCATCTAGGAAGCAAAGACTCGTCACTGAATCTGCATGTTAACAGCAGCCACAAACACGCCCCCACTAGAGACTGTGTTCCTTGACCTAGACTGACAAAGGCTGACCAAGTCTCTTTCACTACAATCAATCTGCACCCACTCCTTAGTCCAGAGAGTTCCACGGCTTTCCCCACTGACAAGCAATAGTGGGTTTCTAGCAGGTTTTTTCTTCTGGTCTAACATTTTTAAAAAGTCATTTTAGGATGTCAGCGGGTTGTCAGAGAAAAGCTACAATCAGGCGAATATGACATCCTTCACAAAATGTTGCTGACTTCAGTTCAGCCACCATCTCCTCGTCGCACTGACAGGAATTATAAAATAATAGCTGAAGCCTGCTACTTTCTGGTAGGGTGTACAGAGAGCCAACAGGAGAAGGTCATACAGGCAAGGGCTTGCCATGGCTTAAAAGAAATCAAAATGCTCAGTTCACCCCTTTCTGGCCACTGTTACCACCTGTGCCCACCTGGCTGAGCCTGTGGGCAACTACTGTGGTACCATGAGGATTAGTGGCTGCAGCCCCTGCTGTGGCTGAAAACCAAGCTGACTCAGAGGCCAGGCTCTGGGGAAAGGGTTACCAGGCACTGAGGTGGGGAAGCTGAGATTCTCACAGGGTAGTTGTTTTTCTGAAAAGCAGAGAATGAACTCAGACCACAGAATCAACAGGCCACCATCACAGATGCTAACTTGCTGGGGCGGTGTGTGTGGGGACAGCCTCTGTCTGATACTGCACTGTGGCCACGCAGCCAGGCGCCTGCACAGTCGCTCTGCCTTGCTAGCTCCCTTCTAGAACCAGGTTGGCCAGGCGAGGTGGCTCACACCTGTAATCCAGCACTTTGGGGAAACCAAGGCAGGAGGATCACTTGAGCCAAGGAGTTCCAGACCAGCCTGGGCAACATAGTGAGACCCCATCTCTTAAAAACATATATGTGTACATAAAAAATAAATAAATAAATATAGAACCACGGTAACTTTCAAAGGCGTGTGACCCCTTCTCATCTTTACTTCTCTCATTCACACGTTCACTGGCTATAAGCAACAACTGCCAGCTACACAAAAAGGAATTTACGCACAACCAGGTTACAGCAAGTTGCTTACTTGTCAGCCCCTCCAGTCAGCTTCCGGATGTAGGCGTGGAAGGACATGTGCTTCACGGGAGGCTCGAGATGGTTTAGATAGTCCTCATCGAATGGCTGCCAAGACACAGAGTAAGCGAGTGCAGTCTCACACGTGCCGGTCACTCCAGGCGCCGAGCCTCTGCTACGCACAGGGAGAGGCCAGCAGCATGGCCTCGGCAAGTCAAGGCCCACAGTGAAAGCAGGTACTAGGGTCTCCCTTACCACTCTGAGTCAGAACCAAGTTTTTCTTTTTTTAATTAATTTAATTGTTTTTTGTTTGTTTGTTTTGAGACGGAGTCTCACTCTGTCGCCCAGGCTGGAGTGCAGTGGCACAGTGGCACAGTCTCTGCTCACTACAACCTCCACCTCTGGGTTCAAGCAACTCTTCTGCCTCTGCCTCCCAAGTAGCTAGGACTACAGGTGCACGCCACCACGCCCAGCTAATTTTTGTATTTTTAGTAGAGACGGGGTTTCAGCATATTGGCCAGGCTGGTCTCAAACTCCTGACCTCATGATCCACCCGCCTTGGCCTCCCAAAGTGTTAGCTTTACAGGCGTGAGCCACTGAGTCTGGCCAATTTAACTGTTTTAGAGATGGGGTCTCATGCTGTTGCCCAGGTTGGAGTATGGTGGTGCAATCATGGCTCACTGCAGCCTCGACCTCCCAGCCTCAAGTGATTCTCTTGCCTCAGCTTCCTGAGTAGCTGGGACTACAGGCGTGAACCACCACACCCAGCTAATTTTTTAAATTTTTTGTAGAGACAGGGTATACAAAAAAAGAGTTGCCCAGGCTGAACAATTCCTAGGCTCAAATGATCCTCTGGCCCTGGCCTCCCAGTGTCGGGACTACAGGCGTCACTGCACATAGCCAGAAGCAAGTTTTTCTTTGTGTGCCAGTTATCTTTTCAAGATTAAAATGAATCTCTATTAAACACAAAACGCTCTAAGTCAAATGAGTTTCAGGAAAATTGTGCAAAAAGAAATGCCACAAGATGAGGCAAGAGATGCCTCATGAAGAAAATCAGGTTGGCCTTCCTGCTGTAAATCCAGCATTAACAGTTCCAGTCAGCATTATTATGGTAGCTCTCAATCTCACCAGGACAAACCAGTAGAAGAGATGTGAGATTCAAGGCAAAGTAAATCAACAATGATAAGCACGGAAGCCGACAGGCTCAGCTTTGTGTCAGATCGGAAAAGGATTGTCCAGGGAGCCCGCTGTAAATGCTGCCCCTTTATCACAGCCACACAAATGCTTCAGCCATTCATAATCCAGTGAGAAGGTCACTCCCATAAATAAAGGCTCGTCCTGTGTGCAGCTTGCACTAGGGGAATATGAGGCCCAGGGCAATAAATAGGTAAGTTCTTTGAACCACTGCAGCCAAGTGCGTGGACTCAGGGCAAGCACTTAAGACAGCTGTCTACCCGCAGCCCCCCACACTGGCCCAGAACTTACTCCGCAGAGACTCTCACCTCTAGAGGGACGCAGTGCACGCATTTCCCCAAAGGGCCGTGGCGGCATCTGAGGAGAGTACAAGGCAGAAAAAGGCAGAGCAGTGAGGATGTCTGTGTTCCGCTGCTGCCGTCTCACACGCACGTCCTACTTTAACAGAGTGTTTCCCTGCCCACGTGCAGTTATATTCCAGATGGCACATGGATAAACATTTATATTTTAATTGTTGTTTTGTTTTGTTTAAAGACAGGCTCTCACTCTATCGCCCAGGCTGGAGTGCAGTGGTGATCGTGGCTCCCTGCAGCCTTCACCTCCTGGGCTCAAGCACTCCCACCTCAGCCTCCCCGAGTATCTGGGACTCCAGGTATACACCACCACACCCAGAAGTTTACTACTTATGTTGATATGAATTAGAAAAAACTGACCCGCACATCAAACCTGTGACTTCATGGGTATCCACTGCTTAAAATGACACAAACCAAAGATAAAAGTGAATGAACTCAAAGTCAATGTAAGTAGTTTATTGGCCAAAGGCAGTGGCTCACACCTCTAATCCCAACACTTTGGGAGGCTGAGATGGGTGGATCACCTGAGGTCAGGAGTTAAAGACAAGCCTGGCCAACATGGTGAAACCCCATCTCTACTAAAAATACAAAAATTAGCCGGACATGGTGGCAAGCGCCTGTAATGCCAGGAACTAGGGAGGCTGAGGCAGGAGAATTGCTTGAACCTGGGAGGCAAAGGTTGCGATGGGCTGAGATTGTGCCACTGCACTCCAGCCTGGGAGACGAGAGTGAAATTCCACTCAAATAAATAAATAAATAAAATGGGTTTTTTTTGTTTTTTTTTTTTTTGAGACGGAGTTTCACTCTGTCACCCAGGCTGGAGTGCAGAGGTATGATCTCGGCTCCATGCAACCTCCGCCTCCTGGTTTCAAGCGATTCTCCTGTCTCAGCCTCCCAAGTAGCTGGGACTACAGGTGCACACCACCATGCCTAGTTAATTTTTGTATTTTTAGTACAGACGGGGTTTCACCGTATTGGTCAGGCTGGTCTCAAACTCCTGACCTCAGGTGATCCACCTGCCTCAGCCTCCCAAAGTGCTGGGATTACAGGCGTGAGCAACTGCGCCCGGCCAAGTCCATTTAAAGAAAAGTGTTAAATAGGCCAGGTGTGGTGGCTTGCGCCCTGTAATCCCAGCACTTTGGGAGGCCGAGGCGGGTGGATCACAAGTCAGGAGATCGAGACCATCCTGGCAAACACGGTGAAACCCCGTCTTTACTAAAAATACAAAAAAATTAGCCAGGCGTGGTGGCGGGCGCCTGTAGTCCCAGCTACTTGGGAGGCTGAGGCAGGAGAATGGCGTGAACCGGGGGGATGCAGCTTGCAGTGAGCGGACATCGCGCCACTGCACTCCAGCCTGGGTGACACAGCGAGAGTCCATCTCAAAAAAAAAAAAAAAAAAGAAAAGAAAAGTGTTAAATAAATAATAACAAAGCTGGTACGTGAACATGGCAAAGGGCCTGAGAGCGGTGCATAAATAATCCAAGTTTGGAAAATACCTACTTCACATGCATTCTGGGAAATCACAACAATGAAAAAACCTTGTCCCACGGCTTTCTGACATTTTCAGTCACAGAAGCCTTGGGAGCACAACACGCACAATCTGAAGGAGAGGCATGCTGGTTTACGAGGCCACCGGCGGCCGTCCCTCTGGGGCTCAGTCAGGCCCCTTTCTAAGTGGGGTCAGAATTCTTACACGCGGATGAGCCCTGTGCTGCGGAACAGAGGTGGCCTCTGTGCTTCCTAATAGGCAGGATCTAAGTGATGATGGCTCAGAATTCTCTCTCACACACACACGCTCTCAAAAGCTGCTAATGAAGCCATGAAGACACAGATCATGCAAGCAAGCCAGTGCCAGGCCCCTGGGAGGAGACACAAATGGAAGAGGCATGCCGGCTAATGGCTATGGCTACAAAGTGGCTCCATGCCAATGGCAGCAGAGCGCCATTTATGGCTCTCTGATCTAAGACATAAAAGTTGCTAATGCAGCATTTGGAATCCCAATACCTCAAAGTCAGCACCCCGTCACATCTACAGAGTGATGCATTTTAAAAAAGACCCCACTGCAGACACAACCTTCGCTCAGACAATTTCACATAGCCAAGTATAAACTCAGATCCTTCTCACTGGTTTATTTAAAAGGAATTGCAAAAAATCTAAAATAAACAAATGTACATATGCACAAGCACTTCATATAGCCCCAGGTGAGGAGGGAATATTCCAAGGCACAGCATCTTCTGCAAGTGAAATGCTTGCTGCAGGGATGGAGAGCGCACACTAGTGTGGCAGGTCAAAATCATCCAACCGCTATGAAATGAGAGACACAGCACTCACCTCACATGGATGCACACACACAACCACCTGCCCCTTCCCTCCTCCCTCCCCTGCAGCTGCTGATTAACACCCCACTCTGCACGGGAATCAGCATCTCCAGGGGACATCACAGTAAAGACTTGGTGTGAGGCCCCCAACTCCCTCAATACCTTTCCAGTCTCTTTGTACCCAAATGCTTCAAAATTTTTTATGGGAACATATTTTGAGGTGGAAACTGATAAAAAGCTAAAAACAAAAAACAAAAACTGATAAAAAGCTAACAAGATAACTTGAAGTTTAATCTGAAGATAGTAAAACTTAAGACTTAACATTTCTTCATCAGATACTTATTAAAACAAGACATGTTATAAATATTTCCCTTTATTCACCCATTAAGATCACCACATGTAGGACCCTGGAATCTCATGGATCACTTACAGCTGTGGGTCTCGGCTTCTGTAAATCTTCCCGTCCTGTTTGCTGAGGTACTGATCAATCTCATCCTCCACCACGTTGGGAGCGCCAAAGACCTTGAAGCCCGGTGGAGCTGACGTCTCCATTTCAGATGAGGGCCCAGCAAGGCTCGAGGGAAACAGGAACAACAAATCGCCATGCCTGTTCAAATGATAAACAGAGGCTGATGCCTTCCCTTACCACCTGAGCTTCATGGAAGCCCAACTTGGATATCTGCAAAAAGCAAATGCCAACCACCCCTGTAGGCCTAAATAATGAGGTTTCTAACTTTTAAGACGAGAATTCTCTTCTAACATCTCCCCTATGTTTCCTGGCATTATAAAGACCAGTATGCAGGTTCTCTGTAATTTAATCTCGTAACTCTGTGAAGCCTCCATACACCCAAATGATTTTGCTTGCACACACAGCCACAATGGACCTGCTGGGTTTCAGGGCCTCTCCTCCCGCCTCTCACCCTCTGCTTGGCCCCCACCTCCCTCTGCCATTCCTCTGGCCTCTGGGAGGCTCTCTCCTCTCCCAACACTGCATGTGCTGGTTGCATGTATCTCCACTGCTTTCTTGGCGTTCACATACACATGTAAGCACAGACACGCATAGGAGCTGTCACTGCTTTTAAAAAGTGTGACTGGCCAGGCTCGGTGGCTCATGCCTGTAATCCCAGCACTTTGGGAGGCTGAGGCAGATGGATCACGAGGTCAAAAGATCAAGACCATCCTGGCCAACAGGGTGAAATCTCGTCTCTATTAAAAATACAAAAAGATTAGCTGGGCGTGGTGGCGCACGCCTGTAGTCCCAGCTACTCGGGAGGCTGAGGCAGGAGAATCACTTGAACCCAGGAGGCGGAGGTTACAGTGAGCCAAGATCGCACCACTGCACTCCAGCCTGGTGACAGAGGGAGGCTCCATCTCAAAAAAAAAAAAAAAAAAAAAGTGGGATTACCAGAGACATACTTTTCTATTTCAACAACCCCTCATAAAATCCTCCAAATATAACGAGTCCACGTCTAATTGCTATGACAATGGCTGCCTCAATTCCCCAGTGAGGCTGCTTAACCACCCCCTCAGCCACTCCCACAATGACAAGTATGCACACCGTCTGCCAGCTTCTGCCATCATCACCACCACCCAAAAAGGCCCACGGACAGACGTCCCTGTGGTTTTCCTTCTAAAGGGCAAACTCCCAGGCGTCAGACTTAAGGGTTTCTGCTTGTCTCTGAAGCTACTGAAGTACTGCTTTCCAAAAAGGTTGCCAAAAGTCACATCTGGTTTTCTATCACTTTCAGTCTGAAGTGTGTTCTTCCCTTGGTCAGAGTCACGCTGCCAACTTGGTGCCAGGTTTGACTGGCATGGCAAACTGCTGACCTCAGAGGCTAACAAGCATCTCCACTCACAGTCCACAGAAGCCGCCTGGGGTCCCAAGTGACCAGAGATGGCTGCCAACACTAACCCTCCAGGCCAGCCTTGGAAGAAAGGCTGCAGCATGTCCTCTGACAGATATCTAACTGCTGCCAACAAGACACACACACAGGGGACAGACTGAGAGGGCAGGATCCACAGCTCTAAACCAACACGGTGAAGGAAGAGCAGAGGCCAAAGTGCAGGCCCTCAAGGACACACAGACACTGGGGCTCAGGTGCAGCTCTTCAACTAATTTCTTTCCTCCTCCTCTTCCTCCCTAATTTGGGGGTGATGAACATTACCGAACATTACCGAACATTACCACATCAGAGACGTCTGTTTCTTTCTTTTTTTTTTTTTTTTTTTGAGACAGAGTCTTGCTCTGTCACCCAGGCTGGAGTGCAGTGGCGTGATCTTGGCTCACTGGAACCTGCATCTCACGGGTTTAAGCGATTCTCCTGCCTCAGCCTCCCAAGTAGCTGGGATTACAGACATGTGCCACCACGCCCAGATACTTTTTGTATTTTTAATAGAGACGGGGTTTCTCCATGTTGGACAGGCTGGTCTCGAACTCCTGACCTCAGGTGATCCACCTGCCTCGGCCTCCCAAAGTGCTAGGATTACAGTCGTGAGCCACCGCATCCAGCCGAGACGTCTGTTTCTAATAGCAGATTACATATTCCTAAACATCATCTAACTACTAATATAAAAAACTTGACTTACACACAAGATCAATTTTAACAAATATACTCTAAAATCAATTGATAAGCTCTAAAGAAAGTAGAGGAAATCCCCAGGGGACAAACCCAGCAGTGCACTCAGACAGCAGCCAGCAACACAGAACTCAGAGCTGCTTGTGGGGCCAAGGCCACTCTCAGTAATTCACTCACAGCTTTGGGCCTACAGCGGTTTGCTGGGCACTGGGAGACAAGAACTTGGGCTTCCCTGCCCAGAGGGGGCAGCTGAGTCCGAAACTTCCACATAAATGCAGATAACCAAAGGACGCCTGAACAGCTGTGAAAAACCCACCAGCAGAAAATAGTAACCAAGGAGGAATCCCATCTGCCTCTATCCAGTACACAGCAAAAAAACCCAACAAAGTCACCTCTGAGACTCTGTAACTAAAGGCCTGCTGGGCCATGCATCTGGAGCAGAACCAGGGATGATGCCATTTGGTTCAGAAAGCCCAAAGACAGAAATTAACTCAAAAGAGTTGTAGGTTCATCAGACCCCCCTGTGCCAACAAAAGCAAATGCAAACCTCTGTAGAAAAGCTGCTAAATCTGGGCCGGGCGTGGTGGCTCACGCCTGTAATCCCAGCACTTTCGGAGGCTGAGGTGGGAGGATCACGAGGTCAGGAGATTGAGACCATCCTGGCTAACACAGTGAAACCTCGTCTCTGCTAAAAATAAAAAAAAAAATTAGCCGGGGGTGGTGGCGGGCACCTGTAATCCCAGCTACTCAGGAGGCTGAGACAGGAGAATGGCATGAACCCAGGAGGCGGAGCTTGCAGTGAGCTGAGATCGCGCCACTGCACTCCAGCCTGGGCGACATAGCAAGACTCCGTCTCAAAAAAAAAAAAAAAAAAGAAACAGAAAAGAAAAGCTGCTAAATCTGGATCCTTCAGGATTCCTCAAGACCAAGTTTGGTCAAATATAACCTGTCATAAGAACCAAAAATCCAAATGTAGAAGAGTAACACACGGGCCGGGCACAGTGGCTCACACCTGTAATCCCAGCACGTTGGGTGGCCGAGGTGGGAGGATCATGAGGTCAGGAGATTGAGACGATCCTGGCTAACACGGTGAAACCCAGTCTCTACTAAAAATACAAAAAATTAGCCGGGCGTGGTGGCAGGTGCCTGTAGTCCCAGCTACTCGGGAGGCTGAGGCAGGAGAATGGGGTGAACCCAGGGGGCGGAGCTTGCAGTGAGCCAAGATGGTGCCACTGCCCTCCAGCCTGGGCGACAGAGTGAGACTCCATCTCAAAAAAAAAAAAAGAGTAACACACTACCACGCAAGTAAGAGTGGGTAGAGACATAATTAACAGAGAGTTAGACTGCCAAAGACTCAGACACAGAAATTATGAGACCGAATATCAACCTCTACATGGGATATTAAATGAACAATGGAATGGAAGAAGAGGGTGAGTGACAGAGGCTATCCAAAATGACCAGGCGGGATTCTAGGACATGGAAGTGGCAGGCACCAAAGTCAGTGGCTCTTCCCAAATCTCCCTCCTGCAGACAGCTAGACCGCATGCCAGGTCCCACCGATGCATCTACAGCAATGCAGGGGGCAGGGATACAAGTGGGGGCAGACAGATGCCAACAGTCACGAGACCCAAGAGGCAGGCCCCCATGTCTCACAGCCCGGATAGGGAGTCCTCAACCACCCAGTGGTCTTCACTGGAGGCCAGTGGGCCAATGTGGCAGCAGAGCAGAAACTAGGAGAAACCAGGAGCCACATGGCCCCTGTGAGTACTTGAAGCCAACAGACAGATTTAGGGGAAAAAAAAATCAGATTACGTATTTATTTATATACTTTTGAGACAGGGTCTTGCTCTGTTGCCCAGCTGCAGTGCAGTGGCACAATCACAGTTCACAACAGTGTGGACAAAGACCCTGTCTCTAAAGAAAAAAAGAGGGTGCCAGGTGTAGTGGCTCACTCCTGTAATCCCAGCACTCTGGGAGGCTGAGGCCAGCAGATCACCTGAGGTTAGGAGTTCGAGACTAGCCTGACCAACACAGAGAAACCCCAAGTCTACTTAAAAATACAAAATAAGGCCGGGCACGGTGGCTCATGCCTGTAATCCCAGCACTTTGGGAGGCTGAAGCAGGTGGATCACGAGGTCGGGAGATCGAGACCATCCTGGCTAACACGGTGAGATCCCGTCTCTATTAAAAACACAAAAAAATGCCCCCCCTCCCCCTCCCCCTCCGTCTCTTTCCACGGTCTCCCTCCGATGCCGAGCCGAAGCTGGACTGTACTGCTGCCATCTCGGCTCACTGCAACCTCCCTGCCTGATTCTCCTGCCTCAGCCTGCCGAGTGCCTGCGATTGCAGGCACGCGCCGCCACGCCTGACTGGTTTTCGTATTTTTTTGGTGGAGACGGGGTTTCGCTGTGTTGGCCGGGCTGGTCTCCAGCTCCTAACCGAGAGTGATCCGCCAGCCTCGGCCTCCCGAGGTGCCGGGATTGCAGACGGAGTCTCGTTCACTCAGTGCTCAATGGTGCCCAGGCTGGAGTGCAGTGGCGTGATCTCAGCTCGCTACAACCTCCACCTCCCAGCCGCCTGGCTTGGCCTCCCAAAGTGCCGAGACTGCAGCCTCTGCCCGGCCGCCATTCCGTCTGGGAAGTGAGGAGCCTCTCTGCCTGGCCGCCCATCGTCTGGGATGTGACAAGCCCCTCTGCCTGGCTGCCCAGTCTGGAAACTGAGGAGCGTCTCTGCCCGGCCGCCATCCCATCTAGGAAGTGAGGAGTGCCTCTTCCCGGCCGCCATCCCATCTAGGAAGTGAGGAGAGTCTCTGCCCGGCCACCCATCGTCTGAGATGTGGGGAGTGCCTCTGCCCCGCCGCCCTGTCTGGGATGTGAGGAGCGCCTCTGCCTGGCCGTGACCCCGCCTGGGAGGTGAGGAGCGTCTCTGCCTGGCCGCCCCGTCTGAGAAGTGAGGAGCCCCTCCACCCGGCAGCCGCCCCATCTGAGAAGTGAGGAGCCCCTCCGCCCGGCAGCCGCCCCATCTGAGAAGTGAGGAGCCCCTCCGCCCGGCAGCCGCCCCGTCTGAGAAGTGAGGAGCCCCTCTGCCCGGCAGCCGCCCCATCTGGGAAGTGAGGAGTGTCTCCGCCCGGCAGCCGCCCCGTCCGGGAGGGAGGTGGGGGGTCAGCGCCCCCGCCCGCCCAGCCGCCCCGTCCGGGAGGGAGGTGGGGGGTCAGCGCCCCCGCCCGGCCAGCCGCCCCGTCCGGGAGGGAGGTGGGGGGTCAGCCCCCGCCCAGCCAGCCGGCCCGTCCGGGAGGTGAGAGGCGCCTCTGCCCGGCCGCCCCTACTGGGAAGTGAGGAGCCCCTCTGCCCGGCCACCACCCCGTCTGGGAGGTGTACCCAACAGCTCATTGAGAACGGGCCATGATGACAATGGCGGTTTTGTGGAATAGAAAAGGGGGAAAGGTGGGGAAAAGATTGAGAAATCGGATGGTTGCTGTGTCTGTGTAGAACGAAGTAGACATGGGAGACTTTTCATTTTGTTCTGTACTAAGAAAAATTCTCCTGCCTTGGGATCCTGTTGATCTATGACCTTACCCCCAGCCCTGTGCTCTCTGAAACATGTGCTGTGTCCACTCAGGGTTAAATGGATTAAGGGCGGTGCAAGATGTGCTTTGTTAAACAGATGCTTGAAGGCAGCATGCTCGTTAAGAGTCATCACCACTCCCTCATCTCAAGTACCCAGGGACACAAACACTGCGGAAGGCCGCAGGGTCCTCTGCCTAGGAAAACCAGAGACCTTTGTTCACTTGTTCGTCTGCTGACCTTCCCTCCACTATTGTCCTATGAGCCTGCCAAATCCCCCTCTGCGAGAAACACCCAAGAATGATCAATTTAAAAAAACACAAAAAATTAGCCGGGCATGTTGGCGGGCGCCTGTAGTCCCAGCTATTCGGGAGGCTGAGGCAGGAGAATGGCATGAACCCGGGAGGTGGAGCTTGCAGTGAGCTGAAATCGCGCCACTGCACTCTAGCCTGGGCGACACGGTGAGACTCCGTCTCAAAAAACAAAAACAAAAACAAAATTAGCTGGGCTTGGTGGCACATGCCTGTAATCCCAGCTACTCGGGAGGCTAAGGCAGGAGAATCGCTTGAACCCGGTGGGGCAGAGGTTGCGGTGAGCTGACACCATGCCACTGCACTCTAGCCTGGGCAACAAGAATGAAACTCTGTCTCAAGAAAAAAAAAAAAAAGAAAGAAAAGAAACGAAAAAAGGCGGGGTGCCAGGCGCAGTGGCTTACATCTGTAATGCCAACACTTTGGGAGGCTGAGGCGGGTGAATCACTTGAGGTCAAGAGATTGAGATCAGCCTGGCCAACACAGTGAAACCCTGTCTCTACTAAAAATACAAAAATTACCTGGGAATGGTGGTGGGCACCTGTAATCCCAGCTACTCAGGAGGCTGAGGCAGGAGAATCGCTTGAACCTGGGAGGCAGAGGTTGCAGTGAGCTGAGATCGCGCCACTGCACTCCAGCCTGGGCAACAGATTGAGACTCCGTCTCAAAAAAAAAAAAAAGGTGGGGGTACAGCACCCCATGGTCCTGCTGAGGGAATGGCCTGAGTCTGTCAGGCCTCTGTTTACCGCTTTGCATCGGCAGGAAATCCAGGACACAGAGGGTCATGCTGCAGGGTCTTGTGAATGTGAAATCAGCAAGACCTCAGAGGTGGGAAACTCTACAGGTCAATGGACCAAGTTCCTCAACAGATAAATTTCAAAAGGAAAGAGATGGAAGGGGAACCTGAAGATTACAAGAAGTAAGACATACAAATTTCCTTAAAAAGCAAGACTAACTGGCAGTGTCTAGGGATAGACACTCAAGTAACGAAAGAATAAAGAGCCAGGCACGGTGGCTCACACCTGTAATCCCAGCACTTTGGAAGGCCAAGGCGGGTGGATCACGAGGTCAGGAATTCGAGACCAGCTTGGCCAACTTAGTGAAACCCCACCTCTACATAAAATAAAAAAATTAGCCAGGCATGGTGGCACGAGCCTATAGTCCCAGCTACTCAGGAGGCTGAGGCAGGAGAAATGCTTGAACCCAGGAGGCAGAGGTTGCAGTGAGCTGGGATCACGTCATTGCACTCCAGCCTGAGCGACAGAGCGAGACTCCGTCTCAAAAAAAAAAAAATGCAAACCGGTGATTACTGTTAGGGAAGCTTCTGCAGTGGCTGCCAATGCCTTGTCCCCAGACCTGCTTGGTGCTTGCAATGGTGACACATAAGGTTCATCCATCAAGGCATACACTGTTTTCTGAGGTGTTCAGTACGCATTTTGTTTAATAATTAAAAAGAGGAGGGAGAAAAAAAGGCCAAGCAACAGAAGAGAAGGAAGGAGGGCAAGAGCAGCGGGACAAGCGTGGTCGTGAGCTGAGAGTTCCTCTGGCTGGAACAGAGCGTGTGCACTCACAGTCATTCTCTTTACCTTTAGATAATGGTTACGTGTTCCAGATTTAAACTTTTTAAAAAAAAATTACCAGCTAGATTTGATTTAAAAGTGAAAAATGTGCCTGTAGTCCCAGCTACTCGGGAGGCTGAGGCTGAAGGATCACTTGAGCCCAGAAGGTCGAGGCTGCAGTGAGCTACGATCGCACCACCGCACTCCAGCCTGGGTGACACGGTGAGATTCTGTCTCAAGAAAGGAAAGAAAGGAAAAGGAAAAGAATGGAAGGAAGGAAGTATCAAGATGCAAAACCCTTCAAGAAAGAAAGAAAAGGAAAGAAGGAAGGAAGGAAAGAAAAGAAAAAAAAAAGAAAAATATCAAGATGCAAAACCCCTCACCAGCTCAAAAGGATGAACCAGTGTCACTCTGGAAATGAACATCAACAAGAGGTTTCGTTTCACCTCATCACATGGGTAGGCAAACAGTAGGTGCCCAATAAATCTTTGTTAAGAACAAATGAATGCTACGATTGCATGTTGTGTCCCTAGACATAGTAATTTGTGAATCTAAAAGTGACCAAGTGCAAAACCAGCCCATCATTCTGGCTGGTAAACAGGCTCACAGCCAACTGCCAGCAGGTCCCAGGCCCACCACTGAGCCAGTGGCCACAGCACATGCAACCTGCAGCGTCGAGAGGAAAACTGGCCACTAGCTCCTTAAGGACTGAACTGATCTAAGGCACACGTGAGCAAGTGCCCAGACGGTTTCGATGGGAGCCAGCACCCGTGTTCCGTAAAGGACCAGTCAATACTTTCAGCTTTGCAGGTCTCACGGTCTATCACAACTAAACTCTGCCCTTGTAACATGAAAACTGGCACCAACAACGCGACCTGGCTGTGTTCCAATAACACTTTACAAAAACAGGCAGTAGCCAGGCTGTGACAAGAGGTCTCTGAGTCCTGATGGTCCTGAATGACCAACTCTACAGGGTGGCATGGGCCACTGCAGTGCCAGCACTCCTACCCAAGCCAGCAGGGCTAACATGATTTCCCGGCACACAGCTGTGTTCAAGGTCTTTCACTCCAAACAAGCAGCTGAGTATGCAGCTCACTCCACGCCGTACATGGACAAAGACAATAACTTTCTCCTCAGTGACACAAATTCCAGAATTCTGCAAAGTCAATCAAATCTGCTCAATAGTAACTGCAGATTCAGGATAATTACTGAATCCCTGGCAAGCAACACGGTCATGTGTATTCTGGTCAGTTGATAAGACCATAATGAGTGGTGTGATGAGGAAAGAGAATAAAACTCGGCAACCTCGGGCAGATCATGGGGACCTCATTTCCCCCCATTCCCTGCTTCCTCCTCAGAGGACACTTACTTGATTTTTAGCAAGTTGAGGGATTTGTTGGAGGAGGCTGTTATCTCTCCGGTCTTGTTTCTATTGATGTAAACCGAGAAGCCATTATTTTGGAAGCCAAACTCCTTTGCAACCTAAAACAAGGCCCAAAGAACAGAAATTTAATGAAATGCTAAAGTATCACTACATATACCATACACACCAGACATTACTAGAAGAGTATTCACCAAATTTGGAAAGTGCCCATCATTTACCAAATTCCTCTTGCTATTTTGCTCTTTTAAAGAAATTTGTACTGTTCACAAAGGTGTCAATTAAAATGAATAAAGTGGCCAAAAAAGCAAACGTCTTGTCAATGATGAAACTTTGTAAAACATTTAAGACTTTGAAGCAAACAAGAGTTAATGGCTATCCTTGTTTTGTTTTCAGACAGTCTCGTTCTGTAGCCCAAGCTGGAGTACAGTGGCATGATCTCGGCTTACTGCAACCTCCACATCCCAGGTTCCAGTGATTCTCCTGCCTCAGCCTCCCAAGTAGCTGGGATTACAGGCGCCTGCCACCATACCCGGCTGATTTTTGTATTTTTAGTAGAGATGGGGTTTCACCATGTTGGCCACGGTGGTCTCAAACTCCTGACCTCAGGTGATCCGTCCACCTTGGCCTCCCAAAGTGCTGGGATTACAGGCATGAGCCACCATGCATGGCCAATGGCTATGTTTGAAAAGTTCAATTTCCATTTTTGAATTCAATTGTAAAAACCCAATTCCAGGCCAGGCGTGGTGGCTCATGCCTGTAATCCCAGCACTTTGGGAAGATGAGGTGGGAGTATCACCTGAGGTTAGGAGTTCGAGACCAGCCTGACCAACATGGTGAATCCCTGTTTCTACTAAAACTACAAAATTAGCCAGGCATGGTGGCACATGCCTGTAATCCCAGCTACCCGTGAGGCTGAAGCAGGAGAATCACTTGAAGCTGGGAGGCAGAGGTTGCAGGGAGCCGAGATTGTGCTATTCCACTCCAGCTTGGGCAACAAGAGCAAAACTCTGGCCGGGTGTGGAGGCTCACACCTGTAATCTCAGCACTATGGGAGGCCAAGGCAGGTGGATCACGAGGCCAAGAGTTTGACACCAGCCTGGTCAACATAGTGAAACCGTCTCTACTAAAAATACAAAAATTAGCCAGGCATGGTGGCGCACACCTGTAATCCCAGCTACCCGGGAGGCTGAGGCAGAACTGCTTGGGCCTGGGAGGTAGAGGCTGCAGTGAGTCGAGATCATGCCACTGCACTCCAGCCCGGGTGACAGAGCAAGACTTTGTTTCAAAAAAAAAAAAAAAAAAGCAAAACTCTGTCTCAAAAAAATAAAAAACCCGGCCGGGCGCGGTGGCTGACGCCTGTAATCCCAGCATTTTGGGAGGCCGAGGCAGGCGGATCACGAGGTCAGGAGATCGAGACCATCCTGGCTAACACGGTGAAACCCCGTCTCTACTAAAAATACAAAAAATTAGCCGGGCGTGGTGGTGGGCGCCTGCAGTCCCAGCTACTCGGGAGGCTGAGGCAGGAGAGTGGCGTGAACCTGGGAGGTGGAGCTTGCAGTGAGCCGAGATCGCGCCACTGCACTCCAGCCAGGACGACAGAGCGAGACTCCGTCTCAAAAAAAAAAAAAAACTCAATTCCAATTCTGAAATCTAACACAGAATGGTGCGACTAAATCATAAAATGTCCACTGTGCAGGGCACTTTGCTAGATGCTGGGAATATTCACTTATTCCTTCAACAAATATTAAGCAGTTCTATGTGCTCAGCTCCATTCTGGGTGTTCAGATCACAAAAATGAACTAGAAAAGACAAGGTTTCTGGCCGGGCGTGGTGGCTCATGTCTGCAATCCCAGCACTTCGGGAGGCCAAGGCGGGTGGATCACTTCAAGTCAGGAGTTCAAGACCAGCCTGACCAACATGGTGAAACCCCATCTCTCCTAAAAATACAAAAATTAGGCCAGGTGCGGTGACTCACACCTGTAATCCCAGCACTCTGGGAGGCCGAGGTGGGCAGATCACGAGGTCAGGAGACCGAGACCAGCCTGGCCACCTTGATGAAACCCCATTTCTACTAAAATACAAAAATTAGCTGGGCGTGGTGGCGGACGCTTGTTATCCCAGCTACTCAGGAGGCTGAGGCAAGAGAATTGCTTGAAACCAGAAGGCAGAGGTTGCAGTGAGCCAAGATCACGCCATTGCACTCCACCCTGGGCGACAAGAGTGAAACTCCGTCTCAGAAAAACAAAAACAAAAACAAAGACAAAAATTAGCCAGGCATGGTGGTGCACGCCTACAGTCCCAGCTAGTCGGTGGGCTGAGACAGGAGAATCACTTCAACCTGGGAGGTGGAGCTGCAGTGAGATGAGATCACGCCATTACACTCTAGCCTGGGCAACAGAACAAGACTCCACCTCAAAAAAAGAAAAAAAAAAAAAAAAAAGACAAGGTTCCTGCTGTCAAGCAGTTTACCAACAAATGGGGGAGACAAAGTCAACAAAGGTCGAAATAAGCACTATGACAGAAAAGGAAAAGAAACCTCAGATGGGAGGCTAGAAGTCTCTCTGAAGAGGTTCAACTGAGCAGGGCCCACCCAGCGGTGGGTAAGCCTGCCACACGCGAGCTGGGAGAAAAGGCCACAGGGAGCAGGAGCAAGCACAAAGACCAGGAGGCAGGAAGGGTGTTGGAAACACGGAGGCCAGAGGCCAATAAACAATAAGGAAGATGGAAAGAGATGAGGCTGGCGAGGCAGACAGGGCCGTGGGAAGCCACACAGACGAAAGGCAGGGGGAATCATCATCCACAAAATCCCTGTTGCTCAACACCACACTGAAGAGGAAGCTAGAGTGCCAATTAGAGACAAGAGAGATGGGCTGAGACGGGATGAGATGGGACAGGATGGTGGGGATGAAGGCAAGAGCACACCTTCCAGCAGTGGTCATCGCCAGGCCCAGCTGATGAGCAGGACCAGGGGCAGGAATGGAATGAGAGAAAGGAAGGAGGTCAGAGTAAAGCTGAGAATTCTAGATTGAGAAACTATGTGGAGGTAACACCTGTGCAGGGACCATGAAAGGAAAGGCTAAAAAAGGAAGAAGACTAGAGGGAAAATCAGGACCTCCATTTGACACTGAGATCGGAGGTGACAACCAGACACACTGCAGTGAAGCCGTCCAGCAGGCAGGTGGGCGCATCTGTGTCTGAGCCCAGGCAAGGGGCCAGAGCAAGAGCTCTACACCAAGGGGTCATCAGAGTAGATGTACCCAAATAAAAGGAATGTGAATCTCGGTAAAGAAACAAATCATAAAAGAACAATCAAATGGAAATTCTAGAACTGAAAAACACAAGAACAGAAATAAAAAATTCACTGAATGGGCTTATCAGCAGAAGGGAGAGAGCAGAAGAGTCAACCTAAACATAGGTGAATAGCCTGTGGTCCCAGCAACTCGGGAGGCTGAGGTGGAAGCACTGCTTGAGCCCAGAAGTTTAAGGCTACAATGAGATATGATCACACCACTGCACTCCAGCCTGAGCGACAGAGTGAGAATCCAACCAACTCTAAAAAGAAAAACATAAATGAATCAATAAAAATAACAGCTATATAATCTGAAGGCAGAGATTTGGGGGGAAAAAAAACAGCCTTAGGAACCCATGGTACAGGACCAAATGCTCCTCACTAGAAAAAAATGAGGGTTGGGCGCGGAGGTTCAAGCCTGTAATCCCAACACTTTGGGAGGCCGAGTTGGGCAGATCACCTGAGGCCAGGAGTTTGAGACCAGCCTGGCCAACATGGTGAAATCCCATCTCTACTAAAAATACAAAAATTAGTCAGGTGTGGTGGTGCACCCCTGTAATCCCAGCTACTCAGGAGGCTGAAACAGGAGAATCGCTTGAACCTGGGAGGTGGAGGTTGCAGTGGGCAGAGATTGCGCCACTGCACTCCAGCCCAAGCGACAGAGTGAGACTTCATCTCAAAAAAAAAAAAAAATTAGCCAGGTGAGCTGGCACGTGCCTGTAATCTCAGTTACTCGGGAGGCTGAGCCAGGAAAACCGCTTGAACCCGGGAGGCGGAGGTTGCAGTCAGCCAAGATCACGCCACTGCACTCCAGCCTGGACAACAGAGCGAGACTCCATATCAAGAAAAAAAAGAAAGAAAAGAATGAAAATAGAACAGAAAAATACTTAAGAGTGGGGAAAACCCCAAAATTTAATGAAAAACATCAAATAGCAACTCCAGGAAGTTCAGCAAACTCTCTCAAGTTAGGATACAAAGAACACCACTGCAAGGCACACCAGAGTCACCCTACTGAAAGCCAGAGGTCACTGAAGACGAGAAGACCAAGAAGACGCTGGAACGACAGCTTCAAATGCTCAACAGGACCAGGCACCGCGGCTCCCGCCTGGAATCCCAGCATCCAGGAGACAGAGTGGGGAGGATCACTTGAGGAAATCAAGACCAGCCTAGACAACATGGTGAAACCCCATCTCTACCAAAAAATTAAGAAATTAGCTAGGAAGCTGACGTGGGAGGATCGTTTGAGCCCGGGAAGTCAAGGCTGCAGTGAGCTGTGACTGTGCCAGTGCACTCCAACCTAGGCAAAAATAATAATAATAATAATTTTAAAATGGACTGGGTGAGGGTGGATCACACCTGTAATCCCAGCACTTTGGGAGGCCGAGGCGGGCGGATCACCTGAGGTCAGGAATTCGAGACCAGACTGGCCAACATAGTGAAACCTCGTCTCTACTAAAAATACAAAAATCAGCTGGGCATGGTGGTGCGAGCCTGTAGTCCCAGCTACTCGGGAGGCTGAGGCAACAGAATCACTTGAACCCGGGAGGCGGAGGTTGCAGTGAGGCAAGATTGTGCCGCCGCACTCCAGCTTGGGCGACACAATGAGACTTCGTCTCAAAAAAAAAAAGAAAAAGGGCCAGGTGTGGTGGCTCACTCTTGTAATCCCAGCACATTGGGAGGCCGAGGCAGGCGGATCATGAGGTCAGGAGATCGAGACCATCCTGACTAACACAGTGAAACCCCATCTCTACTAAAAACACAAAAAACATTAGCCGGGCGTGGTGGCGGGTGCCTGTAGTCCCAGTTACTCGGGAGGCTGAGGCAGGGGAATGGCATGAACCTGGGAGGCAGAGCTTGCAGTGAGCCGAGATCGCGCCACGGCATTCCAGCCTGGGCGACAGAAAGACTCCGTCTCAAAAAAAAAAAAAAAAATTGATGCATGGTGGGGAACAAAAATGAAATGTCAACTCAGAAATCTGTTTTGAGGCCAGGTTCAGTGGCTCACGCCTGTAACCCCAGCACTTTGGGAGGCCAAGGCGGGTGGATCACCTGAGGTCAGGAGTTCGAGACCAGCCTGACCAACATGGTGAAACTCCATCTCTATTAAAAAGACAAACTTAGCCGGACTTGGTGGCGTATGCCTGTAATCCCAGCTACTCGGAAGGCTGAGGCAGAATTGCTTGAACCCGGGAGGCTGAGGCAGGAGAATTGCTTGAACCCAGGAGGCAGAGGCTGCAATGAGCCAAGATCATGCCATCACACTCCAGCCTGGGCAACAAGAGCGAAACTTTGTCTCAAAAAACAAAAACAAAAATTAGCCAGGTATTGTGGTGCACACCTGTAATCCCAGCTACTTGGGAGGCTGAGGCAGGAGAACTGCTGGAACCCAGGAGGCGGAGGTTGCACTGAGCCGAGATCACGCCACCACATTCCAGCCTGGGCGACAGAAAAAGACTCCATCTCAAAAAAAGAAATTTGTATTGAATGAAAATATCCTTGGGAGGCCAAGGCGGGCGGATCACGAGGTCAGGAGATGAAGACCATCCTGGCTAACATGGTGAAATCCCGTCTCTACTAAAAATACAAAAAATTAGCCAGGCATGGTGGTGGGCGCCTGTAGTCCAGCTACTCGGGAGGTTGAGGCAGGAGAGTGGCGTGAACCCGGGAGGCGGAGCTTGCAGTGAGCCAAGATCACGCCACTGCATTCCGGCCTGGGAGACAGAGCGAGACTCCCTCTCATAAAAAAAAAAAAAAAAAAGAAAAAGAAAATATATCCTTCATGGCCGGGCACGGTGGCTCACGCTGAAGCGGGTGGATCACGAGGTCGGGAGTTCAAGACCAGCATGGTGAAGATAGTGAAACCCCGTCTCTACTAAAAATACAAAAAATTAGTCAGGTATGGTGGCGGGCGCCTGTAATCCCAGCTACTCGAGAGGCTTAGGCAGAGAACTGCTTGAACCCAGGAGGCAGAGGTTGCAGTGAGCCGAGATCATGCCACTGCACTCCAGCCTGGGCAACAGAGTGAGATGCCATCTCAAAAAAAAAGAAAATATCCCTCATATAAACACAGGACAAAACGAAAACATTTTCAGGTCAAAAAAACCCAAAGGTCTGTGACCAACAAACCTACCTACAACAAAGGCTAATGGATGTTTTTCAGTCTGAAGAGAAACAACACCAGACAGAAATAGTCTGGGGGAATCCATGGGAAAAGTAAATAAGGAAGAAACTGTGAAGATAAGCTAAGAAGTACATAATATGCAACTATCACAGTAAATGAAATATTTTGTGATTGGTTAAAAAAAGAAAAACTGTCATGGGAATCCTGGACACAATGCAGGTCAGGAGACCAGGGAGGAGCCAGGGATGATTCTTTGAGTCAACTGTAGTCATATCTACAATTCATACTTTTTTTTTTTTTTTTGAGACAGTCTCACTCTGTCGCCCAGGCTGGAGTGCAGTGGCGCGATCTCAGCTCACTGCAAGCTCCGCCTCCTGTGTTCACATCATTCTCCTGCCTCAGCCTCACCAGTAGCTGGGACTACAGGTGCCCGCCACCACGCCCGGCTAATTTTTTGTATTTTTACTAGAGATAGGGTTTCACCGTGTTAGCCAGGATGGTCTCAATCTCCTGACCTTGTGATCCGCCCGCCTCGGCCTCCCAAAGTGCTGCGATTACAGGCGTCAGCCACTGCGCCTGGCCACTCTTATGAAATACTTTTTTTTTTTTTTTTTTGAGATGGAGTCTCACTCTGTTGCCCAGGTTGGAGTGCAGTGGCCCCACCTCGACTCACTGTAAACTCTGCCTTCTGAGTCAAGCAATTCTCTTGCCTCAGCTTCCCAAGTAGCTGGGATTACAGGCACCTGCCACCACACCTGGCTAATTTTTGTATTTTTAGTAGACAGGGTTTCACCATCTTGGCCAGGCTGGTCTTGAACTCCTCACTTCGTGATCCACCCGCCTTGGTCTCCCAAAGTGCTGGGATTACAGGTGTGAGCCACCACGCCCAGCCGTGAAATATTTTTACACTTACCTTTGGGCTCTTGGTCCTATAATTTTGAGCAGTGATCAGCTGTGACAAACATCTCATCCTATAGCAATCCAACCCAACTGTGATAGAGAAAGGCAATGCAAAAGGCAATTTGGGAATAGGGAAAATAAGAAAATGAGGAAAAGCGAAAAGGTATCGATGGCAGTAAGAGTAGAGGATGAAAAATATCCTGAGGGTCAATACCCAGGCCACAGATACCTTTTTCAAAAATGTTGCTGCTGTTTCTCTCTTTGTTGCTGTGATCCGCTTCACTCCATCCGGGGACTGGACACGAATTATCTGTTGCAAACAAAACATGATGGTTACTGCACAGCCTAGTGAGGTCCTGATCTAATACTACGGCTTCCATCTGTGGTCTTTTAGCATCTGGGTCACTGAAAATTAAAGCCAAACCTCACTCTTCACCTTTCAATACCCAGCTCAATCCTTCTAGAAGATGATGCCGAGGGGTGAGATTCATCAACATATGGGGAGATATTTTAAGAGTACTGTCCTCTCAACTCTTAGTTTCACTCAGAAAACAACTTTAATTCCTAATCACTATTTATAGAGTATATGTAAAACACTTTTTGTCTCTTCAGACTTAAAACAGAGAAAAACCCACCATGAACCATGAATGAACTGTGTTCTTTAAAAAAGATGTTACTTTGGGGAAAAAAAAAAAAAAAAGATGTTACTTTGTTCCAGGATCTATATACAAACATTAGACAGTCTTCGAGAGTCCTACAATTTAAAAGAATCACAGGAAATTTTCTAATTGTTACTTTTTTTTTGCTTTTTTGAGACAGGGTCTTGCTGTCACCCAGGCTGGAGTGCAGTGGCAAAATCACAGCTTACTGCAGCCTTGACATCCAAGGTTCAAGTGATCCTCTGACCTCAGCCTCCCGAGAGCTGGAACCACAGGCTTGCACCACCACACCAGGTTAATTTTTTTTTTTGTAGTGACGGAGTGTCATATTTCCCAGGCTGATCTCGAGCTCCTGGGCTCAAGTGATCCTGCCACTGTGCTGGGATTACAGGTGTGAGCCACCACGCCAGCTATTACTTACTTTCCCTAAAAAACGTTTCAAAATGGCCAGACACAGTGGCTCACGTCTGTAATTGTAGCACTTTGGGAGGCCAAGGCGGTGGATCACTTGAGCTCAGAAGTTCAAGACCAGTGGGCAACATGGGGAAACCCCATCTCTACTAAAAATACAAGTTAGCCAGGCATGGTGGCATATGCCTATGGTCTCAGCTACTTGGGGAGCTGAGGCACGAGGATCACTTAAACTAGGGAGGTCGAAGCTACAGTGAGCCAAGATGGTGCCACTGCACTCCAGCATTGGTGACAAAGTGAGACCCTGTCTCAAAAAAAGAGATTAGGCTGGGCACAGTGGCTCCTGCCTGTAATCCCAGCACTTTGGGAAGCCAAGGCGGGCAGATCACCTGAGGTCAGGAGTTCGAGACCAGCCTGGCCAACATGGTGAAACCCCGTCTCTACTAAAAATACAAAAATTAGCTGGGCGTGGTGGCGGGCACCTGTAATCCCAGCTACCTGGGAGGCTGAGGCAGGAGAATCGCTTGAACCCAGGAGGCAGAGGTTGCAGTGAGCCAAGATCGTGCCATTGCGTGACGCAGAGCAAGACTTCGTCTCAAAAAAAAAATAAAAATTTAAACTTAAAAAAGAAATTAAAATTAAAAGCAATAAAGGTCTTTAATGGTAAAATTTAGTAGGGTTTTGAAAAAATATTTTCAGCTGGGCACAGTGGCTCACACCTATAATTCGTGCACTTCAGGAGACCAAGGCAGGAGGATCTCTTTAGCCTAGGAATTCGAGATCAGCCTGGCCAACACAGCGAGACCCCATCCTAATTTAATAACGTGCGTGTGCATATATGCATATTAAAGTGTACATATATATATATATATATATATATATTTTTTTTTTTTTTTTTCCCCACGGCAAGCCTAAAAAGGTTGGCAGATCTGGAAGACTACTGGACAAAGGGCATTACTTTCTAAGACAACTTGATGTTTATGCTGATGAAAGCCATCGTGATGGTGAGTTATCATGCCTGGCCAACAGCACAGGCCCCTGCTTTAGACAAGGAGGATGAAATGGCATGCTCTGCAGCAAACAAAGACCTGCTCCAACCATCTGCGGGACGGGAAGGAAGGCAGACAGGAACATGCCCATAAGTGTCCTAGCTTCTCCTCTCAGCAATGACTGACGGTGCATTCTATAGCTTCTTTCTCTCTCATTTCCTGCATTACCATCTCTTGTATTTAGCTCATTTTTTTTTTCCCCGAGATGAAGTTTCAATCTTGTGGCCCAGGCTGGAGTACAATGGCACAATCTTGGCTCATTGCAACCTCTGTCTCTTGAGTTCAAGTGATTCTCCTGCCTCAGCCTCCTGAGTAGCTGGAATCACAGGCGCCCACCACCACACCCAGCTAATTTTCTTTTTTTTGAGACAGTCTTTTTCCATTGCCCAGGGTGGAGTGCAGTGGCGCAATCTCGGCTCACTGCAACCTCCACTCACTGCAACCTCCGCCTCCCAGGTTCAGGTGATTCTCCTGTCTCAGCCTCCTGAGCAGCTGGGATTACAGGCATGCACCACCAAGCCCAGCTAATTTTTGTATTTTTAGTAGAGACGGGGTTTCAACATGTTAGTCAATCTGGTCTTAAACGCCTACCTCAGGTGATCCACCTGCCTCAGCCTCCTAAAGTGCTGGGATTACAGGCGTGAGCCACCAAGCCTGGCCTAGCTGATTTTTTATAGTGAAACATTTCAATTCCCTTATTTCCTTTTTTATTTCTTTTTTTTTTCAGCTCTTGTTGCCCAGGCTGGAGTGCAATGGCGTGATCTCGGCTCACTGCAACCTCTGCCTCCCGGGTTCAAGCGATTCTCCTGTCTCAGCCTCCTGAGTATCTGGGATTACAAGTGCCTGCCACCACGCCTGGCTAATTTTTAGTATTTTTAGTAGAGATGGGATTTCACCACGTTGGCCAGGCTGGTCTCGAACTCCTGACCTCAAGTTATCCACCCACCTCGGCCTCCCAAAGTGCTGGGATTACAGGTGTGCACCACCACACCCGGCCTCCCTTATTTCCTTTTTTGTAAATTCTATAACTATTTTCTGTGAGGTTACCACGAGTGTTACACTAAACATCCTCTTCAACCACTATGCAGATGAAAACTGTCACAAGCCATTGTCTAAAAAAGATTTCCACTGATACAGGACAAAACACCATAAAGGCTCAGAGTCTACTGGGATTTGTCCGCTTTTAGTAAAGTAACTAAGCCTAATCTAGATTTTCCTAAAATAGGATAACCCTGTCCTGCATTTTCCCATAACTTTCACTTGGCAGAAAAGGCTCCACCCAATATGTTCTCAACTTTTAAGTCAGGAGATTGAGACCATCCTGGCTAACACGGTGAAACCCCATCTCTACTAAAAATACAAAACATTAGCCAGGCATGGTGGAGGGCGCCTGTAGTCCCAGCTACTTGGGAGGCTGAGGTAGGAGAATGGCGTGAACCCAGGAGGCAGAGCTTGTGGTGAGCAGATCGCGCCACTGCACTCCAGCCTGGGCGACAGAGCAAGACTCCGTCTCAAAAAAAAAAAAAAAAAAGAAAAGAAATACAATTCTTTATACTTCTAACGTCTAGTATACTTCATTCTAGATTCAATACCCCAGAAAAACGTTTTCACAATATATAGCATTAGGTAAATACTTCCACTTATTTGTTTCTAAAATCTGTCTGCCAACACTTAGCTATCTTAAAAAGGAAAGCTCTGTTCTAATGAAGGGGAACATGTGAATGTTCCTTCAAACGATGATTCTGGAACAAGAGCATGTTACCGCCATTCTTTACAGAGCTAAATGGTTCAGGCTGCAGAATTCTAAGGTGAAGAAGTCATCCTACTTGATCCTCTACCACAGAAGATGGGAGTCCAGGTTTCCAAGGCCAACTCCAGTATTTAACAAGAGACAAACATAATTTGTACGATGGAAAGTTCTGGCCTAGCCTCTGACACAGACTACAAAATGAAATACACAGGAAGAGACAGACCTGACAACATGAACACACAGCCTCTTGGTAACTTAAGTTTCCCTATTTATAAGAAAATAAGACTAGAACGCTTCTTGGGGAAGTTGAAGAACTGGTGAGATACAGTTAAACCCACAGAAACTCTTTTCTCCCCCCCAAGACAGAGTCCTGCTCTGTCACCCGGAGTGGGAGTGCGATGGCACGATCTCGGTTCACTGCAACCTTTGCCTGCCGAGTTCAAGCAATTCTCCTGCCTCAGCCTCCCAAGTAGCTGGGATTATAGGCGCCCGCCACCGCGCCCAGCTAATTTTTTTTTTTTTTTTTTTTTTTTTTAAGAGTCTCACTCTGTCACCCAGGCTGGAGTGCAGTGGTGCGATCTCGGCTCACTGCAATCTCCGCCTCCCGGGTTCTAACTTTTCTGCCTCAGCCTCCTGAGTGGCTGGGACTACAGGTGCACGCCACCACGCCCGGTTAATTTTTTGTATTTTTTTTTTTTAGTAGACGTGGGGTTCCACCATGTTGCCCAGGCTGGTCTCAAACTCCTGAGCTCAGGCAATCCACCTGCCTCGGCCTCCCAAAGTGCTGGGATTACAAACGTGAGCCGCCACGCCCTAATTTTTGTATTTTTAGTAAAGACGTGGTTTCACCATGTCGGCCAGGCTGGTCTCAACTCCTGACCTCATTATTCACCTGCCTCGGCCTCTCAAAGTGCTGGGATTACAGGTGTGAGCCACCATGCCCAGCCGAGAAACTTTTCAAAAGATCTCTTCCTTAAATTCAAAATAACTTTTTAAATCAATTTCAAAAGAAGAGTGTTTTAATTCCTCACAATCTGAGACATTCAACGAGATCCAATGCTGTCAATGAGAGCCTAGCCTTATACACTAGTGGGAAAAAAAAATGGCCTTGTCTGAAACACTTTTCACTTCTCAATGGTTATTTTAACTCAGTTAAAAGTACAAAGGTAGTTTGAAAGAAGGTTTCAGTGCTAATTCCTAACCTATTTCTAGGCAAAGTCACCAATGATTAACACTTTTTTTTTTTTTTTTTTTGAGACAGTCTTGCTCTGTCGCCCAGGCTGGAGTGCAGTGGCGCAATCTGGGCTCACTGCAACCTCCACCTCCCGGGTTTGAGCGATTCCCCTCCCTCAACCTCCAGAGTAGCTGGGATAACAGATGCATGCCACCACACCCGGCTAATTTTTTATTTTTAGTAGAGACAGGGTTTCACCATGTTGGTCAGGCCAGTCTTGAACTCCTGACCTCGTGATCCGCCCGCCTCGGCCTCCCAAAGTGCTGGGATTACAGGCGTGAGCCACTGCATGGCCACATTTTATTTTTCAAAGGAGTCAAAGGTTTCTTGGCCGGGCATGGTAGCTCAGGGCTGTAATACTAGCAATTTTGGGACCCCAAGGTAGGAGGATCTCTCGAGCTCAGAGACCAGCCTGTGCAACATAGTAAAGACCTCATCTCTATAAAAAAATTTTTTTAATTAAAAAGATTTAAAGGCCAGGTGCGGTGGCTTATGCCTGCAATCCCAGCATTTTGGTATGCCAAGGCGGGCGGATCACGAGGTCAGAAGTTCGAGATCAACCTGGCCAACACGGTGAAACCCCATCACCACTAAAAATAAAAAAGAAATCAGCCATGCGTGTTGGCGAGCACCTGCAACCCCAGCTACTCGGCTGAGGCAGGAGAATTTCTTGAACCCAAGAGGCGGAGGTTGCAGTAAGCAGAGATCGCACCACTGAACTCCAGCCTGGGCGACAGAGTGAGACTCCATCTCAAAAAAATAAAATAAGGTAAAAAAAAAAAAAAAAAAAAGGAGTCGACGTTTCCTAAGTTTCTCCTGGGCCATATATTCATTCCACTCATCTCCAGGTTGGGAAACATGGAGGCACCAAGAGGGCCCCTGACTGGAGAGATGATGGAACCACCAGAGAAAAGCCTTGCACATAAGTGCTCGGTTCTCCTGGAGACCCATTTGTTTGTGTGTGTGAGACAGTCTCATTCTGTCGCCCAGGGTGGAGTCCAGTGACGCCACCTAGGCTCACTATGTTGTCCAGGCTGGTCTTGAACTCCTGACCTCAGGTGATCCACCCACCTGGGCTTCCCGAAGTGCTGGGATTACAGGTGTGAGTCACCGCGCGGGGCCTGGAGACCTATTCTAGACAACACCTGGCAAAACTGCAGAGATTGTCACAATGCTACAGTATGAACATTACTCTTCACCCAATACTGCTAAGCTTCCGCCAGAAATCCCAAATCTTCCTTAATATTAACCAAAATGCTCCTGTCCAATGGTCAGTTAGTTTTTTTCCCATCACATTTACTTTTGGGGAGAAACTTCTCACAACTTAACGAGGGACTGGTTTTCTCTGATTTGTCACTGATATTTTTTACGTTAAGGCGGAGTGTGTGACAATTTTTTTTTTTTTTTTTTTTGAGACGCAGTCTCGCTCTATAGCCCAGGCTGGAGTGCCATGGAGGGATCTCAGCTCACTGTAACCTCCACCTCCCGGGTTCAAGCAATTCTCCTGCCTCAGCCTCCTAAGTACCTGGGATTACAGTGCGCCATGACGCCCGGCTAATTTTTTGTATTTTTAGTAGAGACAAGATTTTGCCATGTTGGCCAGGATGGTCTCGAACTCCTGACCCCAGGTGATCCACCCGCCTCGGCCTCCCAAAGTGCTGACATCACAGGCGTGAGCCACTGCGCCGGGCCGACAATTTCAGGTAAAAAGTGAAATCAACATCATTTACAACATTCCTTTTAAAGAGGAATTGTCAAGTTGTCCTTCCAAGCAAGGAGCAAAGCCGGCAAGTTACTGTGTTTTCATTTTCCCAGGTCTTCTGGTGGGGAGGGAGCTCTGTAACGTCCCCGTCTGCAGAGCTGCTCTCCTTAGTGACTCATGACAAGGCACTTGCTGGGAAGGGGGAGAGCAGGAGGAGAGAATCAGAGGGAGATTAGGATAAGAGGTGTCCCTGGCTCTGAGAGGGGCAGGACTGGCTGGGAGTCCCTGGAATTAGACCAGGAAGTCTCCTGGAGCCGGGAAACGGGTGGGGAAGGAGGGCGGTTTCTCTTCGCCACAATCCATTCTCCCTGCTTAGAAAGGCTCGGCCTTTCCCTGCCCAGGGCGGGCAACCGGGGTCGTAAGTCCTCCGGGGAGGGACAGGGACGGGAAGCAGCCGAGGGGGGTGAAAGTCCCCGAGAGGGGCCCAGCCACTACAGAGAAAGCCCTGGCGAGAGAAGGGAAAGGGGCCGAGTCGCGGGGCCGGCAGGCCCGCCTCCCCCACAGGCCGAGGCCGGCAAATCTGCTGCCTCATCCCGGCGTCCCCGCTCCCGCCCGGCCGCCGCACTCACGATGCTCTCGGCCATGGCGGCTGCTCCTGCCTCCGGGCTCGAGCCCCGGGCCGCCGCCGCCTGCCGCCCCAAGGGCCTCGCAGACCCGGCCGCGGCCTCAGCCCCGGCCCCGGCCTCCCTACGCCGCCGCCACCGCCGCTCCAGCTTCGCCCGCCCGGCTCCGCCAGCCGCCGACGTCCCGGTGCCTCGCTCAATACGCTCCCCTCGGGCGCGAGGCCGGGAAACCAGGTTCCGGCCCCACCAACGGCTCGACGCATGCGCAGGGCGGGGCCGCTGACCCGCCCCCGCCATCCCTGCAACTGGAGGTGGGGATTTTGGAAAGATGCGCCTGAGATTACTTATGCTCGTCCTCGGAAACCCAAGCGGCACAGGAAAGTCCAAAAAGGAAGCAAAGGCGAGCATCCGAAGTCTCACCCAAAAATAACTACTGCTGCGTATTATAGCGTATTATAATTGGGGAAACAGCATTCCAATCTTCTCTCCATGCACAGGTAAGTAGAGAAACAATTTCAGGAAGGCAGGATCACACCTTCATGTTTTTTTTTTTAAGTATTTTTTAAATTTAACATAAGAAAAACAAATGAGTTTAAACTGCATTTCAGGCCGGGCGCGATGGCTCATACCTGTAATCCCAGCATTTTGGGAAGCCAAGGTGGACGGATCACCTGAGGTCAAAAGTTCGAGACCAGCCTGGCCAAAATGGTGAAACCCCGTCTCTACTCAAAATACAAAATTAGGCCATACGCGGTGGCTCACGCCTGTAATCCCAGCACTTTGGGAGGCCGAGGCAGGTGGATCACCTGAGGTCAGGAGTTCAAGACCAGCCTGACCAACGTGGTGAAACCCCATCTCTACTAAAAATACAAAAATTAACTGGGCGTGGTGGCGGGCACCTGTAATCCCAGCTACTCGGGAGTCTGAGGCCGGAGAATCTCTTGAAGCGAAGAGGCGGAGGTTAGAATGAACCGAGTTGGTGCCACTGCACTCCAGTCTGGGCAACAGAGTGAGACTTCATCTCAAAAAAAAAAAAAAAAAAGACATCACATCACAGATTCTAAGGATTTTTGGAGTTGGATGCCAGGAAACCGGAAGACTAAATGTATACATATTTCACAACATCACAATTACCGTGACAGTTTTTTTAAACTATGTTAAATTTCATTAATTGATTAAATTATGTTAGTAATTGTATTAGTTTGCTCAGGGTGCCATTGTAACTACCCAACATATTGTCCCTGCCCACTGCCTAGACTTTATCAAGACAGGGGAATTGCAATAAAGAGTTTAATTCACACAGAGCCAGCTTGTACAGGTTACTGAGGTTTTATTACTACTCAAAAAAAATCAGTGTCCTTGAGAATTCAGGGATCAGAGTTTTTTGTTTTTTGTTTTTTGTTTTTGAGTCCGAATCTCACTCTGTCACCCACACTGGAGTGCAGTGGCGTGATCTCGGCTCACTGCAACCTCCACCTCCTGGGTTCCAGTGATTCTCCTGCCTCAGCCTCCCGGGTAGCTGGGACTACAGGCGCACACTACCATGCCTGGCTAATTTTGTATTTTTCATAGAGACGGAGTTTCTCCATGTTGGTCAGGCTGGTCTTGAACTCCCTCAGGAGTTCAAGATCACCTCAGGTGATCTGCCCACCTGGGCCTCCCCAAAGTGCTGGGACTATAGATGTGAGCCACCATGCCCGGCTGGGGATCCGCGGTTTTAAGGATAATTTGGTGGGTATGGGGTCAGAAAGTAGGGAGTGTTGATTGGTTGGGTCAGAGGTGAAATGATAGGGAGTCAAAACTGTCCTCTTGTGCTGAGTCGGTTCCTGGGTGGGGGCCACAAGATATGAGCCAGTTTATCAATCTGGGTGGTGCCAGCTGATCCATGGAGTGCAGAGTCTGCAAAATATCTCAAGCACTGATCTGTTTTTTAATAGTGATGTTATCCTGAGAAGCAATTTGGGAGGTTTAGAATCTTGTAGCCTCCAGCTACATGACTCCTAAACCATAATTTCTAATCTTATGGCTAATTTGTTAGTCCTGAAAAGGCAGTCTTGTCCCCAGGTAGGAAGGGAGTTTGTTTTGCAAAGGGCTGTTATCATCTTTGTTTCAAAGCTAAACTATAAACTAAGCGCCTCCCGAAGTTATTTCAGCCTACACCCAGGAATGAACAAGGACAGCTTGGAGGTTAGAAGCAAGATGGGTTCAGTTAAGTCCGATCTCTTTAACTGTAATAATTATCTCAGTTATAAGAAAATATAACACAACAAAATCTCTCACAGACTGGGTGGTGGTTTGGAATTACTTTTCTTTTTTTTTTTTTTGAGTCGGATCTCCCTCTGTCGCCCAGGTTGGAGTGCAATGGCGCAATCCCAGCTCACTGCAACCTCCGCCTCGTGGGTTCAAGCGATTCTCCTGCCTCAGCCTCCTGAGTAGCTGAGATTACAAGCGTGCGCTACCACGCCTGGCTAATTTTTATATCTTTAGTAGAGACAGGGTTTCACCATGTTGGTAAGGCTGGTCTCGATCTCCTGACCTCGTGATCCACCCGCCTCAGCCTCCCAAAGTGCTGGGATTATAGGCATGAGCCACCATGCCCGGCCTGGAATTACTTCCTAACAGTCCTGGAAGTTAGAATCCCAGATCAAGGTGTCAGTAGACGTGGTTTCTCCTTTGTTTTCTTCTTTTTTTTTTCTTTTAAGGCTGGGGTCTTGGCCAGGCGTGGTGGCTCACGCCTGTAATCCCAGCACTTTGAGAGGCCGAGGCAGGTGGATCACGAAGTCAGGAGATCGAGACCATCCTGGCTAATACGGTGAAACCCTGTCTCTATTAAAAATTAAAAAAAAATTAGCCGGGCGTGGTGTCGGGTGCCTGTAGTCCCAGCTACTCGGGAAGCTGAGGCAGGAGAATGGCGTGAACCCGGGAGGCAGAGCTTGCAGTGAGCCGAGATCGCCCCACTGTACTCCAGCCTGGGCGACAGAGCAAGACTCCGTCTCAAAAAAAAAAAAAAAAAGAAAAGACTGGGGTCTCACTCTCATTGCCGAGGCTGGAGTGCAGTGGCACAATCGTGGCTCACTGTAGCCCCGACTTCCCAGGCTCAGATGATACTCCCACCTCAGCCTCCTGAGTAGCTGGGACCACAAGTGCTTACAATCACACCTGGCTAACTTTTTGTATTTTTAGTAGAGACGGGATCTTGCTGTGTTACCCAGGCTGGTCTCTAACTACTACTAGGTTCAATCAATCCACCCATCTCAGCCTCCCAAAGTGCTTAGATTACAGGCATAAGCCGCTGTACCCAGCCAGGTTTCTTCTTATACCTCTCTCCTTAGCTCGACGATGGCAGCTTCTCCCCGAGACCTCACGTTTTTTCTTCTGTGCACACATCCCTCGTGTCTCTCCATGTGTCCCACCATGTGTCCCAATTTTCTTGTAAGGATGTTGGATTAGGGCCCACGCTAATGGCACTTATTTATTTATTTAGGGATGGAGTCTTGCTCTGTCACCAGGCTGGAGTGCAGCAGCACCATCTCGGCTCACTGCAACCTCTGCCTCCTGGGTCCCAGCAATTCCCCTGCCTCAGCCTCCCGAGTAGCTGGGATTACAGGCATGCGCCACGATGCCCAGCTAATTTTTTGTACTTTTAGTAGAGACAGGGTCTCACTATGTTGGCCAGGCTGGTCTCAATCTCCTGACCTCGTGATCCGCCTGCCTGGGCCTCCCTAAGTGCTGGGATTACAGGTGTGAGCTACCGCGCCCAGCCCCTAATGGCCTTTAAAGGCCCTGTCTCCAAGTCCCATTCTGAGGTCCGGGGGGCTGGAACTTTATCATAAGAATGTAAGGGGCACAATTCAGCCATAACAGTGGTAGATGATGATCGTTTCATTAAAAGATTACCCAGACTTTGGCCGGGCGTGGTGGCTCACGCCTGTAATCCCAGCACTTTGGGAGGAGGAGGCGGGCAGATCACTTGAGGTCAGGAGGTCGAGACCAGACTGGCCAACATGGTGAAACCCCATCTCTACTAAAAATACAAAATCAGTCAGGTGTGGCGCCTGCAATCCTAGTTACTCAGGAGGCCGAGGCAGGAGCATCGCTTGAACCCAGGAGGCAGAGGTTGCGGTGAGTCAAAATTGCGCCACTGCATTCCAGCCTCAGCAACAGAGCGAGACTCTTGTCTCAAAAAAAAAAAGGTTACCCATCCTTAGAACAGACTGAGATGGAGGCCGTGGACAGTCCCTGTGACTGTGACCCTGGCCGTGGAGCTGCTGCAGGGCCCATGAGGTTGGGTTTGTCACCTTTGGGGAGGTGAAGGGAAGCTGGAGCCCAGAAGCTCAGCCTGCAGCTCTGGTCCTCGCCCCGACTTCCCACCTGCAGCACATCCCACTTCTCCGAGGAAGATCTGAAGACTCAGAGTGGCCTTCAAGGCCTCACCTGATCCAGCCCTGTCACCTCATGGACCTCCCTCCCACCCCCATCTCTGCTTGCCCCACACAGCCAGGTGACCTTTCCTCCTAAAACTTGCCGGGTGTGCTCCCACCCAGGCGTCTTACGCGCGCCTGAAACCCTCTGCCTGCTCCATCGGTACATTGCCTGCTGTGCTGCACCACCCAGACCACCTCTTTGGACTGCTGAGAGTGTTGGTGGCTGAGTCCGGGCACAGTGGCTCCAGCCTGTAATCCCAGCACTTTGGAAGGCCAAGGCAGGAGAATCACTTGAGTCCAGGAGTTCAAGACCAGCCTGGGCAGCACAGCAGGACCCTGTCTCTACAAAAAAATTCAAAAATTAGTGAGGCAAGGTGGCGTACATCTGTAGTCCCGGGAGGCGAGGTTGCAGTGAGCCGAGATTGCGCCATTGCACTCCAGCCTGGGCAACAAGAGCGAAACTCAGTCTCAAAAACAAAAACAAAAACAAGGAAGGAGGTGATCTGGTGGGGGGACGCTGTTTCATTCGTGCAGTGAACAAGCCGGGGGATAGATTGGCGCTGGGGCTGCCCATGGGTCTCTTGGGATTGGGGTTGTGAACCAATTTACCAGGGTCTGATTCCCTGGTTGGGAGCTGATGGAGCGGCTGCTGACCCTGCAGAGCTGAAGTCCGCATGGGGGGCTGCAGTGAGAGCCACAAGGCTGGCACCCAAACATGCCTGCCTGAGTCACACCTGCGCTGAGCTTAGGGGACCCACAGAGCCAGGGCTGGGGAGAAATATATCTCCACAAGCAGAGGCCTCCTTAAGCTCTAAAACGTGATTCTTCACATGACTCAACTGTGACTCCGGCATCTGGGTGGGGCTCGCACCTCCCCCATTCCCATGCCCAGGGCTGCACTGTTCACAGACTAGCCCAGGGCCGCAGTCAGGACCAGCCCAGCAGCCCAGCCACAGAGGAGCCAGCGAACCTCTCCCGGCGCCTGTGCTGGGGGCTTTCTGTTCCAGCGTCAAGGATGGAGGAGGGGGAGAGGAGCCCCTTACTGTCCCAGGTGAGCCGTGCCAAGTGGCCTTGCCCCGAGGTTGGAGATGTCCCCAGCCCTGAAGTCCTAAGGGAAGTCCCTGGGCTGGGTTCACACCCACCCCTGCCCCTGGTGCCACCCCACACCTCAATGCTGAGATTGGGTTGAGGGGGTGGTTCTAGGCAGCCCCCTCCCCCTTCCCCACTGCACAGTTCTCTCAGCCCCATGCTGGCCTCTGGTCAAGGGATCTGCCGGATCTCCCTGAGGGCCTTGGGGGCAATCTTTGGCTCAGGGTGCAGGAGGGGGTGAAGGCAAATGTCCCTTGCAGCCAGCCTCCAACGGCCTCTGGCCCCCATTGGCCCCAGTCTGGCCAACCAGGCACTGACAGCCTGTCCTTTTGCTTCTAGTGACTTGTTGAGGTCTTGGGGGTGATAAATAACCCTCCTCTGGGGCCGGGCACAGTGGCTCACTCCTGTAATCCCAGCACTTTAGGAGGCTGAGGAGGGAAGATTGCGTGAGCCCAGGAGTTCAAGACCAGCTTGGGCAATGTAGCGAGACCCTGTCTCTACAAAATATTATATATATATATATATATATTTAGATGGAGTCTCGCTCTGTCACCAGGCTGGAGTGCAGTGGCACAACCTCAGCTCACTGCAACCTCCCCCTCCTGGGTTCAAGCAATTCACATGCCTCAGCCTGCTGAGTAGCTGGGATTACAGGCACATGCCACCACACCCAACTAATTTTTTTTAGTCGAGACAGGGTTTTACCATGTTGGCTAGGATGGTCTCGATCTCCTGACCTCGTGATCCACCGGCCTCAGCCTCCCAAAGTGCTGGGATTACAGGCATGAGCCACCGTGCCCGGCCTACAAAAAATAATTTTAAAAAATTACCGGGACATGGTGGCAGTGCCTGTAGTCCCAGCTACTCAGGAGGCTGAGGAGGAAGGATGGCTTGAGCCCAGGAGTTTGAGGCTGCAGTGAGCTGAGAGCCTGACGCTGCGATCAGCTTCTTCCTGGTGAAACAGGATTGGAATGGGATCCTTGCCCAGCACACAGCCATGGCTGCTTTTTATTATTTATTTATTTTTTGAGATGGAGTCTCGCTCTGTCACCCAGGCTGGAGTGCAGTCACGCGATCTCTGCTCATGCAACCTCTGCCTCCTGCTCGTGCAACCTCCACCTCCTGGGTTCAAGCGATTCTCCTGCTTCAGCCTCCCAAGTAGCTGGGATTACAGGTGTGTGCCACCACGCCCGGCTAATTTTTTTTTTTTTTTTTTTTTTTTTAGTAGAGATGAGGTTTCTCCACGTTGGTCAGGCTGGTCTCGAATTCCCGACCTCAGGTGACCCACCCACCTCAGCCTCCCAAAGTGCTGGGATGACAGGCGTGAGCCACAACATCCAGCCCGGCCATAGCTTCTTATTCTCCTTTTTTAAAAAACTCTTCCCGGCAGAACTGGGCACCTGCGGGGCTGCCTCTTCCCCCACAGAGAGAGACCAGCAGGCCTTTCCTGCCAGTGGGCCAGGGGGTCCCCTCTGAAGGCCCTGCAGCCCCCAGACGGTCTCCCTGGGCTCTTGGGCACCCTCCTCCCTGTCCTGGGAGCCTGTTGGGCAGGGCACTGTCCTGTCCTCGGCAGCAGGGCCCAGTGCCATGTCCACACTCAGTGCGGGCTGTTGGTGGGGCCGAAGAATGGGTGCTGGGATGTGAGGACTGGTTTCAGAGGGGAAAGAAAAGGGCAGCCATGTGGGCCAGCCCCTGTGGCTGGTGAGGAAGCCTCTCTACACAAGTTCCATGCTGCAGGCACACACAGACTGATCCACGCAGACGCTGTTTCAAACTCTGGGGACGCAGCCCCGCCTGTGTGCTGCGGGAAAGCCAGGGCGACCCTGACCCGGGGAGGCCGCAGACACCCACGCATAGGACCAGGAGGGAGTGGGTGTGTTCACTGAGCACCGCCCTGCTTGGTCTTCACCACAGCCTTTCAGGGTCTGCTCATCACCCTGTTCTAAAGGTGGGGTCCCACCAGAGCTGGGACCCTCACTGCCCCTTCTGCTGCTCAACCGAGCGGGACGGCCCTGAGGGCCCCCTGCCCCTGGCTGTCCGCATCTCTGAGCTCCAGTGCTGCCCTCCGCCATCCGGCATCCTCCCATCCCTCGAAGGCTCTGCCACCATGCTCTTCCCTGACCCCTCACCAGTTGTCACAGAGTCTGGGTGAATGCGGTCTCACCCTGTTCCTCTTCCCTCTGCAGGAAACTGCAGGCCAGAAGCCCCTCTCTGTGCACAGTCCACCCACCTCAGGCTGCCTAGGTCCAGTGCCCAGGGAGGACCAGGCGGAGGCCTGGGGCTGCAGCTGCTGTCCCCCGGAGACCAAGCACCAGGCCTTGAGTGGCACCCCCAGGAAAGGACCAGCCCCTTCCCTCTCCCCAGGGAGCAACTGCGTCAAGTATCTGATCTTCCTCTCCAACTTCCCCTTCTCCCTGCTGGGGCTGCTGGCCCTGGCCATCGGGCTCTGGGGCCTGGCTGTCAAGGGGTCTCTGGGAAGTGATCTGGGGGGGCCTCTGCCCGCAGACCCCATGCTGGGGCTGGCACTGGGAGGGCTGGTGGTCAGCGCAGTGAGCCTGGCTGGCTGCCTGGGCGCCCTCTGTGAGAACACCTGCCTGTTACGTGGCTTCTCCGGGGGCATCCTTGCCTTCCTGGTGCTTGAGGCCGTGGCGGGGGCCCTGGTGGTGGCCCTCTGGGGCCCGCTGCAAGACAGCCTGGAGCACACCCTGCGTGTGGCCATCGCCCACTACCAGGACGACCCAGACCTGCGCTTCCTCCTCGACCAAGTCCAGCTCGGGCTGAGGTGCTGCGGAGCTGCCTCCTACCAGGACTGGCAGCAGAACCTGTGAGTCTTGGAGTGGGCGAGGGACAGGGCCACCACAGGGTCGCAGAGGCCACACACCCTTGTGCGTGTACACACAGTCACTCACACGTACATACTCATTCGTGCATGCCCACATGCATGCACACGTATACCCACATGTACACGCATATCCACACTGGCACGTCTTGTGCTCACAGGTTTCACGTGTGTGGACACACACCTACACACTCCTCTACACTGACATGAACATGTTCTCGTGCACACACAAAACAGCCTCACACTCAGGCACACACTCACACTCAAACATGTTCATACACACACTTGTCATGCACACAAGGTATAGGGGTGCTTGCCTCTCCTTGTTCCATGGGCTCAGGGCCCCAATCAGCCCTGCGGCCCCCACAACGTGCAACGTGACTCTGTTCCCCCCGCCAGGGCCAGGAGGACTACCCAGGAGCTTAGTTGAGAAGCTGAGCCCACAAACTTAGAAAGTCATTTTTCTGCTGGGCACGATGACTCACACCTGTAATCCCAGCACTTTGGGAGGCTGAGGTAGGCGGATCACCTGAAGTCAGGAGTTCAAGACCAGCCTGGCCAACATGGTGAAACCCCATCTCTACTAAAAATACAAAAATTAGCCAGGCATGGTGGCAGGCACCTGTAATCCCAGCTACTCAGGAGGCTGAGGCAGGAGAATGACTTGAATCCAGGAGGTGGAGGTTGCAGCCAAAACAGCACCACTGCACTCCAGCATGGGCAACAGAGTGAGAATCCATCTCAAAAAAAAAAAGGCCGGGCGCGGTGGCTCACGCCTGTAATCCTAGCACTTTGGAAGGCCAAGGCGGGCGGATCACGAGGTCAGGAGATCAAGACCATCCTGGCTAACACAATGAAACCCCGTCTCTACTAAAAAATAGAAAAAATTAGCCAGGTGTGGTGGCGGGCGCCTATAGTCCCAGCTACTCAGGAGGCTGAGGCAGGAGAATGGCGTGAACCCGGGAGGCGGAGCTTGCAGTGAGCCGAGATCGCCCCACTGTACTCCAGCCTGGGCGACGGAGGGAGACTCTGTCTCAAAAAAAAAAAAAAAAGAAAATGACTTTTAGGTGAATTCAGGACATTATTCTGGAATCTGACTCCATAGTTTCCCTCCACCGTGAGTGTCATTAAACGCCGTGCATTTAGGAGCCAGTGCAGGATTTTCTTATATTCTGCTCAAGGGTAGCTGTCTTTTTGTTTGTTTGTTTGTTTGTTTGTTTGAGATGGAGTCTCCCTCTCGCCCAGGCTGGAGTGCAGTGGCTCAATCTCGGCTCACTGCAAAGAGGGTAGCTGTCTGTTTTATCAGCTATACCCACTGCATGCACACCCCAAGCAGCACCTACTCTCCATGCCACACCCAGGACAGACGATATGCACTCTGTCTCCCAAGCCTTCTTGGTGCATGTATCCAGGGGCAGCTGAACACAAGAGATGAAGTCATAGGCGACCCTGAAAACTGGCCATTGGGACCCAGCAGTGGCTAACAGGCGGGTCCTTCCAGACTCTGCAAAGCACCACATAGGTTGGTTTTTGGCCACGTGTGACTGGGTTGGTGGCAGCCCCCCTAGAGTGTCGTGATGCCACGTCTGCTGCTGGCCTCGACCCCATCCCCTGCCTAAGTGGGGCATACTCTTCTAGAGTGGAGAGGGCATGGGGATGAGCCTGCAGGTCTGCTGGGCCCGTGTGCAGAGCCCCAGACATCAGTGGATGCCTAGGGCACCTGGGGACTGCCTGACCTGGGCTGTGATGAGATCAACACTCCCTAGCTACCCTGGGAGCTCCTCCCCCACCCCTGCTTTCTGTCGCTGCCGGGTACTGCCTCTCAAGCCCTTGCTCTTCCCAGTAAGACCTGTGGACCATTCCAGAAGCCTCTGTCAGAGTTCCATCCACCCTCCCCTGCTCCAACTCTACCTTCTCAATGAGCTCAGCAGCCTCTGCGGAGGGAGGTCCTCTTATCAATGCTTGTCTGTTCCCCCTTCAACCGTCTCATTAAATATCCTCCTGCTAGTCAACACAGCCACCACCCCTACCTGCAAGCGCAGAGGACTGCCGTGCACAGGGATACGTTATAGAGAGCCAGGTGCTGTGTGTGTCCGTGTGTGCAGGTGTGTGCGAATATGAGGGCGTATGCACGTGTGTGCATGTGCCTGTGTGGCCATGGAAGGGTGAAGGTGGGTAGGCCACATTCGCCTCTGTGCCTGGTCCCAGAAGAGCGGGCCCTCCCCGCCAGAACTGACGATTCCATGCGCCTTGCAGGTACTTTAACTGCAGCTCCCCCGGGGTGCAGGCCTGCAGCCTTCCCGCCTCCTGCTGCATCGACCCCCGCGAAGATGGAGCCTCTGTCAACGACCAGTGCGGCTTCGGGGTCCTGCGCCTGGATGCGGACGCAGCTCAGAGAGTGGTGTACCTGGAGGGCTGCGGCCCGCCGCTCCGGCGGTGGCTGCGCGCGAACCTGGCGGCCTCGGGCGGCTACGCAATCGCGGTGGTGCTGCTGCAGGGCGCGGAGCTCCTGCTGGCCGCCCGGCTACTCGGGGCCCTCGCTGCCCGCAGGGGGGCGGCGTACGGCCCCGGAGCGCGCGGGGAGGACCGCGCTGGCCCCCAGAGCCCCAGCCCCGGCGCCCCGCCCGCTGCCAAACCCGCCCGGGGCTGAGCGCACGCCCCGAGGTCCGAGACCGCCACGCACAGGGATACAGGGGGCGCCTCCGCCCGGCTAAAAAGCGCTGCCTGCGCCGCCGCCGCCTCTTGATTTCGCTCGGGCTTCGGGTGACTTCGCCGCAGGACCTACCCAGCTCGCTCACTTCGCTCGCTCCGCGTCCCCCATGCCAGCCCCCAACGCAGGGCGCCCGGCGAAGCCACGGGACTGGCGGGAGGAGCACGCGGGGCCGGAGGAAATCCCGGGGCTGACCCTCACCTCCGAGCCCCCACTCCCACCCCAGCCGCACAGTTCCCACCTCCTGGCACCTCCCTCCCCTGGGGCCGCCACCCCTTCTGGGCTCGTGATGGTGGAGCTAAGGTCCAGGCCTCTCCCTCCCGAGTGCATTTTTGGGGAGATAGTAAATGTTTTATTTGGGTGTATCATTCATACAGTAAAGAAACCAATCTTCAGAGGCAGCGTGGGGAATTCTTACCCATCGAAGACCGTGAACCACCACAGGTCCGAGCGGGGAGTTCCAGCCCCTGGCGGCGCGCTCAACCCCAAGTCAGCCCTGCAGTGACTACATTGCCAGGGCCAGCGGGGCCTGTTTCGGGCTTTCACATAAGCGGAATCCCAGAGGGTCTGTGCAGAGTCAGATCTGGCCCTTGCTGCGAATGGACTGGTCCATGTGAACAGGGGGCTACTGTGAGGGCCCCTGCTGCTGGGCCAGCTTGCAGAGCTCTTGCTTCCCCTGGATGTGGTGTCAGGAGTGGGATCTTGGTTACAAATGGGCATGTTTGTTTTTGTTGTTTTGTTTTGAGACAGGGTCTCGCTCTGTCACCCAGGCTGAAGTGCAGTGGCAGGGTCTCAGCTCACTGCAGCCTCCGCCTCCCTAGCTCAAGCAATCTCCCACCTTAGCCTCCTGAGTAGCTGGAACTACAGGGGCCCGCCACCACGCCCAGACAATTTTTTGTATTTTTTTATTTTTATTTTTTGAGATGGAGTTTTGCTCTTGTTGCCCAGGCTGGAGTGCAATGGCACGATCTTGGCTCACCACAACCTCTGCCTCCCGGGTTCAAGTGATTGTCCTGCCTTAGCGTCCCAAGTAGCTGGGATTACAGGTATGGGCCACCATGCCTGGCTAATTTGTATTTTTAGTAGAGACAGGGTTTCTCCATGTTGGTCAGGCTGGTCTCGAACTCCTGAGCTCAAATGATCTGTCCACTTTGGCCTCCCAAAGTACTGGGATTACAGGTGTGAGCCACAGTGCCTAGCCTCATTATTGTTATTTTCTGTTTGTTTGTTTGTTTGTTTTATTTTTTGAGACGGAGTCTCCCTCTGTCACCCAGGCTGGAGTGCAGTGGCACGATATCGGCTCACTGCAAACTCCATCTCCTGGGTTCACGCCATTCTCCTGCCTCAGCCTCCCAAGTAGCTGGGACTACAGGCGCCTGCCGCCACGCCCGGCTTTTTTTTTTTTTTTTTTGTATTTTTAGTAGAGACGGGGTTTCACCGCATTATCCAGCATGGTCTCGATCTCCTGACCTCGTGATCTGCCTGCCTCGGCCTCCCAAAGTGCTGGGATTATAGGCGTGAGCCACCGCGCCCAGCCTATTGTTATTTTCAAATACAGACATGGTCTTGTTATGTTGCCCAGGCTGGTCTTGAACTCCTGGACTGCAGTGATCCTCCCGCCTTGGCCTCCTAAAATGCTGAGATTATAGGCATGAGCCACTGTGCCCAGATACAGCCAGTTTTAGTGGGCACTGTCTAAGGACGAGCTGGCTGGGTGCTCTGGAGGAGTTGCTAGTGTCACTGTGCCTCAGTTTCTCTCTTGTGAGGTGGGAGTAGGAGCTCCGGCCTCACGGCGTGTGGTGTAAGCCATGTCCAGTCTCATCTTCTCTGTGTGGCCTGTTCCAGCCACCTGCACGCTTCATTGACTATGGCCCCTGGGTGTGCACCAAGGCCTTCTGCCTTGACCCAGCCATGGCCTGACATTGCGTGTCTTGGGGCCACCAGCAAGGCTCAGTGAGAGTGTGAGCCCAAGGGCTGTCTTCCCACTCAGGCAGGCCAGCCCCTCCTGCCCCACTGCCCACCCCTTCCCCCATGTGCTCCTGCTCAAGTGACCCCACCACAGGCCCTGTCCCATGCACAAATATGCCACGGACAGGCAAGGGCACACTAATTTTATTTTGAAATAGGGACTGCAAGGGCGGGCTGTATTGAGAAGGATGGCCCCCTGGTGTGATGAGCTTGGGGCCTCATCTGCTCACCGTGCACGCCCTGGAGTCCTGCTACCCAGCATGTCCAAACCAAGGGCACCCCCCTGGGAAGGGATGCAGAGACGGGGAGCTTCTCTGTATCCCCTTACAGGCAGGACAGGGGGCTGGGGTGCACTCTGGGGAGACCTGCCCTAGCTTTCCAGCTGGGAGGAGGGGACGATCTGGGGTCCAGCAGGCTCCCGGGCTGGGGTCCACTTCCCATTCTCCCTGGGAGTGGAGACCGGCCAAGCCTCTCTGTGGGCAGGACTGAGGGGTGGGCCTGTGTCTTCAGATGTTGAGCAGGGCCTGGCCAGCCCCTGAGGGGGCATCCTAGAGGGAGGTGGTGGGCTCCTGGTGACTGTTATTAATATGTAGGGGGAGACCTGAGGTTGCAGTCCCATCCTGGTGTCCAGGTGCCATCTGGGCTAGGGAGGCATCTCCTCAACAGGAATCCTGAGCAGGATTTAGAGCACAGTGGGCAGGAGGGGGAGGGTCTGGACCTCAGCAGGGCCTCGTGCTAGATGATGCCATATTGGGCCAGCTCGTGCAGCTCCAGGTGGTTGAAGGCCTCCCAAGGGCAGATGACTGTGATGTCTGTGGGAGAAACGGGCCACGGATCAGAGAGGATCCCACGGCCCAGGGACCCCCCCATCCCCTGTGGCCCTGTTTCCCACAGCCCAGGTGTAGCCCTACAGTGTGCTGAGTGGGGACGTGCGGACGCCGGCGTGGGGCCCTCCTCTGGGGACACACTGGCTGTGGGGGAAGGAGGGTGGGTGCAGCAGGTCCAGGGGAGGGAACCAGAGGAGGGTGGGGCTTGCTGAAGGGGAGGAGGCAGCGAGGGGTTTCTTTCCCAAACCCCTCCCCTCACCTGGTGCAAGTGTCCCAAATGGGGACAGCCCCACCCTCTAGATCCAGTGGATCTGGAGCTCAGTGTTGGGGGAAGAAGTGATGGATAGGCTGGGGGTCCCTAAGTGAAAAGCAGGGGAGGTGGGGGCCGAGGTGGGCTGCAATGGGCCCCGGGCGTGCTGGGTGTGCCTGGGGGGACCTGGGCAGACCTCGGGTTGGTACTGGCAGCCGTCATACCTGTTCCCAGGCCTTCCATTCCAGGGATGTCGTCCCCAAACCTGCAAGGACAGAGCAGTCAGGGACATGGCCGGGCCCAGCCCTGGCTCAGTCAGCCTGAGGCCCGAGGTCATCTCTAGCCTTCCTAGGAGATGAGGCGTTTGGCTGGGAGCCCAGTGGGCAGAGACCCGCCTCCTCCCCAACCTCCCAGGGCTTGGTGCGTCTGAGGAGGCTTCCTTCACAGACCCAGGGTGAGTCTGCTACCCAGAGCATCATGGGGCTGAGGCCTAGAAAAGGAGGTGCAAGTCCCAGGATGCTGGGCAGGTGCGTGCCCTGGGGGAGTACAGAGGGGGTGCGTGGTTGGTGCATGGTCTGAGTGTAGATTTGTGAAGGTGGCTTGTCTGTGAGTGTGCCTCACGTGCATATGTGGAGGTGTGAGCGTGTTTGTGCACGCACATAAGAGTGTCATGCCCGTGTGTGCGCACACGTGTGAGTGGACACTCCTCGGTGCGTTGATGGGAGCGCGGTGCCTGTGTGCGCACACGAGTGAGTGGACACTCCTCGGTGCACTGATGGGAGCGAGATGCCCGTGTGTGCGCATGTGTGAGTGGACACTCCTCGGTGCATTGTGCCATGGCTGTCCCTGGGTGGCAGTGGTTGTATATTTCTTTTTTTATTTGAGACGGAGTCTCACTCTGTCGCCCAGGCTGGAGTGCAGTGGCGTGATCTCGGCTCACCGCAAGCTCTGCCTCCCGGGTTCACGCCATTCTCCTGCCTCAGCCTCCCGAGTAGCTGGGACTACAGGCGCCCGCCACCACGCCCGGCTAATTTTTTGTATTTTTTAGTAGAGACAGGGTTTCACCTTCTTAGCCAGAATGGTCTCGATCTCCTGACCTCGTGATCCACCCGCCTCGGCCTCCCAAAGTGCTGGGATTACAGGCATGAGCCACCGCCCCCGGCCGTTTTGTTTTTTTGAGACGGAGTTTTGTTCTTCTTGTTGCCCAGGCTGGAGTGCAATGGCGCGATCTCAGCTCACCACATCCTCTGCCTCCCGGATTCAAGCGATTCTCCTGCCTCAGCCTCCTGAGTAGCTGGGATTACAGGCGTGCACCACCATGCCTGGCTAAATTTGTATTTTTAGTAGAGACGGGTTTCTCCATGTTTGTCAGGCTGGTCTCAAACTCGCGACCTCAGGTGATCTGCCCACCTCAGCCTCCCAAAGCGCTGGGATTACAGACGTGAGCCACCGCACCTGGCCGGCAGTGGCTGTATTTTCAAGCATGGTTGGCAGTAGCATCTGGAGCGGGTGACAGGAGCCCCCATTTCCCCTTCCCCCTCCTCCATCCCTGCTCAGGCCCTCAGGCATCGCCCCACCTACCCCAGCTGTGAGGCTGGGACCACTCACCCAGAGTAGTGGCCCCAGGCCCTGCCCCGCCCTCCCCTTCCTGTGCAGCCTCAGGGCCGCCTCCTCCCTTTCAGAGGCCCCATCCCCCAGCTCTGCTTACCCTTGAACGCCTTTCTTTGGGGGCTTGCTCTTGAACTGCCTGGTCTGTCGCTGCTTAAATTTAGGGGGCCCTTTCCTGGGGGTGACAGGTCCCCCGGCCACCCTGGTGGCTGACCGGAACTCAGCCTTGGGCGGTTCCAGGTTCATGGTGAGGCTGACGGAGACACTGCGGCAACCTTGGCTCCTGGACTCCCTCCTGCTGCGGTCTGGGGGCAGACCAGGCCCGGGTCCCAGTCAGCCCTCCTGCTTCCAACCCTTGGGGGGGTCTCAACCCACCGGTGGAGGGGCTGAGACCCAGCCCCGCCAGCTCCAGCGTCATCCAGACAGCAGCCCCTGCAATCCGCCCTGGGGTAACCAGCCTGCCAGCTTTGCTTGGGTCCACCCGCACACTCCCATTCCCCTTGCCTAGTGGATGCCCCCCTGCAACGCTGGCCACACACAGCTCCGGACTCTCCCCTGTCCTGGCCTCCCTCGCCCCGGCCCACAATCCGCAGCAAACCTAGCCTCCCAACCTGTGGCAGGTCCTGAGCCTGGAGTCCTCACCACCTCCCTGTGGGTGACCACTGACAACTTCCTGCCCCTTCTCCTGCGTTCCCCACCCCAGGGGAGCGTGACTCCAGTCGGCATTTAACTGCTACTCTGGGGTTTTTTTTGTTTTGTTTTGTTTTTGAGACAGAGTTTTGCTCTTGTTGCCTGGGCTGGAGTGCAGTGGCACTATCTCGGCTCACTGCAACCTCCACCTCCCGGGTTCAAGTGATTCTCCTGCCTCAGCCTCCCCAGCAGCTGGGATTACCGGCGTCTGCCACCATGCCCAGCTAATTTTTGCATTTTTGCATTTTTAGTAGAGACGGGGTTTCACCATGTTGACGAGGTTGTCTCGAACTCCTGACCTCATGATCCACCCGCCTCAGCCTCCCAAAGTGCTGGTATTACAGGCGTGAGCCACCGCACCTGGCCCAGCTGCTACTCTGCTGAAAGTCCTCTGTGGCTCCTGCTGGGAATGGGCCTGCCAGGCCCAGCAGATGAGCCTGCCTCTGAGCTGCCTTTCCTGATGGTTAGTGGGCTGCCTCCATCTCAGGTCCCCGCTCAGGGAGGCTTCCCCTGAACCCCCGCCCTGCAGCCACTGTGTCCTTAGGTTCTGATTTGCCGCTTCTCATCACGCGTCGAGTTAGCCCTGATTCCAGGCTGGTGGGCGTCTCCCGGGCTGTTGCCCTCTGATTCTTCTTTTTTTTTTTTTTTGAGACGGAGTCTTGCTCTGTCACCGAGGTTGGAGTGCAGTGGCGAGATCTTGGCTCACTGCAACTTCTGCCTCCCGGGTTCAAGTAATTCTCCTGCCTCAGCCTCCAGAGTAGCTCAGATTACAGGCATGCGCCACCACACCCAGCTAATTTTTCTTTGTGTTTTTAGTACAGATGGGGTTTCACCATCTTGGTCAGGCTGGTCTCGAACTCCTGACCTTGTGATCCGCCCGCCTCGGCCTCCCAAAGTGCAGGGATTACAGGCGTGAGCCACCGCGCCCGGCCTAAAAAAGTTTTAATACCTGCCAAAGTAGCCCCCTAGGATCCTATTCCAGAGCTGTGGCTGGAATCTCACCTTTTTTTTTTTTTTTTTTTTTTAGACGGAGTCTCGCTCTGTCGCCCAGGCTGGAGTGCAGTGGCACGATCTCAGCTCACTGCAAGCTCCACCTCCTGGGTTCACGCCATTCTCCTGCCTCAGCCTCCCCAGTAGCTGGGACTACAGGCGCCCAACACCACGCCCGGCTAATTTTTTTTTTTTTTGTATTTTTTAGTAGAGATGGAGTTTCACCATGTTAGCCAGGATGGTCTCGATCTCCTGACCTCGTGATCCACCCACCTTGGCCTCCCAAAGTGCTGGGATTACAGGCGTGAGCCACTGCGCCCGGCCAACCCCTCTGATTCTTATTGATGGGTTTATTGCTTTCTGCCTCTTGTCTGTGCTTTGCAGTTGGGGTGCTGTCAGTTCCCTTCACCCACTCACGGAGGCATCCCTGAGCCCCTCAGCACCATGACAGGCACCCCGCAGTGCTGATGGAGAATGACCCACAAAATGGGGGGCAGGGTCCCCAGGCACGGCACCCCTGGGAAAGGGGCCTGTCTCAGAGACTCGGTGCTGAGCTGTGAAGCCCTGCGTTCCCCAACCCCACTTCATAGAGGGACAAGCTGGGGCTCGGGGACGGAGGGTGCTGGGCATGTGTTCCCCCTGCTGGGGGAATCACCAGGCCCTCTCTGTGTCTGGAGTCAGCTCGGGGAGCAGGGTCACCCGCCTGGCGTGGCGTGGCGTGGCTGAGGGGCCTCGGCCGCTCTGGACGAGATCAGTGTCTCCGCACTGCTGCACAGGGCGGCCTCTCCTCCTCCTCTCCCTACAGCCTCTCCCCAGATGCCCTAAGCCCCAGTGACCTGGGCCAAGGGCAGTTCAGCTTCCCCTAAGCCTATTAACAGCAGAGGGGAATTCCTAATCTCCCATCGAGCTGCTGTCAGCTGCACATGCTGCCAGAAAGTTCTAGAAGGAGGCACATGACACAGACAGGAGGGGCTGCTTGCCCGCACTGGATGCCCCAGGGACCACCTCTTGGGGTCCCCTTTCCTGCCCCTGGTCTTTTTGGCTGGGATTCCTGACTCCAGCCCTGGGCTACCACCAGCTGTTTGCTGAGCTTCAGGCGTGAGAGTGATCAGAAAGCAAGGGCAGGTGGCCCATTTCGGGGACGCGGGCTCTGCAAGGGGTGCTGGGCACCTGGGATTGGGGTGGACCCTGCCATGGCACCTTCCCTCACTAAGGTTCAGCCTCTGTCCCCGGGACTGGGACCAGCACCAGCCTGTGCAAAACCAGCACTCAGGAGCCCGGTGGTCCCAGCTTCTCAGATCCCATGGCACCCAATCCTCATATCCTAGATAGCACAGGCCCCGTCCAGCTGCTTCCTCAGCCCTGGGACATGGGCTGTCCTGGGCAGCTCTGGGCCCTGATGGAGCTCCAACCATCAGATGCCATCCACGTGGAAACCGCTGCCTGCGCTGCCCTGGCCCGACCCAGCCTGTGATTGGCATCCACTCAGGTCAGCTGAGCCCACGTGGCCTGAGGTTCCCAGACCATCACTGGCCTGGGGATGGTGGAAGCACTGGTTACCATGGGGGAGCAGAGGAGGAGGTTGGCTGGGAGTCCCCTCTGAATAACAGGGTGGCGGGTAGGCTTCTGCAGACCTAGACCCCAGCCACGGTGGTAAAAGCCTGTCAGCTCCCTGCCCCTTGGGTGATGAGCAGACCCCCACTAACTCACTGGGGGAAGTGGCTGCCAGGAAAGACAGCGGGGTTGGCCACTACTCACCAAGTGCAGGGCGGGTCTCAGGGGGCTGTGCTGTGAGTGCTCGGCCTTCCTCCGCAGGGTGCCAGCCCCGGCCTTTATCTCGCTGCTTCATGAGCTGATTAGGCATCTCAGTGCCACCCTAATGAGATTGTTGGGCCCCGAGGGGGGGCACAACCACCAAGGTTCAGGGGATGTGGAGGAGGGGCTCAGGTGCTGTCAAGGGCTCCAAGGAAGGACACCCAGCAGATGGGGCCGGGACAGGGAGAGAAGTGTGACCCTGAACAGCCAGGCTCCTGCAGCTGCCCATCTTCCAGATGGAAGCAACCACAGTGTCTGCTGTCTTGGGCCTCCCTACTGCCTTTCCTGATCCCGCCTGATCTCTGAAGGGCCCACCTTCATGGTCCCCAAAACCCTCTGCAGCCTGGCCCTCACCCGCTGCTGTGGCCTCACATCTCGCCCCTCCCACCCCAGGGCCTTTGCACCTGCTGCTCCTGAAACCAAACAAGGACCCCCCCGCTTAGGGGCCTGTGGGTCTTCCCAAGCACAGAAGCAAGGACAATGTTGAGTTCCTTCAAGGGCAAGCCAGGCCCCCAGCCAGCCCAGAGAAGGAAATGAGCAGCCGATCCACAGGAAGGTCACAAGAAGGTCACAGGAGCTTAGAACAACAGATGGAAGCCAGAGTCCCGAGAGTCTCCATAGAAGCAAACCATGCCATCTTAGCAGGTGCCCCTCAGTTGTTTTCCAGAAACAGGGACTCCCACCAAAGGCGTGTGCTGGCACACAGACCTCAGATGAGCGGGAGCTGAGGACTGGCCTCTGACCACCCTTCTCTTACCTAAATTTCTTCCTGAGGGGCCTGAAGGAGGCCATGCCCACAACCCAGAGCTAACATTCTTTCCTGCGGATCCCAAAGTTTTAGACAAAGATTCGCTTCTGCACCAAATCAGAAAACCTTTGAATCCACCTATGACCCGTGGTCCCTGGCTTCAAGATCTCCTTGCTATTTATGGCAAAACCAGTGTACAACCTCCATGTACTGATTTATGACTTGCCTGTGACCTCTGCCTCTGCACCTTTAAAAACCCATAACTCAGGCCGGGTGTGGTGGCTCATGCCTGTAATTCCAGCACTTTGGGAGGCTGAGGCAGGTGGATCACAAGGTCAGGAGATCGAGACCATCCTTGCTAACATGGTGAAACCCCGACTCCACTAAAAATACAAAAAAATTAGCCGGGCGTGGTGGCATGTACCTGTAATCCCAGCTACTTGGGAGGCTGAGGCAGGAGAATGGCGTGAACCCGGGAGGCGGAGCTTGCAGTGAGCCAAGATCACGCCACCGCACTAGAGCCTGGGCGACAGAGCGAGATTCTGTTTCAAATAAATAAATAAATAAATAAAAACCCATAACTCAGCCGGGAGCAGTGGCTCTCAAACAGCGCTTTGGGAGGCTGAGGCAGGAGGATCACTTGAGGCCAGGAGTTCAAGACCAGCCTGGACAACATAGTGAGACCCCCCATCTCTACAAAAAATAGAAAAAATTAGCTAGGTGCAGTGGCTCACTTCTTATTTTATTATTTTATTTTTGAGACAGAGTCTCGCTGTGTTGCCCAGGCTGGAGTGCAGTGGCGTGATCTCGGCTCACTGCAACCTCTGCCTCCTGAGTTCGAGTGATTCTCCTGCCTCGGCCTCCTGAGTAGCTGGGATTACAGGCTCCCACCACCACGCCCAGCTAATTTTTAATATTTTTAGTAGAGACGGGGTTTCACCATGTTAGCCAGGATGGTCTCCATCTCCTGACCTCGTGATCTGCCCACTTTGGCCTCCCGAAGTGCTGGGATTACAGGTGTGAGCCACCGCGCCCGGCCACAGTGGCTCACTTCTATAGACCCAGCTACTTGGGAGGCTGAGGCAGGAGGATCCCTTGAGCCTGGGAGCTCGAGGCTGCAGCGAGCCATGGTCAAACCACTCCAGCCTGGGGGACAGAGAGACCCTATCTCTGAAGAAATATGAAAATTTCGAAACATTAAAAATAAAATCTGGACGGGCATGGTGGCTCACGCCTGTAATCCCAGCACTTTGGGAGGCCGAGGCAGGTGGATTACTTGAGATCAGGAGTTCGAGACCAGCCTGGCCAACATGGTGAAACCCTGTCTCTACTAAAAATACAAAAATTAGCTGGGCATGGTGGCATGCACCTGTAGTCCCAGTTACTCAGGAGGCTGAGGCAGGAGAATCGCTTGAACCCAGGAGGTGGAGGTTGCAGTGAGCTGAGATTGCACCACTGCACTCCAGCCTGGGCAACAGTGAGACTCTGTCTCAAAAAATAATAATAAAAATATAAATAGTAAAATAAAATAAAATGTATGAGTACTCCTTTTTTGGTATCATGTATCACAGACAATATACAAAGACAATCACATGAAAATACATAAAGCTCCAAATAGACCTAAACAAAGACCCTATAGCCTTGATTGTAAAACTCTAGCCATGAGACTGGCAAAAATCACTAGTCCAGAAAGGACAGCTGGATTCAAGTTATGCCGCAATAAATGGAACAAGTCAAAAACCTCTTGTCCCACATGGCTCAATCCCTCACTCAGCCCCAGAGGAAACAAGATTGCAATCCATATCTTTTTTTTTTTTTTTTTTTTTTTGAGAGGATCTGGCTCTGTCACCTAGGCTGGAATGCAGAAGTGAAATATCGGTGGCTGCAGGAATTCAAGGTTGCAGAGAGCTATTATTGTACCATTGCACTTTAACCTGGGTGACAGAGCGAGACCTCAACTCTAAAATAGTAAAATAGGCCAGGCATGGTGGCTCATCCCTGTACTTTTGGAGGACGAGGTGGGTGGACCACCTGAGGTCAGGAGTTTGAGACCGGCCTGGCCAATATGGTGAAACCCCATCTCTACTAAAACTAAAAAAATTAGTGGGGCGTGGTGGCGGGCGCCTGTAGTCCCAGCTACTCAGGAGGCTGAGACAGGAGAATTGCTTGAACCCAGGAGGCGGAGGTTGCAGTGAGCCGAGATCATGCCACTGCACTCCAGCCTGCAGCCTGGGCAACAGAGTGAGACTCTGTCTCAAAAAAACAAACAAACAAAAAAGAGTTAATTACATGGGAATGAGAATAAACTAATAAAGGACTATGATAAATATTTTTGACTTTTTGTTTGAAATGTTACTGATTTTTTGTTTCCCAGAGTCAAGACTCGCTCTCTCTCTCTCTCTCTCTCTCTCTCTCTCTCTTTCTTTCAGACAGAATCTCACACTGGTTGTTTGGGCTGGAGTGCAGTGGTGCGATCCAAATCACTGCAAACTCTGCCTCCTGGGTTCAAGCGATTCTCCTGCCTCAGCCTCCCAAGTAGCTGGGATTACAGGTGTGTGCCCGCCACCACACCTGGCTACTTTTTTGTATTTTAATAGAGACGGGGTTTCACTATGTTGGCCAGGCTGATCTTGAACTCCTGACCTCGTGATCCACCCACCTTGGCCTCCCAAAGTGGGATTACAGTGTGACCCACCATGCCCAGCCTCTTTTTGGCTAATGTTTTTGTATTTTTAGTAGAGATGGGGTTTCGCCGTGTTAGCCAGGATGGTCTCGATCTCCTGACCTTGTGATCCGCCAGTCTCAGCCTCCCAAAGTGCTGGGATTACAGGCGTGAGCCACTGTGCTTGGTCTCTTTTTTTTTTTTTGAGACAGTTTCACTCAGGCTGGAAGGCAGTGGCATGATCTTGGCTCACTGCAACCTCTGTCTCCTGGGTTCAAGCAATTATCCTGCCTCAGCCTCCAGAGTAGCTGGGATTGCAGGCGCAAGCCACCATGCCGGGCTAATTTCTGTATTTTTAGTAGAGACAGGGTTTCACCATGTTGGCCAGGCTGGTCTCGAACTCATGACCGTAGGTTATCCACCTGCCTCAGCCTTCCAGAGTGCTGGGATTACAGGCGTGAGCCACTGCGCCCGGCCAACAGGCTACTTTTATTACATAGTAAAGTGAATACCAGAACTCCAAAGTACGTTTGACTTTTTATTGGGAACGGAGGTTGTCAAGTTAAAAAGCAGCAAATGAAGCGTGAGTAAGGAGACTCCTTGTTGCCACAGATAGACATGACCCCGTAAGATGTGACATAGGAGGTGTTTCAATTTGTGACCCCAGCCCAGAGGTGACAAGTGCTTTTCCATTCAATCTAATACAGCTGATTCCTACTAAGAAGGAACACAGGCCGGGCACGGTGGCTCATGCCTGTAGTCCCGGCACTTTGGGAGGCCGAGGCGGGCGGATCACAAGGTCAGATTGAGACCATCCTGGCTAATATGGTGAAACCCCGTCTCTAGTAAAAATACAAAAATTAGCCGGGTGTGGTGGCTGGCACCTGTAGTCCCAGCTGCCAGGGAGGCTGAGGCAGGAGAATCATTTAAACCCGGGAGGCGGAGGTTGCAGTGAGCTGAGATGGCGCCACTGCACTCCAACCTGGGCGACAGAGCAAGACTTCATCTCAAAAATCAATCAATCAATAAATAATAAAAAAGAAATTAAGCGGTGATGTGGAACACGCCTTAAATTGTCGTTCACCACATTTTCATATCTTCACAGTAATGCAAAACACAGTCACTTGCAGAACCGGTTCTGATGACTTAAATACCAGGTAAAATTTTAGCCCTCTACGTAATTGCTTGGAAGTTACTTATGTTTACATGAAATGAAACTATTAGGCCGGGCACGTTGGCTCACGTCTGTAATCCCAGAACTTTGGGAGGCCAAGGTGGGCGGATCACCTGAGGTCAGAAGTTGGAGACCAGCCTGACCAACATGGAGAAGACCTGTCTCTACAAAAATACAAAATTAGCCGGGTATGGTGGTGCATGCTTGTAATCCCAGCTACTCAGGAGGCTGAGGCAGGAGAATCGATTGAACCCAGCAGGCAGAGGTTGCAGTGAGCCAAGATCGTGCCATTGCACTTCAGCCTGGGCAACAAGAGCGAAACTTCATCTCAAAAAAAGAAAAGAAAAAAAGAAAAGAAACAAAATGAGACTATTAGGCTGGGCACGGTGGCTCACACCTGTAATCCAGCACTTTGGGAGGCTGAGGCAGGTGGATCAGCTGAGGCCAGGTGTTCGACACCAGCTTGGCCAACATGGCGAAACCCTGTCTCTACTAAAAATACAAAAAATTAGCCAGGCGTGGTGGCAGGTGCCTTAATCCTAGCTACTGGGGAGGCTGAGGCAGGAGAATTTTTTGAACCCGGTAAGTGGAGGTTGCAGTGAGCAGAGATTGTGCCATTGCTCTCTAGCCTGGGTGACAGAGACTCTGTCTCAAAACAAAAAAATGAAGCTATTAATACTTTTCTACAGCAGTAACTACACACAGGAAGACCAAGACAAGCACAAGTTAAGGAATGGAGCTTTCCCAAAGCGGCTGTGTATAAAGACTATAAACTGTTTTTCGTTTGTTTTTTGAGAACAAACAAACTCACTGCAGCCTTGATCTCCTCAGGCTCAAGCAATCCTGCCACATCAGCCTCCTGAGTAGCTGGGACTACAGGTGCTCACCACCACACCCGGCTAATTTTTGTATTTTTTGTAAAGATAGAGTCTCACTATGTTGCCCAGGGTGGTCTCAAACTCCTAGACTCAAGTGATCCACCCATCTCAGACTCCCACAGTGCTAGGATTACAGACGTGAACTGCCGTGCCCGGCCGGACATACGTAGTTTTTTGCCATGGCTTTTCTTGTGTTCTCTATCTACAGGCTAAGCAGATTCTGTGTGCTGCCCTGGGGTCTTTAATTACTTCAAGTGCTCATGTTGAACTATGAATATGATTGTGTGTGTGATTGTTTTGTTTTTAGAGACAGGGGTCTCACTCTGCCACCCAGGCTGGAGTGTAGTGAGGCAATCATGACTTACTTCCGTCTTGACTTCCTGGCCCAAGTGATCCTCCTGCCTCAGCCTCCCAAGTAGGTGGGACTACAGGTACACACCACCATGCCCAGCTAAGTTTTTAAAAATTGTTTTGTAGGCTGGGCATGGTAGCTCATACCTGTAATCACAGCACTTTGGAGGCCAAGGCAGGAGCCCAGGAGTTTACGACCAACTTGGGCAACGTAGCAAGACCCCCATCTCCACATACAGACACAGACAAAAAACAATGAACCGGGCATGGTGGCACTTGCCTGTAGTCCCAGCTACTTGGTAGGCTAAGATGGGAAGATCACTTCAGCCTTGGCGGTTGAGGCTGCAGTGAGCTATGCCTGATGGTGGCAGGAGGCAGTCGAATGCCTAGGCAGATAGGGGCAGGTCCCCAGTGAAACCCCACCTTCAAGCCAAAGACAAAAAGCCTGAAAGCCAGCCAGGCACAGTGGCTCATGCCTGTAATCTCAGCACTTTGGAAGGCAGAGGTGGGTGGATCACCTGAGGTCAGGAGTTCGGGACCAGCCTGGCCAATATGGTGAAACCCCGTCTCCACTAAAAATATGAAAATTAGCCAGGCATGCCGGGTGCAGTGGCTCATGCCTGTAATCCTAGCACTTTGGGAGGCTGAGGCGGGTGAATCACGAGGTCAGGAGTTCAAGACCAACTCTGGCCAAGATGGTGAAACCCCGTTGCTACTGAAACTACAAAAATTAGCCATGCGTGGTGGTGGGTGCCTGTAATCCCAGCTACTTGGGAGGCTGAGGCAGGAGAATCGCTTGAACCTGGGCGGCAGAGGTTGCAATGAGCCAGAGATTGGGCCACTGCACTCCAGCCTGCGACAGAGTGAGACTCTGTCTCAAAAAAAAAAAAAAAAAAAAAATCAGCCGGGCATGGTGGCAGGTGCCTGTAATCCCAGGCACTCGGGAGGTTGAGGCAGGAGAATCACTTAAACCCGGGAGGCAGAGGTTGCAGTGAGCCAAGATCGCACCACTACACTCCAACCTGGGTGACAGGGCGAGACTCTGTCTCAAAAAAAAGAAAATCTTTAAATCTACCTATGACCTGGAAGCCCCCTCCCTTCAAGTTGTCCCTCCTTTCCTGACCAAACCAATGTACATATGATAGGTATTGATTGGTGTATTATGTCTCCCTAAAAAGTATAAAAGCAACATGTGACCACGTTGGGCATATGTTGCCAGGACCTCCTGAGGCTGTCACAGGCATGTCGTCAACCTTCGCAAAATAACCTTTCCAAACTTATTGACCACTAAAGAACTCATCCCTGTAACCAAAACCTGCCTGTTCCCCAAAAAGTACTGAAATAAAAAATAAATAAATTGGCCAGGCATGGTGGCTCACACCTGTAATCCCAGCACTTCAGGAGGCTGAGGTGGGCAGATGGCTTGAGGTCAGGAGTTCGAGACCTGCCTGACCAACATGGCAAAACCACGTCTCTACTAAAAATATAAAAATTAGCCAGACGCTGTGGGGCACGCCTGTAGTCCCAGCTACTTGGGAGACTGAGGCAGGAGAATCGCTTGAACCCGCGAGGTGGAGGTTGTGGTGAGCCGAGATCGCGCCACTGCACTGCGGCCTGGGCCACAGAGCAAAACTTCATCTCAAATAAATCAATAAGTAGATTAATTGAGGCCTGTCTCAGATACTTTTGGTTTATAGCTCTCACTAACAACTCATGAAAACTAAGCAGTTGGCCGGGCACAGTGGCTCATGCCTGCAATCCCAGCACTTTACAGGGCCGAGGCAAGTGGATTACCTGAGCCCAGGAGTTCAAGACCAGCTGGGTGATATGGCGAAACCCCGTCTCTAGTAAAAATACAAAAAATTAGCTGGATGTGGTGGCACGCGCCTGTAGTCCCAGCTACTTGTGTGGCTGAGGCAGGAGAATCGCTTTGAACCCAGGAGGCGGAGGCTGCAGAACTAAGCAGTCCGCAGACTTGCTTTGGGGATCCTGGGTACCAAAAATATGGACCTGGGTCTTTGGGCGACTTGGTGGGGAGTGGCATCCCATGAGCACAGGATGAGGAATCTTACTTCGGGAATTCTTGCTGAGAAAAGTGCGTCGGGAAGGCCGCCCAGCAGAGAGGAATTCACTCACCGGCTCAGCTTGTCTTAGATAATAGGGTAGCCGTAGATCACATCTTAGCTGAGCAGGGAGAACGTATAAGGTTGCAAATCCCACGTCCTGTACTTACACACATGAATCTGCAAAGATTAAAAACTCATGTAGGTGACATTGGAGAACAGGCCACTGGGTTATGGCAGGTTTCCCTGACTGTCACTGAGAACTGTTTTCTTTCCTTGTTTTCTTAGATTTCTTATGGAATAATCCACATTTTCAGGATTGCTAAACTTAGGCATGTCAGCCTTGCTAATTTTTTTTTTTTTTTTTTAGGCGGAGTCTCGCTCTGTCGCCCAGGCTGGAGTGCAGTGGCGTGATCTCAGCTCACTGCAAGCTCCGCCTCTCGGCTTCACGCCATTCTTCTGCCTCAGCCTCCTGAGTTGCTGGGACTACAGGTGCCCGCCACCATGCCCAGCTAATTTTTGAATTTTTAGTAGAGACAGGGTTTCACCATGTTAGCCAGGATGGTCTCGATCTCCTGACCTCATGATCAGCCCGCCTTGGCCTCCCAAAGTGCTGGCTTTACAGGCGTGAGCCACCGCGCCCGGCCGGTTTTTTTTTTTTTCTTTTTGAGATAGAGTCTTGCTCTGTCACCCAGGCTGCAGTGTAATGGCACAATCTCGGCTGACTGCAACCTCTGCCTCCCAGGTTCAAGCAATTCTGCCTCAGCCTCTCGAGTATCTGGGACTACAGTTGTGTGCCACCATGCCCCACTAACTTTAGTATTTTTTTTTTGAGATGGAGTCTTGCTCGCTGTTGCCCAGGCTGGAGTGCAGTGGTGCGATCTCGGCTCACCGCAACCTCCACCTCTGGGTTCCAGCAATTCTCCTGCCTCAGCCTCCTGAGTAGGTGGGATTATAGGCACCCGCCACCGCGCCCAGCTAATTACTGTAATTTCAGTAGAGAAGGGGTTTCCCCACGTTTGGCCAGGCTGGTCTCAAACTCCTGATCTCAGGTGATCCACCCACCTAGGCCTCCCAAAATGCTGAGATTACAGGCGTGAGTCGCCACGCCTGGCCACGTCCTGCTGCTCTTACCAACTCCCCTGGGAGCTGCGGCTGAAGGAGCTGGAAGGACTGGTTCCAGGTAGTGCTTGGGCCACTGAGGGCTGATCTGCAGCCCCTGCCAGGCTGGTGGAAGGGCACCCGAGGACCCCTGCCAGGGATTGATGGCAGCTGGACAGATGGGCACTTCCAGGCTGCCTGTGGGCTTCTGTGCCTGCCAAAGGCTTTGCCACAGCGACTCAATGAGATCAGATGGCCTTCCCTCTGCTGCACGCTGAGACCAACCAGAGCAGGCCTTTGCCAGGACTTGGGGGAAGCTGGGACCTGGCCTGGAAGGGGCGCTGGGGTCACTGTCATTTGACTGTCCAACGAAAAGGGGTCCTATTTATTTATTGAGTCAGAGTTTCACTCTTGTCACCTAGGCTGGAGTGCAGTGGCATGACCTCAGCTCACTGCAACCTCTGCCTCCTGGGTTCCTCAGCTTCCTGAGTAGCTGGGATTACAGGCGCCTGCCACCACACCCGGCTAATTTTTGTATTTTTAGTAAAGATGGGATTTCACCATGTTGGTCAGGCTGGTCTCCATCTCCTGACCTCATGATCTGCCCGCCTCCGCCTCCCAAAATACTGGGATTACAGGTGTGAGCCACCACACCCGGCCGGGGGTCTTATTTTACCCTCATAGCAGGGTGATGGCTCCAAGAGCTCCGGAGGTGCATAATGCCCACCTGGACCTGCTTGCTTTGAAGATGCAACACAGGCCTTATGGACAACCACACAAAAGCCTCCTGTTGAGGCCAAATCAGCAGCCATTCTGGTTGGCAGACATACTGCCAAAAAAAGCACCCCCAAAACAAAAACCTCCTGTGAAACCACCATAGAGAATTTATTTTTTTCTCAGGTGAAGTCAGTAACTAATTCTTCCTATTCCCGTTGGACACAAGGAGTCTGTGAGGGGGTGTGAAGGAAGGAGGCTGCGGCTGCGTCCTGGACTCCGTCCTGCGGGAGGGAGTCCAGCAGGGCTGGCTCAGCCTCCGCACCTGGTGTGCAGCCGGATCTCCATCCTGAGGAAGGCCTTGAGGTTCTCATCAGCCACGTGCTCCTCCAGGGCAGCCAGGGCCCGCTCCCCACCGTCCTGGAAGTGCTGCAGCAGCCTGTCCGCGTACTCCACCCACACGCAGTTGGGGCAGCCACTCATGCAGCAGTTTGTGGGCGGCTGGAGCTCAGGTGGCAGCGATGCCTTGGGCGGCCTGGTGCCGTCCGCACCTGCTTGGGAGCCCACCTCTACGTGGTCTGTCCCGAATTTTCTGCGCCCATCAGGGGCTTGCGCTCCGGGATGGTGCCTTTGAAGAAAGCTGCCACCTCCAGGAAGCCTCTGGCAGCAGTCCGGGCTGGAGAACCGGCGAGCCCCCTGAGGATGCAGACAAACATGTGACTCTCCAGGAAGCTGGTGAGGCCCGGTCTACCCCCAGCAGTGAGGACATTTCAGCTCTCCTGTCATTGGGCAACTGGCTCCATGTCCTCAGCTTTTTCACTTCCTGTGACTTTAGACATGTTATTTCACCTCTCTAGACTCAGTTTCCCCACTGTGCAATGGAAGTCATGGGTATGACACGGTGTGATTCACAAGAAGTGCCAGGATCAGGGCCTGGCGCCGGGTGTGCACTCCAGCAGATGGTGGGGGGTGGGGGAGGCACTCGCCACCTCCAGCTAAGATGGCTGCTCTGCGGACACCAGTATACGAGAGGTGTAACCCTGTAAGCTCTGGCCAGCCGAACACCTCTACCAGTATAACCAAGCCCCACCACCTCTGAGGGACCAACCGGAAGAATCGCACCACCCTTTATCCAAGTTTCCCTGTCACAAAGCCCAGGCCTCTCAGGCCCCTCTCATCCCAGCGTGAATGTCCTATAGGCAGTCTTCCCTCGCTCCCCTGCTCTATCTACCCAGGATCACGGACTGACACGCTACCAACTTCACTTATTTAACTAGTCCCGCGAGGAGCATCATCCGCTCCATGTCCACGGCCAGTCCCCAGAGCCCAGGAGGGCTCGCACACAGGCGCTCGGCAGATACCGAGAAACAGGAAAGTGGCCGTTCACCGGGCTGCTTCCTCTCCCGAGGCTAAGCGGCCCCTCCACAGATTCCGGGGCGGGGACTCGGTAAGAGCCGATGGAGGAGAGGAGCGAGGGGTCCTTCGGCGGCGGCCAGCGCGCGATCCTCCCGGCTCCGTCCCCACATGCGGGTGGAGGGGCCGGGGCTCCTCCCGGTACGTGCGGGCCCCCGGACAGCGGCCTCTCGGACGTGCCCTTCGGCGCTGCCAAGACCCCTCCTGGTACTTGCCGAGCCACGGGCCGCGGCGGCTACCGCCCGGCCTCCCTCGACCACCCTCCGCAGCAGCATCGCCCGCGGACGGGATCCGGCAACCCCTGACCGTGAGCGGCGGGCGCTCCGGCCAATCCCGGACCTTCAGGAAGTCGCGCCGCTCCAGCCAGCGTGAGGCTGAGCGCAGGAAGCGGAAGTGCCGATCGGTGGGGCGGAACCATGCAGGAAGGCGGAAGTGGCTTCGCTAGGGAGCCTCCCGGCGTGGAGATGGCGGGAGCTGGTCGCGGAGGAGCGGTGTCCAGGGTGCAGGCGGGTCCTGGGAGTCCCCGGCGAGCGCGGGGGCGGCAGCAAGTGCAGCCGCTGGGGAAGCAGCGCCCAGCCCCGTGGCCCGGGCTTCGCAGGTGACTGCGCTGCCCCGCGAGGCCGCCACACTTCCCCAGAGAAGGGGACGCCTTGAAGGCTCCGCCCGGGACCCCTTAGGGAGCGTTCGCTCGGACCCCTTCCCCAGGTCGGGCTCAGTGCCCTCCTCTGTCTGTGCCCGCGGCCCACGCTCCGCCAGGATCGGTTGAATGAATGGAGGCGCGAGCGAGTCCTTGGTTTTGCCTTTCCCGCGTCCCAGTGTCCCGTCTTTGCGGTTCTGGACGAGGTCAGGGCGGAAAGGCCTCCTGGGCTTTCGGAGTGCCTTTCGGCCTCGCGTCCCGTGAGGAAGCGGTTCAGGGACAGCCACTGAGTGAGACCGAGAGGAAAGATCCCTGCTTCCTGGACTGCTGGACCGGCTCGCACCACAGAAGCCAGATATGGCCCCTGTATAGATAGATTCTTTTTTTTTTTTTTTTGAGACGGAGTCTCACTCTGTGGCCCAGGCTGGAGTGTGGAGTGCAGTGGCGCGATCTCGGCTCACTGCAAGCTCCGCCTCCCGGGTTCACGCCATTCTCCTGCCTCAGCCTCCCGAGTAGCTGGGACTACAGGCGCCCGCCACCACGCCCGGCAAATTTTTTGTATTTTTAGTAGAGACGGGGTTTCACCGTGTTAGTCAGGATGGTCTCGATCTCCTGACCTCGTGATCCGCCCATCTCGGCCTCCCAAAGTGCAGGGATTAGAGGCGTGAGCCACCAAGCCCGGCCAGCCCGTGTAGATTCTATTGCCAGACCCAACTATTGTTTCTCTTACTGATTCTGCTTGTGCTTTACTTGGGACGGGTCTCACCCCCGTGTTCTTCCTCCCAGCAAAGAGAAGAAGAAAGTGAACTGCAAGCCGAAGAACCAGGACGAACAGGAGATCCCTTTCCGGCTCCGGGAGATTATGAGGAGCCGCCAAGAGATGAAAAACCCGATCAGTAACAAGAAGAGGAAGAAAGCAGGTGTGTGCAGGCCCATACTGGGCGGCAGTGAAGCTTTGTGTGTCTCAACCCGCCCAATCGCCCAAATACTTCAGAACGTTTCAGGCAGAGAAAATATGCCAAGACCCGGTGCTCAGAAGGTGGGGGAGCGTGGCCAAAGCTAAAGCAGTGGCTGGCAGCGGGTGGCGCTGTGGTTCCAGACGAGGCTTGGAAGGAGGCTGTGGGGTGGGCGGGAGGACCCGTTATGGGGCCTCAGGATCCATGCTAAGGAGCGGCGTTTTTTTCCCCCAAAAGTAGCGAAGATTCATCAGAGATTTTAGCAGGGCATGGCCAATTCATGTTTACTCTAAAGCAAAAAAAGGTCACCGAGCGGTGATGGAGTGAGGGAGAGTGGACCTGGCAGCTGGTGGGGCTACGGCCAGGGAGAAGCCATGATTCTTGGGACAAGAGTGCTGAAGCAATGGTAGAGAGAAGTGGGTGGAGTCAGGAGCTGAAGGAGGAAATTCGATCAGGCCCCTCTGAGAAGTCTGCCTTCCTCCCCCAAGTCTGGGTAGGGTGTCCACATGTCCACCGCTGCAACCCAGAGGTAACACTCTGGGCACGTTGGGAAACGGAGTCCACTGTGTGTATATTTTGCTAATAGACACATTTCTCTTCCCAAACGTGGCACTGGTTTTACAGCAAAGCTGTTTTATAATTTGTGTATAAACTGTAGGCTTCTTGTTGGGGGTTATATGGCTGCCAAAGGGATAGTGAGATAGAGGTGAGGAAGGTGCAGGGAGGAGGTGCACTGGCCTGGGTAGCACATGGCACGTTCTGAACCGTGCTGCATTGAATTGGCACCTTTGTTTGTTTGTTTATTTATTTATTTATTGAGATGGAGTCTTGCTTTCTCGCCCAGGCTGGAGTGCAGTGGCGTGATCTGGGCTCACTGCAACCTCCACCTCCTGGGTTTAAGCAGTTCTCCTGCCTCAGCCGCCTGAGTAGCTGGGATTACAGGTAACGCACCACCACACCCGGCTAATTTTGTGTGTGTGTGTTTTTTTTTTTTTTTGAGACAGTCTCGCTCTGTAGCCCAGGCTAGAGTGCAGTGGCACAATCTCAACTCACTGCTACCTCTGCCTCCCCTGTCCCAGTTCCAGTTCAAGCAATTCTCCTGCCTCAGCCTCCCGAGTAGCTGAGATTACAGGCACACGCCACCAAGCCCAGCTAATTTTTGTATTTTTAGTAGAGACGAGGTTTCACCATGTTGGCCAGGCTGGTTTTGAACTCCTGACCTCAAGTGATTTCCCCACCTCAGCCTCCCAAAGTGCTGGGATTACAGGTGTGAGCCACTGTGCCTGGCCTTTTTTTTTTTGGAGACAGAATATCGGCTCACTGCAACCTCCACCTTCCAGGTTCAAGCACGTCTTGTGCCTCAGCCCCCCCAGTAGCTGGGATTACAGGCCTGTGCCACCATGCCCGGCTCGTTTTTGTATTTTTAGTAAAGGCTGGGTTTTGCCATGTTGGCCAGTCTGGTTTCGAACTCTGGCCTCAGGTGATCCGCCCACCTCAGCCTCCCAAAGTGCTGGGATTACAGGTGTGAACCACCATGCCTGGCAATATGGATGTCTTCACATATTTATGAACACAACCATCTGCCTGGCACTGTCCGCCTCCTGTGTTCTACACTTGCCCGGGGTCCTGCGCTTGCGTTCGCGTTCTCAGTGGATGTCGTAGGTCTGCCCACGTTTCTTTTTTGAGATGGAGTCTCGCTCAGTCGCCCAGGCTGGAGTGCAGTGGCATGATCTCGGCTCACCGCAAGCTCCGCCTCCCGGGTTCACGCCATTCTCCTGCCTCAGCCTCCCGAGTAGTTGGGACTACAGGCGCCCACCACCATGCCCAGCTAATTTTTTGTGTGTTTTTAGTAGAGACAGGGTTTCACCGTGTTAGCCAGGATGGTCTGAATCTCCTGACCTTGTGATCTGCCCATCTCGGCCTCCCAAAGTGCTGGGATTACAGGCGTGAGCCACCGCGCCCGGCAGGTCTGCCCACGTTTCTCTGTGTAGCTCCACTGGGCTTCTTTCGGCAGCTGTGCAATGGAGTCTGTGGGTGATCAGAGGAGAATTCATTCAACCAGCCACCTAGGGCTGGACATTAGGTTGTTTCTGCTTTCCTTTTTCAGCTGTGCTGCAGTGGACATCTGTGACAGGTGCCACTGGGCTGGGGGGTCACGTCCCTGGGGATGCCGGGCCGGGCATTCTACATCCTCTTCAGCTGCTGTCGTTGGGGTGCTTCCAGCCAGCCTGGTCTTCCCTTCCTGTGGCTTTGGGAGGGGAAATGAGCATGGGTCACCTGCCTGCCACTGTCTGCCTCCTGCCTCCTCTGAGGCCTCCCTTTGTCCTCAGCCCAGGTGACCTTCAGAAAGACATTGGAGAAGGAAGCAAAGGGAGAGGAGCCCGACATCGCAGTCCCCAAGTTCAAACAGAGGAAGGGGGAGTCCGACGGGGCCTATATCCAGCGCATGCAGCAAGAGGCCCAGCATGTGCTGTTCCTCAGCAAGAACCAGGCCATCCGGCAGCCAGAGGTGCAGGCAGTTCCCAAGGAGAAGTCTGAGCAGAAAAAAGCAAAAAAAGCGTGAGTGGAGGCGGGAGGGGGAGGGGTCTGCCCTCGGAGCCGGAGGGAAGACATTGGGTTCCCATGACGGCCCTCTGCAGGGACCCTGTTTCATAGCCATGGGGCAGCATGGATTCAGGGAGACCAAGCCAGAGCCCTGGGAGTTGGCGGGTCCGAGCATCCAGCTGGGAGCCAGTGAGGGTGTGGCCTCCAGGAGGCTGCGGAACCTGGGAACTCTGCGGAGACCTTGCTTGGTCCTTGCTTTCACAGGAAAAGCACCAGAAAGCCCTAGCCCTGTGGGAATCAGCCCTGAGGGGGTCGGTCTGAGGGTGACGTGCCCGGGGGTTCTGTTTCCATTAGAACAGAATGTCTCTCGTCCAAGAGACTACACCTTCCTAATTCTCTAAAAGCTTTGGCCGAGTACAGTGGCTCACGCCTGTAATCCCAGCACTTTGGGAGGCTGAGGCAGGTGGATCACGAGGTCAGGAGATCGAGACCATCCTAGCCAACACGGTGAAACCCTGTCTCTAATAAAATACAAAAAAAAAAATTAGCTGGGCGTGGTGGTGCATGCCTGTAATTCCAGCTACTTGGGAGCCTGAGGCAGCGGAATCGCTTGAATCCGGGAGGCAGAGGTTGCAGTGAGCTGAGATCGTGCCGCTGCACTCCAGCCTGGTGACAGAGCGAGACTCCATCTCAAAAAAAAGAAAAAAAAAAAAAGCTTTGAAGGTTTGAGAGGTTGCTTTCAGCTCTGTAGATTCCCTGTTTCTGGATTGTTGTATTACTTATAGTTACCTTAGCCAATGAAAGTTCATCACAGAAAACGTGGCCCAGATACAGCCTGGCGCCACGGTGATCTCCAGAGCTGTCGCTGAAGGTGAAGCTTCCAGATTCACATTGAGGGAGACGTGATATACAATACTTGTTAGGCCCTTTAGACACAGTAGCACCGGATGGGCTGGATGAGTCTCTGTTGGGTGGTCTTTGGCAGCATTCCCAGCCTTCATGCACAAGGTGCCAGTAGCCCTTGCCCACGTGTCTGCACACATTGTCAGATATTCCCTGGCAGGTAGCCGTCCCCAGCTGAGAACCACTGGGGGACCTGTGAGGGGCCTGTTGGGGTCAGAGCCTTCTTTGGTGGGCAGCTGTGGGTTTTGGGGTGGTAAGGGGAGCGGGGACTTGGAGGCAGCCACCTGTTCTTGGGTCCCTGCTCTGCCACAGGGGATCCCTTGTGGGTGGGGCGGCCTCTGCCTCTTCCCTGGGTGGAAAGAGAATTTAGGAATCTGAGTGACATGTGCTTTCTTCCCCAGGTTCCAGAAGCGGCGACTAGATAAAGTCCGACGGAAAAAGGAGGAAAAGGCGGCAGACAGGCTGGAGCAGGAGTTGCTCCGAGGTAGCTCTTCCCAAAGCGATGGTGTCAGCAGTGGTCCGGGTGGGGCCTGGGCACAGGCCTTCTGTTCCCCACCAGCCCTGGCTGCACTGGGCGCCTGTGGTTTCCCCTGGGGTCCACAGCCGTTAGACCACTGGATGAGTTGGTGTTCTGTCCCAGCCCTGTGGGAGGGAGCTGGGCGGGTGGTGGCTCTGGGTGTCAGGGGTGCAGTGGCTGTGGGCAGCAGTCCTCGGTTGTATTCTGCTCCTCCAGACACGGTGAAGTTTGGTGAGGTTGTCCTGCAGCCCCCAGAGCTGACTGCCAGGCCCCGGAGGAGTGTAAGCAAGGACCAGGTAAGTGGGGCATGGGGACAACTTGAGTTTGTCCCCCAGTGCTGCCAGGGAACAGAAGCCTTGGACAGGCTGCACACGGTGGGTCACACCTGTAATCCCAGCACATTGGGAGGCCAAGGCAGGCGGATTGCTTGAGCCCAGGAGTTGATACCAGCCTGGACAACATAGCGAGATCCTGTGTCAAGAAAAAAAAAACCCTCAGCCAACGTGTGCGCTGTCTGGTGTGTGGCCTGAGAGTGCAGTGTTCTCGCTGGCGGGAGAGCTGTTGAAGCTGTGAGGCTTTCTGTTGTGTCCCCTCCTTTCCCAGCCTGTGCCTCACCCTCCCCTCTCTCCCTCAGCCTGGCAGGAGATCGCAGATGCTGCGGATGCTTCTGAGCCCCGGTGGTGTGTCCCAGCCTCTGACCGCCTCCCTGGCCTGCCAGCGGATTGTGGAGGAGGAGAGAGAGCGGGCCGTGCAGGCCTACAGAGCGTTGAAGCAGCGGCAGCAGCGGCTGCACGGGGAGCGACCCCACCTCACTTCCCGGAAGAAGCCAGAGCCGCAGCTGTGATGGAGAGACACCCGGGGCCTGGCCACGCTCTGGGGCAACTGGCACCAGGAGCTGCTACACCTGGGTAGGAGAGAGGCAGGCCATGCCAGCAGTGTGGGGTGAGGCCTCCAGCTACTTGTTCACACGTTGGGCACTAGTGGGTCCACATCTTGCAGGGGGTGAGTGCCCGACGGACTAGGGCCAAGGCCTGGTTGACAGACGGCCCGTGGGGCCCGGTGTCACTCACAGCTCCATCTCTTTGTTTTGAACGTCCATTCTGAGTCTCAGCCCAGGTGGACCTTAGGAAGGGCTGGATCCCTGTCCCTGAACACCAACTACCGAGACAGCTGATGAGGCTGGCTCAGTGTGTGACAGAGGCCCCCGGGAGTCAGCAGAGCCGAGCGTACAGTGCACATCAGGCAGAGCAGGCCACGGGCAGGGACGACGCATCGGGACAGGGCTCTGCAGGGGACCGTGACTACAGGCCAGCTGTGAGTGGTCCCCTGCAGAGGCTGCCCACCCAAGGTTTGGTTGGGGTGAAACATGATGACAACACATACACTTAAGAAGGTGGGAACCGGGGGCCGGGCGCGGTGGCTCACACCTGTAATGCCAGCACTTTGGGCAGCTGAGGCGAGTGGATCACCTGAGGTCAGGAGTTCGAACCAGCCTGGCCAACATGGTGAAACTGCATCTCTACTAAAAATACACGAAAAAAAAACAAACAGTGGGAACAGAGTTGTCACCTACCTAACAGGGCTCTGAGAGAGCCGGGAGGCCCAAAGTGGCTGGAAGAAGGTAAAGGAAAAATCCTGTCTTGGGCTTGAGGTCACAGAGTGGGGCCCAGGGGGAGTTCCTGCTGAGGGCAGGGCCTTGCCAGGCTTCAGTCTCCAGTGCCAAAGGAGGAAATGCCCAGGCTGTCAGCATTTCCAGATGAGAGCAGAAGGGAGAGGCTTAAACCCAAGTCACACATCCAGCAATGGAGTCCGACAGCCCAGCACCATCTGGGAACTGAGAAGCACCTCTGCCCGGCCCCCACACCGTGTGGAAAGTGAGGAGCACCTCTGCCCGGCCGCCACCCCGTCTGGCAAGTGAGGAGTGCTTCTGCCCGGCCACCCCATCTGGGAAGTGAGGAGCGCCTCTGCCCGGCCGCTGTGCAACCTTCCAAGTGTGAAGTGACAGCCTTGTGTGTGATGTTTTCTGCCTTCCCCAAGTTTGCACTTTCGACATTAAAGTTTACTTTTTAGTTAAAAGTTTTATATTGGAGAATATATATTTAAAGTCAGGGCTGTTTTCCTCTTATGGGCATGTTTCCCACCTTGTGATGGACCTGGCGGCCCCAGCCCTCGCGTTGGGATGTTGTTTTTGCAGCAGCCAGAACTCAGCCCCAGATCACAAGCAGCAGCTGGAAGGGGGTGGCCTTTCCCTGGGAAAGGGCTGGGACAGCAGCGGGTGGCACTCACACTCGCTCAGTGCCTTTGGTTTTGGGTGTCAGTATCGGCCCGTGTATGGCTAAGCAAAGGGATCCCACAGGGCTGGGAAAGCGCTCATGCTCTCCACTGCATCCAGGATTCTCAGGTTTTAGCTGCTGGAAGGGAAACCCCTGGTGGTTTTTAGGGCCTCTTTGTTGCCCAGGCTGGGGTGCAGTGGCATAAGCACATTGCAGCAAGTTGTCGGGCTCAGGCAATCCTCCCACCTCAGCCTCCCAAGTACTTGGGACAACAGGTGCTCACCAACACACCCAAATAATTTTTTGTGCTTTTTGTATAGATGGGGTTTCTCCACGTTGCGCAGGCTGGTGTCGAACTTATGGACTCAAGGGATCCGCCTGCTTTGGCCTCCCAAAGTGCTGGGGTTACAGGCGTGAGCCACTGTACTTGGCATTTTTTTTTTTTTTTTCTGAGGCAGGGTCTTGCTGTCACCTTGGCAGGAGTGCAGTGGCACGCTGGTCTCCAAGTCTTGGGCTCAAGATTAGCCTGCCTTGGCTTCCCTCAGTGCTGGGGTTCCAGGAGAGACCAGCTCACCCCTCCTACTTTTTTTTTTTTTTGAGATGGAGTTTTGCTCTCGTTGCCCAGGCTGGAGTGCAATGGCACAATCTTGGCTCACCACAACCTCTGCCTCCCAGGTTCAAGCGATTCTCCTGTCTCAGCCTCCCAAGTAGCTGGGATTACAGGCATGCACTACCATGCCTGGCTAATTTGGTATTTTTTAGTAGACACGGGGTTTCTCCATGTTGGTCAGGCTGGTCTCAAACTCTTGACCTCAGGTGAGCCGCCCGCCTCTGCCTCCCAAAGTGCCGTCCTGCTTTTCTTACTTATCCTTTACTTCTGGAATCTTCAGGAGGAGGTGATGTGGGCATGTCAGGGTCAATGTTTAAGAGGCGAAGGCCATGGATGGACCTCCCTGGACCTTCCGCTCTCCATGGGGCAGCGCTGTTCTCTGCATATAAAGGGAAAACTGAATTTGCACAAAATCGGGGTGCTGACAAAACCAGTGATCCCAGATGGGTCACCTACTCGTACACACAGGTCTCGCAGCACCCTAGTTGTCAACTTTCCTACAAAGAATTTTCCCAGACTAGCCAGATTTTCTCCCAGCCAACCTATCACACATTTATTGATGTGATTTTTTTTGAAGAAAAAAATATTAATGTTATAATTTCACATACCGTATAATGCTATCCTTTGATTAGCGTTTAGTTTGATGGGAACTCCAAACTGTTAAAGAAAATTCAGGCCAGCTGTGGTGGCACCATGCCTGTGGTCCCAGCTACTCGGGACGCTGAAATGGGAGGTTCACTCAAACCTGAGAGGTCAAGGCTGCCCCACCGTCTGGGAAGTGAGGAGTACCTCTGCCTGGCCGCTGCACCGTCTGGGCCTGTGAGCCGTGATTGTGTCTCTGCACTCCAGCCTGGGCTGTAACAGAGCAAGACCCCCATCTCTAAAACAGAAAAGAAAAAAAATTCCTATCCAGATGCTACATCTGCGCTGAGAAGAGTCCACGAGCAGAGACGACTCTGAGAACAGTGGTGTCCGCAGCAGCATCAATTTCCCCAGACTCAGGAGTGAATTGGGCTCTGGCATGTGCACCGAGGGGGGTCCAGCGTGCCTGGCCCCATGTGGGTGGCAAGCCACCCGGGTGCCAAGGCAAGAGACTGAGGACACAAGCTGTTCCAGTATAATAAAATATAAGAATAGTTATACCAGACATAGATCTTAGATATGATTATATATGAATCATGAATCATTAGTTTATAGCAATTACTCTTTATTCCAATATTATAATAATCCTCCCTCTATAATCATAACCTAGGAAAAGCCAGGCCATACAGAGATAGGAGCTGAGGGGACATAGTGAGGTGTGACCAGAAGACAAGAGTGCGAGCCTTCTGTTATGCCCAGACAGGGCCACCAGAGGGCTCCTTGGTCTAGCGGTAACGCCAGCATCTGGGAAGACGCCTGTTGACAAGCGGATCGTGGTCTAGCGGTAGCGTTAGTGTCAAGGAAAAACACCCGCTACTTAGCGGACTGGGAAAGAGAGTCTCCCTTTCCCGGGGGGAGTTTAGAGAAGACTCTACTCCTCCACCTCCTGTGGAGGACCTGACATCAGTCAGGCTCGCCCGCAGTTATCCGGAGGCCTAACCGTCTCCCTGTGATGCTGTGCTTCAGTGGTCACGCTCCTAGTCCGCCTTCACGTTCCATCCTGTACACCTGGCTCTGCCGTTTAGTTAGCAGTAGCAAATTAGTGAAAGTACTAAAAGTCTCTGATAAGCAGAAATAATAATGTAAGCTGTTTCTCTCCTTCTCCTCTCTCTCTCTCTCTGCCTTGGCTGCCAGGCAGGGAAGGGCCCCCTGTCCAGTGGACACGTGACCCACGTGACCTTACCTATCATTGGAGATGGCTCACTGTCCTTATCCTGACCCTTTGTCTTGTATCCAATAAATATCAGTGCAGCCTGGCATTTGGGGCCGCTACCGGTCTCCGCAACTTGGTGGTAGTGGTCCCCCAGGCCCAGCTGTCTTTCATTTCTGTCTTGTGTCTCTATTTCTACACTCTCTCATCTCTGCACATGGGGAGAGACCCACCAACCCTGTGGGGCTGGTCCCTACACCCCAGAACAGCTGCTGAGTGCAGGGACCCTAAGGTTGGGTGGGGGTCTGGGTGACAAGGCTAGGGGAGTCCCCAGCACCCCTCACCCACCCCGCAGGACACCCCAATTGACACTGTGTGCCAACGAAGTGGGGACCTGATGGTTTTGAGAACGTGGGTTATTGAAAGTGGCCTGCAGCACACGGCCTGTCAGGAGCAGGCAAGGAGGGTCCTTATCCACCTACCCCGAGACAGTCCTCCCGTGGCACCATGCCACGCCTGCGTAGGGCTCCCTGGCTGGAACCCACCCTTGAAAACTGCCTAAGGAGGTGCCAGAGTGTGGCTGCCAGCTCCAGACCACGTCGGCTCCACCTGCCTGGAACCCAGCTGCCACCAGCGCTGGCTGGGAACACAGGCTTGCCGTTTTCTCCGGGTATTGGGAAACCCGTACTCTTAGGACTCATTCAGGATCAGCATGTCCAGCCCAAGGATTGCTTCCGGAAAGGCACTCCCTCCCAACTAAAGGAACGTTCCGCCAAGCAAGCTGACAAGCGCAGCCCACCCACCTCCAGCCGGGTGGCCACAGGCACCTCAGGCTCCTACCTCCCTATATTTTCATGCCTCACAGCAAAAGTCACGGTGGGTATTTCTTTTCTTTTCTTTTTTTTTTTTTTTGAGATGGAGTCTCGCTCTGTAGCCCAGGCTGGAGTGTAGTGGCACCATCTCGGTTCACCGCAAGCTCCACCTCCCAGGTTCATGCCATTCTCCTGCCTCAGCCTCCCGAGTAGCTGGGACTACAGGCGCCCACCACCGCGCCCAGCTAATTTTTTTGTATTTTTAGTAGAGACAGGGTTTCACCGTGTTGGCCAGGTCTTGATCTCCTGAACTCGTGATCTGCCTGCCTCGGCCTCCAAAAGTGCTGGGATTATAGGCGTGAGCCACCGTGCCTGGCCGACACTTGGCCATTTCAACCAGGCTTTGCTAAAGTCCTCTGAAATTGGGGGACTGAAACCCAATTACTGGGATCACAAGTTGCCTGTGAAATCTGCAAGGACCTGCTGTCAGGGCTCATTAAACCCCAAAGTATGGCACCTTGGCATGCAGACTACTCTGACCCAGAGGAGACTGGAAGGCCTCAGAAGCCAGGTCTGTGTCCTTCCCTCCTGGTTCCTGCCCACTTTTCTGCCGCAAAGTGAGTCCCAGAAACCACAATTCTTTTTCCCCACAGCAGGTCATAGAAACTAGAACTCCTCTCTCCCAAAGCCAGCCATAAAACCTAGCAAGGTCACTCCCTCCTCCCTGGAAGACCCTCATTCCCGAGGGGTCCTGCCCTATCCCCAGGGGAAGGGGAATTGTGCACAGTGGCCTTGCTGGGTTTCCCCACTGTGTCCATCACCAGTTAGACGGACGTTAGGCCAGAGCCTGTGTGTCCAACCACATTTCTGCATGCCTGTTCACTCGTCAAACCTAAATATAAGAATAAAGGTTTTCACGCCGGGCACGGTGTCTCACGCCTGTAATCTCAGCACTTTGGGAGGCCGAGGTGGGCGCATCACCTGAGGTCAAGACTTCATGACCAGCTTGGCCAACATGGTGAAACCCTGTCTGTACTAAAAATACTAAAATTAGCTGGGTGTGGTGGCACACACATGTAATCCCAGCTACTCGGGAGGCTGAGGCAGCAGAATCGCTTGAACCTGGGAGGCAGAGGTTACAGTGAGCAAAGATTGTGCCACTACACTCCAGCCTGGGTGACAGATCGAGACTCCCATCTCAAAAATAAATAAAGTAATTAATAAAGGTTTTCCCTGGGTCTTTATTGCTGAAGGCTCCTGCGTCATGTAAAACTTTATTTACTTATTTTTTTTTAGATGGAGTCTCAATCTGTCACCCAGGCTGGAGTGCAGTGCATGATCTCAGCTCACTGCAACCTCCACCTTCTGGGTTGAAGCGAGTCTCCTGCCTCAACCTCCCAAGTAGCTGGGATTACAGGCAGGCACCACCATGACGGGTTAATTTTTGTATTTTTAGTCGAGAAGGGGTTTCACCATGTTGCTCAGGCTGGTCTCAAACTTCTGGCCTCAAGCGATCTGCCCACCTTGGCCGCCCAAAGTGTTAGGATTACAGGTGTGAGCAATCGTGCCCAGCTGTCATGTAAAACTAATACATTTGCTATGCTTTTAGGCCGGGCATGGTGGCTCATGTCTGTAATCCCAGCATTTTGGGGGGCTGAAGCAGAAGGATCAATTGAGGCAAGGAGTTCAAGACCAGCCTAGGCAACACAGCAAGACCCCGTTTCTACCAAAAATACAAAAAATTAGCTAGGCGTGGTGGTGCATGCCTGTAATCCCAGCTACCCAGGAGGCTGAGGTGGGAGGATTGACTGAGCTTGGGAGGTTGAGGCTGCAGTGAGCTGTGATCCCACCACTGTGCTCCAGTCTCGGAGACAGAGTGAGAGCTTGCCTCAAATAATTAAGTAAATTTGTTAATGCTTTTCTCTTGCTCACCTGTAGTTTGTTAGGTGTGTTGGCTGTCACCCTTATGGGTGAAAAAAGGTATTGTATCTTTCCGCCCCATGGTACTAACAGGACAGAGACCTCAGGTGTCCAGTAGCTGTTTGGTGGTGGTAAGGGGCAGGGGGAGCAGTGCATGGGGATTCATGTGGTGTCTAAGAAGGTGGCATCCAGGCCAGGCACAGTGGCTCATGCCTGTAATCCCAGCACTTTGGGAGGCCGAGGCAGGTGATCACGAGGTCAGGAGTTCAAGACCAGCCTGGCCAAGACGATGAAACCATCTCTACTAAAAATACAAAATTTAGCCGGGTGCGGTGGCAGGCGCCTGTAATCCCAGCTACTCAGGAGGCTGAGGCAGGAGAATTGCTTGAACCTGGGTGGCAGAGGTTGCAGTGAGTCGCCGAGATTGCACCACTACACTCCAGCCTGGGCGAGAGTGAGACTCTGTCTCAAAAAAAAAAAAAAAAGGTGGCATCCAACAGGACACAGGCTGTGTACAGTTGAGAGCCCATGACACACTGGAAAGCAGAGATTGGAGCCCGAGACACCCTGAAGCACACGCCGTGCTGCGAGCTTTTCCCAGGCATCGCACATAGCCCTCCACAGGAATACCCATTTCCCCACAAGCAAAGTGCAGCAGGTTTGTGCCACGGAGGAGGGTGGTGGGTGCGAGGCTCCTTCCATGACCGAAGGAGCCTAGGCTGCCAGCTGGGAAAACATCTGTAGAAAATTCACATCTGTTCTCAGGACTATAGGGTTTCTTATTCAATTGTTGTAGTCAAATGACGGCCCCCAAAAGGTGTGTCCAAATTATAACCCCTGGAACAAGCAAGAGTGACCTTGTTTGGAAAATAGGGCATTTGCAGATGTAATGAGGAATCATCCTGGATTTTCAACGACAGATGTCCTTGTAAGAGAACACAGAGGCACAGGAGAGAAGCTGCGTGAAGGTGGAGGCGGAAACAGGCTTTGCAGGCCACAGCCCAGGCGCGCCGAGGAGCACCGCAGCCACTACGCGGGCAAGGCACAGATGCTCCTTCGGAGCCTCCAGAAGGAAAACTACCCTGGTGAAAGCCCAGCTTTGGACTCTGGCCTCCGGAACTAAGAGAGCAAATTTGTGTTGTTTTGGCAGCTGCAGGACACTGACCTGTCAATCAACACTCCCACAAGTGGCCATGGCTGAAAACCAAAGTCAAGGAAGGGCACTGGGGAACCATGGGAGGCACGGCCACCATTTCCTGTGCTTCATCTGAGCCCCACCTGGCACACCTGTGGGGCGTTTCACGGCAATACCTGTTCACTGAACAAGTGAACCAGTGAGAATGCTGGCTCTTGTTTTTTTTTTTTTTTTTTTTGAGACCGAGTTTTGCTCGTCACCCAGGCTGGAGTGCAATGGCGCGATCTCAGCTCACTGCAACCTCTGCATTCTAGGTTCAAGCGATTCTCCTGCCTCAGCCTCCCGAGTAGCTGGGATTACAGGCATAAGCCACCATGCCCAGCTAATTTTTTGTATTTTTAGTAGTGACAGGGTTTCACCATGTTGGCCAGTCTGGTCTTGAACTCCTGATCTCGTGATCTGCCTGCCTCAGCCTCCCAAAGTGCTGGGATTACAGGCGTGAGCCACTGCGTCCGGCCACCAGCTTGTTTCTAACTCGAGGCCTGGCTCTTACTACCACACTCACTTCACCTGCCTCATGCCGTCTGTGGCAGATGCAGGGTCAGGGTACCAGCGGCTCAGCAGGTTGGAGGTTGTGCTACAGCCAAGAGGCCAGGTTTCAGTGGCACTGTGCAGTCCATACGCCTTGGGGGCAGTCCAGCAGGTCTCCAGGAAGGAGGTGAGCCAACCCCAATAGCACCACTCTAGGATACAGAACACTCGGCCATCTGCAGGCCCTGCTCATCCAGTCTGGGGACAGGTTTTTATTTTTTTATTTCTTATTTTTTTTAAGACGGAGTTTCACTCTTGTTGCCCAGGTGGAGTGCAATGGCATGATCTCGACTCACTGCAACCTCCACCTCCCAGGTTCAAGGGATTCTCCTGCCTCAGCCTCCCAAGTAGCTAGGATTACAGCCATGCACCACCACACCCAGCTAATTTTGTATTTTTAGTAGAGACAGGGTTTCTCCATGTTGGTCAGGCCAGTCTCGAACTCCCGACCTCAGGTGATACGCCCGCCTCGGCCTCTCAAAGTGCTGGGATTACGGGTGTGAGCCACCATGCCTGGCCCCTGGGGACACTTTTTTCAGAGGCCAGATGGCAACGTCCATCTCCACATGCCTCAGTTTACGCATCATTGCATCTCAGCGCAGAGCCCCATCATGTAGGGTTACTTTGGGTTATTCTGCCCCTGTGAGAAGAAACTATTGGCAGCAAAGCCATACTGCCCTCTGCCACCTCTCCCCAGCTCAGGCCAGCCGCGCCTCTGCCGTGCAGTCAATCGTTGGCTCTGTGGGTGGCCTGGAGCCAGGCCAGCACCCCTGCTAAGCCAGTGCCTTCACGGGCGCTGATTTCTGCCGTGGTGATGTTCTGCTTGGCACAAGCAATGATGTCTGGAAGCCTGATTAATGACTTCATCTCCTCCGTGGACATGTAACAGGGTAGGTCGCTGGAGAGAAAGAGGTGCCCCATCAGAGCAGTGGCAGCCACACCTGCCCCGGACCCCCAGCCGCACCACCTCCCTACCGAGCCATGCTTCCGGCTGTAACCCCAGGGAGCCCCCGCCCCCGCTGTGCTCCCTCTCAGCTCAGGGACGCGTACATTTTATTGAAGAGTATCAGCACCGATGCTTCTGCAAGTTGTTCTGCAGAAAGGAGACCTAAGAGTTGCACACAGGATGCAGAGAGCTGGGTGGGGTCAGAGGCGTCCATCACAAACTGGGGAAAAAGAAAAAGACAGCAGCAATGCCCCGCTGCCAAACTTCCTCCCCTGGGCCTCACAGGCCTGGCACTGGGAGAGCAAAACTGCATTTTTTAATTAATTAATTTATTTTTTGAGACGGAGTCTCGCTCCGAGTGCAGTGGCACGATCTCGGCTCACTGAAACTCCGCCTCCAGGGTTCAGGGTTCAAGTGATTCTCCTGCCTCAGCCTCCCAAGTAACTGGGACTACAGACACCCGCCACCACGCCTGGCTAATTTTTTGTACTTTTAGTAGAGACGGGGTTTCACCATGTTAGTCAGGATGGTCTCCATCTCCTGACCTCGTGATTTTCGCCCACCTCAGCTTCCTAAAGTGCTGGGATTACAGGAGTAAGCCACCGCGCCCAGCCCAAAGTAGCTTTAAACAAAGCTTTGGGAACAAGCAGAAGCAGAGGGAATCGAGTTTTATGAAGACGACCTGGTGTCACTCGTCTCTGTCCTCATGTGGCCATCAGTTCTCCATACTGGAATCCGCGGCACAGGCCTTACCAAGATGAGACCAACCAGAGGTACGTATAAGTCCAACATAAACACAGACGTACCGGGGAGTGACACAGAGGGCTAAGTCTGTTCTCTGCAGAGCAGCAGCCCTGCCCTCAGCAAGCCCTCTGTGAGCTCCTACCGGGGGCCTGGGAGCGCAAGCACCAGAAACCAGACGGGGTGCCCAGCAGGAAGCAACACTAGCTAAGACCTATTTCCATGAGTAGTATAGTCACTAAATAACCCAAACCCCTTTCTACACACAGCAAGGTTGGGGACTGGACGTCACAGAAATGTAGACACACTTCCCTAAAGGAAGCCCATATAGGATTACAACCCACCAGGAGAGAACGGCAGTTTCCATAGTAACTGGACCAGATGGGGCCCATGCACCCCCCAAGCTCCCGGATGGTGATCTTTCTCTGTGCCACGATGTCAGTAAGATTGGTGCCCACCTATAGGAAAAACCACGATGCAAAGAGAACAATACAAGCGCTGTCCCGTTGTGAACTCCTGAAGAGCACCGTGCCCACACCTTACACGGTGGCCTGAACCCCGCAGACCCATTCTCCCTAACGCAGGGACGGCGAGCAGGGACCGACGCCCATCAGTAGCTGGACTCGCTGTGGGGGCGACCAGCCACAGGAACCCGTTGCGAGGGGAGAGAAAGTGCCCGTGGAGGGCGGCAGGCCCCCTCATCCCGCGCCAATTATCCTCAGCTCGGGCCGTCCCCCGCTCCCGAAGGCTGACCTTAGGTCACGACCTGACCCGCTGCGCTTCGGCGTGCACTTACAGGAGCCCGGAGCTCTTCGCCAGGCGCAGAACTGACCCCCCGCAACTCCACCCGCGGGGGCGGACACCTACCGTGGGCCGTGTCGGGGGCGGCTCCCCCAGGTCGCCTTTCCCATCCCGGGAGCTCACCTGTGCGAAGCGGTCAAGGACCCGAGCAGCTAAAGGGTGAGTCCCCGCCCCAGTCCGGGTGCCCCCCGCACCCCGGTCCCGTCCCCGCGCGGAAGGATATCCTGCAGCCGTTTCACCAGCAGCGTCTTCCCGACGCCCGTGGCCCCCAGCAGGAGACACATTCCGTGCTTCGCTCCACCCGGCACCCGTAGCTCGGCGCCCCGGAGCAAGGCCCGCCCACCGGCCACTCTCATTGGATAGTTCTCACCTTCGGACTGCTCATTGGTTCTTAGGGCTCATTGTTCCAAGGGCGCGTCCAATTAGCGCGCAGCGTTAGCGGGAGAGCGGAAGACCCCGCCTCCTCGCGGCTCTAGGGCCGGCGCGGTGACGTGCGCGTGCGCGCACTGGAGGGAAAAGGCGGAAGCGGAAGTCGGGGGGCGCGCCAGCTCGTAGCAGGGGAGCGCCCGCGGCGTCGGGTTTGGGCTGGAGGTCGCCATGGGGCGAGGCAGCGGCACCTTCGAGCGTCTCCTAGGTAACGCGTCCCCACCCGACGGCTCGGCCTTGGTCAGCCCGCAGCCTCCGCCCGGCGCTGAGTCAGCGCGGCCCCGAGGGCCCGAGGGGCGCGGACCGGCCGCCCTGCCCGCCTCTCCCCGGCCCGCTGTCCTCCCGGGTTCTGAGCCGCTGATCCTGGACCCTCGGCGCGGCCGTGGGGTCGGCGTCCGTCGGGCGTTGGCAAACTGGGCTCTGCGAGGGTCCGCGCAGGGCGCCAGGGGCGCTCGGCCACCTCGCTCCTCCGCGGGCCCGGGCATTCGGCCGATTTCCTCTTGACCGACGAGCACCCGGCCGAGTGGGCCACAAGGCCTGAGTCATGAAAGTGGGTGACTCAGTCGGATGTTAGGCTCGCACTTGGGCTTCTGACCCAAAACACTGGGCCTCGAAGGGTGGAGCCGGCAGTGTTCTCTCTGGGACCTTCGAGCTCTCTTGGGGGCTGCGGGTCCCAGACCCACCTTTTGTTCCCACACTGGCTTCGGGAAGTGCCTTATGGTTTAGGAAGGCGTTTTCTCACGTTTTTGGAGGTGAAAGCTGATCCTATCTGAGCCTCCTGGAATTGACGCGTTTTGGGAGGGAAACGAATGTTGATGTGCACGTGCCCAGCAGCACGTGGAAAATGCGTCTAATGTTTGGGGGTAGGCGCTTGGGTGGTCGAATGGGCTGCCCAAGCTTGCCTTTTTGTCAAGTAGGGTTTTCAAGGAGACTTCAAGTGAGACACCTTCCTTGCCAAGGGAACCAGCAAGCAGACTGAGTATCTCAGCCACACAGGTAGTCAGTGCTTCAGGGATGAATCCAGAGGTTAACTACTGAATCAATATAGAAAGTGGACGTGGCTTGGTTTGTTAGATCGTTTCTGTATCCGGGAAAGGCGATGTGGGCAGAGCTGGAGCTGCCCCCCCAGAGGGGCCAGTTGTTGGAGACAGCAGTGATGTGGTATGATGACAGGTATGCTGGCGAGTCCTCCTTGGAGCCCCGTTCTGCCCTTATTTCCAAAGCACTTGGCTTGGAGCGAGGGGCCTGGAGTCTACACTGCAGGCCTCTCTAGCCCTTGCCCAAGCTAAGGTCCCATTGAAACCCGGAGCATCTGGGCGAACGGGGACTCCAAGGGACGGGTGATAGGGTTCTTTGTTGAGAAGCAGCCGAGCCTGATGTTTAAGAGTGAATCAGCCTCTGTCTCTGGTGAGCTGTGTGACTCACGGCAGTGCCCTCGCCTCTCTGCTGAGTGTCTTTACCTCGCTCGCGGGTTGTGGGAGGGCTTGGACCAGCACCTCGTGTGCTCTTACGCTGTTTGCTGCTTCCCTGGGGAGGATGGCACTTCCCTGCCCATCAGCACGCTCAGGAGGATTCTGTCATGGTTTTTCATTTGGTCCAAATGTCTAAAGGGGAAGGAGAGAGTCCCCCCCAGCTGCTGCCAAGCTGGGGTGCTGCACGGGGCGTCCAGCAGGATAACCCCTCCCTTTCATGGCATTTTCTCTCTCAGACAAGGCGACCAGCCAGCTCCTGTTGGAGACAGATTGGGAGTCCATTCTGCAGATCTGCGACCTGATCCGCCAAGGGGACACACAGTGAGTTAGCGGGGCCTGTGCCCTGATGCGGAGGAGCAGCCGTGCACTAAGCTGGGCTTGCTTGGTGCCCGTTGGGTCTCCACGACGTAGCTGACCATGTTAGGCTCTTATGTGGAGAACTGCATGGTCTACATGCTAGGATTTTTTGACATCTTGGAGGATTAAGGGGTTTTCTCTGTACAGCTTGCAGATACCTGGTTATGTTTGTATTTGCTTCGGGGTTCTCAGAGACTAAGATGGCAGACAGACTTTTTTTTTTACGACAGGGCCTTGCTTTGTCACCCAGGCTGAAGTGCAGTGGCGTGATCTCAGCTCACTGCAGCCCCTGCCTCCCAAGCTCAAACGATCGTCCCACCTCAACCTCCTGAGTAGCTGGGACTACAGGCATTCACCATCACGCCCGGCTGATTTTTTATATTTTGGTAGAGATGGGTTTTTGCCGTAATGCACAGGCTGGTCTCAGACTCCTGGGCTCAAGCAATCCTCCTGCCTTGGCCTCCCAAAGCACTGGGATTACAGGCGTGAGCCACTGCACCTGGCAGCAGATGAACTTTTCTCATCTTAGTTGCTGAGACTATTTTTTTCCCGTTTCTCTCTGCTTTTATCAATGTTTCCTTTTCAGAGCAAAATATGCTGTGAATTCCATCAAGAAGAAAGTCAATGACAAGAACCCACACGTCGCCTTGTATGCCCTGGAGGTAAGTAGACCCCCGTGCCTCAGTGGCCCCCAGGGTCCCTACCCCCTACTAGTCACGACAGCATGAGAAGAGTTTGTCCTGTGGCCTTGCCCACCTCCCTGGGCATACATCAAGCAGGAGAGTTTCCACTCAGCCTTGAGTGCCTGTGTGAACAGTGCCACCTAGGAGAGGGTCACGCTGAGGGAGAGACAGGAGATAGGGGAGGGAGTGGGCACCACTTCTTCAGCCGGTCCTGCGTGAGTAAACACCAGAAGGCGGATCTCATTGCTGTGCTTGGCAGTGAGACTTGGCGTCACGGAGCGGTGCTGTGCAGGCTGCTGAGTCTCAGATGTGGGTTCCCCACTGGCCTGATGGGCCTGTCGAAGGGCTCTGCTGTCCCACCGGGTTCCCCACCGGCCACTGACGGGCCTGTCGAAGGGCTCTGCTGTCCCACTGGGTTCCCCACCGGCCACTGACGGGCCTGTCGAAGGGCTCTGCTGTCCCACCAGGTTCCCCACCGGCCACTGACGGGCCTGTTGAAGGGCTCTGCTGTCCCACAGGGAGGTGGGTCTGTCCGGGAGGAAGAGGGGCCCTGCCCTGACCACTGGCCCAACCCTTCCCTTCTTGGGCATCTGCAGGTCATGGAATCTGTGGTAAAGAACTGTGGCCAGACAGTTCATGATGAGGTGGCCAACAAGCAGACCATGGAGGAGCTGAAGGACCTGCTGAAGGTGGGTGAGACGGGGGCACGCGGGTGGCCACCCAGGCTGGCACCTCTGCTTCTCCGGGTGTTTACTGGGCACTGATGACAGAACAGCACCAGGTGTGGCAGAAAATGTGCAGGTGCAGATCGGTGGTCCCTGCACTGCACAAGCTCGCACTCATGAGTCGGAGAGACAGGGCCGTGAGCCCCAATCCAGGGAGGTCAGGGCTTAGCAGGAGCCGGCCTGGGGTGCTGTGTCTGGAGGACCAAGGTGACAGCGACCCTGGGGCCTGGGGGAAGCTTCCGGGAGGCAGGGCTTGGGCACCTGCTGTCTTAGGGAATGTGAGTAGATGCCACTGGGTGGGCAGGGCAGGTGGTGGCTATCATGTGTGAGAGTGGCTGTGGTCCGGAGGGCAGGCTGGCCACATCCCACAGGCAGGGGCCTGGGAGGGCTCTGAGTGGGGGCTTGTAAGATCGGATGTGTCTGGCGGGGATAAGAGCTGTTTTGGAGAGCGAGGGCTTCGTGCTTTCCTGGGCAGAGGAGGAAAAGCCCTCCAGATCCTCAGGAGATTGTGCCGGGGACACCTGCAGGGACTGTGATGTGGACTGTGATGCAGCGGGGATGCTGTTGCAGGTGTCAAGGAGAAAGGGTGTCCCATGTGGTCAGGCTGCTCCCCTTCTGTCCCGACCTGTGGGCCAGACCTGGGTCTCATAGGAGACTCCCTGGACCCACACAGCTGAGAACCTGCCCGGGGATTCCAGTGGACAGCCAGGCCTCTCAAAGGCCCTCACTGGCCACTTTGGCTGGCTTCCTGTCCCGTCCTGTCTTGGCTGAGAGGCGGAAGGTGCCGGAGTCTGGCCCTGCCCGACCCTGGTGCTCCTGAGCTCCTTCAGTCAGGCTGCAGATCCTGAGCCGGTTCGCTCCTCTGGGGTGAGGCAGGGCTGTGAAGGGAAGGCGCCGCTGAGGATGCAGAGGGGTTCTGGAAAGGAGCTTAGGCTGAGGTGCAAGTGCCCCGGAGCCTGCTTGCAGCAGCCTCTGATCGCACACCCTCCTGCACGTCACACCGGGCCGGCGTCCCCGAGAGGGCCCTAGACGCGAGGCCAGGCTGCACTCTAACCGGGGGAGAGGATGGCTGCAGGAGGTCTGGAGCCCGCTCTGAACCTGGGGGAGAGGATGGCTGCAGGGGGTCTGGAGCCCGCTCTGAACCGGGGGGAGAGGGTGGCTGCAGGGGGTCTGGAGCCCGCTCTGAACCTGGGGGAGAGGGTGGCTGCAGGGGTCTGGAGCCCGCTCTGAACCTGGGGGAGAGGGTGGCTGCAGGGGGTCTGGAGCCCGCTCTGAACCTGGGGGAGAGGGTGGCTGCAGGGGGTCTGGAGCCCGCTCTGAACCTGGGGGAGAGGGTGGCTGCAGGGGGTCTGGAGCCCGCTCTGAACCTGGGGGAGAGGATGGCTGCAGGGGGTCTGGAGCCCGCTCTGAATTTGGAGGCATTTCTGGAGCGGCTGCCCCCCGCGTCTCCCCGGCTGTGACTGCAAGGAGGGGTGTGGCCAGAGCCCCGCAGTACCCCTGTGTTCTCAGCCCCAACACCACGCTGCCACCGTCAGGCCTGCCGGGTCCTGCCTGTTGGAGGCTGACGGGAACCGGGGATCCTGGGGTGGGCAGGTCCCATGGGGAAAGGGAGAGACAGATGGTCAGGGGCACAGAGACGCGGCGTTGTTTGGCTCCAGCAAGTAAAGGCAGGCATGAGGTTTGAACTCAGGGTTTGGGAACAGGTTGGTGCATGGCCCCCACGCCCCACTCGGGGGGCTGTCTCTGGCCTCTCTGTCAGCCCCATCTGCTCAGAGGCTGAGGTCTGCCAGCTGCTTCCTCACACCGAGGCCTCTGGCGCCTGGAGTGTCCTGCGACCCTCACCCCCTCCTCCCTGCCTGCAGAGACAAGTGGAGGTAAACGTCCGTAACAAGATCCTGTACCTGATCCAGGCCTGGGCACATGCCTTCCGGAACGAGCCCAAGTACAAGGTGGTCCAGGACACCTACCAGATCATGAAGGTGGAGGGTGAGTCAGGACTGAGGTTGGGACCAGGTTGAGGCTTGGAACTGCTGGGCAGTCAGGCTCAACAGGCACAGTGGCGAGGGGCCTGGGAAGATGGGCTGTTCCCTGTGTTGGGAGGGAGGAGAGCGGTGGCCTGGAGCCAGGGAAGACCGTGCATGTGAGGGCGGGTTCAGACCGGCTCCTGCCTTTCTGGACCCACGGCCCACGGGCAGGGGCAGGCAGTGATGGCAGACAACAGACAGGTGAAAAGGCAGCAGACAGCCTGTTTCAGAGTGGCAGGACTCCTGGGGGCCGGGTTGGGCTGTGCAGTCAGGGAAGGCCTCTGAAGGAGCTGTCCCAAGTGTCGAGACTGGAACAGAAGCCAGAGCCGGCGTGAGCAGGCAGGCAGCACCCGTGGGCAGACACTCAGGGTTGAGGCCCCAGGGCAGAAAGGTGGCCAGCGTGCCGGAGGAGAGTGCAGCCAGGCCTGCGCGCCGAGGGCCTCCAGGCTGTTGGGCTGGAGTTCGGGGTTGCTGTCAGCGCAGCAGGAGGCCTCTGGTGGGTTTTCGTCTAGGCCGTGGCAGCCAAGGTGTGTTTCTTAAGGGTCCCTCTCAGCCATTGTGGCCGTGGAGAACTAGGGGATTGTGTAGAGAGAGGTGGGGGCTTCAGGATGCATTTGGGAGTCTTGGCTGGTGCTCAGGGCCCACTCTGAGAGAGAGGTGGGCATGGCTGCTCACATCTGTGCGGGTCCTCTGTGGCCCTGAGTCTGCTGAAGACGAGGCTGAGAGCGTGGGGAATGGGGCAGGCTCCAGGGGTGGTGCGTCCCCGCTGCAGGAGTTGGACGCTTGCCCTGTGGCTGCAGGGTGGGCAGGACCAGTGTGGAGAACACGGGAAGAATGCAGGGGGCGCTGCACGAGCTGCCTTGGACCCTCAACTTTGGGGTGGTGGATGCTGGTGGTCTGTGCTCCTGTCTCCTTCCTGGGGTGGGAGCTCTCCTGGATTTTTTCTGGGGTCGTGTGTCAAGAATAGCTCAAGGTCTTGTCCTCAGGATCAGTGGGAGCCCTGGCCAGAGAGCAGAGGGTGAGGGAGCCACTCAGCAGGCGGGGCCACGCAGGGGCCTCATGCCCTGATGGAGTGGGAGCAGTGTCTCAGGAAGAGGGCAGCAGGGCCTGGCTCTTGTCTCCCGCCACAGTGAGGACAGAGGCCCCATGGGGACACCCAATCTTGGGGGCAGGAGGCTGTCTCGGTGCCCCCAGACACCTTCACTTGGGTGCACGGTCACTGCTGTGTTGCAGCTGCCGAGAGTGAGGAAGGGGCTCCCGGAGGTCTTGCAGGCCAGGTGGGAGCGGGCAGTGACTATGGCTTCATCTCTCCAGGGCACGTCTTTCCAGAGTTCAAAGAGAGCGATGCCATGTTTGCTGCCGAGAGAGTGAGTGTGGGCGGCCGCCAGGGGTTCTGGAGTCGGGCTGCTCAGGAAGCGTGAAGGGGAGTGCTGGGAGCCCGGCTTGCTTGAGGGTTGGTGGCTGAGCTCTCGTCTGTCTGGGACCTGAGGATGCCTGTGTGTCCTGGGCGGAGGCGTAGCAGCTGTCTCTGCAGGGCGAGGTGGAGACGTGGCTTGAGGGCCTTTAGAGTGGCTAGGGGGCTCGGGAAAGGAAAACAAGCACCTTTGATGAGGAAGGAAGTCCCTTCCTCAGGCCTCGGCAGCTTCACCCCAGGCCACGCCGCTGGGAAGGGCCGCCCGGGGCATTGCTCTCGCTCGTGCTGGGGTCCTCTCTGGGTCCGTTGCCTTCTGTGGGGCAGGGGAGGCTCTGTGCCTCTGGGGCTGGTGGGGCGGGAAGCGTGTGGTCCTGACTGCTGCCCCTCCTCAGGCCCCAGACTGGGTGGACGCTGAGGAATGCCACCGCTGCAGGGTGCAGTTCGGGGTGATGACCCGTAAGGTGAGTTCCCACCTGGGGGGCTCTACAGCCCCGGCCAGACACCAGGTCCCCTGCCGTGCACAAGGCCACCGTCCCTGCTGGGCCTTTCCTTCCTGGTGGGTGGTTCAGGAGGTGAGTGCAGCTCGCAGCGGGTGGCAGTGTGGCGTCAGGAGGGGGACAGTGAGGGCCCACGTAAGGGCCTGATGCCGCTGCCTGGGCCGGGCCCAGCCTCACTCTGGAATTATAATGTTTTAAACCTAGGGCTACAGGCCTTGCCACAGTCACTCTGCTGCTTGCCAGGGCCGTGGGGCCCCCTTCTCTTTGTGGCTTAGCCCATCTGGATTCTTACCCCTCGAGGCATCTTCACACCAAAACCCCCTCCTGGCTGGCAACCGGCAATGCTTGGGGTTTGGGGTGTCAGCAGCTTCCAGCACCCACTGCACTCACAAAAGCTCTTGTTTTATCAGCAGAATTGATGTATATTTTTTCTTTGCCCTTACTTTTAACTTACCTTATTTTCCCCAAAACGGTGGCGGGCGTTGAGACTCCCGGGAGCATGTCCAGGTTCCCCGGCCTTAGGGTCTTCCCAGGCACTTGTTCTGCTTGTCCCTTGCCTTCCCCCACCCGTGAGGCCCAGCCTCAGCGTTGTACGGGGTGGTTCTGGGCCGGGTGGCGCATCAGGGTCCCCCAGTGCCTGTGACCAGGCCCGCCCGCGCCACCTTACAGCACCACTGCCGGGCGTGCGGGCAGATATTCTGTGGAAAATGTTCCTCCAAGTACTCCACCATCCCCAAGTTTGGCATCGAGAAGGAGGTGCGCGTGTGCGAGCCCTGCTACGAGCAGCTGAACAGGTGAGGCCCCGCCCCCCATTGGGGCTGCAGGTGGGGCAGGCTCTCCAGGCTGGGTTTTCTGTCCCTCTTGGCCATGGTGCCTGAGGCCTGCAGACCCCAGAGGACCCTCACAGCACAGCAGCTGGAAAGTCAAGGGAAACCCAGGGTGGCCGCGTGCCCTCGGGCCCTGCCCCACACTAGGGCAGGTGGGTGTGTGAGACAGGGCGCTGCGGCTCCAGGGACCGAGGCTGCCCCGACAAACCTGTTGCTTGGGTTTGGGTTTGGGTTCGTTTGCATTTCAACTTTCGGAATAAAACTTCCAGAAAAGTTGCAAGAGTAGCACAGAGAAGCTGCGGGGCCGCGGCCGGTGCCTCAGCGGTCGGTGTTTTGTCGCAGAGTTTACTCTGCCTCCCCTCTCCTGCGCGTGCGTGTGTTCAAACAGGTTTTATCCTGAATTTGTGTGAGTGCAGATGTCATGCCCTTTGGCACTCAGGTCTTCGCCTGTGATCTCTGAGAGGCACAGTGCTCTCATGGCCACAGCGGTCACTTGGGACTGCGCTGCCACCCAGTGCTGGCTTCTGCTCTGTGGTCCACGTTCCATTTCTGCCATGGTCCCAGCAGCGTCGCTGTGGGTCTGGCCTGGGTTGCGTGTGTTTTGTATGTGGGCCGTGCTCCCTGCTTGGTTCCCTTTTCCTGGAACGTGTCACTGCCTCCCTGGCTCGCTCCGTGGACATTTCTGGGAGGTCAGGCCGTGGCCACCTGGCCCCCTGTTCAGGTCTGAGGCTCCCATCTGCTTAGGTTCGGGAAGTCCAGGAGTGAGGCCATGCCCTCCTCAGGACATCCCATCCAAGCCAGCCATGTCCGGTGATGGGCCGCTGCCCGGAAAGTTCCTTTTCCTTCTTGTAACTGAGAAGAACTTGCCTTGAGCCACGTCAAGTCCCGTCCGTCGCAGCCACTGCCCACACGCGTGAGTCTGCTGTGACCCAGCGGCTCCATGGCAGGGCATCCCAACGCCATTCCTGCCTTCACACACACTTGCTGCCGTTTCCCTGTGCTGGGGGCTGTGCAGGTCTGCCTCGGTGTGGACTTTTCTCTTAGAAAAGAGCCCCAGGTCGGCCGAGCACGGTGGCTCATGCCTGTAATCCCAGCACTTTGGGAGGCTGAGGCGGGCAGATCACGAGGCCAAGAGATCAAGACAATCCTGGCCAACATGGTGAAATCCCGTCTCTACTTTTTAAGTATTTTATACAAAAATTAGCGGGCTTGGTGGCAGATGCCTGTAGTCCCAGCTACTCGGGAGGCTGAGGCAGGAAAATCACTTGAACCTGAGAGGCGGAGATTGCAGTGAGCCAAGATCGCACCACTGCACTCCAGCCTGGGCGACAGAGCAAGACTCTATCTCAAATAAAAAAAAAAGAAAAGAGCCCCAGGTCAAAGGTCATCGTGCGTGGTTTGAAATTGCGACCATGCTGTGAGCCTGCGGCCCTTGGACTGCCTGGGGCGCCCCGGAAGAGCTTACTGGGCATGACAGTCACTGCCCTGTTTGCCCCTTCTTGGGTGGGGCCCGTCCCACAGTGGCGGTGCTGTGTTTGGTTTCCCGAGTGCCGTAGGAAGGTCTTCGCAGGCCAGGCTGGTGTCCTGAATGTCCATTTTCAGGAGAGGAACTGGGGCTTACCCTGAGGGACTCACCCGAGCCCTTGTGGCTGGTGTGATGCCCTCGAGTCCTGCCCTGCTCTGCTCTGCTCTGGAGTGTGGCCACTGGGACACCTGTGGCTGTGGAACCACTGTCCTCACTCTGTGGGGACACTTAGAGGAGCCCGCAGAGGTGTGGTTGAGAGCTTTGGCGGGGGCAGGGCGGTGTCAGCGCATGGTGACCTGCAGCATTCCTTGTGCCCACAGGAAAGCGGAGGGAAAGGCCACTTCTACCACTGAGCTGCCCCCCGAGTACCTGACCAGCCCCCTGTCTCAGCAGTCCCAGGTACTCAGCCCCCTCCGTCCCGTGGGCACCTCTTCCCCGGGGCCCCCCTCACCCTCCCCGCTTGTCCTCAGCTGCCCCCCAAGAGGGACGAGACGGCCCTGCAGGAGGAGGAGGAGCTGCAGCTGGCCCTGGCGCTGTCACAGTCAGAGGCGGAGGAGAAGGAGAGGCTGGTAAGCCAAGTGGGGCGGGGCGGCCTCAGGAGGGGCCCAGCTCCCCTGGATGTGCTGCGGTGGGGCCGGAGGGGCGTCACGTGCACCCAAGTGTCGCCCCTTCTGATTCTGCCTCAGAGACAGAAGTCCACGTACACTTCGTACCCCAAGGCGGAGCCCACGCCCTCGGCCTCCTCAGCGCCCCCCGCCAGCAGCCTATACTCTTCACCTGTGGTGAGCGGCCCTCGGGCTGGAGCTGCCTCTCCCGGAAGGCAGTAGGGTTGATGGGGGACGCGGGTCCCCGAGCTGATTTAGTCAGGTTGGTGGGGGATGCGGGTCCCCGGGCTTCCCAGAGAGGACAGCCCCAGCACACGGGCGGACATCAGGGCAGAGCCCCACGGGCTCCAGGCACCCGTTGCTCCTGGTCCCTGGTTCGGCCCTTGGGACTGAGGACATGGGACAGGCTGTGGGGGAGGCGCCTTGCTGGTGAGACCCCGTCTCTTCCACACCCCTCCTGCCCCACAGGAACTGAAGGACTTGCTTTCTGGGGCATCACGTCACCTCTCCCTGGCCTCAGCCCCGCTCTCAGTAGAGGGTGAAGAGGCAGCCTGTTTTGCAGGGGGTTGGGTCGGGGACAGCAGGTTGAGAAAGTCATTTTGTAGGTTCCGTGGAGTGGCCAGGCCGCTGCAGGCCCAGGGGCGCAGAACAGCCCTGCCCCAGTGAGCCACCCCTTCCCTTCTTCCCCTCCTTCCGGGCTGTCGGCTGGGGCCCCACACGCTGGACCGTGGGGGCTGTCCAGTGTCCACCTTGAGGCCCCAGGGCTGGCCCAGTGCCACCCTGTTCCTCCCATAGCAAGGTTAGGAGCCTTGTAGGACGGCAGTGCTGTCAGCCTCTGTGGAGTTCTAAGCATCTGGAAGAGGAGAAAAGATGGCTGCTCAGATGCCAGGAACCAGAGGAGGGCACGGAGGGAGGGCCCAGGCTGCGGCTCTGGTCTCCAGGATCTGTCGCACTGGGGACATCCCTGTCCCTGCCGAAGCAACTGGCTCTGTCACCTGTGAGACTCAGATGCTCCTTTCTCCCCAGAACTCGTCGGCGCCTCTGGCTGAGGACATCGACCCTGAGGTAAGGCCCGGCATGGGGTGCATCCTCTCACGGTTTCTGGCCTTGGGAGTGACCCCCTCATTGCCTGCAGCTCGCACGGTATCTCAACCGGAACTACTGGGAGAAGAAGCAGGAGGAGGCTCGCAAGAGCCCCACACCATCTGCGCCCGTGCCCCTGACGGAGCCGGCTGCACAGCCTGGGGAGGGGCACGCAGCCCCCACCAATGTGGTGGAGGTGAGGGGGCCACTCCCGGCATTCCTAGTGGCAGGGTCCCTTGGAAGGGGTGGATGCGGGACAGGTTGGAGGCCCCACTCATTCTCTCTCTTCCAGAACCCCCTCCCGGAGACAGACTCTCAGCCCATTCCTCCCTCTGGTGGCCCCTTTAGTGAGGTAAGCTGTGGCTCCCTCCACGGGCCAGGGCAAAACATGGCCTCCTGGCCCACAGCGCCAGGCACGTGGCACAGGTGCCTGCCCTAACCAGAGGGCCGTGGCAGAGCAAGGGTGTCTGCCCCAGCCCAGCCCTGGCCTGCCCTGCCCTGCCCTGCCCTGCCCTTTGTGGCCTCTCCCAATGGAAACTCTACACCAGGCTGTGGTCCAGAGCTCGGGCCACTCTCTGTGGACCTAACATGGACCTGAATATTCCAGAGCAGCCTAGAACCATCAGATGAGTCCTTGGCGTTGCCTGGGGCTTGTGGGCTGGTTGGCTGTCAGAGCACAGGTCCCTGGAGAGGGAGCTGGCAGTGGGGCCCTGAGCCAGCTCCGTCCTGACCAGGGCTTGCCGCTGGACAAGGACCCCGCCTCCAGGGCCTCGCCTTCCTCGGCTGTAGAAGGGGCTGCTTGCATAAGGAGCAGATGGACTCTGCTCCAGGCTTGAGTATAGCTGGGTGCCTCCATCCCAGGCCCCACCAGGGAGGCTGGCTGGGGCGTGGCCGCACTCATCCAGAACCCTGCTCTGCCTGCAGCCACAGTTCCACAATGGCGAGTCTGAGGAGAGCCACGAGCAGTTCCTGAAGGCGCTGCAGAACGCCGTCACCACCTTCGTGAACCGCATGAAGAGTAACCACATGCGGGGCCGCAGCATCACCAATGACTCGGCCGTGCTCTCACTCTTCCAGTCCATCAACGGCATGCACCCGCAGCTGCTGGAGCTGCTCAACCAGCTGGACGAGCGCAGGCGTAGGTGCCCGCGCCACGGGGCCTCGGCTCAGGGGCAGCCAGGTGTTGTGAGCGCCGTCCTGGGCCAGGGCCTCCCCTGAGGGTGCTGAGCTCTTGTGAGTCCTTCATTGGGGCCGTGACTTCCTCCAGAGAGTCTCAATGGGAGGTGGTCTCAGTGATGACCATGCCCTGCCCTGCCCTGCCCTGCCCTGCCCAGGACCCTCTGCCTGCCTCCCCCAGAGACCAGCACCTTCAGAGCCCTCTGCAGAAGGTTGGGCACAGGGCGGCCCATCTGCGTGTCCGTTCCACCCAGGAGCTTCTCGGCACTGTGCCGGAGTGGTCAGGGTTGCTCTGTCGTCTGCCCACAGTGTACTATGAGGGGCTGCAGGACAAGCTGGCACAGATCCGCGATGCCCGGGGGGCGCTGAGTGCCCTACGCGAAGAGCACCGGGAGAAGCTTCGCCGGGCAGCCGAGGAGGCAGAGCGCCAGCGCCAGATCCAGCTGGCCCAGAAGCTGGAGATAATGCGGCAGAAGAAGCAGGTGCAGTGGCTGCCCAGCCACGGGCCGGGGCCGGCTGGGGGACCTTGCAGCATAACCAGCATGTTTTTGCCGCACAGGAGTACCTGGAGGTGCAGAGGCAGCTGGCCATCCAGCGCCTGCAGGAGCAGGAGAAGGAGCGGCAGCTGCGGCTGGAGCAGCAGAAGCAGACAGTCCAGATGCGCGCGCAGATGCCCGCCTTCCCCCTGCCCTACGCCCAGGCATGTGCCATCCTCCCGCCACCCAGAGGCTCGTGGGCTGAGGACCAACTCTCACCACTGTCTCCTTCGTCCCCAGCTCCAGGCCATGCCCGCAGCCGGAGGCGTGCTCTACCAGCCCTCGGGACCAGCCAGCTTCCCCAGCACCTTCAGCCCTGCCGGCTCGGTGGAGGGCTCCCCAATGCACGGCGTGTATATGAGCCAGCCGGCCCCTGCCGCTGGCCCCTACCCCAGCATGCCCGGCACTGCGGCTGGTAAGGATGGGTCGGGGCAGAGACCATGCTTTTTATCCCTCGTCTTTATTTTAGCCGAATTTACAGAAAAGCAGTAAGAATGGTGCGAAGGGTTTTCCCAGTTGCCCCGATGTGAATGTTGTCCCTGCTTTTTCCTGTTTCCACGCAAACGCGCTCACACAGGCTTTCCTGCTGGAGCCGTGTTTCAGTCCGTGCGTGGCAGGTACTGCCATCTCCCCTGAATGCGACAGCGAGCATTTCCTGAAACCAGCAGGTGCTGGGCTGCCGATCCTCGTCTGTAGCAGGCTCAGCCCTCATGGACTGTCCCAGTGGTGTCCTGTAAACAGCACGCCCCCTGCTGCGTGGCATTTGCCCCCCCCCCCGCCTTTAATCTAGAGTGTTCCCCAGTCAGCTTTTGTGTTTTGTGACATCAACTGTCCCAAGAGCACTGGCCTGTCATTCGGCAGACCGTCCTCAGCTCAGGTTTGTCTGGTGTCTCCACGCGGTGACCATAAGGCTGTGCTTTTCTCAGAGTGGCAGCCGAGGTGACGTGCATCCCGTCAGTCCCATTGCTGGCTGTTCAGCTGAGACGGGGTCTGCCAGGGGTTTTCACTGTGAAGTGACTGTTTTGCCCTTTATCAGATGTCTCTTGGGGGAGGCCTTCCAAATACCCTGGGACTCCTCAAGGTCTAGCATTTTTTGCTAATGTTGCCTGTGTTTATTACGGTGTTTGCCAAATAGCGCCTTCTAATTCTGCTGTTGTTTTTCCACTGGCGGGAGGTACTCTCCCCACTCTCCTGCTTATCGTCAGTCACAGCGGCGTGGAGACGTGTTTATTTTTTCTTTCAAAGGTGACACTCCTCTGTCATCACTCTTTATTTTTAATCTCACTGTCATCCAGGCTGGAGTGGAGTGCCATGATCATGGTTCACTGCAGCCTCGACCTCCTGGGCTCAAGCAATCCTCCCATCTCAGCCTCTTGAGTAGCTGGGACTACAGGATTGCACCACCATGCCTGGCTAATTAAAAAAAAAAAAAAAAAAGGGCTGGGTGCGGTGGCTCACGCCTGTAGTCCCAGCAGGTTGGGAGGCTGAGGCAGGTGGGTCATGAGGTCAGGAGTTCAAGACCAGCCTGCCAGGATGGTGAGACCCTGTCTCTACTAAACATACAAACATTAGGTGGGCGTGGTGGCACGTGCCTGTAATCCCAGCTATTCAGGAGGCAGAGGCAGAGAATGAATTGAGCCCGGGAAGTGGGGGTTGCAGTGAGCCGAGGTTGCACCACCACACTCTAGCCTGAGCAACAGAGTGAAACTCCATCTCAAAAAAAATGTAGAAATGAGGTCTTTCTGTGTTGCCCAAGCTGACCTCAAACTCCTGACCTCGAGTGATCCGCCCTTCTCAGCCTCCCAAAGTGCTGGGATTACAGGCGTGAGCCACCGCGCCCGGCCCCGTTACTTTGATGCTCAAAGTTTCCCAGGTGTGGCCATGGGAGGCGTCAGTGGCTTCTCTGTTGCGTAGGGCCATTGGTTTGGGATGCTCCTGAGTTTCTGTTGCTAGATACTCTGTGCTCGTCTTGTATGTTCTCAACCCTGGAAGCAGCCATTTCTCCAAGGAGCCCTTGTTCCCTTTAGTGGAGGGTGGTCTGGATCTTGGGTAGAAGCCAAGATGGAGATTCTGGGTGTGCTCACAGCTCTAGGTTGTTAGCAGACAGAGCTGGAAAGTGTGTATGTGAATACAAGTGCACAGTTGTGGGTGCATCTGTTTATGTGCGAATACATGCGTCTTTGTATATGATAAAAACCGTGAGTGCAGCCAGGTGCGGTGGCTCATGCCTGTAATCCCAACACTTTGGGAGGCCGAGGCGGGTGGCTCACCTGAGGTCAAGAGTTGGAGACTGGCCTGGCCAACATGGTGAAACCCCCTGTCTACTAAAAATACAAAAATTAGCCAGGCGTGATGGTGCACACCTGTAATCCCAGCTACTTGGGAGGCTGAGGCAAGAGAATCACTGGAACCTGGGAGGTGGAACTTGCAGTGAGCCAAGATCATGCCATTGCCCTCCAGCCTGGGTGACAGAGTGAGACTCCGTCTCAAAAAAAAAAAAAAAATCCATGAGTTAATTCCAGTACTTGCAATTTTAATCCAATAGCACAGTTTTCTTTTGCATTGTTTTCAATATACTCAATTGCTCAGCCCTAGAATACACAAAAAGTAGTTTTAAGAATGCTAACCTGGCCCACTGTGGAGACGATGCCTTCTAACTGGAGTGTAACATTTGTCTGTAGTTCTTGTCATTTGTAGCCTGAGGCCGTGGAGTCCAGATTCTGGGTTCAGAAGTTACTGGAATTCACTATCCCATCCCATTGGTCAGACCATGTCACTCATTTCAAATACAGTTTGGTTCATTTTTTCTGATTTCATTCCATTCTAGGATTCTCCTCCCATCCTTGTTGGTTTATCTTCTTTTCTTTTTTGAGACGAAGTCTCGCTCTGTCGCCCAGGCTGGAGTGCAATGGTGCGACGTCAGCTCACTGCATTCTCTGCCTCCCAGGTTCAAGCAATTCTCCTGCCTCAGCCTCCTGCGTAGCTGGGATTACAGGCGCCCGCCACCATGCCCAGCTAGTTTTTGTATTTTTATTAGAGACAGGGTTTTACTATGTTAGACAGCCTGGTCTCGAACTCCTGCCATCATGATCCGCCTGCCTCGGCCTCCCAAAGTGCTGGGATTACAAGCATGAGCCACCACGCCCTGCCTATGTTCCTTTTTTTTTAGAAACGTGAAACCTGAACTTGGTTCCAAAAGTCACAACAAAAAGGAAAACTCCTGGCCGGGCGGTGGCTCAGGCCTGTAATCCCAGCACTTTGGGAGGCTGAGGCGGGTGGATCACCTGAGGTCAGGAGTTTGACACCAGCCTGACCAACATGGTGAAACCCGTCTCTCCCAAAAAGACAAAAACTTAGCTGGGTGTGGTGGTGCACGCCTGTAATCCCAGCTGCTCGGGAGGCTGAGGCAGGAGAATTGCTTCAAGCCAGGAAGCAGAGGTTGCAGTGAGCTGAGATCGCGCCACTGCACTCCAGCCTGCGTGACAGACTGTCTCAAAAAAAAAAGTAAAACTCGGCCGGGCGCGGTGGCTCACGCCTGTAATCCCAGCACTTTGGGAGGCCGAGGCGGGCGGATCACAAGGTCAGGAGATCAAGACAATCCTGGCCAACATGATGAAACCCCGTCTCTATTAAAAGTACAAAAAAAATTAGCTGGGCGTAGTGGCGCACGCCTGTAATCCCAGCTACTCGGGAGACTGAGGCAGGAGAATCGCTTGAACCCGGGAGGCAGAGGTTGCAGTGAGCCAGGATTGTGCCACTGCACTCCAGCCTGGTGACAGAGCAGGACTCCATCTCAAAAAAAAAAAAAAAAAAAGTAAAACTCAAGAGTAGGGTGTCCCCTCCTCTCCTTCCTGTTGCCCTGGCTGAACCATCTCCCCTGTCTTGTTTGTCACAGATCCCAGCATGGTGAGTGCCTACATGTACCCAGCAGGGGCCACTGGGGCGCAGGCGGCCCCCCAGGCCCAGGCCGGACCCACCGCCAGCCCCGCTTACTCATCCTACCAGCCTACTCCCACAGCAGGCTACCAGGTATGCAGGAAGGCCGCTCCTCTCCTTCCAGGGCCAGCCCCAGCCCCAGCCCCAGCCCCTTCTCCCATGGCACTCATTCCCTCCGCAGAACGTGGCCTCCCAGGCCCCACAGAGCCTCCCGGCCATCGCTCAGCCTCCGCAGTCCAGCACCATGGGCTACATGGGGAGCCAGTCAGTCTCCATGGGCTACCAGCCTTACAACATGCAGGTACAGTGACCTCCAGGCCCTGCTGGGGGCCGGGGTGGGGGAGCAGTTGATGATGCTGAGGGTCCTTTGGTGAGGCTGGCAGGCACTGGGTGGGCTCCACCCCTTCTGCTCCTCCCCCTCCACTCTCTGGGTGCTCCCTGTGGTCACCTTTGGATTGTTGCAAGCCAGAAATATCCCCGCCTGCCTGGTCACAGGGCTACTCTCTCACATCTGACGTCTTCTCACAACAGAATCTCATGACCGCCCTCCCAAGCCAGGATGCGTCTCTGCCACCCCAGCAGCCCTACATCGCGGGGCAGCAGCCCATGTACCAGCAGGTGAGCCATTCCCGGGGCCTCACAGCGGCACCCGCAGGGCACCCTCAGGCTTCATGGTTTAGCAGTGGGTCCCCTGGCCCCAGTGGGGATTGTCCCGTACGTCTGCTCACAGGGGGAGACGCATACCCGAGGCCCCTTCTCAGCAGACGGAATGAGGACACAAGTCTTAGGGCAGACACACACGTCCGCAAGTGTAGACAGGAAAAACCGTGAATTTACTTGAAAGGCAAAGGCCGCATGAGCTGCAGACAGTGGACATGGATTACAAGCACTTGTGGGTCTGTGGCTCTGCTGGGACAAAAGCCTTCCTCCCTGGGCTGGGGAAGGGAGGACTAGGGCCATGCCTGCTTTCCTCCTGCACAGATGGCACCCTCTGGCGGTCCCCCCCAGCAGCAGCCCCCCGTGGCCCAGCAGCCGCAGGCACAGGGGCCGCCGGCCCAGGGCAGCGAGGCCCAGCTCATTTCATTCGACTGACCCAGGCCATGCTCACGTCCGGAGTAACACTACATACAGTTCACCTGAAACGCCTCGTCTCTAACTGCCGTCGTCCTGCCTCCCTGTCCTCTACTGCCGGTAGTGTCCCTTCTCTGCGAGTGAGGGGGGGCCTTCACCCCAAGCCCACCTCCCTTGTCCTCAGCCTACTGCAGTCCCTGAGTTAGTCTCTGCTTTCTTTCCCCAGGGCTGGGCCATAGGGAGGGAAGGACTTTCTCCCAGGGGAAGCCCCCAGCCCTGTGGGTCATGGTCTGTGAGAGGTGGCAGGAATGGGGACCCTCACCCCCCAAGCAGCCTGTGCCCTCTGGCCGCACTGTGAACTGGCTGTGGTGTCTGGGTGTGGCCTGGGGCTCCCTCTGCAGGGGCCTCTCTCGGCAGCCACAGCCAAGGGTGGAGGCTTCAGGTCTCCAGCTTCTCTGCTTCTCAGCTGCCATCTCCAGTGCCCCAGAATGGTACAGCGATAATAAAATGTATTTCAGAAAGCATCAGCGTTTTTTCTTTAATTAATTTTTTTGAGATGGAGTCTCACTCTGTCACCCAGGCTGGAGTGGTGATCTCCGCTCACTGCAAGCTCCGCCTCCTGGGTTCAAGCGATTCTCGGGCCTCAGCCTCCGGAGTAGCTGGACTACAGGTGCACGCCATTACCATGCCTGGCTAGTTTTTGTATTTTTAGTAGCGACGGTGTTTCACCATGTTGGCCAGGCTGGTCGTGAATGCCTAACCTCAGGTGATCCACCTGCCTCGGGCTCCTAAAGTGCTGGGATTACAGGCATGAGCCACCGCGCCCGACCTGCATCAACGTTTGCTCAGGGGGCAGGTGGTCGGGCTGATGGCCCAGCTGCAGGCAGGGTCATTTCCAGCCTGCCCCTCCCTGAGGCTGCGTGCCAGGGTTCATGTGTGCCCTCCGCGGCTCTGCACTGACCCCGCCGGTAGCTGGGGAGGAGTTTGGGCTTGGCGCCGCCTCCGTGTAGTGGCTGAAGCTTCCCGGGTGCTCCTCATTCCTGGGAAGGGAGTCGGGTGATGGGAACGGTGGGGGCTCAGCGCTCCGAGTCCGTGGCCGGGGGCGAGCGGGGCTGAAACGCGCCTCCTGAGTGTTGAAAGCGGCAGGCGCCGGCCTTTGCACCCAGAGGCCAGGGCGTCTCACTCACCTTCACATCCAGGCCTCTTAGGGGAGCGCGGCTTTGGCTTTTCCGGGAAGGAATGGACTCCAACGGACAGGGAAAGAGGTGTGGAGAGGCGGGCACGATAAGCAGGCACTGGGCCCAAGCCGCCCTTGGAGGCTCCGCCTGTTCTGATCTGAAGGCGGAGGCTCAGCCGTGCTCTCCCAGGAAGCCACCTGGGCGTTTGGGGCTTTAGCTAGGAAAGAGGATGTCGCCTGCGGCTGCGAAGGCGCCAAGGCCCAGACCTCGCGCCTCCGCCCGCGACGGCGGCACTGGGGGCCCGGAGCGGGCGGGAGACGCGGGTTACTGCGGGCTTCGGGGCCCTAGCCTCGACCGCGACGTTCGCTCGCATCGCGCACGGACAGAAACCCGTGAGCGCTGAAGAAAGAACACCTGAATCCGGAGCCCCAGCCCCCGTCGCTCGTTTGCGCGACCCCAAAACCCGGCGGGACGAGGGTCGCCCGATGTCCAGCTACCGCCACAGACGACGCTTTTGCGTCTGCGCAGCGCGCCGCCTTGTGGGTAATCTCAGGGTGAGACGAGGCTAGCGCGAGGTGCGGCTAGAGCGTCATTTCCGGCTCGAATGCCCGGCAGCCGTGGCGGCTAGAGCGTTCCTCCCCAGCTCGAATGCCCGGCGGCCGAGGCGGCTAGAGCGTCGCCTCCTCCCGGGGAACCGCGTGTGACCTTCCAGCCCGCGGACCGATGCTGCCGGCGGCCGCTCGCCCCCTGTGGGGGCCTTGCCTTGGGCTTCGGGCCGCTGCGTTCCGCCTTGCCAGGTACGCGGGATCCTGGGGCGGGCCGGGCCGGCAGGCAGGTTAGGGGGCGGCCGGGCACTGAGGGGTCGATCCGGGCGAGGAGGGCGGCGGGGCCGGCCTCCCTGCAGCGGCCAGGCCGGGCTTGGGGGTCCCATCGGGGGCGCGGGGAGGAGGCCTCCCGGTGCGCACGCCCCTTCCCTCCTGGGCCGTGGAAAGCGCCGGGGTCGGCCCCAGATGACCTTGGACGATTCCCTGCTCCTCCCTTGGCCTCAGCCTTTTCCGCAGCAAAGGCCCATCTGTGGGTGCGGCGTTTTGCGGCCAGGGGGCCCCATGTTTTGGGAGGCTTTGCGCAGGAAGATGCACCTAAGTAATAGTTTCGCCACCGCTGGGTTGATGTAGTTCATTCAAACCAGAAACTTGAGGTTTGAGTGGTATGGCTGCAAATAAACACGTGGCTTTCTAAGGCTCTTTGAAGAATTTAAAGTAACTTGCAAATCTTACCAATACGGACCCCTTGAGGTCTGAGAACCCTGGACTGGGACCAAGGAGCTAGGTAATTTCCGGCGCTAGTGATTACCAGCCTGAGCTTATGGTACCCACCAGTCCCCCAGTTGTCCTGCCCCCCTGGTTTCTGCAGCCCCTTCCATTCCAGGACTGACAAGTCTGTTTTAATTGGGGGTGGGGGCTAGGCGACAGGTGCCATGTGTCTGTGCCGTGCGACATATGAGGAGCAGCGGCCATCAGAGGTGTGAGGCCCTCGCTGGTGCACCCCTGGATAACGCCCCCAAGGAGTACCCCCCCAAGATACAGCAGCTGGTCCAGGACATCGCCAGCCTCACTCTCTTGGAAATCTCAGACCTCAACGAGCTCCTGAAGGTATCGTGAGAGGGTGGCACAGACCCAGGGGCTGGAAGTTTCGGGGCCCCTGTGTTTTGTTCCTGGTGTATTTTGGGAGTTTGGTAAATTGTCAAAAGTGTGTTTGTCCAGGTGCAAGGTCCATGCCAGGCTAGTTGCCCCTCCTCAGTAGGTTCCGGCTGGTGTGAGGGCCAGCTGTGGACACTGTTCTCTATCTCTGCAGAAAACGTTGAAGATCCAGGATGTCGGGCTTGTGCCGATGGGTGGTGTGATGCCTGGGGCTGTCCCTGCTGCAGCAGCCCAGGAGGTGAGTCCTGAGCAGAATGAGGCATTTCTGGGGTGCCCAGTTCGCCTGTGGCCTCATGTGCCGTGGTCCCGTATCTCAGGTTCTGCAGCTACCGTCATTGTCTGCAGCCTGCACACCTGTGCGGCCTCCTGCAGCCTCCTGGGACCTACTCCCTGCCATGGATGTGCACGACTTTGCATGTGGAGACCATGTTTCTAATGGAGGGAAACAGACACTAAGCTGAGAGAGGAAAAAGAGGCTGGGCGTGGTGGCTCACGCCTGTAATCCCAGCGCTTCGGGAGGCCGAGACGGGTGGATCACTTGAGGTCAGGAGTTCAAGGCCAGCCTGGCCAACATGGTAAAACCCCGTCTCTACTAAAAATACAAAAAAGAAATTAGCTGGGCCTGGTGGCACATGCCTGTAATCCCAGCTACTCGGGAGGCTGAGGCAGGAGAATAGCTTGAACCCGGGAGACTGTCTCAAACAAACAAACAAAATAAATAAATAAAAATAAAAATAAATAAATAAATAAAAATACAAAAATTAGCCAGCGTGGTGGCAGGTGCCTGTAATCCCAGCTACTTGGGAGGCTGAGGCAAGAGAATTGCTTGAACCAGGGAGGCGGAGGTTGCAGTGAGCCAAGATCATACTACTGCCCTCCAACCTGGCAACAGAGCAAGACCCTGTCTCAAAAAAAAAAAAAAAAAGAGGAAAAAGAAAGGAAGAAATTATACCAAATAGAACATTGTAAGCATTGTGGGGAAAAGGAGGGAAGAGGCTCAAGGTGGGAGGGAGAGTTCCAAGTTCAAGGTGGGCTTCAAAGAGGAGGCAGACATTGTAGAAGAGAGCATGGCGTTCCTGGCGGAGGACGGGGAGGCACCAAGGTCACCAGGCAAGAGGGTGTCTGACAATTCAGGGAGCAGCAGCGAGGTAGGGGCTGGCGCAGGCGAAGGGGTGTAACAAGCAGCTCTGTCCTTGGGTCTTTGCAAGGAAACCAGCGAACTTGAAGCCGCCAGTTGCGTTTGGTCATCGGGTTGCGTGAACCTCTCCACCGGAGCCCTCCCCTCAGCCCTTTTCCCCCACTGGGGAACCAGGTTGTGTACTGTAGAGTGTCCCATGTTCCAGATGCGTGGGGTGCCCATGGGGCAGCATCACTCATGCCTGAGAACTGGAAGGTAGTTTAAAGGCTGATTAGATTCAGGCCGAGCGTTTGGGTAAGAATAGCTGGGATTACTGTAGAGCCTGTTGTGTAAACTGGATTGCTTTTGAGGAGGGAGAAGATGTTATTAATAGCCTTCCCAGGCCGTGGGGACACGCAGCCCCCTGCCCTCGGGTGGTGCTGGGTCTCCATGCGCCACGTCAGAAGCGCAGCGTGCCCGTCAGTCCCATGGCGGGTTGTCATTTTCTCGGCACACGTGCACTGCAGTGTGGCTGAGAAAGGAATGGCGCTGCTTTTATCTACAAAGCACTTTTGGTGTCGTTCTTTCCGGTCTCATAAGTTACGCTTTCTAAGCGAGAGGGGAGTAGAGTATTGAGGGAAGGACCGTGAAGCATGTTTTTATTTATTTATGAAACCGAGTCTCACTCTGTCACCCAGGCTGGAGTGCAATGGCGCGATCTCAGCCCCCGCCTCCCGGGTTCAAGCAATTCTCATGCCGCAGCCTCCCGAGTAGCTGGGATTACAGGCGCGCACCACTAGAGACAGGGTTTCACCATATTGGTCAGGCTGGTTTCAAACTCAACCTCAAGTGATCCACCCGCCTTGGCCTCCCAAAGCACTAGGATGACAGGCGTGAGCCACCGGAGCCACCGCTCCCGTCCGAGGCATGTTACAAAGAGTTATTGGGCAGACCTGCCTCTGACTAGCATGAGAGAAAACGCACCAGCTGGACTTGCGAGGCCAAGACAGGAGAATCGCTTGAACCCAGGAGGTGGAGGTTGCAGTGAGCTGAGGTCGCACCACTGCACTCCAGCCTGGATGACAGAGTGAGACTCCGTCTCAAAAAAAAGAGAAAAGAAAAGAAAAAGCACCAGCTGGTTAAGGATTGATGAGTTGGGAGACGTGACTTCCAACTCCAGGCTTCCCTGGGGCCTCCACTGCACCTCCCTTTGGGGCTTTAGACTGGGGTGGCCCAGCAGTGGAGGCGTTAGCTCCTCTCAGCCCTTTGTCACCTGGCTCCCCTTCTTTCCTGCTCCCTAAGGCAGTGGAAGAAGATATCCCCATAGCGAAAGAACGGACACATTTCACCGTCCGCCTGACCGAGGCGAAGCCCGTGGACAAAGTGAAGCTGATCAAGGAAATCAAGAACTACATCCAAGGCATCAACCTCGTCCAGGTCTGTGCCGCGGTGGGGGTTCCGAGGCAGGTTCCGTTGTGGCGGCCCAGGGCCCCCAGTCCCTGACTTTGCTCTCTCTGGCAGGCAAAGAAGCTGGTGGAGTCCCTGCCCCAGGAAATCAAAGCCAATGTCGCCAAAGCTGAGGCGGAGAAGATCAAGGCGGCCCTGGAGGCGGTGGGCGGCACCGTGGTTCTGGAGTAGCCTCCAGCTCGGAGGACTTGTGTTCAGGGGTCCCTGGGCCCCGGGCGAGGTCCCGCCCTCCCGTGGTCACTGGCTCCGCCCCCAGCACCAGGCGCCCAGTGGAGCCGTTTGGGAGAATTGCCTGCGCCACGCAGCGGGGCCGGACAGGCCGCACAGACCTACTGTGGCGGGAGGGAGGGGCGGCTGCTGCCTGGTGACGGCACCCGGAGGCCCACCGGTGAATGTGCCTCTGGTGGCTGCTGAGAAAAATACACTGTGCAGCTCAGTGTGTGGAGTGCCGTGCTCAGGCCGGGCTGCCGGGCCAGTGCGGGGATCCGGGCAGTGTATGGAGTGCGGTGCTCAGGCCGAGCTGCCGGGCCAGTGCGGGGATCCGGGCAGTGTGTAGAGTGCCGTGCTCAGGCCGAGCTGCCGGGCCAGTGCGGGGATCCGGGCAGTGTGTAGAGTGCCGTGCTCAGGCCGAGCTGCCGGGCCAGTGCGGGGATCCGGGCAGTATGTGGACTGCCGTGCTCAGGCCGAGCTGTGGGGCCAGTGCAGGGATCGAGGCTGGTACGGGATGGGAGGCTTGTTCCCTGCCTCCTCAGCAGACATCTGAGAGTCTACAGACATTCATCGGGTCCCCGGTGTGCAGGGCCCTGTCCTGAGACCCCACAGTGGGCCTGGTGGACGGCAGTGGTGTGGAGGACCTGGGCAGCGGGAACCCTCCCTGTTTTCAGTGTTGGCCCTCTTTAAGGCAACAGGAAGTTCAGCACTCGCCTGAGAAACCGAGGCAGCCTTGGAGCCGGCGATGCCACCCCTAGCTTAGGCTGCAAGTACCCCTGAACCTAAACCCGGCCACGGGGCTGCGCAGGGGGATTGGGGAGGGGTGTGGGATGCACCTGCCATCTGCAGGGTTGGGGTGTCAGCTATTCCTCTGGGGCCCTTAAGTGGGGTATCCTGGGACCTGGGCAAAGCGGCAGGAGGGGCTTGTGGACATGGGGACCGGGAGTGCTGGGGTCAGCTTGGAGCACTGGTGACTGTGCACTTGGTGAGGTGTGGCCCAGTGCTGGGCAGCCCTTGGCAGCCACTCTCGGGCTGCAGACCCCTTGGTGCCACTGCTGAGTACAGGGGGTGTGGCCCCATGGACTGGCTGGAACGGCCGGGGCCTTGCTTTAAGGACCCGTGGCCGCCTTTTCTTGGGCACACCTGTTTTCAGCCAAGCCTGGGAGAGAATCAGCGGATTTCTGTCTCAGCTGGCCCATGACCAAAGCCAGCCCCCAGGCTGTAGGCCCACAACGAGGCCAGAGACAGGCCATGTTCCGCACCTGCTTCGGGAAACATGCCCGGTGTGATGGCCCCGTAGGCTGCCATGCCCTCCAGCCTCAGTTTTCCTGGTGGAAGGATCCCTTGGATGGGACCAGAAAGGGGCAGCGTGTGTCTGGGAGCTGCCCACTGGCTGGGACTCCTGGGGGAGCGGGAGGGGCAGGGAGTTTCAGGCTCACTGTGCATGTACACCCTGCCTGGCCCAGGTCCTTTTCCAAGGCCTTCTGGTAGAGTTTCTCTGACTAACCTGCTGTCCCCAGGAAAGGCTGTCCCAAGCCAAGCCTGGAAGTCCCCATTGGCCATGGTATCCATTTTGAGGGGTTAATGGTCTTCCCTCAGGAGGTGACACTGCCACCTGGGGCTGGGTGCATTCTGCCTGGTGCCCTGCTGACCCCAACTGCCTTTCCCCTCTGGAAGGCAGCGAACATCTGAGCTCAGGGACGAGCCCTGCTTGGGGTCAGACAGACATGCTGTCTTCATCCAGGCTGCACCCAGGCCAGATAGACCAGCAAAATCTCTGCCCGCAACTCCTCACTGTCTACCCTGGCTCAGGCATCTGCCAGGCCACTCGCAGGAGCCACCGAGAGGCCCTTTCCTCCCTGCCGGGGGTCCCCAAAATAACCTGTGGATGCCAAGCAGCAGGACACTGCGGTGGATGCCAGGCCGCAGTCGGAGGCTGGACGGGGAGCCCTGTCCCGTGAGCTTGCTCAGTCTGCCCCAACCACCCCCTTGGGCCTACCGACATAACTTACGATCCGTTTGAGAATCCATCAGGGATCCTTGTGAGTCCCCGACCTGCAGTTCTAGATTCATCATTTGAAAAAGCCTCTGGCCCTGGATGCATTTCCTGTTTTCCAGGATTCCTCACCTTCTGACTGCTCTCCCGGCATCTCTAGCTCACAGAGTTCACAAACTTCAGTCCTCTACAGCTCCTTGCACTTTTGTTCTATTTTTTTAATGTTTTATTTACTTATTTATGTATTTATTTTTATGAAACAGGGTGTCAGTCTGTCACCCGGGCTGGTGGTGCAGTCTTGGCTCACTGCAGCCTCCACCTGCCGGGTTCAAGCAATTGTCCTGCCTCACCTTCCCAAGAAGCTGGAATTATAGGCATGTACCACCACGCCCAGCTAATTTTGTATTTTTATTAGTAGAGACAGGGTTTCACCCTGTTGGCCAGGCTGGTCTTGAACCTTATTTTTATCTTTTTTAATTTTAATTTTTTTGGGTGAGTTTTGCTCTTGTCACCCAGGCTGGAGTGCAATGGCACGATCTTGGCTCACTGCAACCTCCACCTCCCAGGTTCAAGCGATTCTCCTGCCTTATCCTCCCTAGTAGCTGGGATTACAGGCGCCCACCACAACACCCAGCTAATTTTTGTATTTTTAGTAGAGACAGCATTTCACCACGTTGGCCAGGATGGTCTCGAATTCCTAACCCCAGGTGATCACCCACCTCAGCCTCCCAAAGTGCTGGGATTACAGGCGTGAGCCACCACACCTGTCCTATTTTTATTTTTTAAATATAGACACGATCTCACTCTGTCGCCCGAGCTGGAGTGCAGTGGCCTGATCAAGGCTCACTGCAGCCTCAGCCTCCTGTGCTCAAGCAATTGTCCTACCTCATCCTCCCAGGTAGCTGGGACTATAGGCACGTGCCATCATGCCCGGCTAATCTTTTGATTTTTTTTAGAGATGTGGTCTCACTGTGTTGCGCAGGCTGGTCTGAAACGCCTGGCCTCAAGAGATCCTCCTACCTTGGCCTCCCAAAGTGCTGGGATTACAGGTGAGAGCTGCCCTGCCCAGCCTTTTTTGTTCTTTGTGAAGCTTTTCAGTTCCCGCTCCTTACCCGCTGGGCCCTGCTCTTTCTGCTTTGGAGCAGTTCCTCCTTCAGCAGGGAGCCAGTGTTCTGTGGGTTGGGGGGTCTCCGCCAGCAGCCAGTTTCAGCCCTGTCTTGCAGGTGGCCTTGGGAGGGACAGGTTGCAGCCCAGGCCCGCCCCCCTCCTTCCTGGAGTGTCTCACAGACTCAGGGGACACTGGCCCTCCAGGCCCTGCTTCCCCCAAGGTTTCCATCCATCGCCTCTGATTCTTGGTAATCGGGAGCCGATGGATGCAACTCATCTTGGTTTACACTGAGTGAGACAGGCGCTGTGGGCACAGCCAAGTCTGCGGGACTCAGGTGTGAGCCTGGATGGCCCCGGACAAGGAAGCCCGTCCTCTTGCTGGGAAATTTCCATTAAGATCGGGCCACTTCCCCTGCTTCCTAACGGTTGAATCTGTTTGCTCTGGGCCTTTTAAGCCCAGCGTGATCCCTCTGAGTCCCTGCGGTGCATTTGCGCCATCTCCACGCTTCCTGTTGAGCCCCAGCCCAGGCTTGGTGCGGGCAGTGCTGCACCGCACTCTCCTGGTTGCCTCCTGAGCACCTCCACCCGCTTCCCCACAAGGCGTGGCTGTGTTTTCACCCCCAGTGTCCATCTGGCACCCTTCTTGATTGCCAGGTAGTTACGGTCTGTGTGGGCAACACCTGAGGGACCCAACCAAACCAAGGTCCAGGACACACTTCCTGGCAGGGGTACCGCCTCTGGTTAGCTGCTCACTCCCCAACCCAAATCTTCTGCTGATGACTTCTGGGGTCAGAGGCCACCTAAGGGTCTAGAAAACAGTCTCCTCCAGTTGGCCGATTTAGACAAATAGCCTGCCTGCCTACGTTGGGGTTACGGCCCAATAAACCCACAGCCAAGCTGAAAATCCTAAGTGTGCGTCTTGCGCTTCTGACACAGCCAGGGCATCGCTGGATGTGCAGAGGCAGGGCTGGACACATTCTGGTGCTTGAGGGGTTCCAGGGACCACGAGTTGTTTTTCCAGTGCCCCTCACCCTTCGCCCTGGAGGGTGGGGGAGGCCGGACAGCAATGACCAAGCTGGAGCTGCAGGTTCTTCATCCCTGTGGCCCAGCCCTAAAGCAGCCTTGGGGACTTAAATTTCATTTTGCCCAGCAGGTGCACCTGGGCCAGGAACACACCAGCGCCTCCTTGTTCTTCGCAGGGAAGTGGAATCCAAGCAGGGGCCCAGATGCAGGCAGGCATCTCCTGGGAACAAGAGCCCTAGAATCCACCCCGGGGCCCCACTTCCAGGGTGGTTGCCTGGGGCGTCTGGTCAGAGCCAGACCAGAACTGAGCAGGAGCTTCCAGGCATCTGTGTGTGGGAAGGGAGAGGCAAGTCCTTCCTAACCGCCTTTTTTCCCAGTTTTCATTCAGTCTGGCCCCAAGCAGGTTTTTTTTTCTTTTCTTTTTCTTTCTTTTTTTTTTTTTTTGAGATGGAGTCTCGCTCTGTCGCCCAGGCTGGAGTGCAGTGGCGCGATCTCAGCTCACTGCAACCTCTGCCTCCCGGATTCAAGCAATTCTACTGCCTCAGCTTCCTGATTAACTGGGATTACAGGCGTGAGCCACCGCGCCCGGCTCCCGAAGCCGGTTTTCTGTTCTCTTGCAGGTGGGCCGGGGTTGAGCCCTCGTGGGGGCAGGGGTTGCAGACCTGTGTGGACGCAGGGCCCACGCCGCACACACGTGGCCCCCGCCAGGTGACTCACGAGCCAGCGCCTGCGCGGCGGGGTGGCCACCGGGTGCAGGTTCAGGGCCAGGGGCCGGGCCTCCTGGGGATTGGCAGGGCGCCCGCCGCGGTCCCGTGTGCCTGGGGCCGGTCCCCGGGCGGTGGCCTTCGGCCCTGCGCTCCGGCCTGGGGAAGGGAGGACGCCAGGGGCCCGGGGGAGTGGAGGCGGCCGCGCAGCAGCCGCGGAGCACCCGCGCGTCCGCAGGCCGGGCCCACCGCGCTCGGCGCCCCTCGCGGCCGCTTTAAGGCGCCGGGCCCGCCTCAATCGCAGGGGGGCGTGGCCTAGCGGTCCCGCCCCCGGGGCGCGCGCGCGCATTGGCTGTGCGGGGTGCGGGCGCGCGGGCGGCGCTTTGAACCGGGAGCGGGGCGCGGGGCGCGGGGCGCTGCGGCCGGTACACGCCGGGGTAGGGCAGGGGTCGGGTTGTGGTCGGGCCGGGATTGGGCTCTCTTGGGCCATGGCAGCCGAGGCGCGCGTGTCGCGCTGGTACTTCGGGGGGCTGGCCTCCTGCGGGGCCGCCTGCTGCACGCACCCGCTGGACCTGCTCAAGGTGAGGCCGGGGCCCGGGACGCGGGGCGGATGGGACCCTGGCGCCGCCGAGACGCCTGCAAAGGCAGCAGCCCGGCCCCACGCGCTCGGGGATCGCCGCGCCCGGGGCTCCCTCCTGGAGAGGGCGAGGAGGCCCCCGACGTCCGGATGGCCGATCCCGGGTGGCCCTCCAGTGGTGGCCGCCGAGCTCGAGGCCTGCAGGGCGCAGCCGCGCTCCCCAGCTTCCCAGCCGGCTTCCCAGTTCTCGGCAGGTGGCGATCCAGCCCCAGCTCTACACTTTAATACCTGGTGACCTTGGGCGAGTCACTTGGCCTTTCTGAGCCACCCACCTCCATACATTCAAGAACGCTCCTTCCGCCTAGTTAGAAGTTGTGGGGGGAGTTCTGTGAGGTGCACAGGTGTTGGCATCTAGAGACGTGCTGGCTGTAGCACACCCAGGGTGTGGGCCAAGCCGCCCCCCACCCAAGGGTGTTTAGCACACCTCCGGACGTGTCCCTGGGCAAGTGGGGTGACCCGATGCCCCGGCTTTGGGCTGCTTCCTTCGGAGAGCTGGGTGGGCACTGGAAGCGATGTTACGACCAGCACACCCCCAGGAGAGATGCCAGGAGACCCTGCACGCGTGTGGTCCTGGCCCTATGAAAGTGGGCATTTCTCAGAGAAGCAGCCACCGTTTTTTTACTTTTTTTTTTTAAATGCTTTTGGGGCAAAATAAGACAGAGCTCTCCTTGTTTCCCAGGGACAGCCAAGGGGCATTGTTTTCTGACCGTGTCTTGCCACAGAGAACAAAGAAGAAAGGGCCTGAGGCTTTGCACAGTTTGCCCAGCAGGCCCTGCCCTGTGAACCTGGCTGTGGTCACTGGGCAGCCGCCTGTCTGGGGGACCTTTATTTTAGCAGCCTGCCCAGGGGACTTGTATTCCAGCAGCCTTTGAGGGGACTGGCTTTACTAATGAGCAACAATGCTGGCCGCTGAGTGAAGGCCAGGTGAGCAGATGTGGGCGTCTTGGGGCACCTGAGACCTCACTGGTCCTGGGAGAGGCCTTCAGAGCTCCCAGGCCACAGGCAGCCACGGCCAGTGAGATGCAGCCACAGCAACAGGAAGGCGCTGGCATGGGCAGAAGGAGCCCCTCCTTGGCATCGGGCTCTTCCTTTCCTCCTGGGCGCCGCACAGGTGCCCCCCCCCAGGGCCTCTCCCACGTTCATCTGGGTGTTGAAGGCGGGACCTGCGTGCTGCTGTCCCTTGTCCGGGGCCCTCTGAGCCCCACTGCCCCTTGGCCCTCCCCCACCAGGCGCTCTCTGGCTGCAGAACACCGCCTGGGGGAGGCGGGACTGCCCTCTGGCCTGGGAGGGCGGGAGCAGCCAGCTGCTGGCAGCATATGGCGCTGTGGTCAGGGTGTGCTCCTGAGGACGGCTCACCAGGCCTCTCTGCCTGGCCGTTGGAAAGATCTTTTAAAGCTTCTTGATCACTTTGTCCCATGTCCCTACAGTACCTACCATCGCATCTGGCCGGGACGGGGGCTGCTGCCTGTGTGGCCCAGTCCCTCTGTTCTGCTGGGCTCGCACAATGGGAGGCCCCTCTCTGTCCCCACCCATCCTTGCCGACCCTGGGCGTGAGTGACAGGGGCCGCGCACGTGCAGGTCACACTGAGCAGCGGAAGGACTTCTTTGGGGTCAGTGCTGGGGGTGGGACCCAGGAGCTGGGATCCTGGGCCAGGTGCTGGCCTTCCTGTCTGGCCCTGGCCAATCCCCCTACTGCCGGGAGCTCTCAGCTGGCCAGGCAAGGAGGCAGAGGTCCTGTGAGTGGTGGAGGCCAACGGAATGGGAGGTTGTCGGGCTGACAGCCCCCGAGTGCCTGCCCACAGCTCCTAGGTGCTTTGCGGAGGAGGCCGCTATGCTCTGTCCCCTTGTCTGCTGCTGAGCTCCTGTTGCCTTTCAAGGCTTTCTATGGCTACCTCCTCAGTCTCCCATGGTCCTGCAGGCTCCCTCGCCGTTTCTGAGCGCCCATAAACGTTTGTCCCTCTTGAGACGTGGTGTGGTGGATAAAAAGTAGGGCTCTGGGGTCTCCTCGCCGGGCCCAAATCCTGATGGCACCAGCGGGTGCGTTACCTCTCCGTGCCTCAGTTTCCTCATCTGTAGAAGGAGAATGGCGAGCCCCTGCGGCCAGTGCAGCCAATACTCAGGTGGTACGCGGGGCGCTCGCGGGGCTCGCGGACACTCTCAGCTCCGTGTCCACTGGTGTGGTTGCTGTTGGAAAGCAGTGGTGTGAGCTGGTTCCAGGCACGGGTGTGGAGTCCCCGGGCAGGGCCGTGGGAGGCCTTATCACTGCCTCCTGCCTCAGTTTCCCCCTCTCTGGATGAACCTGGCACCGATCCCTCGGGGTCGCTGTGGGGTCTGAGAGCACTCACTCCCGCAGGTGCATCTGCAGACGCAGCAGGAGGTGAAGCTGCGCATGACGGGCATGGCGCTGCGGGTGGTGCGTACCGACGGCATCCTGGCACTCTACAACGGCCTGAGCGCCTCGCTGTGCAGACAGGTGCGTGGTGTGTGCCAGCCTTGGGCTCCCCATGGTCCCTCAGGGCTCCCAGACTGGGGCTGAGTCCTGCAGTGGCATCCAAGCTACTTCCATCCCCTTTTCAAGACTTTGTGCAAGGAACGACCCACCAGGCCGAGAGCTGGTGACCCCAGGGTGGGCCTCCCATGGGCACCCACCCAGTTTGCAGGGCTGGGCCTGAGACCGCCACTTACCGGTGGGGAAGCTGAGGCCCAGGGAGTGAGAAAGCAGGGTGCAGCTCTAGATTTGTGAACTGGCTCAGCCGCATGCTGGCACAGTGGCCTTGGGAAGGCCCCTCAGGGTCCCTGTGGCCCCTCGGGCTGAGGGGGATCCCTGGCTGGGCCGGGTGGCGAGGCTGAGGGGTGTGGGGCGTGCCCGTCCCTCCAAGCCAGGCCCTTCTCCCCCAGATGACCTACTCCCTGACTCGGTTCGCCATCTACGAGACTGTGCGGGACCGCGTGGCCAAGGGCAGCCAGGGGCCTCTCCCCTTCCACCAGAAGGTGTTGCTGGGCTCCGTCAGCGGTGAGCTGCCGGGCGGGAGGGGGAGGGGCGCGGGGTGGTCAAGTCGGCCGAGGACACCGTGTGTCAGCACGGCTCATCTCTGGGGTTTGTGTCACCGCAGGTTTAGCTGGAGGCTTCGTGGGGACGCCCGCAGACTTGGTCAACGTCAGGTTGGTGTTCCCCCACCCCACCTGCAAGGCCAGGGGCTTTCTTGTCCCCAGACAGGCCAGGGCCTGCCAGGGCTGCTTGCAGGGTGGGGTCAGCCTGGAACAAGCCACTGAGACCCTGGTGTCCTGGGCATAGGAGGGTGGGTGTCCCTGAGCCCCGGCGTGCCCTGTCCTGTGGGCCCCGCTGACCAGCGTGAGCTCCCCTGTGCTGCCAGGGCTGCCCATGCCCCTCGGCCCGCCCGCCCCTCCTGCCCCTCCCGCCGCCTGCTTCTGTTTCAGGATGCAGAACGACGTGAAGCTGCCCCAGGGTCAGCGGCGCAAGTGAGTCATGGGCGGCCTTCTCGGGGTGGTTGGGGTGCAGGAGGTTCGGGCGGGAGCGGACCCCCGGCTGCTCTGCCGTGACCCAGCTGGGGCTCCAGCAGGCCGCGGTGCCTGCACGGTCCGTGGAGGGTCCTGACGGCTGTTCTGGACTCGGGGGTGTCACTCTGCCCCCCAGGACCTTTGGGTTCTTCCTGTGGGGAGAGCCTTGTTGGATTGGGGGCTGGGCCTGTTTGCACCCCAGGGTGGTGAGTGCGGAGGCGAACGCCCCAGGTATGGAGAGAGCGCATGCAACAGAAACGCCCGAAGGAGGCGCTGCCTCCCTGCCCAGCTCAGGGCAGCTGTGCCCTCCTGCCACGGCCTGGGGTCTTTCCAGGGCCCGGGGTCCGCTCCAACTGCAGTGTGAGCCACTTCCCCCGCCCCTTCCAAGGACCCCTGGGGAGTTTTGGCTTCTAGCTGTGCGCACAGACTGTGTTCCCCCAGGACCCCGGGGGCTGGCGGGCAGGAGGCCTGCATGCTAGGAGCAGTGCCCAGCCAGGGACTCTGTTGGAAAAGATGGAGCCTCCGCCCTGAGGGCCGGGCGGGGCGGGCGAGGTGGCTGTGGGACGTCAGGACCAGCCTCATGTTCCCAGGGAGAGATCTTCAGGCCCATGAGGCCTCTGCTTCCTCGAGAACCCCCGGCCTGCATCGGGGCCTGGGAGGACCCTCTGTGGGAGCCGGTGGTCAGGGGGAGTCTCATGTGGTCATTCCGTGTCCCCGGCAGCTACGCCCATGCGCTGGATGGCCTGTACCGCGTAGCTCGCGAAGGTGAGGGGCAGGTGCTGTGCACAGGCAGGGTTCTGGGGGGCAGGCAGGGTGGGCAGCGCTGTAGAAGACTGGGCGCCGAGGGATTTGGGCCAGGTGCCTGGCCTCACCCCTGGCCTCACCCCTTGCCTCACCCCTTCCTTGTGCAGAGGGTCTCAGGAGACTGTTCTCGGGTGCAACCATGGCATCCAGCCGAGGGGCCTTAGTCACTGTGGGCCAGGTAGGCCTCCTGCGTGGGGTGGGTGTGGGCGGTGCCTGCGACCACTGACCTCCATCTTCAGAGGGGCCATAGAACAAGGCACTGGGCGCCGAAACCCTCCTGGGGAGCCACCAGCTGTGACCTTGTGGGGCAGGGTGGGGGGCACGGGTGGGTCAGGGCTGCAGCCTGTGAAGGACCTCGGGCAGGTGCCTCCCCTGTCTGGGCCTCACGGACGGACAGACGGAGCAGGTGCTTGGCCATTGCCAGGTGGTGTCGCCTGGGGCCCTGTGTGCTTTCCCCAAGCTGGGGTCCCCCCTACTGCCCTGACTGCCCTTGTGCCCCTGCAGCTGTCCTGCTACGACCAGGCCAAGCAGCTGGTCCTTAGCACCGGGTACCTCTCTGACAACATCTTCACTCACTTTGTCGCCAGCTTTATTGCAGTAAGTGGCCTGCATGGCTAGGGCGGGCGTCCCTGGGCCGGCCTTGGGCGCTGAGGGCACCCAGGATGGGGCGAGGGCTGGGGGAGGCGGGGGCCTTGGGCATCTGGCAGTGCCCCCTGGGGCTCATAAGTGGGTGCCAGGGCTTTGGGAGCTCATGGGTCAGCCTGGTGCCCCCGCCAGCATGTTCCTGGCCCACCCTAGGAGTCAGGTGGAGGGGCTGGCATGTGGGTGGGATTCGGCGATGGTGCCTGGGGTACCTGACAGGCCTCTGGTGACGAGCCCCCTCCTCAGGGTGGATGTGCCACGTTCCTGTGTCAGCCCCTGGATGTGCTGAAGACTCGCCTGATGAACTCCAAGGGGGAGTATGAGGTGAGTGGGGCCCTGCCTGTGCAGTTGGGCTGCACAGCCCAGTGAGTCCCCTCACCTCTGCGGGGGGTGGACACTCGCACTGGGGACCCGGGGAAGGGTGTCCCTCCCTTCTAGTTGCCTGTCTCTGCACAGCACTTGCCTTGGGAGAGGGTTGTGCCTTTGAATACCTTTGCCTTGTTTTTGTTTTTAGAGAAGACTTCTTGGCCCGGCTCAGTGGCTCATGCCTGTAACCCCAGCACTTTGAGAGCCTGAGGCAGGCAGACTGCTTGAGTCTAGGAGTTCAAGACCAGCCTGGGCAACATACTGAAACCCTGTCTCTACCAAAATTACAAAAATTAGGGGCCAGGTGCGGTGGCTCATGCCTATCATCCCAGCACTTTGGGAGGCCGAGGCAAGCAGATCACCTGAGGTCAGGAGTTCAAGACCAGCCTGGCCAACATGGTGAAACCCCTTCTCTACTAAAAATACAAAAAATTAGCTGGGTGTGGTGGCATGCACCTGTAATCCCAGCTACTCGGGAGGCTGAGGCAGGAGAATCGCTTGAACCTGGGAGGCGGAGGTTGCAGTGAGCCGAGATCACACCATTGCACCCCAGCCTGGGCAACAAGAGTGAAACTGTCTCAAAAAAACAAAACAAAACAAAATTAGTCAGGCTTGGTGGTGCATGCCTGTAGTTCCGGCTACACAGGAGGCTGAGGTGGGATAATCCCTTGAGCCCAGGAGGTCCAGGCCACAGTGAGCCGAGATTGCACCACTGCATTCCAGCCTGGGTGACAGAGTGAGACTGTCTTAAAACATTTCTTTTCAGCCAGGCACGGTGGCTCACGCCTGTAATCCCAACACTTTGGGAGGCCAAGGCGGGCAGATCACAAGTCAGGAGTTGGAGACCAGCCTGACCAACATGGTGAAACCCCGTCTCTACTAAAAATGCAAAAAAATTAGCTGGGCCTGGTGGCGCATGCCTGTAATCCCAGCTACTCAGGAGGCTGAGGCAGGAGAATTGCTTGAATTCGGGAGGCGGAGGTTGCAGTGAGCCGAGATTGCACCACTGCACTCCAGCCTGGGTGACAGAGCGAGACTCTGTCTTAAAAAAAAAACAAACAAAAAAACACATTTCTTTTCTTTTTTTTTTTTTTCCCCTCACTGCAACCTCCACTTCCTGGGATCAAGCGATTCTCCTGCCTCAGCCTCCCAAGTAGTTGGGATTACAGGCGCCCGCCACCATGCCCGGCTAATTTTTCATATTTTTAGTAGAGACAGGGTTTCACCATGTTGGCCAGGCTGGTCTTGAACTCCTGACCTCAGGTGATCCGCTTGCCTCGGCCTCCCAAAGTGCTGGGATTACAGGCACGTGCCACCACTCCTGGCTAATTTTTGTATTTTTAGTAGAGACAAGGTTTCGCCATGTTCGCCAGGCTGGTCTTGAACTCCTGGCCTGAAGTGATCTGCCACCTCAGCCTCCCAAAGTGCTGGGATTACAGGCGTGAGTCACTGTGCCCAGCCAAAACATTTCTTTCACAGATTAACAGAGGTGGTGCGGTTCATGGCAGTCTGTGCCTCATAGGTGCTCTGGGTCTCCTGTCTTGGGCCCCCGCCAACTCCATGGGGCTTCCACGTTTGCAGAGCCCGTGGCTCTGTCCCTTTTCTTCTCCCTGACCCTGCCGTGCTGCATCCCTGATTCTCATGGTTCTGTTCACAGCCCCCTCTGCCCACTGGACCCTGGGCTGCACCCTCGGGCCCTGGTTGTACCGCATGAGCAGGCAGGGTGGCCGTTGACCTGGCTGGTGCCTGCAGACCTGTGGTCACCTGTTACCAGCCAGCAGCCACCGCTCACACCCACCCACACCCACACCCCACATTGAGAATGCCCAGGCCACCGTGCCTGGCTGGTGCCTGGGAGGGGATTTTCGTTGCCTTTTGCGTGAGAAGCAGCCTTTTGGATTGTTTCACTGCGTTTTCTGCAGGGCGTTTTCCACTGCGCCGTGGAGACAGCGAAGCTCGGGCCTCTGGCCTTTTACAAGGTGCAGTGGTGGCGGCAGTGGCGGCTTGGGCAATGGGGAGCGGGTCCCTTCGGGCTCTGTGTCTCTCATTTTCCCTGTCTCCCTCCAGGGCCTCGTCCCAGCTGGCATCCGCCTCATCCCCCACACCGTGCTCACTTTTGTGTTTCTGGAACAGCTACGCAAAAACTTTGGCATCAAAGTGCCATCCTGACCAGCCGTGGGAATGGCTGGGCTGCCAGGCCAGCCACGCTAGGTTCTTCCAAAGAGTCCCAAGCCCAGCACCTGCTCCTGGGGCCACGACCTCCCCGGCCGTGGCCACCCGTCCTCCGCAGCAGGCCCCTGCTGTCCCCCCACCTGCTGGCTGAGCTCCTCCTGGCCTCGTCCCCTCTCAGCTGTAGCTGCACCACCCCCGCTCTGGCTACCAGGCTCTCCCGGCTGGGCACTGCGTGGCCTTGCCCCTCTCCCGCTGGCAGCTCCTCAGGGGAACAGGGGCTACCAGAGGCTGATTTCTCCCCTCTCCTGGGCCAGGGGAGGGGTATTATCCCTGCCTCCTGCCCCCGATGCCCAAAGCAGCATCTTCCAGCACTTTCCATCGAGGACTTGGGTGGCAGAGTGTGGGTGCAGCCTGGCTGTTGCTCACCCAAGTGCTAGCTCTGCACTTTGTGTCTGCTGAGAGCGACCAGACCTTCCATGTCCTCGGGCAGCTGCAACTCCCCGTGAGACCCCGCAGCTGGGTGGGATGAACAAACAACGCAGACCACAAGCGAGTGCCTGGGAGGGAGTGGCCCAGAGTGGTTCTGGAGCCATTGTGGGTGAGGGTCGAGGACCACCGAGGTCCCGCGCGCCGCTGCCTGCCCTGCAGTGGCTTTAACAGTTAGTTTTGCCAAAGCCTCTCCACTCACCAGCAGGTGGTCTCTGTCTTCAGGGATTGTGCCTGCGTCCCTCGGGCCCCTGGGCCCCCCCGCTTGGCTCCCTGGGGGAATGGCCCAGGCGGGCCGCGGTTCCTCCTCAGGGCCTTCTTCCCGACAAGGAGTCCGACGGGGCGGATGCTGCATCCTCTGCTTCCCTGGTCACTGGGCTTCACCCCACCTGGGAAGGGCAGTGTGCTCTGTGGGGGCTGCAATCAATAAATGCCGGGAGCTGCCACATCTATTCCTGCCTGCGCTGCCTGCCCGCTGGCTGCCTTGCTGTCCAGACCAGCAGGACCCCCTGCACCCCCTAAGGAGGACCGGGCCAAGGCCTTTTGGGGAGGAGCCAGGGTCCTCGCTGTGCATTTGGATGAAGGAATTGGGGAAGTAGGAGGAACCAAAACCGGTGTGGGGGGAAGGGAACAAGACGGTGAGGCTGGGGTTGAGGGTCTCAGACATTGTAGACTCCGTGGGGTCCCAGCTACTCCGTGTAGACATTGTAGACTCCACCAACAGCAAGCACTAATTTTTTTTTTTTTGGACAGGATCTGGCTCTGTCATTCAGGCTGGAGTGCAGTGGCACGATCTTGGCTTACTAACCTGGGCCTCCTGGGCTCAAACCAGTCTTCTACCTCAGCCTTCCAAGTAGCTGGTGCTATGGGCGTGCACCATCATACCTGGCTAATTTTTGTATGTTTTTGTAGAGTTGGGGTCTCACAATGTTACCCAGGCTGGTCCCAAACTTCTGAGCTCAGGGGATCTGCCCATTTTGGCCTCCCAAAGATGCCCTTTTTTTTTTTTTTAAGACAGGGTCTTACTGTGTCACTCAGGCTGGAGTGCAGTGGCGCAAACAGCCTGTAGTCCCAGCTACTTGGAAGGCTGCGGTGGGATCCTTTAAGCCTGCAAGTTCGAGGCTGCAGTGAGCTATGATCGCACCACTGCACTCCAGCCTGGGTGACAGAGCGAGACCCCATTTCAAAAAAAGAATGTAATGGTGGGCTGGGTGTGATCTCTCATACTTGTAATCCCAGCACTGTGGGAGGCTGAGGCAAGATCTCTTGAGCCCAGGAATTCGAGACTAGCCTGGACGATATGGTGAGATCTCCATCTGTACAGAAAATTTAAAAATTACCTGAGCGTCATGGCACGCACCTGTAGTCCCAGCTACTTGGGAGGCTGAGGTGGGAGGATCACTTGAGCCCAGGAGATTTAGGCCACGGTGGGCCATGATTGTGCCACTGTACTCCAGCCTGGACAACAGAGCAAGACCCTGTCTCAGAAAAAAAAAAAATCTTTGATATCCTTGAATATCCATTCAGTGCTCAAATTTCTCTGACTGCCATGTGCATTTTGTGAAGAGCTGGTTTTGTTTGAACTGGGGACCAGTGGGAGCTCTGAGGTTTGTACATGGTACCCAGTGCCCAGGTTGGAAATTCACACCCAGGGAGTGGCTGGGTGGGTTCAGGGGGAAGGCTGCTGCTTCCTGAGAAACCAGGTGGTTCAGAAAGGCAGCTCTAGTCAGCAAATCCCAAAATCTGCAGATGCAGGGACCACATTCTCAGAGCTGCTTTGATGGGAGCCCTGGAGGAAGCAGCCATCATGCCAGGGCACCGGGGCCACCCCAGAGGCTGGCATCACCCCCAGCCCCTCCCTGCAGTCAGCCCCACTGGGACAGTGCCAGTCAGGGGATGAAAGTGCCCAGTCTGGTTTGGCAGGGCCAGGCCTGGCAGTGGGCCACCACAGGGCAGGGTGCAGAGGGTGGGGTGGGAGAGGAGGCCAGTGGGCAGGGCTCCTTACCCACCCTCCACAGAAGCCACAGCTCCCCAGGGCCAGGGCACAGGCCCAGGGTGGGGGTAGGTCAGAGGGGATGTCAGTCCTGTGGTTTCATGGCCCTTAACCCACAGGCCCTGCAGGCCACCTGGTCCGAAGGCCAGAAGCCAGTCAGTTTCACGCTTGGGGGCCAGGGAGAGATCTGGACCCTGCTAAGTCAGCAGTCATTTCCGTGCTTTTTTTTTTTTTTTCTCTCCTTTTGGATGGATTTTTGCTCTGTCACCCAGGCTGGAGTGCAGTGGTGAGGTCTCAGCTCACTGCAACCTCCACCTACCAGGTTCAAGCGATTTTCGTGCCTCAGCCTCATGAGTAGCTGGGACTACAGGTGCACATCACCAAGCCTGGCTCCTTTTTGTATTTTTAGTAGAGACGAGGTTTCACCATGTTGGCCAGGCTGGTCTCAAACTCCTGACCTCAAGTGATCCACCCCCTTCAGCCTCCCAAAAGTTCTGGGATTACAGGCATGAGCCGCCGCATCCAGCCTCCATGCATTTTTTTAAGTGACTTCATAGTTTACAAAAAGTTACACAATAATCATTTATTGTCAAGAAATTTCAACAAGGATGCCAAGACAATTCAGTGGGGAAAGAAAAGTCTATTCGCCTGGCGTGGGGGCTCACACCTGTAATCCCAGCACTTTGGGAGGCCGAGGCGGGTGGATCATCTGAGGTCAGGCCAACATGGTGAAACCCCGTCTCTGCTAAAAATACCAAAAAATTACCGAGGCATGGTGGAGCACACCAGTCCCAGCTACTCGGCAGGCTGAGGCAGGAGAATCGCTTGAACCCGGGAGGCAGAGGTTGCAGTGAGCCAAGATTGCACCACTGCACTCCAGCCTAGGCAAGAAGAGCAAAACTGTCTCAACAACAACAACAAAAAACCTTCTATGCTTTAAAGGACACTATCAGGAAAGCGGGAGACAGCCCGCATAATGGGAGGAAATCTCTGTAAATCATATCAGATAAGGGACTACAGTCTAGAACATATAAGAAAACTCTTACAAGAAAGAAAGTTGTTAATGGCACAGGATGGGAAAGAAGGTATACAAATGGCCAATAAACACAGGAGACACCACTCGGCATTATCAGTTGTTAAGGAAATGCAAATCCAAACCACCACAGATGCGGCAGCATCCACTAGGCTAAAATCAAAAGGACAGAAACTGAGCAGTGTTGGTGAGGCTGTGGAGAAATGAGAACCATCCAGCGCTACTGGGAATGGAGGGTGGTGTGGCCGCTGTGGAATAGAGTCTGGCAGTTCTTCAAAGTGTTAAACACAGTTACCATCTAACCCAGTAATTCCACGCCTCTGTACATACCCAGGAGGAAAGAAAACATGTATTTATAGAAACTTGGACACAAATGGAGATGGGCGTGGTGGTGCGTGCCTGTAGTCCCAGCTACCCAGGAGTCTAAGGTGGAAAGATCACTTGAGCCCAGTAGTTCAAGACTAGCCTGGGCAAGTTAGTGACACTCCATCTCTACGAAAATTTTTAAGTATTAGCCAGGTGTGGTAGCGCACGCCTGTGGTCCCAGCTGTTCGGGAGGCTGAGGTGGGAGGATCACTTGAGCCCGGGAGGTGGAGGCTGCAGTGGGCTGAAATTGTACCACTGCACTCCAGCCTGGGCAACAGAGTGAGACCCTGTCTCAATAAACAAAGAAGCAAAATGAAAATGTAGGGCCGGGTGCGGCGGCTCACACCTGTAATCCCAGCATTTTGGGAGCCTGAAGCGGGAGAATACTGAGGTTAGAAGTTCAAGACCAGCCTGACCAACGTGGTGAAACCTTGTCTCTACTAAAAATACAAAAAATTAGCCGAGTGTGGTAGTAGGCACCTGTAACCCCAGCTAAGGCTGAGGCAGGAGAATCGCTTGAACCCGGGAGGTGGAGGTTGCAGTGAGCTGAGATTGCATCACTGCAGTTTAGCCTGGGTGACAGTGAGAGACTCCGTCTCCAAAAAAAAAAAAAAAAAAGAAAAGAAATGTAGCATTTAGGAGCACATACTGAGGTGGTAAAACAAAAAAGGGGAAACAGTCCCCATAAAGTCAGAAGGGTGTGGGTTGGGAAACCTGTAACTGGGAGGTGGCACCAGTGGCTTCTGGAAGCTTCTGGAACACTGGTTCTGCTCCCCACCATGGCCTGAGTGTCTGCCTTATCATCAATCACTTGGCTCTCCATATTTTCTTTCTTTTTTTTTTTTTTTTTGAGACGAAGTTTTGCTCTTTTTGCCCAGGCTGGAGTGCAGTGGTACGATCTCCAACCTCTGCCTCCCGGGAGGTATGATCACTGCAATCTCTGCCTCCCGGGTTCAAGTGATTCTCTTTTCTCAGCCTCCCAAGTAGCTGGCATTACAGGCATGAGCCACCATGCCCGGCTAATTTGTATTTTTAGTAGAGACAGGGTTTTGCCATGTTGGCCAGGCTGGTCTCGAACTCCTGACCTCAGGTGATCCACCTGCCTCGGCCTCCCAAAGTGCTGAGATTTTAGGTGTGAGCCACCACGCCCAGCCTGAAGCTCATACTTTAAAAATATTTTTTTTGTGTGTGGCCGAGGGCAGTGGCTCACTCCTGTAATCCCAGCACTTTGGGAGACTGAGGTGGGCCGATCACCTGAGGTCAGAAGTTCAAGACCAGCCTCACCAACATGGAGAAAGCTCGTCTCTACTAAAAATACAAAATTAGCCGGGTGTGGCGGCCCAGGCCTGTAATCCCAGCTACTTGGGAGGCTAAGGCAGGAGAATCACTTGAACCTGGGAGGCGGAGGTTGAAGTGAGCCAAGATTGTGCCACCGCACTCCAGCCTAGGGAACAACAGCGAAACTCCATCTCAAAAAAAACAAAAAATAACAATAATTATTATTATTTTTGAGATGGGGTCTCGCTTTGTCACCCAGGCTGGAGTGAGATGGCACAATAATAGCTCACTGCAGCTTGAACTTCTAGGCTGAAGCGATCCTCTGGCCTTGGCCTCCCATAGCCCTGGGACAGCAGGCATGAGCCATGGCCCAGCTGGTTTTCTGAAGTTGTGGAGATTTTTATTGCAGTCTCGTACCCGCTACACTTTTGTGAACCGCTGCATGCACGTCTGAAAAGAACACGTGTTGTCTCTCGGTTACACAGCTTAATTTGGGTATTCATGACTTTTTGATTAGGCATGCTAATTGTAATGTGCAAATCTTCTTTTTTTTTTTTTTTTTTTTGAGGCAAGGTTTCGCTCTTATTGCCCAGGCTGGAGTTCAATGGCTCAGTCTAGGCTCACTGCAACCTCCGCCTCCCGGGTTCAAGCAATTCTCCTGCCTCAGCGTCCCGAGTAGCTGGGACTACAGGCACCTGCCACCACGCCTGGCTAACTTTTGTATTTTTAGTAGAGACGGGGTTTCACCATGTTGGCCAGGCTGGTCTCGAACTCCTGACCTCAAGTGATCCGCCTGCCTTGGCCTCCCAGACTGCTGGGATGACAGGCATGAGCTGCCATGCCCAGCCGTAATGTTTAAATCTTCTATGTCCTTGCTTGGTTGTGTTGAGCCAACCTTGTAAATTCTGAGATCGCGTGTGAAAGGTTCTCCCTGTGGTTCTGGATCTGTCCAACCCTCTGTGCACCTCACAGTCCTTCCTGATGTGATCCAGCCCCGTGTCTGCGCTTGCCGCTTTAGTCTCAGGTAAACATCTTAGTGGCACAGAGCCCACCAGTCTGCCCAGACAGGGGAGAGGCCGGTGAGTGGTGGCAAACCATGTGACCCAGTTCTTTTTTTTTTTTTTTGAGATGGAGTTTCGCTCTTGTCGCCCAGGCTGGAGTGCAGTGGCATCATCTTGGCTCACTGTAACCTCCACCTCCTGGTTCAAGTGATTCTCCCGCCTCAGCCTCCCAAGTAGCTGGCATTATAGGCATGCGCCGCCATGCCCAGCTAATTTTATATTTTTAGTAGAGATGGCATTTCACCATGTTGGCCAGGCTGGTCTTGAACTCCTGGCCTCAAATGATCTACCCACCTGCACCTCCCAAAGTGCTGGGATTACAGGCATGAGCCACTGTGCCCAGCCTCCATGTGACCCAGTTCTGATGGCAAGACGTGAGGAGAGGTGCCCTGGGAGCCCTGATGCAGTCCAGCCTCTGTGGACACACTTCTGATGGTCACACGGTTACGTCTGGCAGACCATTCTTTTTTTCAGTGATGGAATATTCTTCTAGGTCCTATGTAATCATTGTTGTTTTCACTTCTATTTTGTCTGATGTTAATATCACCGTACCTGCCTTATGTTCTACCTTTCCGGGTCATTTTGTTTTGGGTGTGCATAAAGACTCATGTGGCAATTCAGGCCGGACGCAGTGGCTCATGCCTGTAATCCCAGCACTTTGGGAGGCCGAAGCAGGTGGATCACTTGAGGTCAGGAGTTCAAGACCAGCCTGGCCAACATGGTGAAACCCCGTTTCTACTAAAAATCAAAAATTAGCTGGGCATGGTGGCACGCACCTGTAGTCCCAGCTACTCGGGAGGCTGAGACAGGAGAATCACTTGAACCCAGGAGGCAGAGATTGCAGTGAGCCAAGATTGCACCACTGCACTCCAGCCTGGGCTACAGAGCTAAACTGTCTCAAAAATAAATAAAGTAATAAAATAATAAAATAAAGTCACGTGATGCTTCAGGTCATCTGACATCCTGCCCCCCACCCCTTAGTAAAATGCCTGCTATTTTATTCAAGCAGCTACCACCCCACCCCAGTCCTTGGGCCTCAAGGACACCAGGGCCTGACCCCAGCTCCCAGCATGAATGGGGTTGGTTTAAACCAGTCGGCATGGCCCACAGTGATTGGTTTAGGCATGGGCCTGTCACCCACACTGGGCCAATGATATGTAAGATGTTTATTGCAGCTTCCGGGATGGAAGCTTCTCTGCCAGCTTGTGGGTTGGGCAAGGACGACACTCCGGGCCCTACCGGCGGAAGCTCTGCTCCTGTCATGCGTGAACCACGCAGCAAATGGCCTTGGAGGCTGCTGGCAGCCATCTTGTGACCATGAGGCAAGTCAGCGCGGGCCGAAGCCGACGACGCGAAGACAATGAGGAGAGGGAGAAAGAGCCGATCTTTGGTGTGTATTGGCTGTGACATGCTGCCGCCTCTCTGGAGACCGGGTTCATTATACTTTTCCTGGTATCTTCTCATGCTTGCTCTGCTGGCTTTGGGCCCGAGTTTTACTTCCTGGGTGTATTGTGTGTGCCTGTTTTGTGGTGTTGGTTTTGCTCCTGGGTTTGTTGACTCTTGGGTGTCTGCTTTTTTTTTTTTTTTTTTTTTGGGACAGAGTCTCACGCTGTCACCCAGGCTGGAGTGCAGTGACCTGATCTTGGCTCACTGCAGCCTCTACCTCCTGGGTACAAGCGATTCTTCTGCCTCAGCCTCCTGAATAGCTGGGATTACAGGTGCCTGCCACGGCTAATTTTTTTACTTTTAGTAGAGATGGGGTTTTGCCATGTTGGCCAGGCTGGTCTTGAACTCTTAACCTCAGGTGATCTGCCCACCTCCGCCTCCCAAAGTGCTAGGATTTATAGGCATGAGTCACCGTATCCAGCATTTTTTGTTTGTTTGTTTGTTTTGAGACGGAGTCTCGCTCTGTCACCCAGGCTGGAGTGCAGCGGCGCGATCTCGGCTCACTGCAAGCTCCGCCTCCCAGGTTCACACCATTCTCCTGCCTCAGCCTCCTGAGTTGAGTATCTGGGACTGCAGGCGCCCGCCACCACGCCTGGCTAATTTTTTTGTATTTTTAGTAGAGATGGGGTTTCACCGTGTTAGCCAGGATGGTCTCCGATCTCCTGACCCGGTGATCCACCTGCCTCGGCCTCCCAAAGTGCTGGGATTACAGGCGTGAGCCACCGCACCTGGCCAGCTCTAGCTGGTTTTACGGGTGAATTTTTACCAAACATTCATGGAACAGAAAAATCCGTGTCTTGAAATTTTCACAGAAGGCTAGCATGATCTCAACTCCAAAATGAAAATTAAGACACATCTGTTTCATGACTGTAGATGTAGAAAGCCTAGATAAACTATTAATAAATTGAAGTCAGCTGCATATAAGAAATGTCAGACCTCATGATCACGTAGGGGTTATATCAGAATTTCAATGTCAGGAAACTAACTAATGTTATCTGCATGTTACATTAAGAGTAAAGGAGGCTGGGCGTGGTGGCTCACGCCTGTAATCCCAGCACTTTGGGAGGCCGAGGCAGGCGGATCACCTGAGCTCAGGAGTTCAAGACCAGCCTGGCCAACATGGTGATACCCCATCTCTAGTAAAAATACAAAAATTAGCCGGGCATCATGGAGGGTGCCTGTAGTCCCAGCTACTCAGGAGGCTGATGCGGGACCCTCGCCTGAACCTGGGGAGGTAGAGGTTGCGGTGAGCCAAGATCGCGCCATTGCATTCCAGCCTGGGCACGAAGCGAGACTCTGTCAAAAAAAAAAAAAAAATTAAAGAAGAAAATTTCTGCAGTCATCTCAACAGCTACAGAAACAGCATTTTGTGCAATTCAATACTGATTTGCAGGGCCCAGGGGTCATGGCTCATGCCTGCAATCCCAGCACTTTGGGAGACCAAGGCAGGTGGATCCCTTGGGCTCAAGAGTTCAAGATCAGCCTGGGCAATGTAGCAAAACCCCATCTAAAAAAATAAGAAAATATTAGGCAAGCATGGTGCATATGTGCACAGGGCGCACACCTGTGGTCCCAGCTACTGAGGGTCTGAGGTGGGAGGATTGCTTGAGCCCAGGAGGTTGAGGCTGCAGTGAGCCGTGATGGTGGCTCTGGACTCCAGCCTGGGCAACAGAGTGCAACCCCATCTCAAAAAAGAAAAATACTCATTTGCAACTTTTATTTTTTTAATTAAAAAAAATTTTAATTTATTTATATTTTTGGGGACAGAGTCTCGCGATGTCACCCAGGCTGCAGTGCGATGGCATGATCTCAGCTCACTGCAACCTCCACCTCCTGAGTTCAAGTGATTCTCCTGCCTCAGCCTCCTGAATAGCTGGAATTACAGGTGACCGCCACCATGCCTGGCTAATTTTTGTATTTTTAGTGGAGACGGGGATTCACCATGTTGGCCAGACTGGTCTCGAACTCCTGACCTCGTGATCCACCCATCTCAACCTCCCAAAGTGCTGGGGTTACAGGAGTGAGCCACCGTGCCCGGCCTCATTTGCAATTTTTAAAAATCGCTTTGCAATGCCAGGCGCGGTGGCTTACGCCTGTAATCTCAGCACTTTGGGAGGCCGAGGTGGGCACATCACGAGGTCAGATCGAGACCATCCTGGCTAACACGGTGAAACCCCATCTCTACTAAAAATACAAAAAAAAAAAATAGCTGGGCATGGCGGCGTGTGCCTATTATCCCAGCTGCTGGGGAGGCTGAAGCAGGAGAATGGCGTGAACCCGGGAGGCGGAGCTTGCAGTAAGCCGAGATCACGCCACCGCACCCCAGCCTGGGTGACAGAGCAAGACTTCATCTCAAAAAAAAAAAAAAATTGCTTTGCAGCCTAGTAGTAGAAGAACAATTCCTTGATCTGATAAAGAGCATTCCCTTAACAAGATATAGCAAAATTTAAAACCCATGAATTATAGAAAAGATACACATTTCATTATATAATATTTTTAAAAATATGGATGGCACAAGACTCTATAAACAAATATACACAATGGAAGCCATGGTGGGAGGTATCGGCCAGGGCCACGTCTGAGTCCTTGGCAAAGCTGGGTCACGCAGTGAAGAGCTGGGAGGGGCCTGGACAGGGCAGCAGTGGGTCAGGTTTGGGCGTAAAGAAGACGTCCCAGCTGGTGGTTCTTCAAACAATTAAACATACAGTGGCCGTGCAACCCAGCAATGCCACTCCTAGGTGAGGACCCAAGATAAATGAAGACGTCCGGCCAGGCGCATTGGCTCACACCTGTAATCCCAGCACTTTGGGAGCCTTAGACAGATGGATCACTTTCAGCTCAGGAATTAAAGACCAGCCTGGGCAACACAGGGAGACCCTGTCTTGTTAAAAAATACAAAAATTGCCAGGCGCGGTGGCTCATGCCTGTAATCCCAGCACTTTGGGAGGCTGAGGCAGGCGGATCACCTGAGGTCAATAGTTTGAGACCAGCCTGATGAACATGGTGAAACCCCGTCTCTACTAGAAATAGAAAAATTAGCTGGACGTGGTGACTAACACCTGTAATCCCAGCTACTCGGGAGGCTGAGGCAGGAGAAGCGCTTGAACCTGGGAAGCGGAGGTTGCAGTGAGCCGAGATCACGCCATTGCACTCCAGCCTGGGCAACAAGATGAAACTCCATATCAAAAAAAAAAAAAAAACATTAGCTGGGCATCGTTGTCTTGTGCCTGCGGTCCCAGCTATTCTGGAGGCTGAGATTGGAGAATCATTTGTGCCCAGTGAAGCAGAGGTGGCAGTGAGCCAAGATCATGCCACTGCGCTCCAGCTTGGGTGACAGAGTGAGACTCTGTCTCAAAAAAAAAAAAGTCCACATAAAACATTGTGCGTGCCTGTGCATAGCAGCACATCCATAATCACAGAGAGGTGGAAACAGCTGTGTCCATCAACAGAGGTTGGTCACACAGGGGGTCCTGCGCCCATGCAGTGGACTCTTGGGCCTTAGAATGAAGTTCCGATCCACACGGCAGCACCGACGGACCTTGGGCACTGTGCTGTGTGAAATAAGCAGACAGATGCTGTGTAGCAGCACTTACAGGGGCATCCTGAGCGACTTTATGGAGACAGCTCTTAGGGCTGGGGAGGGAGGGATGCGGGAAGGGGGCGGGAGCTGGAGGGTGGAGGGCTCTTTCTGAGATGAGGAAATGATCTAAAACCGCCTGCGGTGACGGCTGCACAGCTCTGAAGATGCAGAAACTCGCTGAGCTGGACGCATTCTGAATTGTGTGGTATGTGAATTATGTCTCAGTAAAGCCGTTAAAAAAAAACACCCAGGAGCCAGGCGCAGTGGCTCATGCCTATAATCCCAGCACTTTGGGAGGCGGAGGCGGGCGGATCATCTGAGGTCAGGAGTTGGAGACCAGCCTGACCAACATGGTGTAACCTCGTCTCTGCTAAAATACAAAAATTAGCTGGGTGTTGTGGCGGGCACCTTTAATCCTGGCTACTTGGGAGGCTGAGGCAGGAGAATTGCTTGAACCTGGGAACGGGAGGTTGCAGTGTGCCAAGATTGCGCCATTGCACTCCAGCCTGGGCGACAGAGCGAGACTCCGTCTCAAAAAAACAAAACAAAACAAAACAGCCAGGCAACCAAGTAGACAATGGAGGGAGGGGGTGACAGCTGAGGACGCCCACTGTCTGCTGGTGCTCCGGGCGGTGCTCCCCACTCCCAGCCCAGTCGCCCCCTGCTCCTGGCCTGGATTTGAGGCCTAGAGAGACACCTGCCCTCCCCCGGATCCGTGCCCCGCAGAAGTACAGTCTTGGTGCCCAAATGTGCGCCCGCTGGGGCAGAGGAGAATCTGCAGGGCCCGAAGCAGAATCGCGCCCTCCCCCCAACCTGCCAGCTGCCCGGGCGCTCCCCATGGGCCCAGACGCAGGAGACAAAGGAGAACATGGGGGTTCAGGCATGCACTGGGGCGCAGACAGGGCCAGGCAAGACAAGAGGGCAGGGCTGCCGGGAAGGACGAGTGCCTCGGGAGCCTCTCTGCAGGTGAGACACAGGTTGAAGCATTGACTGATTTGTTCTCTCGCAGTGAGGCAGGAGAGGAGGGAATAATTGGGGTGACCCAGGGTTGAGGCGTGAGCAAGAGAACAGCAAAGGCAGCCGGTTCTGGGTAACACTGGGCCTCACTCCTATGGTAACAAGACAGTTTCCACTTCAGCCTCTGATTGGCTGTGAGCCAGTCCTTCATAAGGAGTCACCAGTTGGAGGCCTCTAAAGGGCACCTGGGGTGTTACCAAATTCTCCTGGCTTCCTAAAAACCCTGGGGAGCACTGCCACAGAGGCTCTGGGGCCGCCTGCTCCGCCCGCTGCCTCTCTGTGAATTGCACCTTGTGGTCTTCAATGAATCTGTGCTTTCGTCACTCCATTTTTTGCTTGTCTTGTCTTTCGTTACTTCATTCTTTTGTTGCTTTCTTTGTGCGTGTTCAATTCTTTGTTCTGCACACAAGAACCTAAACAACTCACAGTCGAGACCTTCCAACCAGTAACACCAGCAGCCCCTCCCCTGGGAAGCCTCCAGAGGACGGGAGGCTGCCTGTAAAAGCTGAAGAGTCCTGAGTCTTCTGCGTGATTCCAGAGACTCCTGGGATGCCCTGGGGTGGGGGGCAGGGGAACGCTGGGGCACAGGTGGACCCAGGAAAGAGACGTGTAGAGCGCCTTGCCCCACCACCCTCCTCCCAGGCCATGTCGTCTGCCACCCAGGCCAGGGCTACACCTCACCTGCCGCTCAGGCCATACCATACCCTCACCTGTTGCCCAGGCCACACCCACATCCTCACCTGTTGCCCCTCCTCCTTGCGGCCCAGGAGGTCTCTGAAGATGCGGGCTCTACCTTCTGCCCGGCCCCCAGCCCTCCACCCGAGAAGTGGATGTGAAGTCACTCTGTGCATCTCCGCCCCGCTCCCACCCGTTGGCCCTTGCCCTGCTCAGGGTCCCACGCTCTTCCCTCCTCCTGCCCCTCGTGGCCCCTCCTGTCTGCCCTGGCCCCCCCACACATCCAGGGGGCAGTTTGCTTCCTCCATTGACCTCCCCTCTCTGTGACATTATCTGTTTTTGCAAACTTCAGGCATCTAAGCCGGGCGCATTGGCCCAGGCCTGTAATCCCAGCACTTTGGGAGGCCGAGGCGGGCGGATCACTTAAGCTCAGGAGTTCGAAACCAGCCTGGCCAAGATGGTGAAACCCCATCTCTACTAAAAATACAAAAGATTAGCCGGCTGTGATGACGCGCACCTGTAATCTCAGCTACTCGGGAGGCTGAGGCATGAGAATCGCTTGCACCCAGGAGGTGGAGGCTGCAGTGAGCCGAGATCACGCCAGGGCACTCCGGCCTGGGCGACAGAGTGAGACTTCGTCTCAAGAAAAACCAAAAATCCAAAAGAACTACAGGCATCGGCTGTGTCCCCACTAGGAAGCCGGAGGGGAGCAGGGCTGGGTGTGTCTTCTCTGGCTGCGTCCCTGTGGCCACAAGGCCTGTTCTTCCTCTGTGCCCCGCCTGCCAAGGACCCAGCCTTGTGAAGGATGGATGAACGAATCATTGAGCAAATGAATGAGTGTGTGAACAGGTGAGTGAGGAGAAACCGGCAGAGGCGGTGGGGTGGATGGTCCACCCGGCTGGCCAGTGGCCTGTCACTCCCTGAGTGGCCTCTGGGTGGCAGCCACGTGGCGCTGTCGGCTCAGGAGGGCTTGGGGCTGGGATGGGGCTGGGACATGGCCAGCCAGGCAGGGTGAGGAGGGTGGCAGCGCCCAGTGCAGCCTGGACAGATGGGGTGCTGCCCAGCAGGGCTGGCGTGGGGGCTTCTTTATGCCAAGCCAGCCCTGGGGGAGGCCTCGGCTGTCCAGGGTGAAACAGGGTCAGGGTGATCAGGCTCGGTTTGTGGGGGCGGCCTGTCCTGCTGGAGGGTCCTCCCCACCCAACCCCAGCCTGCTGCAGGCTGTCTGCAGGGGAGGTGGCAAAGACGGTGTTGTCCAGTTTGCTTGGGACATGAATGGTCTGGCAAATACGCAATGACACGGCTCTGGGGTCCAGATCCGGCCCAGGCGGCCGCCTGACAGAGGAGGTGCCCACAGAGCTTCCGTGAGAGGGCAGCCCAGGCCCAAGCAGCACTAGAACCCCGGCTTTGGGCTTTTGGGGACTTAGCCGGCCCCGGGGCCAGGGGTAGGATCAGGTTTCCACAGGCCAGACGGCCCTGCACAGTCACCACCGTCACCGTCACCATCAGCCGGTGCTGGGCGGGCACCATGTGGACTCCACTTGGCACTGGGCCGATGGGCGGATGCCAGAGCCAGAGCAAAGGCCTCGTCAGCCCCTCGGGGAGGGCACGGCAGGCCCGGGCGACTCAGGAGGGCTGCGGGGTGACGTCTGATTGAGCCTGGAAGGACAGGCCGACCACAGGATGGAGGCCACAGCATCCTTCCCGGGGTCTGACCCCACGCTGGAGACAGAGGGGCTGGGCTGGGCAACCTAGACCCGGGAGCCCATCTGTCCAGCCACCAGCGTCCGTCTATCTGGGTCCCTGCTAGGGAGAGTCTGCAGCAGGGAGACCCCGGCAGCTTCGAGTATGGAGGGGAGACTCTGGCCGCCTGAGGTGAGTAACGTTGGGGGATGATTGTGGGGCTCCGTTGGGACTTGGCAGGGCTCGGGGGGTGGGCACTGCAGGGGAAGCAGCTGCAGGCAGGGTGCAGAGGAGGCTCAGCTGAGTCTCCCACATGGGACTTCCAACCCCTCCAGGGTCTCTCCAACCCACTTCAGCTTGCAATCCACCCTCCTGCCCCGTGATCATGTGTGGTCACCCGCCCTCAGGGCACAAACGGGGTCCAGCTCTATTTTCCAGGGACAACTCCAGACCCATGATCCCGGAAGCTCGGGGCCTGCCTTTATCCCAGCACCCAACCCCGAGAGCCCCCAGTGACGGAACTGGTGCAGCGGCCACCACTGCCCGGACCCGGGAGCAACACCGAGGCCACACCTGGCGGCAGGAACAGGGCAGTGATGGGCTGTCTGCAAGGGGTCCCCCCTTCTGCAGCAGGTCTCTTGGCTGCAGCTCAGCCCCAGCCCCTGCGGTCCCCAGAGTCCCAGTCACTGGGGGCTCTGCAGGCCACCCTTCCAGGGGCATCCACCCACCCCCGAGTCCGGGTCAGGCAGAACCCAGGGCCCGCCGTCCCCTCCTGCAGGCTCAGGACCTCCTGGGGGGAGTTCCCTGTGTGATGCAGAGGGCACGCTGACCCTGCTGGGAAGGCTCACTGCTTCCCAAGGGGTCTGAGCTTTACTGGCACCTCACTGCAGTCCCTTCCCCGGGGAGACTCTGGGGCTTCCCCTGTGGGACCAGGCACCCGGAAAGGCAGCTCTGTCCCTGCTGAGTCACACGCGCCATCCTGCAGACGGGAGGGCATCTTCCTAGCCTTTCCTCCAGCCAAGAGTGGAGCTGGGACCTGGGAACCTCCCTGGATCCACCCCTGCTCTCCGGCAAGGCGTTCCACCAGCCTGTGTCTACACACGTAGCCCCGCAGAGCAGGCTTCGTGATGCCTGGAGACACCTACTTCCCCTTCCTTCTCCTGGGACTTCTCAGTCACACGGGCTGAGCTGCAGAGGGTGCGTGACCTGGGCTGAGCTGGTCTTTGGCAACTGGGGACTTTGGTTTGACGGTTGGTGGAGGGGAGACTCTCCTAACTTCCAGGGGTGTGAGTCGCAGGCGGTGCAGATGATAAGACAGTGGCCGTTGCCTAGGGCTGAAACCAACACAGCGGTGGGCGGAGCACAGGGAACTTCGGAGAGGGAGCCCGGCCCCCGAGTCAGCTGCTCCTGCGGGTGCTCCCCAAATCATCTAGTGATGTGATCCATTTGTCTTTCCAGCCCATTTCAGTTGAGTTTCCAATGACTTACAACCAATAATATCTCAACTGATACTTGGGCTTTTCAAGCACTAGAATTGTGGTGACGGCAGGAGCGTTAACACACTCTGGGGCGGGGCAGGGACTGCAGACTGAGCGGGCTCCAGGCGAATGCCAGCTTCCAGCCCTGCTGAGCCAGGCTGGGACGAACATGCTCACTAGGTCCGTCTCCACCTACTATGGGCCAGCGCTGCGTAGCTCACTCCAGGGAAGACAGCAAGTTGGCTCAGCCGCTGCTGTGTGGCTGCTGCTCCCCTGAGTTTATGGCTGTCCATGGCATCTGCCAGGGTCCATCTGGTTTTTTGTGGGAATTGTGCCCATGAATTTAACAAGGATATGATGGGCATTGCCATCTTGTCTTTTTTTTTTTTTTTTAGACAGAGTCTCACTCTGTCGCTGAGGCCGGAGTGCAGTGGCACGATCTCGGCTCACTGCAACCTCTGCCTCCTGGGTTCACACGATTCTCCTGCCTCAGCCTCCCGAGTAGCTGGGATTATAGGCGCCCACCACCACACCCGGCTAATTTGTGTATTTTTAGTAGAGACGGGGTTTCACCATGTTGGCCAGGCTGGTCTCGAACTCCTGACCTCAGGTGATCCGCCCGCCTTGGCTTCCCAAAGTGCTGGGATTACAGGTGTGAGCCATCACACCTGGCCTATGTTTAATACTTTTTTAGAGATGGAGTCTCGCTCTCTGTTGCCCAGGCTAAAGTGCAGTGGCACGATCATGGTTTACTGCAGCCTTGACCTCCCAGGCTCAGGCGATCATCCCACCTCAGCCTCCCAATTAGCTGGGACCACAAGCACGTACCACTGCACCTGGCTAATTTTTTATTTTTTATTTTTTTTGAGACAGAGTCTCGCTCTGTCGTCCAGGCTGGAGTGCAATGGCACAATCTCGGCTCATTGCAAGCTCCGCCTCCCAGGTTCTTGCCATTCTCCTGCCTCAGCCTCCCAGGTAGCTGGGACTACAGGCGTCCACCACCACGCCCAGCTAATTTTTTGTATTTTTAGTAGAGACGGGGTTTCACTGTGTTAGCCAGGATGGTCTCCATCTCCTGACCTCATGATCCGCCTGCCTCGGCCTCCCAAAGTGCTGGGATTACAGGCGTGAGCCACCACACCTGGCCTAATTTTAAAATTTTGTAGTAGAGACAGAGTCTCACTATGTTGTCCAGGCTGGTCTCAAACCCCTGGTCTCAAGTAATCCTCCTGTTTTGGCTTCCCAAAGTGCTGGGATAACAGGTGTGAGCCGCTGTGCCTGGCCCATACTCACAGCTCACAAGTGACCTGTGTGGTTTCCTCTCTCCTTGTGTGGCTGCCTGAGACCAGGCTCAGGTCTGGAATGTCGGCAAGGAGTCACCCACTCTTCTTCTTCTTTTTTTATTTATTTATTTTTTGAGACGGAGTTTTGCTCTTGTTGCCCAGGCTGGAGTGCAGTGGCGCAATCTTGGCTCACCGCAACCTCTGCCTCCCGAGTTCAAGTGATTCTCCTGCCTCAGCCTCCCGAGTAGCTGGGATTACAGGCATGCACCACCACACCTGGCTAATTTTGTATTTTAGTAGAGACAGGGTTCTCCATGTTGGTCAGGCTGGTCTCGAACTCTCAACCTCAGATGATCCACCCACCTTGGCCTCCCAGAGTCCTGGGATTACAGGCATGAGCCACTGTGCCCAGCAGGTCACCCACTCTTGTCTCTTTTGTGGCACTCCTGTGTGCCCATCCATTGCTCCCTCTATCCATCACAGCCTCTAGGGTGGCCCCACGAGCCCACTTGTGTTGGTGCCCCAGTGAGTTACCCCCACCTGGAGTGTGGGTGGGAGCGGGCTCCCTTCTATGAATAGGTTGTAGCCAAAGTGACGGGCTGTCCTTCCAAGGGGAGGTCACGCCAACACTGGGCTTCTGTTTTCCTCTCTCTTACACATTCTGAGCAGAGCTGGCTGCCAGGTGCTGAGCCGCCCCAAGAAAAAGCCCTCGTGGCAAGAAACTGAGGCCTCCAGCCAGCAGTCAGGGACCCGAGGCCTGAGACGGTGGAGGGTGAGCTTGCAAAGGGACCCCACAGTCAGGCCTTGAGAGGCCCACGGGCCTGGCCCACACCTCGGCTGCAGCCTTGTGAAGGTCCCTGAGCAGGGGACCCAGACTTCTGTCCTACAGAAACTTGGAGATAATAAATGCCTGCTCTTCTACGGCGCTGAGTGTCGGGTGATTTGTTACGGGCAGTAGACAGCTAATACCTGCCCCTTAGGACACCAAGTCCTCGCCTCCTGGAGGCCCAAGCCCCAGGGAGCCATGCCTGACTTGCCGCCTGTCGATGGGCCACGCGTTCCTTGTTGATGCCATTCCGGGGTCCCCTCACCCTGACATACTAGGAGCCAGTTCCGAGGGAGGCTCTTCTGCCACCAACCCTGGCCCAGGGGGACACTGAGCTCCTTGATGCTGAGGGCCGATGGTTCCTTATCGCCTGGCGACCAGCGTGTCCTCCGGGTCCTTTTCCAATACCAGCACCTCCCAGCTCAAAAACACAACCCAGCACTCCTGTTCCTCCGTCTCCCGGCCCTCCCTTGACACTGGGCCGAGGCAGCCTGTGCACCTGCCCCAAGCTCCCAAGAGCTGACCCAGCAGCGGATTCAGCCTGGTTCCTGGCATCCTTACCGGGATTTGGAAAATGCTCCTTTCAATCAATAAAGGCCCCACGCGGGCCTTCTTCCGCCCTCCCCTCCAGCATCCTCCATCTCCATTTCCACCCGTCCTCCCCGTCCTGCCAGGCCACAGCTCCTTGCAGAATAACCCACACCCTCCAGTCGCAGGGACAGAACACCCTAGTTACTGGCCTAGAATTTTGCGGGGGACGAGGACGGGGCAGACCCTAAGGCGGACACTTGCCTCAGGTGAGACCTCAGCAAGGTCCCGGCAGTGGGAGCCACTCCCGCCACTGCGGAGGGAACAGAGGGCAGGGATCTAAGAGGCTTCTACCCAAATACCGCGTCCAGGTCATAGCGTCCCATCCCCTGCTGCCACCGAGGCCCTGACTTCAACACGGGAGGCAGACCAGACGCCACCGCCCTGGGATCAGAGCTTGGGCCCGAGGGTTGGCCCCGTCTGCACTCTGGCTTTCGGAATGAGGCTCGCTGTCAATGCTGTGGTGGAGCTGCATTTGTTTCCGGGGCTTCTGTAACAAGGTGCCATAGAACAGGGCTCCAACAGCAGCCCATTTTCCCACTGTCCTGGAGGCTGGAAGTTCGAGACCAAGGTGTCTGCAGAGTTGGTTCCTCCTGAGGCCTTTCTCCCTGGCTTGTAGATGGCCCTCTTCTCCTGACTCCTCACACAGAGTCATCCCTCTGTGTGTATCTGTGTCCTAGTCTCTCTTCTTTTTCTTTTCGCTTCTTTTTTTTTTTTTTGAAGACAGGGTCTCTCTCTCTCTGTCACCCAGGCTGGAGTGCAGTGGTGTTACCATAGCTCACTGCAGCCTAGACCTCCCAGGCTCAGGTGATGCTCCTACCTCAGCCTCCCAAGTAGCTGGGACCACAGACATGTGTCACCACACCCGACTAATTTTTTAAATTTTGTTGTAGAGATGGGGTCTCACTATGTTGCCCAGGCTCAACTGGCTTTAAGCCATCCTCCCACCTCGACCTTCCAAAGTGTTGGGATTACAGGTGTGAGCCACTGAGCCTGGCCCTTATCTCTTTTTCTCAGGACACGACTCAGGCCGGGCGTGGTGGCTCATGCCTATAATCCCAGCACATTGGGAGGCCAAGACGGGCAGATCACCTGAGGTCAGGAGTTCCAGACCAGCCTGGTCAGCATGGTGAAACCCCGTCTCTACTAAAAATATAAAAATTAGCTAGGTGTGGTGGCCAGCGCCTGTAATCCCAGCTACTCGGGAGGCTGAGGCAGGAGAATCGCTTGAACCCAGGAGGCGGAGGTTGCAGTGAGCCAAGATCGCACCATTGCACTCTAGCCTGGGTGACAGAGTGGGACTCCGTCTCAAAAAATAAAAAAAGTGGGGGATGGGGGTGGGGGTGGGGGTGGGCCAGGCGCGGTGGCTCACGCCTGTAATCCCATGACTTTGGGAGGCCGAGGCGGGTGGATCACCTGAGGTCAGAAGTTCGAGACCAGCCTGACCAACATGGTGAAACTTCATCTCTACTAAAAAATACAAAATTTAGCCGGGTGTGGTGGTGGGTGCCTGTAATCCCAGGTGCTCAGGAGGCGAAGCAGAAGAATCACTTGAACCCAAGAGGTGGAGGTTGCAGTGAGCCAAGATCGTGACACTGCACTCCAGACTGGGTGACAGAGCAAGACTTCATTTCAAAGGAAAAAAAAAACAAGGCCAGCGGTCATGTGGAAAGAGGACCCGCTGTAATCCCCTCTTTACAGGCCATATCTGTAAATACAGCCCCGTTCTCAGGAAATGAGGGTTAGGACCTCAATAAACACATTCTGAGGAGAGAACACCGCTGCGATTGGGTCTTCTGGGCCTTCTGGATCTCACCGGAGGCCCTGAGCTGCTGCCGGCTGCCCTGAGCTTTTTTCTCGCCTTCAGTCTTGGTGACACCCCTGCACCTCTCAAACGCGGGAGACCAGGCTTGGTGGTGAGTCCCGTCCACTTGGGTCCAGGCCAGGCCATCCCGGGTGAGCCCTACAGCCGTGCGCTGCCACCACCCCATGCCCAGCAGGGAAGTTGGTGGAGAAACACCCACCACGCTGGCGGGGGGAGCACTGAGGCCGTGAGCGGCAGGCAGGGCGGGAGGCGCAGGGAAGGAAGCCCAGTGGTGCTCCTGGCCCTGGACAGTCTGGAGGTCCCAGGGGCCACCGCACAGTGCAGGCTTGGCCTCTCCCGGGCTTCCTGCGGGACCCTCTCCAGCCCTCCCAGCCCCTCCCTCCCCCAGCCTCCCTCCCCAGCCCCTCCTTGAAGCCACAGGGAACCCAGGACACATCTTGGTCCTCACCCCGCACCAGGGGCTTTGAGACCACCCCTCAGCACCCACGCCTGCCCCCTCTGGGCACCCCCCCCAACCCAGGCTCCCCTCACAGCCCCGGGCCTGAGGCTCGTCTGTCCCCATCAGACCTTGCTGCCCCCGCACCCTGTGGGGAATCCAGGGATCGCGCTGCTCCTCCCTGCCCTGTGCCCCTGCCTCCCCGCCGGCGCTGCCCAGGACCCCCAGCTCCCGCACCTGTTGCTGATCGGAGCCTGGCCCCGTCCACCTCCACCATCCCGCCAACTGGCCTGATTTGATCGAGCCTCGCCAGATGCAGCCTAATGTGACTTCGCAGAGCCTGATGACCTTGATGGTAGCTCAGGGTGAGAGTGTCTGGCGAGGCAGATGCCGGGACACAGGTGCCCTCATTACAACCTCCCCTTTTGCAGGAGGATGGGGGGCTCACTCAGGGAGAGGAGGGGCGGCCATGGGAGGACGACTTTGAGTCCCTCGGTCCAGCCTGCTTCCCACAAGCCAGGGCCAGGCTGGGCAGCGCCCACCAAACTTTCCCTAGGACCCGGCTCCAGGGGGTCTGAGGGTTTCCCTGGCAAGCCACCTCCAGATCCCTGGGCGCCCCATCTGTGAAACGGGGAGGGGAGCCCAGCCTTCCACAGAGATGGACCTCCAGGCGCGGCCACACCCGGGTCACACACACACACATTCTGGTCTCTGACCAGCCCCATCTCGGCCGAGGGTCCATCCTGGTGCCCTGATTGGGGAACACCTGCTGCGTGCAGGGTTGAGGTGGCCGGAGAGGCTGGAGCGAGAGTCCTGGTCACCAGGGGCCTCCGAGGCTGCCTACCCCAGTGCCTGCACCCGGCACCGTCGCTGGGGGCCCATGATCAGATTTGCAGCCGGGCCAGAGGGACACACCCTTCCCCCACCTCGCTGCACTGGGTCTTGGGTGTGCCTGGACGGGAGCCCCTCGCATCTCAGCCCTGGAGGCTCGCCCTGGCCAGGCCTTCTGGGGGAGAGGCAGCCCCTCCAGAGCCCTGGCATCCTTGCTGCTCCGAAGAGGCCCTGAAGGAGTGAGCGACACGCGGGGGCCTCACACACACACACACCCGCAAACACATCCCCCCTCCACAAACACCCCCCACACACACACGCCACAAACACTCCACAAACACACACATCACACACACCACACACAGAAAACACACAATACACACCACACACACACCTCACACACACCTCACACACACCCACACACACACCCCCCACAAACACACTACACACACACCACACACACTCCACAAACACACCACACACACCACACACACCACACACAGAAAACACAATACATAACACACCACACGCACACCACACACACCACACACACACCACACACACCCCACAAATACACACACCACACACCCCACACAGCGCACACCCCCCCACAAATACACACACCACACACACCACACACACACCCCCCACACACATCACACACACCACACACAGAAAACACAATACACAACACACAATACACAACACACACCACACACACACCACACACACCCCCCACATCACACATAGAACACACACAATACACAACACACCACACACACTACACACACACTACACACACCCCACAAACACAAACATCACACACACCACACACAACACACACAATGCACAATACACACCACACACACACCCACAAACACCACACACACAACACACACAAAACACACACCACACACACACCACACACACACCACACACAGCCCACAAACACACATCTCACACACACAGAACACACACAATACACACCACATGCCACACACACAACACACACAATACACACAACACACACAACACATAAACACACACTATACACACACGACACACATACACACATCACACACACCACTCACGATACACACACACCACACATGCACACCACACAACACACACAACACACATGACACATCCACACTCAACACACGTGGGGCACACACAGAGACACACACTACACAGACACAATACATGACATACCTGACACACACAACACACGAGACACAAACATGGCAGACACACCGCACGCACGACACACAGACACACACACGACAGAAGGAGAGACAGAGTTTGGGTCAAGAGCCACATTCCCTGCAGATTCCTGGGCTGGGCACACTCAGACCCCGGGCTCTGCAGGCAGCTCCACCGCACCCAGGGTCTCAGTACCTCTGGAGGCCGTGTCCCCCAGCCTCACTCAGCGCCTTCAGCCCCCCGCCCCAGCCCCAAGGCTCAGGCCCACGGCAGCCCCTCAGGCCAAGGGACTCACCAAGGTTGGCCCAAACTCTCCATAGTCCATTGGCTCACAGAGACACACACACACAGACGCACACAGATGGACACAGACACACACCGACATGCACAGATGCACACAGATGCATATTGAGACACACACAGATGCACACAGACACACACACATGCATATTGAGACACACACACAGACACACACGGACACACACAGACACACACAGATGCACATAGACACAGACACAGATGCACACAGATGCACAGACACAGACACACAGATGCACACAAATGCACATACACAGATGCACACAGATGCACATAGACACAGACGCACACACAGAGACACACACAGATGCACATTGAGGCACACATAGACACACAAAAATACAGACACAGATGCACATAGAGACACACATAGACACACAGGCACACACAAACACACATAGAGACCTACATACAGAGACACACACACAGATGCACATAGGGACACACAGACACACAGATACATATAGAGACAGGCACATACACACACAGACACACACTGGCAAACATAGAGACACAGACACAAATAGAGACAAACACACACATAGAGACAAACAGAGACACACAAAGACACACATAGAGACACACACGGGCACGCACACAAGCACAGGCACACACAGACACAGACACACATAGACCCATATAGAGACACACAGACACACACATAGACACATAGACATACGTATTCTCTGCCAGAACAAGCCAGTCTCCAGACGTGGGCAGGTATGAGGGGCAGGGGCAGATGCAGAGTGACGGCCTCTCCCCAGCCAGCCATCCAGATGCTGGGGCAGGTCCGGGTGCCCAGGGGCTGGTGGCGCAACTGAAGAGCCCAGCTGCCAGGGGAGTTTCCTCAGAGGTGGCTTTAAATCTCTGCCTCTGGCCAGCAGAACTGGCTGTGGCGGACAGAGCAGTGAGTCCAAGGGGTGCCTCCCAGCAGGGCGGGTCAGAGGCTGGGCTTCCTCGCACAATCTCCAGAGAAAGGGAGCTCCTCCCAGGCCTGCCTGTGGCTAGACTGACCTCTCCACCTGCTCTCTTGCCCAGGCTGGAGTGCAGTGCACTCCATCAAGGAGTGACCTGGTGCTCTTTTTTCTCTTTACTTAAAAAAATACTATGAAAATAACACATGCACGTATTTAAAAACCAAATAGGGCTGGGAGTAGTGGCTCATGCGTGTAATCCCAACACTTTGGGAGGCCAAGACAGGAGGATCGCTTGAAGCCTGGAGGTGAAGACCAACCTGGGCAGCATAGTAAGACTTCATCTCAAAGAAAAAAAGAAATTCTACACAAACTTCCAAAAACATAGAAAAAGAGGGAACATTTTCCAGCTCATTTAATGAGATCAGCACTACCCTGGTACCAAAGCCGGGCCATTTCCTTATTACAGGAAAAAAAAATTGCATAAATATCCTTAATGAACATAGGTACAAAAAATTATTAATAAAATGTTAGAAAATCAAATATGGAGATATATATATATATATATATATATATATATATATATATAATCAAGTGAGATTTATCTCAGAAATCCAAGGTTGGTAAAACATTTGTAAATCAATGTAATTCAACCATAGCAATAGACTAAGAAAGAAAAACTATAAGATCATCTCATTAAAAAAGAAATAAAAATTTGATGAACTTTGACATCCATTCATGATAAAAACTCTCAGCAGCTATGGATTGATGGAAACATTTTCAAATTGATAAAGAGAGTCTGCGAAAACCCTAGGAAAGGCCGGGCGCGGTGGCTCACTCCTGTAATCCCTGCACTTTGGGAGGCTGAGGCAGGCGGATCATGAGGTCAAGAGATTGAGACAATCCTGGCCAACATGATGAAACCCCGTCTCTACTAAAAATACAAAAATAGCCGGGCATGGTGGCGCACGCCTGTAATCCCAGCTAGTCGGGAGGCTGAGGCACAAGAATCACTTGAACCTGGGAGGTGGAGGTTGCAGTGAGCCGAGATCGCGCCATTGCACTCCAGCCTGGGCCACAGAACGAGACTCCATCTCAAAAAAAAAAACCGAGATATCATGACACACCTACTAGTATGGATAAAAATATCAAATAAACCGGCCAGGTGCATCGGCTCATGCCTGTAATCCCAGCACTTCGGGAGGCTGTTGCTCTGTTGCCTGGGCTGGAGTGCTATGGCACGATCTCGGCTCACGGCAGCCTCCACCTCCTGGGCTCAAGCAAATCCTCCTACCTCAGCCTCGCAAGTAGCTGGGACTACAAGCATGTACCACCATGCCTGGCTAATTTGTATTTTTTTTTTTTTTTTGTATAAATGAGGTCTCGCTATGTTGCCCAGGCTGGTCTTGAACTTCTGAGCTCAAGGGATCCTCCTGCCTTGGCCTCCCAAACTGCTGGGATTACAGGTGTGAGCCACTCCACCCAACCTCAGACACTCAACTTTCTTTCTTTTTTCTTTCTTTCTTTCTTTCTTTCTTTCTTTCTTTCTTCTTTTTTTTTTTTTGAGACAGAGCCTTGCTCTCTTGCCCAGGCTGGAGTGCAGTGCCACGATCTCAGCTCACTGCAACCTCCACCTCCCAGGTTCAAGTGATTCTTGTGTCTCAGCCTCCCAAGTAGCTGGGACTACAGGAGCCCACCACCACGCCCAGTTAATTTTTGTATTTTTTAGTAGAGATGGGGTTTCACCATGTTGACCAGGCTGGTCTCGAACTCCTGACCTCAAGTAATCCACTGGCCTCAGCCTCCCAAAGTGTTGGGATTACAGGCGTGAGCCACTGCGCCCAGCCTCAACCTTCTAGTGAACCCTCCATGCTCTGTTATCTTTTATTCCTCTTGGATTTTTGTTGTTTCTTTTCTTTTTCTTCTTCTTCTTTTTTTTTTTTTTTTTTTTTTGAGATGGAGTTTCATTCTTGTTGCCCAGGCTGGAGTGCAATGGCACAACCTTGGCTCACTGCAACCTTCGCCTCCTGGGTTCAAGCAATTCGCCTGCCTCAGCCTCCCAAGTAGCTGGGATTACAGGCATGTGCTACCACGCCTGGCGAATTTTGTATTTTTAGTAGAGACAGGGTTTCTCCATGTTGGTCGGGCTGATCTCAAACTCCCGACCTCAGGTGATCAGCCCGCCTTGGCCTCCCAAAGTGCTGAGATTACAGGCATGAGCCACCACACCCAGCCTTTTTGTTGTTTCTTCTGAGAGATTTCTTCAACTCAATTTTCCAACCCTTCTATTAAATTTTTTAAATTCCAGATATTCTATTTGCAGCCAGCAAGGGCTCTTCCTGCGCTCTGCTTGTTTTCCAAAGCATTCCGTTCTAGTTTTTATGGGAGCATCATCCTTTCATATCTATAAGGATAATCAGAGTGGTTAAAATGTTCTTGAAGTTTTCTTCTGTTCCCTGCAGTAGCTCTGTTTCCTCCAGTTTCCTCTTTCCCAAGTGATTGGTCTCTCTCATATACCTAGAGGTCTTGCTTTGCATTCACATCTAAGGGCAAAAGGCGCTAGGATGCAGTGTGGAGGTCCATTCGCTTTGTCGTGAGGTTTGTGCCTTTCTTAGTCCTGCAGTGGTTGAGTAAAACCTGACCATCCCACACCCTCAAATACTAAGTGCCCCTGGGTAGTGATGTGGAGGGGCCTTCTTATTAATGTGAGGAAATGCTTGTGTTATAGGTTGTGCTGAGAAACGCTGATTACAAAACTATATCAAAGTAAAAATGTATTAATGCACAGTAAAGACACCTGGAAAAAAAATGCCCTTTAATGCTCACAGAAGTTCTCTCCGAGGGGCAGCCCCACCACCCTCCTGTTTCCCTTCCTGCATTTCCACGTTTTTCTGGGCCCAGATGCAGCCTCCCCTCCCACCCCTGGTCCCTCCGCCCTGGCTTCCGGCTGTCGCTTTCATCCCTCCTCCTCATCAGCCCCTTGCAGAACTCCAGGGTGGGGCTTCTGAGTCTCGCTGGCAGGCACCGAGCCTTGCAGGCAGTATGGGCTCCATAAGTCTTGCCGGACACCGAAATTAAGTTCTGCAGGTGCCGTCTCCAGAATCCCCAGCACAGATAGACAAACCCACATCTCAGGGGTGGGGGGTGCAGACCTGCCCCCAGCCCCGTTGCAGCCCACCCTGCAGTACAGGACCAAGGACACCTCCAGGAGGGCCCCCTGCAATGAGTAGGACCCTGGGGACTGGATGGAGGGCAGGTCCCCCCACCCCCACTGCTGCATGGGAAGGCCCTGCCCCCTCCATTCCCAGCTGCCCTCTGTTTATATGTCTCACCAATGTCAAGGGAAACCAGAACTGGATAGCAGTTGAAACACATATTTTGTTCAGGACTATGGTAATAGGGGAAAAAAGATTTTAGTATAGACCTGGGCTCAACTCTCAATGTGGCACAGGCAAGTGGGGATTTAGATCTGAGGAGCAGGGCGGGGTCAGTGGGTGGAAACTTACTGGCACGAAACACCTGTCTGGAGGATTCTGGCTAAACCCAGGAAACAGGAAGCTTGCTGAGGGCAGGCAGGGTTAGCAGACATCGCCTGGGGGTGGCGGAGGCTAAGAACCCTACCCAGGTAAAACGAAGCTTGCTGAAGGCAGACAGGGTTAGCAGACATGGCCTGGAGGTGGCAGAGGCTAAGGAACCTACCAAGGTAAAATGAAGCTTGCTGAAGGCAGCCAGGGTGAGCAGATATTGCCTGGGGGTGGCAGAAACTGAGGACCCTACCCAGGTAAAAGGAAGCTTGCTGAAGGCAGGCAAGGTAAGCAGACATCGCCTGGGGGTGGCGGAGGCTGAGGACCCTGATCAGATATGGGGGGATGGAGGCTTCTTGCCAAACTGACTTAGCAGAGTTCTTGCTAAATCTGGATTTTATAAGGCAGAATGCAGATGAGCCTGCGAGAAGGTTCTGAAGCCGGACTACAGTTTGGTCAAGCAAACAATCTTGTCATGGATTCAGTCATATAAATAAGGGTCACCCAGCCCAGGGGAGGTGCCCCACCCCATCTGTTCCCTCTCCCTCCCCACACTGAGTCCGAACCTTTCAGGCTTTGCCCCCTTCACACACTCCAAATTTATTCTTCTACTTCTCTTCCTGCAGGTACCAGACTCCGGCCACCCAGCGCTTACCTGGGACTGCTGGGTCTCTGCCCCGTGGGGACCTGTCCTCCAGGAAACAAGGCCAGACACAGGAGGGCAGGGAGGACTCTTCTCCAGGGCCGGTGCGCCGTCTCTTCAGCCCCATGGCACTTGACTTAGGCAGAGCCTACAGCACCCTCACCCCAGTCCCTGCAGCCACCAGGAGGTGGTCCCCTCATCCCATTAGCCATCACCCCCATTCACAGAGGTCTCGGACTGAGGCTGGCAGGGGGAGCACCATCACCCAAGATCAGAACCCTGTTGTCTGTGCCTCTGGAGAGGTGGAGGCAGGAGCTGAGGGAGGGTTTGGGTGGAGAGGGGAGAAGATGCGGTAGCAGGGGCAGATGCTGGCAGGTAGAGACAAACTTTTATGACCTTTGCCTTCTGACCTTTGCCTCTGGCCACTGCTCCAACTAAAACAGAATGGCCCCCTCTGGGAACAGGGCTTCCTATGGGCTGGGAAGCATGGAGCCCCCACAGTGTGGCTATGCAGGGGAGTGAGGACCAGGTGGGGGCAGGCCTGTGGGGGTCACAGAGCTGGGCTAAGCTTCAGAGGGAAGTGGCCCCTGGGAGGGGGAATGGCTGGGGTTAAGACCCTGGGTTCCCACGCCCCCAAAACAGAAGTAGAATTAGGGAGAAAGGACCCCCAAGACCAAGGACGGCACCTATCAGAGGAGCTCTCCACGGGCAGGAGGTGTCCCAGGGTGAGGGTGGCCAGGACAGGTCTAGGGAAATGCAGGTGGAGCAGGACCCAGAGATGGATTGGAGATGCCGGAGGGGAGGCTTCCTAGCGGGAGCGGAGACAGGCACTGCAGACAAGTGTCAGCGGGAGGGGCACCGGGTGGGGAGGAAGACTGGGGCTTGGAGAAAGACCTCTCCAGGGAGAAGGGAGGAGGGGGAAGGAGAAGGGGAGGAAGTGGGAGGAGGAGAGTGCTCATCCTGGAAGCCACAGCCTCGGAGAGAACTTTCTAGAAGGAAGGCATGACCATCAGTGTCCCAGGATGCTGAGAGGCCAGGAAAGGTGAGGCCTCAAGGCGCCATGGGGTTGTGGTGACCCCAAGATCACTGGGCACAGAGCAGGGATGGCTGGGGGTGGAAGGGGAGGGGCGCGGGCTGAGGTTCTAGGGCCCCAAAGCCAGGTGTGATGTTGGCTCTAGGGGGAGTGAGGAAGGGCAGAATGTCCCTCTGAGCGTGCCTCTTGGGGAAGGCAGGGGTTCTGGCTGGGGCTTCTCCACTCCCAGGAAAGGAGGTGGTGTGGAAGGAGCGGGTGGGACGGAGGAGAGAGCGCCCCGCGGCTGCAGGACCAGCAGGTGGGGGACCAGGGTCAGCGCTGCTGGAGGGGCCTTAGCGCGACAGGACTGGCCAGAGACCGGGGATGTGGCACAGAAAGAGTTAAAGGGCACCCCAGGGACCGCCCTGCCGGTCCACCCATGTCACCCATGTTGGCCCCTACTCCAGCCGCCGTCTGCTCTGCAGGGGAAGGAACCGGGAGCCGCTGTGGGGGCGAGTGGGGGTGTCGGTCTTTCCAGAAAATCAGGCAGGCATCAGGAAAGAAGGGGCGAGAACCCGGGGACGCGAGAGGAAGGGGGCGAGGGGGCGCCCAGGGAGGCGGAGGGAGCGAGAGGAAGGGGGGCTGAGCCACGGCCCCCACGCCCGCCGCGCCCCTCCACGTCCCAGGGCGTCCCCTCCCGGAGCTGGGACCCACCGCGACCACCACCTGCTGGGCCAGGGTCCGCGGGCTCGGGGATCTGCAGGATTAGGGTCTGCGGAACCAGGACCCGTGGGACAAAGGTCTGTGGGGCGCGGGTCCGCGGGGTGGAATTCAGCGCGCCGAGTCTGCGTATGGCCGGGGTACGAGGCGCTCGCCGGCGCTCCCTGCGCAGGGTGGGCAGGACCGAAGCTCGCCGGGAAGCTGCGCGGAGGGCGGGCGGGGACCCTCGGCTGCCGCTCCCACCCCCGCGGGGCCGCCCCCGAGCCCGCCCTCCGCCGCCGCCCTCGCCCTGCGTCGCCGCCGGAAAGTTTGCACCGACCCCGATCTGGCAGCGCCGCGAAGACGAGCGGTCACCGGCGCCCGACCCGAGCGCGCCCGGAGGACGGCGGGGAGCCAAGCCGACCCCCGAGCAGCGCCGCGCGGTGAGCACCTGGGCCGCGGCCCCGAGGGGACGTTCGGGAGTCGACCCGGTGGGGACAGAGACTGCGGGGCGGGCGCGGCGGGGCCGGGGGCGCGGGGAGCGGGGAGCCGGCCGGGCGGTCTCCGGGGTCCGGGCTGGTGCGCTCCTCAGTCCCGTCAGACACCCCCGTTCCCAACCCCGGCTCGGACACCACCCGGTCCTGCACCGTCGGGCAGGTCCAGGGGTCTCGGCCCCTCCCCCGTTCTCTGGTCCTGGGGGGCGCGGCTGGGGGCGGGGGTGTCGCTGGCCGCCTGGCGCCCTGCGGCGGCCACACTGCAGCAGCCACACTCCCCACTCAGGGCCCCGGGCCCCGCCGCCCTGGGGAGCGCACAAAGCGCCGCGGAGGCGTCCCCGAGGCTCGGGGTCTCACCAGCGCTGTCTCCCCTCGGTGGGCTCCTGCCCCGAGGACTGCACGGTGGCACCGGCGCGGCCCAGGATGGGGTGAGGGGTGTCTGCGCCCCGCCTGGCCGCTCCTCTTCCGCGGCCCACACTGGCGACTTTGACCCCGGCAAGCGGGTCACTGCCCTGCCCGGCTCCGGCCTCTCCGGCGCCCCGCCACCCGGCCGACTCGGCCACCGGGCTTATGCTCCGACTCTGAACAGACTGACCCCGGCCCTCTCGGCGTCCTCATCCTCCAAGGACCGGCCAGGGCTGCTCTCTGCCCTTGGTATTGGGGACATCAGGGTTGGGGGGTCTGGGTGCACCCAGGCCGGCACCCAGGCCTGCCCCGCCCCCACGGGGTGAGGGCGCACGGATAGGGCTTTGTCAACAGCCTGTGGCCCCTGATCCCGCCCCGGTGCCCTGACCTTCCACTACCTTCTCTGGTTTCACAAAAACATCCCGGCTCCCATCCCGGAGCTCCTCAAAGCGTCTGAGAGGCCCCTTGCGGACGCCCTGGGAGCCCCGCTGCCTTCCTGGACCAGTGGCCGCTCCACCCATCCTGGGGGCCCAGCTCCAGGTCTGCGGGTCCCTCAGCCGCCCCCAGTGGGAATCGGTGGAGCCTGACGCAGCCAGGAGCGCCCAAGAGTCACGTGTTCTGCCAGGGAGGACATGGGACAGGACACGGGGTGCCAGCCCTGCAAAGCGGCCGGGGCAGTGGAGCTCAGGTGGCCCTAAGCCCTGGTGGTGGCTGGTGTGGCCCGGCAGGCAGCTGTGGGAGGGAGGAAGGGGGTGGCATGCGGTGGGGGTCTAGGGAAGGCGGGCAGGGCACCTCGGGAGCCCCCCCATTGGGCACCTCGGGAACCCCCCACATTGGGCACCTCGGGAACCCCCCGCATTGGGCACCTCGGGAACCCCTGCATTGGGCACCTCGGGAACCCTCCCATTGGGCACCTCGGGAACCCCCCCTATTGGGCACCTTGGGAACCCCTCCCGTAATTCTCAGCTGACTCCAAGGCCTGAGAAGGAGCTTGGTCACCTGGACTGTGAAGGTGGAGGGTGGGGTCCCTGGTGGGTCGTCCCACCTACCAGCTGTGTCGCCGGAAGGGTAATACGGAGCACTGTGGCCCCGGGGAGCCCCGAGTGGCAGCTCCACAGCTGGGAGTTTCTGTCCACTCCTTCAGTCAACATTGATCCTGGGCTGACCGGGGCCCGGGGGTGTCAGTGTCTCCTCTCGGGGGAGAGGGCTGGGTGAGATCAACAGAGGAGCCTCCCTTCTTCCCTTCAGGCTGGTGTCACCTTCAGTGATGGGGCAGGGTCCCCACTTGGGAAGTTAAATCGTTGTCCCCATCCCAGGACCACAGCAGCCTCAGCCGTGCTCTCCAGGCCAGGCTCTCTCATGGGTGCTCAGCTGGAAATTGGTCCCCCCCCGGCTCCACCCACCCCTGTTGGGATGAGGGGCTGGAGTTTCCCTACCCATATGGGACCCACCGCCCGCAGGGAACGGAGGACCCTCACACTTCTGCACCTCCTGCCTCACTATCAGAGACCCAGTGGAGAATTGCCCCCCACCTCACCTCTTGTATTCAGAGGCCCTGACCCCTAGGGATCCGGGACTAGGGGTGCCCTATGGGGAGCCCACCTGTGGCCTGTGGATGCTGAGCTGTCGGGGGAATCCTCCAGGATCTCCAGCCCCACCTTCCCAACCTTCTGTTGAGGCTGGGGGGACACAGAGCCCCACTCCCTCTTCCTCCCCACTCCTGGGTCCTGACTGTTTCAAAGAAAGGCCTGGGGGACTGGGCAGCCAACCCCTCCCTCGGCTCGCTGGGGTCTCCAGACTGGCTGCCCGGCTGGAAGGTGGGGCCCTGGCACGCCAGGACCTCATGTGTGGAGGCACTGGCTTGGGGGTTGCTCCCAGTGGCTCTAGAGTCAACATGACAGGCATTGAATGGCTCCTGTTTCTCTGGCAGAGTTGGGGCAGAGCCAGGCTTGGCCACGCTGGGCTCTAAGGGGCTGTCATTTTGCCCAGGGAGCTCCTGGCTGGGCGGTCCTCCCCCCAGGGTGAGCACGCGTCCCCCCAACCCCCACTTCGAGGCCCCCAGGCAGGGAACAGCTTATCAGCCAGTGTCCTTCCTCCTTGTCCCCTGCCTGCATCTCCATCTCCACCATCCACCCTGCTCCAGCTGCCCCTTGTCCCTCTCCCCGTCCCCTGCCCAGAGCCCCAGGTCTCTCCTGCACCCCTGAGCCTGCCCACCTAGCAGTGCCCCTCGTCCAGGGCCCCTCTGGGTTGGGGGTGCACACAGCCGGGAGAGGCGGCTCCTGCTGCTCCTCACCCAGCCCGGCTCAGTGGCCGGAGCCGCCCAGGGCAGTGGCAGCAGATGGGGCTGTTTGATCAGGATCAGGGAAGATAAGGCCCCTTGCGTGACCCCAGAGCTGGGGACGCCAAAACTGCCCCTCCTCCCCCACCCGCCTGCCGCTGTCTCCGCCAGGGAGAGGCCCCTACTCTGTGGGTCCTTCGCCCCAGCACCAAGCCTGCATGGCTGCTCACCTGGCTCAGGAACTGGGGATCAGCGACACATGGGTCCTGCCTCCCATCGGCCCCTACATGAGCCCAGGGTCCAAGGGCTGCGGTTGGGAGCTCTTTAGCAGTCTGTGACGCAGGTGCCTGTCCCTGTCATTCAGCTGTCACACTGCTTGGGGCATCTCAGGCCCCGTTAGCGGGGCAGCCCCAGGTGGAGCTGGCCCCACGCGGGCTCACCCAGCCGCTACCTGGAGGAGGCTAAAATCCAGGCTGTCCCGTGGCAGCCAGCAGTCCAGCCCTGCCCGGAAACCCTCTGCTCCAGCCGCAGCCTTCGCCCATCTCCTTGCCCCTCTCCCCGGCTTCCCCCTGGCACTGCCTTCCAGCTGGCTGGCCCTCCATCTGCCCAGCCATCCATCCACACCTCTTATTCCATTTGAGGGTGCCCCAAAGAAGAGCCTGTCACAGCCCGGGGGCTCACAGCCAGCCACTCGCGGGACCCCACACATGCACGCGGACCCACGGGAAGACCCTCCCTGCTTCTCCCACAGAATTCAGTTGGTGCAGAAACTGGGCTCTGTAGCAACGAAAGGCCGATTTGTGTAGCTGTTGCCACCCCGAACTCCCAGCTCAGATGCTGGCTGCGGCGTGGGGACCAGGGGCTGTGACTCCCACAGCCCTGGCAGGCACCATGGGGGATGTCCTCCCCACCCTGTGCCCCCACCCTAGGCCAGCTCCTCCTCCGAGCCGACGCCCGCAGTGCTAATCTCAAAGGACTGTGCAGCCAGCCTGTGGCGTCCCATGGGATCCAGGAAGCCCAACCGAGCCTTGCACGGCACCCACGAGGCACCTAGGCACCCCGGTGCTGGGCAGGGGGCACGCATGTGACACAGACCCCTGAGTGTGGGCCCCACACACTTGGCCTGACACAGCTGCAAGCCAGCCCAGCCACTTTGCTCGCCGTGGCACTGGGGCCAAGTGATGGAAGGTCCAGGCACCGCCACCCTCACGCTTGGCACATTGGCTCAGGTCAGCCTGGCAAGCCAGCTTTCCCAGGGGCTAAGAATAGGTGAGGAGGATGGTGAGGAAGCGGCCGGGGGCTGTCAACTGAGGGAGGAGGTCATCATCTGGGGAGGCTGGTCCCCCACCCAAGAGCATTGGGTCAACCTGCAGGAAGGTGGCTGCCACCAGCAATGAGACGAGGGGCTCTGCGACCCTCAGAGCTGCCAGCCAGCCAGCCCTGGGTGGCAAGAGTGACTCCTCCTGGGGTCTCCTCCCTCCTATCACCCTCTTTTTTTTTTTTTTTTTTTTTTTTGAGACGGAGTCTCGCTCTGTCACCCAGGCTGGAGTGCAATGGCTTGATCTCCGCTCACTGCAAGCTCTGCCTCCTGGGTTCACGCCATTCTCCTGCCTCAGGCTCCCGAGTAGCTGGGACTACAGGCGCCCGCCACCACGCCTGGCTAATTTTTTGTATTTTTAGTAGAGACGGGGTTTCACTGTGTTAGCCAGGATGGTCTCGATCTCCAGACCTCGTGATCCACCCCCCTCGGCCTCCCAAAGTTCTGGGATTACAGGCGTGAGCCGCCGCACCCGGCCCCCAGCTCCCTCTTTATCCCTAGGACCCTGAGGCTCAGAGGGGCAGCTTCAGGGGAGGACACCCCACTGGCCAGGACGCCCCAGGCTCTGCTGCTCTGCCACTCAGCTGCCCTCGGAGGAGCGTGCACACCCACCAGGACTGCATTGCCCCAGCTGTGCAGCCCCTGCCAGATGTGGGAGGCAGCTAGCTGCCCAGAGGCATGCCCGCCTGCCAGCCACAGCGACCCCTGCTGCTGTTGCTGCTGCTGCTGGCCTGCCAGGTGAGGACTCACAGCACCCTCAGCACCCAGGGGCCCTCCTGTGAGGACTGCACACTGATGGCTCTCTGCCTGCCTGCCTGCCTGTCTGTCTGCCCGTCTGCCTGTCTGTCTGCCCGTCTGTTGGCCTGCCTGCCTGCCCGTCTGCCTGTCTGCCTGTCCATCTGCCTGTCTGTCCATCTGTCCATCTGCCTATCCATCTGCCTGCCTGTCTGTCTGCCTGTCCGTCTGCCTGCCCGTCTGCCTGTCTGTGTGTCTGTCCACTGTCCATCTGCCTATCCATCTGCCTGCCTGTCGGCCTGCCTGCCTGCCTGTCTGTCTGCCTGCCTGTCTGTCCGTCTGCCTGTCTGTCTGCCTGTCCGTCTGCCTGTCTGCCTGTGTGTCCGTCTGTCCATCTGTCTGTCCATCTGCCTGTCCATCTGCCTGCCTGTCTGCCTGCCTGTCCGTCTGCCTGCCTGTCCGTCTGCCTGCCTGTCCGTCTGCCTGCCTGTCTGCCTGTCTGCCCGTCTGCCTGTCTGCCTGCCTGTCCGTCTGCCTGTCTGTCTGCCTGTCCGTCTGCCTGTCTGTCCGTCTGTCCATCTGCCTATCCATCTGTCTGTCCGTCTGCCTGTCTGCCTGTCTGTCTGCCTGTCCGTCTGCCTGTCTGTCCATCTGTCCATCTGCCTGTCCATCTGCCTGTCTGTCTGCCTGTCTGCTTGTCTGCCTGCCTGTCCGTCTGTCTGTCTGTCTGGTTGCTTGTGCATGTGTCCCCCAGCCACAGGTCCCCTCCGCTCAGGTGATGGACTTCCTGTTTGAGAAGTGGAAGCTCTACGGTGACCAGTGTCACCACAACCTGAGCCTGCTGCCCCCTCCCACGGGTGAGCCCCCCACCCAGAGCCTTTCAGCCTGTGCCTGGCCTCAGCACTTCCTGAGTTCTCTTCATGGGAAGGTTCCTGGGTGCTTATGCAGCCCTTGAGGACCCCGCCAAGGGGCCCTGTCATTCCTCAGGCCCCCACCACCGTGGGCAGGTGAGGTAACGAGGTAACTGAGCCACAGAGCTGGGGACTTGCCCCAGGCTGCAGAGCCAGGAAATAACAGAACGGTGGCATTGCCCCAGAACCGGCTGCTGCTGCTGCCCCCAGGCCCAGATGGGTAATACCACCTACAGCCCCGTGGAGTTTTCAGTGGGCAGACAGTGCCAGGGCGTGGAAGGTGGGACCCAGGGGCCTGGGAGGGCTCGGGTGGAGAGTGTATATCATGGCCTGGACACTTGGGTTGCAGGGAGAGGATACGGCTGGAGGACTCACCCGGGAGGCAGTGCCTGGGTTCGGATGAGGGAGGCAGCCACCACTGGGCAGAAGGGGGCAGGTGTGGCAGCCACCACTGGGCAGAGGGGGGCAGGTGTGGCAGCCTCCACTGGGCAGAGGGAGCAGATGTGGCAGCCACAGGTTTGGTGGTGCACCTGGGAAGGATGAAAATGGCATTGGGGTTCAGCCCCCAGAGAGGGAGGTGCTGAGAGAAGGTCACGGAGAATGGGGGACCCCAGTGTGGGTTTGGGGCACATTTGAGATGGGGGGTCTCCAAGGGAAGGTGTCCTGCAGAGCTGCAATTCAGGGCTGGGCTGGGCATGCTAGCGGAGGCTGGTCCAGGGGAGGTGGATGGTCAGGTGAGGAAGGTGGAGGTCAGATGGGGGAGGTGGAGGTCAAGTGGGGGAGGGAGCAGCCCAGGCCATGTCCTGGGGGAGGTGACGGCCGAGCTCAGGCTTCCAGAGAGAGGAGAGAGGCCTGCTGAGGGAGCCCCTTCTCCCACCCTGCCCTGCCCTGCTCTGCCCTGCCCTACCCTACCCTGCAGAGCTGGTGTGCAACAGAACCTTCGACAAGTATTCCTGCTGGCCGGACACCCCCGCCAATACCACGGCCAACATCTCCTGCCCCTGGTACCTGCCTTGGCACCACAAAGGTACCCATAGAGGGGAGGAACTGTGGGAGGGGCGGGCCCGGGGTGGGGCTGACCCCAGCCTCCCCCCACACCCCCAGTGCAACACCGCTTCGTGTTCAAGAGATGCGGGCCCGACGGTCAGTGGGTGCGTGGACCCCGGGGGCAGCCTTGGCGTGACGCCTCCCAGTGCCAGATGGATGGCAAGGAGATTGAGGTCCAGGTCAGTGGGCAGCAGGCAGGCGCGGTGGGGCTGGATGGGAACGGGCATGGGGGCCCCCGCCTGGCCCTCACAGGCCACTGTAACTCGCAGAAGGAGGTGGCCAAGATGTACAGCAGCTTCCAGGTGATGTACACAGTGGGCTACAGCCTGTCCCTGGGGGCCCTGCTCCTCGCCTTGGCCATCCTGGGGGGCCTCAGGTAGGATTCCGCCAGCGCCCGGGGCGGCCGCAGAGGACAGGGAGGAGGACGGGCGCTGACTGGCTGTGCCCACAGCAAGCTGCACTGCACCCGCAATGCCATCCACGCGAATCTGTTTGCGTCCTTCGTGCTGAAAGCCAGCTCCGTGCTGGTCATTGATGGGCTGCTCAGGACCCGCTACAGCCAGAAGATTGGCGACGACCTCAGTGTCAGCACCTGGCTCAGTGATGGAGTGAGCCCCCCTCGGCGGCCCCAGGCAGGCGGGTGGGTGGGCAGCCAGGCAGGTGGCCACGTAGCCGCGCTCACACTGCACCTGTACCAGGCGGTGGCTGGCTGCCGTGTGGCCGCGGTGTTCATGCAATATGGCATCGTGGCCAACTACTGCTGGCTGCTGGTGGAGGGCCTGTACCTGCACAACCTGCTGGGCCTGGCCACCCTCCCCGAGAGGAGCTTCTTCAGCCTCTACCTGGGCATCGGCTGGGGTGAGTGGGCTGGCATGAGAGGGGGTTAAGGCAGGCTGACCAAGCCTTTGGGACCACAGCTGCTGCCCCCCACAGGTGCCCCCATGCTGTTCGTCGTCCCCTGGGCAGTGGTCAAATGTCTGTTCGAGAACGTCCAGTGAGTATGAGCGGCTGGACAGCCTGGGGGAGGGACCGGGGGACTGGGGTGCGGGGCTCTGGCCTGAGGCAGGGAGGGGCCGGGGATGAGCCTGGTGCCTGGGGAGGGGGTCATTTGTGACCTTCTCCCTTCCTTTTCTGAGACCCGAATTAGATCCTGGCAAAATCGGGACGGGGGTGCTGAGGGGTGGAGGGGCTGGGGGCTGTGCCCCAGTATGTGAGTGGCCTGGCCTCGCAGGTGCTGGACCAGCAATGACAACATGGGCTTCTGGTGGATCCTGCGGTTCCCCGTCTTCCTGGCCATCCTGGTGAGGAAATGAAGAGCCAGGAGCGCACCCCAGGCCCCTCCTCCCTTGGCGTCCTGAGGCTGCCCCAGGAGACAGCAGCATCCTGTCTGAGAGCGCTGGGAGGGAGCCGGCACCCAGACAGGACACCAGGACACTGGCCAGCACCCTGGACACTGAGCCAGGCTGTTCCTCCCTGGCTGTGTGCCCACCAGCCCCAGGGCTATGTGGCCCAGGGCCTATCTTGCTGCCAGGCCCACCTGCAGGAGGGTCAGGTGGGGCCTTCCAAGGGCACAGAGCTGTCCCCTGGGGCTCGGGATGCCCCTGACTCGCACCCTTCTCACACAGATCAACTTCTTCATCTTCGTCCGCATCGTTCACCTGCTCGTGGCCAAGCTGCGGGCGCGGCAGATGCACCACACAGACTACAAGTTCCGGTGGGTGCCGCGGCGGCTGGCGTCTGGAGAGCTGGAGACCCTCAGGGCCAGAGGGCAGCTGGGGGTGGGGACTCCAAGCTCCACGTGGATGGTGCGGGCCGAGGGTGGGAGCGGTGGGTGACTCAGGCGCTGCCTCTGCAGGCTGGCCAAGTCCACGCTGACCCTCATCCCTCTGCTGGGCGTCCACGAAGTGGTCTTCGCCTTCGTGACGGACGAGCACGCCCAGGGCACCCTGCGCTCCGCCAAGCTCTTCTTCGACCTCTTCCTCAGCTCCTTCCAGGTGCCTGCCCGCCCGCCGGCTCCCCCGCCCGGGGCGCAGTGTGCCACTCCTGACCACCCTGTCTCTCCAGGGCCTGCTGGTGGCTGTCCTCTACTGCTTCCTCAACAAGGAGGTAGGTGGGAATGGGGGCATCTGAGACCATCAGCACTGGCCGTCAGGGTCAGGGGCAGAGAGAGGCACAGGGATGCCAGCCCCACCCCTGCCCGGGGGTTGGAACACGTGGGGCCCAAGCCTTTCCCTCCCCCTGCTCTTATTGGGTGCAGTTGCCATGGCGCTGGGTGTCAGGCCCCCAGGACAGGTTGGCCTCAGCCCCATCGCTACGGTGTCCACCGTGGGGGTCCCCAGGTGTCTGCAGACTGCTTTCCGTGGCGATGCTGGGTGGCATAGCTGTGCCCAGCAGGGAGCTTGTGTCGCTCTGCACCCCTCAGAGCGGAGACTGGGCATCTCCGAAGAGGCCCCCAGCAGGTCCCGGTGGGGTGGAGAGGACAGGCAGGCCCTAGGACTGGCCTGCCCCGTCCCCCTCCCCAGGTGCAGTCGGAGCTGCGGCGGCGTTGGCACCGCTGGCGCCTGGGCAAAGTGCTATGGGAGGAGCAGAACAGCAGCAACCACAAGGCCTCGTCTTTGCCCGGCCGCGGCCCTCCCAGCAAGGAGCTGCAGTTTGGGAGGGGTGGTGGCAGCCAGGATTCATCTGCGGAGACCCCCTTGGCTGGTGGCCTCCCTGGATTGGCTGAGAGCCCCTTCTGAACCCTGCTGGGACCCCAGCTAGGGCTGGACTCTGGCACCCAGAGGGCGTCGCTGGACAACCCAGAACTGGACGCCCAGCTGAGGCTGGGGGCGGGGGAGCCAACAGCAGCCCCCATCTACCCCCCACCCCCAGTGTGGCTGTCTGCGAGACTGGGCCTCCTCTCCCTGCACCTGCCTTGTCCCTGGTGCAGAGGTGAGCAGAGGAGTCCAGGGCGGGAGTGGGGGCTGTGCCGTGAACTGCGTGCCAGTGTCCCCACGTATGTCGGCACGTCCCATGTGCGTGGAAATGTCCTCCAACAATAAAGAGCTCAAGTGGTCACCGTGCATGTCCTGGAAAGCAGGGCTGGAAATGCTGGGGCCGAAGCAGTGGGGGATGGAACAGCGGTGGGTGGTCAGCGCCAGTGCGGGCTGTTGAAGGGTCCCCCTGCTGTCCCAGTTCACACAGAGTTGGCACTGGAACCCCGGAGGATCCCGAAGGCAGCCAGCCTGTGCCCATCTGAGCAGGCCCTGGCCACCTTCCCATCCTGGTTCTGGCGGGCAGTGCCCCTGGACGCTTTGGCCACCAGAGGGTCACCATTCACCAGCAGAGACGTGAGGGGCACAGTGGCTAAGGCGGCATGAGGCATCACAGTCCCCTGACCGACCCCATCAGCACTGGATTCACCCGAGGGCGTCTTCTCCCTGGAGGCCGTGAGGACACTGGCACCTGGCTCATCGGCCCGCCCTTCCTCTGAGCCTCCTGGCCTCCGCTTCATCTCAGCTCCAGCCCCCTCGGGCAATTCGCAGGCCACGTAGCAGATTGAAGCGGGAAGAAATGGGCCTGAACACTGCCGCGGGTCCAGACAACGGAGGAGCGCAGGTTGCCCAACCTCTGCACAGGACCCGGGGTGCGCCACACAGAGAGGTCCGGCCTACGCCAGTCCTCGTGCCACACAGAGAGGTCTGGCCTATGCCAGTCCTCGTGCCACACAGAGAGGTCCAGCCTACGCCAGTCCTCTTGCCACCTCGTGGTGGGTGGGCGCCCTGCTTGCCAGCCAGGGAGCACCAGGAAAGAGCTGCCTCCTGCGTGCTGGACACAGGAGGTGCTTCAGGGTGGGGTCTCCCATTGTGTGGGGCCCAATCTGAGTCTAAGGGCCCAGGGACCACACAGCGGGGGTGGAGACAAATTCAGGGTAGAAACTGTGAGGGGCCTGTGGTCAGCCCCCGGGGGGTCCCTGCAGCAGGCACTGTGAGACCTGCTGATGTGTGTGCATGGGCTGGGGAAGGAGCCAGTCAGGTGCCCCTGCTCTGAGATGCTGCTGGGAGGTGCTGCTGGGCCCTGGGGGAAGGGGTGCTCACAGCCCCTGCCTGGGCCACGTGGGCTGGAGCCGCTCAGGCAGAGCCGGACTAATTGGGGCAAATGAGGGGACAGGAGGCCTCTGAGGAAAGGTAAATAGAATTACTCACCCGCCAGGCACCGGGGCCCTCCTGGGGGGGCCCTCACCCTGCCACCCACCACAGGGCCTGCATGCAGCAGGGAGGGAAGTGAGCTGATTAGGCAAGGCTGGATCCTTCTGGGGCCCTGGGGTTGCTGTGATTGGGACGGCAAGGCCAGGAGACGGTCCCCTGAGCTGCACCTGCTGGAGGCCTGTGATCTCAGACCTTAAGGCTTCAGGCCAGCTCTACGCCCCTCCGGCCTCAGGTCCTGGCTCTCCTCCGAGCCCTGGATGCCCGGGTGCCTGTGTGGGCACGAGGCTGCTCCGAGTCAGCACACGGAGGTGGACATTCTCCTTCATGCCAGCTGAGCTCAGGGCTGGTGACTGCCCTGGGGAAACTGCCCCTCACCTGGGACCTCCTGACAGCCCTCCCCATTCCCGAGTCCCTCTGCCCTTGTCCTCTTTCACCCCTGTCCCGCCCTCATCCCTAAGGGAACTGGAGCAGGCTGGTGGAGTTGGGCGGAGTTGGGGACTGGCAGGGGGTGGACTCACCCAGGCAATAAACACTGGCCCTAACCAGGCAGTCCTGCAGGCAGGTAGGTGGAGGGACTGTTTTTTTTTTTTTCTTTTTTGGAGATAGAGTCTCACTCTGTTGCCCAGGTTGGAGTGCAGTGGCAGGATCTTGGCTCACTGCAAACTCCGCCTCCCAGGTTCAAGTGATTCTCTGCCTCAGCCTCCCAAGTAGCTGGGTCTACAGGCGCCCGCCACCACGCCTGGCTAATTTTTGTATTTTTAGTAGAGACGAGGTTTCACCATGTTGGCCAGGCTGGTCTCGAACTCCTGACCTCAGGTGATTCGCCCGCCTTGGCCTCCCAAAGTGCTGGGATTACAGGCATGAGCCACTGCACCCAGCCTCATTTGTTTAGTTTTCTATGTACTAGTCACTAATCAAGTCCTGAACCCTCTCCTCTAAATATTAGTGCACTCAATCCCTTTCATCCCCTTGAGGGTGTCTCTGCTGAGCCTTCTGTCTGGCTCAAGTTCCCCTATTCCTGTGACGCACCCCTGACTCTCCTACATTTGGTCCTTCATGTAGTTCGTGTCTTCCTTTTTCCTGGTCTCCACTCTCATTTTAGTAGTATTTTTGTGTCCACAGACACCAGATTCCAGGGGATCAAAGTCATCTCCCTCCCAGCCAGGCACACACAGCACCCAACTCTTGCAGATACCCCTTTGGGATGCCGGGCATCACATACCTGCCTGTAATCCCAGCTACTAGGGAGGCTAAGGCAGGAGAATCGCTTGAACCTGGGAGGCGGAGGCTGCTGTGAGCCAAGATGGCGCCATTGCACTCCACCCTGGGTGACAGAGCAAGACTCCGTCTCAAAAAAAAAAAAAAAAAAAAAAAGAAAGAAAAAAAAAGAAAAAACCAAGCAAATGAAAAAAGAAGGCAATTAATAATTCCAAAGAAAAGAAAAATTTGGGCAGAAAAGAACAAAACAAGCAGAATTTACCACGACTCAGCTCTGAATACAAACACAGACATCATAATGTAAACACCAACACTGATACAACCAGAATCATGGGAGAAAAAAGATCTAGGGAGGGTGGTGGACGGGAATATCATGTATGTACTGGGGGTAGGGGAGAGAATAAATGGGAAAAATCAAGAATAATTCACGTTAGAAATAAAAATACAGAGCAAAATTTTAAAATGCAAAGAATGAGGTGGAGTTCAAAGTGGTCACCTCGGGGCCGGGCGCGGTGGCTCACGCCTGTGATCCCAGCACTTTAGGAGGCTGAGGCGGGCGGATCACAAGGCCAGGAGTTTGAGACCATCCTGGCTAACAAGGAGAAACCCCATCTCTACTAAAAATTAGCCGGGCGTGGTGGTGGGTGCCTGTAGTCCCAGCTACTCGGGAGGCTGAGGCAGGAGAATGGCATGAACCCCGGAGGCGCAGCTTGCAGTGAGCCGAGATCGCGCCATTGCACTCCAGCTTGGGCAACAGAGTGAGACTCCGCCTCAAACAAAACAAAACAAAAAAACAAAGTGGTCATCTCTAGGCAAGGTGGGTGGGAGATGGCTAGGGCTGCAGGTCCACTACGTGAGCTGGCTCAGCCTATCCCCAGACACCCTGGCAGTACTCAGCCCCGGGTCCTCCCCCCGCACTCACTCAGCCCCGGGTCCTCCCCTGCCTGCTCTTTCTCTGACCTTGCCCTCCACTCTTCCTTTTTCTTCTTTCTCTCCCTGTTGTGTCCAGGAACCAGGCACCACCCTCATTTCTTCTGGATCAATCTTTAAAAACCAGCAGTGCTCAGCTAACTCTTCATCTATCTCCCCCGACTTGGGGCCCTGCTGAATCCACGCTTTAGACCCAGCTATCAGCTCGGCATGTACAGCTGGATGTCCACACCGAGCTGCTCACCCTGTACCCAGCTTCTTCCTCCCACTGTCCACTGCAGAAGCCTCCTAACAGGACCCCTGCTGCTACCCCGGACCCTGCAACCCATTCCCACACAGCAGCCAGCTGCTTTGACACCCGGAGTCTCCTATGAATCCGATGAGGCCTCTGCACCACACCTCATTCTACAGAAGCACAGGGGAGACAGGGGTCTGTTGACACCACAGAGATGCAGCTGGCCAAAGGCAGAAGGTGGGGTACACGACTGTCAAACGCCAGGGGTCCTTACACGAATGGTGGAAAAAGAGGGGCACGTTACGGATAGAGGCTCGGGACACATGGGCGCCGCCTTCCCATGCTGCCGGCAACCCACCAGGAACCTATTAATTTAGTCATTTGGGAAATGTGAGCTGGGTGTATCGGCTATTAGGAAATTGTTCATGCTCAATAAGTATTAATTACAATTTTCATAAGAGCTTAACCCCCCTGAAAGAGGTCACTGTTTCCTCACTTGTAAATTGGGATACTAAAACCTGCCCCATGGAGTTGCCAGAGTGACATGTGTGTGCGTGCACACCAACAGTACACAGCAGATAGTGACATGTGTGCACGCCAACACTACACAGCATAGTGACTTGTGCGTGCACGCCAACACTACACAGCAGATAGTGACACGTGCGTGCACGCCAACAGTACACAGCAGATAGTGACACGTGCGTGCACGCCAACACTACACAGCAGATAGTGACACGTGCGTGCACGCCAACACTACACGGCAGATAGTGACATGTGCGTGCACGCCAACACTACACGGCAGATAGTGACTTGTGCGTGCACGCCAACACTACACGGCAGATAGTGACTTGTGTGTGCACGCCAACACTACATGGCAGATAGTGACTTGTGTGTGCACGCCAACACTACACGGCAGATAGTGACATATGTGTGCACGCCAACACTACACGGCAGATAGTGACATGCGCGTGCACACCAACACTACACAGCAGATAGTGATGTGTGTGCACACCAACACTACACAGCAGATAGTGACATGCGCGTGCACACCAACACTACACAGCAGATAGTGATGTGTGTGCACACCAACACTACACAGCAGATAGTGACATGCGCGTGCACACCAACACTACACAGCAGATAGTGATGTGTGTGCACACCAACACTACACAGCAGATAGTGACATGCGCGTGCACACCAACACTACACAGCAGATAGTGACGTGTGTGCACACCAACAGTACACAGCAGATAGTGACGTGTGTGCACACCAACAGTACACAGCAGATAGTGACGTGTGTGCACACCAACAGTACACAGCAGTGATGTGTGTGCACACCAACACACAGCAGATAGTGATGTGTGTGCACACCAACACTACACAGCAGATAGTGACATGTGCGTGCACACCAAGAGTACACAGCAGATTGTGACGTGTGTATGCACGCCAACGGTACAACACGCAACAGTTGCAGTTGCCTCATTTCCCCAAGTCGCCCTCACTGCAGAAAGGGGAGTGTCTCCAGCTGCTTAGTCCAGCAGCCTCCAGGATTGGGTGAGGGTCGGAGGGCCCCGGTGTCCTGCATGGACAAGGCAGTGGCAGCAGGGCTGAAGGACAGGCTGGGGTGGGAGGACCGCAACCCTCTGGGATCGGGCCCCACGGTCAGCTCCCGCAGCCCAGGGGAGAGGTGCCCACTCTAGCAGCCCTTTATGTGCTCCTCAAGCTGAAAGTAGAGACCCCGTTTTGTGACTACACTGAGTTCTCACGCCATTAGGCAAACTGCTGGGGTAAGACCACGCTGTGGCCCCTGCAGAGCTGACCTCACTGGGTGGTCCACCGAAGAGGGGATGGGAGGGCAAGTTTGCTTCAGGGTCAGAGGTCCGGTCCCGGTGGGTGCACCTCCCCAGCCCTCAGGTAGGTTAGGCCCCCTCTCCCGCGTCCCCTCCCCCTCCTCACCCCAATCCCCATCCCCCATGTGGTGCATCGGACTGGAGCGTGAAGGGGTGGGGCCTCCAGCAACACCGTGGGCTCAGCGCTCCCCACAGGCTCCTACCCTCCTGCCCAGCATGTGCCTGGCCAGGCCGGCCCCCTCCTCTGAAGGGTTCTTGGCAGAAAGATCTCCAAATTGAAGGTTTCTGGTGGCAGGCCCAGGTGCTGGGGCCATACCTGGGGGAGCTCCACCCCCCGGCTGTAGGTAGGGAAGGCCCGGATTCCAGGGCCCAGTGTAAGATGACCCAGGTGAGCCCAAATCAGGTCCATCTCTTAACACAAGGAGCTCCCTCGGCACCTCCTGTGTGCTACACAGGGGTCCCAGCACCCATGCAGGGGAGAGGCCTTTGGATCACCACAGCCCACACTCTGTACAGAGGGATAAACTACTGCTTTGCCTGTAGAGTAGCCACTCTTTTATTTATTTTTTTCTTTTTCTTTTTTTTTTTTTTTGAGACAGAGTCTTGCTCTGTTGCCCAGGCCGGAGTGCAGTGGCGCAATCTCAGCTCACTGCAACCTCCGCCTCCCGGGTTCAAGTGATTCTCCTGCCTCAGCTTCCCGAGTAGCTGGGATGATAGGTGCCTGCCACCACACCCAGCTAATTTTTATGTTTTTAATAGAGACGGGGTTTCACTGTGTTAGCCAGGATAGTCTCAATCTCCTGACCTTGTGATCCACCCGCCTCAGCCTCCCAAAGCGATGGAATCACAGGCGTGAACCACCGCACCCGGCCCTAACTTTTCTATTTTTAGTAGAAATGGGGTTTCACCATATTGGCCAGGTTGGTCTCAAACTCCTGACCTTGTGATCCGCCCGCCTCAGCCTCCCAAAGTGCTGGAATTACAGGCGTGAACCACCGCACCTGGCCCCTTTTAATAAATTTGCTTAAAAAAAAAAAGAACCCAAAGGCTGGGCACGGTGGCTCACGCCTGTAATCCCAGCACTTTGGGAAGCCGAGGAGGGTGGATCACAAGGTCAGGAGATTGAGACCATCCTGGCTAACACGGTGAAACCCTGTCTCTACTAAAAATACAAAAAGTCGGCCGGGCATGGTGGCGCTCGCCTGTAGTCTCAGCTACTCGGGAGGTTGAGGCAGGAGAATCGCTTGAACCCAGGAGGTGGAAGTTGCAGTAAGCCAAGCTCACGCCATTGCACTCCAGCCTGGGTGACAAAGCAAGACTCCGTCTCAAAAACAAACAAACAAACAAAAACACCAAAAACCAGAAAACCCGGAGGGGTAAATTGAGGCAGGCTGGCCGCGTGCCAGGCCCCAGACTGCAGAGCCCAGGCTCCCCACTGAAGGCTGAGGGTCGCGCTTGCTGTGTGAGGCTCAGCACCTTGTCAAGTGCACCCACACGGTGACTCCTGGGGGTAGCAGCACCAAGCACTGTGCCACCCGGGATGTAGTCATCACCACCTGAAGAAACCAAGGCTGACTCCAACCTGCTCACAGCCACGGTGTAGCAATGGCCTGGCCAGGGCTCAAGCCTACCCCTCCTCCTCCTGGGAATCTGGGAACCCCATGTTTGAGTGGGCCCCCCACTGCAGGACCTCTGCTGGCCCTTGCAGCTACCACTGTACAGAAGGTGCACAGGGCAGGGCCTTGTCCCCAAGAGGCTCGGTGAGTGGAGAGCACATGGCATGAGGACCGCTGTGAGCCGCCTGCCCCTCATCCCCGTGGTGGTGTCCCCCAAGCTGCATCGGCTCGACAGGGGGAGGCAGCCTGGGTCACCCTAGCCTGGTGGGCACTCGAAACGCTCCTCGAAGGACTCACAGGCCCCACGGGGGCCAGGTAAGGCCGTGTGTTTACAGGGAGTTGGCTCGGGGCTGGGTACTGCTGTGCACACTGGCTGCCAGGCAGCAGCTGGGCTGGTTTATTACTGGAACACCCTCCCCTGCTCCTCCTCCCCGGGGAGGCCAGCCCTGTGCCAGCATCTCCTGCACCAGCCCACCCACCAGGAGGCGCCTGTGGGGCCACTCTTCTGGGAAAGCGTGTTCCTGGAATAAATTCTGGTTTCGCTTCCAACAGGAACAGGAATAGAGCTCCCTGTCTGGCCTGCCAGGGCAGCTTGCAGGTTTGAAGGTCAAGTGCACGTGGCTCTCTCCTGGGCCCAGCGGCACCCCCTTCTTCTGGACAGGGGAGGAGCCAGCTCCTAGAGGGGCCACAGTGCCCCAGAGGGTGGGCTCAGGGTGGCGCCTACCACCTCTGCAGCCCCCTGGGGAGCCCCTGTGGCAGAACAAGGGTAGTGGTATCAGGCAGCCCAGCCTCTCCCTCCAGAATGCCCTCCCTGCCACCACCTGCCCTAGGAGACCTGAGCACGCCCAGTGGCTTAGACTGAGAATTTCTGGGCTTCAGAAGCCTTCGCCATGATCTGGGGTTTCCAGCCCTGCCCGGGAGCTGGCTGTGCATGTGTGCCGCAGGGGCAGAGGCCTGACAGACCACCAAGAGGCCACGCCCAGTGCCGCCGCCTTTATTCACAGACCCTCGAGCTCCACAGCCACACAGACACTTGGCTTTCAGAGGGCACAGGAAGAAAAAGGGACCTGGTGACCTTCCCAGCACACCCCAGAGCCAAGACAGACCCAGCAGCAGCACCTCAGGGTCAGCCTGGGTGCCCCTGCGCAGGGGCCACTGTGACCGCAGACACCAGGAGGCCAGGCCTGGTTGCTGGGGACCCTCTTGGGGGGCCCGGCAGTATCCTAGGCCCAAAGAGCTGGTGCCATCTTGAAGCTGATTCAGGGAAGAGGCCAGGCTGGACGGTAGGGGTAGGTGTGAGAAGCTCCCCAGCATGTCCAGGCCACGGGAGCAGCAAGGGTCTGCGGGGAGCCCAGGCTGGATGGGGTGGGGCTGCCCTTGTCCTGTATCCTGACCACTTCAAGGACAAAACCAGCCCAGTCCCAGCAGCCTGGGAGGCAGCAGAGGCTCCTTCTTCTCCCCTCCTGATCCTGCAGTGGCCAGGGGCAGGAGGGTGAGGGGAGAGGAGAGAGGTCAGGTCAGGGCCCCTGGGGGCCAGGCAGCTTCAAAAATGCAGCCAGGTGGCTGGGGGAGGGCAGGAGGGTGGGCAGGGCCCAGACCCCCATGATGGGGGCAGCCTGAGACCCCCAAGGATGAAGGAAGGGGGCTTGGGAAGGAGAGGCAGGCCTCAGCCGTCAGTCACGCCAGTGCTGGGGTCTGCAGCCCGCTGGAGCAAGGCACCCCCATCCCAGGGGCAGGGCCACAGGACAGGAGGGAACCAACACCTCGCACCCTGATCTTCCGGAGGCCGGGGAGGGGTGCCGGGCGCTCTAGGACTTCTTGGCATCCTGCGTGCTCCGGCGCTTCAGGTCACTCAGGTCGATGGGCTTGAAGGCTGCCAGGGGACAACGCGGTAGGTGGTGGGCACAGGCCCCTCCTGCCCATGAGGCCCGGCCTGCCGGCCCAGCCCTGCCCCCAGGTCAGCCCCCACTCACTCTTCAGGCTGGGGTTAGGGACCTTCTCCACATACTCCTCCACCAGGCCCCGCTCGCCACCCGGCACCTGGCCTCGCAGGTCTCGCTCCACACCCTGCCAGGCTGCAGAGGCAGAGAGTGGTGTGCTCAGGACCCCCTGCCCCAGGGGGTGGCATCCACGTCACGAGAGTGCCTGCCCTCAGCTCCTGCCCTCCCAGATCCTCTTCTCCCTCAGAAGTGTCCTCCATGCTCCCCCACAGCCCTCTGCCCACCCCAGCCTCACTCACCTGCAGACCCCGTCCCTGCTCCTCTGGCAGGCCTGTCCCTTCCCCGCAAGATGACCAGGACTGTGGTCAGAGGGACCCCTATGACCCCACCCCAGGCTTCCCTGCGCCTCGGAGGCAGCGCATCCTCCTCAGCTAGGCCTCTATCTTTCCCACCTCATCCACGCACCTCCCCAGCCCCAGCACATGGCACACTCCCCAATCCCAGACAACCACCTCCCGGCCACTTCTGCAACACGCCCGTTCATGGCTGGATGCGTGCCTGTCTGTCTTCAAAGGCCCCTCCCTTTCCCCAGCAAACTCCTCCAGTGCTGCTAGCATGGATGACTGGCTCCCAATGCGGCCTCTATCTGCGGCATGGCCCACCCCCAGCCCCTCCTCCCGGGCTCCCCCCATGATCAGAACCAGGTCTCCTCTCTACACAAGGTCCCCTCGGCCACCCCTACCCGTCTGGGCCCTGAAGGCTGTGGACACAGTGATGGGGCTATCTGTGCCCTGGAGGGGCAGGGGCAGGGGCCGCTGGAGGTTCCTCGGAGCGTGGGTCCTGGGCTGGGGGCAGAGCTGACTCCGTCAAGGACAGGGCAGGAGCTGTGTGGCAGGCGCACCCACCTTCATAAATGAAGCGGACGTTCTCCTCGTGGGCTGGGGTGAAGATCTCGCTGCTGCTGGGTGGGGAGCGGGGGCTGCTGGTCCTCTTGCCGTTGTACACGACTCTGGAGACGGGGGAGCTGGGGGAGCCTGGCGCATGAGACAGGGCACACAGCAGGGTGGGAGCCCACACCCCGCCCCGGTGGAGACCAGCCCACCTGCCTGAGACCCACCTGGTCATCGCGGGGGCGTCTGATCCTAGCGCTCCACCGCCAGATCCCCTCAGCCTCTGAAACAGAAGCCAGCGCAGGCGTGGGACGCAGGGCCACCCTCTCCATCCCAGAAGGAGCGGGAGGCGCAGGGCACACCTGCCTCCTCCCTTCAGATGTGAACAAAGTGCATGGTCCCTCTGCCTACCAGGGTGTCCCCCACAGGCTGGGGTCCAGCCACAGGCAGCCAGTGGGCTCCAGGCAACCCTACGACGTAGCAGAGAGCTGGCCAGACGAGCCAGACACACACACGACTTGAAGCGATCAAGCCCGCTCAGTGGCCTTGATCCTCCACGTCTCAGGCTCAGACGTGGAGGCCTCAGCCCCAGCACTGGGAGCACCGTGGCCAGAGCCCCTCCCCACGTGGGCTGGTGGGGCCGTCAGTATCTCTGATGTCCGGCTGCCTCTCACTGCAGCAGAGGGCCTGCAGCCCCTCAGGAAACTGACCCTGCTCTCCCTGGTGCAGGGCTGGGCACACGGCTTCTGCTGAGCCTTGATTTCCTTTCTGTAAAACGGGGATGAGCTTCCTAAAGGTGATCCCAGCTCCCCGGCACCTACCCAGGTCCAGCTTCCTGGTTCCCTAGAGCATGAGCCACATCAGTACCCTGGAGATGGAACCAAACTCCAGCTCCCCTGGTGGGCAGAGAGGGTGGCCCTGGAGGAAGCTGCTGGGCCTGACCTGGTGACCAAGACACTGGGCTGCCGCCCGTTTATGGCCTCTCAGCCTAGGGGAATCCACGGCTCTGGAAAAACGGAGTCTATTTTGAGGCTCAGACGCTCACATTGGCAGGCTGGACAGTGTCCCCACTCCAGCTGAGGACACACAACCCCAAGGTGGGGAAGCCGACAGGGCTGGTCTCCAGCCTGCCCTGCTCCAGAGGGGGCAACTCCAGGTTCTGGGGGAGGGGAGTCCCAGGATTCCCAGGAGGGGGCTTTGAGCACAAGCAACTCCCCTGCCCACCCAGAGGCCCAAGGCTGCAGATACTCCAGGGCACACGGCTGCAGCCCTCACAGAGGGCCAGGAGCACTGAGGCTTCGAGTCCTCTCTGGCTCGTTCCGCCTCATGTCAATGGTCCAGCCTTCAAACACCACGTGATAAGAATCCCACGGCTCAAGGGCAAAATCAGCAAAGAGCAGAAAACCAGCTCCCAGCCCTGGAACTCTGTGCCCCATCCCAGGCCAGGAGTGGGGTCCAAAAAGGGCCAGGGGCTCCCCACCCACGGCAGCACCCAGTTTGCTCACAAAGTCACCTCTCCTTTCTTGGACTCTGGGATCTCTCTGCCCAGTCCTCCTGCCAGGGACTCCAGCCCACGAACACCAGAGCATGGAGGGAAAGGCCTGTTTGGGTTGAGGGTCCCACAGGGACATGCTGCCTGCTGGGAAGCTCCCGTTACAGAGAAAGGCAGAGCTCAGGTAACAGGTAGACTGGCCAGCCCCCTGCCTCGCCCCCTGCTGGCTCTCACCACTGACCGACTGCTGCTTTAGGGGTACCTGCCTCCCAGCCTGCCCTCTCCCGTGGCTCTTCTCCCCATGCATCCTCTGCCTCCAGTGGCCACTTGGCCTTTATGCAGCCACACCTTTGGCCTGGGGTCCCCCTGCTGGGTTCGGTTGTCACTCCTGCCCCAGATCCCACTGATTGCCCCACATCCTCCCAAGCAACTACCCTTCCGGGGCTCCCTTTGCCTTGTGTGCACGCACACACACACACACACACCTGCCCACACATACCTATCTGCACACACCTTAGCTGAATACATCTGCCACACACATGCATACACACAACCGCCCGCACACACCTCTCTGTACACACCTGCCCACACACATGCGGCACACACCCATATGAACACACCTGGTGTGGCAGCATGCACTTGTAGTCCCAGCTACTCAGAGGCTAGGGTGGGAAGACTGCTTGAGCCCAGGAGGTCAAGGCTGCAGTGAGCCAAGATCGTGGCACTGCACTCCAGCCCAGGCAACGGAGCAAGACCCTGTGTCAAAAAAAAAAAAAGCCCAGGCGCGGTGGCTCACGCCTGTAATCCCAGCACTTTGGGAGGCCGAGGTGGCTGGATCACAAGGTCAGGAGTTCAAGACCAGCCTGGCCAATATGGTGAAACCCTGTCTCTACTAAAAATACAAAAATTAGCCGGATGTGGTGGCGGGCACCTGTGGTCCCAGCTACTCGGGAGGCTGAGGCAGGAGAAGTGCTTGAACCTGGGAGGCGGAGGTTGCAGTGAGCCGAGATCGTGCCACTGCACTCCAGCTTGGGCGACAGAGCAAGACTCCGTCTTAACAACAACAACAAAAAAAGCCAGGTACGGTTGCTGGCCTATTAAAATAGACCTGTAATCCCAACACTTTGGGAGGCTAAAGAGGGCAGATCACTTGAGCCCAAGAGTTCAAAACCAGCCTGGGCAACATGGCAAAATCCCATTTCTTTTATTTATTTATTTATTTATTTATTTATTTGAGATGGAGTCTCGCTCTGCTGCCCAGGCTGGAGTGCAGTGGCGCCATCTTGGCTCACTGCAAGCTCCGCCTCCCGGGTTCACGCCATTCTCCCACCTCAGCCTCCCAAGTGGCTGGGACTACAGAAGCCCGCCACCACGCCCAGCTAATTTTTTGTATTATTAGTAGAGACGGGATTTCATCCTGTTAGCCAGGATGGTCTCGATCTCCTGACCTTGTGATCCACCCACCTGGGCCTCCCAAAGTGCTGGGATTACAGTCGTGAGCCACCATGCCCGGCCGGCAAAATCCCATTTCTACAAAAATATAAAAACTTTGGCAGGAGTGATGGCTGAGGTGGTAGGATTGCTTGAGCCTGGGAGGTGGAGGCTGTGGTGAGCCATGATCATACCATGGCACTCCAGCCTGGGAGACAGAGGGAGACTCTGTCTCTAAGTAAATAAATTTAAAACCCCATAAATATATACACCTATTGTGCACCCATACATTTTTTTTTTTTTTTGAGACGGAGTCTCGCTCTGTCGTCCAGGGTGGAGTGCAGTGGCGCGATCTTGGCTCACTGCAAGCTCCGCCTCCCGGGTTGACGCCATTCTCCTGCCTCAGCCTCTCGAGTCGCTGGGACTACAGGCGCCCACCACCACGCCCAGCTAATTTTTTCTATTTTTAGTGGAGATGGGGTTTCACTGTGTTAGTCAGGATGGTCTCGATCTCCTGACCTCGTGATCCACCTGCCTCGGCCTCCCAAAGTGCTGGGATTACAGGTGTGAGCTACCACGCCCAGCCGCACCCATACAGTGTTTTAAGTCAACAAGGAGTCCCGTTTGCCTCCTGTTAGGAAAAGAAATGTACCCACACCCTCAACACCACAGGCTGTGTCCTCTAAGTCTTCCCAGACACGAAGAGCCTTCTTCCTCCAGCTCAGGGACCCCCAGGGCCTCACACTGCCCCCCCACCCCCCGACCCTGCACACATAGCCCCAGGCTTTCCTGGATGTGCCAGCAGTTCCAAGAGGCCAGGGGCCTGCTGTCCCCCTGGAAGCACAAGAAACGGTTCTGCAGCTCATTCAGCCTCACTGCCTCCTGGGGCCCTGCCAAGGAGCTGGGTGCCCAATTCTGACCCAGAAGTAATTTTCCATTAAAAATCAAGTATCTGTGCACAACCTATGACCCAGCCATTCTGCTCCTAGGTACACACACCCAAGATGTGTACAAGGACAGCTGGAGAATTTCACTTGTAATTACCCAAAGGGAAGAGCCACCGCAGAAGGGTAGCAATGCACACCTGGCCTATTCCCATAAGGGAATCAGCAGCCAGAGGCGGCACCACAGCCCCCACGCAGAGACGGACACCAAGCACAAGAGGCAGGACCTGAGGGGCCACAGACAGGCCCTGGGACACATGGCATGGGAGGAAGCTGCAGAGGGCCGAGGCATGGACATAACTGGAGCCGGGGCCAGGACGGTGTCTGTGAGGGCAGGAAGGAGCCATCCACGGAGAGGGCTGGAGGTCAAGCGAGCTCTGAACCAAGAGGTCACCATGGAGCCACAATAAGGCCTCCAACAACCTCAGCGGGGCGGCCTAGCATAGTGAGGCACACAGCTGAGGGGGGAGGGCAGGAAGTGTGGCTGGCAGGCAGCTCAGCCCTAGCTCAGGCCCGGTGGGCAGCAGGCTGGTGTCTGGCTAAGCAGAGGGGACCCTGAGGCACAACATCCATGCATGGGGTCCCTGAGGTGGTGGATGTGGAGGGACCCAGGACCATAATGGGTGAGAGTGAGCAGGGGACAATGGCACAGGCCCAGAGAAGCGCCGGGGGCAGCCGGAAAAGACCCAGCACACGGCAGACGGCCACCTGAGGTGGCAGCCCCTGAGCCAGCAGGAGACTGACACCTCAGCTGCCCAGGTAAAGGGGAGTGGAGGCCTGACCGAGGCCGACCACAGGTGAAGGGTGGGAGGGAGGGGCTCCATTCAGCCCAGAGAGACAGCCCCACTTCAGAGGTCTCGAGACCCCACCCAGCCCGGCCCCCTGGCCTTCATCCCACCTGGGCCACCACCAGGGTGAGAGCAGCGAGGGAGGGTCAGGCGATGCCTCGGTCCCGTTTTCCTTCCCTCTTTCTGTCAGAATCAAGACCGAGCATGCCGATGTCCCGGCCACGGCCCCGTACTCCTCAGTCGCTACACCACACCCCACTGCCTCTGAGAGTTTTCTTTCATAGTTTTCATATTTTAATATCTTTGAAACTGGGCTGCGCCTGACAATTGCTATCACGTCAGAATTTAACCAATGGTGGTTTTTATTTCTCAATGTACTGTAAAATATAGCGCAGCTCACGATGGCTGGGGTCTCACATGGGAGGACCCTCGATGACACTCTCCTGGCCCAGGACCACCCTTCCAGAGCCCCTCAGGCTACATGGTCTTTAGGTATTTTCTCCCCTTCCCCTCAAAGTCTTCCACATCCCACGTCACCCCACCCCACCCAGTGCTGGGACAACCTCCAGTTCCAGACACCCAGCATCAGGACAGGTGGACACAGATGTCTACATGATCTTCCTGAAACCCTATCCCCAAGTCACTTACCACCAGGGTGTCACCCAGGCCCTCTGCTGCCAGCAAGCCCACTGTCCAGTCCCAGCTTGTTTTATCAGGTGTCACCTGCTGCTCCACTCCTGCCCCAACAGCCTTTGCCACAGGACTATCTGCCACCAGCCACACACAGCGCAGGCGACCTGCAAGTCTGTGCCTTCTGCAGGACCTGACTGCCTGCTTCCGTGGCTGTCCAGCCTACAGGGCCTGGCCTACTGGACTGCAGGTATTCCTCTGCTCTGGGGCCCCGGGCAAGCTCCTCTGAGCCTCAGCATCCTCATTCAAAGTGATGCAGCCCACAGGTAGGCTCGCCTGCTCCAATAGGGACGGAAGCACAGCGATGGAAAGCCGGCAGCTCAGTGAGGTCTCTGTGGCTCCTTATCCAATACGATGATGGACAGGACAAGCATGTGCCGTATGGTTCAACTGGATGCTGTTAAGAATGAAAGCGGCTGAGGCCAGGCGTGGTGGCTCACGCCTGTAATCCCAGCACGTTGGGAGGCTGAGGTGGGCAGATCACCTAAGGTCAGGAGTTCGAGACCAGCCTGGCCAGCATGGTGAAACCCCGTCTCTACTAAAAATACAAAAAGTAGCCAGGCGTGGTGGCAGTCGCCTGTAATCCCAGCTACTCAGGAGGCTGCGGCAGGAGAATCGCTTGAACCTGGGAGGCAGAGGTTGCAGTGAGCCGAGATCACGCCATTGCACTCCAGCTTGGGGGACAAGAGTGAGACTTCGTCTCAAAAAAAGAAAAAAGAAAGGGGCTAGATGTGGTGGTAATCCTAGCACTTTGGGAGGTCAGGAGTTCAAGACTGGCCTGGGCAACATAGAGCAACATCTCGACCAGGTGCGGTGACTCACGCCTGTAATCCTGGCACTCTGGGAGGCTGAGGTGGGCAGATCATAGGAGGTCAGGAGTTTGAGACCAGCCTGGGCAACATGGCGAAACCCCATTGCTACTAAAAAAAAAAAATACAAAAATTAGGCCAGGTGCAGTGGCTCATGCCTGTAATCCCAGCACTTTGGGAGGCCAAGGTGGAAGGATCATCTGAGGTCAGGAGTTCGAGACCAGCCTGGCCAACATACAGTGAAATCCCATCTCTACTAAAAAAAAAATACAGAAATTAGCTGGGCGTGGTGGCACATGCCTGTAGTCCCAGCTACTTGGGAAGCTAAAGCAGGAGAATCGCTTGAACCCAGGAAGCAGAGGTTACAGTGAGCCGAGATTGTGCCACTGCACTCCAGCCTGGGCAACAGAGCAAGACTCTGTCTCTCAAAAAAAAAAAAACAAAAAAATTAGCCAGGCATGGTGGTATGCACCTGTAATTCCAGCTTCTCAGGAGTCGGAGGCAGGAGAATCGCTTTATACCCAGGAGGCGCAGGTTGCAGTGAGCAGAGACCATGTCACTGCACTCCAGCTTGGGAAACAGAGACAGAGCAAGACTCTATCTCAAAACAAACAACAAACAAACAAACAAAAAAGGGCCCCATCTCTGCTCTCTGCCCTCAAAAAAAAAAAAAAAAGAACGAAAGGGATGCTGTTGATTATCAAGAATGAAACAACTCTTCTGGGTAAACTGGAATGTAGAGTCAGCCCACTCTTAGGGATGTGGAGGCCCAGAAAAGCACTGGGGACTGAAAGAAGAGACTGCCACCAGCCACAGCAAACACTTGTCGGGCTAAGGGCAGGGCAGCCACCACGCTGGGCCCTTACACACACTGCCCACATCCCCACAGCTGGACCAGAAAGATACCCTGAGAACTTCCAGTTCAGCGCTGAAGGAGCCTGCCACCAAGCAGCGGTGCCCCTCCCAGGGTCTCCGAGGCCACAGCAGTTGGGGCTCAGCCCGAATGCTGCAGCTGGCCTGAGCCTCCCAAAGTCTGCCTCCACTCTGCCTGCACCCTACAGCAGGTTTCTGGACTCCCTGAAAGACCCACTCCCTACTGATACCCATGTGGCTTTGCTCAGAGACTGGCCCTCCCTCCAGATAGGGAGGGGAGTCGCATTGGGTAGAACTATGTAGAACCTTCCTCCTACAGGGGACCCAAGGGCTTTAGAGACTTCCTGGTGGGGAGGGGACAGAACCCCAGTCTCTGGCCTCCCAGTCTCAAATTCTTTCCCCCACACAGCCACATGCCTAAGAACAGGCCATGAAGTAACACTCCAGCAACGTGACAATAGTGAGGTTCCAGAGTTAGAATCAGTGACGCCATCGCTAGTCACCATGCTCCTCCGGAGTTTCTGAGATTCAAAGTTTCTAAGACTCCACTTTCTCTTCGTGTTCTGTGTCTTTTTCAGCCAACGAGGCTAGAAAATGATCTACTGCCCAAGCAGGCGCACGAGGATACGGCTGTCACAGCTGCCACACTGGCACCTCGTGGTCCCTTGAAGACCGCCCAGGGAAAGCCTCTAAGCGCTGCACCACCTCCTCACCCTCTCCCCTGGGTGGTGGCAGCAACAGCCTGAGCGTGTGCGCCCTCCTCCCCATCCTGATCCCACTCAAACCACAACCTCCCCTGACTCGCCCCAAATCCAGCCCTGTCCTTTAGGAAGAGTTGGCTCTTCCTTCACGTCCCACTTCCCACGTTCTCGCCACATCCCACCCAAAGTCCACTCACTGGTCCCTGTTTACACCTCAGGGCCTTTGGTCAAGCTGTCTTCTCTGCCCAAAACTATCCTACTCATCCTTGGGGATCCAGCTGAAAGACCACCTTCCTGCGACGGCTACCCAGGGGCAGGAGGGAGAGAAGCACAGCCCGTGCCCCGTATGGCTCCCGCCCCCGCGGTCACAACCACCGCCCAGTGAGTGCCTAGAAGGCAGGCGGAGGCCCCGTTCTCCCCGTTAGGCCCAGCATCACCGCCCGGGGAGACGGGAAAGAGGGCAAGGCCGAAAAATGGACAGAAGAAGAATGCGGACGGCCGGGCCCGCGGCGCTCCGAGAATCGGAGGCATCCTCAGGCACGGTCCCTCCAGGAGACCGGGAAAGCGGGGCTCTGTCAGCCCCAAAGCCCCGACGGCGGCAGAAGGCTGGCCCGCTGCGAGCGTCCGGCGGCGCTGGGTCCCCGGCACCTGCCCCGGCCTGGGCGGGAAAGGCGCTCAGTCCGAGCCGCGCCCTCCCCACGCGCGCTCCCAGGCGCCCCGCGGGCCGCGCCCTCCTGCAGGTGCCGGGCCGGGAACGCGGGCCCCTCCCTCGGACCCCGGCTGCCCGGCCACTCCCCCGCGCCCGGCCCCGCCCGGCCCTGCAGGGCACCCGCGGCCGCGCGGCGACACCAGGGCGGGGCCCAGCCGCGCCCGCCCCGCCCCGTCCCCGCCGCCCGGCGCCGCACCCGCCTCACCTCGCCCCGACCCGCCGCCACCGCCTCTTCCAGCTGGGAGGCCCCGCCGGAAGTGACGCCACCGCTGGCTGCACAGGCGCAGGCGCAGCGCGCTCTCACGTGACCGCCCGGCTGGCGGAGGGCGGGGGCGGCAGGCCGGGATTCCAGTGCGGGGTTGGGGCTCGTGGCGGAAGCTCCGGACCTCTCTGGCCTGAACGGTGAGCGCCGCCGGCCACTGGGAGCGGCCAGAGCCCAGTAATCAGGACACCACCACAGGCACCACGTGTGTAGACCCAGGCCCCCTCACCTGGGAGTCACGTTTATTGAAAAAGTAAAAAGTGTCACAGTAAAAAATTCACCTGGAGACAAAGCCAGGCCTAGGAGGGGTGGCGGGGTCGTGGAGGGACGGGTCCGGCCGCCCCTGGCCCACGGGTGGGGCACGTGCTGGCCCATGGGCGACGCGCGGCTTCTCCAGGGAGGCGGCCCTGGGCGCGGGGGCGGGCGGGCAGAGCTGGCTCAGTCCATCGTGGTCCCTTTGAAGAGCTCCACCAGCTCCTTGTAGTCCGGGTCGATGAGGTCGGAGGGCAGGTCGCCATCGTCGTTGGTTGCATCCCTGTCCGCTCCCAGGGAGATAAGGTACCTGGAGTGTAAAGGTCGCTCTGGCTGAAGCGGGGAGGAGCCAGGAGAGTGCTCGCCCCAACCCGGGTCAGAGGGCCAGAGTCCTGGGGTCACCTGTGTGTCCCCCACCTTGGGGTCCTAAGGTCCGGGTAGGGTGAGGAGGAAGAAACCTGACCCTTTGGAAGCTGTGGCCAGCTTTTCAAGTTGGTTCTATTGAGGACAAAGGCAGAAACAGGATTCCAGAAGCCTCTAGGGTTTGCAGGGTTCTTTTTTTGTTTTTTTGTTTTTTGAGACAGAATTTCGCTCTTATCACCCAGGCTGGAGTGCAATGGCATGATCTCGACTCACGGCAACCTCCACTTCCCGGGTTCAAGTGATTCTCCTGCCTCAGCCTTGAGTAGCTGGGATTACAGGCGCGCGCCACCACGCGTGGCTAATTTTGTATTTTTAGTAGTGAGGGGGTTCTTGTCACGAACTCCTGACCTCAGGTGATCCGCCCACCTCGGCCTCCCAAAGTGCTGGGATTACAGGCGCAGGCGTGAGCCACCGCCCCCAGCCTCTAGGGTTCTTGCCGACACCACCCGGGCTACATTTTGGGGCCCCCATCCTGGGGACCCACTGAGGCCCGGAGGGGTCGGGTTCAAGCCTGTGTAGACCCAGGCCCCCTCACCTGGCTATGTCAGGGTACCCATCGCTGCAGGCAATGTGCAGGGGTGTCCAGCCCGCCTCATCTCGCTGGTGAATGTCAGCCCCGTATTTGACCAGCAGCTTCACGCATTCCAGGTTTCCAGAGAGCACGGCTTCATGCAAGGCGGCCAGGCCTGGGCAGGGAGGACGGGAGGGGTCAATACTGAGCCCCAGGTCGGGTCCTCCTTGCTGGCCTCCCCCACCACCCCCACAGGCCCTGGCCAGCTCTTCCAGGCCTTGCTCACCTGAGGGGTGGATGGTGGCCAGGGAGACTTTCCGAGTCCGGATGAAGCGCCCCACCTGCTCCAGGTCACCCTGCCGGATGTGGTCCAAGAACAGGACATCATTAGGGAAACGCACGCTGCGATCAGCCAGCATCCGCCGCCGCCGCTGCCGTGGGCTGTAGCGGGCATAGCGGGCAGTTCTGCTAGGCATCTTGGGCGCTGTGGGGCAGGTTGCCCCTGGGGACGCTACTGCACTGGGGTTAATAATGTATCCGGTCCCGACCAGATCAGCTTGAGGGCTCCTGTCGGACGAGCCTCGGCCTCTGACTTGCTTATATAGGGCTCAGGGGCTATATAAAGCTGCACGGTCATCCTCCCCGGCGCGAGGGGCTGAAACTGAGCTGCACCCCCGCCCCGCGCCCCAGATCATGTTTAGTGACTCATCTTTCAGCCCATCTGTCACCGTGCCCGGCCAAAGGGGTCAGATCATTCTTGCCTGTCGCTCCCTGCCCCACAGCTGGACCTAGAAGGTGCCTTACCGAGGGCAGGAGGAGGCACCGGTGCAGAACCCATGAGATAGCTAGGAACGCGAGATCAAGGGCACAGTAGGTACCAAGGTCATTGGAAGGGCTTTTGCTCTCTACCTCCTGGAAAGTGAGGGGCGGCCACCCCCTCCACATCTGCAGAAGCACAGGTCCACCGTGCTGTGGGGAAACAGGCCTGAGCCCCTCCATCTCCCTACCTGTCAGTTTTCACCTTCCAGCGTGGCTTGCCTCACTCTCAATGGTTTCCCCAAAACTACTCTGATGGCCTAGGCAGGCGGATCGTGAGGTCAGGAGATCGAGACCATCCTGGCTAACACGGTGAAACCCCGTCTCTACTAAATATACAAAAAATTAGCCGGGCGTGGTGGTGGGCGCCTATAGTCCCAGCTACTCGGGAGGCTGGGGCAGGAGAATGGCGTGAACCCGGGAGGCGGAGGTTGCAGTGAGCCGAGATCGTGCCACTGCACTCCAGCCTGGGCGACAGAGCGAGACTCTGTCTCAAAAAAAAAAAAAAAAATGACTCTGATGGTGCTGCCTCCTGCTCAGAAACCCCGCAGGCATCCTTGGCTGGGATCTCAGTGCCTCAGGCTCCTGCTCAGTCAGTCCTGCGACTTTTCCTCCACATGCCTGGCTCCCCTGCCTCACACACCTGCAGGGGACAGGGTATTCCCTACACACTCATGGGTTCACCTGCATAGTGTCTCTGCATTCCAGGTTTGACACACATACTCACACTTAAGGTGGTGTCCAGTTTGCTCTCCATGTTCAGGGACCATCACACCCTGGGTGGTGTGCTCTCTCTGCCCCGGCCCCCGTGATCTTACCTCTAGAAGCACAGCCAAGGGAATTTTTTTGTTTGTTTGTTTGAATCAGAGTCTCACTCTGTCGCCCAAGCTGGACTACATTGGCGCAACCTCGGTTCACTGCAACCTCTGCGTCCCGGGTTCAAGCGATTCTTTTGCCTCACCTTCTCAAGTAGCTGGGACTACAGGGGCATGCACCACCACGTCTGGCTAATTTTTGTATTTTTAGTAGAGACGGGGTTTCACCATATTGGCCAGGTTGGTCTCAAACTCCTGGCCTTGTGATCCGCCCGCCTCGGCCTCCCAAAGTGCTGGGATTACAGACGTGAGCCACTGCGCCCAGCCAAGGGAATTTTTAAAACTCGTGTTCCAACAGGCTCTTCATTGCTGGCTGCCTTTACTTTTGCAACAGCCCCAGTGGAGGTCCAAAGTAGGGCTTGGACTACAGGACATGAGCAAGTGGATGGGACGGGACACAGACACAGAGTTGACCAGGGAGGTCTTTGTTGTCAGGGACAGCCATCGATTGTGCTGGGAGCACTGCAGCACTTGAAGCTGGATGGATGAGTCTGCTGGGGCTGTCTTCACAGACCACAGACTGAGTGGCTTAAAAAACAGATGGTTGGCCAGGCGTGGTGGCTCAACCCTGTAATCCCAGCACTTTGGGAGGCTGAGGCGGGTGGATCACCTGAGGTCAGGTGTTCGAGACCAGCCTGACCAACAAGGTGAAACCCCTTCTCTACTAAAAAATACAAAAATTAGGCCAGGCACGGTGGCTCACGCCTGTAATCCCAGCACTTTGAGAAGCCGAGGCGGGTGGATCACGAGGTCAGGAGATTGAGACCATCCTGGCTAACACAGTGAAACCCCATCTCTACTAAAAATACAAAAAAAAAAAAAAAAAAAAAATTAGCCGGGCATGGTGGTGGGCACCTGTAGTCCCAGCTACTCAGGAGGCTGAAGCAGGAGAATGGCGTGAACCCGGGAGGTGGAGCTTGCAGTGAGCCGAGATCGTGCCGCTGCACTCCAGCCTGGGTGACAGAGCAAGACTCCATCTCAAAAAAAAAAAGGCCAAGCGCGGTGGCTTACGCCTGTAATCCCAGCACTTTGGGAGGCCAAGGCAGGTGGATCATGAGGTCAGGAGATCAAGACCATCTGGCTAACATGGTGAAACCCCATCTCTACTAAAAAATACAAAAAAATTTCTGGGCATGGTGGCAGGCGCCTGTAGTCCCAGCTACTTGGGAGGCTGAGGCAGGAGAATGGCGTGAACCTGGGAGGCAGAGCTTGCAGTGAGCCAAGATCGCGCCACTGCACTCCAGCCTGGGCGACAGAGCGAGACTCTGTCTCGGGAAAAAAAAAATATAAAAATTAGCTGGGTGTGGTGGCAGGCGCCTCTAGTCCCAGCTACTCGGGAGGCTGAGGCAGGAGAATTGCTTGAACCCAGGAGGTGGAGGTTGCAGTGAACTGACATCACACCACTGCACTACAGCCTGGGCAATGGAGCAAGACTCCGTCTCAAAAAAAAAAAAAAAAAAAATGATGGTCCGTCCCAGAGCTCTGGAGGCTGAAATCTGGGATCCGGGTTTCAGCAGGGCAGGTTCCTCCTGAGGCTCTGAGGAGTGTCTGTCGCAAGCCTCTCCCCAGCTTCTGGTGCCGCCAGCAATCCTGGTGTCCTTGGCCCTAGCAGCATCGCCACGATCTCGGCCTTCATCTCCATGGTGTTCTCCCAGCCTTTGTCACTGTTCACATCACCCCCTTGTGTAAGGACACCAGTTATAGTTGGGTATTGCCTCATCTTAACCAGTGACATCTGCAAGCATCCTGTTTCCAAACAACGGTCACATTCTGAGGTCTTGAGGGCTAGGACTTCAACGTTAATTAAGGAGACACATGAGTCAACCCATAATGCTGGTAAAACCCTGCAGGTGGTCACTAAAGGCCTGAATGAGGACAGAACCAAGACTGGCCAGCAGCTCTTTGCAGGGGCAGAGGAGAGCTGGGCCACCAACAGCCTCGCATCATTAGGCTGATCTGCATCCAACGAAATCAAATCAGCAAACATATTAGACACCTCTAGGTGCAAAGCCTTGGCCAAATCCTATGGGAGGGCTGGGCACAGTGGCTCATGCCTGTAATCCCAGCACTTTGGGAAGCCAAGGCTGGAGGGTCAGTTGAAGCGAGGGGTTTAAGCAGCCTGGGCAACATAGTGAGACTCCTTTGCTTTAAAAAAATTTAAAACTGGCCGGGTGCAGTGGCTCACACCTGTAATCCCAGCACTTTGGGAGGCCGAGGAGGGTGGATCACATGAGGCCAGGAGTTCGAGATCAGTCTGGGCAACAGGGAGAAACCCCCCGTCTCTGCTAAAAATACAAAAATTAGCCGGGCGTGGCGGCGTGCGCCTGTAATCCCAGCTACTCAGGAGGCTGAGGCAGTAGAATCTCTTGAACCCGGGAGGCGGAGGTTGCAGTGAGCCGAGATCACGCGACTGCACTCCAGCCTGGGCAACAGAGCAAGACTCCATCTTAAAAATAATAATAAAAAAAAATTTTAAAAATAAAATAAAAAGAGTAAAAGGAAAAATGCTGCTGGAGAAGGGCGCTGACGGAGGGTCCCTGCCTGGAGAAATTTCCTGGACCTGCGTTGGTAGCCAGGTGCACCCCCTGCCCCCTCCCCTGCCCCCTGGGCCCCTCGCCTCGGGTACACCACCTCTCCAGTCACACACTGGAGTGGCCCTGGAGCCTCTAGCCAGGCCCGGGCCTGCAGACACCCTGAGGGGGGTCGGCTCCCAGTGTGGCTGCATTTCTAGGGACTCAGGGAAAGGTATGGACAGTTGGAATTCCAGGTCACTTGGGAGGAGCCAGGCCATTTTTTCTGGCTTGTTTACGTGAAGCCTGGAGACGAAACGTTGTACACTGGAGACAGGCTCTCCTCTGATGTGAAGATTGCCTTTTCTCATGTTGTGGAAAGTTCTGTCTGCCCTCCCCCCTCAGAGGATCAGATGAAAGCACGCTGGATGAAGCTGCCACCAACAGTGTGACAAGGAACGCCCTTTCCAGGCGTGACCGGGCCTCAGGCTAGAGACGCGGTGGGGGCAAGACCACCCGGTGAGCCTGTTTGGCGACCCCAAGCAAGCCCCTGTGTCCCTCCTGCTGGAGGTGAGCTGGGAGCGTGCAGAGCTTTTGGCTTTGGGGTTTCTATCTGGATCACCCGAGGGACTGGTGCCTGAAGCCTCGCCAGTCACAACAGATTTCCTTGAAAGGTATTTATGTGCCTTCTATTCTAATAAGGATGTGGGAACCGTGTGTTCTACGCCATGATGGACACTCCCTGGAGCTCCTCACCCTTGAAACGTTCCATCAGAAGCCGGCCATCAGCAGTCGTGCCTGCTCCGCCGTGGGCGAAGCGTGCTGTTCATGCAGCGTGACGTCAGAGCCAAACCTGTCTTCATGGAGTTTTGTCCCTGATTCTTCTTGGTCCATATGAACTTGCAAATTGACCTAGTTTGCATGACTTTAAGTTTCTGCCTTCTGGAGGACGAACTAGAACATCTAATGCACAAGGTTTACCATCACACTTTTTTAATTTTTTTTTGAGACGGAGTCTCGCTCCGTCGCCCAGGCTGGAGTGCAGTGGCGCGATCTGGGCTCACAGCAAGCTTCGCCTTCCGGGTTCACGCCATTCTCCCGCCTCAGCCTCCGGAGTAGCTGGGACTACAGGCGCCCGCCACCACGCCCAGCTAATTTTTTTGTATTTTTAGTAGAGACGGGGTTTCACTGTGTTAGCCAGGATGGTCTCTATCTCCTGACCCCGTGATCCGCCCGCGTCGGCCTCCCAAAGTGCTGGGATTACAGGCGTGAGCCACCGCGCCCGGCCTACCATCCAACTTTTAAAAGTCCAGTGAGGCCTGGCTGGGCTCAGAAGCTCACACCTGTAATCCCAGCACTTTGGGAGGCTAAGGTGGAAGGATCACTTGAAGCCAGGAGTTGAAGACCAGCCTGGGCAACATAGGGAGACCCCCTTCCCTTCAAAAAATTTAAAAATTAGCCAGGCATGGTACTGGGTGCCTATGGTCCCAGCTACTTAGAATGCTGAGGTGCAAAAGATTGCTTGAGCCCAGGAGTTTGAGGCTGCAGTGAGCTACAGTCACACCACTGCACCCCAGCCTGGGCAACAGAGCAAGACCCTGTCTCAAAAAAAAAAAATGTCCAGTGAATGCAACCAGCAGTGCTCTGCAAAAACACCCGGGAGACCCTGTTAGTAAAGTCAGCTGAGGCCAGGCGCAGTGGCTCACGCCTGTAATCCCAGTACTCTGGGAGGCCAAGGTGGGTGGATCACCCGAGGTCAGGAGTTCGCGACCAGCCTGGCCAACATGGTGAAACCCCATCTCTACTGAAAATACAAAGATTAGCCGGGCATGGTGGTACATGCTTGTAATCGCAGCTACTCAGGAGGCTGAGGCAGGAGAATCACCTGAGCCCAGGAGGCAGAGGTTGCAGGGAGCTGAGATCGCAGCACTGAACTCCAGCCTGGGCAACAGAGTGAGACTCTGTCTCAAAAAAAAAAAAAAAAGGAAAAGTCAGCGCAGGTCGCACTGCAGTCTGGCAGGAGGGCCAGCCTAGGGCCAGAAGGGCCCTTCCCTCCCTGAGGTCAGAGGACCCCTGGGGTGTAGTACATAGGCCCAGCAATCACTGTTTTAGGCTCCAGGCCGGTGGCTTCCTGGCATCTGGAGAGACAGAGGATTGGGAAGTCCCAGGCTGCTAAGCCCTAACCACCTCCCCCCAGAGCCTTCAAAGTCTCCCCACTAATCCAGCAGCCCAGTCAGAGAAGTTTTGGACACTGCCCCACCACCTCCCAGCCACAGCCGAGCCCAGGAATGTGCTCATCAGCTGCCTCTGCAAAACGGGAAAGGTATCAGTGACTCCCTCCCCTTTCCAGAGCACATGACACCAGTGCTGCGGCAGCTGCGCCGTGTCCCAACGTTCTCTCCAGAGGGCCGGCTCCCCGCACAGCTGGTCCACAGGGTCACTGCACCCCATCCCACGGCCAGGGAGCACAGGCAGAAATACAGCCCACCCCTTTAGCTGTGACTCGGGACAGCCTCCCTCCTCAGAGACCCTGCAAGGAGCCACAGCCCTTGGGCCTCTGCCCACATCCTCCCACGGCACCTCCAGATGCCGTTGCCCACTTTTCCGTGAGTACGCGGCTCACTGTGTCGCAGGACCCAGGCATGGCACACAAACCCTGCTGAGGCCCTGGAGCTGAACTAGCCAGAAACCAGCCCCAGCACGGGCTGTCTCCAAGACCCACAGAGCTGGGGGCCAGGGCAGACGGCAGCACCCAGACTGCCGAGCTGGTGTGAGCCGTGTGGGGCCAAGGACATGTGGGCAAACCGGGCTGGCTGGTGCTGGCGACGTGTTGACACAGGTCCTCGCGGCATGCTGGCCGGATACTCCACAGCCTGGAGCGGAGGCAGGAGCCGGAGCGGCCGAGTTTGTGAGGGCCTGTGGGGCCGGCAAGGGAGGTAGCGGGGAGAACGGGAGAACCGCACCCCCGGCGAGGCCTGGTCTGGCTTGAGAGCCGTCTCTGGCTCCAGCAGCTGCAGCCAGCCCGCAAGCTCGGGAACTGGGACACCCGGGAATCTCGGCAGTGCAGAAGCTCCTACTCTAGGAAGCACATCAGGATGTGAAGTTGGCGGGGCTCACAGAGTCACAGGCAGGGCTCCTCAAGGCAGCCTGGTGAGGGTCGACTGTTCCGTCCGACCTTCTGAGGGCCGAGCAGCCTCCCTAGAGCTGCAGCTCCACCCCCACCTGCACCCTTGGGCTCCTTCCTCCTGCCTCACTGCCCTCAGACCACCATGAGCCCTGCTGGATCCTCAGGGCCTCTGCCGTTGCCCTCAGGGGGACCCACAGACACCACAGAGCTCCTGTTGCCTCCCCTGCAGAAAAGCAGCAAATCCAGGCTCAGCAGAGCCATCGCCCCGCCCTGCACACAGGCCGCGGCTTGCTGTCTGCAGAAAAATTGACTTTCAGCCTGGCGCGGTGGCTCATGCCTATAATCCCAGCACTTTGGGAGGCCGAGGTGGGCAGATCATGAGGTCAGCCAGCAGATCCTGGCTAACACGGTGAAACCCCGTCTCTACTAAAAGTACAAAAAATTAGCCGGGCGTGGTGGCGGATGTCTGTAATCCCAGCTACTCAGGAGGCTCAGGCAGGAGAATCACTTGAACCAGGGAGGCGGAGGTTGCAGTGAGCCAAGACAGCACCATTGCACTCCAGCCTGGGCCACAGAGCAAGACTCCGTCTCAAAAAAAATCGAGTGTATGTGTTTTTTCTGCATGTGAAGCACAGGAGTGCTGAGGTTAAGCCAAATTACAACTTCAAGACCAGGAGATCCTTATTTTTAGAGACAGCTCTGTCACCCAGCTGGAGTGCAGTGGCGCGATCTCCGCTCACTGCAGTGTTGACCTCCTGGGATCAAGTGATCCTCCTGCCTCAGCCTCCCGAGTAGCTGGGACTGTAGGTGCAAACCATGCCCAGCTAATTTCTAATTTTTCCTAGAGACGGGGTCTCCCCGTGTTGCCCCAGCACTGGGATTCCAGGCGCGCGTCCCTGCGCCCAGCCCGGCCCGTTATCGTGTGAAGGGTTAGTGATAAGCAGGGCCCCCCGTTCCTCTCACCCTTCCTTGAAGCCTGAGTCCACGTGATTTCTCGTCACTCCACGGCAGGGATGGGAGGGAATGACCAGGAGTCTGAGCATCACGTGGGGCTGGGTGGCTCCACCCGTGTCCACATCCGGGGTCCAGAATCACAGAAGCCCCATCAGAGTCCAGGTAAAGCAGCCTACAGGCAAGGAAGGCATCCTCCCCGGGAATCGCAAGCCTGCACAGCTCTGCTGGGGAGACTGGGGCCTGTTTCTGCATCTGCACCTCGTCCCAGGGGCGAGGCCTCTCAGCACCAGTAACCCCACTAAGGCCTGGCAGATGGCCTTGGCGTCCGCATTCCAGCCCAGCTCTCCGGGCTTGGTGAGATCACAAACCCGAGGCAAGGACAGGTGGTAAAATTTCAACTTTATTTGGCCAATGTGTTCAATTCGATTATGAAATAGAAATGCCTGAAGAACTGTCAGCGTCTGATGCAGCTCCAGCATCCTTGGCCACCTCCCCACCCGGGAGTCAAGGGTCCTGGTTCTGCCTCGAACAGGCCACAGGCCATGCTGTAGAGAGGCCAGTGGTCACAATGAGCCCACGACAGGAGGAGGAGCCCTGGCTTGAGGGAAGGGGAAGGCCCAGGCCTGTGCTGGGCCCCAGGGCTGGCAGCCACCAGCTCCTCTTCCAGGCATGGGGGACACCCTGACAGGATCTGAAAGTCTCCATTTACCCAAAAAATGCAAGAGCCATGATCAGTCATGGCGACACTGCAGGCGGTACTGAGTGACCATGTCCAGTCCGGCTCCGTCCCTCCCACACAGGGGACAAGCTTCTCCGAGGAGGCCTGGCCAAGGTGGAACAAATACCCTGATGTCGAAAAATGTCTAAAAATCCCACAAACGGAATTTTCAAAAAGAGGAGAAACCTCCCGCGGGAGGGAGGCAGCGAGACTCCGAACACTCTAGCAAGCACTCTGGACAGACCCATGTATGAAAAAGTACATCATGGTTTCAGGAAACAAGCCCCACCAGGGTGGGCTGCCTGGAGATGGATCCCTTTCCAAAAACCGAAAAGCAGAAGGAAGAGACGGGGGTGAACGGACGGTGTGTAGGGGTGAGGTGTCACTTCAGAGAGGTTCCCTGGGTTTCCGGCGACGCCCTCCTTCAAGCGAGGGCCGCAGGCTTCGGAGGCGTGCGCTGCTGCTGGGTGTGCAGCCCCCGAGGGGTCTCGGCGGCGCCCGGGTCTGGCTTTTGCGTATTACAGTTCGTCTTTCACAGCTTTCTGATCATCATCTTCCTCCATGTCTGGCTCCTCTGCTTCTTCCAGGTCCTCGAGATCCTGGGATACAGGAAAAGGGGCGGGGCGGGGGGGGCAGGTTGGCTGCAACAGCTGAGGCTGCCGGCCCCCAGCACCCCACACTGCTCACACCGGGGACTAGCCGGCCACGGTGGACATGGCCACCGGCCACTGGAGCAGCCAACCCTGGTCTTTACGAGCTACACAGGGGTCTTCCCAGGAAGAGTGACGCCTGGGGGATTTCTGCCTATAGCAGGATGAATCAGAGCCCCCACTGTGTCAGGAACCCTGGGAATCCCAGCTCAGCCTTGGACCCTTCCACTGGGCATGGAAGGCGTATGTGTGTCTCCCAGCTTGGCACCATGGAGTCTACAGAGGGTCCACATCTCGGCAGGGACAACAGCCCCAGCATGAAGTCCAGGCACAGTCACCACTGGGGTGTGACCATTCTACTTCCAACCCTTGGGCTCTGGCCAATGACAGGCCACAGGCAGCACCAGGGGCCGGCCCTCCATCCCCAGCCTGGGCAGTGTTCCCACCTCCCACTGTGCACCAGCACTCCCAGCAGGCCCTGCCAGCCTGGGCTGACCACGCCCTCATCTCCTTCACCAGGGTCAAGCACCCCGCCCCTGCCGCATCCTCCCAACACCAGCCTTCCTGCTTGCCCGGCAGAGTCACCACTGCTGCTGGCCACGCACTGACGGGCAGGACTAAACTCCCGAGGGCAGACCCATGTCTGCGCCCTTGTGCCCGGCCCCACCAGGGGGCTGGGGATGGACCTCTGAGTCCAAGTTAGCAGCATGTGAGGAACCGGTGCCATGTGTCTGAAAAGGTTTTCTAAGCAAAATCTGGTTTTTAAAGATGCCTTCAACCTCGTCCCCTAAAGAAGTGCTGGCCAGGGAGAGCTGTTTCAGCCGAGCACTGGGAGCACATCCCTTGCCCTGCTGGGCGAAGGTGTGGGGCCCCAGAGCCCTGGACGCACAGACGTGCCTCCAACGGCACCATTCCCATCACAAGCCAAGCCCAAGTGGGCATGTCCCATGGGGCCAAGGGGCTGAATCCCAGAGACCAGCCCAGGGCTGTGACCCCACTCACATCATCATCCCCTGCCCCATCCTGGCCACCGCTCTCCAGGAACTTCTTAAAACCATCCAGCGTGCGTTCCCCGTTGTAATCGATGACCTGTGGAAGACAGGGGTGAGTGCAGGGGCTGGTCCCGGCCCAGAGCCAACCTCCTGGCATTGGCTCCTCCTCCCTAGAGAAAGGCAGAGCAGGCCCGGTCCGGTGGCTCACACCCGGAATCCAGCACTTTGGGAGTTCAAAAACAGCCTAGGCAACATAGTGAGATCCCATCTCTCTCAAAAAACAAAGGTGGGTGCTTCTGAAGGAGCTCCCACAGCTCTTCTCCCACCCGACTAGCCCCAGGCTCCTTCCAGAGAGGCACCCAGGCTGGCGTGGGGACCACTGCTCTTCCCAGAGCCCGCCCCAGCCCCGTCTGGAGGGAAGGCGCACCGTCCTGTCAGCACTGGCAGGAAAGAACTTGAGTGTGGGGAAGCTGTGCACTTTGACGGCCTCCACCTCGTTAGCAGTCGAGTCCATCTTGGCGATGACGATGTTCTCATGGTCCTTGTACGTCTCTCCCAGTTTATCCCAAATGGGAGCCAACTGTTTGCAGTGACCACACCATGGGGCATCTGAAAAGAAAGCAGTTCTAGGGTGTGTCCCGGACACAAAGCCATCGGCAGACGCTTCCCCAGGAGTCTGCCTACCTCGCGCGTGCCCTGGTGGCACAGACCTGGGGAGCTGAAAGGGCAACACTTACAGAACTCCACAAAGACGTTTTTTTTCTCATCAAAAGCCACGTCTTCAAAGTTCTTCCCAACAAGCACCTTGACAGGCTGCTTGTCCCAGTCCTCCGGCAGCTCCTGGCTCATCAGGTGGGGCTGGAGGGCAGGCACGGCACGGTGAGGGGCGGCGATGTCTGGGGGACCACAGAGCTCCCCAACCCTCACCCTGCCCGGGACTGAGGTGCGTGGCTGCCCTGGGCACACCAGGGTGGCAGCCGCAGACACCAACAGTGCCAAGAATCCAGAAAGAGAAGGCTGGGCCAGTGGGCTGGGCCCAATGAGCCCACGCAGGCCGCACCCTCGCCGGCCAGGAGGTTTCCCTGAGGAGCATCTGGGCCAGCCGTGTGGACAAGAGGGCTCCGACAGGTCCCCAAAGGTGTGACAAGAATGGTGGTCTTCACACCATCTTGGGCTCCGTCCTCTTACTCTGAAGATCTTACTTTGAGGACGAAGCCCAGGACACTGAGAGCCCAGAGACCCCAAGGTGGCGGCTCTACCCGGGAAGCAGCCCTGGCCCGGGACGCGCCCGCACCTTGATTTTGCCCTCCAGGAAGCGGTGGCAGAACTCTGTGATCCTCTCTGCCGTCAGCTCCTCCGATTCGGGCTTGTACTTGGTCATCTCCTCCTCCAGGGTGATGAGGCGCACGGCCGGGCACTCTTCCTTCTTCAGGCCAAAGAACTCAAGGATGCGCTGGTTGTCGGTGTGGTCGCTGTCGATGAAGATGAACAGGATCTGGGGGAGAAAAGGAGGTTGCACAGGTGCAGGAGACGGCTGGCCTCTGCCTCCAGCCCTGACTTTGCTCGGAAGGTGCGGGAGACGGCTGGCCTCTGACTCCAGCCCTGACTTTGCTCGGAAGGTGCGGGAGATGGCTGGCCTCTGCCTCCAGCCCTGACTTCGCTCGGAAGCAGACCGTGCTCCTGGTGCCTTTTTCCTCCAACCTGGATTCCAGGGTTGCCCAACCATACCAGCAGGTGACTGGGAGCAGAGGTCTGGCCTGGCTGGCCCCTCGCCTACATCCAGGCTGTCCTGAATCAGGTGCCCGATCCGGTCCAGCAGGCAGCCTCAGGAAGGCCCCACACTTGTCACCTCGGGAAGAGTTGTACTGCTCCCTGGCACTGCCCCACGAGCCACCCAGAAGAGCAGCTCACCTTGCCCTTGAAGCTCTCGGCTGCTGTTTTGAAGTTGCTCAGTTTGCTGTCATAGTCAGACACACTCTTGGGCAAGAACAGCAGGATATGAGTCTTGATTTCACCTCCAAAAATCTTCGGGGCTGTCTGTGTTATAAACTTAAGTTACTGGGTCTGAGTCACACACTATTAATGCAGAAGGTTCTCCCAACGGCCTCCAATGTCAGACGCTGGACAGCAGTGGTGACCGGGAGCCTCATGCCACCCCCAACCCACTCCTCCCCATCCCCAGCCTGGGGGCTGCAGGGCAGCAGGGAAGCCGCACCTGCTCGGTGAACTCGATGACAAGGGGCAGCTGGTTGTGTTTGATAAAGTCCAGCAGGTTCTCCTTGGTGACCTCCCCTTCAAAGTTGTTCCGGCCTTCATCAAACTGTGGACAGAAAGAGGGCCCTGACTGAGCATTGCTGCTGGGAGCACAGCCCCTGGGCCCGGGTCTCCCTGGACGTGGGAAGTCACAGCAGCCAGCAGCCCTGCCCTCCCGTGGGGTTTCGAGCCACAGGTCCAGCAATGGGTACAGGACATGGCTGTTCCTCGACAGCAAGACTGGCTCCGGTCACGGCCTTATGGCTGCCCGTGAATTCAACAGCTGGCTTCACATCCAAAACTCAAGCCTGGCGCACGTGGTCCTCCAGCAACCCTTGAAGTGTGGCCCATCCCCAGGGCCCCCAACCTTTTCAGGGCACCCATGTGGTCAAAGCTATTTTCTTTTTTATTTGTTTTTGAGACAGTCTCGCTCTGTTGTCCAGGCTGGAGTGCAGTGGCACGATCTTGGCTCACTGCAACCTCTGCCTCCCAGGTTCAAGTGATTTTCCTGCCTTAGCCTCCCGAGTAGCTAGGACTACAGGCGCCTGCCACCACGCCTGGCTAATTTTTTTTTGTATTTTTAGTCGAGATGGGGTATTACCATGTTGGCCACGAAGGTCTTGATCTTTTTTTTTTTTTTTTTTTGTGACGGAGTCTTGCTGTGTCTCCCAGGCTGGAGTGCAGTGGCGTGATCCCCATTCACTGCAAGCTCCACCTCCCGGATTCAAGCCATTCTCCTGCCTCAGCCTCCCAAGTAGCTGGGACTATAGGCGCCCGCCACCACCAGCTAATTTTTGGTATTTTTAGTAGAGACGGGTTTCACCGTGTTAGCCAGGATGGTCTCTCAATCTCCTTACCTCGTGATCTGCCCGCCTCGGCCTCCCAAAGTGCTGGGATTATAGGCGTGAGCCACCGCGCCCGGCTGGTCAAAGCTATTTTCACACTCACACTTCTCTGGCCTCTGCCTTTTCACTCTCCCTCTCACGTGCTGCGGCACAGACCCACAGAGGCTGCTGGGCGCAAGGTGTCGCAAGAGCAGGAGGGCAGGAGAGGAGAATCCTGCTGGAGGAATCTAAAACATCACTCAGCACTAAATTGTTTTTGTCTGGGACAAACTAGTTTCCGTAAAGATGTGATTTATGATAACATGTAAGGGGATTATTATTCTTTTAAAATAAATTTGGCCACAGTGGCTCAGGCCTGTAAGCCCAGCATTTTGGGAGGCCAAGATGGGTGGATCGCTTGAGACCAGGAGTTCGAGACCAGCCTGGCCAACATGGTAAAACCCCATCTCTACTAAAAATACAAAAATAAGCTGGGCATGGTGGCGGGCACCTGTAATCCCAGGTACTTGGGAGGCTGAGGCAGGAGAATCACTTGGACCCAGGAGGCGGAGGTTGCGGTGAGCCGAGATCGCACCACTGCACTCCAGCCTGGGCAACAAGAGCGAAACTCTGTCTCGAAAAAAAAAAAAAAAAAAAAAAAAAAGGCCGGGTGCAGTGGCTCACACCTGTAATCCTAGCAGTTTGGGAGGCTGAGGCAGGTGGATCACTTGAGTTCACGAGTTTGGGACCAGCCTGGCCAACATGGTGAAACCTCGACTCTACCAAAAATACAAAAAATTAGCTGGGTGTGGTGGTGCACACCTGTAATCCCAGCTGCTCGGGAGACTGAGGCAGAAGAATCACTTGAACCCGGGAGGCAGAGGTTGCAGTGAGCCAAGATCGTGCCACTGCACTCCAGCCTGGGCAACAGAGCAAGACTCTGTCTCAAAAAAAAAAAAAAAAAATACAAAAATACAAAAATCAGTTGGGTGTGGTGGCACCTGCCTGTAATCCCAGCTACTTGGGAGGCTGAGGCAGGAGGATTGCTTGAGTCTGGGAGGTAGACATTGCAGTGAGATCGCACCACTGCACTCCAGCCTGGGTGACAAGAGTGAAACAGGCCAGGCGTGGTGGCTCACGCCTGTAATCCTAGTACTTTGGGAGGCTGAGGCAGGCGGATCACCTGAAGCCAGGAGTTTCAGAGCAGCCTAGTCCAACATGGTAAAACGTCGTCTTTACTAGAAATACAAAAATTAGCTGGGTGTGGTGGTGGGCGCCTGTAATCCCAGCTACTTGGGAGGCTGAGGCAGGAGAATGGCTTGAATCCGGGAGGCGGAGGTTGCAGTGAGCCCAGATCGTGCCACTGCATTCGAGCCTGGCAACAGAGCAAGACTTCATCTCAAAAAATAAAAAATAAAAATAAATAAAGAGAAAAAAACGATTTTTTACATTCTTAGTTCTAGTTTCTAATACAACAGATCCCGAAAGGCGCAATCCACGTGCCCGTAAGGCCCTGGGGACCCCTAATGATGCACGGCAGCTTCAGGGAGTCCTAAGGCCACAAGATGGAGAGGCTGTGGCGCCCCAACCACGAGGGGTCAGCCTGCAGCTGAGGATGCGGCCTCGGCTCAGGCTCAGAGAGGCGCCCCTGTGCTGAGGCTCTTCAAGTGAGAATTTTGGGTGAGCCTTCCATCATTCCCCCGAACTACTTTTTTATTTATTTTTTTAATTTTTTTTTTTTTTTTTTGAGATGGAGTTTTGCTATTGTCACCCAGGCTGGAGTGCAATGGCGTGATCTCAGCTCACTGCAACCTCCACCTCCCGAGCTCCAGCGATTCTCCTTCCTCAGCCTCCCGAGTAGCTGGGATCACAGGCACCCGCCACCACGCCTGGCTAATTTTTGTATTTTTAGTAGAGACAGGGTTTTACCATGTTGGCCAGGCTGGTCTTGAACTCCTGACCCCAGGTGATCCACTTGCCTCGGCCTCCTAAAGTGCTGGGATTATAAGTGTGAGCCACTGAGCCCGGCCCAAACTATTTTATTTTTTTTTTTGAGACGGAGTTTCACTCTTGTTGCCCAGGCTAGAGTGCAGTGGCAGGATTTTGGCTAACTGCAACCTCTGCCTCCCGGGTTAAAGCAATTCTCCTGCCTCTGCCTCCCAAGTAGCTGGGATTACAGGTACGTGCCACCACGCCTGGCTAATTTTGTTTTTTTAGTAGAGATGGAGTTTCTTTCTCCATGTTGGTCAGGCTGGTCTTGAACTCCCGACCTCAGGTGATCGGCCTGCTTCGGCCTCCCAAAGTGCTGGAATTACAGGCGTGAGCCACTGCACCTGGACAGAACTACTTTTTAAAATATTTATTTATTTATTTTAATTTATTTTATTTTATTTTATCTATTTTGAGACTGAGTTTTGCTCTTGTTTCCCTGGCTAGAGTGCAATGGCACGATCTCGATCTTGACTCATTGCAATCTCCGCCTCCTGGGTTCAAGTAATTCTCCTGCCTCAGCCTCGTAAGTAGCTGGGATTATAGGCATGTGCCAACACGCCTGGCAAATTTTGTATTTTTATTAGAGATGGGGTTTCTCCATGTTGGTCAGGCTGGTCTCAAGCTCCTGACTTCAGGTGATCTGCCTGCCTTGGCCTCCCAAAGTGCTGAGATTACAGGTGTGAGCCAGCGCGTCCAGCCAAAAAAATTTATTTTATTTTTATTTTTTGTAGAGACAGTCTTACTATGTTGCCCAGGCTGGTCTCAGACTCCTGGCCTCAAGCAATCCTCTTGTCCTGGCCTCCCTGAGTGCTGGGATCACAGGTGTGAGCCACCAAGCCTGGTCCCCTTGAACCTTTTTTTTTTTTTTGAGACAGAGTCTTGCTCTGTCGCCTACGCTGGAGTGCAGTGGTGCTTCTCGGCTCACTGCAAGCTCCGCCTCCTGAGTTCACGCCATTCTCCTGCCTCAGCCTCCTGAGTAGCTGGGACTACAGGTGCCCGCCACCACGCCCAGCTAATTTTTTGTATTTTTAGTAGAGACGGGGTTTCACCGTGTTAGCCGGGATGGTCTCCATCTCCTGACCTCGTGACCCGCCCACCTCAGCCTCCCAAAGTGCTGGGATTACAGGCATGAGCCACTGCGCCCGGCCTCCTCAAACTTCTTAAATGAGACTTGGGGAAATAAATCACGCATCCTTTCTTACTGGCCGTTTCCATGTATGCGTCTGCAGAGTAACTTGGAGACCGGGTGCCACTTCCTGCTCTTGTGCATGCTGTGCCTGGGCCACCCTGACCTGGCCTGACTGCCAATGAGCTGATGCTAAACCAGGACACAAGCACCAACCACCCTGCCCGAGCCCGAGGGGCAGAGGCTTCTAAGCCTGCTACCTCTTCCCCAGAGGGGCAAAGGTGGATAAGGAGAGGCAGAAAAGCCAAGTTCAGGAGGCCCTTGGAAGGAATCCTTTGGAACATGAGCTGCTGATCACAGCCGTGCTCCCAGTGGCACGGGTGGGCTCGCACTGTGCTCAGGAGTAACGCCGGGCCGCAACTGCAGGCAAACGAAATCCCCCCACCCCTGCAGAACAATGTCTCTGACTCCCTCCAGAGTGTCAGGCGCCGCCTACACCATCTCATGCCAAGAAGCCAGGAGGAGACACTGCCGCAGCTGTCCCAGGGCTGCCATCGTTTCAGCAAAGATGCTACACCACACTCAATCACGGTCTACTGCGGTAAGGGAAACTGGTCCACTTAGCAGGGCACAGCAGCAGGAGGCCAGCCCTGCCAGGCCACGGTGACAAACAGCATAGAAACGCCCAATGCAGGCCGGGTGATATGGCTCACGCCTGTAACCCCAATGTTTACAGGCTGAGGCAGGAGGATTGCTTGAGCTCAGAAGTTCGAGACCAGCCTGGGCAACACGGTGAAACCCTATTTCCACAGAAGTATTAAAAAATAGCCAGGTGCGGTGGTGCACACCTGTGGTCCCAGCTACTCAGCAGGCTGGGGTGGGAGGACTGCTTGAGCCCAGGAGGTCGAAGCTGCAGTGAAGTGTGACTGTGCCACCGCACTCCAGCCTGGTAGCAGAGCGAGACCCTTTCTCAAACAACAATAACAGGCCCAGTGCTGCCGGCTGGGGGAGAAGAAAAAGTGAAATATCAGAAGCTCTCACACCCACGGTGCCAGTGACCAGCAGCCCCCGCAGAGGTTTTCCTGGGTTGCAGTGCCTGCCAGGGAAGGAAGGGAAGAGCAGGCAAGAGCGGGCCACACAAGAGCACCCGACTCAGCCAGGCTGCCCACTGCGGCCACTGCACACACAGGAAGGCCTCACTCACTTTGAGGGATGGGGGTTAACAGCCTGGTGAAAAAGGAACAAGTTGGACTCATCCTCTCAGCTGCGGGGTGAGCTCTGACTTCCAGGGCAGCCCCTACCACGTGCACCGGACAGGGGGCCGGGCTTCTGCCAGGAGCTGCCTGCAACGACCACGTTCGCCATCACAGACACCTGGGCCACCTTCAGTGGGCAAGAAAGCGCCACCCACCAACTGGCATCAAACCCAAGTGGGTTTGTCTGTGCCCAGCTCTAGTGGACTCCAGAGAATGGAGACAGAACGTTAACCTGTGGGGAGCCCACATGGATGGCCACGTGTGAGCCTTTGCAGGCAAGAGCAACGAAACCACCCTCCCGGCCTTCGCGGACACATGTCACCAAACTGTCCATAGAGTCACAGCGGCCACTGCGGACATCCAGGGCACTGAAGGAGCTGTGGGCTGTGTGACAAACAGGGCTCGCGAGTTTCGTGGGCTCTGGAGCAAGTCTCTGCCCCAGAACCCAAGGTAAGTCTCTGCCCCAGAACCCAAGGTAAGTCTCTGCCCCAGAACCCAAGGTTCAGGACAAGACGTGGAACTTTCTCTTTAATAAAAGCTCTAAAAAGACCTTTGGTTCCCTCAACTTTATCCAACACTTCACTGGCTTTTTCTAGTCAGAGGTTTCATTTCCTGGGCACCTTGCAATGGCAATAGACTAATTTAGCAACTCTCTTCCCTTCAGGGGACATCAAGAGAATGTCTCCTGGTAAAGAGCATCTACTGTCTTGAGTTATCTTGAGGAAGTGGCTGCAAAAACAGCTAAATGACAAGAACAAGAACATGGAAGCAAGCCATCCTGACCCACCCGCACCACCGCGCTCCAGGAAGCTGGCTCTACCCTCCCTCCTACCTGGTCCCGGGGAGTGCTGGATGCTCAGTGCTTACTACAGAAAGTGAATGGGTCGGTGGCTCACACCTGTAATCCCAGCACTTTGGGAGGCCAAGGCAGGCGGATCATGAAGTCAGGAGTTCGAGACCACCGTGGCTAACATGGTGAAAACCCGTCTCTACTAAAAATACAAAAAAATTAGCTGGGTGTGGTGGCGGGTGCCCTGTAGTCCCAGCTACTCGGGAGGCTGAGGCAGGAGAATGGCATGAACCCGTGAGGCGGAGCTTGCAGTGAGCCGAGATCGCGCCACTGCACTCCAGCCTGGGCGACAGAGACAGACTCTGTCTCAAAAAAAGAAAAAGAAAAAAAAAAGAAAGTGAATGGGTTCCTCATGTCCAAAACCACTGAGCCCCAATCCCAGAGGCTGCCCGTCTGACCGTTTGGCTTATGATGCTGCTATCTAAAAGGTTCTTCTTCTCCCCTCTGGAAACGACACAGGACAGGAGCTGAAGGTCCGATCGCCCCCGGCCGCCCTCCTGCCCCTCACTCCCCAGGTCCCTCCTCTCCCGAGACTTTCTCTCCTATCCACACTACCCTGGCTCTGAGCGGCACAAACCCACGATCACCCACATCCAGGTTCAGCTGTCCCTAGAGCACAAGTGTGCAGCCCCAGCCCCACCTGCCTGGTGACCGAGAAAAGAGACAATAGAAACCCACAGGCCCCATCTTGACACTGTGCAAACAAGGACCCTGCTGTGTCCTGGTAACGGGGAGAGGCGGCTAAGAGGCCACACTGTCCAGGAACCCTTCCCCAGGAGAAGGACAGCAGGATCAGGATGGCAGTTTTCACAGTGGATCCTTAGGGGTCGTAATGCCCTTGGGGCTGAGGGGCATAAGAAGTGTGGGTGCCACCTGGGTAGGAACACGCCCAGAGCGCCAATACTCCAGACCTCTGGGTAAGGAAAACGTTCTGGAAATAGGGATGCTGCAGGACGCTCTGAATGTAGTTAATACTTTAGAATAGTTAAAACGTGGCCGGGCGCGGTGGCTCACGCCTGTAATCCCACCATTTTGGGAGGCTGAGGCAGGCAGACCACTCGGAGCTCAGGAGTTCAAGACCAGCCTGGACAACACAGCAAAACCCCATGTCTACCAAAAAATACAAAAACTCAGCCCGGCGTGGTGGCACGCGCCTGTAGTTCCAGCTGCTCGGGAGGCTGAGGTTAGAGGATCACTTGAGCCTGGGAAGCAGAAGTTGCAGTGAGCTAAGAATGCACCACCGCACTCCAGCCTGGGCGGCAGAGTGAGAAACCCTATCTCAAAAAAAAAAAAGGCAAATGGGGCCGGGCGCGGTGGCTCACATCTGTAATCCCAGCACTTTGGGAGGCTGAGGTGGGTGGATCACGAGGTCAAGAGATTGATACCATCCTGGCCAAAATGGTGAAATCTCATCTCTACTAAAACAAAGATTAGCTGGGCATGGTAATGCATGCCTGTAGTCCCAGCTACTCGGGAGGCCAAGGCAGGAGAATCACTTGAACCCAGGAGGCGGAGGGTGCAGTGAGCCGAGATCACGCAACTGCACTCCAGCATGGGTGACAGAGCAAGACTCCGTCTCCCAAAAAAAAAAAAAGGGCAAATGTTCTTACATGTTTTATCATAATTGAAAAAAAAAAAAGCTAACAGTCAAAAGCAGTTCTGAGGCGGCTGTGGCAGGAGAGTGGCCAGAAGGCCCACAGCTGAATGCGAAGACCAGGCCACAGGCATCAGCGCAACACCCCAACTTGGCAAAGCTGCAGAACATACCTATTGGGCCAAAGGTGCCAGGAGCAAGGTTCCCTTAACGATAAGGAGAGCAACGCCACCCTCTGCAGACCAACCCCAGAACTAACCTGGGCAGAGCTGCCTGGGGCCACTCACCTTCTTAAAGAGGACAACCCCATCTTTGTCGAGCTGGTATTTGGAGAACACGTCACTGTTGGAAGTGATCCCAAATGGTATGTCATCGATGGCCTCTGCTGCCTGCAAAAACTGCTTGGCAGAGTCCGACTCCACGTCCTGAATGAGGAGGGAGAAGCAGAGGTCGTCACGATCCCGCGGCACCAAGCAGTAGGGCAGACCCTGTAGAGCCCAGGCCAGGGGGGACACGTGCAGAACTGCCAGCCGCAGGCTGTGGACCCCTCCTCAATGGATGACGGAAGGAAGGCAGACTGGAATGCTCTGGTCTGTACCTTGAAGAAGCCGATGACAGCCACCTCGCTGGACTCCACCAAGGACTCTGCAGCTGCGCCGTCAGGCAGGGTGGTGGCAGCCGGGCCCGTGCGCTTCTTCAGCCAGTTCACGATGTCATCAGCCTCTCTGCCAGCTAACCCCAAACAAATGTAGGTTCTACTCTCAAACAGGGAGTGCCACCTGCCCTGCCGGGCCTGTTCCCGTCTCTGCTCTCTGCCAGCCAGGCTGAGGACACCTGAATCAACCTAAGTAAGATGTTCTCCCACCATGGAAGAGGCCCGGTGTCGTCCGCCCGCCTCCTAAACCCCAGTGTACGTGAGACTGTGGTTGTGTTTATGGGGAGTGGGGAGGGAAGAGGGTGATTCTGTCTCTGAATAACAGCATCACAAACCCATTTTTTTTCTCTGATCTCTCTGCATTTTCTTTTGACACAGGGGCTCACTCTGTTACCCAGCTGGAGGGTAGTGGCAGAATCTTGGCTCACTGCAGCCTCCACCCACTGGGCTCAAGCAATCTTCCCAACCTCAGCCTCCCGAGTATCTGGGGTACAGATGCACGCTACCACACTCAGCTCATTTTTGTATTTATTGTAGAGATGGGGTTTTGCCATGTTGCCCAGGCTGGTCTTTAACTCCTGTGCTCAAGCAGTTTGCCCACCACGACTTCCCAAAGTGCTGGGATTACAGGCATGAGCCACCAATCCCAGCCCTTTTTTTTTTTCTTGGAAGACAGGGTCTTGCTCTGTCACCCAGGTTAGAGTGCAGTGGCATGATCATGGCTCACTGCAACCTCGAACTTCTGGGCTCAAGCAATCCTCCTACCTCAGGCTCCCAAGTAGCTGGGACCACAGGCATGTGCCACCACACCCAACTAACTTTTTTTTTTTTCTTTTTTTTTTTTGAGGCGGAGTTTTGCTCTTGTTGCTCAGGCTGGAGTGCAATAGTGTGATCTCGGCTCACTGCAACCTCCACCTCCCGGGTTCAAGCAATTCTCCTGCCTGACCCTCCCGAGTAGCTAGGATTATAGGTGCCCGCCACCACACCCAGCTAATTTTTGTATGTTTAGCAGAGACAGGGTTCCCCATCCATGTTGGCCAGGCTGGTCTCACTCCTGACCTCAGGTGATACACCTGCCTCAGCGGTCTCCCAAAGTGCTAGGATTACAGAGGTGAGCCACCGCCCAGCAATGTTTCTTCTTTTTTTTTTTTTTTTTTGAGACAGAATCTACCTCTGTCGTCCAGGCTGGAGAATGCAGTGGCGCCATCTTGGCTCACTGCAACCTCCATCTCCCAGGTTCAAGTGATTCTCCTGCCTCGGCCTCCCGAATAGCTGGTATTACAGGCGCCCGCCACCATGCCCAGCTAATTTTTGTATTTTTAGTAGAGACGGGGTTTCACTGTGTTGGCCAGGCTGGTCTTGAACTCCTGACCTCGTGAGCCGCCCGCCTCAGCCTCCCAAAGTGCTGGGATTACACGCGTGAGCCACCATGCCCGGCCAATTTTTCTATTTTTTGTAGAGATGGGGTTTCGCCACGTTGCCTAGGATGGTCTCAAACTCCTGGGATTAAGCAATCCGCCCACCTCGGCCTTCCAAAGTGCTGGGATTACCGGGATGAACCACTGTGCCCAGACCTAGCTAATTTTTGTATTTTTTGTAGACAGGGTTTCACCATGTTGCCCAGGATGGCCCTCTGCGTTTTTAAAATTTTATTTTTTGAAACGAAGTCTCACTCTGTCACCCAGGCTGGAGTGCGGTGGCACGATCTCAGCTCACTGCAACCTTACCTCCCGGGTTCAAGGGATTCTCCTGTGTCAGCCTCCCAAGTAGCTGGGATTACAGACGCGCACCACCATGCCCGGCTAATTTTTGTATTTTTAGTAGAGACGGGGTTTCACCATATTGGCCATGCTGGCCTCGAACTCCTGACCTCAGGTGATCCACCCGTCTCAGCCTCCCAAAGTGCTGGGATTACAGGCATGAGCCACCGCACCCAGCCTGTCCTCTGCGTTATCTAAATTTTCTTTGACGTGTACATCCATCAAACACACGTTCTCACCCAGGAGTCTGACAGCAGGCCTCATCTTAGAGAGGTGGACAGTAACTCAAAACTCAGTGCCAGTTTTCTACCTCTGGGAACAGGCTGACGCCCCGCCCACCTGACTCCCGCGCCTCCTAACTTATCCCAGGCGTTTCGGGAGTTCTCGCCAATGGCCCACCCTCCATGCCTCCCAGACCAGGAAGAAGATGACACACTTTTATGCCACCAAAGGCGGTCAACTGACAGGAAAGAAACTTCCTCCTCCTGGGAGACTGAGGCTAAGGAATGATGCCTCTCCTCTTTCCCTCCTAGAACTTGACTCCCTGGTCCGAATCAGGAAAACCCCATTCAGATGTAGAAGGATTCCACCAGTGCTAACAAGACGGTCACCAGTGACAAGTGGATTTAGGAGTGCTCATCTCATCTGCAAACCTGAGTGTTAGTGACAGAACCACGGTGACTTTGGACAGAGCACTTCCCGTTCCAAAAGTGAACATGAGTAAAAAATGAGAACATCGATCACGCCTGTAATCCTAGCACTCTAGGAGGCCGAGGCGGGCGGATCATGAGGTCACGATCGAGACCATCCTGGCCAACATGGTGAAACCCCGTCTCTACTAAAAATACAAAAATTAGCCAGGCATGGTGGTGCACATCTGTAGCCCCAGCTACTCAGGAGGCTGAGGCAGGAAAATCACTTGTACCCGGGAGGCAGAGGTTACAGTGAGCAGAGATCGCACCACTGCACTTCAGCCTGGGACAGAGCGAGACTGTCTCAAAAAAAAAAAAAAAAAAAAAAGGAAACATCAAAACAGCCAAGTGAGAGGCAACCACAGAGCTGCTGCCACTAGAACAGGACAGGGCACACCTGCTTAAGGGGACAAAAGGAAACATCAAAACAGCCAAGTGAGAGGCAACCACAGAGCTGCTGCCACTAGAACAGGACAGGGCACACCTGCTTAAGGGGACAAAAGGAAACATCAAAACAGCCAAGTGAGAGGCAACCACGGAGCTGCTGCCACTAGAACAGGACAGGGCACACCTGCTTAAGGAGACAAAAGGAAACATCAAAACAGCCAAGTGAGAGGCAACCACGGAGTTGCTGCCACTAGAACAGGACAGGGCACACCTGCTTAAGGGGAGAACCCTGCTAACACTGGAAAGAGCTGCTTTCGGGCTACCCACCGTGTGCATCTGACATGCCACAGAACCGGTTTTATAGACGAGTTTTCTTTTGCCACCGTCACTGATCTGGCTACACAGGGGCTCGGCCTCCACTACGGCAGCTTCAGAGGCGGCAGACGAGCAGCTGAGGGCCCATGCTACAGACGGAGCGGGGCGGGCTTGGATTCGAGGTCTGCTACCGACAGGCGCGATGCTGTTACTCAGCTGCTCTAAGCCTCAGCCCTTTGTCTGGGAAAAGCCCGCCTCACAGAGAGGATGCGAGGAGAAATCACGCAAGCACGTGACGCAGCAGCTGGCACGCTACACACAACAGCTAGCAGGTGTCACCCCGAGAGCTACAGCCATGCTGCTGCTCCTAGGAACAGGGGGCAGCACAAACAGCCCATGTGGCCAGAAAGGCACCAGTCTCCCTCTCCTCGCTGGTCAGTCTCCAAACAGACCTCAGCCAGCCGCCCCCAGGATGGCACCAGACAAGATAGGTTCTCCATTTGAAGGTTCTTACAGGATGAAAACTTTCCTCACAGGACCCTCAGGGCACAAGTGGACAGAGAACCAGGCCTGAGGAACGGGATCCCTCCAAGCCTCTGGAACCCGGCCTCCCCACCGCTCAGACAGCTGCCCCTGCCCTTCCAAGTTGGCAGGCCAGTCCCTCTCTAAAGAGGGTTCAAGGGCAGTGCCACAGCCACACCTGTATATTCCTTGGGGGAAGCCGTGTCTCCATTCCTGAAGAACTTGATGGTGGGATAGCCGCGCACGCCGTACTGCTGGGCCAGGTCAGACTCCTCCGTGGCGTCCACCTTGGCCAACCTGATCTCGGAACCTTCTGCCTTCAGCTTCCCAGCGGCTTTGGCATACTCAGGGGCCAGAGCCTTGCAGTGGCCACACCAAGGGGCATCTGAAAGCGGAAATGAGATGCTAGAAAGCAGCCTTGATCCCTAAAGCAGCCTTGATCCCTCAGCAGTGCTTCCCTTTTTCCTCTGGCATTTCCCTTCATAAAAACCTTATCTACTCACCAAGATAACCCCTCCTAACGCACAAGGCTGAGCTGATAGCCTGGTGTTCTTGGGCAATATCAGGACAGAGGCCGTGAACGACAAACTACCACCAACCAACACCAGCCCCCACTCTGCTATGTCACCATCAGCACAGCCAGACAAACCTTTCAATGGTTGCTGACTTCTTATTCCCCACAGGCAACTAAGGCAAGGATCTCCCCTAGACTTTCCCTTTAAGACTACAGACAAAAGTGAAGAAGTGAACGTGGCGGCCTGTACCAGCACTGGCTGTGAGTATGAGATGCACATCCGTGCACACAGGCCCTGAGTTGCTTAGGGTGAGAATAAGACGATCTGTCAATAGAGTTAGCAGCTGTGTCAGGCACAAGGTTCCCACCCCAGGGACAGAGCTCAAATCCTTATGGACATGAGGAAGGCTTGGGATTCTCCTCTGAGACACCATCGGAAGGACTGCTGTGGCAAGCTGAAGGTGGGGTGGGCAGGAGCGGGGCGCCTTCCGGGTCGGCCCCCGGGGAGGACTCGGCAAGGCTGGACACTGGCTTGCTCTGTTTGCTCACACAGGTCGATCCTGTTCTTCTCGCACTAACAGGAAGATCCTGCCGTGCGCAGGGCGGGCATCGGGACGGCCCCCCGGCTCCCAGCCCGGCTCTCACCCCCAGGGAGCCCCGGACATGGCCCCCAAGGCGGGCAGCAAGGGAGCCCTTCAGTTCCGGGCGCGCCGGGGGTCCCGACCCCGGGGGCTGCCGGGCCGTGCCTGCGTCCCAAGAGCCTGGCCCAGCGGCCCCGAGCCCCGCCCGCCCGCCAGGCCCGGCGCTCACAGAACTCCACCAGCAGGTACTTGTGGGCCGCCAGCGCCTCCGCGAAGTTGCTTTTCCGCAGCACCAGGACGTGGTCCTCCTCCTCGGGGGCGTCGGCGCGCACCAGGGCGGCCACGGCCAGGCACAGCAGAGCGCGGCGCACCATGTCGGACACGGAGCAGGCGGGGCGCTTCGGTTGGCGCCGCCGGGACAGCGGGGGCGACGAGAGCGCGCGCCGGTCCCGGCCTCGCCTTTATAAATCCTGGGTCCGGGGCGCGCCTGCCCCCCCGCCCGCGCGCGCTGGCCGCGGCGCGCACGCGCCCCTGGGGCCCGCCTTCGATTGGCCGGCGGACTTCGAGGCTCGTCTTTGCCGCTCTCGGATTGGACACTCACACCAGGCCTGGCCCCGGATTCGGAAACGCTCCTGAGGGCTCCCTGGCCTTCGTCCGGGATTGGCCGAGGACCTCGCGCTCGCTGTCTTTCTTAGCCTCTCATTGGCTCCCGACAAGAACTTTTTCTGCCTTGGCTTCTAATTGGTGGCTTTCGCCTGCACCTTCCACGGGTCTGGAATGGCTGCCCCTTTCGGTAGCCCGGGCTCTGCGCCTCCTGATTGGCCAAGGGATGCGCGCACTCTGCGCGTTCCTTCGTCGAACGTGGCAGTGGGGAGGAGTTCCCAGTCTAGGGGCGGAGCTGCGGCTGCGCCTCCGAAACCCCTCGTGTTGCATTCTGACTGGACCGCGTACCCAACTGCCACGCCCCCCGGACCCCGGACCGGAAGTTGGGGTGACGCAATTTCCGGCGCGCGTGTCAAGCGTGCGGCGGCGGCCGTGGAAGGTGGGGTTGGCAGCCTAGGGTCGGCGGTGGGCTCGGTGTGGGATAGCCGGCCCGGTCCGACGCGCTCCGCGAGGTCACGCGAGACACTCACCGAGGCATGGCGGCAGGGCCTGGGCATGGGAATCGTGCGCACAGTGCGAGGAAGCCTCGGAGGGGATACGAGCACAGGGCGGGTGGTTAGGAGAATAGGGCTGGAGAGACGGGCGGGAGGGGCGGGACTTGGGCCCCGGGGACCTGCCGGCTCCCAGGCCCCAGGAAGACGCTGCTCATGCGTGGAGCGGCCGCAGGAAAGGTACTCCCCGCTAAGGCCTTCAGGGAGCGGCCCTTTGCCCTGTGCGATCTCTTCCTTCCTTTCCCACGAGTTGCCAAATCCTGTGACGCTGCCCCTACTCTGGTGCTTCTCAGATGCTCTGGTCGGCTCAGGAGACCTCGCAGCTGTTACACAGCTGTGGAAATACCCTGGGCGCTGCTTCACTCCGAAGGCAGCAGCTGGGTTTGCCTCCCGACTCGACCCGCCACCGAGGCTCCTGAGCACTTGAAATATGGCCAGTCCACCTGAGACGGGCTGTGAGTGCGCAATGCACATCAAACTTCTAAGACTGAGTGTGCGGAGCCGAGTGCGGTGGCTCACGCCTGTAATCCCAGCACTTTGGAAGGCCGAGGCGGGCGGATCACGAGGTCAGGAGTTCGAGACCAGCCTGATCAACATGGTGAAACCCCCTCACCTCCCGTCTCTACTAAAAATACAAAAATTAACCGGGCCTGGTGGCGCGCGCCTGTAATCCCAGCTACTCGGGAGGCTGAGGCAAGAGAATCGCTTGAACCCAGGAGGCAGAGGTTGCAGTGAGCCGAGATCGCGCCATTGCACTCCAGCCTGGGCAACAGAGCGAGACTCCATCTCAAAAAAAAAAAAAAAGTGTGCGTGTAGGGGCTGGGGGACAGAAGGTACAGTATTTCGTTAATAACTTTACATTGACTACTACATGTTGAAATATTCTGTATGCATATGTTGGATTACATAATAATATTGAGGCCAGGTGCTGTGTGGCTCACTCCTGTAATCCCACCACTTTTGGAGACCGAGGCAGGAGGATCCCTTCAGCCCAGGAGTTCGAGACCAGCCTGGGCAACATAGTGAGACTCCCGTCTCTACAAAAAATAAATTAAAAAAATTAGCCAGGCGCGGTGGTGTGCACCTGTGGTCCCAGCTACTTGGGAGGCGGAGGTGGGAGAATCACTTGAGCCCAGGAGGCTGAGGCTGCGGTGAGCCATGATCCCACCACTGCACTCCAGCCTGGGCGACAGATCGACACCCTATCTCAAAAAATAATAAAAAATGTCCTTTTTTTAAAATTTTTATTTTTTATTTTTTTGAGACAGAATCTCACTTTGATGACAAAGTGGGCGATCTCGGCTCACTCCACCTCCCGGATTCAAGCGATTCTCCTGCCTCAGCCTCCCGAGTAGCTGGGATTACAGGCATGCACCACCATGCCCAGCTAATTTTTGTATTTTTAGTAGAGACAGGGTTTTACCATGTTGGCCAGGCTGGTCTCGAACTCCTGACGTCAGGTGATCCACCCGCCTTGGCCTCCCAAAGTGTTGGGATTATAGGCGTGAGCCACTGCACCAGGCCTCCTCTTTTATCTTTTAACGTGGCTTTAAGAAACTTTAAAATTACATAGATGGTCTGCATTTTGTTAGTGTTGGACACTGGCAGCCCTCCGTCTCCCTCACTGCCTGGAATCTGCCGCTCTCCTTTTCCCCAGGTGTCTGCCCTCTCCATTCCTCCTCACTTTCCTCTGCTGGGAATCGGCACCGCCACTGATTTTAAAGTTGAAACTTGGCAGGCAAAAGGGAGGTACTCCCATGTTAAATGTGTACACATTGACTGCAATAGTATCCTGACTTTTGAAATGGTAAAACGTAGAGCAAGTTGCTTTTGTACTTTGAGAGTTTCTGTTTGTTGATCAGTTGTTCCTGAGAACATGCTTCTCCTTCCGACAGGGAACTCCCTCCACTAGAATATGAGCTCCTTGTGGTCAAGACTGGGTCCCCTGTTCCCTTCCCCCCAGTGCCAGCGGAGCGAAGGTCAGTCAGCGGCATAAGTTGTACCTGCTGGGAGAACTGTCTGCTTCCTCCGGGTGACTTTTCTGGCCAAGAAGGAATATGAGTATGTGCCTCCCTGAGCACTGGCCTGGAGCCCACTCAGGAAACACCATCTCTTCATAAATGGTTTTGATTGCAGGCATTGTCCCTTCTGCTCTCTGGATGATGGAAATTGCTTCAGGTCACTGCACTATCTTCCAACGTTTTTGTGGTTGCCATGAGCTGTTGTACAGACCACAGTTTGGGGCCTGAGACAAGCTGGGCATGGTGTTGCATGCCTATAATCTCAGCTACTTTGGAGGGTGAGGCAGGAGAATAGCTTGGGCCCAGGAGGTCGAGGCTGCAGTGAGCCGTGATCATACCACTGCACTTCTGTCTGCGTGACAGAGACCCTGTATCTTACATAAAACCCCAGCCCATATTTGTACCACATCTAGATACGAGGTCAGAGTTCAGATGCCTAAATATTGTAGCTTGTGTTTTGTCCACTGTTGGGGGAAGAGTGAAGAGATTTGACATACCATAATGTTGATTAGCTTGTGATGGTTTGGCGGCAGCTTAGGCCAGAGCATAAAGTAAAAAGGAAAAGTGTTCACAGACAATGAAAACTGGGACCAAGTGGAGAATACTCAAGGCACACAGACCAGGCAAGGATCCCAGTGGCCGTGGATGAGTCTCAGGCTGGCTCTGGGCCAGTGGAACACACCTCAGTGTGGGTGAAGGCCTAGCCAGGGTAGCAGAGGGCAGGGCTACAGAACAGCAGCCCAGGTGGCTGTGGCCGACCTGACATTCTCCTATGAAAATCAGGTGCCCAACCAGCACTAACCTAGATAGATGGCAGCATTTTTTTTCTTTAAAGACAGGATCTTGCTATGTTGCTCAGGCTGGTCTTGAACTCCTGACCTCAAAGGATCCTCCCCTCTTCAGCTTCCCAAAGCACTGGGGTTACAGGTGTGAGCCAGCACGCCCAGCCGAATCATAGTATCTTAGACAGATGCCATGGCTGCCCATAGGGTCCTCTCAAGGTGCCTCTGCCCTTGGACTGGCTTCCTACACCAACCTGACAGGTGCAGCAAAGGTGGACTTTCTGGTAAGGCTGGAGGAGGAAGCCTGGTCTGCGATGGCCTGAGACGCCCTCTATGGGGGTTGTTGAGTGGATGGAAATGTGCAGGGCATGGGTCCTGCCCCCAAGAATGCAGGCTGGTTCCGCTGGGCACCTGCAGAGGGCTGATGTCCTTTTCCTGAGGCCTGCTCCTGTGCCTTCTAACCCTAGGGTGAGAAGATGGGCTGTGTTCACCTCATGCCCAGGCCCTTCGAGGAGTGTGCCCTTGGGGGTCAGAGCCCCACTGTGGCTGGTATTTCTTTGGATCATCACAGGTGCTCCAGACGTCCTTTAGGGAGTCTCAGGCTTGGTGAAGGGATCCATTAAATGTTGCTTAGTTGGTTTTTGTTTGTTTTTTGTTTTTTCGAGACAGAGTCTCTCTCTGTTGCCCAGGCTGGAGTGCGGTGGCGTGATCTTGGCTCACTGCAACCTCCACCTCCCAGGTTCAAGCGATTCTCCTGCAACCTCCGCCTCCCAGGTTCAAGCGATTCTCCTGCCTTGGTCTCCTGAGTAGCTGGAATTATAAGCGTGTACCACCAACCCTGGCTGATTTTTGTATTTTTAGTAGAGACAGGGTTTCACCATGTTTGTCAGGCTGGTCTTGAACTCCTGACCTCATGATCCTCCTGCCTCGGCCTCCCAAAGTGCTGGGATTACAGGCGTGAGCCATCATGCCCAGCCAACTGGTTTGTGATTAAATGTTTTGATTGATGCAGTTTTTGAAATGTACTGTGTGTACAATATTACTGTTTTGAGACAGGGTCTCACTCTGTCACCTAGGCTGGAGCACAGTGGTGCAGTCATGGCCCACTGCAGCCTCTGCCTTGTAGCCTCAAGTGATCCTCCTGCTTCAGCCTCCTGAGTAGCTGGGACTACAGTTGTGCACCACCATGCCCACCTAATTTTTATTTTTTTAAAGATGGGGTCTCCTGTGTTGCCCAGGCTGGTTTTGAACTGCTGAGCTCAAGTGATCTGCTTCTGGCCAGCTACTACTCTTAAAAGTAGAGTTCTCAGAGCAAAACAGCTCCCTTTCAACCTTCAGTCCGGTCGAAGGTGTGGTGGGGGTAACAGCAGGCTCATGGATACCTGGGCAGTGCTCCGAGGTCCCTCCTGTGTTCCCACTGAGCAGCAGCCTGCTGTGCCCGGAGTGGAGGTGAGAAATCCAGCAGCAGCGCGGTGGTGAGTGTGGGCCCTGCAGAGTGTGGCAGGCGCTCATTATGGTGCAGGGCAGTGTTGGGCACAGAGAAGGTTCTCAGAAACCACAGTAACCCATGGTTAGTTGGTCACATCCCAGACCCTGACCTAGCACTGGCTGGCACTGTGACTTGTCACCCTCCTGAATGGAAGAAGTGTCCACCTGGGGGTGGCTGAGGAGGTGGATGCTAGGGGACTGCTGGGAGCCACGGACCTGTGGAGGTTGGGAGAGGAGACTGCAGGCGCAGGCTGCTGGAGGCGAGGAGGCCTCTCTGGAGCGCCAGGCCGTACAAACAGGTCCCAGGTGGGGCCACGAGGATCAGGTTAGACTTGGGACCCGAGAGACACGTCATGCCCACTGTGCAGGTGCCACCTCATGTTATCCTGCACCAGGGGAGGGGCCAGCCCAAAGTCCTGGCTGCTGGCAGCATGCCCGTACAGCTTGGCACCTGGGTCTGAGTTCACATGTCTAGCAAAGCTGGGAAAATCCAGGAGCAAGAAGCTGAAGCCCTTTGGCTCAGCCCAAGCTCAGAAGGCCCTTGCCCGATGAGCCGAACTGCTGACAACACCCTGGCACTGGGCTTGGGGACTCCCCTGGAGCATGTAAGAAGTGAACTGGGAGTGTGGGGGAAACTGTCTGGCAGGGGCTGCTGCCTCGGAGCTCATCCTCCCTGGCTGTGCTGGTGTCTGTCCAGTGGGATTAGCCTCCATCCTGTGGTTTCACCACCCCACCGCCTCTCTCCCCCACAGCACAGGCAGAAGCAGCAATGCAACACGAGACCACCTCGCTTGGGGCTAGTAGCAGTTCTGGGAAAGCCTTGGTAGGGTCTCTGCTCCCTGCGGAATCAAGGGCTGGGGGCTGACCCAGGCTTTTTCTATAGCTGCTCCCAGATCTGGGTCTGGACCAGCTTCTGCAGGAAGGCACCATTCTGTTGGGGTGTCTGACACAGGGTCAGCTCTAGGCTCAGCCTCTGCGGCCCCCACAAAGGCCTAGCAAGGATGGGGCAAGGTGGCAGTGGTGCCCGCACGCACTGCCCTGGCACAGGTGTGTGGTTAGTGACCTGAAGCATGAGGGCATCTCCCTGCCCACCCCAGCTGGAGATAAGCCCCTTGCGGGGCCCACCCTGCTGATAAACCCCAGAGCAGTATGGCCTGTGTCAGAATGACCAGTAGGAGGGCCCCGGGGTAGCAGCTGCCCACCCCAGCTGCGTGTGTGTGTGAAGTATTTTCCTCAACACCTTATACCACAGAAGGCAGATTTTGAAACTCGCATCAGGCCAGAAAAAGAATTTCTGAATGGACACTTCTAAGGGGTGCCTGGTTACTCATCTGCCTCTTCCCCCTGCAGGGTAGAGGGGCATGGGTTTGAAGTTCCCGGGGGCTCTTGGAGACTGCAGACACGGACGAGCTGGGGTTCCTGGATGCTGCAGCAGTTGGGGCCCCTGGCTGAGCGCACCTGCCCCAGGAGGCCCTGCATGGTTCCCCTAGTAGCCCCTTTGCACCACAAACGCAGTGAGCATGCCCTCAGTCTCCTGCCGATCCCATCACACCAAGCCTTTTCGCTGTTGGGCTCCTGGCACTGCCCGATCCTGGAGGGCACTTGGCTGCGGCTGTGGCTGTGAAGGGCTGGTGCTCTAGGTGCCTCCGTGGCCCCCGTTGCCTGGGCACCTACTTCCTGCCTTAGCCACCCCTGCACCCACGTGCGCCAGGGGCCACAAGGCCGACCCTGGCTTGGGCCTGTTCCTCCCTGGGTTTCCTTGGGATCCAGTCATTGGAGGGCCCGCGCACAGCTGGGCCAACTCGACACCTCCAAGCCCGGCCAGGGAATCAAGCAGCTCTCCCTCTGGCAGCATCTGAGCTACACAAGCCAGGCCCGTCTTCCCATTCCCTTAGCAAGGACGGGCAACCCCAGCCAAGGCCTTCTGCACTGTTCTAGACTGTTGCTGCCTAGGGCTACTGTAGCTGGGAGTCACATTCCTTTCTCCCCAGATAGTTGCAAGGGGCCCAGCAGCCACAGCACTTCAAGGGGGCCCTGCCCTTCCCCTGCCACCACCCCACCAGGGTCCCCATCTTCCCTTTTGTCTCCTAAAGCCCGTGAGGCAGTAGAGGAGCCAGGCCCTCCCCTGCCACACCCTGGAGAAGCCAAGCAGCAGACACCCCCAGCTCCTTCAGGGGCATTTATTTCCCGGTCAGAAAAGCAGGGACAGGCGCCTCTGCCTGAGCCTGGCAGACACAACACGAAGACCGGGGATGGGGCGGGGGAGGCACAGGAGATGGCTCTCAGCAATGTGTGCACTTGGTCCCTTGTTTGTTCCTGGCTGGGTCAGGGAAGGCCTGCCGGGGGTGGTGGCACTGAGAGCCTGGGGGAACAGGCGGCAGGCCAGTGGCCCAGGGACGGCACGGACGGAGGCAATAAATACTGATGGCCAGGCGGGGCTCCTGGCTGGGCCCAGGTGGGGTGGGTGAGGCTGTCCATCGAGGGCTCTTGGGGGGGGTGTGGGCTCTGGGCACTGCCCGCTGAGACAGAAAAGGCAGAGGCAGGACAATACCCAGCCTCCTGGATGGTACTGAGGTGACTTGAGTTTTGGCAATTTGGCTTTCCCCAAGCCGCCGGAGCCATCTCCACAGCCCTGTCCAGGGAAGGGGGCAGGCTGGCCAGGCACTGGTGAGCTGGGGAGCAGCAGCAGCACACCCCACGTGTCCCTGGGTCACTGGGTTCGCCACCGGGGAAGGGACGGGGAGGCCACATGCTCATGCAGACACAGGGAGTTAGAGGCTAGTGAGGCCCCACGGTACACTCCACATGTTAAGGCATCATGGTTAGACAGGACTGACAGCGACAAGGGGGCTGGCCAGGGAGCAGCGGGGCTGGAGGACGGCCCGGCCCCCACGAGGCCGTGCATCCCACACCCCAGCTCCACCCCGGAACAGCAGACGCACACGTCCAGGGGCAACCACGGGGCCTGGAGAATGGCTGCTCCGCTCCCTCCTGAAGCCAGGCCTCGGGTGTGACGGGGAGATAGAACCTGGGGGGCACAGAAAGGGCAGCAGAGGCCTGGCTGCGGCCTCTCTCCCCCACAGCACAGGCAGAAGCAGCAACGAGACAGGAGACCGAGGAGGCTGGGCCTGTGGGTGGGGGAGGGCTGAGGAGGGGGGTCGGAGGCACTCGGTTGAGCCAGGCTAGGGAGGCGGACCAGGGTGGGAGGGGCACGGAGGGCCTGTCAGCACTTTGGTATGGGGAGGGGAGGGGCTGGGGGGGACACATCCGCCTGTCCGTCGTCCGTCCGTCAGTCTGCCCTGCCCGCCTCTGGCTGGGCTCAGTCCTTCCAGTCCTTCTTGATGGTGAGATTCCACTCCCAGGACAGGTGGTCGGTCTTGTCGTCGTCTGTGAAGCGGGACTTGATGCTGTAGCTGCCCCGGGCCAGCATACCCTTGGGTGCCTCCTCCACGGGGGTCAGGAACTCGTACTCCTCGGCCCGGGGCCCATAGCTGCCTACCATGTAGTCAGTCTTGTCAACTGCGGCACAAGGAAGAGGGCGGTCAGCGGCCCTGCTTCCCCGCCTGGCAGCACGCACCCAAGCGGCCCCCTCTGCCCTGCCCGGGGCCCCACTCACTCTTGACGCCTTTCCTGTACGTATGCTGGATGTACTTCATGCCGGACACTATCTCTCTGTTAACCTGCAGGACCCGAAGCGAAGATCAGGGACGGTCGGCCCGGAACCCCAGCCCTAGCCCCGCCTCCATTCCCTGGCCACAGCAGCCTGTAGCTTACCCGGAAAGAGATTTTTATCCGGTACTCCACACCCTCTTTCAGCACAAACGACTGCTTCTTGAAGCTCTCCAGGTCGCCTGTTGGGGGGACCTCCTCCTCAATGCCCAGCAGCCCTGGGGCCCCCAGCCCTGCGCGAAGCCCCAGCCCTGCACGGCCCCCTGGCTGCACTTCCCGAGATCCCCACCAGGGGCCGCCCGAACCCCCGCGGCCGCAGGGCACTCACCCGTCAGGTCCAGCTCCAGGGGGCCCGGGGCAGAGCTGCACACCAGGGTCAGGCCAGTCACGACGACGTTGGGGACGTTGGGGTCTGGGGAGTGACAGCAGGTGAGGGCCCCACCCCCACCAGTGGAAGTAGGGGCTGGGGAGCGGCAAGACAGCTGGAGTGAACGGGCGGCCACCCGGCTCCCGCAGCCCAGACTCACCTGCGGAAACGGCCACGCGGCCCAGCAGGGCCTCCTTGTACTTTCGCAGGCTCTCGTCGTCCTTGTCCAGCTCCTGGATCTCCTGGATGCTCTTCTGGGCCGGGGGCTTGTAGTTGACCGAGTGCTCATCCTCCTCGTTCTCCGCTGCAATCTGGGCCAGCTGCTCGGCTGTGGGCTCCTGCTCAGCCATGCTCAAGCTTAGCCTGGGTCGGGACACCTGTGGGCGGGACGGTGACAGGCCTTGGACCTGGATCCCCAACGGAGGCGCACTTCTGAGCAGGAGTGTGGGCTGCAGCCGGAGCTCCAAAAGGGCTCCAAGGGGGCCACCTTCGCTCCTCTCCACCCCCGCGATTCCTGCTCAGGGGCATCCTCTGGGGCAGTGTGAGGTGCCCCCACCCCAGGTATAACATCTAAGACAAAATGGGAACTGCAGCCGATCCTGGGGAGAGAGGACACACCTCCCCCTCCACGATGGAGGAGGCAGCAGCCCCCTGTATGTGTGGGGCGGGGCTAGCAGGCCCCAGAATCAACCGGCAGGGCCCACACTAAACCCTCTCTTAGGGTCTTGCCGCTCTTGAGCTGCCCAGGCCCTCGCCCTACGGGGTAACGGGGCTCGGTATCCCTCAGTAGGGTTGCTCCTCTGGCCGTGGTAGTCACATGTAAACGTGTGTGGTCGGCTCAGCGTCATCTTTCAAACAGGATGCCCCTGGAGCTCGGATGTTAGGGGCAGCTAGAATACCGCATGGGGCCACCTGGAGACGGGGATCCTAAGTATCTCCGGTTTCTCCACAATTGTGAGGGTCTGTGACCTACAACTTGGGAGCTACCACAGCCACTCAGTACTCTCGGGTCCTCTTGTAGATCGTGGGCCCGGAGTGCCCGGGGCAGCACTGACCCGGCAGGGGGTCTGTCAGGCTCAGATCCTTCCCGGCAGCGTGGGAGGTGGGTCAGGGAGCAGCACACCCGGGACACCCAGGCCGGGGTCCAGGCCGCCCTGCTTCCTCCAGGCGCTGGGGCCTCCGCGCCGCGCGAGGATAGCCGTAGGCGCCGGGATCCTAGGGCGCGGCCCGCACTTCCGCAGGGCCCGCAATCCGTGCCGGGCGTGGCCCGGGCGCTGGGGGAGGCCGCGCCCCAATCCCCGCGTCGCCCCCGAACGCGATGGACCGCGGCTGCCGGCCCGGCGCCCCCCGCGTCCCCAGGGAGGGGCCCTGAGGTCTGGCCCGGGCCCCACGCGCCTCGGCGGCCATGAAAGAAGCTCCGGGCCGCTCGGGAGGGGCCGGCACTCCCCTGGTCCCCGCCGCCCCTCCGGCCCGGGACCCGCACGTGTGGCCGGGGCCGCCGCCGCCCGGTCCCGCCCCAGCCCCGCCCTAGCCCGCACCGCCCTGGCCCGCTGTCACCGCGCCCCCGCCCGCCGAGACCCTGCCGCGGGCTCAGGGCGGGGCGCGAACAAAGGCGGAAGCCCCCACCTCAGCGCCCCCCGCCCCCGCCGGCGCCGCCGGTCCCCGCCCCGACCCGCCGCCTCCGCCCCGCCGCCTCCGCCCCGCCACGGCCACTCACCGGAGGGTTCGGCCGCGCGGTTCAGGCTCCCTCCCGCACTAAATGACGAACGTCGTCGGCCGCCCCGCCCGCCCTGCCTGTCACTTCCGGGGTCACGAGACTTCCGCTCACTCGGGCGGGGAAGGCCAGGGCGCATGCGCGGCGCGCGGGTGGCCGGGGGCACGCCGTCGCCATCTTGCGGCCGGGCCTCGTGGGCGCGTTCCGCGTGGGTTCTGGCGTCGTCACCTTCCACCCCAAGCCCCGTCAGTGGTCACCTCTGTAAGCCAGGGCACTTCCCTACGCGAGCCCAGGGCGCCTGCACCCGGGAGGCGAGGTCCGGTCCCGCTTCTCGCCGCAGCCCAACCCGCGCCCACTCGAGGCCTGCGGCGGCCGCGTGGGCTGTGGAAGCCCGCGCAGGTGCAGTGCGCTGCCCTCCCCGGCCCAGTCGGTCCGACTGCGACTCTTGCTTCGGGGCCTAGTCACCTAGTCCCGGGACTTCGGGGAGGTAACGGGCACGGGGATTAAGTTCTCGTTAAACACGGGCGAGAGCGCTGGCGCGCGGGACGTTCCAGGGCCTTGGTGTCCCCCGTGGAAAGACAGGGCTGTGGGGCTAGGAGGAGCCCCTTGCACGCCCCGCGGAAAGCTCGTGGTGGGCGAGGGCGCAGCGGAGGTTTTTTTCTCCAGGCTGAGACAGAATTCGTGCGCCGCACGCGTGGCTGCCTGGCGCAGGCACCGCTGCAGGGACCCTTGTGTCCCTGAGGAATCCCGCGGCTCCTCAGGACCAGGAGGCAGGGAGCTCCTGGCACCGTGAGCAGATGAGGGGCTGCCTCAGCCTGGGCTTCACCGCAGACGCCCTGTTCCCCACTCCACTTGTTCCGAGATTTCACACATTCGCCCATAAGGGCCGTGTTGAAGTATCAGGAACGGCCGCATAACGTGAGTGGCCTGGCCCAGCAGCAGTGTTCGCACTCAGCCCTGGGCTCGCCTCTCCTGGAGGCCGAGCCCCTAAATGCCCTGCACCAGACACTGGGTGGGACGCTGCCCCTCGTCCAGCCTGCAGCACTTGTTAGGACTGTGGACTCGTTAACGTGGACGCCTCTTTTATTTATTGATTGATTATTTTTTTGAGACGTAGTCTCAGTGTCGCCCAGGCTTGAGTACAATGGCACAATCTCGGCTCACTGCAACCTCCACCTTTCAGGTTCAAGCGATTCTCCTGCCTCAGCCTCCAGAGTAGTTAGGATTACAAGTGTGAGCCAACATGCCCAGCTAATTTTTGTATTTTTAGTAGCGACAGGGTTTCACCATGTTGGCCAAGCTGGTCTCGAATTCCTGACCTCAGGTGATCCACCCAGCTCAGCCTCCCAAAGCGCTGGGATTACAGGCATGAGCCACCGGGGTGCCCAATCTTTTTTTTTTTTTTTTCTTCAAGGCAGGGTCTTGCTCTTTTGCCCAGGCTGGAGTGCAGTGGTACAATCTCAGCTTACTGCTGCCTCGATCTCCTGGGCTCAAGCAGTCCTTCCACCTCAGCCTCCCGAGTAGCTGGGACTACAGGTGTGCAACACCATGTCCAGCTAATTTTTTATTTTTTGTACAGACAGGGTCTCACTATGTTGCCCAGGCTGGTCTTGAACCCCTGAGCTCAAGCGATCCTCCTGCCTCAGCCTCCCAAAGTGCTAGGATTACAGGTGTGAGCCACCATGTCCGGCCACCCAGCCTCTTTTAATCACTCTTGAGCTCCATGCAGACAGGGCCCTGTCTGTTTGGCCCATACTGCCAGGCAACCCAGGCTGATCAAGAGAAGTGGAGACCACACGCACACACACACGCACAGCTGCTTTGTTCAGACACAGACATGAACACAGGAGGGCATTTTTGGGGACAGAACTATGCAAAATACCGAGCTTGGTGTCTTTTGAAAATTTCTGAATGTTGGAGGGATATTTGTGAGTTTCTGTAACTGAGTCACACTGTCAGTGCCATGTCATCAGCACAGCGTTTCCTAATCAGGTGTGAAATGCTTCACTGGTAAAGACTCAGAGCCCCTGTGCAGGTGATCATGTTGCCCAACTTTCCAATAACCCAAGTGCTTTTAAAAAAAAACTGTTGGGCCAGGCGCGGTGGCTCACGCCTGTAATCCCAGCACTTTGGGAGGCCGAGGCGGGTGGATCACGAGGTCAGGAGATCGAGATTGTCCTGGCTAACACGGTGAAACCCCGTCTCTACTAAAAATACAAAAAATTAGCCAGGCGTGGTTGCAGGTGCCTGTAGTCCCAGAGCTACTCGGGAGGGTGAGGCAGGAGAATGGCGTGAACCCAGGAGGCGGAGCTTGCAGTGAGTGGAGATCTCGCCACTGCACTCCAGCCGGGGCGACAGAGCTAGACTCCGTCAAAATAAATAAATAAATACATAAATAAAATAAAAAGATTCGATTGTGTGGATATACATTTTGTTTGTAACCATTCCAGTTGGCAAATATTTGGTTTCTTTTTTGTCCATTATGAATAATACTGCCATAAACATTTACGAACATTATAAACCATTATAAATGTTGCATTAAGCCTTTTCATGAATATGTGCTTTCATTTCTCTTGGGTAGATTCCTGAGTGGAAGTCCCCAAATGTTTTCCAATGTAGGTGTGCCACTTTGCACCCCCTAGCAACGCTGGGCTGCTCCAGGTGGCCACAGGCTCAGCAATACCTGCTGTGCTTGATCCCAGCGTACAAGTGTGAAGCAGTGTCGTGTCACACTGTGAGTCCCAGCTGTACAAGTGTGAAGCAGTGTCGTGTCACACTGTGAGTCGCAGCTGTACAAGTGTGAAGCAGTGTCGTGTCACACTGTGAGTCGCAGCTGTACAAGTGTGAAGCAGTGTCGTGTCACACTGAGTCCCAGCTGTACAAGTGTGAAGCAGTGTCGTGTCACACTGTGAGTCCCAGCTGTACAAGTGTGAGGCAGTGTCGTGTCACACTGTGAGTCCCAGCTGTACAAGTGTGAGGCAGTGTCGTGTCACACTGTGAGTCCCAGCTGTACAAGTGTGAGGCAGTGTCGTGTCACACTGTGAGTCCCAGCTGTACAAGTGTGAGGCAGTGTCGTGTCACACTGTGAGTCCCAGCTGTACAAGTGTGAGGCAGTGTCGTGTCACACTGTGAGTCCCAGCTGTACAAGTGTGAGGCAGTGTCGTGTCACACTGTGAGTCCCAGCTGTACAAGTGTGAGGCAGTGTCGTGTCACACTGTGAGTCCCAGCTGTACAAGTGTGAGGCAGTGTCGTGTCACACTGTGAGTCCCAGCTGTACAAGTGTGAGGCAGTGTCGTGTCACACTGTGAGTCCCAGCTGTACAAGTGTGAAGCAGTGTCGTGTCACACTGTGAGTCCCAGCTGTACAAGTGTGAGGCAGTGTCGTGTCACAGTGAGTCGCAGCTGTACAAGTGTGAAGCAGTGTCGTGTCACTGTGAGTCGCAGCTGTACAAGTGTGAAGCAGTGTCGTGTCACACTGTCGCAGCTGTACAAGTGTGAAGCAGTGTCGTGTCACACTGTGAGTCGCAGCTGTACAAGTGTGAGGCAGTGTCGTGTCACACTGTGAGTCCCAGCTGTACAAGTGTGAGGCAGTGTCGTGTCACACTGTGAGTCCCAGCTGTACAAGTGTGAGGCAGTGTCGTGTCACACTGTGAGTCCCAGCTGTACAAGTGTGAGGCAGTGTCGTGTCACACTGTGAGTCCCAGCTGTACAAGTGTGAGGCAGTGTCGTGTCACACTGTGAGTCCCAGCTGTACAAGTGTGAGGCAGTGTCGTGTCACACTGTGAGTCCCAGCTGTACAAGTGTGAGGCAGTGTCGTGTCACACTGTGAGTCCCAGCTGTACAAGTGTGAGGCAGTGTCGTGTCACACTGTGAGTCCCAGCTGTACAAGTGTGAGGCAGTGTCGTGTCACACTGTGAGTCCCAGCTGTACAAGTGTGAGGCAGTGTCGTGTCACACTGTGAGTCCCAGCTGTACAAGTGTGAGGCAGTGTCGTGTCACACTGTGAGTCCCAGCTGTACAAGTGTGAGGCAGTGTCGTGTCACACTGTGAGTCCCAGCTGTACAAGTGTGAGGCAGTGTCGTGTCACACTGTGAGTCCCAGCTGTACAAGTGTGAGGCAGTGTCGTGTCACACTGTGAGTCCCAGCTGCACTTCCCCAATGAGTCTTCCTGGGCAGAAACCTATTTAAATCTTTTGCTCATTTTTAATTGGGCTGTCTGATTAAGTTATGAGTACTTACATATCCTGTATACAGTCCTTTATCAGATATATGAGGCTGGGCGCTGTGGCTCACGCCTGTAATCCCAGCACTTTGGGAGGCCGAGGCGGGTGGATCACCTGAGGCCAAGAGTTCGAGACCAGCCTGGCCAGCATAGCAAAAAAACTGTCTCTACCAAAAATACAAAAATTAGCCGGGTGTGGTGGTGCACGCCTGTAGTCCCAGCTATTCGGGAGGCTGAAGCAACACAATCGCTTGATCCCAGAAGGCAGAGGCTGCAGTGAGCTGAGATTGCCCCATTGCACTCCAGCCTGGGCAACAAGAGCAAAACTCTGTCTCCAAAAGAAAAAGGTGATTTGCAGACATTTTATGTGGTTTGTCTTTCATTTTCTTAATGATGTCTTCTCAAGGGCAAAACCTTTTATTCTAGTGCAGTAGTTTTTTCCACATGGTGCATGCCTTTGCTATCCTAAGAACTCCTGAGCTGAGGTAGGCGGATCACTTGAGCCTGTGATGTCGAGGCTGCAGTCAGCTATGATTGTACCACTGCACTCCAGCCTGGGTGACAGAGACCCTGTCTCAAAAACAAACTCTTAGCCCAACCGGATATTGTAAAGATTCTCTCTCATATTTTTTCTGTGATCTTCTGCTATATTTTATGTTTGTTGACATTTAGATATACAGTCCGTATTTGGGTTAACTTTTCGTATGGAGTGAACATCTTTTCTGTGTGTAGGAACATCCACCTGTCCTGGCACCCCTTGTTGAGAAACTGTTGTTTCCCCCAATGCAATGTCTCACCGCCTTTGTTGAAAATTTATTCACCATAGGCCGGGTGCAGTGGCTCACGCCTGTAATCCCAGCACTTTGGGAGGCCAAGGCAGGCGCAACACCTGAGGTCAGGAGTTTGAGACCAGCCTGCCCAATGTGGTGGAACCCCGTCTCTACTAAAAATACAAAAATTAGCCGGGCGTGGTGGCACATGCCTGTAGTCCCAGCTACTCGTGAGGCTGAGGCGGGAGAATGGTGTGAACCCGTGAGGCAGAGGTTTGCAGTGAGCCAAGATCGTGCCATTGCACTCCAGCCTGGGCAACAAGAGCAAAATTCCATCTCAAAAAAAAAAAATTTTATTCATGTAAATCGAAGGGTTTATTACAAAAATTAGCTGGGCATGGTGGCGCACACCTGTAGTCCCAGCTACTCTGGAGGCTGAGGTGGGAGGATCACCTGAGCCTGGGAGGTCAAGGCTGCAGTGAGCTGTGATCATGCCACTGCACTCCAGCCTTGGTGACAAAAGGAGACCCTGTTGCTGGGCATGGTGGCTCATGCCTGTAATCCCAGCACTTTGGGAGGCCGAGGTGGGTGGATCACCTGAGGTCAGGAGTTCAAGACCAACCTGGCCAACATGGTGAAACGTGGTCTCCACTAAAAAATATAAAACTAGCCAGGCATGGTGGCACATGCGTGTAATCCTAGCTACTTAGGAGGCTGAGGCAGGAGAATTGCTTGAAACCGGGAGGCAGAAGTTGCAGTAAGCCGTGCGTGATAGCGCCATTGCACTCCAACCTAGGTGACAAGAGCAAAACTCTGTCTCCAAAAAAAAACCAAAAAAAGGCCAAGTGCGGTGGCTCACGCCTGTAATCCCAGCACTTTGGGAGGCTGAGGCAGATGGATCACCTGAGGTCAGGAGTTCAAGACCAGCCTGGCCAACATGGTAAAAATCCCATCTCTACTAAAAATACAAAATTAGCCGGGCCTGGTGGTAGGTGCCTGTAATCCCAGGTACTCGGGAGGCTACGGCAGAATTATTGCTTGGACCTGGGAGGCAGATGCTGCAGTGAGTTGAGATGGCACCATTGCACTCTAGCCTGGGCAGCAGAGAGACTGTGTCTCTCAAAAAAAAAAAAAAAAAAAAAGAGACAGACAGACATATATGTCTTTGCCAATGCTACGTCCTAAAATGATGGCATCACATTAACTGGCTTTCTTGCATTACTAAAAGGATGAACTTTTAAAATAATTTTGTTATTTAAAAACCTTGTTTATTTTTATTTGTTGAGATGGAGTCCTGCTCTGTTCCCCAGGCTGGAGTGCAGTGGTGCGATCTTGGCTCACCACAACCTCCACCTCCCAGGTTGAAGCAATTTTCCTGCCTCAGCCTCCCAAGTAGCTGGGACTACAGGCACGCACCACCATGCCCAGCTAGTTTTTGTATTTTTAGTAGAGGCAGGGTTTCACCATGTTGGCCAGGCTGGTCTTGAACTCCCGACGTCGTAATCCGCCTGCCTCAGCCTACCGAAGTGCTGGGATTATAGATGTGAGCCACCGTACCCAGCCAGAAACAACTTGGTTTTTTATTTTTCTTTTGAGACGGAGTCTGGCTCTGTTGCCCAGACTGGAGTGCAATAGTGCGATCTCGGCTCACCGCAACCTCCGCCTCCCGGGTTCAAGCGATTCTCTCCTGCCTGAGCCTCCTGAGGAGCTTGGGACTACAGGCACACGCCACCACGCCCAGCTAATTTTTGTATTCTTAGTAGAGACGGGGTTTCACCATTTAGGCCAGGATGGTTTTGATCTCTTGACCTTGTGATCCCCCCGCCTCAGCCTCCCAAAGTGCTGGGATTACAGGCGTGAGCCCCTACACCCGGCCGAAACAACTTTTTAAGATAGAATCTATGTTGTTCAGGCTGGATTCAAGTTCCTGGGCTCAAGTGATCCTCCTACCTCAGCCTCCCAAGCAGCTGGGATAGGCATGTACCACTTCGTCCAGCTTCCGGCTTTTTCCATGGTTGTAAACTGCCTATTCATGTTCTTGGTGGTAAATGTTTCCCAAGGTTGTTTGTCTTGAATTTGTGAGATTGTCTGATTTACAGAAGTTTTTGTTTGAGAGTCTTGCTCTGTCACCCAGGCAGTACAGTGGCACAATCTTGGCTCAGTGCATCCTCCACCTCTGGAGCTCAAGGGATCCTCCCACCTCATCCTCCCGAGTAGTTGGGACCACAGGTGGCACCATCATGCCCAGTTAATTTTTTTCTTTTTCTTTATGTTACAGCAATGAGTCTGGGTACTTTTTGCATTTTTAAAATTTTTTTTGTAGAGATGGGTTTTGCCATGTTGCCCAGGTTGGTGACTTACAGAAGTTTCTTTTTTTTCCTTTTCTTTTTTTTTTTTTTTTTTGAGACGGAGTCTCGCTGTCGCCCAGGCTGGAGGGCAGTGGCCGGATCTCAGCTCACTGCAAGCTCTGCCTCCTCGGTTTACACCATTCTCCTGCCTCAGCCTCCCGAGCAGCTGGGACTACAGGTACCCACCACCACACCCAGCTAATTTTTTGTATTTTTAGTAGAGACGGGGTTTCACCATGTTAGCCAGGATGATCTCGATCTCCTGACCTTGTGATCTGCCCGCCTCGGCCTCCCAAAGTGCCGGGATTACTGGCATGAGCCACCGCGCCCGGCCTACAGAAGTTTTAAAAAGTCCTTACTGTCCTGCAAAGATAGGGACTCTTTTTTACCTAACAATACCATGAACACACCCACCAAAACTGACAATGCTTTCTGACATCTAATAGTCTCTGCTCAATTTTCCCCAAGTCTCTTCTTGCAATTGTGTCCCCACATCAGGATCTGGACAGAGGCCGCGCTGTGCCCTGGGATGCCCACTGCCTCTATTTCCTCTTCTGCGCTTGGTGCCACCCAGGCGTCCAGGAGCCAGTGTGTTTTGCTGACAATGTCCTGTGTTCTGGATTTGCTGGGCTGAACCCTCCAGGTGTCCTGTGAACCCTCTCCCATCCTCTGCACTTCTTAGGCAGGATAAGCCCAGTTCGAGTTTCAGAGGTGGTGCTGGGGGCCTCCTGCTGCTTCACGTCATTGGACTTGTCTTCTGGTCCTACCTGTAGTGAGGTATGGTTGGTTCTGGGAAGCTGGGCTGGTCCACCCATTATCAGTGGCCTCCTCAACTGTCATCTTCAATTTTCACTGTTTCTCACATGCATCATTTTATTGGACACTTCAAAGTGGCGATTTTCTAATTTTGGGTTTTTTTTTTTTTTTTTTTTTTTTTTTTTTGAGAGAGTCTTGCTCTTTTGCCCAGGCTGGAGTGCAGTGGCGCACTCTCGGCTCACTGCAACCTCCACCTCCTGAGTTCAAGTGATTCTCATGCCTCGGCCTCCCAAAGTGCTGGAGTTACAGGCGTGAGCCACCGTGCCTGGCCTGATTTTCTAATTATTTCTGTATTTCTTAGCTGGAATTATTTCTTTTTTTTTTTTTTTTAAAGGACCCCGTCATCAATTGTTGCCCCAAAATTATAGAGTTCATACAGAAAAGACAAATTAAATGCCCGATTCTTTCCTTTTATTTGCCAATTTTTATGAGTCAGTGCCTTACAACTTCCAAAGGTAAACATGAGGCTTCTTTCCTTAAGCATCATCATGAACTCTTAGATGTTGATTTATTCAACACAAACTAAAAAAGGAATGTTAAGTCTTAAGATATCATTAATACTAACTTGCACTACTTGTTTATGAAGGATTTATATACTAAATAGAATATATGCTCACATTTTTATATGTAGATATTAATTTACAAGTAATTAACATGCTAAAACATTTTATAATTCGCTTCAATAACGTGTATAGATAACACAAAAATTAACTCTGGCCTACCTTAGGCTACATGATCACAGACAAGCTGATGTAATTAAAATGAGAAGATTTATTTCTTGGTACTTTCATGGCTTTATTTTTACATTAAAGTCTTTTATGATGTATTATTTATTGCTATCTTCCACCAAATGCTTGGCCAGTCAATCCCAGGGTGATCTTAATAATAACTAATACATGTAAACCATAAACATTTATGAAAATTATATATCCTCATATAAATTTCATAATAACATATGTAAGTTACAAAAGAAAGAAAAAGTCAACGAGGATATGGGGGAAGCCAAAAGGAATACAGACTAACAAATGCACCTCACTATGTACAAATTATGCAAATCACATAATTTGTAGGAGGAGGTGGAAAGAAAGAAAAGAACTCATCTAGGCAACTTTTGAAACCAGTACTTAGATGCTACAGGTCAAACACAAAAACAACAGTACACGATTAAGGAAGTAAGGTGCCTACATAGTGACTGCGCCTCCCGGGGGCACAGGTTGAACAGTTCACCTACAGCACTGACATGGCCTAAGCGAATGTCCTGTCAATCTGAGAGCCAGGTTTCTCCCTGTCACAGGAAGAAACTACACATAAGGAAGGGGGCAGGTGAGACAGGAACAGCAGGAACTAGACAGCTACAGAAACCAACAGGGCGGGTAAATGCACAAGCACGTGTCATAGATCCACTTCCCAGCTCTGTCCCAGGAGGGCCCAGAAGCAACAAGCACAGCCAGTGCCCAGGTCTTGGTTGCTAAATCCCAGTCTCCAGTGAGGGAGGGCTCCCTGGAGAAGCAGCTGGGTGCAGAGCTGGGACAAGGAAAACTGAAGACATCCCAAAATAAACAAGTGCTTAAATAAGGATAGGGCACAGGAGACAATCTCCAGGAGCTCCCAATGGCCAAAGCGTGGAAACAGTATCAGATTATGACTCACAGAATCCAACAAACAGCCCTTGCGTTCATACTGACATATAAAGAAAGAAATCGTAGGTCAGGCGCAGTGGCTCATGCCTTTTGGGAGGCCAAGGCGGGCGGATCACTTGAGCTCGAAAATTTGAGACCAGCCTGAGCAACATGGGGAAACCCCATCTCTACAAAAAATACAAAAAGTCAGCTGGGCATGGTGGTGAGCACCTGTGGTTCTGGTTACTCAGGAGGCTGAGATGGGAGATCACGTGAGTCCGGGAGGTCGAGGCTGCAGTGAGCCGTGATCGAGCCACTGCACTGCAGCCTGAGCCGCAGAACAAGACCCTGTCTCAAAAAAAAAAAAAAAAAGGGAAAAAAGCTGAAGGGACTGCTCTTTCTTAGAGATGAATTCCAATTAATAAACGTCAAAGGAATGAGGAAAATGCAAAAATCACCTTTGAAAACTAAGTTAATAATTACTGCATTGCAAGACCCACCAGTGGATGCTGAAATTAATTAGTGGGTAGGCCGGGCACGGTGGCTCACGCCTGTAATCCTAGCACCTTGGGAGGCTGAGGCAGGTGGACTGCCTGAGCTCAGGAGTTGGAGACCAGCCTGGGCAACACGGTGAAACCCCGTCTCTACTAAAAATAAAAAAAATTACCTGGGCATGGTGGCGCGTGCCTGTAATCCCAGCTACTTGGGAGGCTGAGATGGGGGAATTGCTTGAACCTGGGAGGCGGAGGTTGCAGTGAGCTGAGATGGCGCCATTGCACTACAGCCTCGGCAAGAGTGAGACTCCATCTCAAAAAAAAAAAAAAAAAGTGGGTAAAACTTGGAAGTGAAACAGACATTCACTTAGTCTGGAAGTATCTCCCCAAGGTATTTATGGATGACAAAGGGAAAACAGTAACTATGTAGGGGAAAAGCCCCGGCAGCCGCTGCCACCACCTGAACTAACAGGACCAGGAGTTGGACAGACTGACATTGCATATCTCCACTATGCATTGAGAAGATGACATCCCAGCTGTGGTATTCATGCCAAAAAATAAAATAAACCAGCAGGGCGTGGTGGCTCAGGCCTGTAATCCCAGCACTTTTGGGAGGCCAAGGCGGATGGATTATGAGGTCAGGAGTTCAAGACCAGCCTGGCCAGCATGGTGAAACCTTGTCTCTACTAAAAATACAAAAATTAGCCGGGCGTGGTGGTGGGTGCCTATAATCCCAGCTACTCAGGAGGCTGAGGAAGGAGAATCTCTTGAACCTGGGAGGCAGAGATTGCAGTGAGCTGAGATTACACCACCGCACTCCAGCTTAGGAGACAGAGAAAGACTCCGTCTCAAAAAAAAACAAAAAACAAAAAACAAAACCTTGTCCAGTCATAAGGTCAGAGTCCCCAGTGTGAGGGACATTCTACAAAATAGCTGAGAGTACCCTTTAAAAGTGTCAAGGTCATAAAAGACAAAAGCTTCTATAAATCTGAATATAAAAATAACACTTCAGAAAATTCATAAATAGAGAAATAGGCTGACATTAATAGGCTATGTTCGGTGTGGTGGCTCAGGCCTGTAATTCCAACACTTTGGGAGACCAAGGCAGGAGGATCCCTGGAGCGCAAGAGTTCGAGACCAACCTGGGCAACATAGTGAGACCCCATCTATACAAAGTTTTAAAAATCAGCCAGGCGCGGTGGTGGGTGTCTATAGTCCCAGCTACTAAGGAGGCTGAGGTGGGAGATCCCTTGATCCCGGGAGTTCCAGGATGCAGTGACCTGTGTTTGCGCCACTGCACTGTAGCCTGGACATCAGAGGGAGACCTTGTCTCAAAACACAATTTTTCAAAAATTTAGTTTTTTTAAAAAAGATATTGAGATGCTACAATGTCCATTTCAGGAAGAATATCATAGCACTTTTGAGACAAGTTTTTCTTTTTTTTTTTTGAGACACAGTCTCGCTGTCACCCAGGCTGGAGTGCAGTGGTGCAATCTTGGCTCACTGCAAGCTCTGCCTCCTGGGTTCACGCCATTTTCCTGCCTCAGCCTCCCCAGTAGCTGTGACTACAGGTGCCCGCCACCACGCCTGGCTAATTTTTTGTATTTATAGTAGAGACGGGGTTTCACCATGTTAGCCAGGATGGTCTCGATCTCCTGACTTTGTGATCTGCCTGCCTCAGCCTCTCAATGTGCCGGGATTACAGGCATGAGCCACTGCGCCCAGCCTGAGACAAGTTTTTCTACAAAATGTAATGACATTAAGGTAATATGAAGAGACATGATCCTCATCTTTATGTAACTGGAGTTCAGGTATTCATTACGCTCAACAATATCAACCTTTTATGATGCTATTTTGTTGAATGTGATAAATGCCACTGATAATAGGACATTTAATTCCATTTAGAATATCTGTATTTCCAAGTAAAGTCCTAAATCTGCCAGGGTGGAGATTTATCCATGGTAAAGTCTATTCAATCCAGATATAAAAAAGATAGAGATTGAGGGCCAGGCGCGGTGGCTCACACCTGTAATCCCAGCACTTTGGGAGGCCGAGGTGGGCGGATCACAAGGTCAGGAGATCAAGACCAGCTTGGCCATGGTGAGACCCTGTCTCTACTAAAAATACAAAAATTAGCTGGGCATGGCGGCACGTGCCTGTAATCCCAGTCACTTGGGAGGCTGAGGCAGGAGAATTGCTTGAACGGGGACCCGGGAGGCAGAGGCTGTTGTGAGCTGAGATTGCACCACTGCACTCCAGCCTGGGCTACAGAGCGAGACTCTGTCTCAAAAAAAAAAAAAAAAAAGAGAGAGATTAAAGACATTTAAGAAAAAGATTACAAAGAAGAAACTGCAAAGCAAAATCACAACAAGATATTACTTCACACCCAGTAGGATGACTAAACTAAAAAAGGTAAGTGTTGGTGAGAATGTGGAGAAACTGGAACCCTCATACATTGCTGGTAGAAATATAAAATGCTGCAGCTGCTTTGGAAAAGTCTGGCAGTTCCTCAAAAAATTAAACAGTTACCTCATGACCCGGCAATTCTACTCGAGAATTGAAAAGATGTTAATATAAAATGTACACAAAAATGTTCACAGCAGCATTATTCTTATAAAGCCACGGAGTGGAGACAACCCAAATGTCCATGAACAGATGGACAAAAAAAAAAATATGCGGTATATCCATGTCAGTAGTCGGCCATAAAAAGGAACAGTCTTAGACATGGTACAACACAGATGCACCTTAAAAATGCTGGCTGGGGACAGGCGCAGTGGCTCACACCTGTAATCCCAGCACTTTGGGAGGCTGAGGCGGGCAGATCACGAGGTCAGGAGATAGAGACCATCCTGGCTAACAAGGTGGAACCCCATCTCTACTAAAAATACAAAAAACTAGCTGGGCATGGTGGCTGCTGCCTGTAGTCCCAGCTACTCAGGAGGCTGAGGCAGGAGATTGGCATGAATCCAGGAGGTGGAGCTTGCAGTGAGCCGAGATCGCGCCACTGCACTCCATCCTGGGCAACAGAGCAAGACTCCGCTTCAAAAAAAAAAAAGTAAGAAAGAAAAAGAAAAAAAAATAACCGGGCAAGGTGGCAGGTACCTGTAATCCCAGCTACTTGGGAGACTGAGGCAGGAGAATTGCTTGAACCCAGGAGGCGGAGGTTGCAGTGAGCCGAGATTACGCCATGGCACTCCAGCCCAAGTGACAAGAGTGAAACTCCATCTCAAAAAAAAAAAAAAGAAAAGAAAAAAACTTGCTGGGCGTGGTGGCATGTGCCTGTGGTCCCAGCTACTTGGGAGGCTGAGGTGGGAAGATTGCTTGAGCCCAGGAGTTTGCATTTACAGTAAGCTATGATTGAGCTACCACACTCCAGCCTACAGAGGGAGACCCTGTCTCTTGAAAAAAGAAACCTGGTCGGGCGCGGTGGCTCACGCCTGTAATCCCAGCACTTTGGGAGGCCGAGGGGGGCGGATCACAAGGTCAGGAGGTCGAGACCATCCTGGTGACCACGGTGAAACCCCGTCTCTACTAAAAATACAAAAAATTAAGCCGGGCGTGGTGGCGGGCACCTGTAGTCCCAGCTACTCGGGAGGCTGAGGCAGGAGAATGGCGTGAACCTGGGAGGCGGAGCTTGCAGTGAGTGGAGATTGCGCCACTGCACTCCAGCCTGTGTGACAGAGGAAGACTCCGTCTCAAAAAAACAAAAACAAAAAAAACCATAGGCTGGGCGCAGTGGCTCACGCCTGTAATCCCAGCACTTTGGGAGGCCCAGCTGGGCGGATCATGAGGTCAGGAGCTCGAGACCATCCTGGCTAACCCAGTGAAACCCCATCTCTACTAAAAATACGAAAAACTAGCTGGGCATGGTGGCGGGTGCCTGTAGTCCCAGCTACTCAGGAGGCTGAGGCAGGAGAATCGATTCAACCCGGGAGGCGGAGGTTGCAGTGAGGTGAAATCATGCCACCACACACGTCTGGGAAACAGGAACGAAACTCCATCTCAAAAGAAAAAAACAAAAAACAAAAAAACAACCTCTAAAATGAAAGACTGTATCCCTAGATTGCTGAGAGGTAAATGAAATGTATGTAGAACATCCAGCAGAGGTGCAGCCTCAGACACTGGCTGACCATTTGTGCAACCTGAGAGAGGCGTGCTCTTGCAGCTTGAGTTCCAACCATGCCCCACACTCCACTCCCATTAGGCTACACTGCAACCTATCACTTGTATGTTTCCTATATTAGACCATCAGTTCACTGCATGTTAAGAACCAAAAGTTACCATTTACATGACAACTCTGTTGCCAGGTACAGACATAGCCATCTCACGAGATCTAAAAGGATGTCTGAGAGCAACATTGTAGCCCTTTAACCCACCTGAGGCTGAACAGGATTCAATCAGCTGCCCAGTGTAGACTGCTCCTTAGATCTCCATGCACACCAGCCAGAAGCCAGAGCACTGTGGGAGCGTGTGCACACTCACACCCGAGACCCTCTCCAGGGACCTCAGGCTGAAGACGGAGCTGGGCAGACCATGAGCCACCCTGGAAGAGCTCCAAGTCCCACAGGAATGCTGCCTGTCCTGCCCGGGGCTGGCCAGTTCCTACTCTCAGCCCATGCCGGCCAGGGAAAGGGACCGGGAAGAACAGGGCTTCCCTTTTCTCCCCACCCTGAGTGTAATTTCGCTTGGCGACACTTAAGTCATGTGTCCAACCTGGGCCAATCCCTGTGCTTTCTTTTTTTGCCCCGAGACGGAATTGTGCTCTTTTTCACCCAGGCTGGAGTGCGATGGCGCAATCTCGGCTCACTGCAACCTCCACCTCCTGGGTTCAAGCGATTCTCCTGCCTCAGCCTCCGGAGTAGCTGGGATTACAGGTGCATGGCACCATGGGACCACAGGACAGCCAGAGGCAGAGGGGGTTCCCCAAGTGCCCATGGGGCACAGGCTGCCGGTTCAGTTTGTCAGCCATAGCTCGCTGTCTGAGCAAAGCATCACTCAGTCACCATGTGGGGGGCAGCAGGGCACTGGGCAGTGTGGAGTGTCCGCCCTGCAAGGCCCTGTGCCCGGAGGACTGGCAGCACCCTTCAAGAGGGGACCAGACAGCCCAGCTGGCCAAGGCCTCATGTCTACTTGCTGTCTGTGCAGTCAGTGGAAGAGCCCCGCTCTTCTTTCTCTCACAAGCACCCTGATGGGACAATAAATTAAATAGTCCTCTGGCCTTGGAAGTAAAATAAGGTTTTGTGTTTTATGAATAAGGAAATGAAGATTGGGTATGATGAGGCTCGGCCCAGCTACCTGACCTGCTGCCCACCAGAAGCCCCGGTGGCTTCCAGACCCAGCCTCTACCCTAGTTATAAATGGCCAGCCCCACCTCCACCACAGGCACAGAATCAGGTCATTCTCCTTTGACCACTCGGCAGCACCTGCCTCAATGACCCCACCACTGGCCCCCCAGCAAATACCAGCTGTTGCTTCTATGACATCATTCTCTCTACTTCCTTTACCTCCAACCCTCCCAAGACCATGCCACATATGGACACTACTTCGACGTGTCCACGTGCTATCAGCTGACAAACTGGAGAGGTCCGGCTCTAGGCAACGCTCTCCTGCGGGCCAGCTGGTGCCTCTGCCCAGCCTGTCCAATGCTGACGCCCCTCAGCTGGCTCCTTCCTGGGGCCTTCTCTCCAATGACACCTACCCACCCAGTTCCCCAAGGCCTCATAATACTTCATTCCCATGCCCCTCACTCCCGAGAATGCCAGGAAGTCCCAAATCCTGGTCATTCCTCCCTCCAAATGCCTGTTACACCACTACTGCACAACCAAAGCAATGCTGTTTGTCAGTCCTGTCATTTGTCACACCCTGCAGGGGCTGACCACACCAGTCCATCAGGTGCCCTCTCCACTTCCTAAGCAGCAGGGAGCCAGTCCTAGCACAGCCCCAGAGAGCAGACCCCCTGCCTGGTATGGGCCTGCTCAGGCCTTGCTCCAACACCGAGGCCCAGGCCAAGGGCACCTGCTTGGGGATAACCTGACTCTCACTGCACTGATGACATTTTCTGTCACATTCACAGCGACTACAGCTGGGGACTTAGTAATCCTTTCTCCTGCTAGACTGGGCTTCTGGAAGGGCCAAGATTAGTCATCCTGTTCATCTGGGTTCCTAGACTGTGGCCCTGGCTGGCATGGGGCAAGCTGCTTAGATGGCAGCTGCTGATCTGTAGTGACATCTGTGACCGACAGCGAAAGAACCACCTTTAGTCACACTCCCTTGCCCATGACTCAGCCAGGCCCATCCCAGCGTGGAAGCAAGCTTAGCCTGGGATGTGTGCCCGCAGGAGCCGCTGGTGCAGGGAAAGGTTTCTGCAGACAGGCATGCATTCCTGTCTGTCTCTCCACTACCACTGCCCACTGCCCTGGTCTTCCTTACATCCCAGCTGTGGGACAGTGGGGTCAGGCAGAACTCTGGAGCTCCCTTGTCCCCCTTCCCATCTCATTCTCAAAGTGCTGTCACCAACCCAACATCAGGGGGCACAAGGCTCTCTCTCCACTCTCCAGCTTGGAGTGCAGTGGCGTGATAATGGCTCACAGCAGCCTCAACCTCCAGGGCTCAAGCGATCCTCCCACCTCAGCCTTTAGAATAGCTGAGACCACAGGAGCACGCCACCACACTCAGCTAACTTTTGTATTTTTAGTAGAGATAGGGTTTTGCCATGTTGCCTAGGCTGGTCTCGAACTTCTGGGCTCAAGAGATCCTTCTGCCCTGACCTCCCAAAGTGCTGGGATTACAGGTATCAGGCGTTGCCCTACTCCTTTTTGAGACGGAGTTCACTCTTGTTGTCCAGACTGGAGTGCAATGGCACAATCTCGGCTCACTGCAACCTCCACCTCCCTGGTTCAGGCGATTCTCCAGCCTCAGCCTCCCAAGTAGCTGGGATTACAGGCATGCACCACCACACCCAGCTAATTTTGTATTTTTAGTAGAGACGGCGTTTCGCCATGTTGGCCAGGCTGGTCTTGAACTCCTGACCTCAGGTGATCCGCCTGCCCCAGCTTCCCAAAGTGCTGGGATTACAGGCGTGAGCCACCGCGCCCAGCCGCCCCACTCTTAAATGGACGGATTGTCACAGCTTCCACCAGCCACTTCATCAAATATACAACTAAGAGAGGATCCTCATGCCTTGCTCCGTGGCAAGGTTAAAAACAACAACAACAAAAAAACAAACAGAAAAAGGAATTACACTACAAAGTCAAAACTGCTGAATCCACGTTTCTCTGAAAACCAGAGTACAAGAAGGAAAGGAACAGCCCAGAGATGTTCTGGCTGTGGGAAGCCTGTGGACGGCACACAGGGCAGCCATCCCACCCCAACCTCCCCTCACCTGGAGGCACAGGCACAAGGGTCAACAGGTGGCTCCCGGGCAAAGGTGTCCTCCCACCTGGTGAGTTAGAGAGGAAGGTGTTAGGTGTGAGGCAGGAAAGAAGATAAGAAAGGAGGCAGGCAGCTTTGGCCCTCCAGGAGCGGGGACCCCCCCGCCACCCCCACAACCCATGCCAGCTTCAGGTGTCCAACACCAGATGGGGCTGCTCCCTCCATCCCCAACTCAGGTTCTCCCACCCCCTCCCAGCTGGACAGACACCAAAATCCTGGCCCAGGCCTGGACTCCAACAGTGGGACGAATCAAACAGTTCCAGTTCTACACACATTTCTATTTTATTATGGAAAAGGTGGAAACGCCACCTTCTCCACAACAGCAACCAGTAAAATTTATCCCAAAAATAACTCGGTACAAAACAGGTCTGTTTCAGAATTAAAAAAAAAAAAAAAGAAAAAAAAAAACCTTTACATGAGTTTTTAAATCCTATTTTAAAACATAAAAGAAACAAATCCATCATTGGCCGCACAGCCCCAGCCACCGCCCCCCAACCAGGGAGCAAGAGGAGACGCCTGGGTCCTGTTCCGCACACGGATTTGCTGGTCTGTTTAACTGGTGTCCATCTGAAACACAGAGGAGAAAGAGGCTCGCATTCACAGGAGGCCTGCTCCCCACTGTGGCTTTGACCAGGCCCCCAGCTGGCTCCCCCGGGACTCACTCTCGCATTATAGGCGTCCAGCTGGGCATCCAGCTCCTCTGCCGAAAGCTGCTGCTTTGAATTCCTGCCGGCACCTCTGCCTCTTCCACGGGCGCCTCCACGGGTGCCTCTCCGGGTGCCTCCACCACCACCAAAACCTCCAGCGCCACGGTTTCTAGTCATGCCACCTCTGTTTACGCTAGCAAGGAAAACGAAACTGTTCACATACCTGGAAGGACCCCAAAAGCGATGCAGCCACACCCTCGGCCAATACCCTTCCCCAGAGGCCCCGGAAGTCACCTCTGTGCAGGTCTCCGCTGTGTGTCAATCTGTGATGTGACAAGCTGAATGTTCATGGGGCGGCCTGCGGCAAAGAATACAAGAAGGCACGTTCTATTGAGAGGCTCTGAAACCAACCCAGCTGGCACCACACCCTGGTCTCCATGCAAACACTGGAAAGGGCCTCTGTGCGTCTCAAATGCCCCCGACAAGGGAAATGGCCTGGAGATACTGGTGGGAGAACGAAACGGCAAGGAAGCAACCCCACCAACACCTCCTCACTCCTTCTCAGTCCAGACTAGGTGGGCTGCTTGCTGAGGTATCGGGGTGCTCGTGGGTGGAGAGGTGTGGGTGACCTGACGAAGAAGAACCGGTACCTTTGTCTTTACGACTACAGCCCCGCACTCAGAGGTGTACTATGGCGGTTCTGAGAAGGCTTCACAGAAGTGAATCTTCCGGAAGGAGCTGAAGGAGGGGAGGGATGTAGCTTGCTGGATGGGGGTTCACAAGAGGTTGGTCCAGATGTGTGGGGCAGCATGAGAGGTGGCAGATGGAAGAGAGAGACAAAGGGGCAAATGCAAAGTGTCCTCAGCCACAGGGGTACCCCATATTCCTACCTGGACAGGTGCCAGCCCCAAACTCCACAAGCCCCACAGTCAGCGTGGGTCCACCCCCAGACTCACCATCCAGAGGGACGCCGTTGTACTGCTTCATGGCCTTCAGGGCATCTGCCTTCCGCTCAAAGTGCACGTCTGCTGTTCCTAAGCTGCGACCAGAGCGATCATAGTGTACAGCCGCCTTTTTCAGCGTTCCAAATTCAGCAAAGAGTTCCTGGGAGTTGCAGAGAGCAGTTGTCAGAAAAGCAACAAAACTGCGCTCCCTGGAAGCGTGAGTTGCTTTGGGGGTGGTTCTCTGGGAGGCAGGACAGTGGTTAACGGGAAATGAGGGAAGGGCGGGGCAGGAGGGACAGCAACTTCCAAGAGCACCTGGGTCTGAGGGCTCCTGCCATTGTGGGGACCTGACACGTGTACCACGATGCAGGTAGAGGCAGCTGCAAAGCCCACTAGCAACGGGCACAAAATTAAGCCACTATCCTCTTCAACAAAGGAAAATTTACAACACACCCAAGGGCTGTTCCAAGAAACGGTAAAGGCCAAGATCAAGAGCAAGGGAAGCAGTCCGATATCAGACCAGCTTGAAGGGCCTGTAGATTCGGGAGCCCTGACCCCAGCCCCTCCCCCAAAGGCAGATTCTGGCTCACCTTTCCCTCTCCTCCTACTCAAGCCTGCGGCAAAGTCTGAAGTCAAGCGCTGCCATGGAAACTGCCCTGACCTCAGGCAGGCTGGGAGTTGGAGAGGGAACCCAGAGTGTGGGGATACTCCGGCCGCAGGCACACAGCGGGAACTGGAGTTCACCAAAAGCGGTTTCCAGTGGATGCTAGAAACCACCTTAAAAAAAGTGTTGAGACACTGTGAGTGCTCACTGGCCCTACTCTGTCCTCCCAAGGCAAATGGCTGGGCTGTGGGCAACTGAACCCTGCCCAGCCATCTCCAAAACTGATTCCCAAAAAGTCATTTCTTAACCAGAAAACAAGTTGAAATGCCATTGGGATTCAATTTTTCTTTTTTTAAAAAAGAAAAGCTTCAACCAAAGATGGATTTGAGAGTCATGTCACTGACGGGACACGGCGGTGGGGAGTGATAAAACCACAGCGTATAAGGTCTTTATAAGACAGTACTCAAGGCAAACAGAGCCAGAAAAACAGACTCCCTGTGCTTCACAAGATACATAAAGAAGATTCTTTTTCTCACATTAACCCACTAAGACAGGCACAAAATTTAAAAAGCAACTGGGCTGGGTCTAACAGCCAAAAACCACTCACATTTGGTCAGTCTTTGTCCCTGTTAGAAACTGGAAGCCCTGGCAGGGGATTTTCACTCACAGAACCCATCTTCAGACTAACAGCAGCAGTTCCTCAGGCTCAGCTAGGCTCGCACCTGCCTGCGCTCTGACCCCAGCTTTACTACCACTAGGTCTGTCCTGCAGCCCTTCAGAGCTGGGAGGGCTCCCTTCGCTAAGGCGGGAAGGGGACTCAGGGCCACATCCCCAAAATCACGATCCGTCCTGTGCAGGGCGAACGGCTCACCGAGAAGCCCTCGTCTCTTACCTGAATATCGGCGTCTGAGACTCCAAAATCCAGATTGGACACCAGCAGTTTCCCACCTGTCTCCACGCCGGCACCACCCCCGAAGCCACTGTCGAAAAGATCGTGCTGCCACTTGTCGGGAAGTTGTTTTGGCTGAAGAAAAAAACCGCAACAAGAGCAGATCTGTGAGTCTCAGTCCAGGGCTTTCCTGACCCTCACAGCTACTCCGGACCCTTCCTCTTCCCGGCCTGAGAGGATCCGGCCGAGACGGGGCCGCCAGCGCTCCCTCCGGCGCTGCAGCTGCCCCAGCCCGAGGCCGCACGGTCCCACCGCGACCGCACAACTTCAGTTCCCTTAGACTAACTTCCCGCCGCCTGTGCCGCGCCCAGCGTCCCCTCCTCTCCTGCCACGAGGCCCCAGCGTTCGGAACAGACAAAGAGCTGGGAAGGGTCTCAGCCTCCGGGACCAGACCCCGAAAGAACGACCTCGCTCCCGCCCACCACCCCCTCCGCGCCCACACGCACCCTCCGGACCTCCGGGCGGCCGCTCCACCAGCCTTATCCACCCGCCGGCCCGGGTCCCCGCCGCGAGCGGCCCCGGCCCCAGCCCCGGCTGGCCCCCTCCCACTCTCCGGCGCGGCCGGCCTCCGCACTCACCCTGCTGTAGGGCGCCGGTCGGTTCCTGCCGCCTCCGCCGGCCGCGCCGCGGGCGATGGCCGGCCGGTTCCGGATGGGCCCGCCGCCTCGATTCACTCGCGCGGCGGCCTGCGCCCCACCGCCGCGGCCGCCCTGGGAGCCGGCCCGGCCGCGGCCCCGGCCCCCGCCCCGGCCGCCTCGCTGGCTCCGGTTCAGTTTAATGATGTCGTCCAGAGACATGTCCATTTTGTCGGCCATGGCGGGCGCGGAATCGGGCATCGGCTCGAGCCCGCGCGTCAGCACGCCGGCACGTCACTTCCGGCGCCGCGTGAGGCCTTCCGGTGCCACGGCCTCGGAGCGGCTGCTGATTGGCCGCCGGCGGACGGCTGCGCGCGCGGGACGGGGTGAGCCGGCGAGGCGCGTGCGCACTGGCGTGCGAGACTCGGCGGGCGCTGTTGAGGGAGTCGGGCCGCGACTGTGGTCGTTTTTATACCTTCCCGCGCGGACGCCGGCGCTGCCAACGGAAGGGCGGGTAGGGCGGTGCGTGATTAGGTTGGCGAAGGTGCGAGGGCGCAGGGGGTGGGGCGGCGGCCGTTGGAGGCGGAGCCTACGCGCCCCTCCCTCCCCGCACGCTCCGCCCGATCGGCCAGGGCTGGGGGCGCTGGGGGCGCTACGGGCGCGGCGGGTGCCTGGGAGCTGCTGGGAGTCCTTGTTTCCGCTCCCGCCCAGGACTGTGCGCTCGGCTCGCGGTGGGGTCCGGCGGGCGCGGCTTCGGCGGGCGGCAGCCGCTGCAGACGAGCTGCGGGTTGGTTTTTTGGTCTCCACCTGCAGCCCCCCCAAGTCTGCACTGTCACATTTTGCCAGTCATATCCTTTACAAATTTTCTTGCGGGCCGGGCGCGGGCCTCACGCCTGTAATCCCAGCACTTTGGGAGGCCGAGGCAAGAGGTTCGCTTCAGCCCAGGAGTTTGAGACCAGCCGGGGCAACATCGTGAGACCCCCATCTCTAAAAAAAAAAAATGAGCTGGGCATGGTGGTGCACTTCTGTACTACCAGCTACTTGGGAGGCCGAGGTGGGAGGATTGCTTGAGCCCAGGAGGTCGAGGCTGCAGTGAGCCGTGGTGGCACCACTGCACTCCAGCCTGGGTGACAGAGCCAGACCCTGTCTCCAAAAAAAAATTATTTTTGCAACTTATTAATGAAAACCAGTGTGCCATTTCATTGATTTTTTTTTTTTTTTTTTTTGAGACAGTCTCATTCTGTCGCCCAGGCTGGAGTGCAGTGGGGCGATCTCGGCTCACTGCAACCTCTGCCTCCTGGGTTCAAGCGAGTCTCCAGCGGCAGCCTCCCGAGTAGCTGGGACTACAGGCACGTGCCACCATACCTGGCTAATGTTTGTATTTTTAATAGAGACAGGGTTTCGCCATGTTGGCCAGGGTGGTCTTGAACTCCTGACCTCAGATGATCCGCCCGCCTTGGCCTCCCAAAGTGCTGGGATTACAGGCGTGAGCCACCACACCCAGCCCATTTCATGGATTTTAAGTTGTTTTGAGATACTTGCTTTTGTTTTTGTTTTTTGAGTCAGGGTCTCCTTCTGTCACCCAGAGTGGAGTGCAGTGGTGTGATCTTGGCTCACTGCAGCCTCAAACTCCTGGGCTCGAGCTATCCTCCCACGTCAGCCTCTCAGGCAGCTGGTGCACGCCACCACAGCTGGCTTTTTTTTTTTTTTGAGACAGTCCCACTATGTTGCCCAGGCTGGAGTGCAGTGGTGCGATCTCGGCTCACTGCAATCGCTGCCTCCCAGGTCCAAGTGATTCCTGTGGCTCAGCTTCCCGAATAGAGCTGGGAGCTGGCGTGATCTCAGCTCGCTGCAACCTCCGCCTCCCAGGTTCAAGTGATTCTCCTGCCTCACCCTCCCGAGTAGCTGGGATTACAGGTGCCCACCACCACACCTGGCTAATTTTTTGTATTTTTAGTAGAGACAGGGTTTCAGTATGTTGGCCAGGCTGGTCTTGAACTCCTGACCTTGTGATCTGCCCGCCTCAGCCTCCCAAAGTGCTGGGATTACAGGCGTGAGCCACTGCGCCTGGCCTCTAATTTTTGTTTTTTTGGTAGAGATGGGGTTTCACCATGTTGGCCAGGTTGGTCTCGAACTCCTGACCTCAAGTGATCCACCCTCCTCGGCCTCCCGAAGTGCTGGGATTACAAGCATGAGCCACCACCTGCGGCTAATGTTTTTGTATTTTTTGTAGAGACGGAGTTTCGTCATGTTGGCCAGGCCCATTTGAGATCTTTGAAGATATCCTCAACGTGAGGTAAAACCAAACTCCTGACTGTCCTGTGCTCCCAAATGTGATCTCCTTGTCCGTAAGGAGCTGAGTCCCTTCCCTTGGAGAGAAGAGTGTGCCCTTTCTCTAGATGGCTAAAGAAACCTCACAGATCATTCTTTTTTTTCCTTTTTGGTAGAGACTCAGTCTCACTGTGTTACACAGGCTGGTCTCAAACTCCTGAGCTCAGGCGATCCTCCCGCCTTGGCCTCCCAGAGTGCTGGGATTACAGGTGTGAGCCACAAAGCGGATTGCTGCTGGGGCTTGCTGTTCTCCAGTAGCTCCCCTGTAGCCCTGACCCTCTGGGCCCAGAGCCCTTTACTTGTTATTTGTTTTAATAGAAACGGGGCTCATAGCAGGGCACAGTGGTTCACGCCTGTAATCCCAGCACTTTGGGAGGCCGCGGTGGCAGATCGCTTGAGGCCAGGAGTTCAAGACCAGCCTGGCCTACATGGTGAAACCTCGACTACTAAAAATACAAAAATTAGTCGGGTGTGGAGTTGCGTGCCTATAGCCTCAGCTACTCAGGAGGCTGAAGCACAAGAAATGAGCTGAGATCATGCCACTGCACTCCAGCCTGGGTGACAGAGTGAGACTCTGTCTCAAAAAAAAAAAAATTAATAAAAATAAAAGTAAAATAAAATAGAAACAGGGCTCACGATGTTTCCCAGGCTGGGTTCGGACTCCTGGGCTGGTATGATCTTCCTGCCTTGGCCCCCTGAGTAGCTGGGACTACACCGTGGCAGGCTTATACCTATTTTGGTGCCTAAATGTTCTAGCTCTGCAGACTCAATTTAGCCAGTCGTCCTGTTCCCCTCCACCGCAGGCTTTGCTGCCATGAAGGTGAAGATTAAGTGCTGGAACGGCGTGGCCACTTGGCTCTGGGTGGCCAACGATGAGAACTGTGGCATCTGCAGGATGGCATTTAACGGCTGCTGCCCTGACTGTGAGTGTCCCCTCCATGCTGTCTGAGCGGCTCCGACTGTGAGTGTCCCCTCTGTGCTGTCTGCTGCCTGCTGGACTAGCCTCAGTAGCTCCTGTTAAATACCTGCACGAAATACCCAGTTTCATTTTCTTTTTTTTTTTTTTTTTTTTGAGACCGAGTTTCGATCTTGTTTCCCAGGCTGGAGTGCAATGGCACGATCTCGGCTTGCCGCAACCTCTGCCTCCCGGGTTCAAACGGTTCTCCTGCCTCAGCCTTCCAAGCAGCTGGGATTACAGGCATGTGCCACCATGCTGGGCTAATTTTTTTATTTTTAGTAGAGACGGGGTTTTGCTTTGTTGGCTAGGCTGGCCTTGAACTCCTGACCTCAGGTGACCTGCCCACTTCAGCCTTCCAAAGTGCTGGGATTACAGGTGTGAGCCACTTTGCCTGGCCCACATTTTCATTTTCTTTTCTTTCTTTTCTTTTCTTTTCTTTTTTTTTTTTCTGAGATGGAGTTTCACTCTTGTTGCCCAGGCTGGAGTGCAATGGCGCGATCTCGGCTCACTGCAACGTCCGCCTCCTGGGCTCAAGCGATTCTCCTGCCTCAGCCTTCCGAGTACCTGGGATCACAGGCATGTGCCACTACACCCGGCTAATTTTGTATTTTTTAGTAGAGACAGGCTTTCTCCATGTTAGGCTGGTCTCGAACTGTCAACCTCAGGTGATCCACCCGCCTCAGCCTCCCAAAGGGATGGGATTACAGGCGCGAACCACTGTGCCCCCACCCAACATTTTCATTTTCATCTCATGAAGAAAAGTTGATAGAAAAAAAGCCAGGTGGTTGGTACCCATGTTTATATAAAGATCCTGTCACAGACTCCATAGGATGAAACTCAGCTGTGAAATACGTGGGATTAAAAAGAGATTAGAGTCTGGGCGGGAGGATCACAAGGTCAAGAGATGGAGGCCGGCATGGTGGCCCACGCCTGTTATTCCAGCACTGTGGGAGGCCGAGGCGGGCGGATCACAAGGTCAAGAGATGGAGGCCGGCACGGTGGCTCACACCTGTCATCCTAGCACTGTGGGAGGCCAAGGTAGGCAGATCACAGGGTCAAGAGATCAAGGCAGGGTATGGTGGCCCACACTTGTCATCCCAGCACTGTGGGAGGCTGAAGTGGATGGATCTCAAGGTCAGGAGATTGAGACCATCCTGGCCAACGTAGTGAAACGCCATCTCTACTAAAAATACAAAAATTAGCTGGGTGTGTGGTGTGTGCCTGTAATCCCAGCTACTGGGGAGGCTGAGGCAGGAGAATCTCTTGAGCCTGGGAGACGGGGGTTGCAGTGAGCCAAGAGCAAGACTCCATCTCAAAAAACAAACAAACAAAAGATTAGTTTAAACTTTTTATTTGAAAATTCTCAAAATTGAATGGCATAGGCCAGGCGCAGTGGCTCACACCTGTAATCCCACCACTTTGGGAGGCCAAGGCAGGCGGATTGCTTCAGGCCAGGTGTTCGAGACCAGCCTGGCCAACATGGCAAAACCCCGACTCTACTAAAAATCAAAAAAAATTAGCCGGGCATGGTGGCAGGTGCCTGTAATCCCAGCACTTTGGGAGGCCGAGGCGGACAGATCACCTAAGGTCAGGAGTTTGAGACCAGCCTGGCCAACATGGTAAAATCCTGTCTCTACTAAAAATACAAAAAAGTAGCCGGGCATGGTGGTGCATGCCTGTAATCCCAGCTACTCAGGAGGCTGAGGCAAAAGAATCGCTTGAACCTGGGAGGCAGATGTTGTGGTGAGCCAAGATCGCACCATTGCACTCCAGCCTGGGCAACAAGAGTGAAACTCCATCTCAAAAAAAAAGAAAAAAAGTGGAAATGTTTGATTATGTTTAGGTTGAAAGCAGAGTTTTCCATCAGCGAAATGGTTTTTCATGAGACCAAAATGAGCGTAAAGCAGAAGCAAGGGTCAAGGTTTTGCCCAGGGAGGACAAGAAGAACTCCCCAGAGGACAGTGGGGAATGGAGAGGACAGTGGGGAATGGGGAGGACCGAGAAGCTACTCACTACCCCAAGTAACCAGGCGTATTTTTGTAGGGCCAGGTGCATGCCCATATTGATTGACAGGGTCTCACTGTGTTGCCCAAGCTGGACGTGAACTCCTGGGCTCCAGCCATCCTACTGTCTCAGCCTCCCAAGTAGCATACCACCACACTCATCTGCCTCCTTTGCTTTTTTTTTTTTTTTTTTTTTTTTTTTTTTTGAGATAGAGTCTTGCCCTGTTGCTCAGGCTGGAGTGCAGTGGCACTATCTCAGCTCACCGCAACCCCCACCCTTCTGAGTTCAAAGGATTCTCCGGCCTCAGCCTCCCAAGTAGCTGGGATTACAGGCATGCACCACCACAGCCAGCTAATTTGTTGTATTTTTATTTTTATTTATTTATTTATTTTCGAGACAGAGTCTGACTCTGTCACCAGGGCTGGAGTGCAGTGGCACGATCTTGGCTCACTGCAACCTCCGCCTCCCTAGTTCAAGTGATTCTCCTGCCTCAGCTTTCCGAATAGCTGGGACTACAGGCACTCGCCACCATGCCCAGCTAATTCTTGTAGTTTTAACAGAAATGGGGTTTCACCATGTTGGCCAGGATGGTCTCGATCTCTTGACCTCGTGATCTGCCCACCTCAGCCTCCCAAAGTGCTGGGATTACAGGCATGAGCCACTGCGCCCAGCCCTTGTTGTATTTTTAGCAGAGACAGGGTTTCACCATGTTGGCCAGGCTGGTCTTAAAACTCCTGACCTCAGGTGATCCGTCCACCTCGGCCTCCCAAAGTACCGGGATTACAGGTGTGACCCACTGCACCCGCCCCTGTCTTTGCTTCTTAAGGTGAAATTGAGATGACTGAATCTTAGTACAATTTTTTTTTTTTTTGAGACAGGGTCTTGCTGTCACCCAGGCGGCAGTGCAGTGGCAAAATCATAGCTCACTGTAGCCTTCAATTCCTCAGCTCAAGTGATCCTCCCACCTCCACCTCTCAAGTAGCTGGGACCACAGGCATGCTCCACAATGCCTGGCTAATTTTTTATTTTTTTATTTTTTGTAGAGACAGGGTTTTGCTATGTTGCCAAAGCTAGTCTTGAACTCCTGGGCTCAAGGGATCTGCCTGCCTTGGCATACCAAAGTGCCGGGATTACAGACGTGAGCCACCATGCCTGAACAAAACTACATAAATTTTTAATTTTTTTTGTGGAAATGGAGTCTCACTATGTTTCCCAGGCTGGTCTCAAACTCTTGGCTCTGTCCTGCCACAGCCTCCCAAAGTGCTGGGATTATAGGTGTGGTGCCTGGCCAGTACAAATACTTTTTATTCTAGGCTTAACTTTTACATTGGCCCTAGCTAAATAGAAATCTCATCACTCAGGAATTAATCCTCATTTAATCAAACGGGTAGGGTGTAATCTTAGGAAATTATTGATTGACTCTACCTGATTGGATTTGTAGTTAATAGCTAATTAGGTTAATAACTAAATTCACAAGGCACAGTTTTATTTGATCTCTTTTAAATTGCTCTTAAGGATGTAACAAAGAGTGCGTGGGATGCCCTGAGGGCAGGCATTCGACTTCTGGAGCAGCAGCTTAACTTCTGAAATTCCTCCGAACCATGTGTCCACACCTCGTCTGGCTGGATCCGTGGGCCAGATGTGGGTGGTGAATCCTGTGGATTAGAGGTGGTGCTAGGTAGCCCCCAAGTGACTGCAGTGGTGGGTCCACAGGCAGCCTGCAGAGCCCGGCCTGCAGCATGCCAGCTGGGCCTGTGATGGGGCATCCAGAGGGTGTTGCTCTGAACACTCAGCATGTCTCCGCTGACACAGTGTGCTCAGGCTTTGTTAACATGGGGCCTGTTGGCTGCAGAGACTCAGGAGTTGAGAGTCTAATTTTTGGACCTGCTGATGGTTAAGTCATAGTGAGTCAGTGTTAACGCGCAAAGCGTTTGACGAGTCCAATGTGCTTCCATGCTAAGCAGCACCAGGTTTCTTTTGCTAAAATTGAACTCCTGTGAAAAATTCAGAGTGACTAAGTTCATTCAACAAAGACTGTGGGAGCCCGAGGCTGGTAAACAATGAGTCCATCCCGCATCCCAGGGGACTCTGGTGGCAGTGCAGTTTTGCCGAGAGGAGTTTTAATTTAAAAAAATGCAATCAGGAGACCAGCAGGTCCTGGAATGAGTCACCCTCAGTGCATCTGCGGACTCATCAGACACCCCAGGCCGGCTTCGGGTGGGGAATGCACTAGAACGAAGTGGCACCTTTGACTAAACGAGGCCTCCCCCGAGTACTCAGAGTGGCCCAGACCCCTCTCCTCAGGGGGCTAGCAGGCTTCAGCTCTCATTTGAAAGGGCCGATATCAAGCAGAGTTGTGCTGAGGCCAGAAACCCCCACGGGCAGGTCCTCCCAGGGCTGGGAGTGGGCATGCCGTGGGGCCGGCGCCGCCAGGACAGGAGGGTGGCCACGAGCTCCAGCTCCACAATGCCAGGCCGACCCTGCCGTGGGGCTGGGGCTGGGACTTGCTGTGCTCTGCTGGCAGCAGCTGTTCCTCGGGGGTTTCCAGGCTCTTGGAGATCAGGGACACTCATTTCTCTTGATCATGGCTGATATAAGCATCCCTCTCTGTGTCAGGCCCTCTCCATGGAGAAAGCATTTCTAGGTGTTTGGGCTGGTGCCCGCAGCCTGTGCCTGTCCTGGGAGGCAGGGCCCATGCACAGGTGCCCATCAACACAGCGTCCCCAACACCTGGGCAGCACACCGGATCCCTGATGTCTAGGGAAGAGTCTTCTAGGTCCCCAGACCCCACCCCTCCTGCCCTTGATCAAGAGACCAGTTCACTACTCAGATGCACGTCTCCTTGGTGCCTTGACCATTCATGTGACCTTTTTGGCATCACAGATCAAGTGTCTGCAGATGGGCCCAGGGCCTGTAGGTCAGACATTGCTCTTTTTCCCCAGCCTCAAGCACAGGGGACACAAGGTGGGCTAGGCCAGAGCGCCACCTCCTCAGGCCCCTGGGCTCCCCACTGAGCATGATGAGCCTGGGTGAGGGGAGGCGCCTGCTGCGGTTGCCCCAGGTGGAGGCCGCATGTCCGGTGTGCCTTGGTCATTGCTGGTCTTCGCCTGGGGGCGGGCTGGTCAGGAGACCGATTGGGTAACACGCCTGATTTCGGCTTCTCTGCAACATGAGAGGCTGCAGTGCTGGAGCCACTGCCCAGGGTCCCTACCTGCACCCCTGCCTGGCTTGTCACATGCTCTGTGTCCAGCCTGGTCATGCCTGTCCTTTTCCCCACCTCCCCTCCGTAGGCAAGGTGCCCGGCGACGACTGCCCGCTGGTGTGGGGCCAGTGCTCCCACTGCTTCCACATGCATTGCATCCTCAAGTGGCTGCACGCGCAGCAGGTGCAGCAGCACTGCCCCATGTGCCGCCAGGAATGGAAGTTCAAGGAGTGAGGCCCGACCTGGCTCTTGCTGGAGGGGCATCCTGAGACCCCTTCCTCATGCTGGCGCCGATGGCTGCTGGGGACAGCGCCCCTGAGCTGCAACAAGGTGGAAACAAGGGCTGGAGCTGCGTTTGTTTTGCCATCACTATGTTGACACTTTTATCCAATAAGTGAAAACTCATTAAACTACTCAAATCTTGCTGGAGGCCTCTGGGTGCCTGTGTTCTCGGCATATTGATGTGGTCTCGGTGTGTTTTGATATGAAAACTCTCATGAATAAACATCTCCGTGAAACGCCAAGGCCCTCGTCAAACCCTGAGTCACGACTGGGAGGAGAAGGAGCAGGATCAGACGGTAGAGCCTGGGGCGTGCTCTTCAGGCATGCTCTTGCCTGCTGGATTGCCGGCGGCGGCCCTGGGACCCTCCCTCAGACTGGCTCTGAGGGACCCTGGCTGTGCAAAGCTGGCGGCCACTGCTTGTGGCGCCTCCAGACTGAAGGCCATCTCTGAGTGGGCGTCCATTGTTCTCACTGGGACTGTCTGCAGCGGGGCTGGGCTTCCCACAGTGTAGGGATCAGTGTCCTGACACTGGGAAGTGTGTCCACACGTCTGAGGCTTCCCTTCCTAGGGAAAGGTGGCCCTGGGAGGCTCCTTTGTGTGCCTCTGCTCCCCACAATCGTGGTGGGAAGGGGCCGCTGGGGGAGTGGCAGCCCCGGCGTCTCAGGCTGCTTCTGGACAGAGCACAGGCTGTGTCTCCAGTAACCTAGGGAGCCCTTGGCATTCATGGGGCCAGTGACCCGTGCCCAGTATCTCTTGACCCTTCCTCACAGCAACCTGAGGAGTAGACCAGGCCTCACCTGAAATCTGTGTCAGGGTTCTCTAGAGAGACAGGACTCTATATGAAGAGTATATATGAAGAGTTTATTGGGAGTATTGACTCACGTGATCACAAGGTGAAGTCCCACAATAAGCCATGTGCAAGGTGAGGAGCAAGGAAGCCAGTCTGAGTCCCAAAACAAAAGTAGAGAAGCCGACAGTGCAGCCTTCATCCTGTGGCCAAAGGCTGCAGAGCCCCTGGCAAGTCACTGGTGTAGGTCCGAGAGTCCAAAAGCTGAAGAACCTGGAGGCCGACGTGCGAGGGCAGGAAGCATCCAGCATGGGAGAAAGATGGAGGCCAGATTCAGCCAGTCTAGTCTTTCCACGTTCCTCTGCCTGCTTGTATCCTGGCTGTGCTGGCAGCGGATTAGGTGGTGCCCACCTGGATTGAGGGTGGGTCTGCGTCTCCCGGCCCACTGACTCAAATGGGAATCTCCTCTGGCAACACCCTCACAGACACACCCAGTGACAATACTTTGCATCCTTCAATCCAGTCAAGCTGACACTCAGCATTCACCATCACACCTGGGAAGCATGGAACCCAGAAACAAGTGCCAGGGCACCAGTGCCAGTGCCTGTCCTGGGAAGATACCCAAGAGAAGACATGACCAGGACCTTGGGGGAGCATGAAATGGTGAGGGCACAGTGAGCTTGAAGGCTGATGTCACCTGTCAGGAGAGCGGCTGGCAGTCCTGCCTGGTGCCCCCCAAGGGGCAGAGCTGGCAGAGAGGGGCCTCCAATCGAAGGCCAGGAGTCGTGGAGCTCCAGTGCCTTGGTGTGGCTGGCCTTGCCCCCCTCCCAGAGGACCCCGCCAGTAACAGCCCTGCTGGTGGAACCTTCCCCAGTGGGCATGAAAGAAATGAGGGCCCCACAAGCCACATGGACTCTGACGCCTGGAGCCAAGAATACCCCTTAGGGTGGTAGAAACCGCCCCCGGGGCACTGTGCAGTGTGGCTGGCTCTCCAGCATTAGGAGTACTGGGGACTGCCTGGGGGACGACTCCTAGGGCTGGGCGCCCGTGGGCCCTCCCCTGCTGCCACTGAGGCCCACGCAAGCCGGGCCTGAACGGCGCGAGCGGCATGGGTGGGGAGCTTGAGGGGGCGTTGGGCTCCCACCAAGCGCCAGATCCTTGCGCGCCTCCAGCGCTCGCCCGCGCGGCTGGTTCCTTTGGGATGCGGAGGTGCGACGGCTCCTCCGCGCGCGCCCGCCCGCTGCACCCCCAGCCCGCCCGCCGCCCCTCCCGGCCCTCCGCAGCCTCGGCCCGCCCTCGCCGCAGATATAAGGCGGCCCAGGCGGTGGCTGCTCCGAGCCCCGACGCCGCCGCCCACCAGTCAGCCGGCGTCCCCATGGCCCGGTCCGCGACACTGGCGGCCGCCGCCCTGGCGCTGTGCCTGCTGCTGGCGCCGCCTGGCCTCGCGTGGTACAAGCCGGCGGCGGGGCACAGCTCCTACTCAGTGGGCCGCGCCGCGGGGCTGCTGTCCGGCTTCCGCAGGTCCCCGTACGCGCGGCGCTCCCAGCCCTACAGAGGGGCGGAACCCCCGGGCGGGGCCGGCGCCTCCCCGGAGCTGCAACTGCACCCCAGGCTGCGGAGCCTCGTGAGTCCGGCGTGCCGGGGGTTGATGGGGGGCGGCGGCAGGACGTGGGTGGGGGGGCGGCGGCCCCTCAGCCTTTGCTTGCCTGCCCCCAGGCTGTGTGCGTCCAGGACGTCGCCCCAAACCTGCAGAGGTGCGAGCGGCTCCCCGACGGCCGCGGGACCTACCAGTGCAAGGCGGACGTCTTCCTGTCCCTGCGCGCAGCCGACTGCCTCGCCGCCTGAGCCCGGACCTCTCCTGGCACCGCTGGGGGCCCCCCGCCCCCACCGTCCCACTCGGTGACCCCAGGCCCCTCCGGCGCGGGATGGCGCCCCAGGTCTCCCCTACTCCGCTCACCCCGCAGTTAATGGCAAACGAATAAATAAATGAGGCGGCCTCGGAGTGAGGGGTGCTGGAGGACTGGCAGCCAGGCCACGAGGGGAACGGGACCTGGAAATCCCCAAGCCTGGGTATGAGAAGGCAGCCGAGTGTGCGGCGGCAGGGCAAGGTTGGCCTGGGCCGCCCAGAGGTCTTCAGACCCAGGGGCGAAGCTGGCCACGACCCAGCCCCGCGGTGAAGCCGCGCCTAGCCTTGGTGCTCCCTGGGGGAAGTGCAGGGCCACCACTGGCCCGGTTCCCAGTGTCCTCCCCCAGCCCTTCGCTTCCCAACTCGAGAGCCAAATCTGTGAGGGCGTGGGCTGGAGCCCCTGGCTGCCTTCCTCTTGCCCCCATCCCTTCTGGCCAGGCCAAGTCCGAGGGTGCAGGGGCAAGGAGGAGAGTTGGGGGCCTGAGCCCTGGCTCCAGAGGCCCAGAGCATGCCTCCCCAGAGCTGAAGGTGGGAGATGGGTAGGTTCTCCCTCCGCTGTTGGGTGTGACTCCGGAACTGGCTTGGGCTCTGGCCTCCAATGCTGCTAAGGGGCCAGGCCCACCTCCGGGCCCAGGCAGCAGCACTGCAGGGCCTTTCTACCCTCCCCAAGCCTGGGGCCCAGGCAGCCCCTGTCCAGCACCAATCTGTCTATGGGGAACTGGCTGGTCCCTCTGCTCAGGGGACCCCGCAGTCCAGGGTTCTGAGTGGGAGCATTGGCACCACCCCACTCCTGAAAGCGGGGGCCTGGCAGGATGAGGATGGCCTGTGCCCCCCACACCTTGGCCCCTGGCTCGGAGAGCAGGGTGAGAGGCTGCCTTCCTGGGCTGTGGAGAGCCTCGCGTGCACCTCGCCTCCAGCTCCTGTGCTGGGTCGTGAGGTCGACCTCACAACAGCAGAGGACAGGCCCATGGGGTGCCACATGGGCCAGGTGCTGTAGGGCAGAGGCCATTCTGGAGAGGAATGTGGGGCTGAAAAAAGTACTGATCATAAGCCTCATTTTGAATGCGGCGAGACCAGGCAATCTATGGCCTCCCTAGACACCTCCCGGAGGCTGCAGTAAGAACCTCTTCGGCCTCTGGGCTGCTCCAGGCGGGCCCTGACAGGGGTGTGGGAGACAGAGATCCCATGGCCCCTGGAGGGGCCAAGGGGCAAGGAGCCTCAGCTCTGGCTCTCTTCCTTATTCTAGCATCGCCTGCTACAGGGGGTGGCCCCAGGCTTTGGAGGGCTGGAGGCCTGGGTTTCACTCACTGCCAGGCTGCCCGCTGCACTCCCGGCTGCTGGGTGCATGGTGGGGGCAGGGCCAAGAGGGTCTCCTTGCTGAGTGGTTCCCTGGTCCTTCCCAGCAGGGCTGGGAGCCCCACACAGCGCTGCCACCAGGCTTTATTCGGTTGTACCAAAGAGATTTACGTCAGCCATGTACAAACAGAACAGAGTCCATAAGGAGAGTGGCAAAGCTGCCGGGAAGGAAGGCAAGCGTGTTTTCCTGGAGCCAGGCGCTGGGTGGCAGGACACCGTGTTGGGGGGTGCCCAGTGGGAGGTGGTGTGGTCTACACCCAGAGAACTAAAGAGGTGACCGCAGTCACTGCTCCCTAAAGCCCTCTGCTCTGCACCTCCTGCCACAGCTGGGTGGGCAGTCAGTGTGGTCTCTGTCCAGGTGGTGGGGGCATCCGGGGAGCAGGTGGGGGCGCACGCAGGAGCGGTGCGTTTCAGGCTGCAGGTGCCATCTGCCCGTCTCACTTCCGGCCTCTCCACTGTGCTGGACACCCTCTCTGAGCAGCTTTGCTGGAAAGAGCGGAGAGCCTGCTGCAAACCAGGCACCTTGTAGGCAGGCAAGGAGGCAGAGTCCTCAGCAGCCCTTCCAGAGCCAGGCCAGTTAGAGAGGGCGGCCCTGCAGAGTCCTATGTCCAAACGCAGAAGGCGCAGAAGCAGAGCAGGGGGAGGGCCGGCCGGGGCCTCTGCCGAGTTAGAAGTCGCCATCGCGCTCCCCCAGGGGCTGTGCCGCCTGCTGCCTGGCAGCCTCCAGGAAGGCCAGCTCCTTGGCTTCCTTCTTCTGGTTTCGCGCCTCATACTCCAACCTGGGAGGGCAGGGTAAGTCTAGCGGAGAGCGCCCATGAGGCGGCTCCGAGGGGGAGGGCAGGGTGAGTCTAGCGGAGAGCGCCCATGGGGCGGCTCCGAGGGGGAGGGCAGGGTGAGTCTAGCGGAGAGCGCCCATGGGGCGCCTCCGAGGGGGAGGGCAGGGTGAGTCTAGCGGAGAGCGCCCATGGGGCGGCTCCGAGGTGCCCCCACCCAGCTGCACCTGTTGGTGATGATCCGCTGGACGATGAGGTCTGTGGTGAGGTTGCTGCCACTGTCAATCTGACGGAAGATGCCCCTTCTCTTGGGCTCCTGGGGGTCCAGAGAGGAGGAGCGGGATGAAGGTCCCTGCTGACCTCCCCAAGACCCATCTGATGCCCTGCCCCAGAGGGAGACCAGCGCCCAGGGTCCCGTGGGAGTGGTGCAGTCGGAGCAGCTGCGGCCACCATGCCCGTTTCCCAGGCAGGCACAGTGAGACATTAAATGGCTGGGAGTGCCAATGGCAACCCCTGTGCCCAGCAAGGGCCAGCATGACCCACCTGGTATGGGTCGGAGCCATCCCTGTCAGGGATAATTTCTGTCTTGCCGTGACACACCAGGTCCACCTGGAGAAGGAGTGGGGTCAGGAGCCCTCCCCGGGGAGGCAGCGGCCGTCGCCACCCACAGCCCAGCACAGGCCCCGGGGGTTGGGAGAGCTGACCCTGCCCTTTCCTCAGCCCAGGTACCTCCTGGGCCCCGCCTAGGAGCCCACAGCCAGCCTGCATTCCCAGCCCATGCAGGAACAGAGGTGAACAGAGGGAACGAGGTGAGCCCATGCAGAGCCTCACCTTGAAGTGACTTAGGAGCTCTGCTGTGACCGCGTACGGGGCTCCAATCACCACTTCTGACACGTACTGTGGGGACAGTGGGGGCAGAAAGACTTGCTCGGTCCCTGCTACTGGTAAGCCAGGGCCACAGGGTGGTGAGAGACGGCTCAGACATGGGGCGGGGCTGCCAGTGAGTAGCAGGGATGGGCTGGGCAGGCTGGGGACCCCTGGGGCTCCTCCATGAGACAAGAAGGAACAGCATCTGGAGACCTGACCACCCCTCCTCATGCCTCAACAAACAGGTATGGGCAGGTGCCACAGAACTCGGGGTGCTGGGTGCAGCTCTGCCAGTGACCCAAGCCCCCCTGCCCTGGCTCAGGGAGGCCCTTAGTAGGGGGGATGTTGTGGGAATGTCTCCCCATCCTTGGGCTGGCTCCTGGCCCCCACTCACCCGGCAGGCCAGCACGCTCAGGGTCCGCTCATGCAGATTCATGATGGGGTAGTTCTTCCCCTTGTAGTGATTGACCTCCTGTGGCCAGAGTGAGGCTAGCTCAGCCCGGAGACTTTTTGGGGGGACAGGGTGTGCCCCTCCCGGCTGTCCCTCATGGGAAGAAGTTGGGGAGGTTGCTCGCCCTTGTGGGGATGCCCCAGACAGGACAGCCCTGGACCCCAGAAGCCTACGATCACCCCCCAGGGTCTCCTCTGACTTCACCTGGGGCCCCTTCCCAGAGACCACCTGCACCTAACACCAACCCTTAGGGCCCCTCGAGGGCCCATCAGCTGCCCAGGGGCCCAGGGAGCAAGAAGGCAGTGACCTGGTCAAAGTGTAAGCCTGCGATGATGTAGGGCCTCTCTGCCAGCCTGTGCACCTTCTCCAGGAAGTCCACATGCCCGATGTCTGTGCCCAGGTTAAGAAGCAGTCGGGATGGGGATGACAGGGAGCAGCTCCCTGACAGCTCATGCCCAAGGGCCTCCCCGCCATCCTCCCTGCTGACAGCTGCTCCCCTGCAAACCAGCCAGCCCAGTCTGGGGGCCCCAAGGAGTCAAGTGAGGCCCCCAGGTCCCACCCCATGTGGCACATGTCGGGGAGCAGCAGAGGTCCAGAGGATACGGAACAGGTCGAAGGCACCAGCCACATAGATGACTGTCTCCCCTGGCTGGGGCTCCTTCCCAGAAGCAAACTGGATGATCTTCTGAGATGTCTGCAGGAACTGGGATACCCCGGTCCAGGGGTTCCGCCCACCAGGGCACTGCAAGCCAAGAGAGGGAGCAGGTTGGCGGGGGAGGCCTCCCAGGTGCTGCCCTCACCAGGTCACCAAACCCTCAGCTGTCACCTGCCAGCAATCCCATTTCCAGCCAGTCACCTCGGGCAGGGGACACACTGCCAGGCCAGGTGGCAGGTGGGACTGTGGCGCCACCCCACAACCACAGCAGGCACGGCAGCAGACACCACTTCAGCCCAGCCAGCAACCACCAGGAGGAGGCAAGGAGCCCTGCGGCAGGTGCACACAGCCCTTGGGAGGGACCTGGCACCCTGAGACCACTGTCTGGTCACCTGGGAGCAGCCTTCTGAGGAAAGTATGTCCCCGGCGGGTATCGGGTGAGGGGGCTACAATGGGAGAGAGGGCCAGGCCACTTGGTTAGAGGCCACCTGTCCACAGGCAAATCCTTGCTCCTCCTCCAAGCAGTGGCTGCCGTGACCGGCCAGCCGGTGCCACCACCCGCCTGCCCTCCCTCCCAGCATCCACCAGTCAGCCAAACCTGGCAGTCAGTGCCTGGTCAGTGCCAGGGACAGAGGGAGGAGGGTGAGGCTCTGGGCTGGCCTTTCCCCAAGGGATGGCCGGGACAGGTGGCCGGGGGAGCCCCCTGCAGCTGCGTGCTCAGCTCTCCCTGCACAGCCGCACTCACCTTGCCAAAACTGTCTGCATACTCCCGGTACTCAGAGGACATCTCCTGCACAGAAGGTCAGAGCAGGGCTGAGGGGCCTGCCCTCCAGGCGTGGCCACCCCAGGACCGGCTGGGGATGGGGAGCAGTGGGCAGGAGGACCCTGAGAGGGCAGGGAGGTGCCCCTCCTTTCCCCTGGAGACCTCGACCCAGGGGCCTCGGGGATTCCGCCGCCGACTCACCTGGCTGCTGTGATGGGCTTTGGTTACCAGCAGCATGCGGCCCACGAGGTCTGTGGTGGACACCCCTTGCGTGCGCTTGCATTCTCTGGGGGACACAGTGGGAGTGGGGTCTCATCCTGGGACACTCGCAAGGCTCTGCCTCCTGCTACCACCACTAGGGACACTAGCAGCCCTGCTGTGGCAGAACCCACGGCTGCCCCAAAGACTGAGGGTCCCCTCCCTGTGCAAGGCCATAACAGAAAACCTGGGTTGGGAACGTGGGGAAGGCCTCCACGCTTTTATTGACTGAAGGGAGTGGCAGGAGCACGGAAAAGGACCCTCGCTGGGGCCCAGGTGTGCAATGCCAGGGAGAGGATGGGCACTGGGGTAGCAGCTCTGCTTCCTGCCTCCCTCACACCCACGTCCTGCCCGCTGAGCATCTGCAGCCGAGTGAATTCTCAGCTGCAGCATCTCGTGCGGGAGCCACTGGCCTCATGTCCCTGACGTCTGGTAATTCAGATACAGTGCCAGCTCCCCAGCAGTGCCAGCCACGTCCCCCGAGCTCAACAGCTGCCACCTCACAAAGCTGTGCCTTTGGAGCCCTGGGGCCATGGGTCTGCAGCACCAAATGGCAAGGGCCTCCAGGCCACCCCACAATGGCACCTCCATCCCTCGAGTTCCCAGTCCTGGGCGTGAGGAACATGGCCCAGGGCCTGGACGCTCCCCTCACGGGCTCCCGGTAAATAGCAAAGCACGAGCCAGGAGGGAGCCCCGTGTCCAGCTCCCTGGATGGCCGGGCCCGCGGTGGAGACTCACCTGTACCTCCCAGCCTGCTTTACTTCCTCATAGGTGTCCCGGCCATCTACAGTCAGGGTGATGTCATCTAAGCAGTGACACACAAGGACAAAGATCCTTAACCCAAAGCCACCAGAACCTTCAGAGCCCAGGACCCTCTCGGCCCCTGGCCTGCCCTAGTGTCCACGTGCCCATTTCTAGGTGGGGGCCCGGAAATGTCTCAGATCCTCGAAGGGCGGAGGCCCCCTGTTCCCGGATGTCCCACCAGCAGATCTGATCCTGAGCCACCTGATGTCCCCAGGCCCCCAGGTCCCAGCCCCGCCACTCACTGCCGTGAACACAGAAGTCACAGTTGTATTTGTCCAGGGTCTCTAGTGTAGTGACGTAGGGAGCCGCTGGCACCACCTCGTCCACCCATTTGATGGCCTGCACCATCTTGTATCTCTCCTCCTGAGTGAACACCGGGGGCCCCTTGTGCTTGGCGATCTCCTCTAGGAAAAGGACAACGGGGAGACTGGGGACCCCAGCCCACCCGGCCCCTCGAGTAGGAGGCCCCTTCCCAGCACCCAGCTGTAGCCACACAAGAGGGCCGGTGGGGGCAGGCTGTCTCTCTACCCTGGCCCTTAGCCCACTAGTGCTGGCCAACTGGGTGGCTCTCTTCCCTGCGAGGGTCTCAGGCAAAGGCAGAGATTCCTTCTGACGAGCAGGTGCTCAGCCCCTGAAGGCTTGGGAGCCTCGCTGGCAGTGGTGGGGAGCAGGTGCCCCTTCTCTTTAGCTGGGACAGGAAATGCAAGATGGGAAAGGCATTAGGCCATCCTCAGCTGGGGCTGGGCTGGGTGAGCCTACAGTGCCCTCCCCTACAGCTGTGCCCTGGCAAGGTGGCCCCAGGCCTGCAGGCTTTCAGTCAACAGTCGCAACCCACAGGAGGGCTGGGGGGCCGCGGGTGGGCGAGGCCATCTGTGCTTACCATCGGTGTGCACGCCTACGATGAGGTAGTCACCCATGGCCCGTGCCTGGCGCAGCTGGTTGGAGTGGCCGTAATGCACCATGTCATAGCTGTGGAGACAGAGAGAGTGGGTGGTCCCTGTGCCAAGGGTGGGGACCAGGTGTCCCTGTGGGTTAGGGGCAGAGCTTTGCTCCTCTGAGGACTCCTTAGGAAGCGCTCTGAGAAGCTGCTGCTGGGAGCCCTGGGACTGGGATTCGGAGGATGTAGGTGCTCAGCTCTCCACCCCACTGGCTCCTGGGCCTGACGGTGGGACCCCTGTGCCAGATCTAGAAAGGGTGGCAGGGGCAGAGATGTCAAGGCCTGGCTGGGGCTAGAGGACTGGTGGGTGCAGGACAGACTGGAGCCCACTGAAAGCTGCAGGGCCACGTGTCCTATCCCCTCACCAAATATCAACTGCCCTGGGCAGTCACTTTAAAATAAGCCAATGTTAACTCTTGGGGTAGGGTTGGATCCTAGACTACCTTGAGACAAGCAAACAGTCCCTGGGGCTAACCCAAAACAAATCCAACCACAAAATAAAACCCTGGGAATCACTGGCCCTGAAAATCCTGTTTCTCCTCCCTTATGGCCTCGAGCTCAGCAGGCTTAACGCTAAGGGTGAACAGCCACTGCCTTGCCACCTGGTTCGAGAGTTTTCATTCACAAATCTGGGTCTGCTAACACGTGAACTCTCAAGCCCAAAGCTACACAGCCCTGCCACCAACTGGGCCTCGCTGCCCTGGCTTCTTCGCCACTTCCTTACAGCAGCTGCCCATCCCCTCAAGTGGACAAAGCTGTCCCTGCCTCTCCAGGGAGAGGTGTGACCCTGGCAGCCCACACAGTGCACAGAGTTGCTCCACTGCACACCACTGCTTCCTCCCAGCACCCCTGCCACAGTGCACAGAGCCCGGCAGACATGCTGGGTAAAATCTGGCGGGCCCATGTACCCACTGGACAGGCTGGAGGGGAGGAGGGGGCAGAGGCTGGGCCAGGGGAGCACAGTCTGGAATGGGGCTGGGGCCTGGTCAGGGCAAGGTCAAAGTCCACTGACACAAAGCCACATTCCTTTTCCCAGAGGTGACTCGGACACAGAGGACAAGGCCCTGCTTGCTCTCCTGGGAAGGGCTAATCAGATAGAGGCGCTTGCTTCCTGGATTCCATCCGGCAGGCACGTGAAAGGGTCAGAGGTAGCAAATTATCAGTAACGGTCATCTTCCTTTCACTTGTTGACAACCCGAAACTTTTCTTAAAACAATGCCCTCTGACTGGCCAGGGAAGACCGATCGCATTCTAGCCCGGCGGAGGAGGACCCGGGAGCCCGCGGGCTTCACTGCGGGTCCCGGACAGGCAGGTCGCACCCGATGCCCACCTACAGGGACGCTCACCCGGAGGCCAGGGGAACCCCTGGACCGGAGCCGGGCAAGCTGGTTGCTGGTGGTTACGGAGAAGCAGGGAGGCCGTGGCTCCAGATCTCAGTGCGGTGGCTGCACCGGAGAGGTCGGCGTGACCGGGCGGGGCCTCCGCCAGAGGTAGAGGGGGTCGCCCACGGCAGGGCGCGGAGCCTCTGCAGCCCGACCCTCCCGGCGGGCGAGCCCCGCAGCCTGCCAGCCCCGGCCCATGCCGGACGAGGACGCCACCCAGAACGCGGGCCCGGTCCCCGGGCAACGGCTGGCGCGGCGCCCCGGAAGGAAGCCGGCCCCGGAGCCCCCGCGGCCCGCCCCGGCCCCGCGCTCACCAGCCATCGCACCACACCCTCACGGCGCGCCTGCCCCCCGGGCCCGGCTGCTCTGCGCCGCCTGCAGCCCCGCGCCCGTTCCGGATCATGGCCCCGCAGCGGCGGCGCGGACAGCCCGGCAGCTCCCGGCGACTCCGAGCGCCGCCGCCCGCCCCGCCAGGCGCACGCTCAGCGGCCGTCACGCGGGCCTCACCCGCTGCGCACGGCCAATGGCGTGCGCCGCTCGGCCCGAGCCCCGCCCCCGCCCCGCCTCCCGCCCGAGCCCCACCCCCCGAAGGCCGCGCCCCACCGCACCTCCGCGCACGGCCAATGGCGTGAGCCCCTGACAGAGTCCCGCCCCCTCCAAACGCACAGCCAATGGCGTGTGCCGCGCTGCCCGAGCCCCGCCCCCCGACCCACACCTGGCCTCTCCGCACCTCCCACACCTGGCGCTGGGCTGGCGGGGCAGTGCGGCGAGGGGACCGTCCCACCGCCGCCACCTCCGGGAACCTCCACGGGGCGCTGTCCCAACCATGGGAGTTTTTTTTCTTATTTTTTGGCACAATAATCTACAGTTGTCCCCTGTCCAACCAAGGGAGTTTTAAGCCAGGACCGAGCTGCCAGGCGGCAGACCTGAGCCCGGGGAGCCCGCGCCGACCACTCGGGGACACCGGAAGCCAGTGCAGAAACGTTTAATAGAAATAAAAAGGTCTGCATAGAGCCGAGGCTCGGAGCCACCCCTCTGCCGCACATCCAGTACAGAGAGGATTCTATAAAGTTCACACTTTTTCGTTAAGTAGTAGTAGAAATACGGTGAGGCCCTGAGACTGGCCTGGTGAGCGAGGAAAGGCCGCTGGGCGCTTCCACTCTGCAGGCCGGGGCTGAAATAACCCGAGTTCCGTTCTCACAGAAAGGTGCGGCTGCCACCTCTTGACACAGAGGCCGGATGGGCAGGTGTCCTCGATGGCCAGGCCGTATCAGGGTACAACCGCAGCAGTGCAAGGGGCTTTTCTCAAGGACAAATGGCTAAAAATGTCACGGTGAAAATGTCATCCCCAAAGAGTTCTCCCTAGACCCGTGGGGGCAACCCAGCCTTCACCGTGACACTGGCCATCTGCAAAGTGCCAACTGTTCTTCATCGAGCACCTGGTTACGTCACTTTCTTCCTTTTTGTGCGTTTTGTGCAGCCCCTGCCAAACCAGCCCCCTAGGATGGGGGCTGAGCTAAGCGGTGCACCCCGGTCCCCAGGCGGGGCCTCCTCTCTGCTTCTGCACAGCGACTTCCGACTGTGGCTGCCTTCTTCACCAGCACGCAGGGGAGTCGCCAGTGAGAAAATGGGATCCTGCCACCTGCCAAAAAGGGAAAGCGGCATCAGGCGGGCCTGGGAGCCTCTCGCAGTCACACCCGCCCCAGCTCGGGAAAGCTGTCTGCGGTCCCTGCCTTCCCATCCCCTTCCCTCCCGTGTCAACTGCGGCGGGGCTCTGGTTGGCGGCAGCTTCATTGTTACCAAGCTGCAGAACGGATGCGGGAGAGGTCACCTCTTAGGTGGTGACTCAAAGGTCAGCACCCACACTAGCTTGGTCTCCTCAAAACTCCGTGTCCTTGTCCACCACTGAGCGGCGTGCACACACAGGGTGGGGCAGCAGTGGCCCCAGGGCTGCCTCCGTCTCCAGGGATGAGTCACTAGCAACTCTGGGCCCCACCTTCCACTTGTACCGCCGGGGCAGGTGGACCAGACCCTCTCCCCCTTCCCAGCTGACTAGGGAGGCGTGGCCTACAGACGACCCCGTGAAGAAAGCATGTGTCTGACGGAGATGCAGAACCACAGATCATAACTTAAGATACAGATACGCACTGATAAGGAAAATGAGCTAAGTTAATGTAAAAAAAAAAAAATACAGTACACGATAGCCCACATCACAGAACACCACACACATAACATACAAGAAGTGCCAGGCCCAGAAGGTGAAGGGATCCTTAATTTCTTGAACCCTTTGATTAAAAGAAGTTATTGATTTCCCCTATAAGACCCTGAAAATTCACAGAGAAAGAGAGTGTAAACTTTTTACTCAATACATACACCAAGTCTAAATTATCACAAATTCTGTATTAAGGCACAGTTTGTTTAAGCTTTCCCAAAGTACGCCAACTCCCAAAACCAAGCACACAGATTCTGTCTGACCAGAGCTGCCGAGTGCTCGTCCCCTCCAGATGCTTCCCACCAGGCATCTCGGAGAGCTCCACGGGGAGGCCTGGAGCAGGAGCACGCGGGCAGAATCCCTCTCCCCGCGGGGATTATGTGTGCCACATCAGCCAGGGCAGGAGTGGCACACGCAGGGTCTCCGCCAACCACCGAGGTCAGGCCCTCTGGAGACCACCACGCTTCAGTCATGCCTCAGACACCACTGCAAACACCTCAGAGCTTCCTCCACACTCAGCTCACGAGAGAAGACAGACAAGGCCCAGCACACAGAGGTGCGGGGAAGCAGGCTGCTGCAGCGGCTCACTCACCTGCTATAGGCGGGGATCTCCAAGCCCAGCTCGGCCATGAGGAGCCGCATGACGTCATCACACTTCCCATGTAGCTTCAGGGCAGCCCAGTCATCCTTCGGGGTCCACTGAGGACAGGGAAAGCTGAGTGAGAGTAACAGCAGCCCAACCCTTCCCGGTGGCCTGTCAGCCTCGGCCCCTACGGGCTCAGTCGGTGCTCCCTGAGCACCCACGGGGGCCCTATCAGACCGCTCTGGTGCATGGGTGTGGGGTGTCTCTGGCTGTGCATTCTAAGACCCAGATCTAAGGACGTGGCTCTCAGCACCCGAGTTACCTGCAGGTTCACGATGTAAAGCTTCGGCCGCCGGCTAGGGGGCTTGGTCATGCACCAGAGGCGTGGGTACTTCTTTAGAACCTGTGGAAGCAGACAGACAGACACCGCACACACACAAGGGACAAGTCTGTAGAGTGCTGGGCCGCAGAGCTGGACACCCTCGGGCGGGTGGGGGCTCGGTTCACTCATTGTGTCATCGGCACGTACCTTCAGGCTGGACCCTAGACACAAGATGGTGTCTGCTCTGCTGGCAGCCTCGGTCGCCGCTTCCCAGTTCAGAGGCTGCCCCAACGTCCCCCTCTCCCCAAAGTGCACAATAGTGTCCCGCAGCTGGGTCCCACACTTGTGGCAGGTCCGGCCTGTCTGGTGTCTGTGGAGGGCGGTGCGCTCCGTCACATCGAACACCCGCACGTACTCCCTGTTGGGAACGCAGGAGGTACAGACCTAGAGGCAAGAGGGCACAGTGAGTGGGACCCGCCTGCCCATGGAGACCCCGGGTCCCTGCAGGACTGCTCACTTCAATGTACATGTTCCCGTGGAGCTCGGAGATGGCCGTGCGTGGCAGCCCACTCCTCAGGTGGAGCCCGTCACAGTTCTGAGACACCACATGCTGCACCTGGAAGGCAGAACGGGTGGCAAGGGGAGGGACGGCTGCCAGTGGTGGTGGGGAGGTCAGTACCCGGCCACAGCGAGGCTGTTCTGAGCCCCGCCGATGGCTCCCAAAACCAGGGGCAGCTCCGACCCCCCAGAGAGCCTTAGAAAGTAAAACACACAACAGGTCCAACCACCAGGAGTCAAGAGGGCCTGTGGTGGGGAGGGGCTGTCCTTCCTCCAGCCCTGATGCACCTGGAGTGGCTGGGAGGGCAAGAGGTTGCACCGTCCCGGCAAGGTTGGGAAGTGGCTCGGGGTTTGGCAAGGGCCACTCTGCCCCAGATCCATGCTCTCTTGGGTCATGACATTTCAGGTCCCTGGGGACCTAGGCAGATCAACCGCTACACCCCATTGGTTGAGGGTGTTCAGCAGAAGGTCCCCAGAGATGTCCTATAAGCCTCCCCTGTGACTAGGATGGCTTCTGAGGTCCACAGAAAAATGCAAGGGAATCACAAAGGGGAAAGGCCACCAGCAGCTCTGAGGCTGAGGCTGGCTGCGGATGGGATGGTTCAGAGGGGGAGCTCCCCTTCTGTCCTAGAGAGTCAAGCACAGGAGGATCAAACCCGGGGCCTAACCCGCTTGGTGGGTGCTCATCATGGGAGTCAACTGGCAGACAGAGGGAGGGTGCAGTTAGTTGCCCACTGGGCACCAAGGTGCTCTGCCTGGTCCCTGGCAAGTGAACCAGCCACCCAGGGCTCTTACCAGCTTCTGCTCATGCAGACGGGTGATGCTCATGTGGGTGAGGGTTGGCTCGGCCTCGCTCAGGTCGGCAGCACTGCCAGGCAGAAAGGAAGGCAAGGTGAGGAGAGCTGGAGCTCAGGCCTGTGCTGCCGCTGCCCAGCCTATGTGGGAGGCCGTGCCTGGCCCGCTTACCTAACGCTTCTCCCTTTCTGAAGCAGTGTCCACACTCCATTAGGGCCCCGGTAGTCTGGGATAGACGCTGCCTGCATGTCGAGAAAAAAGGTAAGCCAAGTCAAAAGGCACCACTGTAGGTACTGGCAGAATTCCCAGAAACGGAAAGCCATTGTCACTCCTGCCGCATTCCGGGCTGGCCTGCATGTTGGCCTCTATTCATTCCACAGGCTGACCTGCCTGAGCCCATATGGAGTGTACCCCAATTCGGCTCCTCCCTTCTACCTGGACTTCCGTTTCCTGCCTGGCCTGGCTCATCCTTCCAGGCTGCACGCAGCCCTGCCTGCCTCCGGAAGCCTCTCTGGCACCGAGCACAAAGCTGGGCTCTGTGGCACATGTGTCCTCCACACTGCAGGGGAAGACTAGTCATGTTCCTAAGTGCCCCCAGGGCCGAGCCCACAGCTCACACATTTAGCAAATGGTGAATCCCTAGGTGGGTCCAGGTGACTGTCCATTCTCATGTCCCAGTGCTGACTATTCCCGCTCCACCTTAACAAAGGCAGAACAACTTCTCCAGATGAGATGAGCATCTAACTTCCCAGGTTTTCAATCCTGTGAAACAAACTGAGGCCCACAGAGGGCACACAAGATATGCCAGGATCAAGGTGTCTTGTGTTCCCTTTTGGGGACTCCCGACTCCTGCTTAAACTCAGAAAAATGCACCACCCCCCGGGCAGTAGTTCCGACAGTCATATTCAAGACGGGAACCTCAAACACTCCGATGAAATCCACTAGCTGCATGTGCTTTTAGTTGCCATTGGAAGTTCCATAACAGGTCACGTGACTGTTACATAATTACATGACTGGACTTTTTTTTTTTTTTTTTTTTTTTTTTGAGAGACGGAGTTTAGCTCTTTCACCCAGGCTGGAGTGCAGTGGCATGATCTCGGCTCACTGCAACCTCCGCCTTCCAGTTTCAAGTGATTCTCCTGCCTCAGCCTCTCGAGTAGCTGGGATTGCAGGTGCCCGCCACCATGCCCGACTAATTTTTGTATTTTTAGTAGAGACAGGGTTTCACCGTGTTGGCCAGGCTGTTCTTGAACTACTGACCTCATGATCCGCCCACCTCGGCCTCCCAAAGTGCTAGGATTATAGGCATGAGCCACCGCGCCCAGCATGACTGGACTTTTACATGTGACTTGTGGAGGGAGGAGACTAAACCCCAGGGCTCCGGGTATTTGAGTCAGTAGTGAACTCCCTTTTTGCATTCTTGCTGCTGAGCCTCTGCTGTTCTTTGCTTGGAGTGCCTCATTCCAACCTTCTGTAAATCTCACCCATCCTTCAAGGCCCAATCAAGGCCACCTCCCACAAAAAGCCAACGCAGGTGGGTTTCCCAACTCCAAGAGCGCAGAGTGTGTGTCTGCGTTTGCTCTAGCGACCCAGCACAGCCAGCTTTACAGTATGGTTATTTGTTCACATGCCTGATCCTTGTCACCTAAAAGCTTCCTGAGAACAGAAATCACCTGGGTTCAGATCTGCTAGGCCGACGCGTGCCCAACACCCCACACACACCCATCAGATTAGATGGACGAGGTGCCAGCTACACTTTCAAAGCTAGTGATGTCCCACAGCCCAGGATAACTTGTCAGTGAAACTTCTCAAAACACAATGCAATTCTCTCCTTCACCTGGTGTATTCTGGCTCTTACTGTGTCACTTTCTACTTATCTTCCCTCGACATGGACAGAACAGAGTGGAAAATCAGGACAACTTTGGGCTTAGCTCTGTCCACATAACCTGGGGGTGCCTGCGAGCAGTCGGCTACTACACCCCATTCGTATCTCTACTCCTTGTTTTTTTTAACTGGCTGTAACACAGAGGCCAAGCGTTTAAAAAGCGTTTACCTTAGGTAAGTTTTGGTCATTTCGTTTCTTTAAGAGAAAAAACCTTAGAGCTGCTTTAAACGCGAGTTTTTCGCGATTACTGGAGCTCATACTCCGTCCTGGGGTACGCCTCCGCCTCCCTCCCTACCGTGCTGATTCCCGCGCCTGTGTAGACGACCAAGTATTTGGCGTTCCGGACGGCGCTGGCCAGCTCCTGGACCTTCCCCCGCAGCTCCTCCGGGTCGTCGCACACCTGCCAAGACGCCAGGGTGGTCACCGCCCCGGGCCGCCCCACCCGGGACCGCCCGTCGCCCCAGCTGCTCCCGAAACCGGGGGCGCCCGCGCGCCGCGCGCGGAACTCGCCTCCTCCTGCCGCCGCTTCAGGCCCTCGCGCCGCCGGCTCCGGCCCTGCAGCTCCGTTACCAGGTCCGCGCTCTCGGCCAGCAGCCGGCCCTCCTCGGCGCTGCGCTCCGCCGCCGCCTTCCTCAGGATGCGCGACACCTGCGGGCAGGCGGACGGTGAGCGGCGGCGCGGGCCGGGCATGGCCGGGCCGGGGAGCGGCGGCGGCGTACCTGGCGGAGGCGCTCCCTCTGCTGCTCCTCCCGCAACCTCCGGACCCGCTCCGCCGCTTTGCGCTCGGACCGGCTCAGACCCCCGGCTGCCATCGCTCCCCTGGAGACCTGCTCTTCCGCTTCCGCCTCACACGGCAGGCCGCGCTCAGGGCGCATGCGCAGGAGGGGCCCCGCCCCCACCCACCCCTTCCGGCTCCGCCCGCCGCGTCGCCCCAAAGAAGCACCTGCCAGTCTCTTTAAAAGGTTTATTGATCATATACAAAATAAAGAAAACCTTATATATCACAAACATACACTATGTACAGCAATAAATACCCGGGGGGCCAGGCCCAGTGCTGCCCCTCCTGGACAATAATTTAGCAATAAATACTGCGCAGGGCAGGGGTAGGGCACCAAGGCCACTGCCCTGCAAGAGGTCAGGCCCCTGCCCGCCCTACACGAAGTGTGAGCGCTCGGGCCTCACCCCGCATCCAAACCCCAGCCCCTCCTCACTTAGATCTTTAATAACCTCCATCCCACCCCAGCAGATCCCGGGGTCTTCTCCCACACACACAACCTCCCCTGGCTAGACCTAGGCAGGGCAGGCAGGGACTGATCAACTCTGCTTGGACCCACCTCTCAGCGCCAGGAGAGCAACAGGGCTGGACACGCGGGCAGCCCTTGTCCTGTTGCCAGGAGAAGGCTTTCTGTGCCCACTCCCGTTTGGTTAAAGGCTTCAGGGACTAGCAGATTGAGGGGGTGGGAAGAAGGGCAGGGCTGGGACACGAGGTTGCTGGAGGGGCCAAAGCCCAACTGGGGTCACCAAGAACAGGGAGGTCTCACAGTTTATCGGGGACACACTCTAGCTCAGACTCAAGGGACACCCATGGTATCAAAGCTGCTGCTCCAGGGGCAGGGTGGAAATGTGTGGGACTGGCCCAGCAGGTATGGTACACACCCAGGACACAGGCCAGAGGCAGGACAGGCATTAGTCTCTCAGACACGCCCTGCCTCTGTGTGGCACTGATTATGTACTCCACTCTCCCGACCTGCTCCAAGGCCAGACAGCCAACAGGAAGGCAAAAATACACCAGAAAGAATTATTCAGTGGCTTCTGGGGGAAAAATCGTTAATGTGTTGGTTCCTTTCACCAAACCACAGCCTAAAAAAGTAACTCACAAGATCCCAGAGCGGAAACGGTGCAGCAGGCTGCAGCTCAGACTTTCCAGATGTGGATGGGTGCTTTGGCCAAGTGGCCACTCCAGAGGGAGGGAGCAGGGACAACATGGGACCTGACCATCGTCCCAAAGCAGGCTGCAGCCGCTCAGGGCCGTGGGCCGGGCCCTGACCACCAGTCAGAAGTGTGCACACATATCTGAAACATGCACCAAGAGCTGAGCCAGCAACACCAGTGCCACCCCGAGCAGCAGCCAGGGGCCTCACTCTCCTGGTGAGAGCTGACCTGTCCCTGCTGGGTATTCCTCTGAAATCTGAGTGTCCATGTTAGGATAAAAGAGGAGTTGGGGCAAAGTTAAGGTGGAAGGGAAGACATATATCATGGTTTACTTGGCGGACAAGTTTGAGAGACCTGGCCTTGGCCAAAGCCCTCGATTCGCTGTGTCAGAAAAACTGAGGTGAGAAGAGACCACCACCCTCTCCACCACCCTCTCAGTAGGAAAGCGGGATCAACAGAGATCAGAAGGACAGCACACTCACACCTGCACATGAACACACCATCTATGTCAGGAAATCCAGGGGAAGGGGAAGAGGGGTGGAGTGGCTCCGCAGGGCTGACCTGACAGGGGACAGGAACACTCCCCTAGACCCAGGGAAGTCGCCCCAAATCCAAAGCTCTTGAAAGGAGGTATGGCCTCGAAACTCCAGAAGCCTCTTCTGCCAACGCACCGAGGACCTGCACCTCCCATTCAGCACGCGTCGACCCTTACACCCTCCTCTTCCACACTCCCTTCGCCTCCAGGTCTGCAGCCTGGCAGAGGTGCTCAAAATGGATGGCCACCCACAGCCAGGACAAAAGTGGGGGCCGCACAAGGACAAGGAGGGCCTGTTTCTCCCCACTCCAAGGCAGATCATGACGTTTTCTTTATGGATACTTATGATATGATTCCAACTAACGCCTGGATTCTACTTAGACAAGATCAGACTGAGGGGAGGGGGATGAAGTCACTAAATGACAAGAGTCAACAGCCAATATTTCCATTTTCAGGCTGACGCAGGTAGACATAGGACTTGTCTCTGAACACCTCGAGCAAAGAAAAGCTCATTAACATGACAAGTGTTGACGGTGCCTCCCTGTTCCCATCCTGTGGGCACACCAGGCCAAACTCTTGGATAAAAATCCCACCACCCATAGGGTTAAGCCCTGTTGGGCCACAGTTTTTCATCTTACCCACATCTGTGTGCTTTACAGAAGTCTGGGCCCCACAGAAAAGAAACCAGCAACCCGGTGAAAGGCCAGGGCTCACATGGCCAGACACAGGGCTGTAGCCTCTTGGAGGTGGGTAGGGGCACCCCCTCCCCATCATATGCCTACAAGGAGCCTCCTGAGCCCAGCCAGGAAGGGCAGCAGCCTCTGGCGAGGAACTGAGAGCAGGAGGCAGGCTGCGCCCCCATAGGGAGGCACCTCCAGCAGAAGCCAAGCAGCTGATCCCTGGAAGACACAGATCCCAAAGGGAGGCAGAAGGCAGGCCCGAAGCCAAGAGCTGCCAGCGTGGACCAGCGGAGAAGAGGGACAAGACCTGGCCCTGGAGACTGTAGTCCTTGTCTGCACTGGTGGAGACCCCCAAGGCTCTCAGAGTGAGGCAGGGACAAGGAAGAAAGGGCGGCGCCCGGTGGGCCCCCACCCACTCTGCCTGGAAGCACCACCCACAGCATGGAAACACCTCAGGGATCAAGCAGGCGGCGAGACCTGCAGCCCACGGCGCGGGCAGCCTATAGGAACAAAGCTGAGGCCAGAGGAAGACGGCCAGGGAACGCTTGGCCATAGCCCTGTGGCCACCCACAGTGACTCCTTCATCCCTGTAATGCCACCACCCAAGGCCAGAGGTGGTGGGTGTGGAAGCAGCGTGGGGCGCCCCAAGGGACCCCAGTTTCACCTACCCCGCCACTAGATCAGCCCAAGCCCTAGACACAGATGTAGCCAAGGCTCAGTGGAGGGGGGCATGACAGAACCCCATGTCTCACCTCCTACGGCCCAGGAGCTGGTGGTGGGCACAGATTCCTTGAGCTCTGACGCAGCAGGCGCCACCTGGCACCCCAGCCCAGGTCCAGCAAGCCAGCAGAAGCAAAAGCACAACTAAACCCAAAAAACGAACACGGGAAAACAGACACAAGAAGTGACACCCACAGGTCAAAGGTCACCAGAAGCACCAGCACTTTACCGCTGCACAAAACCTCACCAGGCACGGACGACACCACGGCACCGGCAAGAGACGGAAGCAGGAAGGGCAGAGGAGTAAGTCACTTTCGGTACAATTGCAAAAGATATCAAAGAGGACGGCCTTCTGGTCGGCTCACGGCTTGGCTTTTTTTTTTTTTTTGTCTTTTTTTTAAACTAAGTTTTATAAATAATGTCTGATAACTCTGTGTATATAAAAACTAAACTCCAACAGCCACAAAGAGGTGTCCGTAAGTTTACAAGAAAGGGATTTTTTTTGTTTTTTTTTCTTTTTTTTTTAACTAGCAAAGTTTCTATTATACTTTCTTCCCTTTTCCATTCATATGGTCAAATGGTCTTCTTGCTTGTTTTTTTTCTAAAAGACAGTTTTATAAATACTCTGCAGCTCTTTTTTTCTTTAACTTTTAAACATATAATTAATTTAATAACTTTGTAAAAGGAACTTCTCTCTTTTAAATAAAGGGCTATATAACCACACAAATAGGTCATGTAAACAGTGACACGGGACCCATCGCAGGGCACACTGGACCCACCCTCACGTTAAGCGCACAACCAGCGATTTGGTCTTGTTCAGTGCAACGGGTCAGGCCTGAGCGCACAGCCCCTGGGCCCAGCTGCACGCCCCCAGCACCACTGCGCCCAGGCTGGTGGTCCACCCATCAGGGCCTTCAAGCCCGCCCTACTCTCAGAGCAGAGCCCATCTCTTCGTGCTGGGCTAAGCTGAGCTGCTCCCCTGGGGCTAAAGAGAGTGAATCCTTCCCAGCCCGCGAGCCTGTGGCCACTCGGGAGTGGAGGGAACACTGGGACCCTCACTGCTCGGGGACACGCGAGGCCCAGCGTGCCTGCTCCTTCTCTCTCCCGCAACTCTCTCTAGTCCGTTCCCACAGCACCAACTCTGGACTCCAAGCCTGCATGGCCCTGGTACAAAAGGGGTTGGGGCGACCCCACGTCACCGCCGAACTGACCAATCCCAACATACAAAACACACGACGACAATGACGAGATCAAAGGGGCTCAGCCCGGCGCCCCTGGGGTACAGGTTGTGCTTTGCAGGGAAGAGAGAAGGGCGGGGAAGAGAGGGAGGAAAGAGAAGAGAAGGAAACAGAGGGACAGGGCAGCCGAATTCGCCATGTGCCTAGTGGCCCCGCAAAGACCCGCCTGGCCAGACGCGCGTCCCTACGATCGGGCATCCGTCTTGGACTTTACTATTGTGATGACGCTGGTGGCGGCCACCTTGCCTGGGACGAGGGGCCCCAGGCCGGCGGCAAGGGGGCCCCGGGCTGGCGCCACGGGGCTGCGGGCCACCGTCCGGGCGAAGGTCTGCAGCGCCTCGTACTTGGAGCGCAGCGCGTCGAGCTCCAGCTTCATGCTGGCGTTCTCCGAGGCCAGCTTCTCCACCTCCTGCTGCAGCTCCGCCTTCTGCTTCTCCAGCTCCTCCTTCTGCGTCACCCGCTTCACGCGGCAGCTGGCAGCGTAGCCGCGGTTCTTGAGCGTGCGCCGGCGCTGCTTCAGCTGGACTATCTCCTCCTTGGACAGGCCCCGCAGGTGCTGGTTCAGCTCCCGCACCGACATGGTCACCAGCTCCTCATCCGTCAGGCTGGTGCCATTCTCACCCGGCTCCCGCTTCACCTGGGGCACAGTGCAGGTGGTCACAGGCCAAGCGGGCACACCCACTGTGCCCCCCAACCCCAGCCCGCAGGCTCCTGTCCCTGCCCACTCACCTTCAAGGCCTTGTTTCCTTTATTGGGGGTCGTCATAACCCGGGGGCACAGCGAGCAGGCGCTCTCTGCAAGACACGGAGCAGGTCAGTACCCTGGAGACCACCCTCGCCGCACCCCCACCCCCCCCGGCCCAGTTCACAAGAGCCCTTGCCGCACAGCCCGCCCCAGCCTGCTGTCCAGGTGCCCAGCCCCCAATACCTGATAGGAGGCAGCCCTTGGCCTCTCCCAGGCTGGGCTGAGCTGCTTCCTGTCCACCCTGCCCCTAGAGAACCAGGTGGGAGGTCAGGAAGGTCTGACGGGAGAAGGGGAACTGAAGGCTGTTAGGAAGGCAGGCGCAAGACAAGGGGCGGGGGAGAGATTAGAAGGAATAAGACGCGGGAGAGGCAAGCCTAGAAGGAAGCCGGGAGCTTTAAAAATAACCCCGGCACTGCCCAGAGCGCGGCTGTTCCTGGCGAGTCACGCTGACTCAGCACATTGCCTCTGCCTCCCCGCCGCGCCCGCACTCCCTGGCCCGCCAGCCAACAGCGCCCCACGAGAGCCGCAGCCCCCAGCCTGGCCAATAGCAGGTGAGGGCCCCCAGTGACCCTGTGTGTGCATCTTCCAGGGTCCTACCTTCTACAGCCACCTCCCCTGAGCCGGCCTCGGACAAAGCCCCCGGCTCCCTGGGTGCACAGGGGCCCCACAGGGGACCTGGCCAGAGAGGAGGCTACAGGGAACCCCGAGTCTCCCAGCCTCCTAACTTTGAAAAGCTGGGGGTGGGCCGTCCATCTAGCTCTGGTCTGTTGGCAGGACTGACCAGGGAGTTCCCCCACCTTCCAGGTGGCAGGCCATCAGCTGGGAGGAGCCTGGCCCGAGGCCCCTCTAGCCCTCCCAGTCGGCCTCCTCCACTGATGGAGTAACCATCCTGTGGCTTTGGGTTGCAGGAAACAGCCCCTGCCCCACCCCATCCAGGGTATTTCACAAGGGCTCCCACAGTGAGCCACCCCGGGCCTGCCCAACGTGAAGGCTGGCGGAGTCAGCCCCTCCGAGCTGCAGCCTGCTCTCTGGTCCCTGCCCCGGGTGAGTGCCCACAGGGCCAGGGAGCAAAAACAAAAGTGCTGGGGTGGCCGGACTTAACAACCAACTCTCACCCACTCGGGGTCCCTCCAGCACTCTGCTCTCACTTTCTTGCTAAGGACGTTTCTGGGATTCCCAGCTCAGCCCAGCTCCCACCAGACCCTTGGGCATGGACCCCCGCCTCATGCTCCATCCTCCACTTTCCAGGTTTGATGCAGACAGATGGGAGGCTCCTCCAGAGGAGCTAGGATCACTTCAGGAAATTATGGGCTGGGGGGCTTCTTACTCTCATCAGGGGAGCTGAAGTGTGGTCAGGCGGATGCACACATCCTCACCAGGCTCAAGACTCCACCTCACCCAGCCTTGGACCAGGAGGTGAGGCTGCAAGCACAGAGCAGGGAGGGGAGGCCAGAGACCCCTCCCCACAGCCAAGCCAGCTCAGAGGCAAGGTCCCGAGGCTCCAGCCACTGGATTCTTCCAGATAAAGGATGGGGAAGACCTGAGCTGGAGGTCAGAAGGCCCACAGGAGCCCTTTCCTACACGTCCGGCACAACACTGCCCCAGGAGACAGGCCCTCAGCCAAGCATGGGGGGCCCCCCAGCCTTGAGTGCAAGTCAGGGTGCAGAGACACTGCCCTGGCACCAGCTTCTCCCACCCCCATCGCCCCCACCCCTGCTGCTAAGCACAATGACAGTGGTGACTTCCTGAAGAGATCACACGGAAAAGTGCCTCCTCAACAGATTTTGCCCTCCGCAGAAGGCCTGAACTCAGCACAAGTGCAAGCCATCGCCTCCTATCAAAGGTGCGCCGGGGGGTGGGGGAGGGGCAGCCCTGAGCACAGCCAGTGCGTTCCAGGCTCCTGGCCTGGCCTCTGGACCTGGGCTGAGAGGGACCATGCAGGGATCCCAGGAGCTGGACTGAGGAGAAGCTGCCCCCGCCCTCCTCCAGCCCTCAAGGCTGGCCAGAGCTGGGGCCTGTCATGCACCCTCTGCTCCCACAGAGGCTAATAAGCCCACCTCACGCAGGAGGCACAGATGGTCACGGCTCCGCAACCTGCGAGGGTACCTAGGCCACCCATTCACACTGAGAGCCAGGAAAGGGAGGGAGATTTGGGAGCTCCGTCTCCTTTGGCTAAAGTAGAAACTCCCGTGCCTGAACACAGACAGCCCCACCTGGCTGCAAAGCCCAGCGGCCGAAACTCCCCGGCAGTCATGGCCTCTGCTCCATAAGCTCTCAGCTCCTGAAAGTCACTCTTTGAACAGAACCTAAAACTTAGTTTCCACTGATGCATAAGTGACTGAGAAGATGTACATAAATGGGCCGGGTGCGGTGGCTCATGCCTGTAATCCCAGCACTTTGGGAGGCCGAGGTGGGTGGATCACGAGGTCAGGAGATCAAGACCATCCTGGCTAACACGGTGAAACCCCGTCTCTACTAAAAGTACAAAAAATTAGCCGGGCGTCGTGGTGGGCGCCTGTAGTCCCAGCTACTCGGGAGGCTGAGGCAGGAGAACGGCGTGAACCCGGGAGGCAGAGCTTGCAGTGAGCTGAGATCGCGCCACTGCACTCCAGCCTGGGCAAAAGAGCGAGACTCCGTCTCAAAAAAAAAAAAAAAAGATGTACATAAATGTCCCTCCAGGACCCCGAAATTTTCCCAGGGCATCAAACTCCAGGCCAACGGTCAGCTAAAGCATTGAAACATCTGGAATCTATAAGCCCCGGGGCTCACTGAGAGTGGACCTGTGTTCTGTGTGTATGTGTGGGGGGTGCTCACTGAGAATGGACGTGTGTGTTTGTGTGTGTGTGTGTGTGGCGGGGGGCAGGGGGCATCCCTGAGGGCAAACCACAAAGTGGCCTAACCCAGCCATGAAATGAACTCCTGGGCAAAGGAAGTCTACCTTCGTGAATCTCCACATACCCAGGGAAAGGTGGCTCTGGCCACATCACTCCCAAGCTGCCACTTTCTAAGCGTCCTGGGCTGCCAGGCCAGACACCCAACAGGGCCACTCCCTTTGCTAACTTCACACAACGCTGAGACCCCACTTCAGGTAGCGACAACTTTAGGGTGGCTGGGTGCTGCGTTCTGCCACCCTGTGCCATCCACACCAGCCCATCTGCTGCACCCCAAGGCTAGGCACCCTGAAGCTCCCACCACCTACAGTCTCAACCCAGACTCCAGGGCCAACTGGGGAGAGAGGCTGGGCTGCTTCCTCCCCTTTGCCGTTTCCTGGTAGAGCTGCCCCTGCTTCCTCCCTGCCCAGCCCACTGTCACCCAGGGCTTGGTACACACACCCCTCTTTCTCCCAGGGCCTCGATCTCTGGCCAGGGGCTGTCCAACCAGGCCAGTCCCAGGGAAAGCCGACTTCCCCTTTGGCTAGCTCGGCCCACCGAAGCTCCTCCCCTCCCTCACTCAGGGAACTATTTCCCAGTTTGGGAAACTGCTCCAGACTTGGGACCAGGACCAGCTGCCGGAAAAGAGCCGCCTGGGAAGGGGTGGACCGCCTGGGGCTTCACCTTTGACCCCGGGAGAACACCTGCAGCGAGCCACCCCCACTTCCTCTTCAAGCACCCCTGCCTTCAACTGGATCGCTCGGCGCTCACTTAAACAGGCACCCCAAGGCGCCGGGCCTGGCCCCCTCCCACATCCCCACGGCTCCCTCCCACCTCCCGCTGGCGGCCTTTTAGTCCCCGAGGCCCCTCGCTCGAATCCCCTCCGGTATCAGCTTGAGCACCGAGTGACCTCACGCTGATGACTCAGCAAATCTCCCTCCGGGCTCTGGCACGCGACTGACGGAACCCGAGCCCGAGCCAGGGGCAGGGTCTTCCCCGCAGCACCCCCATCGCCGCCCCTCCTCCCGGGCTCGCCGCGGACCCCCGCGCCGGGGAGAGCTGACGCGGCCACCGGATGAATCAGCAGCTGCGGGCCGGGCCGCCGGGCCCTGGCGCGGACCCCCGGACGCCTCGCTCGACCCCACCCTTTCCTCCCGCCGTCCAGTGCCCCTCCCTCCAGGACGCCCGGGTCTCCGAGTCCGCTCTGCACTTGCCCGGCTCCGCGGGTCCGCCGCCGCCCGCGGCCCACCTCCAGTACCCGGGCGCCAGGGGCAGGAGGAGCTGGCTCCTGACCGCTGGGGAAATCGAGGCACGGGCCGCCAGCAGGGTGCGCGGCAGACCCGAAACCAGCGGCCCCCGCCGCCGGGCCCCCAACCGCCCGCCTAGCTCCGGGAGGAGCCCTGCCCGCGCGCCCCCTCGGCCCCCGCCGCCCCCGCCGCGCCGCCCCCACCGCCCGGGCCCGCCGCCGCAGCCGCACTCACCACACTGCGGGCCCGGCGGGCCGAGGCCGGGGCGGGGCGGGGCCGCGCGCGCTCCGAGGCCGCGCGGGGCAGGGACCGGCGCGAGGGGTCCGGGCCCGGGGCTCGGAGGACTCGCCGCCTGCGCGGGCCGGGCCGAGCGCACTGGGAAGGCCGGGCCGGACCAGGCTCGGGATCCGCCGCCGCCGCCGCCGCTCCACAGACGTCACATGATGTTTGGTCACGTGGGCTCCATTCATGAAGCGGCGACGCGGCCGGCCGGCGCTTAAAGGGGAAGGCGCGGCGGCGGGAGGGCAAACTGCGCATGCGCAACCCGCGCGCCGTCGTCCCTGGCAACACTGGCTGCTCTAGCGCCTGGCGGGGTCTCACGGGCGGGCCTGGGCGCACGCCCAAAGCGCCAGGTCTCCACCCCCAGCCCCAGGCGTCCTGCAGCCGGAGCCTGCCTCGCCTGGCTCCTGCGCCCGCCGTCCAGGGCCCCTGTCCAAGCTCGCGGACGCCGGCGGCGTTTTCCAGCTCGAGTGCTCAGCCTAGGGCAGGCTCTGCGTGCGCCCCCTCGAGTGCTGGCCTGGGCCCTGCCAGGCAGAGGCGCTCTTGCGTCAGGACGGCGCCGCCAGGGCCCCGCGATTCCAACTCGGGGGTCCCGGAGCGGCGCGGGGCGGGGACGGCCTGGCAGCTCCCAGCAGCGAGGGGCGATCCCCCCCCGCGCAGCAGACCCCGAGCTGCCCAGGCCCTTCCTGCGCCACGTGTACCCAGAGCTCCGCCCGGGGGAGACTTCGCTGCTTGTTGGAGATGCCCAGCGGTAGGGGGCGAGGACTCGGGAGGAAGGTAAATGGGGGATCCCGTGTCTGGATTTTCTCCTCCACCCTCTTCCCTTCGCAGCTGTGAATCCTGGGAGGGGAAGGGTGGCCGCCCCGCCAGCAGGTGAGCGGGGAGGAAGGGGCGGGGACGGGCTGTGGGGTCCTCCTGGGCTCCGTCCATGAACAGGCCGGCCCCGAAGTCCCGAAGCCGTGAGGTGTAAGGCTCAGAAGCGTCCCTCCGCCTGTCCCTGCCAGACCCCAGGAACTCCTCCGAGCCCCACAGCACGTTGTCGCCGTGTGCGCTGTGGGGCTGCGTGTGGTTCTTACGGTGGTGTCCTTAGTCGTCGGGGACCTGCTCCCACTGCTCTGGGCACAGCCCGAGTCTCACAGGCTCTAGGGGCATGATATGGTCCTGGCGTGGCTTCCGAGGCCTCAACCTTAGTGTACAAAACAGCACACGGGGCCCTGAGGCCGGGAGTGCAGCTCCGTCTCCTGCCTCTCCTCCCTGCTCGCGTCCTCATCCTACCACACCACACTGGGCTGGCGCGGGGAGGGCGCCCTGAGCCGCTGGGCATCCTGCTCCGCGGGAGGGTGAAGTCGTGCATTGCTGGGCGGTGAGGGCTAGGTCCACACAGCGGGGACCTGGCGGGCCCCCGAGTCTCCTCAGGACCCGCCCTCCGTGCCACACAGCGGGAGCTGGAGCCACGGTGCCGTCAGGAGCCAGGGTGATTGGCCCTGGGGCTGGCAGCCCCCACCCCACGGGCAGACGCTCACCAGGCTGTCCCCACTCACTCCCACACCCCAACTCCTCCTCACAGGGTCGAGCCCGCTCTCATTTGCACCTCCGCGCGAATTTGGAACGGATTTATGAATCGTCCTCACTGCGGTGCTGTCTTCTCCTGGGAAGGAGCCTCAGTCCTCCCCTCCCTGGGCACTGTCATAGAGATGGGCAGGACGGGCTGGGGAGGACACTCAGGGAGCTGCCCAGGCTCGTTTGCTGCCCCTCACCCCAGAATCTTCTTGGGGTGGGTGGGGTCCCAGGCACCTGCAGAGTAGCAGATGGTGGCTTGTAGAAAGGGTGTCGAGGGAGGGGAGGTGCCGCGTGGAAACAGCCCAAGCCAAACCCCTAGGACCTGTCTCCCTGTCCTCCTAGAGAGCTGAAGGTGTTCCGTGGTCAGTGAGGGCTGGCACTGGCTCTGCACGAAGATCTCCTCACCTCCCCAGCGGCTCCTGGCCAGCTCCCCACGGAGAGCCCAGGACACTTGTCCCTGGACACAGTGGTGCAGCCATGCTTGGGCCAAACCATGAGGCCACCAGAACCGCGAAAGGCTACTCTACTGAGAGGGATACTGCGAGAGAGGCCCACGGGTTTCCAAGCATCCCTCTCACTCCGCACACTCATCTCCACGACCGGCTTTAAGTGCGGCCTTGAGGCCTGGCTCCCTGTTTGGACTTCTCTGCACCTCCAGGAGCTCCCTTCCCGTCACAGCTGGATGCCTCCTCCCGCAGGCACCTCCCCGGCATCCTCCCGCCCCAGGCTGCACCTTCTGTGGGACTGGCCCCCGCAGGCACCTCCCCAGCATCCTCCCGCCCCAGGCTGCACCTTCTGTGGGACTGAGCCCCGAAGGCACCTCCCCGGCATCCTCCCGCCCCAGGCTGCAGCTTCTGTGGGACTGACCCCCGCAGGCACCTCCCCGGCATCCTCCCGCCCCAGGCTGCAGCTTCTGTGGGACTGACCTTAAGACCCCATCGGTTCCTCCTGAGAGCAGCAGATCTCAGCCAGATGCTGCCGGGAGGGAGGTGCTAGCGTCCACACCCAGACAGGGGTCCAGTCCAGCCCTGCTCTCCCTGGTCTCCAGGCAGGGCCCTCCCAGGGTGGACATTGCCCATCTCTGCCTGGCCAGGGGCTGCTGACCCACTGGTTCCAGAGTCTGAGCCTGTCCTGCACAAGTACCATGGACAGGGGTCAGCCGGGCACTGAAGAGACGTGGCAGAATTGGGCAGGGCAAGGGCCCCAGCTGGCAAGCTGGAGTCAGGGCAATTCCAACCAAGAAACTGCGGCAGGCTGGGTGCAGTGTCTCAAGCCTATAATCCCAGCACTTTGGGAGGCAGTGGGAGAATCGCTTGAGCCCGGGAGTTTGAGACCAGCATTGGTAACATAGAGACACCCTATCGCTACAAGAAAAAAAAAAAAAAAAAGCTGGGCATGGTGGTGCACACCTGTTGTCCCAGCTACTCAGGAGGCTGACGTGGGAGGATTGCTTGTGCCCAGGGGTTGCAGGCTGCAGTGAGCTGTGATCATACCACTGCACTCCAGCCTGGGCGACAGAGAACCTCTCTAAAAAAAAAAGGAAAATGAAAAATAAATGGGGGCAGAAGCTCCTCCAGGGCCCACCTGGCCTGCTGGGGACTCACTCCAAACCGCTTCATTTTTGGAGGGGGCTTTCCAGGACTGAGAGGTGTCAGAGCTGCTGGTGACAGGAGCAGGGAAAGCACCATCTGGCCGGCCCCCAGGGGCCCCATGTAGGGTTCCTCTGCCTGACAGCGTTTTGACACTTCTTGGCAGGATCCTTGGGTCCTTGGCCCCCAGCACCATCTCCCTCCTTGACCTGCTGAGGCCCACATAAAACATGTTGCTACTTGGCGTGGGCCCGTCCTCACGCTCTGTGGCTTCCTGGGTGTCCACCTCCCCACAGCCTGCCTCACGTACCTCCCCAGACTTCTCACGCACGTCAGGAGCCTCCTGTGGACTCTGGCTCTACCTGCCTCTGGCCTCTGCTTAATCAGGAACCCACAGTGGGAAAGCTCCTAGGGCCCGCCTGCTGAAGCAAACGCCTCCTTGCAAAGCCCGTCTGCAGCCCCCCACACACCTCCTCACCTCCCCGTGCTTCCTCTGGGGCCCAAGACCTGTCTGCCTCACTTGAAACCCGCGTCGCCTGCTGGCTTCCCTTGTGTCCCCGGACCAGAAGCACCTTTGGCAGCCCCGCGCCCCTCATCTTGCTCTGCGTCAGCACCTGAGAGTGGGCGCTAGCAGGGAAACTGGCTTTGAGGGGAATGGTCGGGGCAGCTTTGGTCCTGGGACAGGCATGTGGCCTGTGGGACAATCTCTTCTGGGGGCACCTCTGCCCAGGTGGGAGGAGTTGCCAGGGTCTCCCAGCACTGCCAGGCACTTTGCTGGGGCAGGGGGTTATTCTATTGCTCACAGCCCTGACACAAGGGCATTCCCCACCCGCCCTGATGCCCACATCCACCCATACAGGAGGGGGCCTTCAGGGGAGCCTGCAGGGACTCCCGGCCCAGCACCGTCCATCTGTGTCCCCCGCTTAGCTCCTGCACTGCCAGATCCCAGCCAGACAGCAGGGACTCACCCCACCTACCGTCCCCTTTGTGCCTGGGTGCGGTGGGTACTCAGTTTATGGGGAGTGGCCAGGACTCTTGCCAGGGGGAGAGTGGCGGTGGAGGATGTACCCATGCCATCTACCCTGCTGCAGCGTTTCCTCCCTGTTCCCCTGCATGTCTTCCCTCCCTCGGGGGAAACGCAGGATTCTGTTCCCCAAGCGCCCTCTACACGCCCCACATATACCAAGCATGGTTCTGCAGTGAGCCTATGGGGTGTCTGGAAATGAGTTCCCGGGATAAGTTCCAGAAAGTTGCTCAGCTCTCCTAACCCCTGCACACCCTGGAGCCCCCTGCACACCCTGACTCCTGGCACACCTTGGACCCCCCTGCACACCCTGACACCCTGCTGCTACCCAGCCCAGCTCCCCTCACACAGTGTGCACTGCCTCTGGAGGGAAGGGGGCCTCCTCTTGCTGTCTCCATACTCAGTAACTATGTGTTGGTTGAAGGAACCAGAGCACCCCTGGCCCTTGTAACCCAACCCTCAGCAGCTCCTCCAATCCTGTGGGCCTCCTGGAATGGCTGATTGTATGTGTCCACTTGACTGGGCTACAGGGTGCCTGAGTGTTTGGTCAAACATTATTCTGTTTCTGGCAGGGGTGGGGAGGGGTTGCATGAGACTAACATTTGAATCTGTAGACTTTTGCATTAGATTACATTGACATTTTAATCAGTAAGGCAGATGCCCTCCAAGATGTGGGCGGGCCTTGTCTAATCAGTTGAAGGCCTCCACTATTCCACCCACAGTAACCACCCTCCCACACAGGCAGGGCCTCCCTCCTCATGTGGCAGACAGAAGTCAGGACACTGGGGGCTGGAAACCAACTTATAAAACTGAAAGGGCCAGGACAGAACTGATAGCACCCTCCCAGGGAGGTCAGGAGCAGGAGGTGGTGGGCACAGGAAGTTCACCAGCAGCCCAAGGAGCCCTTTCCCCAGATGTCCATGGGATCTGTGTGCTTGGCAGCCAAGAGGGGCTGTGGCCCTTCACGCTGGACTTGGGATGCCTGGACCCTCTGGCCCTTCTCACACGGGAAGGAGAGGTTTCTCCCTGAATGGAGGGCAGGGAGGGGCCGGGAGGGGGCGCGGGATCCCACCTCTGCTGAGCCTTCACAGAGGGGGTCCTTGACCTTCGCTCTCAGGAAGGAGCCCATGCCAGCTGATACTGGAGTAGGAGTGGGTGAAGACCCTCCGGGCTCCCGAGCTCTAGAGGAAGGTGGTCCTGACATGATTTGGGAGCAGAGAAGAAAGGAGGCTGAGGTTGGGGAATCCACCCCTGTTCTGGGCTGGGAAGCACTTGCAGACCACAGAGATTTCCAGTGGGAAGTGATGTGGCCCCTGCCTGGCTATGTCCCCGGCTGGCCCCTGCGCTGATCAGAGCCACAGAAAGTGGGCCACTTTGGGGACCCCCTAGTCCCCCTAGTGACGAGAGAAGAGAAGATGGTGGCAGGATGGTGGTCAGGCAGGACGTGTCAATCCTTGCCCGCTGGGGCCAGGCTGCGGGGGAGCAGCTTGGTGTGGCCAGAAGGTGACAGAGCGGTCCCTGCAGGGGAGTCCAGCTTCACCTTGTCCAGGATGGTCTTCTTGATGGCGGCTGGTGACACCTGCTCCTGGTCAGCCATGGACTGCAGCTCCCTAGAGAGGCAGGGAGAGGTTGGCTTTGGAGCACAAGCGTGCACCCAGGAAGAGGGAGTGAAGCCCACAGCTCCCAGTGCCACTCAGCCCTGGGCGATGCTGTCACCCTCACCTCAGCACCTTTATTCCCCTCTGCCAGCGACACGCCCCCACACAGCTGCTGGGCATCTTCTCACCTCATTCGAATCAGCTCAGCATCACCAAATCTCCCCGCAGTGCCCCCCAGACCTGAGTTCTCGTGGCCCCACCACGGGATGTGGGTTTACACCTGTCTCCCCCGCAGGCTGGAGGTGAGGCCAGGCCCCTCGGGTTCCCCTCACTGTTACAGGGTGGCACTCGCAGAGTCTGAGGGTGTCTGGACTGGAGAGTGGGCAGTGTGGCAAGAAAGACGTCCTCACCCACCCTGCAGACCTGAACTGGGGACAGCGGCTCCCAGCCTGGCTCTGCCTTTGACCAGCTGTGGGATCCCAGGCAAACAGCAAACTCTGTCTTTCTCTTGCTCTTTGCTTCTTTCACCTTCCGTGGAATTTTCCTTGTGCCTGGATGTTGCTGTCCTACTGGTCTAACTTTATCCCACAGCGAGGGTGGGAGGAAGGTGGGCCCCACAGAAGTTTCCTAATGTGCCTGGCCACCCCACTGGTGTGGCCCCTGGCTCGAATGACACTCCTAGCTATGACAACGGTGGACCTATGTGGGGAGCACAGGGCACAGCATCCGGGTCCCTCTATGGATGTTCCCTCCTCGCGGGAAACGGAAGGTGGGGAGGGGCACTGCCCACAGTAACCCAGGGAACCTCAGGGCCCCCCGTGTCCTGCGCAACACTGGGCTGGAGCTCAATACGTATCTGCTGAGTGCGTGAATGAGCAGATGTGTGTGAGAGAGGCCTCTGCCATGCAAGGACTGGAGACCAGGGAAGCGGGCAGGGCGGGGGCCCACCGTGTGCGGATGCAGGAGGCCTCCACGGCGTTGATGAGCAGGGAGCGGAAGCCCCCACTCTCCAGCACGTGCAAGGCATGGATGGTGGCCCCACCAGGAGAGCTGACGTTGTCCTTGAGCTGGCCTGGGTGCTGTTCTGAGTGCAGCAGCATCTTGGCAGCCCCCTGCAGCCAGAAGAAAGGCTGACGGCTGTGGGCACGCACCTGCCTCTGCGGGGCACTGCCCCAGCCACTGTAGCACACACTGACACCCCACTTGGCTCCTCCCAGTGAAGCCCCAGGGCCCCGCAAAGAGTGGCCCCACCAGAGGGTCAGGAAACACACTGACCAGGAGGGCCTGGGCCCCGAGGCGGACTGCCAGGCGCCTTGGAAGTCCCATCTTCACGCCCCCATCAGCCAGGGCATCCAGGGCTGTGAATGCCTGTGGGGAGAAGGCACCCTGAGCCTCTCTCCTGGGCTTCTCCTCCTTCCCTTCTGGGCAAGCTCCAGTTCCCACAGCCTTGGAGCCCTCCACCCTGGCCCTCCAAGGGGGAGCAGGGACAGATGTGCCCGGTGGTCCCGGGAAGTGCCCGCCGCCGCCGGCTTCCCCCGCAGTCCTTACGTAGGCGGGGCCGCTGCCACTGAGCCCCGTGACGGCATCAATCAGGTCCTCTTCCACCTCCGTGCAGAAGCCCACGCTGCTCAGCAGCTGCTCCATGAGCCTCCCGTCCTCCACCTGGGCGTGCGTGCCTGTGGCATACACGGTGGCCCCCTCCCGCACCACGACTGGAGTGTTGGTCATGCAGCGGATGACCCTGGGGGCTGGCCGAAACGCTGACAGCTTCTGGAAGAGAAACCAGTGTGTCCGTCTGGCCGTGGACGCAGTGCCTAGATGCACTCACCCCACCAAGCAGTGCCCGAGCTCTCCCAGTGGGCCAGGACGCTGCAAGCCTTTTGCAGATGAAAGCTGAAGTACTGAGGGCCCGGGCTCTAGACAGCCCCTCTCCACACCCCACTGGGCCTGCGGTGCTACCTTCTCAATGGAGCTGATGGTGACGCCGGCCGCGCAGGACACCACAATGTGTCTGTCCTCAATGTCGGCGCCTATTTCATCCAGGATGAAGGGGATGATGTGTGGCTTCACAGCCAGGAAGAGCACATCACTGTGCTGCACCGTCTCCTTGTTGTGGGGTGTCAACTTCACCCCCATCTTCTGCAGGGGCAACAGGTGGGCTCAGCCTGGTCCCGTGGCTGTCTGTACCCCCACCAAGCCAAGAGCCCCACAGGTAGAATGGCACAGAGAATGCTGGAGTTGGGGGTGGGCAGGGCTGGGGGCTCAGGGCTCTGACCACCCCCTTGATGACCCTTCCCACCCAGAAATGGAGGAAGGACTGTGTGTGGAATATGTCCCTGCTGCAGACAGAAAAGGACCCTCCATCCATCCATGCCACCAATCTGCCCCCAGCCTGGGACTGCCGTCCTCCAGACCGGGCTCTCCACGTGGGAGTGCTGGTCTCAAGCAGCCCCCAGGTGTGTTCCTTGGCTGCCAGGCTGTGGCCCCACCTGCCAGGCCCCCAGAGGACCCCTCGAAACTTTAACCCTGTGCAGGGAACTCCATTCCAGAACAACACCCTCCTATCAGCTGTACACACGCCCACCACCCAGGTCCCAAGAGCAATCAGCAGGGCGAGGAGGTGGGGTCCATGAGACCCCAGCCCAGGGCCCCTGCCCTCACTGGGGTGGGGGCTACAGCACACACTCCTGCCTCTCACGCCCAGCCCCACAGGGACTCAGTCTCCTTTCTCCCTTTCATCTGCACCTACCCTGAGAGCAGAAACCGTGGCCAGGTCCATGTCTGGGGAGCTAGCCATTATCTTGTGGGCAGCCAAGACGCCTGAGGGGAGAAACAGCTCCTCTTCAGTTCTTTTTTTTTTTTTTTTTTTGAGACGGAGTCTCGCTGTGTTGCCCAGGCTGGAGTGCAGTGGCGCAATCTCGGCTCACTGCAAGCTCCACCTCCCGGGTTCATGCCATTCTCCTGCCTCAGCCTCCCGAGTAGCTGGGACTACAGGCACCTGCCACCACACCCGGCTAATTTTTGGTATTTTTAGTAGAGACGGGGTTTCACTGTGTTAGACAGGATGGTCTCGATCTCCTGACCTCGTGATCCGCCCTCCTCGGCCTCCCAAAGTGCTGGGATTACAGGCGTGAGCCACCGCGCCCGGACGGAAACAGTTCCTCTTCATGGCTAGCTTTGGCTTCCCTCCCTCCCCATTCCCAGGAAGAAGAGTGAGACAGCACAGGTAAAGCCCCAAACACACAGAAGTTGCCAGTTCCCCCAGGACTCAGGCCTTGTGACCCAGCACCCACCTTCAGCCCCCAGCCCTGCAGAAGTGGAAAGAGGTCAGTCTCTCCCACTGGGCCTCACCGTCCCCCACCTGGGGGCCTACCTGCTGCTGTGAAGCCCTTGGCCAGGGCAAAAGCCAGCTGGCCAGCGCCGATGAAGCCCACGCTCATGCTGTCCGGAGACCCCTGGCCCAAAGCCCCCACAGATGGCACCGGCTCTGCGGGACGAGACCGGCAGGATCGAGAGCAAGTTAGGGGGGCAGTGCCAGCCTGGCCGCTCCTCCCGCAGCCGGGTGCCCACCTCCCCTGGTCCCAGCTGGTCTAACTTTCCACTTTGCTGTCCGGCCCGTTAACTGCTTCGGGGCCCCCAGTCAGAGCGGCGGTGCCTGGCCTGCTGCCTAGGGTCCCGCACCCACTGGAGGGGTGGAGGTTCCGCAGAAGAAATGACTGGGAAGGGGGAAAAGTACGGGGAGAGGGAGGGCCCGGCGCCTAGGGGTCCCCCGTCTGGGTTCCCACCCCGCCCAGAACTGGGCTACCGTCGCGCCCCACCCGGCGACCGCCGCCCACCATTCCCGGAGCCCGACCCCAACCCAGCTACCGTGCGCGGGTCGTACCCACCCCTCAGCGCTGCGGCCGCCACGCGGCACCCGCACCCAGGCCCCGCCCCCGTCGCGCCAGCGAATCCGGGCGCGGCCGCCAGTCGCTGGCCAATCAGAGCGCGCGGCGGCGCCAGAGCGGTTGCATCATTCTGCGCGCCCCTCCCACGCCGACCGCCGGCCCCCCCTTCTCTCGCGCCCCGGGATCCCCCGGCCCCCGGATAGACACCTTCTCCGGCACGCGGCCCCCTGACCCGCGCTCCTCCTGGTCGCGCTTCCCGGGACCTACACGTGGGGTCCGAGGACGCGGGCGGAGGGGGCGGCCCGATTGGGGCCTGTGAGGGGCCCTCCACGCAGGGCTTTGTCTTGGGCCCCCCGGACACGGACGCGTCCAGCTGGCGTCCCTGGGCGCGCGGCCGGCTCTCTCTGGGAATCAGTCCCTTCTACTGTCATCGAGTTTGGAGAAGCCCGGCTGTACAGCGTTTTCTTTCCTTTTTTTTTTTTCCCTTGGGGGCAGAGTTGAAAATAATTTGCCAAGTGGAAGCATTTTAAATATATCACTATTTCGGCCGGGCGCGGTGGCTCACGCCTGTCATCCCAGCACTTTGGGAGGCCGAGGCGGGCGGATCACCTGAGGTCAGGAGTTCGAGACCAGCCTGACCAACATGGTGAAACCCCCGTCTCTACTAAAAATACAAAAAATTAGCCGGGCGTGGTGACAGGTGCCTGTAATTCCAGCTACTCGAGAAGCTGAGGCAGGAGAATCACTTGAACCCTGGAGGTGGAGGTTGCAGTGAGCCGGGATTGCGCCACTGCACTCCAGCCTGGGCAACAAGAGCGAGACTCCATCTGAAAAAAAAAGACAGAGAGAGAAAGAAAGGAAGAAAAGAAGAAAGGAAAAGAAAAGAAAGAGGCATGACAGTGCGGCCACAGGTGTTCCTTTAACTGGGCACACAGCGGTGCTCCACTAAGCAAACGAAGGAAGCCCACCCCATCATGCCCCCACTCCCACGCAGCCCGGAGCATCCTCCAATACCCAAACCTCTCGCCTGCCTGGGTTTTAGGGGGAGTGAAGCTCCAGTCACTTCCCCCTGAGGACATGCTCAGAGTTCATCTGATTCGGGCCTGCATCTGGGGCTCTGGATAGTCAGGGTCCCTGTCGGTGGCCAAGATTAAGGGCGAAGTCAGAAGGGATCACTGGCAGCTCATTCCCCTGGCAAGGGGTGAGAGGAGCTGCCTTATTTTTTCTGTGCTGTATCTTAGATGATGACAGGCTATTCTAGCACATCATTTCAGAAGGCCTGGGATGCTTCTGCCACAGCAGCAAGGCCACGCGTTCTGGCTATCTGTCTACCTGGTCCCCCCACCGTGAACACGTAATGACCACCACCAACACTGGGAGGTTGCTCTGTGGTGGCCATGGGAAGAGCTTGTCCAGATGGACAGCTCAAACCTGGGGCACGGAGGCTAGCATCGCCTAGGCGCCTTGAGAGCCAAGCTCCCCAGGCTGTTACAAAATCACTTTCCCCCAAGTGATAACAGCAAGTAACACTTTTACCTAACAACCCAAAAACCCAAAATGGACAGCCCTCTGGGCCAGGGATACACTGTCAACAGGACTGACTCTGAAGGAAGTCTCCCAGCCCTGGGTCCCCTCCCCTTCCTTTCTGTCCCTCAGGACCTTTGCGAAGGTGGCAGAGGACCACCGGACAGGGAGGAAATTGGGAAGTTGGTGACAAATAACTCGTTTCAGAATTCTGGCCACGTGAAAAAAAGGAGAGAAGGAGGCTGGGTCCTCTCCAAGACTGGTGCCCAGGTCTCCCCTGAGTCAGGAAGCAGGTGATCCCTATGCCCCCTCTGTATCGCCCTCAGCCAGCGGCAGGCCCTGAACAGCTGACTGCCCTCATCTGGGATCTGCCATTGACCCCAAAACACCCACCCCCTCTGAGTAAAGGATGTCGGCCGGACCCTGTTTGTTGGCTAACGTGAGCGAGACCCCTCCTCAGCGGCCAGTGAGGCCCCTTCCTCACATTCTTCATGGCAGCAGCACAGGCCTGGCTGTGGGGACCGCCGTCTAAAAGGAGCAACAGTGCGTCTGTCCGTCGCTGTGTCCAGGGCCTCTCAAGACCCCCAGATGGGCGTGGGGGAGGAGGTGGGTGCTGCGGGCCTCTGGGAGGGACGGGCATGAGCCACAGGCCTGTCGGAGCCAGGCTGGCCTGTCACCCCTGTGAGGCAGAAGACGCTGCCTGCCCCTTCCCCAGGAGGCTGCTCAGACCCTCGGGAGCCCAGCCTACCCTGACTGTGATCCCAGGCCACTTCCTTCCTCAGCCTTCCCCCAGAGCACGCTAGGAGGGGTCGCCAGGAGGGGCAGGTGCCCACAGTCCCCTCAGAAGAGACTGCTGGTCCAGAGGCAGGGTACGTATAAATGTCAGCATTTATTTCCTGCTCAAGGACGTCAATGGGGCCCAGTCAATGGGCTGAGGGGCTGTTGTGCCACTGCCCACCTGGCTTGGACTCAGGGGTGGCCAGTGGGTCAGCTCCTGGCTGGACCAGGCTGGGCTTCTGTGCAGGCGAAGCTGGCTGGAGCCTGGAGGATGATGGCCCCGGCGTCAGGAGGGTTTCGGCAACTGGACCCTTGAGCAGAGGCAAGCAGTACCCAGACTCTGTGTCCAGCGGCCGCCCTCAGCCGGGCTCCCTCCCAGTGCCACAGATGCCCACAGTGCACAGATGCCCGCCCGGCACTGCTGAAGCTGCTTCGTCACAGCCAATGGTGAGTGTCCAGGTGGGGCTCCGTGGCTATGGCGGAACCAGGTCCTCCCCGTCCACTGTGCACTCGGTGCCGCCGGGCTCTGCAGGCTCTTCCAGGCCACCCGCGCCACCTCCAGCCTGCGGAGACTCCGGAGGAAGCCTGCTTCCAAACACTGTGGCTACCAGCCCAGAGGCTTCCCGGACGTGGGTGGGAGAGGCTGGTCCAGATTTCTGGCTCCTTCTCTGTGAGCTGGCACAGCTCCTCAGGCAGGGCTCTCTTCCCAGGGTTCTGGGAGCTGCCTCTCTGAACCAGGAGTGATTCCGGCTCCCCACGCCCCTCCCTCCCCTTGCCTGGCCCAGCTACTCTCCTGGGTTCGTCTCCTCTGGAAGTCATTCCTCTTTCAGCTTGCCTTACCCAGCCTGAGTGTGGTCTCCAGACACTAATGGAGGTACTGGGTGCCTCACAAATGCTTCTAGCCTCCATGTCCCCAGCTGCAAAATGGGTCACAACAGCAGCTGCTTTAAAGTTTTCCCTTATGATGTTCCAGTGACCAGCACTGAGCCCCAGGAGCGCTGGGAAATGGTGAGAGAGAGTGAGTTGGGGATTGGCCTAGGTGAGGCTCTCCCCTGCGTCTGCTCAGGGCCTCTGCCCTACTGTCCTGCCCCTGTCCCTCTGAGCCCAGTCTGGAAGTCGGGGAGCGACCTCTCCCGTTGTACTTCATCTCCCCTGAGCCCGCGGCTTCCCTCCTGCTTGCTACGTGACACTTTGGTTCACCTGAGTTTCCCTCGCAGAGCCTGGAGCTGGTGGCCAGAGAGCAGAGGTGGGTGGGCTGCCACTGTGGGCTACAGGCTGGGCACGAAGCGAATCCTCTGGGAGTAGGCGAGGTCAACGACGTACAGGAGCAGGTTGACGTAGGTGAAGATGGCCACCACCAGCTGGCTGTCCCAGGGACAGCTGCCCCGAGCACAGTTGGGGGGCCGTTTGGGTTCACCGTACTTGGGATCGAAACAGAAGACTGGCCAGATCACGGCAGCGCTGAGGTACAGGAGCACAGCCAGGAAGGTGTACACCACCACCAGCCGGTCGAAGGGGCAGCCCAGGCCCCCTGTGTGGCCCATCACACTCAGGGCCACCACGGCCACTGTGGCCAGGAAGCACAGGCTGTAGACGGCCACACACCACTGGGTGGCCACGTAGCGCCCATAGCGGCTGTCATGGACCAGCGCCCCGAAGATGATGCAGGCCACGAAGGCCTGGACGATCTTGAGGAGCCCCGACACCGTGGCCATATAGCTGCTCACCTGGCCGGGCCGGGCCCGCGTCAGGGCCACCTCCACAGCGTAGGCCAGGAAGAGGAGCCCGGCGAAGACACTGGCTGCCAGGCGGAAGTCCCTGGCAGCACAGCCGGCAGGCTCAGGGGGACACTCCCGCCGGGCGAAGTACAGCGGATACAGGACCGCAGCCGTCGCGCACAGCAGGGTGGCCAGCATGGCGAAGGCGGCAGTGAAGTTGCCCCAGGAGAGCCGCAGGCAGCCGTGGAGCCGTGTGAACTCACAGGCCACCACCAGCGCAGAGACGGCGAAGCAGAAGCCCCAGGCGGCCATGCAGAAGGTGCCCTGGACGCCCGCAAAGCCACCCCGGTGGGCCACCAGGCTGAAGGTAGTGCAGCCAAAGGCCAGCTGCAGCACGCGGGCTGTGCCCACGGGGGACGTCACGGCGCCCAGGTGCAGGTACGCACCCCCAGGGGGCTCCATGGTGCTGCCCATCTGGCCAGCCACGTTTCCAGCTCACACAGTCCCCCAAGGCCCTGGGGTCCCTGCTGGGCCAAGGCCCCTCAGTCCTCTGCGGTAGTGGCAGGTGCCTGCAGCCTGCAGAGGCAGTGACGACGGTGACATTGCAGCAGGGCAGCCTCTCTGCTGCCTATGTGAGGCGGCCCCCCCCCCAGCGCTATAAATAGACAGCCGTGATCAGAGCCCCGGAATAGCAGCCTGCGTGCCTGTCCCCATCTTAGAGAGACATCTGACCCCTGGTCCCCTGTGGAGCCCCTGCCGGGACCATTAACCCATTGGCTGCTGGCACCACCCCCACCTCCGCCTCCCGCGCACCTGCATCTGTCAATCCGGTCAGTTGGTTTCACGCTTGTGGGGGAGGGGGAGGGAGAAGGAGGGGAGCAAAGAGCATGAGGGTCCCCACGGGGTAACCCCAGCTCCAGCAGCCTCCAGGGCCAGCTGTGCGGGGGAGGGGTGTAGGAGGCAGGAGGCGGCAGCCCGGGCTCCTGGGGCTCGCGGGGGTCGGGGGTGGTTTCCCCAACATTTATCTCACCCCTTCCGGATGGCCGCGTGGTTCAGAGCCTGCATGGGCTTCAGGATCCTGCTGTCATTGCCTGGGTTCACAGGGCTCTGCTGCGGCCAGAGGAGCAGAGCATGGAGACCGTGGCCTCTGCTCCCCGAGCCCCACTCCCCACCCTCATTCTGTCTCGTCCCTAACCTGCCTGGGGCGGAGACATTTGACTGTTAGTTACTGTTACTGTCTGCAGGGGCCATTCTGGGGCTTTTCACTTGTCCTTCACATTAAACACCTAGAAAAACACTCAACTCTTCCCTTTTTTTTTGAGATGGAGCCTCGCTCTGTCACCCAGGCTGGAGTGCAATGGCGCGATCTCGGCTCCCAGGTTCAAGCAATTATCCTGCCTCAGCCTCCCAAGTAGCTGAGATTACAGGCGTGAGCCACCATGCCTGGCTAATTTTTTTGTATTTTTAATAGAGACTGGGTTTCACCATGTTGGCCAGGCTGGTCTTGATCTCTTGACCTCATGATCCGCCTGCCTCGGCCTCCCAAAGTGCTGGGATTATAGGCATGAGCCACTAGGTCCGGCCCCTCTTTTTTTTCGAGATAGGGTCTAGCTCTGTCGCTCAGGTTGGAATGCAGTGGTGAGATCACAGCTCACTGCAGCCTCGACCTCCCAGGCTCAAGTGATCCTCCTGCCTCAGCCTTTTTATTTATTTACTTATTTATTTATATAACCACTTGCACTCACTTCCAACTCTTCCATTTTTAAGCTAAAATATGAAATGTTTTTAAAAAGGAAAAAAATGATATCTTTTTTTTTTTTTGAGACGGAGTCTTGCTCTGTTGCTCAGGCTGGAGTACAGTGGCGTGATCTCTGCTCACTGCAAGCTCCGCCTCCCAGGTTCACGCCATTCTCCTGCTTCAACCTCCCGAGTACCTGGGACTACAGGCACCTGCCACCACGCCCGGCTAATTTTTGGGATTTTTAGTAGAAACGGGGTTTTACCATGTTAGCCAGGATGGTCTCGATATCCTGACCTCGTGATCCACCTGCCTCGGCCTCCCAAAGTGCTGGGATTACAGGCATGAGCCACTGCGCCCGGCCGGAAAAAAATGATTTCTTACTAATTTTTTTTCTTTTCTTTTTTTTTTTTTTGAGACAGAGTCTCTCTCTGTTGCCCAGGTTGGAGTGCAATGGCGCAATCTTGGCTCACTGCAAGCTCTGCCTCCCGGGTTCACGCCATTCTCCTGCCTCAGCCTCTTGAGTAGCTGGGACTACAGGTGCCCGCCACCACGCCTGGCTAATTTTTTGTATTTTTAGTAGACACGGGGTTTCATCATGTTAGCCAGGATGGTCTCGATCTCCTGACCTCGTGATCCGCCCGCCTCAGCCTCCCAAAGTGCTGGGATTACAGGCGTTAGCCACCGCGCCCAGCTTTGTTACTAAAAAGAGAAAGAAAAATTGCCTGTAATTCCATCACCTGGATTCAACCACTTTGAACATCTTCCGGTATATCCTTGTAGGTATTTCCTGGACTTTTTAGTTAGAAAAACTTAAATCCAGCCGGGCGCGGTGGCTCACACCTGCAATCCGAGCACTTTGGGAGGGGCTGAGGTGGATGGATCACGAGGTCAGGAGATACAGACCATCCTGGCTAACATGGTGAAACCCCATCTCTACTAAAAATACAAAAAAATTAGCCAGGCGTGGTGGCACGTGCCTGTAGTCCCAGCTACTCAGGAGGCTGAGGCAGAAGAATCGCTTGAACTCAGGAGGCAGAGGTTGCAGTGAGCCAAAATCACGCCATTGCACTCCAGCCTGGGTGACAGAGCTAGATTCCGTCTCAAAAAAAAAAAAAAAAAAAAAAAAAGGGCTGGGCGCAGTGGCTCACACTTGTAATCCCAACACTTTGGGAGGCCGAGGAAGGCGGATCACAAGGTCAGGAGAGATTGAGACCGTCCTGGCTAACACAGTGAAACCCCGTCTCTACTAAAAATACAAAAACAAAATTAGCTGGGCATGGTGGCACGCACCTGTAGGGCAGCTCCCAGCTCCTCGGGAGGCTGAGGTGGGAGAATGGCGTGAACCTGGGAGGCGGAGCTTGCAGTGAGCTGAGATCGCGACAGAGCGAGACTCCTTCTCAAAAAGAAAAAAAAAAAAGAAAAAGAAAAAGAAAAAGAAATGCCTACTGAATCTCTGCCCTGGGTTTCTGAGACAGAACTTCTAAGACCCTTTCAGACAGAGGCAGGAGGAGTCTTTTATTGTGGTATTTGGTCTTTGACCCTGGTTCCTGACATAGAGCTCCTAAAACCTTTATAATCTCCTAACCTATAGGATCATCTGACATGGGGCTCCCAATCCCCTTGAATTTCCTGGGTGACAGGAGCGTCTTTTGTTCTAATGAGGCGACTCCTGGTGGGCTCCTGGACAGCCTTGGGGTGGGGGGTTGGTGGCAGCTACTATGTGATCAGAAGGGCAGAGCTTCTAGCCCCACTTGCAGCCTCCAGGAGGGACAGGGGCTGAAGGCTGAGCTGATCACCAGTGACCAATGATGTAATCAGTCATGCCTACGTAATGAAGTCTCCATAAAACCCAAAAGGACAGGGTTGGGAGGTTTCCAGGTGGTGGAATGCTTGGAGGGTCCTGGAGGCTCCCTGGAGAGGCCTCCAGATGAACAGCATTGCCTCTATCTGCTGTTCATCTGGGTCCTTTGTCACACATGGGGAAACATAAATAAAGTGTTGGCGGAGCTCGGTGGCTGACGCCTGTCATCCCAGCGCTTTGGGAGGCTGAGGCAGGCAGATCACTTGAGCTCAGGAGTTCCAGACCAGCCTGGCCAACATAGTGAGACCCCATCTCTACAAAAAATACAAAAATTGGCTGGGCGCAGTAGGTCACGCCTGTCATCCCAGCACTTTGGGAGGCCGAGGCAGGTAGATCATTTAAGGTCAGGGGTTTGAGACCAGCCTGGCCAACATGGTAAAACTCTGTCTATATTTAAATAAAAAAAACAATTGGCTGGGTGCAGTGGCTCACACCTGTAATCCCAGCACTTTGGGAGGCCAAGGTGGGCGGATCACGAGGTCAGGAGATCGAGACCATCCTGGCTAACACGGTGAAACCCCATCTCTACTAAAAATACAAAAAATTATCCAGGCGTGGTGGCGGGCGCCTGTAGTCCCAGCTACTCAGGAGGCTGAGGCAGGAGAATGGCATGAACCCGGGAGGCAGAGCTTGTAGTGAGCCAAGATAGTGCCACTGCACTCCAGCCTGGGCAACAGAGCAAGACTCTGTCTCAAAAAAAAAAAAAAAAATTGGCTAAGTGTAGTGGCACATGCCTGTAATCTCAGTTACTGGGGAGGCTGAGGTAGGAGAATTACTTGAACCCAGGAGACCGAGGTTGCCGTGAGCTGAGATTGCACCACTGCACTCCAGCCTGGGCAACAGAGTGAGACTCCATCTCAAAAAAAAAAAAAAATGAGTTGGGCGTGGTGGTGCACATCCGTAATCCCAGCTACTTGGGAGGTTGAAGTAGGAGGACTGCTTAATCCCAGGAGGTTGAGGGTGCAGTGAACTGTGATTATGCCGTCACACTCCAGCCCGGGCAACACAATGAAACCCCACCTCCAAAAGTAAATCAATAAATAAAAATGAGGAAAGTGCTTCCCTGAGTTCTGTGAGCCACTCCAGCAAAGTCACAAAACTGGAGGAGGGGCCATGGGAACCTCGGTTGGCCAGAGGGCGGGTGACACCTGCTACATTTGGTCATCTGTCCTCAGGTTCCACACCCAAGTATTCAACAAACCTCAGACTGAAAATACAAAAAATACTGGCCCGGCGCGGTGGGTCACGCCTGTAATCCCAGCACGTTGAGAGGCTGAGGCAGGCAGATCACCTGAGGTCAGGAGTTTGAGACCAGCCAGGCCAACATGGTGAAACCCCATTTCTACTAAAAATACAAAAATTAGCCGGGCGTGGTGGTGGGTGCCTGTAGTCCCAGCTACTTGGGAGGCTGAGGCAGGAGAATCGCTTGAACCCGGAAGGCAGAGGTTGCAGTCAGCCGAGATCGTGCCACTGTACTGTAGCCTGGCGACAGAGCAAGACTCAGTCTCAAAAAGAAAAGAATAAAAGGCAGGGCGCGGTGGCTCATGCCTGTAATCCCAGCACTTTGGGAGGCCAAGGCGGGTGGATCACAAGGTCAGGAGATCGAGACCATCCTGGCCAACGTGGTGAAACCCTGTCTCTACTAAAAATACAAAAAATTAGCCAGGTGTGGCGGTGGGCGCCTGTAGTCCCAGCTACTCAGGAGGCTGAGGCAGGAGAATGGGGTGAACCCGGGAGGCGGAGCTTGCAGTGAGCCGAGATCGCGCCACTGCACTCCAGCCTGGGCGACAGAGCGAGACTCCGTCTCAAAAAAAAAAAAAAGAAAATACAAAAAATAAATAAATAAAACAGTAAATAAGGCCAGGCGCAGTGGCTCATGCCTGTACATCCAGCACTGTTGGGAGGCCGAGGTGGGTGGACCACCTGAAGTCAGGAGTTTGAGACCAGCCTGACCAACCAACATGGTGAAATCCCATCTCTACTAAAAATAACAGAAATTAGCCAGGCCTGGTGGTATGTGACTGTAATCCCAGCTACTCCAGAGGCTGAGGCAGGAGACTTGCTTGAACCTGGGAGGCGGAGATTGCAGTGAGCCAAGATCATGCCACTATACTTCAGCCTGGGTGACAGAGGGAGACTCCATCTCAAAATAATAGTAATAATAATAATAATACAAATAATACAAATTTAAAAAGCAATACTATGTAACAACTGTTTACATAGAATTTACATACTAGGTGTTATAAGTAATCAAGAGGTGATTTAAGTCCAGAGGAGGGGGTGCAGAGGTTATATGCAAATAACATGCCATTTTGTATCAGGAACTCTGGCCTTGTGGATTCTGGTGTTTTGGAGGTACTGGATCCCATCCCCCAAGGATACAAAGGGACAGCTGTACTTAGGACTGGCATCTGAAGTGGAGGACACTCTTGTGGGACTGAGACCTTAGCCTGCAGGATCGGGTACTGTCTCCAGGGAGAAAGCGTCACAATGGAACGGGGTTGGAGGATGCCTAGTAGGTGTCCGCAGAGACTGGATGGAGCAGGGTTGGAGGACGCCTAGTAGGTGTCCACTGGAGACTTGCTTGGTGTTTGGGGAAAATCCCCACACACATTTTGGTGACCAGAGATGAAGTATTCCGTGTTGGATGTTGACTGTTGAGTGTGTGAGAGCAGGGAAAACACTGTTTTTTTTTCCTGTCTCAGACACCAGCCCAGCCCTGGAGTCAGCCGTGTCTCCCAGGAACCTGGTTCCTTGTGTTGGGGGAATGGCATCAGAGACCAAGACATGGGGGCCAGGCACGCTTGTTGCTGCTGTGGTATACATTCACAAACGTTAACAAATATTTTTATTTTTACTTATTTATTTATTGAAGATGGGGTCTCGCTCTGTTGCCCAGGCTGGAGTGCAGTGGCATGATCTCAGCTCACTGCAATCTCCGCCTCCTGGGTTCAAGAGATTCTCTTGCCTCAGCCTCCTGGGTAGCTGGAATTACAGGCACGCAGCACCATGCCCAGCTAATTTTTCTATTTTTAGTAGAGACAGAGTTTCACCATGTTGGTCAGGCTGGTTTCAATCTCCTGACCTCGTGATTCACCTGCCTCGGCCTCCCAAAGTGCTGGGATTACAGGCGTGAGCCACCACGCCCGGCTGGCTTTCTTTTTTTAAGTACAGAGTTTAAATTTGTAATGTTGTCACACAGTGGAAGTTCCCTGCTTCCAGTCCCTGAATAGCAAAGGCTATGCCTCGGCCATCGCTGCTGGAAGAGACACGGCTCAGTGTTGGGTGAATGTCCTGACTGTTTTCGCCCCAGAGAATGAAAGGCGCCAACCGTCCTGGGAAAGGTGAGAAGTCAGCGTGGACAAGCTGGGGTGACCATCACTGCGGAGCTACAAGCCAGCGTCCTCTTCGTGTCCTAGGGCTCGTTTTGTCCCTGGTCCTGTAGGACAGCGTGGCAGCGATTGACCGATTGACCATTAGGTGAGCTGCGCCTCACAGGTGTGAGACACCGCACCTGGTCCTTTTTTTTTTTTTTTTTTGAGACAGGGTCTTGTTGTCACTCAGGCTGGAGTGCACTGGCGCGATCACTGCTCCCTGCAGCTGTGACTTCCCAGGCTTAAGTGATCCTCACACCTCGGCCTCCTGAGTAGCTGGGACCAGAGGTGTACATCACCACACCCAGCTAATGCTTTAATTTTTTTTTTAGAGACGGGGTCTCCCTTTGTTGCCCAGGCTGGTCTCAAACTCCTGGGCCAAAGCGATCATCTCACGCTGGCCTCCCAAAGTGCTGGGGAGACAGGCTAGAGCTTCATGTTTTTGCCCCAGGAATCCCACATCTGGGGTTTAGTCCACAGACATACTTGCCCTTATGCAACGTGATGACCACACGACAAGGCTATGCACATGCACCCTTTGCACCTGCGTGTGCCACAGAGCCCTCCGCAGGCCCTGGACTGTCACACCTGCGGCAGCTCGCTGCGCGCCCGGAAATACAGTGTCAAGAGGAGGAGACACCAGTGTGTAGTGTGTAGCCATCTGTGTAAAAGAAAAAAATGCATGTATGTCAACGTGTGCACCTGTTTACCGGAATTTTCACGAAATGATCTCTGGGAATATCCACAAGGTAACACTGTTTGCCCTTGGAAGCAGAGCCAGGGAACCTGGGCTGTGGGGGAAACGGGCATTCGCCCTCATATCTTCTGCATCTTTTGAATTTTGAACCATGTGCAGGAATGACCTAGTAGAAATAAATAAAATGCAAATGTTTAAGGAATTGTCAGCTGGGTAGGAAGTGTTCTGGATTGATAAGAGTTTTGAAACTAGGGGCTGGGCGTGGTGGCTCACATCTGTAATTCCAGCACTTTGGGAGGCCGAGGCGGGTGGATCACCTGAGGTCAGGAGTTTGAGACCAGCCTGGCCAACATGGCGAAAACCCATCCCTACTAAAAATACAAAAATTAGCTGGGCGTGGTGGCACATGCCTGTGATTCCAGCTAGTCAGGAGGCTGAGGCAGGAGAATCGGTTGAGCCCAGGAGGCAGAGGTTGCAGTAAGCCGAGATTGCGCCACTGCACTTCAGCCTGGGAGACACAGCGAGACTCCGTCTCAAAAAAAATTTTTATTTTATTTTATTTTATTTTATTTTTTGAGACGGAGTCTCGCTCTGTTGCCCAGGCTGGAGTGTAGTGGTGCAATGCAATCTCGGCTCACTGCAACCTCTGCCTCCCGGGTTCAAGCGATTCTCCTGCCTCAGCCTCCCGGGGTAGCTAGGATTACAGGTGCACGCCACCACACCCAGCTAATGTTTTATGTTTTTGGTAGAGACAGAGTTTCACCATGTTGGCCAGGCTGATCTCAAACCCCTGACCTCGTGATCTGCCTGCCTTGGCCTCCCAAAGTGCTAGGATTACAGGTGTAAGCCACCACGCCTGGCAAGAGTTTTGAAACTAGAGAGAAACGGGGGTCGCACGGCACTCTGAGCGCGACAGATGCCGAGTCGCTCACTTGGAAATGGCTCATTCTGTGTTATGCGAATTTCTTCCCAATAAAAAAATAAAATGAAAAGGGGCCAAGTGCAGTGGCTCACGCCTGTGATCTCAACACACTGGGAAGCTGAGCAGGGAGGATTGCTGGAGCCCAGGAGTTCAAGACCAGTCTGGGCAACAAAGGGAGATTCCATCTCTACAAAAAATTAAAACAGTAGCCGGGTGTGGTGGCGCATGCCTGTAATCCCAACTATTCAGGAGGCCAAAGTGGGGAAATTGCTTGAGCCCAGGAGTTCAAGGCTGCAGTGAGCTGTGATTGTGCCACTGCACTCCAGTCTGGGCAACACGACGAGATCCTGTCTCTAAATAAATGAGTAAGTAAAAAGAAACGCAGCTGGTGCCATCCGCCCTGGGAAGTGGGTATCTGCAGAAGGGCTGAAGGGAAGCAGGGCCCCTCCAGAAGATCCTGCTCTGAGTCTGTGCATCCAAGAAGGGGTCAGAGTTGGAGAGTCCCCATGGCTCCTCCCTTTGTCTCCCTGCTGCCCTGGGGCTGGGGAGGGGAAGTGGGGGAGGGAGAGGAGGGGAGAGAGGGAGGGAGAGGAGGGAGGGGAGGGAGAGGAGGAGGGGAGGTGTGAAGCAAATAAACACGCCGGCAGGGTGAGATTCTTTTTTGTCTTTTTAAAATCATTTTTAAAAAGTTACAAAACAATATCATTCATCATATATTCTTTTCCTTTTTTTAAAAATTAAAGTAATAAAAAAGTCACTTTATAAAATAATATAAAAGGGCTTGATGGGTGGGGCCGGGGGGGGGCTGTCTGAGCTGGTGGACTGAGGAATCCAGTGCTTCTCTTCTGGCTACCCCCTCGTCGTCGGGAAGGACCCCCAGGCCACAGCTGGGGATGACAGCAGGTCCCTTGTCTCTGGCTGGGCTGTGGGAGAGGGGCAGGGAAAGCCGGGGCAGGAGGGCAGTGGGCAGACCCAGACAGGGGGACGGCTGGGGCCCTGTCCCGAAGAGACGGGAGGGCCTGCTGGTGGGGGGTGAGGTGGCACTGGGGCAGCGGGTGTCTGGGCCCCTCAGTGCCCGCTCCTCCTCCAGAGTCTGCCTAGCTTCCGTTGCTCAGCATCCCCAGCAGCTCACTGGGCTCCAGTCCCTGCGGCTGGGCCACCGTCTGCATGTCGAAGCCCATGTGCATGAGGAACTGGGCCACGTTCATCTCTTGCCCCGTGAACTGGTCTCGGACGGTGGGGCATGAGGGGTTGCAGTGGGGCCAGGGGCAGCTGTCCACCAGGTGGACGGGGCAGCCCTTGAGGGGGGTCTTGCTGGCCTTGTGGCTGTCATGGAGGCTCCTGTCCCAGCAGTGCAGTGCTCGGGGCAGCGACGTCCCCTTCACCTGGACATCCGTCCAGTGGCTGCAGAGGAAAACCGGGGGGGGGGGGGTCACATGTGGGGAGTGGCATCAACACTGAGGCAGCTGTTTTTTTTTTTGTGAGACCAGCCATGGCAGGATCTCGGTTCACTGCAGCCTCCGCCTCCCAGGTTCAAGCGATTTTCCTGCCTCAGCCTCCCGAGTAGCTGGGGTTACAGGCGTGTGCCACCGCAACTGGCTAATTATTGTATTTTCAGTAGAGATGGGGTTTCACTATGTTGGCCAAGCTGGTCTCGAACTGACGTCAGGTGATCTGCCCCCATCGGCCTCCCAAAGTGCTGAGATAACAGGCGTGAGCCATCGTATCTAGCCTGGGTTTTTTTTGTTTTGTTTTGTTTTGTTTTTTGAGACAAGGTCTCCCTCTGCCTCTCAGGCTAGAATGCAGTGGTGTGATCACTGCTCACTGCAGCCTCAACCTCCTGAGTTCAAGTGATCCTCCCACCTCAGCCTCCTGAGTAGCTGGGATTACAGGTATGAGCCACTGCTCAGCCTGAGTCTTTTTTTTTTTTTCGAGATGGAGTTTCACTCTTGTTGCCCCCAGGATGGAGTGCAATGTTGCAATCTCGGCTCACCGTAACCTCCATCTCCCGGGTTCAAGCGATTCTCCTGCCTCAGCCTCCCAAGTAGCTGGATTACAGGCCCCCGCCACCATGCCCAGCTAATTGTATTTTTACTAGAGACAGGGTTTCACTATATTGGCCAGGCTGGTGTCGAACTCCTGACCTCAGGTGATCCACCTGCCTCAACCACCCAAAGTGCTGGGATTACAGGCGTGAGCCACCGCACCCAGCCGAGGGCTGAGTCTTAATTCTTGCCATACAGCTGTTGGTACAAGTGGCTCTGGCACCCCTATAAGGAAATCCCACCCCTAGAAGCGCCAAGAAGAGGCCCGTGGGAGGCCAAGTGCGGTTGGGGAGCCTGTGGACTTTTGAAGTTGATGTCATGTACGCAAGCTGCCCGGAGCAGGGACACTGACCTCCGGATGATGATCTCATGGGAGAGGCAGGCGGGGGCAAAGCTGGCCCTGTTGGAGAGGAGACAGTGGCTCGTGAGCTCCCTACCCCCTCAGCCCCTTTTCCACCCCCACTCCCCTAGAGCTGTCCCCCGCCTGGCCATCACCCCTTCCTGTTGCTATGGCTGCCAGCTGCTCCTCTGGCCCGGGCCTCCCCCTAGTTGGCCAGCTCCCGGCTGACCCTTATCCCTTTGTGCCTCAGATCCCTGCTCAGAGTCCACCTCTTCCAGGCAGGCCCTCCCAGGTGATGGCAGGAGGCTGCCCTAGACAGGCAAATATTCTGCTACTATCTAGAACTCTATTTTCATTTTATTTTGAGTCGGGGTCTGGCTCTATCGCCCCAGCTGGAGTGTAGTGGTACAATCGAAGGTTGCTTGCCTCCCACAGGCAAGGTTAGCTCACTGTAACCTTGAACTCCTGGGCTCAAGGGATCCTCCTGCCTCAGCCTCCTGAGTAGCTGGGATTACAGGTGATGCCACCATGCCTGGATAATTTTTGTATGTGCAGTAGAGACACGGTTTTACCATGTTGCCCCAGCTGGTCTTGGACTCCTGGCCTCCAGCAATCCTGCTGCCTCGGCCTCCCAAAGGGGTGGGATTATAGGCGTGAGCCAGTGTGCCAGGCCCAAGACCGATCTCGATCTCGATCTCTCTCTCTCTCTCTCTCTCTCTCTCTCTCTCTCTCTCTCTCTCTATATATATATATATATATGTATTTTTTGAGACAGAGTCTTACTCCGTCACCCAGGCTGGAGTGCAGTGGCACAATCTCAGCTCACTGCAACCTCCACCTCCCAGTTCAAGTGATTCTCCTGCCTCAGCCTCTTGAGTAGCTGGGATTACAGGCCCCTGCCACTACACCGGACTAATTTTTTGCATATTTTGTGGAGATAGGGTTTTGCCATGTCGGCCAGGCTGGTCTCGCACTCCTGACCTCAGGTGATCCACCTGCATGGGCCTCCCAAAGTGCTGGGATTATAGGTGTGAGTCACTGCGCCCGGCCTACAAGAGCTCTATTTTTTTTTGTTCTGGTTTTTCTTCTTTTGTTTTCTCAGGACCTCTATTTTTAAATAAGGAGGGAGCTACCCGGCGTGGGGCTCCCGGGGCCCACACACTCACGGCACGTCCTTGAGCGTGTGGCGCAGCTCGCGGCCGAGGTTCTGGATGTACAGCCGCAGGCCCTCCTGCACCGGCTGCCCCGTCAGGTGCACGTTGTCCACCGTCAGCTGTGCCTCGTCAAACAGCCACTGCACCACGAACACAGGGCCTGCGGGCGGCGGGGCTCAGTTCGGCCTCCCCTGACCCCCGCTGCTGCCCCCACCCCAGGCTCACAGCTCAGCACCCCCAGGCCCCTGCAGTGTCCCCCACCCCAGGCTCAGAGCTCAGCACCCCCAGGCCCCTGCAGTGTCCCCCACCCCAGGCTCAGAGTTCAGCACCCCCAGGCCCCTGCAGTGTCCCCCACCCCAGGCTCAGAGCTCAGCACCCCCAGGCCCCTGCAGTGTCCCCCACCCCAGGCTCAGAGCTCAGCACCCCCCAGACCCCTGCAGTGCCCCCCATCCCAGGCTCAGAGCTCAGCACCCCCAGGTCCCCGCTGCTGCCCCCGACCCCAGGCAGAGCTCAGCACCCTCCCAGGCCCCCTGCAGTGCTGCTGAGGCTCACAGGCCAGCTAGCCTTGGCCCAACTCTCCCCAGGGGTGTCAGTCATAAGCCCCCACAGAATGTGGCTTCCTTCTTTCAAACCAGCCTTTTTATAATCCACAGCTTCATAACTAAATCAATAACTAAATCAACAACTAAATCAATAAACTGCCTTTCCTTGAAGACGGGCTCTGTTTAACCCCTCCATGACCTTGGCCTGGTTCTCAGCGACTCCACTTTCACCGAAATATGGTGATGATGCCCTTGCATATAACCTCACCATTCCTCAGAGCGTGGGGCTGGGGAGGAACTAGCCCAGGACCCTGCAGCAGGGAGGGGCAGCATGGGGATGAGCTCCAAAGCACACTAGCCACCGGTATAGGCAGGGTGACCACCTGTCCCACTTTGCCTGGGACTAGGGGGTGTCAGTGCTGAGGGCAGGCAAGTCCCAGGCATGCCGCAGCGACTAAGCCCCCTGGCACACAGCCGGCCTCCTCCCTGGCACACAGCCGGCCTCCTCCCTGGACCAGGGCCGTGGTCTCCAAGCCCAGCCCAGAAGACTGGAGTCCACGCTGGATTTTCAGAAGCAAGGAAGCGTGGCCACCCCTGCTGCCCTGTGTGCTCCGCTCTGCCGCCCACTCACAGCGCAGGGTCGGGTAGACCTTGTAGCCAAAGAAGCAGTTCCACTCCTCGCCCTCCTGGAACTGGCGTCGGCAGCGCTCCGGGACCACCCCATTCCAGTACCTGGAGCCACAGCCACAGGTTAGGCTGCCGTGGGCCTCGTCCCCCGGGGCTCCCCACCCACAGATGCCACTCCACCCAGGCCCTTCTGGGGCAAAGCTGCAGCACGAGGACGGGCCCTCCCCGCTGGGGCACCTGATGCCACGGCGGATGGCCTCCGTGGGCGCGCACGTGATGGTGTCGACGCAGTCTGTGTGGCGATACTGCTTGTTGTCCAGGAACCAGCCGGAGTCAGCCAGGCCTCGCACCTGGATGGCCGGGTAGCCCAGCTCCTCCAGCTGCTCAGCCACACGGTCCACATTCAGCAGCACCCCGGTGCCCCCCGCGCTGCAAGGAGGGCCAGACGTGAGGCCAGGTGGCTGGGGAGAGGCACTCACCTCCCCCGAGCCTGCTCAGCGTCAGCCCGTGCCCCGAGGGGGGCAGGAGTCCTGATGCGTTCTGAACTGCGGATGCATTCTGCATTCTCTGTTCACGTGCAAGACCCATGGCCGTCCCCTCCAGAGCAGGCCAGGGCTCAGGCTGGCAGGCCACATTTCCCTGACACAGCCAGGCTCTCCCCTTCCTCCTCCCCTTCCTCTCTCTGTCTCTTTACCTCAGTTTCCTTATCTGAAAATGAAGATAAACTATGTGGCCTCAGGCCCCATCATCTATTCCCCATTTGTCTCCTGGTCTCCTGTATGCCTGCTGGGATACAGGAACCCACAGGGGTGATCCTCATTTACCGGGCCCTGGAGATGGAGCATTAGTCCATGGCCAACCCCTAACCAACGACTTAGGTCCCTGCAGCCCAAACCTTCCCCTATATCCAACAACCATGGCGTCCAGAAGCATCCTCTGGACAGCGTCTGGTTACCCAGCACTCTGAAGCCAGGCCTCAGAGACGTCCCCAATGATGCGGGTTCTCCCAGCTCCAGCCTCTCACCCTCCTAGCCACCTGCCAAGATCTGCACAGGCTCCACTCCATCCTTGCCTCCCATACAGCCCCACCCCACACCCTTTCCATGCGCCCTGCACACCGTCCTCGCCCTCACCTCCAGCCCTGCCCCGCCCTGCCCACCTGCTCCCGGCCAGCAGCAGCACCTTGGCCCCGCTCAGCCCTCTGCCCAGAAGCTCCCGCACCACCTCCTGGATGATGAGGGCGCCCATGAAGGCGTACTCGTCTGCAAGAGGGAGGGGGTGGCCTCAGGTAGGGGCCTGGACAGAGAGAACCACCTCCTACCCCAGAATGGCTGGCAGAGGAGTTCTTGCCCCACTGGGGGACTAGGAGGAATCTTCTGAGAAGGGGTCAGGGGCTGGGGTGGACTGGAGGAAGGCGGGTGCACCAGGCCATGCTGGGGCCTCCTCCCCAGGGAATATTCAGAAATAAGGACCTCCTACAGTTGTGGACAAGCAGGCAGTGGGAGCATGGGGCAGACACCCTGGGACATACTGTCAAGGGCTTTGAAAGCACGACAAGGCTGAGAGTCAGCTTTTCCCCAGAACCCCCCCGTCCGGCCTCCTCCGTGCCCTGCCGTCCCGCCTCATCCCTGCCCTGCCGTCCCGCCTCCTCCCTGCCCTGCCGTCCGGCCCCGTCCCTGCCCTGCCGTGCCCTGGGAAGGCCGAGACTCACTCTTCTCAGACTTGGATGAAGCCCCGCTCCAAACATCACTGGAGCAGTAGGGAATGAAGCTGCAACACAGAACAGAGTGAGCCTCTCACAGCGCCTGCCGCCCGGCAGCCTCCAGAAAGGACCCCCAGGACAGGACCCTCAGAAAAGACCATCCCAGGACAGGATTCCCCTGCAAGGACCATCCCAGGATAGAACCTCCCCTCAAGAAAGACCTCCAGCATAATACCCCTCAGGAAGGACCAACCCAGGACAGAACCCTTCCCAGGAAAGACCAACTCAGGACAGGACCCCCCAGGAAAGAAGGACCATCCCAGGACAGGATCCCCCTGGAAGGACCATCCCAGGAGAGGACCCTGCCAGGAAGGACCATCTCAGGATAGACCCCTCCCCACCACGAAAGAAACACCTCCAGAACCCCTCTAGGACAGGACCTCCCCAAAAGAACCATCCAGAACAGGACCCCCAGGAAAAACCATTTCAGAATATGACTTCCCAAGGAAGGACCCCCCTGGGAAGAACCACCCTCCAGGCAGGACTCCCAGGCAAGACCCTGTGCCCCCTTACACCATGTTTGCGTTCCACCAGTAGGGGTTCTCCTCCGGCTGTGAGGACAGGATCCCTGTGCCTGGGGACACAGAGGCGGTGGGTCTTTCTAGTGGGAGGAGGCTGTGTAGGGTCGGGTCTGGGAACCCTGGTGAGGAGTTGGGGCTCCTACTTGGCCCCAGGAAAGGAGGTGTGCTGGTGTTGCTAGCCCGAACCAAGGTTGCCGGGAAAGTGGAGGACAGTTGGGTTTAGTTACCCCCGGGAAGCCACCATGGCCACGGTGCCCGCCTAGGCTGGACACCAGGTCTGACCTTGACTTCAACCCCTTGCCCTGCTTTGACCCTGGGGAGGGCCAGAGCCGCTGGGTAAGCGCCTGAATGGTAATGTGGAATGGGCCCCAAAAGGCAAGAGTGAAGGGCGCCCCTTGCTCTTAGGAAACCCGGGCGCCGGGCTGGGCATGATGTGCGGGGTGGGGGCCTGGCTGGGGCTCCAGGACGCGGGCGCGGCTTCCTCCCGGGCCTCACGTCGAGACGCCTTCCCCAGGGCCCGCCGCTGACCTGTGCGAGTGCGCGGCCAGTCTCGGGAGCTCATGAGGCGCCGCATGGTGTCGTATCTGGAGTCGCAGTTCTCGCGGTTGAAGCAGTACCAGCCGCCTGCGGACACGACCACCGCTCAGGCCCGCGCGCACAGACCCCGAGCCTCCCCCCGCCTCAGCCCTGGACGCACCTTCCAGGAAGAGGAGCCACCGCCGGCTGCCCCTGGACTCCTTCAGGTAGTAGCTGCGGGGAGGACGCACCGCGGGGGGTCGGCCAGGGCTGCCGACCCGCCGCGCCCCGCGCGCCCAGCTCTGGCGGAGGGAACGCGCCACCTGTTCCGGCCGCGCGCGACGGTCGCACGGGGGCGCCCTCGGCCAGGCCCACGCGGAGCTCAGGGACGGCGGCGGTCCCGGGAGGTGGCGCTCGCGGGGCGGGGAACGTGCCGCGCGGGGCTGTGGTCCGTGGAAAATCCCCACGTTCCGCCCGGCGCGGGTCCCGCTGTCACCTCGGCGCGGGCGGCGGTCCTCCCGGGGCGCGCGGCGGCGCTTGAAGCGTGAAACGCGTCCGCACTGAAGGAGCGCGCTTGGCGGGGGAACGGGACGCTGCGGGGAGCGCGGGAGGCGCGGGCGGCACCGACCCGGCGGGGGAGCCTTCCTGCCGAGCCCCGACCCCACGCCCAGGTCTCCCGCTGTCCCCGGCTGTCCTCGGCCTGTTGAGCGCGTGGGCGGCCCCGCCGCTCCCCGACCCCCGACCTCACGTCTTTTATCTACTTCGGGGCTGCAAGGAGGTGGGCAGCAGGCCTCTCCCCGCCCCCCGGTGTCGCCGGTTCCCGCTGGAGCCAGGCGCGCTCTCGGGCTGCCATCTCCCCGCCCCGGGACCGAAGGACGCCAGCAGAGCGGCTGGGCCCAGAGGCCGAAGGGTCAGTGCCCGAGCTGGCCGGGGACCAGCCCTTCCAGCGCCGCTCCGCTCCCCACGCGGAGAGTCACCGAACCGGGCCCTCCTCGGGGCCAGGACCGCGGGGCGCCCGACGGAAGCCCTTTCTCCCCGGGGAGAGAACGGCCGCGGCCCGCAGGGAAGGTCCAGCCGGAGACCGGGCGCGTCGGGCGGGGCGGGGAGGTGCAGGGCGCGGGCCTTACCCGGCGGGGCTGCCGTCGTTGCAGGTCACCGAGGTGTTGAGCAGGAGGTGCAGGCGCAGGTCCTCGTTGAGCTGCTGCGCGGAGCAGGGGTACAGGGACTGCGCCAGGCTCTTGACTTGCGCCATAAAGCTGTCCATGTTACCCTCCACGGCCGTGAAGTCCAGCGGGAAGCTCTCCACGGGCTGTCCGGCCGCCGGCGCCGCCTCGGTCCGCGGGGGAGGAGGCGGCTGCTGACCCCGGCGCCGCCAGGTCTTCCTGCCCTCGCTGCCCCCGGCGCAGTGCAGCAGGCTCAGCAGCAGCAGCACGCGCACCCCTCGGCCCATGGCCGCGTCCACCTGCGGGGAGCGGGCGGCCTTGAGGCGGCGGCGGCGGGGGATGCCGGGCCGGGGGTGTCGGGGGCACTGGCCGCTCCTGCTCCCTCGCCCCCGCTCCCGCCCGCCGGGCCTGGCGGAGAAGGCGCGCGCGGCTGGGCGTCGAGGCGCTCGGGGCCGGGTGCCGTCGGCCTCCGCAGCTGGGGCTCCGTGCCCGGCCGTCCGAGGGCAGCGCAGGGTCTGGGTGCGCTGGCTGCGGCCCGCGCCAATGAGCGGCGGGGGCCGAGGCTGGGCTTATTTGCGGGGGCCGCGGCGGCCCGGGTGCCCGCGCGTTAGATGTGCCGCCGCCGCCGCCCGGGCTCGGCGGAGGGGGGAGGGGGCCGCGCTCGCTCTTTTCTTGGCGGAGGCATCGCCTTTTCTTCCCAAACCGCAAGCCTGACGGAGGGGCCTGGACTACCCCGCCGCGGCCGCCGGAGGCGCTCCCGGCCCGGCTCCGTGGGGGGGCAGCGCGGCCGGGCGGCCCCGGCGGCTCCATTCACCGCGGCCAGCCCGGCGCCGCCGCCCCCGCCCCCGGGGCAGCTGGAAGGGGCGGCGGCGACGGGGACGGGCGAGGCTTTTCCGCGCCGGCCGGGGGGGTGGGCGGGGAACTCCGCCCGCGGCGCAGCTGGCCGCGCCCGACGGGCTGGGGGCGCTGGGCAGGCGCGCTCACCTGGAGCCGCCAGTGTCCCTCCCATCCCCCAGTGCCCAGGCCCAGAGCAGGCCGTGGGGGACTCGGACCCCGGCCCGCATCTCCCCACCTCGCGCAGCCCTGGGGCCCCGCTCTCACCGCGGCCAGCGCGGGCGGCCCAGTGGCCCCGTCCTCTCAGCGCCCCTGGCCCTGCGCCGTCCCGCTGGTGCGCCCGGCTCGGCTGCGCTCCCCCTCTGGCGCTGGCGCGGAGCCGCCAGGGACTTTTATCCAGCAGGGCCCCCCGGGATCAAAGCGGCGGCGGACACAGGGCTTCCAGCCGAGGGCCCGGCAGCAGCGGCGCCGGGGCCTCCTGGAGAAGCGGACAGGTGGGGCGCGAGGTCCTGGCTCCCTCGGAGACCTGCGGGAGGGACCGCGCGCCCCAGCAAGGCGCCGCGGGGGAGTCGCCCAGTTCCGGGGCGCTCCTGCTGGCGCTGGGGTCAGAGAAGCAGCTACGACTTAAGGAGATCACGGGACCAGAGGTGAGGTCCTGGATCCCGCCCGCCCCAGCCTGGCTGCTGGCCCCATGCCGAGGACCCCCAAGAACCTGCCCCAGCCGCCACTGGGGGAGGAGGCCAAGGGTCCAGTGGCTGCCCGCTAGGCCTCTGCTTGCGGCCCTTCATGCCACGAAGGGCACCTACCCCATGCTTCACCTTGGAGAGCACCCCTGTCCACTCCCGAGGCTCTGGGCAGTGGGGTTAGAACAAGGTTCCTGTGGGAAATCAGTGCTGGAGCAGGGTGGACAGGAGGGGCTCAGGAGGTTTCCTGCTGGGGTGAGCGGGGGTGGGATGGACAAAAGAAAGGAAAGGACATACGCAGGGCCAGCGAGGCCGGGCAGACTTTCTCCTTCACCCTCCGGTCTGAAGCCTGCTGGGCGTCATGACACGCATTTTAAAGATAGGAAACAGGTCTTACGTTTCAGGACAACCAGGTCTCACGTTTCAGGACAACGATCTAGACGCAAGCAGAGCTTCCAGAGCCCCTCCTAATTCAGCACAGTGGGGAGCCTACGGCACCACGTGGGGCAGGAGAGCAGAGGCACAGGGCGGTGCCTGCAGCCAGGATGCCCCCTGAGCCGCCGGCCGGGGCCCTGTGGACGTCCTCCTTGCCAGCCCCCGGCTGAGTGAGGAGCGTAGGGAGAAAGTCCCAGCGCCGCCTGCACCCGCAGACAGCCGCGTTACCTGGGCTCTTGTGAAACAGAGAGACCAAACGCTGAGAGCTGTTGCCCCGCGCATTCGATGGGTGTAAGGCACCCTAGTGTAAACCACAAGGCCTAAGATCAGGCTGGGGTGCCCTGGAGGTCAGCCTAACCTGGGGACATTCTCAGAGGGAGGCAGGCTGTTACAAACTCAGGTCCCTCTCCCCACAGGGCAGGTTGCAGCATTTCCCTGACGAGGGGAACTGAGGTTCAGGGACACTAACAGAAGAGCTGAGGCTCGCCCTTAGCTCTCTGCTCACTCAGAAATCCCCCCTGCTGTCCCTCCGCCGTCGGGTCAGTTTAAAAGCCAAGTGTGGGGCTGGCCAAGGGCAGTAGCTTCAGACGCAGGTCCCATCCTGAGGCGTTCTCCTACCCACACCCCGGCGGGGAAGGCTGACCCAGGGCAGATTTCAGCGTCCGGCAGGAACCTGTCCGGAGGAGGCCTCTCCCGCCGGGCACCTGTTATTCCAAGTCCGGAGCGTGATGGCATCTTCCAGCTGGCTGCACAGGGTTGATCTTCACACCGCCCTGGCTCTGAGCCATCTCCTGGTGCAGTATGGAGATCCCAGGGAAGGCCTGTGACCTTTCCTTATGCCTGTGCTTCCTCTCATTTATTTATTTATTTATCTTTTTGAGACAGAGTCTTGCTCTGTCACCCAGGCTAGAGAGCATGACGTGATCTCGGCTCACTGCAACCTCTGCCTTTCGGGTTCCAGCAATTCTCCTGCCTCAGTTTCCCGAGTAGCTGGGACTACAGGCGTGTCCCATCACGCCTGCCTAACTTTTTTGTATTTTTAGTAGAGACGGGGTTTCACAGTGTTAGCCAGGATGGTCTCGGTCTCCTGACCTCATGATCCGCCCACCTTGGCCTCCCGAAGTGCTGCGATTACAGGTGTGAGCCACGGTGCCCCGCCGCTTCCTCTCCTTTAAAGCGGGGTGATAACAGTGCCTCCGTCAGAGGGCTGTTGTGGGATTATAAGAGCCCACTTGTGAAAGTGCGCGGTAGGGGTGGCAGTCATGATCACCGATGAAAATTCCAGGATGGGAGAACACCATGCGCATTACAGTTTCTGACGTCTCCTGTAATGCGATGGAGCCTGCATGTTGAACCGAAATGAGTTCACATTTTGGTTTATTCAACACTGGTAGCAGACGCCAGAAAAGGCTCAAACCCAAGACTTCCCCAGAACCTCTCTGCCCTTCCTCCACCTCCCCCCATTCCCCTCTCCTCCGAAGCCCCTTGCCGTGACCGGATGACTGACAAGGCTGCAGCCCTACGGCCGGGGACGGGGCTCCCGAGGCTCAGCAGCTGCTCACACCCATGTCCTCCTCTTGACTCACACCGACTGGCTCTGTCCTCACACTTCCCCAGCCCCTGGGGCAGCTTTATCCTCTGCACCTGGGACTCCCCACCTGGAGTTTTGAGCACCCAGAGCCTGGCAGCAGCTCCCGTGGCGGGTCCTATGGGCCAGCAGGTGCTGGGCCTTTGCTTCCAGGCCACCTGCATCAAGTCGGGGACCAACCTGGCCCTGACAGGTATAAGAAAGGGGGACCCAGGTCCACCAGTAATGGGTCAGATGCTACCTCATGCCCACTAAGATGACCACGATCAAAACACAGAAACTAACAAGCGTGGGTGCAGCCGCGGTGACACAGAAGCCCCAGAGCATCGCTGTGGGGATGGACAGTGCGGTGGCCACGTCCCTCACCATGGAAAACGGTTTGGTGGCTCCTCAGTATGTTACACAAAACACGTGACCCAGCAGGCCCACTCCCAGGGATACACCCAGAGAATTGAAGACAAGTGTTCAAACAAAAACTGGCTCATGAATGTTCACAGCAGGACTAGTCAAAAGGCGGAAAACAGCCCCAAAGTCCATCAGCAGATGAGTGGGTAAACACAGTGGAACACAGCCATACAACGGAATATATTCTAGCCGTAAAACAAACGAAGTTCTGACATACGCTGCACTGTGGGTGAATCTTGAGAATATCAGCCAAGTGACATGAACTGGACGCTGAAGGGCACATGCGGTATGAGTCCATTCATTACGAGTGTCCAGAAGAGGCAACTTCATAGAGATAGAAAGTCCGCTGGTGGTTTCCAGGAGATGGGGAGAAACAGGGAGTGATTACTAATGGGTACAGGATTTCTTTTTTTCTTTTTTTTTTTGTAAGACAGAATCTTGCTCTGTCACCCAGGCTGGAATGCAGTGATGTGATCTCGGCTCGCTGCAACTTCTGACTCTGAGGCTCCAACAATTCTCCTACATAGCTGGGATTACAGGCGTGCACCACCACGCCCAGCTAATTTTTGTATTTTTAGTAGAGATGGGGTTTCACCATGTTGATCAGCTGGTCTCTGACCTCAGGTGATCCACCCACCTCGGCCTCCCAAAGTGCTGGGATTATAGGCGTGAGCCACTGTGCCCAGCTGGTACGGGGTTTCTTTTTGGGGTGATTAAAATGTTCTAAAATGGATTGTGGTAATGGTTGCACAATTTTCTGAATGTACTCTGTCATGTGATTAGATTTTTTTTTTTTTTTTTTTGAGATGGAGTTTTACTCTTGTTGGCCAGACTGGAGTGCAATGGCTCGATCTCAGCTCACTGCAGCCTCTCCCTCACGGGTTCAAGTGATTCTCCTGCCTCAGACTCCTGAGTAACTGGAATTACAGACATGCACCACCACGCTCAGCTAATTTTTTTTTTTTTTCTTGTATTAAGTAGAGACGGGGTTTCACCATGTTAGGCTGATCTCGAACTCCTGACCTCAGGTGACCCACCTGCCTTGGCCTCCCAAAGTGCTGGGATTACAGGCATGAGCCACGGCACCCACCCTGATATTTTAAAGTAGTTAGTTCTGACTGGGCACGGTGGCTCACGCCTGTAATCCCAGCACTTTGGGAGGTCCTGGAAGAAGGATTGCTTGAGCCCAGGGGTTCGAGACCAGCCTGGGCAGCACAGCAAGATCCCGCTTCCATCTAAAAGAATCAGCGGGTAAGACCAACAACGATCAGGCTGGGCACAGGGCACCAGGCGGCGGGGATGAGGCCTGAGGCCCCGTGAGTGGAGTGGCCAGCTTGGGGTGGAGTGGGCCGGCTCCTCTCTAGAAACCTTCCTGGCAGGTAGGGTGTTTCAGAACCCTCCTTTTGCATATTAGACAGATATCCACTTTGTCTGCACCAGAGAGGATGGGTTGGGACAGCCAAGTACCGGCCGCTGCGGGGCCTGCAGTTGCGTCTCGGGTTCCTCGTCTGTAAAACGGGATGAGAACAGCACCTGCCTCACAGGGTCCTCGTGAGCATCAAAGGTGCAGGATGTTTGGGGGCTCCGCTCGGCGTCTCCGGCGATGACCATGTGATAAGTGACAGTTATGCTGCCCAGGCGCCGTGGGGGTGCAGGCGATCCCCCAGGAACCAAGGTTGACTGTGAGGGCAGACATGGGGGCCTGGCGACGAGAGCACCACAGTGCCCATCCCAGGCTGCATGGTTGCGTGTGGTGTCCCTCACAGGGTGTTCCCTTCTCTGCTTCCCTGGCCCTGCCCCATCCCCACTGTCCTGTTCAGGGAGGACCATACAGGGTTCCCCAGGCTCCCATTCAGGTGGCGCCGGGGCTTCTGACTGAGCCTAGACTCTGTGTGCCCCGCGGCAGGAAAGCTGGGGAAACGAAGGCCCAGAGGGGACTCTGTGCTTCAGGAGAGGCACCCCGAGACAGGACGGGGTGAGGGTTCTGTTCACCGCCTTCCCCTGGGGAGGGAGCTGGGGATGCACAGGTGGTTCTGAGTCAACCCGCCGGGGTCACGACTGTGCTGGGGGGCCGGAGCCCAACCCCTGGGAAAAAGGGGTCAAGACAGCACATTTCAGGAAGCAAGGGCCCAGGCTGGCGGGCAGGCGCAGGCGGAGAGGGAGGAGGGTGTGATGGAGGGCAGCTGGCGGTACAGGGGGTCCCCTCGAGACCCCGCGTGGGGCCCTGGAACTTGGTGATATGAGCGTCCAGCACACAGCATGTCAGGCAGCCCCGGACCCGGCTTCCTTGTCCAGACTGGAGGCGGCTCCCTGCCGCACATCCCGGGCCCCTCCCCCCAGGGCCTTGAGCGCCAGGGCCGCTCTGGGCTCCAGCTGCTGCCAGCCGTCTGGGGCCCAGCTGTTGTGTGCTGGCCTCAGCCGCCCCGCCCCGCCTGGCCACCTGGGCTGCCCTGCGCCCCAGCTGCTGGCCTCTGAGGCCCAAGTGAGCAGGGAAGTGAGGCGGGCCACCCGCTTCCCCATGTGGCTGTTGGGGGAGGCCGCCCACTTCCCCCTTGGCTGGCTCTTGGGGGAGGCCCTGCTCTCCAACCGGCTCAGAGTGGGGGAGGTGCCGAGGCCAGGCGGTGCCGTCGCAGAGCATGGCCCCTTTTTGGTTTCCCCCAACCTCCTTTTCTGGTCACCCCATCCATCAGAAGGACCCTTCTTGGCCTCATATCCTGGGACCTTGATGAGCCAAGTCCCTTGTCAGGAGCTGCTGTGGCTCTCGCCCAGGTCCTTGGAGGGGCGAGGGGGGCCCCTGGGCGGGGCGGCTGCTCCTGGGCTTGGTGTTGGCGCTGCCCTCTCCCTGGCCCCAGTACCTGGGAGTGAGTGGCCTCTGGATTCCCTGGTGGAAAGGATCGGCCTTGCCCTAGGATGTCCTTCACCCAGGTGAGAGCTCCTAGAGCCCAGCGGGGAGGCCGAGGCTGTCATTTTTGGACCCAGGTATTTGGCAGGATCTGCCCCTCTTGGCACCCCTGCAGCTGAGCTCCGCCCCATCCCGCCTCCTCCCTACGGCTTCACCCGGCTGGTGCCAACATGCAGCCTACTGGGCTAACCATGGAGTGGCAGGGCCACCAGGGAAAGGCCACCCTCCAAAGCTGGGGGAGGAAGGCCATGGGGATGGGGGAGTCCCAGCTCATCAGTGGAGATGCCGCCTCTTGGGACATCACGCAGACAGTGTGTGGCTCCTTCCTGGACAGGTGAGGGAGGCTGGAGGTCAGGCTCCCGGGTGCCAAGGGGAGGGGCAGAGAGGCTGGTCCTTTGCCCTCCCAGCTGCCAGGCTCCACCGCCCTCACGAGCTGCAGGCCGCGGCCCCCACCCGTCCAGCCTGCTGGTCCCCACGCTCCTGCTCCTGCCGCAACAGCGGCAGCAGGCCAGGGAGGCCATGTGACCTTCGCTCGCCCTCCCTCCCTCCCTGTAATCCCCACGTGGCCTCTGGGGAGGCAGAAACAAACCCTCAGATCTTGCCACTGGGAACCTTTCAGCGCCAGCGACATCAAAGAGGGGCGGCGGCGGCGGGGGCGGCAGGCGGATGCTTCTCTTAAAGGGCCACGCCACTTTTAATTCAAAGCAGATCCTGGGAGCAGCTGTCTAGCTGCTGTCTGGGAGGGAAGGTGGCAGCCGAGCCCTCTCCAGACCCGGCTGCAGTTGCTCCTTAGAACTAGTTCAACCGGGCTGGGTGCGGTGGCTCACTCCTGTAATCCCAGCACTTTGGGAGGCCAAAGCAGGGAGAACACGTGAGGTCGGAAGTTCGAGACCAGCCTGGCCAACATGGTGAAACCCTGTCTGCTAAAAACACAAAAATCATTACAGAAAGAAAACTCATGGGATGAAAAAAAAAAAAAAAAAAATCAGCCAGGCATGGTGGTGGAGCGTGCCTGTAATCCCAGCTACTTGGGATGTTGAGGCACGAGAATTCCTTTAACCCAGGAGACGGAGGTTAGAGTGAGCTGAGATCACGCCACTGCACTCCAGCCTGGGTGACAGAGTGAGACTCTGCCTCAAAAAAAAAAAAAAAAAAAAAAAAAACTAGTTAAACCGGAGAGGGGTGGGGACGGAGAAGAAGAACCAGCACTATAGCACTATGCCGCCCTTAGAACTGAGGCTGACAAGGTCCCAAGTGGCCAGACGGCAGCAATGTAGAAACTAGATTCGTTTAATGAAATAAATAGTGTGAGCCCTCTCGCACATTTATGTATGAGCTGCGATTCTTTTATGATTATTGTTTTTAGAGACAAGGTCTCACTCTGTGTTGCCAGGCTGGACTGCAGTGGTGCGATCACGGCTCACTGTAGCCCTGAACTCCCGGGCTCAAGTGATCCTCCTGCCTCAGACTCCTGAGTACCTTGGACTACAGGCCTGCACCAGCACACTCGGTTACTTTTTAATTTTTTTTGTAGAGATGGGGTCTCACTATGTTGCCCAGGCTGGTCTTGACCTCTTGGGCTCATGTGATCCTCCCGCTTAGCCACCCTAGATGCTGCGATTACAGCCGCGTGTCACCCTGCCTGGCCCTGAGGTGGGATTGTGAACCTGCCCAGGTGTCTGTCCTGCCTAGAGGCCACTGACTGAGGCTGGAAGTGAGGCAGCTCCATGAGCCACAGGAAGGTTCCCTGACCACCTCCCATTCATTTGCCTGAGCCCTGTCCGAGGCACGGGGACATGGGGCCGGGAAGGCAGGTGCGCCTTTGCAGGGCTTGTCTTCTGGAGGAAGCAGATACTGAAAAGTAGCTGTTCAAGGAGCTCCCTGACAGGGTGACAGGGGAAGGGAAGATAGGAAAGCCAGGCAGAAGACAGCCCCTGTGCTGGGCATTCAGTGGGCCTGGCAAGGGCCTGGGCCAGCCCTGGGATTGACTTTGTGCAGCCTTCGGGGAGGAACCCAAACTCATCTTCTGGCCCGGCTCAGGCTTCCTGCAGCCCACCGGGGACTCACTGCCTGCAATGACCTCTTGGCCTTCCTGTGCCAAGTCAGGGTCCACTCACCTGCCTGGCGGGTGCTACAGATGAGGATCTGAGGCCCGGGCAGGCGAGGCTCTATGTTGGAGGCCAGCACAGACCAGGTCAAAGTTCAGTTCGGTGCGGGTAGGGGGCTGGACCTGGTGCCTGGACCATTCCACGCCCGGACACTGTGACCTCCCACGCAGTGTCCAGCAGTGAGCACTTTGTGCTTTTGACTTAGTGCATGGTGGAGAAGAGTGGAGTCATAGGTGGCCGCAGAGTGGGGTCATGCGTAAATCTTTGAAAACGTGGGTGGGCTGCAGTGATAACAGCAAAAGAGACTGTGATATCCTGTGGTCACCTGTTGTATAAGGAGGAAGGTAGGTTAAGAATCTACATCTGGCTGGGCGCAGTGGCTCACGCCGGTAATTCCAGCACTTTGGGAGGCTGAGGTCGGCGGATCACTTGAACCCGGGAGGTGGAGGTTGTGGTGAGCCGCGATCACGCCACTGCACTCCAGCCTGGGCAGCAGAGTGAGACTCAGTCAAAAAAAAAAAAATATATATATATATATACACATATATATATTTGATTCCAAAGTATAAAGACATGGCCTGACCTGTTTCTTCTCCCACTCATCCTCATAGAAAACCATTTTCTTTTTTTTCTCTTTTTAGAGATGGAGTCTCGCTCTGTTGCCCAGCCTGGAGTGCAGTGTTGTGATCACAGCTCACTGCAGCCTCAAACTCCGGCCTCAGCCTCCTGAGTAGCTTGGACCACAGGCACCCGCCACCACGCTTGGCTAATTTTTTTTTTTTTTTTTTGAGACAGAGTCTCCCTCAGTTGCCCAGGCTGGATTGCAGCGGCTCGATCTCTGCTCACTGCAGGCTCCGCCTCCTGGGTTCACATCATTCTCCTGCGTCAGCCTCCTGAGTAGCTTGGACTACAGGCACACGCCACCACGCCTGGCTAATTTTTTCTTTTTTTTTTTTGAGACAGAGTCTCACTCAGTTGCCCAGGCTGGATTGCAGTGGCTCGATCTCTGCTCACTGCAGGCTCCGCCTCCTGGGTTCACACCATTCTCCTGCGTCAGCCTCCTGAGTAGCTGGGACTACAGGCACCCGCCACCACACCCAGCTAATTTTTTTGTATTTTTTTTTTTAGTAGAGACGGGCTTTCACCGTGTTAGCCAGGATGGTTGCAATCTCCTGACCTTGTGATCCACCCGCCTCAGCCTCCCAAAGTGCTGGGATTACAGGCATGAGCCACTGCGCCCGGCCAATTTTTTTTTTTTTTTTTTTGAGACAGAGTCTCGCTCTGTTGCCCAGGCTGGAGTGCAGTGGTGCTATCTTGGCTCACTGCAACCTCTGCCTCCTGGGTTCAAGCAATTCTCCTGTGTCAGCCTCCTCAGTAACTGGGATTACAGGTGTGCACCACCACGCCGGGCCAATTTTTGTATTTTTAGTATACGGGGTTTCACCATGTTGGTCCGGATGGTCTCAGACTCCTGACCTTGTGATCCGCCCATCTTGGCCTCCCAAAGTGCGGGATTACAGGTGTGAACCGCTGTGCCCGGCCAAGAAAACCATTTTCGTTAACTTCTAGGGTAGCCTGCTTGTTTTTCTTTTTGCAAAGATGAGCAAATTCCTGTGTCAGGTGCCAGGTGGGCACATATGTAGATTCTTTTTTTTTTTTTTTCTGAGACGGAGTCTTGCTCTGTCGCCCAGGCTGGAGTGCCAGTGCAGTGGCGCCATCTCGGCTCACTGCAACCTCCACCTCACGGGTTCAAGAGGTTCTCCTGCCTCAGCCTCCAGAGTAGCTGAGATGACAGGCACACACCACCACGCCCGGCTAATTTTTGTATTTTTAGTAGAGGTGGTGTTTCATCATGTTGGCCAGGCTGGTCTTGAACTCCTGAACTCAGGTGATCCACCCATTTTGGCCTTCCAAAGCGCTGGGATTACAGGCGTGAGTCACTGCACCCCACCTGAATCAAATAAACCTTTTGAACAATGAAAATATAGCACTATAAAAAAGGATGAAGAAAAAAATCCCAAATTTAGTAAAAAACAAAATAAATAAATGTAACCTAACCGTGCATCAAATTGTTAAATGGACCTAACCTACCTATAATGGTTAATTGTATGTGTCAACTTGACCAGGCTAAGGGATACCCAGAGAGTTGGTAAAACCTCATGGCTGGGTATGTCTGCAAGGATGTTTCTGGAAGAAATTAGCATTTGGATCAGTGGCCCAAGAAGATCCACCCTCACCACAGCGGGCAGGAATCATCCAATCAGTTGAGGGCCCAAATAGAACAAAAATGTGGAAGAAGGACACATTCTCTCTTCTTGAGCTGGGACGTCCATCCTCCTGCCCTTGGACATTGGAGAAGGGCAACCTGCTTCTCAAGCTTTTGGACTCCAGGACTTACACCAGCCGCCCATCCTACACTTCTGGGGCTTCAGGATGGGAGTTACACCTCTCGCTCCCCTGGTTCTCAGACCTGCAGACTTGGATTGAATTAAATTATATTGTAATTATATTATAAACCAATGTATTGAGTTATACACTGGTTTTGGGTATTGAGTTATACACTGGTTTGAGTATTCAGTTATACACTGGTTTATAATTCACTGGTTTTCCTGTCTCAAGCTTGCAGACAACCGACCATGGGACTTCTTTCTCAGCCTCTATAATCATTTGAGCCAATTCCCATAATACATTTCCTCTTTTTTTTTTCGAGATGGAGTCTCACTCTGTCACTCAGGCTGGAGTACAGTGGTGTGATCTCGGCTCACTGCAACCTCCACCTCCCGGGTTCAAGTGATTCTCCTGCCTCAGCCTCCCGAGTAGCTGCGACTATAGGTGTGCAGCACCACACCCGGCTATTTTTTGTGTTTTCAGTAGAGATGAGGTTTCCCCATGTTGGCCAGGCTGGTCTCTTGTATATATCTGTGCATATCCTATTGGTTCTGTTTCTCTGGAGGACCCTGTAATACACTAACCTAACCTAACACAGAAAAGCAAATTAATTCAAATAACTTTTGAACACAATACTCTATGTTTCTTTAATGGGACATACTCTAAAGGACAAAAATAGCTACAAAGACATCTTGAAATTTCCGCAGTAGATCTGTTGTTAATAGCAAGATTGCCGCAGTACCTCTGAAACTATTTGGAGGGCATTTTAGAACAAAGCAAATGAATAAATATACTGATTTACTGACAATTAGGGTTCTCACTGCGGACAAAGGAGGTATTAGGTTGAACCATGTAGGTTTTGTCATTTTTTTGTAGATCAAAAATGATCGGCTGGGCACAGTGGCTCATGCCTATCTATAATCCCAGTACTTTGAGAGGCTGAGGTGGGAGGATCACCTGAGGTCTGGAGTTCAAGACCAGCCTGGCCACCACAGCGAAACCCCATCACTACTAGAAATACAAAGATTAGCTGCTCATGGTGGCAAGCACCTGTAATCCAAGCTATTCAGGAGGCTGAGGAAGGAGAATCGCTTGAACCTGGGAGATGGGGGTTGCATTGAGCCGAGATCGTGCCACTGTATTCCAGCCTGGGCAATAGAGCGAGACTCTGTCTCAAAAAAAAAAAAAGCCTGGGCGCGGTGGCTCACGCCTGTAATCCCAGCACTTTGGGAGGCTGAAGCAGGCGGATCACAAGGTCAGGAGATTGAGACCATTCTGGCTAACATGGTGAAACCCTGTCTCTACTAAAAATACAAAAAATTAGCCGGGTGTGGTGGCTGGCGCCTGTAGTCCCAGCTACTCGGGAGGCCGAGGCAGGAGAATGGCGTGAACCTGGGAGGTGGAGCTTGCAGTGAGCCGAGATTGCGCCACTGCACTCCAGCCTGGGCGACAGAGTGAGACTCCGTCTCAAAAAAAAAAAAAAAAAGAAGATAAAAAAAGGTTAACTAGGGCAATTTAATAGAATTCAACCAAATACAAATATGGAATGAGGGAAGAAGGGGGAGAAGGCTGAGGTGTGGCTTAGAAGTATTCAGATGAATTCATCACACTAATTGTGTCCCCTGAGAGGGCCCAGAAAGCAGTGACATCCCAGTAGCCATGAGCACACTCAGCACCCAGAACTTGGTCTCTAAATCCCATTTCCTTGTAAAAGGGATTGGGGTTTCTCTGAAAAATGGCTGACTTCAGGGCTTGGGCAGAGAGGAGATGCCCAAAGAATAATGGAAATGCCAAAAGGATGCAGGAAAGATGTCCACACTTGGACAATTAACTGTGGATTAACTCAGAGTATGATACCAACATTAGATTTCCCAATTTTGTATGAAATTATGGTGGCTATATAAGAGACTGGCCTTATTTTATTTATTTATTTTTTTGAGACTGAGTCTCGCTCTGTCGCCAAGGCTGGAGTGCAATGGCGTGATCTTGGCTCACTGTAACCTCCACCTCCCACAATCAAGCAATTCTCCCACCTCAGCCTCCCAAGTAGCTGGAATTATAGGCACCTGCCATCACGCCCAGCTACTTTTTGTATTTTTTGTAGAGATAGGGTTTCACCATGTTGGCCAGGCTGGTTTTGAACTCCTGACCTCAGGTGATCCACCCGCCTTGGTCTCCCAAAATGCTGGGATTACAGGCGTGAGCCACTGCACCTGGCTGAGACTGGCCTTATTCTTAGGAAAGAGAAAAACTGAAGTATTTAGTGGCGAAGGTGCACAATGTCTTTACTGCAGCCTCGACCTCCTGGGCTCAAGTGATCCTCCTGCCTCAATCTCTC